>NC_092715.1:193782430-195028411 GCF_047496885.1 Scyliorhinus torazame
ATGGGAGAGGAGGGGATCAACGGTCTCGGGTGGGAGCTGTAGTGATATTCAGATATCAATATACTATCATGTGAGAGTACCTTTAAGAAATGAGTGTTTAAGAAATGTACCTTTAAGAAATGGGTGTTTATCAGTGATGTCAGGGTGTGGGTGCAGCTGGGCTGTTGGTCAGCTTTTTACTTTTGTTTTAGGCTGTTTTCTGCAGGTTGTGTTTTAGTTTCGTTTTCAGAGCTGGATAGCTGCAGTCACAGCCTGAAGGTGTATGAGTCTCTCTGTAATCTAAAAACTGTAAATCGATCCTTTGGTGATTTAAAACTAATAACTGCTCTCAGTAGTGACTTTAACCTGATGTGCTTCTGTTTTGAGTTTTTTTTAAATTCGTATGGATGTTAAAAGGACAGCTTATGGATTACTTAGTGTTGTATTCTTTGGGGTTGTATTTGAATTGATGGTTGCTAAGATGTTCACGTATGTTTTAAAAAGGTTAACTTGAGTTCATAGAATAAACATTATTTTGCTTTAAAAAATAATTTTCCATTTCTGCTGTACCACACCTGTAGAGTGGGCCATGTGCTCCCCATACCACAATCTATTAAAAGTTGTGGGTCTGGTGAACTCCATGATATACTCTGGAGTTCTCTTAACCCTGGCCCATGACAATATATCATCAATGTATGCATATTTAGTACAGTCATTTCAACATTAGAATGGCTCACTATCAGATTCTATAAGAACTGGATTCCCTCCTTTTCTAAGACACATATGATGTGATTCAGAACAGTGAACAAGCAAGACATAGAATAGCTAGAGTGAGAGAAGTTAGAACTAGTTTGTTATAATAGTGTATAGTTATATAGTTATCTGTATTGTACTTTATTTCTTTATTGTTGCTTTAGTATTGAGTAAAAGCGGGCACCACAGTGGCGCAATGGTTAGCATTGCTGCCTCATGGCGCCAAGGTCCCAGGTTCGATCCCGGCTCTGGATCACTGTCCATGTGGAGTTTGCACATTCTCCCGGTGTTTGCATGGGTTTCGCTGCCACGACCCAAAAATGTGCAGGCTAGGCGGATTGGCCACGCTAAATTGCCCCTTAATTGGAAAAAATTAATTGGGACTCTAAAAAAATTTTTAAAGTATTGAGCAAAAGGACTCACAGTTTATTATTTTATTACTCAATAAATAGTTCATCTTTCAACAAGAAGACTATTGGTCATTTTATCATCCTGGTGGATTCAAGAGTAATATATATATTTTAGATAAGTCATTATTTAAAATATAACAGGAGCCTAACATGGCTGATGTTCGGACCCCTGCTGCGACGGCCCAGCCATCGACGGAGGACCTGATGCAGGTCATCCAGGAGGGCTTTGCCAGACAGAAACGGGACTGTCTTGACCCGATAAAGGAGTCGATCGATCGGCTGGAGCACAGGCTGGATGCCCAGGATCGGACGATTCAGAAGTTGGAGAAAGTGCTGGCAGACCAGGAGGAGCACCAAACGGTGATCGAACGAGAGGTGGGGATGCTGAAGGATCAACAAAAGAGGCTGCTGGAGAAGGTGGAAGATCTGGAGAACAGCGCGCGCCGGCAGAACTTAAGAATTGTCGTTCTCCCTGAAGGGGCTGAGGGGGCTGATGCTGGCGCGTTTGTGGCGAGTATGTTCAAGAAGCTTCTGGGGGAGGGGGCTTTTCCCTGACCATTGGAGGTGGACAGGGCGATGGCGAGGAAGCCGGGGGACCCTCCCCCCAAGGGCGATGGTGGTCCGGTTCCACAGATTTTTGGATAAGGAGTGTGTTCTCCAGTGGGCTAAGCGTACTAGGAGCTGCAAATGGGACAGTAGCATATTGCGTGTATATCAGGACCTGAGTGTGGAGGTGGCCAGAAGGAGGGCAGGCTTCAAGCAAGTGCAGGAGATCCTGTTTCAGAAGAAGGTGAAATTTTGGCTGTTTTACCCGGCGCATCTTGGGTCACGCACGAGGACCAGCACCATTATTTTGAGTTGCCCGAAGACGCGATGGACTTTGCCAAGAAGAAAGGGCTGGTGCTGCACTCAGAACTTTTTGTTTTAAGTTGTTACTTTTCTGAGTGATGTTTATACGTTTTGATTGTCATTTTTCTTCTGCTTTTAAGTTTGGGTGAAGATGGGGAAGTAAAAGTTGTTCTGTTTCTATCGGTTTTCGGTGTTTTGGTGGGGATGGCTGGTGTGGTTTTTTAACTTTTTTATTACTTTGATTTGCAATATTGGAGGGGTTCTTTGTGGGTTTTTTGTTTTGGATTATCTTCTATGGTAATTGGGTGATTGTTCGGTCTCGGTCTGAGGAGGGAAGTGGTTTTGATGGGTGGGGGGGAGGGGAGTAGGGAACAATAGGTGGGAGACTTCTTGGCGTCGGAGGCGAGGGTCACCAGGCTAGCTGGGTGAGCTAGTCTGTGGAAGCACAGTGGGGGGGGGTGTATATGTTCAATATATGGCAGGGGTTAGGTTACAAAGTGGTGTTGCTAGGGGGTGGGAGGGGGGGAGGGGGGAGTTACTCTGCTGATGAGGGAGGGACTTAGATTTTGGGACAGAGAGGAGGTCGATGTGGGGGCTGCCAAGAGGCGAGCCGATGGAGGCGTGGCGCATTGGCTGGGGGCGGGCCCAGGAAAGGGGCTGGCTGATCGATGGAGGGGGGGCGTGCGGTGCCCCCCAATCAGGCTGATTACCTGGAATGTTAGAGGGCTGATTGGGCCGGTCAAGAGGGCACGTGTGTTCGCGCATCTGAGGGCTCTAAAGGTGGATGAGGTGATGTTGCAGGAGACACACCTGAAAGTGACGGATGAAGTCAGGTTAAGGAAGGGTTGGGTCAGTCAGTTCTTTCATTCGGGGCTGGACACCAAGACTAGAGGGGTGGCGATTTTAATCAATAAGCGGGTGCACTTCTAGGTGGGCAGTATAGTTTCGGACGGTGGGTGCCGTTATGTCATGGTGAGCGGTAAGCTGGAGGGGAGGAAGGTAGTCTTGGTTAACGTGTTCGTGCCAAACTGGGATGATGTAGAATTCATAAAGAGGGTACTGGGGAAGATACCTGACCTGGACTCGTACAAGTTGGTGATGGGAGGGGATTTTAATACGGTCATCGATCCCAGCCTGGACTGGTCGTTTTCAAGAACGGGGAAGGTGCCAGCAATAGCAAAGGAACTGATAGGGTTCATGGAACAGATAGGGGGGTGGTGGCGACCCATGGAGATTTAGGCATCTGACGGGAAGGGAGTTTTCATTTTATTCGCATGTGCATAAGGTTTACTCCCAGATTGATTTTTTCATTTTGAGCAGGGATTTGCTGGCGGGGGTGGTGGACACGCGGTACTCGGCCATCACTATTTCGGATCATCCCCCACATTGGGTGGAACTGCAGGTTAGTGAGGAGAGCTTCCAGCGCCCGCAATGGAGATTGGATGTGGGCTTCTTGGCGGACGAGGCGGTGTGCAAGAGGGTAAGGAAGTCCATGCAGAAGAACCTGCAGGTTAAAGACATGGGGGAAGTCTCAGCAGCAGTGGTCTGGGAAGCGCTGAAGGCAGTGGTGAGAATGGAGCTGATTTCGATCGGGGCTCATACAGACAGGACGGATAGGGCAGAGACAGACCGACTGGTTGAGGAGATCCTACAGATAGATAGGAGGTATGCGGTGAACCCGGGGGTGGAGCTGTTATGGGAACGTCGGAAGCTGCAGGCTGAATTCGGGGTGTTGCCCACAGGCAAGGCAGTGGAGCAGCTTAGAAAGGCGAGGGGTGCGTTTTACGAACATGGGGAGAAGGCCAGCAGAATGCTGGCACAGCAGCTTAGGAAGAGGGAGGCGGCAGGAAATAGAAGATGTGGTCGATGGGAATGGGAATCTGGTAGGGGACTCGGCTGGGCTAAACAGGGCGTTCAGGGACTTTTACAGCAGACTCTATTGCTTGGAACGCCCCACAGAGCCCGAGGGGATGATGTGCTTTTTGGAGGTACTGACCTACCCAAGTGTGGGCAGGGTGCTGGTGGATGGGCTGGGTGCCCCGATCAGGGCCGAAGAAATAGCTGAGGGCTTGAAGGCAATGCAGTCGGGTAAGCCCCCGGGGCCGGACGGGTATCCGGTGGAATTCTACAAGAAATTCGTGGGGATATTAGGGCCGTTGTTTGTCAAGGTTTTCAATGAGGCGAGGGATAGAGGGGTGCTTCCCCGACGATGTCACAGGCCACTATTTCGTTAATATTGAAGTGGGACAAGAACCCGGAGTTATGCGGGTCATATAGGCCGATCTCCCTGCTTAATGTAGATGCCAAGTTGCTGGCCAAAGTTTTGGCCTCTAGGATTGATGATTGTGTGCACTGTCAGCGGGTTACTGTTGAGGGCAGGGGGGGGGTGATGATAACCCACAGAGAGTTGAGCACCAGTGATCCTCAATCTATGCCAGTGTGAGCCCTGCCTGTCTGCTGAGTGCTCGCTCACACTCACCACCTGTACACGGAGTGCCCAGGGAGGGGGAAATGCCTGGTGAGATGGGTCAAGGGTTTGAAGGTCGGTCCACATTATGGAAGAAAGTGCGAGAGGCGACATATTGCTTGTGGTCAAGGGTTTTTAATGAGTCACAGGTGTCCAACAGTGTACCACTCTCCCTATGATGCCATCCATCTCTCCCCAACATCCCCTCATCCCCTCACCACCCCCCCCACCCCACCACTCCCTATCCTCCCCCTCACTGCTCTCTCCCCCTTCCCCCGGTGCTCTCAATGACTCAATATGCTTAACGTTCCTCGCTCTACCGCTACGCCTAGGTGTATCCCAGGATGCACATCTGAGGTGGAAGTAGCCCCTGGTGAGCATCCTCTGGGGGGTCTGCATCCGGAGGGCCGCTCCGCACTTGACAACGGCACATGCAAAGCAGGTACCAAGCCCAATAGCCGGGCAACAGGATTCTCCGCCATCGCCGGGATGCCCCAGGTCCAGGGGCATCAACGGGGCCGAGGTGGAGATGGTTCGCAGTTTCAAATTCCTAGGGGTGCATATCTCAAAAAATTTGTCCTGGTCCACCCACGTCGACGCTACCACCAAGAAAGCACAACAGCGCCTATACTTCCTCAGGAAACTAAGGAAATTTGGCATGTCCACATTGACGCTTACCAACTTTTACAGATGCACCATAGAAAGCATCCTATCTGGCTGCATCACAGCCTGGTATGGCAACTGCTCGGCCCAGGACCGCAAGAAACTTCAGAGAATCGTGAACACCGCCCAGTCCATCACACGAACCTGCCTCCCATCCATTGACTCCATCTACACCTCCCGCTGCCTGGGGAAAGCGGGCAGTATAATCAAAGATCCCTCCCACCCGGCTTACTCACTCTTCCAACTTCTTCCATCGGGCAGGAAATACAGAAGTCTGAAAACACGCACGAACAGACTCAAAAACAGCTTCTTCCCCACTGTCACCAGACTCCTAAATGACTCTCTTAGGGACTGATTTCATTAACACTACACCCTGTATGCTTCATCCGATGCCAGTGCTATTGTAGTTACATTGTATATGTTGTGTTGCCCTATTATGTATTTTCTTTTATTCCCTTTTCTTCTCATGTACTTAATGATCTGTTGAGCTGCTCGCAGAAAAATACTTTTCACTGTACCTCGGTACACGTGACAATAAACAAATCCAATCCAATCCAATCGAGCCCGCGCATGCACACGGCAGTGGCCGCGCCGAGCGCCATGGTGGACTCGGACCGCGGAGGCATCTAGATGATGTAGGCCCCCGCGATTCGCCGCGCGCCCGAGGATCCGTATGGCCTGATCTCTACCCCGGCCACCCATAAGGCCCCCCCAGTGCCCGATCCCCCTGCCCCCACCAGGGTGGCCGTGGACTGAGTCTGCAGCCGCCGCGGGAGAGTCCTGCCCGGCCATAGCATGTTAGTCGGGAACTCGGCCGATCGGGAGCAGAGGATCACTGGGCGGGCCTCTGGCAATGGCCCCCCAGCCACGCGGAGTACTCCGCGAACGCGCCGATTTTGGGGGCCCGGAGAATCGCCAGACGGCGCCGGGGTCAATTTTGGCGTGAAATCGGATTCTCCGCCCCCACGCCAACGCGATTTCGCTGCAGGGCTGATGATAATCCAGCCTGGTGTTTTCTTCACTGACGGGGGATTGTCCCCCTCACTGGGAATTCCGCACCGGCAGCGCAAGGCAGAGAATTTCGCCCCCTGTTTTTTACTTTACTTCAATAAATCGCAGAGTTTGGTAAACCTCATCAAACTTAGAAACTTAACACCCAGGGGGAATAATAACCCTTCATCCAACCTATCAAACAGGATTGAAAGACAAATCCCAAAGGTTAGTAAGTATTTAAAATTCTGTTCTGCACTATTTATCTAATTTACAGCAGTACTCAGAGCTAAATAGTGCAACTCTAAATTAATTGACTGTTCTAGGATGTTGCACATTTACCATACAAGGCATGCAGTTAGGTTATAATTAGTTACTTAACATAAACTGCTGAAAATGCTTATTATAATGTTTTCACAGGAACTATTTGATCTGATGCTCGTAAAATATTTAGATGGAAGCTTAGTTTGCAGAGATGTTTACAGCTGAGCAGTCAATACTTCTGGGTATTGACAACTATCATCAATGCAAGTCTGACCACATATACTCAGACATCGATAGTGGAAATGTCACTAAATATGTAAATATTCCTCAATCTAAAGACAGGACTTTAATTGACTGTAATTAATGGTAGTTGTGTCTTGGATTTAATATTAAACTAAGTGGAAAAGCAGTAAAATTATAATTCTTGCTTTATCGCATTAGAAGTCAAAACCATGGTAACTGCTTGATATGAGTGAAATTATACGATGTGAGAATCAATCTGATAAAATTGCCAGCCTTAGTAGGAACTCACTGATGGAGGCTTCATCGCAGACCCCCAATCTCAAACCACCACTCCCACTAAAAGGGGTTTTCAATAGTTTTATTACAGGTACATAAAAGTATTCAGAAAATGTGAAGTACTCCTTTCGGTTTCTTATTCATTTTTATGGGATGTGGGCGTCGTTGGTTAGGCCAGCATTTATTGCCCTCCCTCATTGCCCTTCAGAAGGTAGTGGTGAGTTACCTTCTTGAATCGCTGCAGTCCTTGACAAGGTATACCCACTATGCTGTCAGGGAAAGAGTTCCAGGATGATGCCCCAGCAACAGTGAAGGAGCGGCGATATATTTCCAAGTCAGGATGGTGAGTGACTTGGAGAGGAACCTCCAGGTGGTGGGGTCCCCACGTATCTGCTGCTCTTGTCCTTCTAGATGGTAGTGGTCATGGGTTCAGATAGTACTGTCTAACGAACCTTGATGAGTTCCTGCAATGCATCTTGGAGATGGTACACACGGCTACCACTGTTCTTTGGTGGTGGAGGGATTGAAAGTTTGTGGAAGGGGGAGTAATCAAGTGGGCTGCTTTGTCCTGGATGGTGTTGAGCTTCTTGCGTGTGGTTGGAGCTGCACTCATCCAGGCAAGTGGAGAATATTCCATTACACGCCTGACTTGTGCCTTGTAGATGAAAATGAAATGAAAATTGCTTATTGTCACAAGTAGGCTTCAAATGAAGTTACTGTGAAAAGCCCCTAGTCGCCACATTCTGGCGCCTGTTCGGGGAGACTGGTACGGGAATGGTGGACAGGCTTTGGGGGATGAGGAGGGGAGTTGCTCACTGTAGGCTTCCTGGTAGCCACGGTATTCATATGGCTAGTTCAGTTCAGGTTCTTTGAAGGTCATGCTGATATTTTCTCCTGGTTAGCTCACCAGTGGCCAGGAGACAAATCTTTGATTTCTGTATCCTCCAGGATAATCCTGGAGATTTGGCAAACAGACACTGTAGAGAAATCAACAGCATGGAATAATGATGCATGATGAAGGGGAGGGCTTCAGAGCACTGTGAGGGGAATGATGGTTGTGGTCAACATGACCATGACATAGGTAGAAAGAAGGATGTGGTCCTGCGGTCAGAATTGAGAGCTAGAAAGGAAATTGGCAAGCAGGACACCAAAAGTAGCTACCTCCAGATTGTTCCTGGTATGACATGCAAGTATTGAAAGAGAAAGATGGAGCAGATGAAAACTTGGCTGGAGAGATGGTGCAGGAGGGACATTGACACCAGTTCTACATGAGGTGGGTTCCGTACAGGCCAGATGAGTTGCGCCTAAACAGAATCGGGACAAATTTCATGGCAGGATGAGTTTTCAATACTGCTGGGGAGGGTTCAATCTAGCTTGGCAGGCATATGGGAACCAGGAGGTAATACTAGAGAGGGATTCCAAAGTGCAAAGAATTTGGGGGAGACAAATTGTACTCAAATAGGAAATAATAAGTTACCAAGTGGTTTCAACGTAAGAGGGAAAGTAATGAAGTCTAAATTAAGTTTTCAATTCATGTATGTGAATGTACAGAGTGTGGTACATAATATTGGTGAGTTGTAGATGCAGATAACCACCTGGAAATATGATCTTGTGCCGATGACAGAATCCGGGCTCAAAGAAAAGCAGACTTAGTATGGAATATTCCTGGGTACATTGCATTTAGTAAGGATAGAAAAGGGAGAAAAGGCAGTTTTGACTAAGGCAACCTTACGGTTTGGAGACAGAAATTGTCTCAGAAGGACCATGGACAGAATCTATTTAGCTGGAGTTCAGGAACAAACTATTCTTGGGAATAAGGTGAACCAAGTGGGTTAAGTGACAACAGGGAAGCAATGTAACACCGCTGTTTGAGAAGGGAGGGTGGCAGAAGATCGGAAATTATAGACCGGTTAGCCTGACTTCTGTCATTGATAAGATTTTAGAGTCCATTATTAAAGATGAAATCGCGAAGTACTTGGAAGTGCATGACTGAGTCAGCACATCTTCATCAAGTGGAGGTCATGGCTGACAAATCTGAATTGTGCACTCTAAATTTATTTATTTTTAAAATAAAAAATGTCTGACAAATCTGCTGGAGTTCTTTGAGGATGTAACAAGCAAGTTAGACAAAGGAGAACCAGTGGACGTGATTTATTTAGATTTCCAGAATGCCTTTGACAAGGTGCCGCATAGGAGACTGTTAAATAAGTTAAGGGCCCATGGTGTTAAGGGTAAGATCCTGGCATATATAGAGGATTGGCTGACTGGCAGAAGGCAGAGAGTGGGGATAAAGGGGTCTTTTTTAGGATGGCAGCCGGTGACTAGTGGTGTTCCTCAGGGGTCTGTGCTGGGACCACAACTTTTCACACTATACATGAGGTACCCTCAATAATGATGCTTAGAGATTAAACTGTAAAGAAGGCTTTATTAGACTAATAACTATACTACAGCTAGAGACAGCTGACTGTTTCACAGACCATGAGACAGACCTTTATGTATGGCTCCCAGATGGGCGGAGCCAGAGGCGGAGTCCCCAGGGTTCCAAGCCCGGTCTTAAAGGGGACATCACCTTACATGATGATAAGGCAGTCACCGTTCATCACATTCACCCCCTGTTTAAAAAGGAGTCCGGCGGGGGTGAAGTGCCATCATAGGTCCATCCGTCTCGGTGGCCGGATCGTCCTCCTCGACCTCCTCAATTTGGGCGGTGGTGCGGCAGGCACGGACGTCCCGGTTGAGGGCACATCCGGGAGCATAGCGGTCGGAGCTTCAGTCCGGGTCGGGGCAGAGGAACTAGGCAGGGCCGGGGGTAGCGGAGCCGGTGCCGGCGGGGTGTGTAAAGGGGGGGCGCAAGGGGTCGGTCGGAGCTCACCAATGGGTGGTAGGGCCGGAAGGGGGTGTGTTGTAGGGGGCGACGGGTCCTGCAGGGGCGCGGCGCGGGAAGGGGCGTCTGTGGTGGAGGATCCAGCGGGTGCCAGATCCCAGAGGGAAACCGTATCTTGCCTGCCGTCGGAGTACTCCACGTAGGCGTAACTGGGGTTGGCGTGGAGCAGTCGGACCTTTTCAACCAGGGGGTCCGTTTTATGGCTCCTCGTGTGCCTCCGGAGAAGAACAGGTCCCGGAGCCATCAGCCAAGGTGGAAGCAAGAGCCCGGATGTAGACTTCCTGGGGAAGAGAAACAATCGGTCGTGAGGGGTCTCATTCGTGGCCGTGCAGAGGAGTGACCTAATGGAGTGTAGGGCATCGGGTAGGACCTCCTGCCAGCGGGTGGTTGGGAGATTTCTCGACCGCAGGGCCAGAAGGACAGCCTTCCACACGGTCGCGTTCTCCCTCTCCACCTGCCCGTTTCCCCGTGGGTTATAACTGGTCGTTCTGCTCGAGGCGATGCCTTTGCTGAGCAGATACTGACGCAGTTCATCGCTCATGAATGATGTACCCCGGTCGCTGTGGATATAAGCAGGGAAACCGAACAGGGTGAAGATGCTGTGCAGTGCCTTAATCACCGTGGCTGAGGTCATGTCGGTGCAGGGAATGGCGAATGGGAAACGGGAGAACTCATCGATCACAGTGAGGAAATATGCATAACGGTTGGTGGATGGGAGGGGCCCCTTGAAGTCCACGCTCAGTCGCTCAAAGGGGCCCGAGGCCTTCACGAGCCAAACCTTGTCTGGCCGATAGAAGTGCGGTTTGCACTCCGCACAGACTTGGCAGGTCCTGACCATGGCCTTGACCTCCTTGGCTGAGTAAGGTAGGTTGCGGGACTTGATGAAATGGACGAGCCGGGTAACCCCCGGGTGGCAGAGGTCATTGTGGATGGCTTGCAGGCGGTCCTCCTGCGCGTTGGCGCATGTGCCGTGGGACAGGGCATCTGGGGGCTCGTTGAGCTCCCCTGGACGATACTTGATATCGTACGAGTAGGTGGAGAGTTCGATCCTCCACCTCAAAATTTTATCGTTTTTTATTTTGCCCCGTTGCGTGTTATCGAACATATAGGCGACCGACCGTTGGTCGGTGACGAGGATAAACCTCCACAATGGCTTGTGCCTCCTTTTCGACTGCAGAGTGTCGAACCTCGGAGGCGGTGAGGGTTCGGGAGAAGAACGCTACTGGTCTGCCTCCTTGATTGAGGGTAGCAGCCAGGGCGATGTCTGATGCATCGCTCTCTACCTGGAAAGGGATGGTTTCGTCCACCGCGTACATGGCGGCCTTGATGATGTCAGCCTTGATGCGGTTGAAGGCCAATTGAGCCTCAGCCGAGAGGGGAAAAGTGGTGGTCTTTAGGAGTGGGCGGGCTTTGTCCGCATACTTGGGGACCCACTGGGCGTAATAGGAGAAAAGCCCCAAGCACCGTTTGAGGGCCCTGAGGCTGCGGGGGAGAGGGAGTTCCTTAAGGGGGCGCATGCGGTCGGGGTCGGGACCTACTACCCCGTCCTCCACGACATAGCCGAGGATGGCCAGCCGGGTGGTGTGGAAAATGCATTTGCCCTCGTTATAGGTCAGGTTAAGGGCTCGGGCGGTTTGGAGGAACTTTTTGAGGTTAGCGTCATGGTCCTGCTGATCATGGCAGCAGATGGTGACATTGTCCAAGTATGGGTATGTAGCCCGCAAACCGTACTGGTCCACCATTCGGTCCATCGCCCTTTGAAAGATGGAGACCCCATTTGTGACACCAAAGGGGACCCTGAGGAAGTGGAAGAGCCGGCCGGCTGCTTCGAAGGCAGTATAGGGGCGGTCTTTTGGTCGGATGGGGAGCTGGTGGTAGGCAGATTTGAGGTCAACCGTGGAAAAGACTCGGTATTGGGCGATCCGATTTACCATTTCCGCGATGCGAGGAAGGGGGTACGCATCAAGCTGCGTGAATCGGTTTATGGTCTGGCTATAATCCACGACCATCCGTTTCTTCTCCCCGGACCGGATACCAACACTTGCGCTCTCCAAGGGCTGTTGCTAGCCTCGATGACCCCCTCTCCCAGTAAACGCTGGACCTCTGACTTGATAAAAGCCATATCTTGGGCACTGTAGCGCCGGCTCCTGGTGGCGACGGGCTTACAGTCAGGAGTGAGGTTAGCGAATAGCGAGGGGGGTGCGACTTTCAGTGTCGCAAGGCAGCACACCGTGAGGGGGGGCAAGGGTCCGCTGAACTTCAGTGTCAGGCTTCGGTGGCTGCACTGGAAATCCAGTCCGAGCAGCAGGGGGGCACAGAGGTGAGGGAGGATATAAAATTTGAAACGGGTGTATTTGGCACCCTGGATCGAGAGATCCGCAATACAGTACCCCGTGATTTGTACCGAGTCGGACCCAGATGCGAGGGCTATGGTTTGGGATGCGGGATGGGTGCGTAGGGAGCAGCGCCTTACCGTTTCAGGGTGGATAAAGCTCTCCGTGCTCCCGGAGTCGAAGAGGCATGCAGTGTCGTGCCCGTTGACCTGGACCTGCATCATGGAGTTCTGCAGGTGTTTTGGCCGTGTTTGATCGAGGGTGATCGCACCCAGTTGCGGGTAGTCGGAGTCGTCAGCCAAGTCGGACTCGTAAAATGGCCGCTGCCGTCGGTCGCACGTGTCGGGTCGAGAAGATGGCCGCCAACCAGATGGCCGCTCCCATGATTCGCACGAGGCTGATGACGCGTCAGAAGAGGGCATGTCGGGTCGGTGCGCAGCAGCATTGCGAGGCCTGCGGGCCTGAGAGCCTGATTTTCGGGCCGGCTGTTCTTTGTTTTCTGGCCCCTGGGTCTGGCCAGGCAGACCCTCGCAAAGTGCCCTTTCTTCCCGCAGTCGCTGCAGATCGCGGAGCGGGCTGGGCAGCGTGGGTGTGGATGCTGGCCCTGCCCGCAGAAGTAGCATGGTGTGCCCCCATGGTGAGCGGGTTGCCGCGTGGCGCAGGCCTGTAATACGGTTGAGTCTGAGGAAGTCCGGGGGGGTCTGGCAGAGTCCGCAGGGTACGTACCCAAGTTATGTCGGGCCACCTCCAGCGAGGAGGCGAGCGTTAGCGTTAGGCGAGGAGGTCTTTTGCCCCGTTTTCGAGCAGCCGCTGCCGGATGTAGGTCGAGCGGATGCCGGACACGAAAGAATCTCTGATATGCAGGTTCATATGGACTTCCCCTGTCACATCCTGATGGTCACAGTCCCTGGCAAGCGCGGTGAGTTTTTCAACAAATTCGTCGAGCGATTCCCCCGAGCGCTGTCGGCAGGTAGAGAGCAGATGCCGGCCGTGCACCTCATTGACGGGTTTGACAAACTGCTTGCGGAGCAACTCAATCGCTTCCTCATAAGTCATCACCTTTTCGAGCGTGGCGGAGATTCTGTGACTCACCCGGGCATGGAGTAGACGCAGCTTGCGTGGCCCTAGGATGGGAATCTCTGCGGAGTCCAGGTAGGCCTCGAAGCACCGCAGCCAGTATTAAAAAATATCCTTTGCCTCCGGCGTTCGTGCTTCCAGATTGAGCTTCTCTGGTTTTAGGCCTGCGTCCATCCTGAATCTAGTTTAGTCTAATAAATTGAGGTACCCTCAATAATGATGCTTAGAGATTAAACTGTAAAGAAGGCTTTATTAGACTAATAACTATACTACAGCTAGAGACAGCTGACTGTTACACAGACCATGAGGCAGGCCTTTATGTATGGCTCCCAGATGGGCGGAGCCAGAGGCGGATTC
Source organism: Scyliorhinus torazame (assembly GCF_047496885.1). Lineage (NCBI taxonomy): Eukaryota > Metazoa > Chordata > Chondrichthyes > Carcharhiniformes > Scyliorhinidae > Scyliorhinus > Scyliorhinus torazame. The sequence goes on from NC_092715.1 coordinate 193,795,976, forward strand.
CCCAGGGTTCCAAGCCCGGTCTTAAAGGGGACATCACCTTACATGAAAATAAGGCAGTAACCGTTCATCACAATACATTAATGATCTGGAAGAAGGAACTGAAGGCACTGTTGCTAAGTTTGCAGATGATACAAAGATTTGTAGATGGACAGGTAGTATTGAGGAAGCAGACGGGCTGCAGAAGGACTTGGGCAGGCTAGGAGAGTGGGTAAAGAAGTGGAAGATGGAATACAATGTGGAAAAGTGTGAGGTTATGCTCTTTGGAAGGAGAAATGGAGGCAAAGACTATTTTCTAAATGGGGACATGCTTAGGAAATCAGAAGCACAAAGGGACTTGGGAGTCCTTGTTCACGATTCTCTTAACATTAACTTGCAGGTTCAGTTGGCAGTTAGGAAGGCAAATGTAAATGATAGCATTCATGACAAGAGGACTAGAATACAAGACCAGGGAAGTGCTTCTGAGGCTATATAAAGCTCTGGTCAGAACCCATTTGGAGTATTGTGAGCAGTTTTGGGTCCCCTATCTAAGGAAGGATATAGTGGCCTTGGAAAGGGTCCAGAGGAGCTTCACAAGAATGGTCCCGGGAATGAAGAGCTTGCCGTATAAAGAACAGTTGAGGACTCTGGGTCTGCACTCGTTGGAGTTCAGAAGGAAGCGGGGAGATCTTATTGAAACTTATAGGATATTGCGAGGCCTGGATAGAGTAGACGTGGAAAGGATGTTTCCACTAGTTGGTAAAACTAGAACCAGAGGGCACAATCTCAGACTAAAGGGATGATATGAGGAGGAATTTCATCAGCCAGAGGGTGATGAACCTCTGGAACTCTTTACTGCAGAAGGCTGTGGAGGCCAATTCACTGAGTGTCTTTAAGACAGAGATAGATAGGTTCTTGATTAATAAGGGGATCAGGGGTTATGGGGAGAAGGCAGGAGAATGGGGATGAGAAAAATATCAGCCATGATTGAATGCCGATGCAGATTCAATGAGCCCAGTGGCCTAATTCTGCTCCTATGTCTTATGGTCTTGTGGTCTTATTTAAGGGACAATAATCATTGTATTGTAAGATTTAGTTTGGCTATGGAAAAGAACAAAGAATAATCCAGAGTAGGAATAAGACTCTAAGTGGTGGAACCCCAATGTTGACCACATCAAAGAGAGGTAAGTGCATTTCAATCACACGTTTAAATGATTGGAATGCACTTAGTGTTTGGAATGCACTTACCTCTTTCTGATGTGGTCAATATTTGCAAACATTGGAGTTTCGCCACTTAGTGTCACTGATCCATGAAGGGAGATGAATGAATCAAGGCTGCAGCTAGTTTGTGGAAGCTATCAATCACAGCCCACTACTAGAAAGTTACGAATGGCTTGCAGCTAATGGATCTCCAGGGCTGAAACACTGGTCACAGCTGTTCTTCTTTAAGGAATGGACACATGGATCTAAGTTTTACAGTTGTAATTCTTTTCACTTCCCCTGTCTGGACTGCTCTCTGGCATCGAGACAGAGGTCTCTTTTCTGGGAGGGGGGTGCAGTCTGTGCCGGGGGGGCCCTTAATCAGGGGGTCCCTGTGGGGGGGGGGGGGTGGTTCCTTTAGTTAGGGGATCTCTGTGGGGGGGGGGGCTTTTGTTAGGGGGTCTCTGTGGGGGGGTCCCTTTAGTTAGGGGGTCTCTGTGGGGGGGTCCCTGGGGGGTATCCTTATTGGATGTGCCCCTGGGGGGTCACCCCATTGCAGAGTCCGGGGGGGGGGAGGGGGGGCTGTCTCCCGAGTGCAGATGTCCAGGGAGGATCTCTCTGTTACAGGCTTTCCCGGGGGAGTCTCCCTATTGCAGGTGTCCCGGGGTGGTGGGGGGGGAGGGGGGGGGCATCTCAGCCCACTCCAACCGGCACAACAAACGAGGATTTTAGAATTTTATCTCAGCTCTTCCTCACAAGAACAACAATCAAGAACTTCTAGGGACATTGCGCAAGCTATGTAGCCTATGACAAAACAAATATGAAATGTGCACCAGGCCGAAATGAAGGATTAAAAGATGAGCAGAGCCAGAGTTCATGAAAACGCAACTGCTCTTGGACTCACATCATGTAAACCTGTGACCGATTATTTTAATGCATTGGAATAGTTTTTAATACATATTTTAATTAAATTTAGATCTCTGTGATAGGGTGATTTTCTTTCTTTTTTTGTTGTTATTATTCATTTCGTAATTTTTTTAATGAACGAACGATGTACCCAAAACTAATTTCCAAATGGACAATACAGTGAAATTGAATTGAGTTGAATTGGACATAATTTAATTTAACAGAATTAACTGGTGGAAAGCTAACCTCACTGGAGGAAGAATGGATTTGGCCCAGATAAATTTGAATCAAAGTCTAGCAGGCTGTGCCTGTATCCATTGGAGTTTAGAAGAATGATAGGGGATCTAATTGAAATCTAAGATCCTGAGGAGACTTGACAAGGTGGATGCTGAAAGGATATTTCCCCTTGTGGGAGAGATGAGAATAAGGAGGCACAGTTTAAATGTAAGGGGCCCTCCATTTGAGACAGAAATTAGAAGAATATGTTTTCCTTCATAGGTTGTGAATCTTTGGAACTCCAGAGAACAGAGGAGGCAGGGTCAATCACATTTTTAAGGCAGAGATGGATAGATTCTTGATGAACAAGGGAGTCAAAGGGTAACAGGGTATGCTGAATGTGGAGTTGAGCCACAGTCAGGTCAGCTATGTTTCAGGTTCAAGGGGCCGAATGGCCTACTCCGAGGGGCAGCACGGTAGCATAGTGGCTAGCACTGTTGCTTCACAGCGCCAGAGTCCCTGGTTCAATTCCTGGCTTGGGTCACGGTCTGTGCGGAGTCTGCACTTTCTCCCCGTATCTGCGTGTGTTTCCTCCAGGTGCTCCGGTTTCCTCCCACAGTCCAAAGACTGTGCGGGTTAGGTGGATTGGTCATACTACATCGCCCGTAGTGTCGAAAGGTTAGATGAGGTTGCTGGGTTATAGGTGGAGATGTGGGCTTAGGTAGGGTGTTCTTTCAGTGGCCGGTGTAGACTCGATGGGCCAAATGGCCTCCTTCTGCACTGTAATTTCTATGATCTATGATCCTGCTCCTAATTTGAATGATCGTGTCTGTATGTGTTTGTACGTAAAACTGTAAGTGACCAATGAGCTGCTTTTGAAGAGGAGATAATTTGAATACAGTCTAAGCATATTTCCATGAAGGGGAAACGAATCCAGATCACCACGAATAATGAAAGAGTTAGAGATTAAGATGAAGCATAAACCGGGTTCTTATGTTAAATGTCAGGTGCATAATATGATTGAGAACCAGGCCGGACACATAAGGTTAAGAGGGGAAATGACAACGCAAGTAAGAGAATCAAAGAGCGAGTACGAGTAAAGACTAGCAACTAAAATAAAAGGGAATCCAAAAGTGTTCGAAAGGTATATAAATACTAAAATGCGAGCAAAAGGAGGAGTGGGGCTATTTAGCGACCAAAACGGTAATTTACGCATAGAGATGGCGGTAGGTGGCAGGGCTGGTCACTAAATGAATACTTCAGATAATTTTAACCAAGGAAAAAGATACTGCCCAGCTCATGGTGAAAGATGAGGTAATTCAGACTAAATTAATAAGGAGGATGTATTGGATAGAGGGTCTGTACTTACATTTGATAAGGAACTGGGACCGGATGAGATGCATCCAAGGAGACTGAGGTAAGAGAGTGCAGGTTGCAGAGCCAATGGCCATAATTTTCAAATCTTCCTTCAACTCAAGGGTGGTGCCAGAGGACCAGAGAATGGCAAATGTTACAGCCTTGTTCATAAAATGTTGCATAGTTGAGCCCAACAACTACATGCCAGTCAGTTTAACCTCAATGGTGGGGATACATTTGTGAATTATAATTCTGGACAAAATTAAAGCCATTTGGGCAAATACTGGTTAATTAAGGAATGCCAGCATCGATTTGTTCAGGATAAATCATGTTTAACTAGCTTGCTTAAGGTTTTGATGTGGCAACAGAGAGAGTTGATGAGGGTAAAGTTGCTGATGTGGTGTACAAATGGACTTCCAAAAGATGTTTAAAACAGCGAGAGGAGAGCCGAGAGTTTCAGTGTTTAAAACAGCGAGAGGAGAGCCGGGAGTTTCAGTGTTTAAAACAGAGAGAGGGGAGCCGGGAGTTTCAGTGTTTAAAACAGCGAGAGGGGAGCCGGGAGTTTCAGTGTTTAAAACAGCGAGAGGGGAGCTGGGAGTTTCAATGTTGAAAACAGCGAGAGGGGAGCCGGGGGTTTCAGTGTTTAAAACAGCGACAGGAGAGCCGGGAGTTTCAGTGTTTAAAACAGCGAGAGGGGAGCCGGAAGTTTCAGTGTTTAAAACAGCGAGAGAGGAGCCGGGGGTTTCAGTGTTTAAAACAGAGAGAGGAGAGCCGGGAGTTTCAGTGTTTAAAACAGCGAGAGGGGAGCCGGGAGCAGAGAGGAGCGGACCTGCGCGGGACACTGCTGCAGGGGAGAGGATAAAGGCAGCGTCAGGCTCAGGGCTGAGCAGAGAGGAGCGGACCTGCGCAGGACACTGCTGCAGGGGAGAGGATAAAGGCAGCGTCAGGCTCAGGGCTGAGCAGAGAGGAGCGGACCTGCGCAGGACACTGCGCTGCAGATAGGACAGCTGATTGCCTGTTTGTTTATTTCAAATTGAAAAAAAAACGTTAAAGTGACGTCGCAGGAGACTGTGACCTAATTGGCTGAAAGGCAGACTGGCCTAAATTTGAATATTTGTGGAGTGACTCGTTTTAATTTGATTTAAAATACAATTAATTTGACTTAAATTACTATGTTAAAGTTGATCTGAATTACTATTTTTTAATTTTTTAATCTCACTTAAGTAACTATTTTGGTTTGATTTAAATTACTATTTTTAAGTTGATTTAAATAACTTTTTAAATTTTAATTAAATAACTTTTTAATTTCAATTAAATAACTATTTAATTTGTTGTCAGATCAAGCAAGATAAATACTCAGGGATAAAGCTAATTAAATAGTATACAAGAGATTGGATATAATCCAACACAAAAACATCATTCTGAAGTTTAATTTCAAAAGTTTAATTTAAAGGAATAAATCATGGAAGAACAGCTCCAAGGCATGGTCTGCTCCTCTTGCTCCATGTGGCAGGCTGGGGACAGTTCCAGTCCCCAGGATCAGCAGGTGTGCAGGAAGTGTCTCCGGTTACAGCTCATTTTAACTCGAGTTTCAGAGCTGGAGCGGCGGCTGAAGACTCTGTGGAGCATCCGCGAGTCGGAGAGCATCATGGGCAGCATGTATAGAGAGGTGGTCACACCGCAGGCTCCGACTCCGCAGGCAGGAAGGGAATGGGTGACCACGAGACAGAGCAAGAGAGCGAGGCAGGTAGTGCAGGAATCTCCTGTGGCCATTTCCCTGCAGAACAGATATACCGTTTTGGATACTGTTGAGGGGAATGGCCTCTCAGGGGAAAACAGGAACAGCCAAACTCGTCGCACCACGGTTGGTTCTGCTGTAGAGGGGAGGGGTGATAAGTGTGCCAGTACAATAGTTATAGGGGATTCAATTGTATGGGGAATAAACAGGCGTTACTGTGGCCGCAAACGAGACTCTAGGATGGTATGTTGCCTCCCTGGTGCCAGGGTTAAGGATGTCTCGGAGCGGGTACAGGACATTCTGGAGGAGGAAGGTGAACAGCCAGTGGTCGTGGTACACATTGGTACAAACGACGTAGGTAAAAAAAAGGGATGAGGTCCTAAAAGCAGAATACAGGGAGCTAGGAAGGAAGTTAAGAAATCGGACCTCGAAGGTAATGATCTCAGGATTACTACCAGTGCCACATGCGAGTCAGAGTAAAATGACAGGATATATAGGATGAATATGTGGCTGAAGGGATGGTGTCAGGGGGAGGGTTTCAGATTCCTGGGACACTGGGTCCAGTTCTGGGGGAGGTGGGACTTGTACAAACTGGAAGGGTTACACCTGGGCAGGACTGGAACTGATGTCCGAGGGGGGCTATTTGCTAGAGCGGTTGGGGAGTGTTTAAACTAATGTGACAGGGGGATGGGAACCGATGCAGGCAGTCAGAAGGTAGTAAAACAGGGACAGAAATAAAAGACAGTAAGGTGGAAAGTGTAAGGCAAAGGAGCAATAGTCAAAAATCAAAAAGGGCGACAGTGTAAGGTACAGTGACTGAGGGGAGCTCAGTGAATAGGCCCAGTAATACTAAAAGGAATAAAATGGGAAGTAAAAACATAAATGGAAAGTGACGCAGCAGGTTGTTACATGAAGATATGGGTTCCATGACAAGGAAAATTAGGAGAAAAGTTAAGAAGAAAAATAACTTAGCAGAGGTTACTGATCAAGATGTTAAGATTCAAAACAGAGGTATAAAAGCCAACGTAAGTGTACTTTACCTGAATGCTCGTAGAATTCGGAATAATCATCTTGGATGACTATGATTTAGTGGCCATTACTGAAACATGGTTAAAGGATGGTCACGACTGGGAGTTAAATATCCAAGGGTATCAAACTATACGGAAGGACAGAGGTGGATCGTAAGGGAGGAGGTGTAGCTCTGTTATTTAAGGATGACATCCGGGCAATAGTAAGGGATGACATCGGTGCTATGGAGGATATGGTTGAATCCATTTGGGTAGAAATCAGGAATAGTAAGGCAAAAAAGTCACTGATAGGAGTAGTCTATAGGCCACCAAATAGTAACATTATGGTGGGGCAGGCAGTAAACAAAGAAATAACGGAAGAAAGTAGAAATGGCACAACAGTTATCGTGGGGGATTTTAATCTACATGTCGATTGGTTTAACCAGGTCGGTCAAGGTAGCCTTGAGGAGGAGTTTATAGAATATATCCGCGATAGTTTCCTGGAACAGTATGTAATGGAACCTACGAGGGAACAAGCGGTCCTAGATCTGGTCCTGTGTAATGAGACAGGAATGATTAATGATAGGGGCTGGTTTAGCACAGGGTTAAATCGCTGGCTTTGAAAGCAGACCAAGGCAAGCTAGCAGCACGGTTCAATTCCCGTACAGGCCTCCCCGAACAGGCGCCGGAATGTGGCGACTAGGGGCTTTTCACAGTAACTTCATTTGAAGCCTACTTGTGACAATAAGCAACTTCATTCATTCATTCTTTCATCTCATAGTTAGGGATCCTCTCGGAAGGAGCGTTTACAATATGGTGGAATTTAAAATACAAATGGAGGGTGTGAAGGTAAAATCAAACACTAGTGTTTTGTGCTTAAACAAAGGAGATTACAATGGGATGAGAGAAGAGCTAGCTAAGGTAGACTGGGAGCAAAGACTTTATGGTGGAACAGTGGAGAACCTTCCAAGTGATTTTTCACAGTGCTCAGCAAAGGTTTATACCAACAAAAAGGAAGGACGGTAGAAAGAGGGAAAATCGACCGTGGATATCTAAGGATATAAGGGAGAGTATCAAATTGAAGGAAAAAGCATACAAAGTGGCAAAGATTAGTGGGAGACTAGAGGACTGGGAAATCTTTAGGGGGCAACAGAAAGCTACTAAAAAAGCTATAAAGAAGAGTAAGATAGATTATGAGAGGAAACTTGCTCAGAATATAAAAACAGATAGTAAAAGTTTCTACAAATACATAAAACAAAAAAGAGTGGCTAAGGTAAATATTGGTCCTTTAGAGGATGAGAAGGGAGATTTAATAATGGGAGATGAGGAAATGGCTGAGTAACTGAACAGGTTTTTTGGGTCGGTCTTCACAGTGGAAGACACAAACAACATGCCAGTGACTGATGGAAATGAGGCTATGACAGGTGAGGACCTTGAGATGATTGTTATCACTAAGGAGGTAGTGATGGCCAAGCTAATGGGGCTAAAGGTAGACAAGTCTCCTGGCCCTGATGGAATGCATCCCAGAGTGCTAAAAGAGATGGCTAGGGAAATTGCAAATGTACTAGTGATAATTGACCAAAATTCACTAGATTCTGGGGTGGCCCCAGTGGATTGGAAATTAGCAAACGTAACACCACTGTTTAAAAAAGGAGGTAGGCAGAAAGTGGGTAATTATGGGCCAGTTAGCTTAACTTTGGTAGTAGGGAAGATGCTGGAATCTATCATCAAGGAAGAAATAGCGAGGCACCTGGATGGAAATTGTCCCATTGGGCAGACGCAGCATGGGTTTATAAAGGTCAAGTCGTGCCGCTGTGTCAATATTCTGGAACTGCCTCCCTAATGGCACAGTGCGTGTACCGACAATGCATAGACTGCAGCATTCAAGGAGACAGCTCACTACCATCATCTCAAGGGCAATCAGGGATGGACAACTGGAATGTTCTTTGATTGGGCTGATGTGTAATCTCGATATTTCCGTGTGAACAAAGAACATTGGACTTTGTTCAAAAACAAAGTTATTTATAACAAACACTACACTAACGAATAACTAAAATGTCTAAAATGAATACAGTTGGAAATAAAGATACAACAGAGCTGCTCTAATATGCGACTGCTATCAACTCCTTGGAAACACCTTCTGAAAGAACACATGGGACTGGATTCTCTGAGCCTCCGCACTAAAATCGCGATCAGCGCGGGGGCAGAGAATGGGCATTTACGTCAAAATCCGGTACACGCTTGCGGCCTACGCGGCGCGGGTAGGGGGCCATTGACAGAGGCCCCCGCGATTCACTGAGGGTAACTGGCTGAATACCCAACGGCATGGTTCTAACCATGTTTTGCCTGTCGGAAACGGCCGGTGGCGGCTGCGGACTCAGTCTGCGGCCGCCCTGGTGGGGGGGGGGGCAGGGGGATCCTTTATCAGGGGGCCCTCATGGATGGCCAGGCAAGCGATTGGGCAGCACCGATCCGCAGGCACGCGCAATTTCGTGGGGACTTACTTCTTGCATCAGGCCACCTGCAGGTTGGAGAATCACTTTCTTAAGGAAAGTCCAGAGTGAAACACCCGCGTTTTGACACTGGCGTGGGGACATAGTCCCATTATTGGAGAATCCCACGCATGGTGCATCCGGGTCCAGGGACTTCGTACTCAACCCACCTGTTGGTCGGATGCTAGAACTACAAATGTAAAACTTAGAACTTATAATACACATGCAGGTCATAGATCAGAGAATTTACAGTGATGATGAACAACTCATATTATATACAGATGATTGTCTACCTATCATCACAACAATAAATGCTATGCCAGCGAAGCCCACATCCTGTATAACGAATTTAAAAAATAGAAAAACTGCTGGAAATACTGTGCAGATCAGGAAGTATCTGTGGAGAGGAACAGAACTAATACTGTTTCAAATTGATGACCTTTGATCAGAACTTGCAGTCTCCACTGTACTTTGTTTTTGTAATGGTAAATTTGCAGTTGATACAAAACTAGGAAGCACTGTGAATCATGAAAACCATAGTGTCAAACGTCAAAAGGATGTGGACATTTTGCTGGATTGGGTGAGAAATGAAACTTAATGCAGACACGTGTGAAGAGATTCCTTTTGTTTGGAAGAACATGGAAAGACAATATAAAATAAAGGGCACAATTCTAAAGGGGATACATGAGTTTAGGGAGCTAGGAGCATATATACGTAAATCATTGAAGGTGGCAGGTCCGGTTGAGAGAATGGTTAATAAAACATAAACCATCTTGGGATTTATCATTAGGGGCATAGAGGGGCAGCACGGTGGTGCAGTGGTTAGCACTGCTGCCTCACGGTGCCGAGGTCCCAGGTTCGATCCTGTCTCTGGGTCACTGTCCGTGTGGATGTTTGCACATTCTCCCTGTGTCTGCGTGGGTTTCGCCCCCACAATCCAAAAGGTGTGCAGGGGAGGTGGATTGGCCACACTAAATTGCCCCTTAATTTAAAAAAAATGAATTGGGTACTCTAAATTTATAAAAAATAAACAAAACTCATGAGGGGCATAGAGTACAAAAACAAGAATGTTATGTTAAACCTGTGTAAAACATTACGTCCAGTTGTGGGCAGCACAATTTATGAGGAATGTGAAAGCATTGAAGAGGAGGGGGGCAGAAAAGTTTCAGTGAATGGTTCCAGGGATGAGGAACTTCAGTTACTTTTCAAAATTGGAGAGGTTGCGACTGTTCGCTTGGAGAAGGGAAGTTTGAGAGGAGATTTGAGGGAAGAATTCTAAGCAATGAGATGTCTGGACAGCATAGACAGACAGAAACTGTTATCATTGGTGGAAGGACCAAGAACGAAAGGGCAGAGGTTTAAGGCAATTGGCAAAAGAAGGGATGGTGACATGAGGAAAATGTTCTTTATGAGGCAAGTGTTTAGGATTTGGAATGCAATGCCTGAGGGTGCTATGGAGGCAGGGTCAAAAGAGACCTGGATCATTATTTGAAAAGGAAAATATTTCCAGCGGGATTCTCCGACCCCCCCTGCCGGATCGGAGAATCCCCGGGGGGGGGGCGGCGCGAATGGGCCGAGCGGCCGTCCGTTTCTGGCCAGTCCCACCAGCGTGGATTAGACATGGTCCCACACGGTGGGACCTGCCAGATAAGTCGGCTGGTGCGGTCCTTGGGGGGGGGGGGGGGGGGGGGGGGGGGGGGGGGTGGGCGGGGGGGTTCCGACCCCGGGGGTGGGTCCCCCACAGTGGCCTAGCCTGCGATCGGGGCCCACCGATCTGCGGGCGGGCCTGTGCCGTGGGGGCACTCTTTCCTTCCGCGCGGCACCTGGAGGGCTCTGCCATGGCCGGCGCGCAGAAGAAAACCCCCTGCGCATGCGGCAGAATACGCCGGCCCATCTGCGCATGTGTACCATGCCGGCGGTTCCGCACATGCGCGAGATCATGTTGGCCCTTCGCCGCATGCGCTACCACCGCAGTCGCTTCGGCGCCGGCTGACGCGGCGCCAACCCCTCTGGTGTCCACCTAGCCCCCGGAAGTGCAGAGAATTCCGCACTTTCGGGGGCTGTTGATGCCGGAGTGGTTCGTGCTGGTTTTCCCGCCAGCGTGGGGACTTATTCCCGCAAATGGAGAATCCTGTTCTTCAGGTGTGTGGAGAAAAGGCAGGGGCACCAGATAAATTCTCCTTCAGAGGTCCTGGCAGAAATTTAGAAAGTAAACAAATGGGAATGAGCGAGATCTGTGTGGAATCTGATAGAAAAGAAAGTGACATTTGATAGGTACTACAGTTGAGGAATGCGGAATAGAAATTTCCAGTCATTGTGATTCACTTTTCCCATCGGCAGTCCAACCCTGCCAGTGGGTTTCCCGGCAGCATGGGATGGTTATAATGGGAAATCCTATTGACAAACAACAGGAAGATAGAATCCCGCAGCAATCGAATGCCAGGAAACACGAGGCTAGGGAACCAAAGAATTCCCCCTTGATATCATCAGGCAGATGGTGTTGGAATTCAAAAAATTCCCTTATGGAGGAAGGTGTTACAAGTCCTACAATTGTGTTGTTCCTAATCTGCCTTTTGACGGTGTGGGTTCCCCAGTAGGAAATGACTTGGGTGGGGACAAGGTATTGCCATCATCATCATAGAATCCCTACAATGCAGAAGGAGGCCATCTGGCCAATCGAGTCTGCACCGACCCTTAAAAGAGCACCCCACCTAGGCCCTGTAACCTCACCTATTCCCATAGCCCCACCTAACCTTTTGGACACTAAGGGGCAATTTAGCATGGCCAATCCACTTAACCTGCACATCTTTGGACTGAGGGAGGAAACCAAAGCACCCGGGGGAAACCCACGCAGACACGGGGAGAATATGCAAACTCCAGACAGACAGTTGCCCGAGGTTGGAATCAAACCCAGGTCCCTAGCGTTGTGAGGCAGCAGTGCTAACCATTGTGCCGCCCCTTCCGGCGTTCAGGAAAACCAATTCAGGCTGTTGAAATGGAAGTTGTACAAAAAAAAAACGAGTGAATTAAAAGAAACAATTACTCTCTGTAACCCTGCTGTGAAAATTAATGGTTAGACGAAAGATATGTCCAAAGAGTCTGACACTCTGTCTACTAATGTGAGAGAGACATTGGAACTTGCGGCTGAAAAGGAAACATTAACGGCAGTTGGAAAAGCTTTAAAATTTCCTGAAGTAAAAATCCAGAAAAATTGTGAGGAAGTTGAGGCCAAGCAGATAGCAGCAATACTCAAAGAAATTATAAAACAAACTAAGGAATGCTTTGAAAAAAAGTGGAAAAGCTGAATCCAGTGCTGATATTTAAGAGCTGTGAGGAAGAATACATGCTGTTGAACATAAATTAAAACTTCAAAAAGAGGCAATTACTCTTGGTAGAATGGAATTAAATGAAACTCAAACACAGTGGAAGGGTGAAAAGCAAAAAGAAATTAATAAAATTCATGCACTAAATAAAAAAGGGGTATCCAGCTTTCTTGGTTGAACATCGACATAACTTAAAAAAGATCTTAAACCAGCTATAAAGGATTTTACATGACATAGAAATGAATTGTTTGTATAAAAGGAAGCAGTATTAAATCTATCTCTCCTGTAAAGAAAATCAAAATGTTAAATCATGGGGACTTAACTGAAAGTTAAAAATAGTCCTGAATATAAGCAGGATGAAGTATATTATGAAGGACAATTCAACTGTTTGGTTGGTTGAAACATTTTTCAAGACTTGGATATTTTCTAAGAAAATGCAGACAAACGATATGTGGCATAACTTGGCTCCAATTCCATCTACAAGTTTGCTGACAACATGACCATAGTGGGTCAGATCTCGAACAACAAGTCAGAGTACAGGAAGGAGGTAGAGTACCTAGTCGAGTGGTGTAACGGCAATATCTCCTTCACTGTTAGCAAAACTAATGAGCTGGTCATTGACTTCAGGAAGCAAAGTATCGTACACCCCCTGTCTGCATCAATGGGGCCGAGGTGAAGATGGGTGGCAGCTTCAAATTCCTAGGTGTGCACATCATCAACATCTGTCCTGGTCCACCCACGTTGACTCTATGACTAAGAAAGCACAACAGTGCCTATGCTTTCTCAGGAAACTAAGGAAATTCGGCATGTCCACATTGACTCTTACCAACTTTGACAGATGCACCATAGAAAGCATCCTATCTGTCTGCATCACAGCCTGGTATGGCAACTGACTGGCCCAACAGCAGAAAGAGCTCTGCCCAGGTAAATTGCCTGACTCTTATTTACACTGTGTAGTACTGGAATTGGAATTCCAATATGATGCCAATAAGACTAATTCATCTCTACATGTCTTCTTCCTTCAAGGAAATCATCATGTTTGGGAAGATTGCTCAACCTGTAACAATTTCAGCCTGCTACCTCCTGAAGAAATACACAATTAAACTTTTGATTCTAGTCTCCGAACTCGCATGAAACCTTAAATTTTATTTTTATCACGGTTTTACCCTCTACCCCTTTCTTTCCTTTATCCCTCTTTTATTGCACGAGTGCAAAAATGGCACAGACATTGCAAAATCCTTTTCCTGCATTTTGTGTGTGTGGAAAATTAACCAATCCTCTAATTTTACCTCATCTCAAATTTGTTGTGGGGGATTGGATCACTCCAAGCTGAAAGGTTGTGGAAAATACACTACAACGTATAAAGGGGAAAATCAAAAGTATCTTTCTGTTTATGGACATAGAGTGAGAGGAGAAATCCGGGCTGTTTAAATTAACCCCTCCTCCTGTCTGTAATACACAGAAGAAAATGGAGATCAGGGGCGACATTCTCCGACCCCCTCCGGGTCGGAGAATCGCCGGGAGCTGGCGTGAATCCCGCCCCCGCCGGTTGCCGAAGTCTCCGGCACCGGATATTCGGCGGGGGCGGGAATCGCGGCGCGCCGGTTGGCGGGCTCCCCCGCTCGATTCTCCGGCCCGGATGGGCCGAAGTCCCGCCGATAAATTGCCTGTCCCGCCGGCGTAAATTAAATCACATACCTTACCGGCGGGACAAGGCGGCGTGGGCAGGCTCCGGGGTCCTGGGGGGGGGGTGCGGGGCGATCTGACCCCGGGTGGTGCCCCCACAGTGGCCTGGCCCGCGATCGGGGCCCACCGATCCGCGGGCGGGCCTGTGCCGTGGGGGCATTCTTTCCCTTCCGCCTCCGCCACGGTCTCCACCATGGCGGATGTGGAAGAGACTCCCTCCACTGCGCATGCATGGGAAACTGTCAGCGGCCGATGACGCTCCCGCGCATGCGCCGCCCGGAGATGTCATTTCCGCGCCAGCTGGCGGGGCAACAAAGGCCGTTTCCGCCAGCTGGCGGGGCGGAAATTCCTCCGGCGTCGGCCTAGCCCCTCAATGTTGGGGCTCGGCCCCCAAAGATGCGGAGAATTCCGCACCTTTGGGGCGGCACGATGCCCGTCTGATTGGCGCCGTTTTGGGCGCCAGTCGGCGGACATTGCGCCGTTTCCGGAGTATTTCGCCCTGAGAGTTAAAAAATGATCAATGTTGTTACGACCAAGTATGGAGGGATCGAATGACTCCTTTCTTTTCCATTTCCATGGGCCGGATTCTCCAAAAATTGGGCTGTCCCCACGCCAGCGTAAAAACGCTAGAGTTTTACTCTGGAGATTCCTTAAAAATATTAGCACCTACTCTCCTACCTTGAACGGGATGGCAGGGCCCCGGAGTGCTTCCCACAGCTTCAGCTGAGGATACGGGCCCCACACGTCCAGTTCCGAGTCCGCGCATGCACACGGTGGTGGCCTCAAGCAGCCGCACCAAACGCGATGGCGGACTCAGCCGGTTGAGCTGGACGAGGAAAGAAGGTCCCAACGATGGGCCCCGTGTTGCGACATAATACGCACCCGATCACCGCCCCAGCCGCCCATAAGGCCCCCCCACTCCCCCCCCATCCCCCTAGTACTTGATCCCCCCGCCACCCACCAGGACGGCCGCGGACTGAGTTCGCAGCCGCCACCCGAGGTTCCCGACGGCCAATACGTGGTTAGAACCACGTCATTTGGAACTCGGCCAGTTTTGCCCGGAGAATTGCGGGTGGGACCACTGTCAATAGCCCCCCAGCCATGCCGCTGGTCCCATTGCCTGATATGATTGGAAGGTCTGGACCAGGAAAACCACAGACAGTTACCCACAGGTCCAACCAAGGAATACACCCGCCAACTCAACAGACTGATCAAGACCTTGGATCCAGACCTTCAGAGCACCCTACGTCCTCTCATCCCATGTGCTCTCCGCGTTGGAGATCTCTACTGCCTCCTGAAAATACACAAGGCCAACACACCAGGCCATCCTATCATATCAGGCAATGGGACCCTGTGTGAGAACCTCTCTGACTACATTGAGGGGATCTTGAAACCCATCGTACAAGGAACTCCCAGCTCCTGTCATGATACGACGGACCTCTTACAGAAGCTCAGCACCCATGGACCAGTTGAACCAGGAACATTCCTCGTCACAATGGATGTCTCGGCACTCTATGCCAGCACCCCCCATGACGACGGCATTGCTGAAACAGCCAAAGTACTCAATACCGACAACTGCCAATCTCCAGACGCAATTCTGCAACTCATCCGCTTCGTTCTGGATCATAACGTCTTCACCTTCGATGACAAGTTCTTCATCCAGACACACAAAACAGCCATGGGGACCAGATTCGCACCTCAATATGCCAACATCTTCATGCAGAAGTTTGAATGAGACCTCCTCACCGCACAGGACCTTCAACCGACGCTATACACCAGATATATCAATGAAATTTTTTTTGTTTGGACCCACGGCGAAGAATCATTGAAACAACTACACGATGACATCAATAAGTTCCACCTCACCAGGACACTCACCATGGGCTACTCTCCAGATCGGTTGCATTCTTGGACACACTCATCACCATCAAGGACAGTCACCTCAGCACTTTGCTTTACCGCAAGCCCACGGATAACCTCACGATGCTCCACTTCTCCAGCTTCCCCCTAAGCACATTAAAGAAACCATCACCTATGGACAAGCCCTCCATATACACAGGATCTACTCAGACAAGGAGGGGCGTAACAGACATCTACAGGCGCTGAAAGATGCATTTGTACGACGCGATATGGCGTTCGACTCATCGATCAACAGTTCCAACGCGCCACAGCAAAAAACCGCACCGACCTCCTCAGAAGACAAACACGGGACACAACCGACAGAGTACCATTCGTCGTCCAGTACTTCCCCGGAGCGGAGAAACTACGACATCCGCTTCGCAGCCTTCAACACGTCAACGATGAAGACGAACATCTTGCCAAGGACATCCCCACAACTTGCCTTTAAACAACTGCGCAACCTCAAACAAACCATTGTTTGTAGCAAACTACCCAGCCTTCAGAACAGCGACCCCAACACCACACAACCCTGCCATGGCAATCTCTGCAAGACGTGCCAGATCATCGACATGGGTACCACCATTACACGTGAGAATACCACCCACTAGGTACGTGATATATACTCTTGCGACTTGGCCAGCGTTTTCTACCTCATACGCTGCAGGAAAGAATGTCCCGAAGTGTGGTACATTGGCGAGACCATGCAGATGCTGTGACAACGGATGAACAGACATCATGCGACAATCACCAGGCAGGAATGTTCCCTTCCAGTCAGGGAACACTTCAGCAGTCAAGGGCATTCTTCGGGTAAGCGTTCTCCAAGGCGGCCTTCAGGACCCGCGACAACGCAGAATCGCCGAGCAGAAATTTATCGCCAAGTTCCGCGCACATGAGTAGGCCTCAACCGGGACCTTAGATTCATGTCGCAATACATTCACCCCCCCACCATCTGGCCTGGGCTTGCAAAATCCTACCAACTGTCCTGGCTTGAGACAATTCACATCTCTTTAACCTGTAATTATCTCTCTCTCCAGTTGCTCCATTTGGACCTGTGAAGACTTAATTACCTGCAAAGACTCACATTCAAAGGATCGTCTTACATCTTTGATTTTGTCCATATATATGTTTCTGGAACCCACCTCTTCATTCACCTGAAGAAGGAGCTGTGTTCCAAAAGCCAGTGATTCGAAACAAACCTGTTGGACTTTAACCTGGTATTGTAAGACATCTTGCTTTTGGTAATTTAGGGGTAGGTTAGCATGGCTAATCCACCCAACATGCACATCTTTGGACTGTGTGAGGAAACCGAAGAACCCGGAGAAGGCTCACACAGACATGGAGAGAATGTGCAAACTCGACACAGATAGTCACCCAAAGTTTGAATGAACCCATGTCCCTAGCGCTGTGAGGCAGCAGTGCTATGCCACCCATTAGCAGCTCCATGAATGTGGTACCTGCTGTGGTGTGAGGCATCGTACGACAGATGAGTAGGAACCGGGACAGTCTGAGTTGCAAAAGGACTGAAGGCTGCATTTTCATGGGAGCCTTGAACATTTGTACAGCTCCCCCAGCCAGCCTACTTGAAGCACCATGGAAGGGGCAGTTTGAATATGTTGAATGCCATTGGTCCTAATAAAACATTGGAATTCTTCACTTGTAAGAACAGTCCCATTATCTGAGACCAAGACCTCAGGCAACTCATGGGTGGCGAATGTCTGCCGTAATTTCTCTACCATTGCTGATGAGGTCTTGAACATTATTTAGTGTATTTCCAACCACTTGGAGTGAGCGTCAATATTAAGCAAGAACATGGAGTCAATGGTAACATTCTTCTAAACCTCCTTTGCACTCTCTCCAGACCAATTACGTCCTTCCTGTAATGTGAAGACCAGAACTGCACACAATACCCCAGCTGTGGCCTCACCAGTGTTTTATACAATTCCAACATTATATCCTTACTTTTATATTCTACATCTCTGCCAATGAAGGAGAGCATTCCAAATGCTTTCTTTACAACCTTGTCTACTTGAACTGCTGACTGTAGGAACCTGTGTACTTGTACGCCAAGATTTCTCACTTCATTCACCCCTCTTAGTATATTCATATTTATTGTGTACTCCCTATAACTATTTGACCTCCCAAAATGCATGACCTCACACTTGCCTGTGTTAAAATCCATCTGCCACTTTATCACTCTTTCCACCAATGCACCTATATCATTTTGGAGAATTTTTCTATCCTCGAAACTATTCACTACTCGGCCAATCTTTGTGTCATCTCTAAATTTCCCAATCGCTCCACCCCCCCCACCCCCCGCCCCCCCTCCCCACAACCACATTCATGCCCGAATCATTAACATTTAACATAAACAGTAAAGATCTCAACACCGAGTCCTGTGGAACACCACTTAAAACAGCTTTCCATTCGCAAGGGCATCCATCGACCATTACCCTTTCTTTCCTGTTACGAGGCAAACTTTTTATCCAATTTGCCACATTACCCTGTATCCCATGGCTTTGACTTTTTTTTTAACAAACATTTTATTGAGATATTTTTTGGCATTGTAACAGCCGCAATGTGAACAATGTACATGAGAATATAAACATAGTGCAAATACCACCTCCCTCCGCCACAGGTCCCACCATTAATTAGCCCCCTAATCTACGCTAACCTAACCCCCCCCCCCCCCCCCCCCCGCTGACGATTAATTCTCCGCGAAGAAGTCGGTGAATGGTTGCCACCTCCGGGCGAAACCTAACAGAGACCCTCTCAAGGTAAACTTAATTTTCTCCAGACAGAGAAAGCTAGCCATGTCCTATAGCCAGGTCTCCGACTCTGGGGGCCTTGAATCCCTCCAAGCTAGTAATATCCGCCTCCAGGCTACCAGAGAAGCAAAGGCCAGAACGTCTGCCTCTTTCTCCTCCTGGATTCTTGGATCCTGCGACACCCCGAAAATCGCCACCTCTGGACTCAATGTCACCCTTGTATTTAATACCTTGGACATGATGTCAGCAAACACCTGCCAAAATCTCCTCAGCTTTGGACATGCCCAGAACATGTGGACATGGTTCGCTGGTCCTCCCGCACATTTTGTGCACCTATCTTCCACCCCAAAGAATCTGCTCATCTGGGCCACTGTCATGTGAGCCTGGTGAACGACCTTGAATTGAATCAGGCTGAGCCTGGCACATGTTGCGGACGCGTTGACTTTACTCACCACGTCCGCCCAGAGTCCCTCCTCTATCTCTCCCCCAAGCTCCTCCTCCCACTTTCGCTTCAGCTCCTCAGTCTGCGTCTCCTCTGATCCCATAAGTTCCTTATAAATGTCAGAAATGCTCCCCTCACCTATCCATCCTCTAGAAACCACCCTATCCTGAATCCCCCTTAGCGGCAGGACATCTCGCTCTTCCCCATATTAAGCTTACACCCCGAAAACCGGCCTAATTCCCCTAAAATTCCCATGATTTCTTCCATCCCCTCAACTGGATCTGAAACATAAAGAAGCAGGTCAGCCGCATAGCGCGAGACTCTGTGCTCCAACCCCTTCCGGACCAGCCCCTTGAGGCCCTCAGAGCAATTGCCGGCGGCTCTCTAGCCAGCGCAAAGAGCAGTAGGGAGAGGGGAAAACCCCGTCTCGTCCCCCGGTGCAGTCTAAAATAGTCCGAAGTCGCTCTGTTCGTCCGTACATTTGCCACAGGAGCCTGGTACAGCAACCTGACCCAGTCAATAAATCCCCTCCCAAATCCGAACCGCCCCAGAACCTCCCATAAATAATCCCACTCAACCCGGTCAAAAGCTTTTTCCGCATCCATCGCGACCACTACCTGCACCTCCCTACTTTCCGGGGGCATCATGATCACGTTTAACAGCCTTCTTACATTGGCCACTAGCTGCCTGCCCTTAACGAAACCCGTCTGAACCTCCACAATGACGTTCGATACACAATCCTCAATCCTGGAGGACAAAACTTTGGCCAACAGTTTGGCGTCTACGTTCAACGGGGAAATCGGCCTGTTAGACGCTCATAACTCCGGGTTCTTGTCCCGTTTCAGGATAAGCGAAATCGTGGCCAGTGACATCGTCTGGGGCAGAACCGCTCTTTCCCTTGCCTCATTAAACACCTTCATCAGCTCCAGCCCCATATCCCGGAGAACATTTTGTAGAACTCCACTGGGTACCCGTCCGGTCCCGGGGCCTTACCCGACTGCATGGCCTTCAAGCCCTCCACTATCTCCTCCAACCCGCTCGGGGTCCCCAGTCCTTCTACCAGCTCCCCGTCCACCTTCGGGAAAGTCAGCCCCTCCAGGAAGTGCCTCATCCCCTCCGGTCCCGCAGGGCGTTCCGACCTGTACAACCTGCTGTAAAAACCCCTGAACATCTTGCTCACCCCTGCCGAGTCCCCAACCAAGTTCCCATCCCCGTCAAATACTTTCCCTATTTCTCTAGCTGCCTCCCTCTTTCTGAGCTGCTGTACAAGCATCCTGCTGGCCTTCTCACCATGCTCGTAGATCGACCCCTCACCTTTCTGAGCTGTCCACTGCCCTCCCTGTGGTTAACAAGCCGAACTCCGCCTGTAGCCTCCGCCATTCCCTTAAAAGCCCTATCTCTGAAGTCTCTGCGTACCTCCTGTCGACTTGTAGAATCTCCTTTACCAGTCGGTCCATCTCTGCCCTATCCGTCCTGCCCCTGTGAGCCTTGATCGAGATCAGCTCTCCTCTCATCACTGCCTACAGTGCTTCCCAGACCACCGCTGCTGAGACCTCCCCCGTGTCATTTACCTGCAGGTAATTTTGTGTGCATTTCCTCAGCCTCTCGCACACTGGGCGCGGATTGCTGTCTTTACTAACCTGCAGGTCAAACCAGTGTGGAGCATGGTCCGAGATTGTGATCGCCGAGTACCCCGGGTCCACCATCGCTGCCAACAAGGCCATACCCAAAACAAATTAATCGATCCGAGAGTATACTTTATGCACGTGGGAGTAGAAGGAGAACTCCTTGGATCCCCCCCCCCCCCTCCCCTCCCCCCTGCTCCCCCCCATCTGCTCCATGAACCCTTTCAGTTCCTTTGCCATTGCTGGCAGCCTGCCCGTTTTCGGGCATGACCGATCCAGGCCGGGATCAATAACTGTATTAAAGCCCCCTCCCATGATCAGCTTGTGCGACTCCAGGTCCGGTATCTTCCCCAACATCCTCTTTATAAAATCCACGTCATCCCAATTTGGCGCATATACATAAACCAGCACTAATTTCATCCCCTCCAGCTTACCACTAACCATAATATATCGACCCCCCCACATCCAAAACTATTCTACCCACCTCAAATATCACCCGCTTATTAATCAAGATCGCAACCCCTCTAATCTTTTGTATCCAGCCCAGAGTGGAAGACCGGACTGACCCAGCCTTTCCTCAATCTAACCTGGTCAACTACTCTAAGGTGCGTCTTCTGCAGCATTACCACGTCCACCTTCAGTCCCCTCAGGTGCACGAACACACGTACAGGAGGTACGCAGAGACTTAACTGGCCCATTCAACCCTCAAACATTCCAGGTGAACAGCCTAGTTGGGGGGGCAAAGCGCCCCCCCCCCCCTCCGCCGATCAGCCATCCCCTTTCTTAGGCACGCCTCCAGCCCATGCACCGCGCCACCTCTGGCCCGCCCCCGGCAGCCCCCGCCACCAACCTCCTCTCAGATCCTCAACCAAAGTCCCTCCCTCATCAGCAGAACAACTACCCCTCCCCCTGCTAGCAACACCACTCTAAAACCTAATCCATACAATAAATTAAACATATGCACGCGCCCCACTGCGCTTCCGTGAGCTAGCTCACCCAGCTAGCTTGGTGGCACCCACCCCCGGCGCCAAAAAGTCTCCCACCTATTTTTCCCTCACTCCCCTCCCCCCCCCCCGCTCATACAAACAAATTCCCCCATCTATCAATCCCCACAAGATCACCCAGCTGAAAGAAAACAAACACCGAAACCCAAACAAGCACGTCTCCATCCCACAAAAGTGCACATCAAAGAAAAAGACACTGCCAACATCCACCAAAAAGAAAACCCGAAAACCAAAAAGCATTTTCCCCCCCTTCTTAAACAGAACTCAAAAGCAGAAGAGAAAAAATAAAAAAAGAGACCCAACAAAGCCAACAAGTTGCATCAAAGTTCGAGAGTTCTCAGCCCCCCACCAGTCCTTTTTTTCCTCGAAGTCCAGCGTGTCTTCGGGCGACTCAGAATAATGATGCTGGTCCTCATATGTGACCCAGAGACGAGCCAGATACAGCAGTCCAAACTTCACCTGTTTCTTGAAGAAGATTGACTTAACTTGGTTGAAGCCTGCCCTTTTCTTAGCCACCTCCACACTCAGGTCCTGGTACACCCGCAGGATACTATTGTCCCATTTACAGCTCCGCGTTTGCTCGGCCCACTGAAGAATAAATTCCTTGACCAGGAACCTGTGGAATCTCACCACCATTGCCCTCGGAGGGTCCTCCATTCGCGGCTTCCTCGAAAGTGCTCTGTATGCCCTGTCCACCTCCAAGGGTCGGGAGAATGTTCCCTCGCCCAGGAGCTTTTCAAACATACCGGCTACGTATGCCACCCTCCGGGAGCCCGACAAATCTTAAGTTCTGCTGGCGGGACCGATTCTCTAGGTCCTCCACCTTCTCCAGAAGCCTTTTCTGCTGGTCCCACACATCCCCACCTCCAGCTGCACCGCTGTTTGATGCTCCTCCTGCTCAGCCAGCGCCTTCTCAACCTTCTGGATCGCCCGATCCTGGGCGTCCAATCTGTGCTCCAGCCGATCAATCGACTCTTTAATCGGGTCCAGGCAGTCCCGCTTCTGCTTGGCGAAGCAGTCCTGGATGACCTACATCAACTGCCCCGTTGGTCGCTGCGCCGCCATGCCAGGGGTTTGGTCGTCGGCCATGCTGTCTCCTGCTGCAACTTCAGCACAGCTCTTGCCTATCTTTCTATTTCTGCCTTTTCGTGCACTTCTGGTTCTTTTCTCCATACACCAATGCGTGGAAACGGTGCCCAATTGCCTCAGTCTTCGAATTTACCATTTAAAACCAGAAAAAAATCTGTAGGAAAGGTCCAAAAGTCCAACCAGAGTGGGAGCCACCAAATGTGCGACTTACTCCTTCATAGCCGCCATCGGAAGTCGGCTTTTACTTTTTTGACCAATCTGGCATGTGGGACCTTGTCAAACGCCTTGCTAAAATTTCTTTTGATCCTTTTTGAAACAATGGAACCACGTTTGCATTTCTCCAGTACTCTGGTACCTCCCCTGTATCTAATGAGGATTGGAAAATCATTCTCAGAGCATCTGCGATCTCCTTCCTGACCTCCTTCAGCAGCCTGGGAAACATTCCATCTGGCCCTGGTGACTTGTCAACTTTCAAGGCCTTCAACATAGATTATGAGAGTAAATTAGCTCAGAATATAAAAACAGACAGCAAAAGTTTTATATGAAACGAAAAAGAGTGGTTAAGGTAAACATTGGTCCTTTAGTGAAGCTGAGTCCACAAAAAGATCATCCATGATTTTATTGGATGGCAGAGCAGGCTTGAGGGGCCAGATGGCCTACTTGTGCTCCTAGTTCTTGTGTTCTTATGTTCTTAACTCTCAGAGTACTTCCTCTTGCTTTATGATTATCCCATTCAATATCTCACAGGTTTCCTCCTGGGCCACTACATCTGCATCATCCCTTTCCTTTGTAAACACGGAGACAAAATGTTCATTTAAAATCCTTCCCACAGCCTCTGCATCTACATACAAGTTCCCATCTTCATCTCTGATAAGTCCCACGTTTTCCTTAATTAATCTTCTACCATTAATATATTGGGAAAACATCTTTGGGTTTTCTTTATCTTTACTTGCTAATCTTTTTCCATGCCCTCGTTTTGACTTCCTTATTTGCTTTTTTACTTCGTCCCTGCACTTCCTATACTCATCGAGACTATCTGCAGTGCTTAGTTCTTTTTGCCTATTGTACACTTTCTTTTTCTGTTTGATCTTCCCTTGTATCCCTCTGGACAACCAGGAGGTCTAGATTTGGCAGTATCACTCTTATATTTGGAGGGGACATGTCTACTTTTTACATTTAGGATCTCGCTCTTTCGTGCTTACCACTGGTTCTCCGCAGATTCATCCTCTAGCAATGCTGGCCAGTCCACCTCAGCCAAGTCCCTTCTCATTCCTGCAAAATTTGCCGACCCCCGGTTTAAAACATTTACTCCTGCTTTATCTCTGTCCTTTTCATGGTAATACTGAATCTAACTGAATTTTGATCACTATCCCCAATATGGCCGCCAACTGCCACTTCACCCACTTGTCCTTCTTCATCCCCCAAGACTAGGTCTAGAATTGCAGCTCCTCTTGTTGGATTTGTCACTAATTGTTGGATTTGTCACTCAGCGTTGCGCAGGTCAAAGAGACACAGCCTGAGTGAGTAAGACACATCCAGAGTGGGAATTTGAAACTTGGTAATTTGGTGCTGTGAGGTAATTCGGTGCAGAGTGGGAGAAGGTGCTTTTCCCCTACTGTTTTGTTCTCTCTCTTTCTTCGGGCCTAGTTTCGGGAGCCATTCGGAGGAGGAAGAGCAGTCTCTGTGTGAGTATAAAAACCTAACGGTAACTTCCTGTTTTCCACTTTTTTCCCCAGAAGTGATGTCAGAGGGAAGCTGTGATCTGATTGGTTGATAGCAAATCTGCCCCAATTTTTTTTTAAAATACAGCTAAACTCGTAAACTTAAATTAAACTAATTAATTAATTAGAGATGGCTGGTCAGGTGATGTGCTTGAGCTGCTCGATGTGGGAGCTGACAGATCCCATTGCGAGCTGCAGCGACCACATCGGCAGTAAGTGTTGGCTGCTCGAAGAGCTCCGGCTCAGAGTTGATGAGCTGGAGTCTGAGCTTCAAACACTGAGACACATCCGGGAGGGGAAGACTTACCTGGACACTGTGTTTCAGGAGGCAGTCACACCTGTCAGAGTAAGTAGTTTAAATCCTGCCAGTGGCCAGGGACGTGTGACTGCAAGTCAGGCAGGTAAAGGGAACCAGCAGTCAGGAACTCAGGAGCCTCAGCCCTTGACCCTGTCCAACAGGTACGAGGCACTTGCTCCCTGTGTGGATGGCGAACAGGGCTGCAGGAAGGATGAGTCAGCTGACCAACGCACCAAGGTTCAGCAGGCCATTCAAGGGGAGGGAGTAAATAGGCAAGTTGTAGTTGTAGAGGATTCTATTATCAGGGGGATAGATAGTATCCTTTGTGAGCAGGAGAAAGAGTCCCGCATGGTATGTTGCCTGCCCGGTGTTAGGGTGCGGGACATCTCTGACCGGCTTGAAAGGATACTGGAGAGGGAGGGGGAGGATCCAGTTGTTGTGGTCCATGGCGGTACCAACAACATAGGCAAGTCTAGGAAAGAGGACCTGTTTAGAGATTATAAAGAGCTAGGATTAAAATTTAAAAAAAGGTCCTCAAGGGTCATAATCTCCGGATTACTGCCCGAGCCACGTGCAAATTGTCATAGGGAGGCAAGATTAAGGGAAGTTAACACGTGGCTGAAAGAGTGGTGTGGGAAAGAGGGGTTCCTTTTCATGGGACACTGGCATCAGTTTTGGGACGGGGGGGACCTATACCGTTGGGATGTTCTCCACCTGAACCGAGCTGGGACCAGTGTTCTGGCGAAAAGAGTAAATAGGGTAGTCAATAGGACTTTAAACTAGAGATTGGGGGGGAAGGGAAAGTCAGGGAAACAAGAGGTGAAGTAATCAGTGGGAAGCGTAGCTGCTTAGGAATACAAAAAAGCACGAAAAGACAGAACTCAGGAGAGGTTACAATAGTCCCCATCTCACAAAATATGACACAGTGTATGGAAAGGCTCAGTAAACCAAGGTCCACCACACTAAGAAAACAAAAAGGGATGGTCAATAGAGAATTAAAGGTGCTATATTTAAATGCGCGCAGTGTACGGAACAAGGTAAATGAGCTTGTGGCCCAGATTGTGACTGGCAGGTATGATGTGGTAGGCATCACAGAGGCGTGGTTGCAGGGGGTTTAGGACTGGCATTTAAACATCCAGGGATTCACAACCTATCGAAAAGACAGAGAGGTGGGCAGAGGGGGCGGGGTTACCTTGTTAATTAGGAATTAAATTAAATCAATAGCACTAAACGACATAGGGTCAGATGATGTGGAGTCTGTGTGGGTAGAGTTGAGGAACCACAAAGGCAAAAAAAACATAATGGGAGTTATGTACAGGCCTCCTAACAGTGGTCAGGACCAGGGGCACAAAATGCACCACGAAATAGAAAGGGCATGTAAGAAAGGCAAGGTCACAGTGATCATGGGGGACTTCAATATGCAGGTGGACTGGGTAAATAATGTTGCCAGTGGACCCAAAGAAAGGGAATTCATTGAATGTTTACAGGAGGGCTTTTTGGAACAGCTTGTGATGGAGCCCACTAGGGAACAGGCCATTCTGGACTTAGTGTTATGTAATGAGCCAGACTTGATTAAAGATCTTAAAGTAAGGGAACACTTAGGAGGCAGTGATCATAATATGGTAGAATTCAGTCTGCAATTTGAAAGAAAGAAGGTAGAATCAGATGTAAAGGTGTTACAGTTAAATAAAGGTAACTACAGGGGCATGAGGGAGGAACTGACGAAAATCGACTGGGAGCAGAGCCTAGTGGGAAAGACAGTAGAACAGCAATGGCAGGAGTTTCTGGGAGTAATTGAGGACACAATACAGAGGTTCATCCCAAAGAAAAGAAAAGTTATTAGAGGGGGGATTAGGCAGCCATGGCTGACAAAGGAAGTCAGGGAATGCATCAAAGCAAAAGAGAAAGCCTATAATGTGGCAAAGATTAGTGGGAAGCCAAAGGTTGGGAAGGCTACAAAAACAAACAGAGGATAACAAAGAGAGAAATAAGGAAAGAGAGGATCAAATATGAAGGTAGGCTAGCCAGTAACATTAGGAATGATAGTAAAAGTTTCTTTAAATACATTAAAAACAAACGGGAGGCAAAAGTAGGCATTGGGCCGCTAGAAAATGATGCTGGTAATCTAGTGATGGGAGACAAGGAAATAGCTGAGGAACTAAATAAGTACTTTGCGTCAGTCTTCACAGTAGAAGACATGAGTAATATCCCAACAATTCAGGAGAGTCAGGGGGCAGAGTTGAATATGGTAGCCATCACAAAGGAGAAAGTGCTAGAGAAACTAAGAGGTCTAAAAATTGATAAATCTCCGGGCCCAGATGGGCTACATCCTAGAGTTCTAAAGGAGATAGCTGAAGAAATAGTGGAGGCGTTACTTATGATCTTTCAAAAGTCACTGGAGTCAGGGAAAGTCCCAGAGGATTGGAAAATCGCTGTTGTAACCCCCCCTGTTCAAGAAGGAAACAAGAAAAAAGATGGAAAATTATAGGCCAATTTGCCTAACCTCGGTTGTTGGTAAGATTCTAGAATCCATCATTAAGGAAGAGATTTCTAAATTCTTGGAAGTGCAGGGTCGGATTAGGACACGTCAGCATGGACTTAGTAAGGGGAGGTCGTGCCTGACAAACCTGTTAGAGTTCTTTGAAGAGATAACAAATAGGTTAGACCAAGGAGAGCCAATGGATGTTATCTATCTTGACTTCCAAAAGGTCTTTGATAAGGTGCCTCACGGGAGACTGCTAGGTAAAATAAGGGCCCATGGTATTCGAGGCAAGGTACTAACAGGGATTGATGATTGGCTATCAGGCAGAAGGCAGAGAGTTCGGATAAAAGGTTCTTTTTCGGAATGGCAACCGGTGACGAGTGGTGTCCCGCAGGGTTCAGTGTTGGGGCCACAGCTGTATTCTTTATATATTAACGATCGAGATGATGGGACTGGGGGCATTCTGGCTAAGTTTGCTGATGATACAAAGATAGGTGGAGGGGCAAGTAGTATTGAGGAGGTGGGGAGGCTGCAGAAAGATTTAGACAGTTTAGGAGAGTGGTCCAAGAAATGGCTGATGAAATTCAACGTGGGTAAGTGTGAGGTCTTGCACTTTGGAAAAAAGAATAGAGGCATGGACTATTTTCTAAACGGTGACAAAATTCATAATGCTGAAGTGCAAAGGGACTTGGGAGTCCTAGTCCAGGATTCTCTAAAGGTAAACTTGCAGGTTGAGTCCGTAATTAAGAAAGCAAATGCAATGTTGTCATTCATCTCAAGAGGCTTGGAATAAAAGCAGGGATGTACTTCTGAAGCTTTATAAAGCATGAGTTAGGCCCGATTTAGAATACTGTGAGCAATTTTGGGCCCCACACCTCAGTAAGGACATACTGGCACTGGAGCGGGTCCAGCGGAGATTCACACGGATGATCCCAGGAATGGTAGGCCTAACATACGATGAATGTCTGAGGATCCTGGGATTATATTCATTGGAGTTTAGGAGGTTGAGGGGAGATCTAATAGAAATTTACAAGATAATGAATGGCTTAGATAGGGTGGACGTGAGGAAGTTGTTTCCATTAGCAGGGGAGACTAGGACCCGGGGGCACAGCCTTAGAATAAAAGGGAGTCACTTTAGAACAGAGATGAGGAGAAATTTCTTCAGCCAGAGAGTGGTGGGTCTGTGGAATTCATTGCCACAGAGGCAGTGGAGGCCGGGACGTTGAGTGGCTTTAAGACAGAAGTTGATAAATTCTTGATTTCTCGAGGAATTAAGGGCTATGGAGAGAGAGCGGGTAAATGGAGTTGAAATCAGCCATGATTGAATGGTGGAGTGGACTCGATGGGCCGAATGGCCTTACTTCCGCTCCTATGTCTTATGGTTTTAATTGGTTGAAAAAAATTTCATGGACCCATTGCATGAATTTTTCTCTCTCAGGTCTATATTGTTTGTATCCCAGTTGATGTTGAGATAGTTAATCAGCTACGATTATTGCTGTCTTGTTCATACAGCTCTGTACAGTTCTGTACTGTTTCCTGTGCTTTAATATCATATTTGGAATATACTGCACATAGAAATAATGAAGTTAGAGAAAAATGTTCCAGCTAAGAGCTTACTGCATAATAAGGCCAGTGGGCAAAACAGCCCCCTCATGCACTGCGATTTCTATAATTTGCCTGCATATAGTTGCGTTTTGATTCTCTTCTGTAAGCCTGTTCCTCTTTATAACAATTTCCAATAACTAGGAAGGGCACCACACACACACACACACATGCACGCACGCACACACAGGCATGCACCCTCTCCCCATTCTGGTCTGAATCTTGGTGACATAGCAATTTCCATGATTCAGCAGGTCCCATCCATTATGTCATCTAATTGAGGTTTCAATGTAGATAACTTAAAGAGAAAAAAAATTGAATGGATTTTTTCGTGGTGTTTCTGGGCACAATTACCTGTGAGACTTATCTGCCTCAGACAGACCCAATCAGAACAAATGGCAAAAGCTCTCAAGGCGTCAAAAGCCTGCATGTTGATTTTCAAAGGCAGCTAAAATTCAAATGTCAGCATGCTATTCTGTAAACACATAAAAACTTTACAACTTTAGCAACCCTGTTCACTGCTTTTTGTAGCTTGTCAGACCATAACATATTTATTGGAAATTAACTTTTTTGTAAGCTTTGTTACTTCCGATGAAAATCAAAGAAAGGAAAATGTCATGCAAAAAATGCAATATCCCCCTGCACACTCCCCCCCCTGTCTCTCCCCACGTGCCTTGCAACGGTACAATCAACATTGATATTCAGAGGGCAGTAACTGGAGGGCTTTCATTTAAAGATCATGACTAAAAGAATAAGAGAGAGATGAGAACCTTTTTGTATAAAACAGAGTATTGCTGGGACTAACAATGCCCTTCCAGATACAATAGAATTACAGAACAAAATATCACAGAGGGAATCCATTGAGCCTACCAAACCTCCGTTGCCTCTTCAAAAGAGGTATTCATTTAGTTGAATTTCAATGTCGTTGTCTTATTGTCCTGCAAATTTTTACCCTTCAAATGTTTATCTAAACTCCTTTTAAAAAGGTATTGTTGAATCTGCTTCATTCTTTCAGGCAAAGCACGCCAGATCACAGCATGCTATGTCAAAAATTCCTCCTCCACTAAGGCTCTGACTCTTTTGCCTATTACCTTAAATCCACATTATCTGGTTACTGACACTCCTGCTACTGGAACCTGTTTATTCTTATTTACTATATCAAAACCTTGCATGGTTTTGAACTTCTCTTAAATTCTTACCTTAACCTTTTCTGCACTTGAAGGAGAGTATTGGGGTTTGGTTCGCTTAGATGCCTCGTATGTGGTTCAGAATAGCACAGGTTCAATTCCCATTCTAGCTGAGGTAGACTAGAGACCTGCCTTCTCATCCTGTCCTTGAGTGTGGAAGACAATAGGCTGGTTTAGCACAGCGCTAAATCGCTGGCTTCGAAAGCAGACCAAGGCAGGCCAGCAGCACGGTTCAATTCCCGTACCAGCCACCCCGAACAGGCACCGGAATGTGGCGACTAGGGGTTTTCACAGTAACTTCATTTGAAGCTTACTTGTGACAATAAGCGATTTTCATTTCATTTCACTTCAATAGCGAACCATCAATGACAAAAATGACTCAGGATGAAACATCAGCACACAACGAACCAAAGGATGTGAAGGATACTTTGTAGCTGTTTTTCATCCTCTCATATTTGGTACACATGGGGCGGGATTCTCCACTCCCGCGCAGAAGTGCCCACGCAGTCGTGAACGCCGTTGAGGTTCACGACGGCGTGAAACGGCCCCGATCCAGGCCCTGACAATGGGCAAGGATCGGTGCCGCGTCATCTACATGTGCCAGGCCTTGTCGCCCTGTAAAGGCGGCGCCGCATAACTGCCGTCACCCGCGCATGCGTGGTTGCCGTCCACTCTGAGTCCGCCCCGCAAGAAGATGGCGGACGGATCTTGCGGGGCCGCGGAAGGAAGGTGGTCCTCCTTCAGAGAGGACAGCCCGACAATCGGTGGGCACCGATCGCGGGCCATGCCACATTTGAGGTACACCCCGGTGCAGGATCCCCCCTCCCCCCCCCCACTCCCCCGCAGGCCGCCCCCCCCCCAGCATTCCCGCGCTGTTCCTGACGACAGCGACCAGGTGTGGACGGCGCCGGAGGGAACCCGCCGTTTTGGCCTGGCCGCTCGGCCCATCCGGGCCTGAGAATAGCGGGGGTGCCGGAGAATCGCCATTTTGGGTGTCTCCGGAGATTCTCCGGCCTGCCGCCCGCGGAACTCGACGGGGCCGTTCCCGCCGCTTGGGAGTATCGTGGGAGGGCGTCGGACCGGCGTCCCGGGAAATTTTGGCGGCCCAGGCGATTCTCCCAACCGGCGCGGGAGTGGAGAATCTCGCCCACGGAGTCTAGAAAATGAACCCAGATTTAGAACCTGGTTGAAGGGTACAAAGTTATGAAGGACATAGATAGGAAGAAACTTTTCCCTTAGTAGAGGGGTCAATAATCATGGGGCATGGATTTAAAGTAATGGGCAGGAGCTTCAGAGGATTTAAGAAAAAACACTTTCATCCAGCAGGAGGTGGGAATCTGGAACTCACTGCCTGAAAGGGTGGAAGAGGCAGTAAACCTCACAAAATTTAAGAAGCATTTAGATGAGCACTTGAAATGCCATAGCATGCAACACCACAGACCAAGTGCTGGAACATGGGATTCAAATAGATAGGTGCATGATGGCCAACTCAGACACGATGGGTTGAAAGGCCTCTTTTTGTGCTTTAAAACTCTATGATTGTATAACCCCAGCTCCTCCAGTATCTCCATCTAACTGATGTCCTCATCTGTAATATAATTCCAGTACAATTCTTATGCATCCTTTCCAATCTTTGACATCCTTTGATGATAGGAAGAATTCTATTTAAATAATCATTCACATTTTCTGGATGCCTGAAAGCGCATTGCAGCCAATTAACTGCTTCTGAAGTACAGTCACATGTGTAATATAGGAAGTGCAGACGTCAATTTGCACACAGCAAGTTTCTATCAGCAGCAATCTAATAATAACCAGGTAATCTGTTTCTGTGAGGCTGATTGTGGGATAAATATTGGTCAGGGTACTGGAGATAACTCCCCTGCTCTTTTTCAGAATTGGAATCTTTAATTGCACCTAAAAGGACAGAGAGGGTCTTGGTTTGACATCACATCTGAAAGACAATCCCTCTGACAAGTGCAGCATTCCCTCAGTACTGCACTGGCCATTCAGCCTGTTTTTTGTGCTCAACCCGGAGAGTGGGTCTTGAACTTACAATATTCCTGACTCAGAGGGCAACTGACTGAGCCACAGCTGGTACCTTCTAAATGGTGGTACTTACAATTTGCTAACAAGACTATTATGTAGTACTTTATCAAAAGCCAGATACAAAATATTCACTGTATTATATCCACCCTCTTCCATTACTTCATCTGAGAGCTCAATCAAGTGGGCCAAAAATGATTTTCTTCAAACAGTTTTCTGTCCTCACATTGATGAGTTCCCTCTTGACAATGAAAGTCCCGTTCGAATCCCAAAATCATATGGGATGAACCCCGACCCAGTGAAATACATTGGGGATTGGTGTACTTCCAGAGGGATGAGAGTAAGTTCTACTTTACTGGTCTGCTGTCCAAAGTGGAGAGGTCAATGTTTCCAGTAGCCTAAATCAAGATCCACGAAAGGGGTTTAGTGCCCAACAAGAATAATTTGATATGCAGAGTATCTTGATTTTCATGGGTGCATTCCTAATATTGACACAAGCTGTATATTCCATATATATATATATTTTTTTAAATTTAGAGTACCCAATTCATTTTTTCCAATTAAGGGGCAATTTAGCATGGCCAATCCACCACTCTGCACATCTTTGGGTTGTGGGGGCGAAACCCACGCAAACACAGGGAGAATGTGCCAACTCCACACTGACAGTGACCCAGAGCCAGGATCGAACCTGGGGCCTCGGCGCCGTGAGGCCGCAGGGCTAACCCTCTGCGCCACCATGCTGCCCAATATTCTATATTCTAAGGATGCTGTGCAAATGAATATCTGTCCAGCAGAGGGAGATCGTCACCAGAGGTAAAGCTTTTATTCATTTGCTGCATTTTGACATTTTCTTATAAATAAATGGGTTAACACCCTCCCATTAAAATAATAGATAGAGGAATGTCAAGCAGACATGTTAAATGGCCATCTGCCATTATCACCAACAGTCATTTCCAGGCTATGCTGCTCTTCTGAAACTGTCAAAACGTTTAGTTGCATCTACTGGAAATAAAAATTATGACTTGTTTTTTAACGCCGGCATCTCCACATCATTGTTTTTTAATGATTGCAATGCACAAAGTGCAAATAAAAGTGGTTTGTAGAAACAGGCTTAGGAACTGCATTTTATGCTCTCGGCTACACCGAGCTACTAACCACTAGTCCGGAGGCAATCTATTACACTTCCATTGATTATTAATGCCAATTCTTAGATTTCCCTGTGGATGTTGATTGTTTTAATAATGGCATTGTGAGCTTTGGTTACTCAACAGAAACAAAGGAACATCAGCTGTACGTGTTAAACCAACTGTATAAACAGTGAAGTTACAGAACACAAACAGGCACTGAAGCCAAGATTGCCCTTTAAAAAACACAATCATACACTTACTTTACAGCCCAAGAGTTCCTACTCTATTCAGATCTTTGACAATAGCATTCACCTCATAGATTGACTCCGCATTGCTGAGTCCTGGTTACCAGAACTGGACATAGTGAGGTCTGGTCAGAGTACTGTGTAGATTGGTCATCATATCTTGTCACTTATATTCTACTTTTTTGGCTATATAGATGAGTTTCTTATGGTTTTTGTCAATTGTTATTCTCCATCGATTGGACATGTTTAGCGTTCAAATAGGAGTTGTCACTAAGTGAACCTGCATATGTTGCAGTTCTGCCTCTTTGGGGGATACATGGGACATTCTGTGTTTTGGTTCTAATAGCTTCCATGCCTCAACTCTTTACCCAGTACATTGATGACTGCATTGGCGCAGTTTCCTGCTCTTGCCCAGAACTGCAAGAATTTTATCTTTACTTTCAATTTTTACCCCTCCCTTGCTTTTGTACGTTTAATTTCCAACTCTTCCCTTCCTCAACTTCTCCATTTTCATTTCGAAGTATAGACCATCAACCAGTGTCAACCATCTGCCCACTGATTCCCACAGCCAAATCATTTAGACTTCATCCCACCTTGTTTTCTGTAAAAGTTCCAATTCACTCTCTCAGTTTCCCCGTCTCATTTGTTCAGATGCTACAACCTTCAAACCAGTTCTCGCTTTAAGTCTTTTTCTTTAACTTAGGGTTCCTCTCAATCATACTTGATGGGGCCCTTACCTGCATTTGTCTTATTCCTGCACTTCTTCCTTCACCTCTTCCCCTTCCTTCTGGACCCATGATATAATTCCAGTCATCCTCACTTCCGACCAGTTTCCTATCAGTTTCCACAGTCAAGGGATTATTTGCTTTAGTCCACTTAATAGTTTTATCAAACCCATTCTGCAATTTCTGAGTTAACCCTCCCAATACACAACCTCTATTTTGCTTTAAACTTCAAATTTGACTGTTCAGCATTGAGTTTCTGAATCCAGCGAATTGATATAAATAATGAACAACAATGATGCCAGCACTGAATAATGAGGTACTCCACTCAGTACTGTCCCACCCACGCTAATTCTTTCCCGCCCACGCTAATTCTTTTAACAAGTAACTGTTGTTTCCTACTCCTGAGGCAGTTTTGCAGGGTTATCCTGAATCTTCATAGTCTGAATTTAATTAACAACATTTCCTTTGAAAGCTGAACCATGTCACACCATTATGTCACTTCCTTGATGAAGTCAAGGAGGATGATCAAGTAGAATTTTCCCTTGATTTCAGACTGAACCGCTGTTAACTAGAAGATGCTCAAGTTACTCCAGAGAAATCAATTATATTATTTTACAGAGAATATAATTAATCTGGAATGACATGTGACAGTTTTTGCAACTCTCTTTAATACGGGCACCTTTAGTAGCTCATTTCCAAACTATTGGCACCTCGCCTACATCCAGTGACTCCCTCAGAATGATGGCCAGTGTCTGACAAATGTCCTCCCTAATGTCTCTGGAAATGTGCTGGATTTAATGCATCCTTTCAAGGTGGGAATCATGGTAACCGAGCTCACTTAAGCATGGGAAAGGCTGCAGGTCAGTGTCCTAGCAGGCCATCAATTAGGCCAGTTATTGAGTCAACTGACCGCTGTTGCTAACTTTTGGTTGATTCTTAATTTGGCTCTATTTAATCACGTTTGCTCAAGAGTCGCCAGGTATCTTTCGACACCGCCACAAGGTTCAGAACCGAATACTGATCAATAACTCGATACACCAGTTAGTAAGTTCAAAAGCAATGCTCATTTATTTACACACAGTCAAACCTACTCATGCATAAACTCTACAAACTAAATTACCACTATTACTAAAGCCTATACTTTGCTTCGGGCGCCCACTCAGTCAGAGGAACAATGGCCGTTGCTCGGTTCTGAGGCTGCTGGATTGAGCTGTTTACAGGGTAACAACTAGGAGCGTCTATCTCGTAGTGTGCGTCGACTTGGAACTTACTTGGTCTGCTGTAGCTGCTAGGCTGGTCTCTCTCTTCGCTGAGAGCCAAAGCCAAAGGAGAAAGATTCTCCCTCGAGTGATACCTCTTATACTGCAAAGGGCTTTGTGCTCTTTTGGACGTGCCTTGAACTTGGCCTCAGCTAATTGGGTCTTTCCCAATCATTGGTATCAATTTTCCTCCAATAAAGGGGTGGTTCCCTGATCGCTGGGCGTGTCCTGGTGACTGTCAGTCTGCTTTGTCTTAGCTTCTTCTGGCGCCGGGGAGTCTGTCCTAACATTGTGTATCTAAATGTTTCCCTTTTGTCCCCGGAGATGGCTCATTAGTATGTAAATCCTTTGGTAGTTTCTGTCCTGTCTGAGCATTTAAGGTTCTAATCAGCAGACAGAGCTTGCACCTGCTTGTTTCTTAGCATTGTCCAATTTGTCCTGCAGTCTTTGCAAGTGTCCATTTTGTAATCGGGACGTGGCCATCCCAGATGGCTACACTCCCTCCTTGTGATCCTCAACGCGAAACGTGAAGGATCACATTACCATGGCGTCTTCATCCTCTGATCCCCGGGCGCACCCATGCTGAGGCTCTACACTGTTTTATCCTATGCAACACAATTTTACCTAAACCATTTTAAATACATTCATTATCAAAAAATTCTACGCGGCGCTATGACATTAATACCTGCATTACAGAAAAATAAAAAAACTGGAACCTCTAACTATTCTCAATAAACTATCCTCATTTAAACAATCCAAAAATAATCTATACATCTTAAACTGTACAAAATAGCAGCACACAAATTTCTCTGGCCTGGCAGTCAGACACAAAGGTTTGCATCTCTTTATTCCATAGAATACATGAAACAAAATGGATGCACTTTAATCCGTCCAAATGGGGTCGGGGATCTGGTGAAATCTGAAAATGGGAGACCTAAATCTATATACCGGGGTGCGAGAGCGATATGCTCTGTTTCGCCATTTCCTGACTCGAAACGTTTGCACGACACTGCAAAGTATCGCCAGCACTAAGAGTGCTTCGACTACATATGAGAGCGAGTACCAGGTGATAAACCTATCACACCAGGTCGGGGTATTGCTAGCTGTCGCTGGGCTAGTTATCTTGGGGTTCCGTGTATTACAGGGGTGAGAGTCATTTACGGTTTGGGTGGTAGGGGTCAGGGTGGTAGCGTCCACTCACAACTGAAGGGATCCCGCTACGATCCATGTGAACACGAAGGCTGTCATCATCTTTGTCGGACTTCTTTGTCTTCCTCTGTGGTTCCTGGGTTTCTGGAGTTCTGTCAACACAAGCATAATTTCTGATATTATCTTGCTTAAGGTCTCGTATGTCTGTCTGTCTGTTCTTTACTACCAATTTCCCTTTATAAATGGTCACCATCTGTGACTCCCTCATTAAAAAAAAAGCCGAATATTTGGACAAGACATCTAAGAAAATACTGCCGTACTATGGGCCGTCTCGCAGCCTATATGATTTGCCATCCCAGGGTTTGAGGATGTAAATAGCAGAGGGAAGCATCCTAAGGGTTGCCAAAACCAAACAAAAGAATTTTGAATGTAACGAGCCAAAATGGGATGCGTATGGGCCGCGGTGGGTAAGAAATGGGTGGAATCCCCGGGTAGGCCTCTCGAATTAGGAGAGCAACTAAGAGTCGGGTTCTGTCGACAGACTAGTTCCTCTGAACTATTGTCCATGACAAACTTGTACTTTTAACAAGGTTCTGTCGACAAACTAGTTCCTCTGAACTATTGTCTGGGACAAACTTGTTCCATTAACAACTTTCTGCGGACAACCTAGATCCTCTGACAGCCATTGGGCGTCAAATGGGGTGGTGACGCGGGGCCGTGAAAAAGCTTTCCGAGTTTACACACAACACGTAACGATAACACTAACGATCAAACATTCAACAAACATGGTGCAGGTTCCATCAGAAAGGACACCGTATCTCTCCATCGGTTCCGTTTTTCTCCATCATCTGGACACCTCACTGCTCAATAGCGAACAGGGTCGCAAAGGGATTGGTTTGGTGGGAGTCAGACTCTAAGTCATCATCTTCTCCCGACTGCCAAACTCTTGTCTGTAGTAACCGTGCTAAAGCTGCTTGGGGCGAATTGGGGTCCATCTCATCATTCTGGATGAGCCTGAACGAATTGTCTCGGTGCCAGAATCGTGTGTCGATGTTGGAGCTACTATGCTTCAATCCGTAATTATCGGGCGGAGGGTCTGGGTCAGGGGCTTTGATATAAGTGATCTCAAATGGGTCGGTAGAATCATGCTCAGATTCACTGGGTATGGGGCCTGGTGCAGGGGCGTAGGCGTAACGTGGTGTGCTGTGGCTATCGTCATCTTGATTGCTATCACTGTCGCTGCTGGTTGAGGGAAGGGAGAGGCGGAGTCGTGCCTCTGGGGGCGGAGTTAAAGTCGTGTCTGAGGGCGGGCTGGAGTTGTTGGGGGAGGGTAGGAATACGTCATCTGTGGGCGGGGCGTGATCGTCTTCTGCTGCGAGCAGGATGTGGTGTGTGTGGTTATTCTGTGAGCCATCAGCTTTGAGCTGGTTTATATGAAACCACGCAGACTTATCATTGGGATAGGTTATTTTGTATATTGAGGGGCTGACTTTGTCCGAAATGGAGTACGGTCCGGAAAATTTGGGGGAGTGGAATGAACTGGGGTTGTAAAGGGAAAGCATAACTTGTTGCCCTACTGTAAACTCAGTGGCGTGTACTTTTTTGTCGAAACAGGCCTTGCTCTGTTTCTTCCTGGTTCCAAGACTCACTGCTGCGGCGAGCTGGGCTGCCTTTATGTTCTGTACTAGTTGTGTGACCGCATTTTCATGTGTGAGGGCTGTAACTGCAGGGCTGGCCAAATGCAGTCCTAGTAAATACCCAGTGCCTTTCATGGGGCGTCTGGTCATGAGGGTGTGGGGGGTGTATCCTGTGGATGTAGATATTGTGTTTCTTAAAAACATCAAAGCAAATGGGAGTACTGAATCCCAGGTGCTATTATTTTGCTGTACCATTTTCCTGAGGGTGGCTTTCAATGTCCTATTAATTCGTTCTACAATACCACTTGACTGGGGGTGGTATGCGATATGGAACTTTTGTGTAATTCCGAAAATCGTGAGGACGTTTTTCATTACACGTCCGGTGAAATGGGAGCCTTGGTCGGACTCTATACTGCGTGGGAGGCCCCATCTTGTAAAGATGTGGTGTGTTAATATTTTAGTCGTCGTCTTGGCCGTATTCGTTCTTGACGGAAATGCTTCCACCCATTTTGTGACGGTATCTATGACCACCAACACATACTTGTAACCATTTCTGCACAGGGGTAGGGGTCCTATATAATCTATCTGGAGATTTGTCCAGGGTCCATTAACGGGGCGGGTATGGCTAAGTTGAGCCTTTTTGCATATCTGTCCGGATTTTTCTGTACACAGATTAAACAATTCTCTACGTAGTGTGTGACATCGGTTTTTAAATCAGGCCACCAGCAAAGCGGTCTGAGGTGGGCTAGGGTGGGTTCAATTCCTTGGTGTCCATGATTATCATGGAATTGACAAATGATTAGGTTCCTGTCCTGGCTGGGAACTATATAAATGCCATCCTTTAAAATCACACCGTCGTGTGTGGTGATTGCATTTTTAAACTTGTCATACAGGGCTGGGAAGGTTCCCTTTAAAACTTCCCTGTGTTTCTCGTCCTCTTTCTGGGCCTTCGCTAAATCCTGAATGTTGGTCTGTGAGACCTGAACTGCGTGTATTGGGGTGCTTTCGGGGGGGGCGGGGGGTCCAAAAATAACCATGCCTGGAGCCTGCCTTCGCTAGGGTGCCTGCTTTAACGTTTCCAGGGGGGGGAAGAACGGTGATGACTGCGAACCTTAATTATTCCGTATTTACTATCCTTTGCTGTCTCTAAGATATGGCGCAGTAATGGGGCTGAGGGTAGGTGTTTACCGTCCGCGGAAACAAATCCTCTTGTTTCCCAGAGTGGTAGGAACTCTGTCAAACTATTGCAGACATACAAGCTGTCTGAGTAGATGTCTGCTGGGGTCGGGAACAAGTCTGGATGGTCTACAATATATGCAATTGCTACCAGCTCTGCTGCCTGCGAGCCTAAGTGACCTGGCAACTTCAAGGAAATTTCATCTAGGGCGCGTCCCTGCGCGTCCTCTACATATATACCACAACCGGTAATTCTCTCTCCATTGAACACTGTGGATGAGCCATTCACATAAATCCTTTGGGGCGCACACATATCTGTGGGCTGGGGTCTCTGGGGTGTACTACCTGTTTTCCTGGGGGGTGTTTTGGGAATAAATGGGCCTGTGTTGTGTTTAGTGGTGATGATCTCACATTCGTGAGGGGTGCCTGCATACTGCAGATTATCAGCAAGGAATGTGTGGGTTTTGGTTCTCTTTACCGTGATGTCCCGTCCCTGCAAAAGAAGGTTCCAACGGGCTGCACGGATTTGGCTGACTGTGCCATCTTTAAGTCGGCCGTCGAACAATAGCTGTGTACGGTGTGTGTTCTGTGAGGATGGTGATGGGGTTGAGTCCTGTAATGGAGGCAAAGTATTGTACTGCCCAAAAAACTGCGAGCAGGTGCCTTTCACAGGCAGAAAATCCTTGCTCTATGGGGTCTAACATGCATGAGGAGTATGCTAACTGGTCGTGGCGTTCCTGGAGGAGCACGGCCGAAAGGGTTCGGTCGGTCCTTGCTACCTCTATAGCATACGGGGAATGTGGATGTGGGACCTGTAGTGCGGGGGCTGTGCTGAGTGCTCTTTTTAAAGCATCCGCGGCATCTGTATGCTGTGGAAGCCATTCCCAAGGTGCCTGCTTCTTGAGAAGTTCGGAAAGGGGCGCTGCTTTAGTGGCGAAACCATCAAGATGGTTTCGGCAGTAGACAACCAGTCCTGAAAATGACCGGAGGGCTGAGACATTGTGGGGAAGGGCCAATTTGACGATCGAGTCAATTCTCTTGTGCCCGATCTCGCGTTTACCATGAGTGATCACTGTTCCCAAGTAAATCACTTTTTCTTTCAGAATCTGGGCCTTCTTGGGGTTGACTTTACAACCAATTTCTTTTAGGAGTGCTAGGAGTTCGGCGAGAAGCAAAATGTGCGCCCCTTTTGTGTCTGTCTGTAGTAACAAGTCGTCTACATACTGGACCAGACAATCGGGGTGGGAAAATTTTGCTAATCCATTTGCCAGCTGTCGGTGGTAAATGAAGGGGGAGTTGTGGAAGCCTTGTGGAAGGCACATCCACGTGTATTGTTGCCCTTGGAATGTAAAGGCGAATTTGTACTGGCACGCTTAAGCCAAAGGAATGGACCAGAAGCCATTGCTAATGTCCAAAACTGAAAACAATTTTGACTGGAGTCCCTGTTTGAGCATGGTCTCGGGACTCGTAGCTATGGTGGGGGCTGCTGCTGGGGTTACTTTGTTCAGTTCCCGGTAATCAATGGTCTGTCGCCATGATCCATCTGGTTTCCTGACGGGTCAAATCGGTGCGTTGTTTGTGGAGGCTCCTGATCTGAGTACGCCTTGATCCAACAAACTCTCTATTACTTTGGAAATTTCTCCCTCTGCTTCCTGGGGAAATCCATACTGCTTCTGGGGTTTAGGGTCAGGACCTGTAACGTTCACAAAGCCAGTCAAACTGCCACAGTCGTGCTTGTGCTGTGCAAATGCTGCTTTGTGTTCCTGGAGGGCTGCCCTAACCTGTTTGTCTGCACTAATCACTCGAGGGTCGAACCAGAAGTCTCCTACTGAGCTAATCCTATTTACGTATTCTCCTCCTGTGAGCATGGCGGGGGCACGTGCTGCTTTTGCCATTTTCCATACGCACTTGTTCACTGGGTCGAAAGAAAGGTTCTGGGAGCTCATGAAATCGATCCCAAAGATATGTTCTGCTGTCTGGGGCAGATCAACTAAAACTATGGGGTGCTTGGTTGCGATGTTCTCTATCTGTATTGCTAGAGGGGCTGTGATGTGTCCCTGTTGTAAATGGCCTGTAAAGCCGCTGAGTGTAATGGTGTCTGTTGTGGGCCACGTGTCTCGCTGGAACATCGTGGAGGAGTTGAGTGTGATGCGGGACCCTCCAGTGTCCCAAAGAAATTCCACAGGTTGTCCCCGAACTTTGCCTGCTACTACCGGTCTACCGGACTTGTCCCAAAGGGTGTCGCAGACCCAAGTTGGGGAGCCTGAACACCGTCAGTAGGTGCCGTTCATGTCTCTCTGAACGGGCGCTAACGCTATGGATCATCTTTGCTCTATTCTTGTTGAGGATGCCTGTCTGTTGGTTTCTCTACTGCTTCTGGGGCGCATTGCACTCTCGTGCAAAGTGTCCTAGCTGTCCACAATTATAATATTCTTGAGGTTTTGACTGGGGTTGGCTGTTCCTGCCCTTATTTACCCATGCGGGGTTCGGGTGTGCCTTAACTGGGTTCATTTCTGCCTGCTCTTCATCGGGTGTTATAAATGCGGTTTTGCCTGCAAATGATTGCTCCCAAGTGCGGGACAATCTCTTCAAAACCCATTTTTCATTGTGGGCCTCATCTGAGGGGTCATAATTTGCGCAAGCTTTTCGTCCTGCTTCTATGGTGTGGGAGACTCGAATTCGGGTCCATTTGGCCATATTATCTGGGGACAAATGGGCGTGGGGCTAACTCTCCAAAAACTGCGGTAAAGTGAATCCACAAACGTCCAGCAAACCCTGTGGGGTGCTCTGTCTTCTTTTAGGCCTTCTATGGGGTCTCCTCTGTAAAAGCCGATCGCATCAAGGATCGCTGTGTGCATCTCTTGGAGTGTGCCTCCTCCTACATTCTGTGGGTCGGGAAGTGCTGCTACGATTGAAGGGTCGAGGCTTAAAACTGTGAGCTCCACTTGCTCCTTTTCGCCAGGCTGTACATGGTTGCCTGTCGTCTGACTTTCGCGGAAAATTGGTGGAGGTCGGATGTGGGAATGAACGGTATAACTTTTCCACACGCGTCCCGTAATTGGGTCACGGTTAACGGGGTTGTGTAAAGGAAGTCTGTTTCTCCTTCTCCTGCGGCCCTGCGGTGTGTGGTCACAGGATTCATGGGGGTGTGTTCTGCCTGTTCGGTTGGGGGTTGGGGTGCTTTCCTTTTCTGGGGTTTTTCCTGCGTACATGTCCCATGTACGTATCTATGGGCAGTCTCGTTCAAATCCTGCCAATCGGGGCCGTTTTCTTGATCTAATTGGGGTCTGAATGTACTCTGAAAGCCATTTTGCACGGACAGCAGAGATTGCAATTCTGCAATTTGCTTCCATAGATTTCATAGCATTTACAGTGCAGTTCCGGCACTTTGCATGGTCTACTGAGCTCTGCCTTTGTTCCATTGTGGAAGTATAGAGTGCTCGTAGGGCTGCTTTTAAATCATTGCACTGCTTCTGCAATTTCTCAACTTGCTGTTCTGTCTCTTGTCTTACCAAGACCGCACGTTGCGTGTCCTGGTAGGCCTTATCGTATTGTGTCTGAAAGCTGTTCAAATGCGCGAGACAAGACTGATGTGCCCTTTTGGCATCATCCACCTCTCTGTCCCTTGCTGCTAACTGCTCTTTCAGATCTCGATTCTCTTTCTCTACCTCACTCACATTTACCGCACTGGTTCTGTTTCTCTCCTCTATCTCTCTGCTGACCTTCTCTGTGACTCACAATTGTGTCAAACAGGACACGATTGCCATCAGCTTGTGAGCTTTCCCTAGGCTCTTCTTGTGGATCTCTGACAGGTTCTCCCTGAAAAATAATCTTTAAACCATAAATTAATGGTGGACAGGGGTGGGTATAATGAGGCTACAACCTATGTAATAACATTGGCTCACCAGCTAGGTATGAAACAGCTAACATTTATTTACAACATGCTGGGGTGGATTCCCTGCTGACAACCGCCAGTAGTGTGGCTCCCGATGTAACGGGGAATCGAGTGTCGGATAAAAAATGGGATCAATGCCCACCGCCGATCACATTCCAATATTCAGTCCCACGCCGGTGGCAGCAGTGAGCTACATGCACTGCGCCAGCGGGGGGATGCAAATGGGTCATTTGAACCCATTTGCAGCCGATTAGTGGGCTGGAAGCCCGATTTTCCACACCCCCGTGATGCTCTCTCGGGCGGGATTCACGCGGGCGTGGATTAGTATAAGTATTTTCAAGCCTGGCCCTGACCCGGTGGACATCGCGGGTCAAGGGCATAAGCATGCAATGTAGGTACCCCCAAAGTCCATCGGAGGGAACCCCCCTATCTCCCCACAATGTGAATCCTAGCTATGACTTTCAGCTCCTGGCCAAATCAAAAGGCGTTAACTGCTTTCCAATGA
Source organism: Scyliorhinus torazame (assembly GCF_047496885.1). NCBI lineage: Eukaryota > Metazoa > Chordata > Chondrichthyes > Carcharhiniformes > Scyliorhinidae > Scyliorhinus > Scyliorhinus torazame. The sequence goes on from NC_092715.1 coordinate 193,839,751, forward strand.
AAAAGTGAGGAAGTGAAAGCACTTATCTCCTAGATGTTTATAAACATGGTGGTTAGGTTCAAAGCAGGGTTTGTGATCCGTTACAATGGTAAAATGCCTCCTATGTACATACTAGTGCAACTTCTTCACTCCATACATGACAGCCAGCTTTTCTTTTTCAATCTGAGAATAGCCTTTCTCAGCTCTGAGAGGGTTCAGGAGACATATCGCGTTATATTCTTAAATTGCCACAAAAAGAAACTTATAGAGGTGCCACACACTTGGGTTTCTACAAAACATGATGCAAGAGATATTGCTCATACAACTGCAAGAAACTAAAACCCACGCAAAGACTTTGCTGACGTCACTACATATCATGTGACATTCCACCAGCAGGGACGTACTGCTTAATAACACCCCTCTCCTTTTACTTCATTAGTCCAAACAACAACTTTTTAAAACATTTAAACAACAGACGTAATTAAACATTAGATACATTACTTTGCACCATGCCTATTTACATATATACAATTTAATAAGACAGTCACTCAGGTGGACGTCAATTCCTTTTGGGTTGTACTCAATGTTTTGGAAACTGACTTGAAGTGTCTTGTTTATCTTCTGTTGGTAATACTGCCTGTGAGGTTACTCCAATGTTCATGTCCATTGGTGTTGAAGAGCCCTCAATCTGAATTTGTTTCTGTGTTTGGTCTCTGTTCAGAAGTATCACTGTTCAGATTTCTCGATGGAAATACTTCTTGGCAAGTTTCAGCGAATTGACTTTGTGAAGCTAGTAGTTGGTCAGCATGATATCGCCAAGCTCGTTCATCATCTGGCTATGCTGTGTATGATATTGGACCTGTTTATTCTAGGATAACAACAGGTACCCATTTCACATTTGCAGTGTAGCTTCTTGCTAGCTCTCACTCTCCCCGAGTGAATACTCACTTTTTAGAGTTTTGTTCCCTCCTAGCAATCTGTGCTTCTTGTTGTCATTTGACAATCACTGAAGTATCATGTGGTATCAAAAGGTCAACTTTCTTCTTAGTTTTCTTTTGAAAGGCAGCATCGCTGGTTAAAAACTCTGTTGTTGTGTATGCGGTGTTTCGGGGTGATATCATGAAGTTATTTACTCGCCTTGACAATGTACCTTGGTTCTTTAAAAGCAAATTACTGCGGATGCTGGAATCTGAAAAGCTTTGACAAAGGGTCATCTGGACTCAAAGCGTTAGTTCTTTTCTCTCCCGACAGATGCTGCCAGACCTGCTGAGATTTTCCAGCATTTTCTTTTTGGTACCTTGGTTCTTTGATGCTTTGATTGAGTGTTTAAGTGACTGTATGCATCTCACGCCGAATCTATTTGTTGCTGGATGATACGGAGCTGACTTGATGTGCTGTATACCATTTCCTTTTAAATAGTATTCAAACTCCTTGGAAGTGAAGGGAGTACTATTGTCACTTATGACCACTTCCGGCCTACCAAATCTCTCAAATATTTCATCCAACTTCTCAATGGTTTGTCCTGTCATCGTGGATTTCATAATCGCTGCTTCCAGCCATTTAGAATATGCATTCACAATCACTAGGAACATGTGTCCTTTAACTGGACAAGTGTAGTCCATGTATATTCCCTGCCGTGGCTGTTTCGGTGATTCCCACAGACGTAAGGGACGCAGTGGTAGAGTGCTTCTTAGTTTTGCACAGGACTGACATTGCCCTATTTTCTCTTCAATTTGAGCATCTAATCCTAGCCACCAAAAATTGCTACCTGCCAATTCTTTCATCCTCACCACACCAGGATGTCCCACATGTAGTTGGTCAAGTATGTTTTTATACAAGCACGGACGAATAATCAATTGGATACCCCATAATAAAACTTCACTCTGAACTGTCAACTCAAGTCTTCTTGTGATGTAGGGCTTGAGGTCTGGATTTTTATGATGTACATCTGACATCGTTACGGCCATTTCCATCACTGTCCCCATCACTGAATCGGTTCTTGAGTATCTCTGTACTTGAGATGAAGTCACAGGTACATTATCCATGTGTGAGAAATAGAGGATATTGACAAAATTGTCTTCAGGTTCTTGCTTGATTTGTAGCAGCAATCTTGTCAAAGCATCAGCATTCGCATGTTGTTCTGGTTTAAGAAGTTGAATATCGTAGGAGTGTGCTGCTAATATCAACTTACAAGCGACCAAAGAAGGAATACCTTTATGCGGCCCAAAGATTGTCATCAAGGGTCGGTGACTTGTCAAGAGAGTAAAATGACATCCATAAAGGTAATGTACTTCGAATGCCATTTTGTTCTGAGTGCTGGGAGTTCAGGTAAGAGTGGGAGTTTAGGGAAGTGGGGGAGCAGACATTTGAAAAGAGTCAGAATGGAGTTTTAAAAGAGTGGGAGTTGAGAGTCAGAGCAGAGATTTAAAAAGACCGGGAGCTGAGAGTCAGAATGGAGATTTTAAAAAGAGCGGGAGCTGAGAGTCAGAATGGAGATTTAAAAAGAGCGGGGGCTGAGAGTCAGAATGGAGATTTTAAAAAGAGCGGGAGCTGAGAGTCAGAATGGAGATTTAAAAAGAGCGGGGGCTGAGAGTCAGAGCGGAGATTTAAAAAGAGGGGAAGCTGAGAGTCAGAATGGAGATTTAAAAAGACCGGGAGCTGAGAGTCAGAATGGAGATTTAAAAAGACCGGGAGCTGAGAGTCAGAATGGAGATTTTAAAAAAGCGGGAGCTGAGAGTCAGAATGGAGATTTAAAAAGAGCAGGAGCTGAGAGTCAGAGCAGAGATTTAAAAAGAGCGGGAGCTGAGAGTCAGAGCGGAGATTTAAAAAGAGCGGGAGCGGAGAGGCAGAGCGGAGATTTAAAAAGAGCAGGAGCTGTGAGTGAGAGTGGAGATTTTAAAAGAGTGGCAGCTGAGAGGGACATGTCTGAGCAGCATGCCGAGTTTGAAAAACAATCCAGAGTGACCTCATAGGATAATGGTAAGTTCATTGGTTGGTAAGCAACTGCTAATTTGCATTAACAATTCTAAATTGCTTTCAGATTAAAGGTAAAAAGAGAAAATATTTTACAGATTGGAAAGACTAAAAATCAGCCGGATATGTTTAATAAAGTTTTTAAAATCTATTTAAATATCCTAGAGATGGAGGGTCAGGTGATGTGTTGTACCTGAATGATGTGGGAGCTGGTGGATCCTATTCTGGTTCCTAGTGAACGCATTTGTAGGAAGTGTTGGTTGCTTGAGGAACTTTGGCTCAGAGTTGATGAGCTGGAGTTTGAGCTTCGGATGCTGCGACACATCAGGTTATGTAATAACTGCATTATCTTGTTAAAAGCTTCTATGTGAGGAACCCCCCCCCCCCCAAACTAATGCTGGTGTTTCTTTAGTTACACATGCATTAGAGCCAACAATGTTAACAAATTTGGTAGAAAGCGGCCATAATAATTTACCATTCCTAAGAAGGACTTAAGCTCAGTTGTCTTTCTGAGTGCTGATGCTTCCTTTATTGCTCTAACCTTGGGCAGGATTCTCTGCCAGCAGGATTCTCCGTTTTGCCGGCCGGCGCCTGGGGGTTTCCCGACGGCGTGACGCTGTCCCACAATGGGAAACCCCATTGACCGGCCGGTGTAACGGAGAATCCTGCCAGCGGGTCGGGGCAGAAATGTGGCTCGGCGTGGCGGAAAATCCAGCCCCTTGTCTTCCATCGGGTGAAACCCATGTGCATCTCCCTGCTATCCCAGGTAAGCTACTTCATTGGTCTGAATGGTCTGAAAAGTGCATTTCTCCTTCTTGAGGTGAACGCCAGTCTCATGAAATCTTCTTACCACTCTTCCAAATTAGCTAGGTGCTCAGCTTCTGTTGTTCCAGTTATCAATACATCGTCCAGGTATACTCTTACATGTGGCAATCCTTGTAACAAACTTTCCATCATTCTCTGGAATATGGCACAAGCTGACGATACGCCGAAAGGCAAGCGCATATATTGAAAGGAACTCTGTGTAACTTTGGAAAGTATTGTCCAACTCAAGATGCTGAGGATCATGGTTCATGTTTAGCTTCATATAAAATTCACCACCGGCCAGCTTTGCATACAAACCTTTTATCTTTGGAATGAGGTACTTGTCTAGCTTGGCAGCTGGATTCACTGTCAATTTGTAGTCCCCACAGATGCGGATGGTCTTGTCTGGTTTTATCACAGGGACTGCCCATTCTGCAAATTGGACGAGCTGTACGATTCCTACAAAAAGTTATTCTAACTTTTAGATTCTGTCTCCACCTTTTCTAAAATGACATAGAGAACGGCATGACCCTGAAAAACCAAAGTGATACCTCTGGGTCTACGTGAATCTTCACCTGCAGCCCCTTAATTTTCCCGAGCTCATCACAAAATACATCTTTGTACTTCTAACAGGCCTCTTTCTTTTATTGGAAACATTTCTGTCCAATCTAATTTCTTTGAGCCAGTCACTGCCCAGTAGACTTGGTCCTTGGCCTGAAGCAACTATCAGTGGGAGATGGGCACCACCACTAGTAGAGTGGTAGTACCATGATCTTGATGGTCTCTCCTATATAGGCCGCTAATTTTACTGATTTAATCCTCAAACCCAAAGGTTGAACCCCTTCTCGCAACTAAATGTACATGTGTTCCCCTATTACGGTAGAGGACTCTCCTGAGTCTACTTCCATCTCTGTGGATTTTGCATGAAGCAAAAGCACCACTGCCCACTTTTACGTGGTTCAGTGAATGAACACTCAAATCATTTCTCGGGAAATCTTCTGCACTGTGTCCTCGAGATGTGCTACTGCCTTTAGCACTCAGCAAGGATGGCTTGTTCTTACCGGTGCTTTAAGTGCCTCTTCCTGTGGCATGAATATCATTCTGCTTCCTTAAATCCACGGGCTTCTTGGCAGTGATTACTCCCATACCGGCATCACTCTCCTTCGATCCCTGGTGTTGCATTCATTCACCTATATCTTCTGACCTTTTTTTGCTGCTACATCTGATTCCCATTGGTGCCATTGCTGACTGCAGCTTCCCGCCCGAACTGATGAATATATTTTGCATGCTCTGAAGCTCCTGTGAACCTTTCTCAGCATTCTCCATCACCCCCGCTACCTCAAGCACCTTTTTAAAATTGATATCTGTCTCCACTAACAGCTTTCTGGACATGGCCTCATTATTGACTCCACAAATTAAGCAATCTCCCAGCATATCATTCAGGGTGACCCCAAAGTCGATGTGCTCTGCACTTTGCCTTAGTTTCGTAATGTAGGTTGCAATCGTCTCTCCTAGAGGCATCCCTGTGAAATTAACATGAAAACGCTGCAGAATGACGGAGGGCTTTCGATGACACAATCTCCATGAATGAACTAGAATCTGGCATGTTCAGGGATGTAAGGCTGTGGATTAGACTGTAGGCCTGGGTCCCACACACATTTAAAACAATTGCTTTCTCCTTCCCTTCCTCCTCTATTCCATTGGCCATAAAATAATAACGTAGGCATTCTATATGCTGTATCCAATCCGCCATGGAGACATCAAAGGGATCTAAATAACCAAAGAGAGGCATTTTTCCTGCAGCACATTTCTGATTTGCAACCTGATTTCGACCTAAACAGGTTCTGCCTTGGGAACACACATGCTCTGCTTTATCCTGAATGTAATAACTTCAGCTCACCACCTAGGTATGAAACAACTAACCTTTATTTACAAGATACCCTTCATGGACTTGCAGCTTCAAGGCTGCCAGTCAGAGTCCGGAATCGATCTGTGGCAAAATCCCACACCTACTAGAGTGAAACCCCACCCCAATTGTTTTTTCCAGGTCATATTTTGCTATTGGCTGATCGTCCCTTATAGGGGTCAGACATCTCATCAATGAGATTGATGCCTGAGCCAGCATGGCTGGCAGTTCTCCCTGTGCCAATGAATCATTAAACATCCCCAGGAGATAGAGCACCAACACTGCCGAAAATTGTTTATATAATTCAACCAGAAAGCCACCTGACCCTGATACCTTCCCCAACACTGCCGAAAATTGTTTATATAATTCAACTGGAAAGCCATCTGACCCTGATGCCTTCCCGACTGCATCAAACCAATGGGATCCATTATCTTCTGCAGTCCCAGTGGTGTCTCTAATTGATGTCCCGTCCCCCTCTCCACCTCCGGGAATACCAGCCCATCTAAAAAATGCCCCATCTCCTCAGGGCTCGGACCTATATAGCCTCCGGTAAAAGACTATCTCCCACAAGGCCACCTGTTGCCTCAACTGAAGGACTAGCAGGCGGCTGGCCTTCTCCCCATACTCATAAAACACTCCCCTTGAGTGACAAAGCTGTACAACTGCCTTTTCTTGGCCTCATTAAATCAAACTCCCCTTGTAGCTTCTTCCTCCCTGCTAACAACTCTCTAGTCGGGGCCATTGAGTACAGCCGGTCCACCTCCATGATGGCATTCACCAACCTCTGTCACTCCGCCCTCTCAACCTTGGCCCTGTAGGCCTTATAGGATATTACGCCCCCTACCAGACCACTATCATCAATGCCTACCAAAACGTAATGTGGCACGTGGCCGAAAATCACAATTGCTACATATTCCTCCCCCCGGATGGGAGTAATGATTCCCGCACCACAAAAAAAATCTATTTGAGAGTAAACCCGATGCACGTGGGAGAAGAAGGAAAACTCCCTCTCTGCTGGATGCCTAAACCTCCACCCCCCTCCCCCCCTCCCCCACCCAATCTGATCCATGAATACCCCAGCTCCTTTGCCATTTCCAACTTGGCCAATGATTTGGGGCTCGAACTATCCATCCTGGGATCTAACATGGGTTGGTAGAAGGGGGGTTGGTTGGTGGGGCTGTGCTAAGGGGAGAGGGGGTTTCTGAAGTCACCCACCCCCCTCCATTATCAACATCTTATTAATGAATTCCATGTTGTTGCAGTTGGGTGCACAGACGTTCACTAAACAACCGACTCCCCTGTTAAGACTCAGCTCACCATTACGTACCACCCTCCCGGGTCCCACACCTAATTGGCCACCACAAATGCCACCGTTTTACTAAACAAAATCGCGAACCCCCTTGACATCTGCTTCGTGTTGTAACCCACGGACTTTGGAGGAGAAACCAACTCCCTTCAATTAATTTGCACTTTTTCCAGACAAGACGCCCATTCACCGGGCAGAAAAGGCCCAAATCAACGAGCAGGAGCCTCCTTGTGGGCGGCCGATCAGTTCATGGCCGTCATCGGAAGTCCGCGCATATGAATGGTTGACAGAAACCATCAGCTGCCACCATGATTCATCTTAGATTCAGGGTATCTTTAGTGTTTTCCTGTCAACCTAAGAATTCTACCGTAGACCAATATTTGTAAAAACCATTCTTGTTTATTTAAAGACCTGTGTATATATATCTCAGTACTGTACTTCTGCTTCTTACCAGATGTCAGTCTCTTCGTCAAGTGACATTACCACACAGTTACATCAGTATCAGGTGCTCCTGATGTTAACCCTTTATGCTATGGAGAGTATTGATGGGAGAACAGATGAGGCTATGCACTATGCTAAGAGGAAAGACAACTTACAGAAGGGCTAGCAGAAAGATCAAGGACAGAGTGCCGGATATATCAACCGTAAGGGCATCGCAAGAAGGAAAAGGAAGTATGTTCAGCATAAGTAAAGCAGTGCTCTAGCAACACAGAGAGAAACCATTTAGATTCAAGTATTTTATTCAAAAGAAGAAAAGTAAGCCTATAAAGATGTTTTTTAAATTATTTTTTTTTAAAATCCAATTAAGGGGCAATTTTGTGTGGCCAATCCACCTACCTTGCATATAGAATTATAAAAATAATAGAAATAACAGTGCAGAAGGAGGCCATTCAGCCAATCGGGTCAATACCAGCCTTTGAAAGAGCACCCGACCTAAGCCCACACCTCCACCCTATCCCCATATTCAGCAACCCCACCGAACGTTTGGACACTAAGGGCCAATTTAGCGAGACCAATCCACCTAACCTGTACATCTTTGGACTGTGGGAGGAAACTGGAGCACCCGGAGGAAACCCATGCAGACAGGGGGGGAACGTGCAGACTCCGCACAGACAGTGACCCAAGGCCGGGATCAAACCCAAGGACGGGATCAAACCCAAGGAATTGAACCAGGGTCCCTGGAGCTGTGAAGCAGCAGTGCGAACAGTGCTAACCATCTTTGGGTTGTGGGGGTGAGACCATGCAGACAAGGGGTGAATGTGCAGACTCCACATGGACTGTGACCTAGGGCCGGGATCAAACCCGGGTCCTCGGTGCCATGACAGCAGCAGTGCTAACTACTGCAGCACTGTGCCTCCTGTCTATAAAGATGGTTACTGGATAGATATCGGGATGATGGTTTTGACAAATCACTTTGCCGTGGGTTGCTGCCATTAGGTCTCGACGTAAAAACTGTTTTGTGACCATTGGAATGATTACTGCAGAAGGAGAGAATCAAGGGAATGGTGTCACACACTGATGCTATGTGCAACATCATGCACCTCACAGAATTATGTGAAATTTCTCAAAGGCCATGGAAGGTAATGCTGGGACTCTATAATGGCTGGAGACTGACCCCGAGCGGACAAATAAGCTGAGAGTCCAACACAATAAGAAGAAAGAAGATCTGCAGTTCCAAATAGTTCACACTGAGCAAAATCTCCTCATCGCAGCTTAAAAAGTTGAAAGCTTGGACTGGTAACCTATCATGTATCTGTTGAGATTTACAGTGTTTCACATGACACCAAGCCATTGACTAATGAACAAATCCTGGTAGATTTCAAGAACGTTTTTGCAGACTTTGGAAGTCTCCCTGGTGAATATCAGCTTGAAGTCCATGAGAGCGTCAGTCCAACTCAGCATCCTCCAAGGATTGTTGCAGCTACCCTCATATACTGCCTGAAATACAAGATTGAAGAGCTTGAAAAGGTGGGCGTAATAAAGAAAGTGACACCCCCCATAAACTGGCTTAGCAATATGGCAGCAGTGACAAAATCTGGAAAGCTGAGGGTGTGTATAGATCCAAAGGATCTCAATAAAGTTTTGAAGAGATCTCCCCGCCCTGTGCAAAGAGATTCTGCCACGACTGGTCAAGGCAAAGGTCTTTTCTACCATAGATTCTAAGGCTGGATATTAGTCAGTGAAGTTAGATAAAAGCAGCAGTTTTCTGACTATGTTCTGGATGTCATTTGAAAGGGGAGGCAGTGGAGTAGTGATATTATCGATGGACTTGCAATCCAGAGACCCAGAATCATGTTCTGAGGACCTGGGTTTGAATCCCTCCATGGCAGATGGTGAAATTTAAATTCAATAAAAATCTGGAATTAAAAGTCTAAAAGGTGACCATGAAACCATTGTCGATTGTCGTAAAAACCCATCTGGTTCACAAATGTCCTTTCGGGAAGAAATCTGTCGTCCTTACCTGGTCTGGCCGACATGTGACTCCAGATCCACAGCAATGTGGTTGACTCTTAAGTGCCCTCAGGGATGGGCCCAGCTAACGATGCCCACATCCCATAAACAAATTTTTAAAAGGTGGTTTACAGGTGGTTGCACAAGCCATCTGGCCATTTCTACTGCTCTGGAAGAGCATCAACACAGATAAACAATGATTTATCATAGAATCATAGAATAGAATCCTGACAGTGCAGAAGGAGGCCATTCGGCCAATTGTATCTACACCGCCCTTCAACCCCATAATCCCACTTAACCCACACATCCATGGACACTTAGGGGCAATTCAGCATGGCCAATCCATCTAACCTGCACAGCTTTGGACTCTGGGAGGAAACCGCAACACTCAGAGGAAACCCACGCAGACACAGGGAGAACATGCAAACTCCACATAGATGGTCGCCTAAGCCTGGAATCGAACCCAGGTCCCTGGTGCTGTGAGGCAGCGATGCTAACCACTATGCCAGGATTGGAAGCAATCATGGATGATCAGCTCGTCTATGGATGTGGAGGCACAATGGAAGAAACCATTGGTGGCCATGATCAGAATCTAGTGAGACTGCTAGAGTGAGCCTGCCAGAGGAACCGGAAGATGAAGAAGAAAAAACTGCAACTGAAGATGACTGAAGTTGGATACATGCGTCATGTAACTGACAGCTAAGGAACTTGGCCCTGATCCTAATAAGATTCAAGTTGGAGTAGAGATGCACCCACCAACAGATGTGAAGGTAGTTCAATGATTTGTTGAATTATTGAACCAGCCAAATTCTTTCCCAATGTGCTATCAGATTGTGAATCTCTGCAAGCTCACTGTAAACGATGTTCAGTGGTACTGGGACACAGAACAAGAAGCAGATTGCACTCTCATCAAACAACAACCCCTGTGCTGAGGTACCATGATGTCAATGACAAAGTCACCCTAAGGTTTGATGTCAGTGAAACAGGACTTGTAACAACCATTGTGCAGCCAGGATAACTAGGTGCATTTGCATTCCGAGCATTAAAGTTAACTGAACCATGCTCCATATTGTATTATTTGCTCCCTTAGTGTATAACTGGTGTAGGAGTGACAGAAATACAAATAATGTTTGCAGAAATACATAGGTTATTAATTGCAACTTAAACTGAAATATATATACACACCACAAGTACAGGAACGCATTCTAAATATGTCTTACTCTATCAGTCTACACGCAGAACTCTCAGGTCGTACAAGATGTGACATCACTTCTTCAGTGATACTCCACTTATACTCTCTTAAAGTGATCCCACAACACTAGACAGATTGAGAGAGTGCCTGGATGTTGTCTTTGCTTGTGAGCATTTGAACCATTATCTGTTTGAGAGAGATGAAGTGGTATTAGAGTCTGACCAGAATACTTCAAAGCATCTTTCCCAACCCATTCTATCAGCTCCAAAGCATTCACAAAGGATGCTACTTCGCTTCCAGAGATATAACTTGGTGGTAAAGTACAAGCAAGGGAAGCATCAACAGGCTGTCAAGAACTGAACACCCTTTCAAGGAAGTTGATCCCGTTATAGAGTGTGAAATTTCCCAGATCCAACAAGACAGCACAACATGCTCTGGAAGTCATCAATCCAGCCAAGATAGTGAATCTGACATACAAGCGTCTTTCTCACATCAAGGAAACTACACAACGAGATGCAACTCCTCAAGTGCTACAGGAAAGTTGTGATGAGATGCTGGTGTGAAACCATCAAGGAAAAGCCTGTTGCCCTAAGAGAGTTTTGGACATACAGAGATGAAGTGATCTTTTGGCTAAACATTGTTATGTAGCGTTTGACATTTTCCCCAAGCTTAAAATATTATTTTTAAAAAACTACACACAGCTTTAAAAGAAGATGGAACTGTTCCAAATCCTCACTGTGCGGTCTGGCTTTAACACTGGGACTATTGGTGCTGCACACTCCAAAAAACTGTACTGGTGTACTTTTAGGGGGCCGGTTCAGCACAGTGGGCCAAACAGCTGGCTTGTAATGCAGCGCGGGTTCAATTCCCGTATCGGCCTCCCAGAACAGGCGCCGGAATGTGGCGACTAGGGGCTTTTCACGTCAACTTCATTGAAGCCTACTTGTGACAATAAACAATTATTATTATTATCCCCAGATCTTCTGGACATTTTAGCTCCACTTCAACTCTATGGTGCAGACCCTATGGTCGGGCTCTAAAATATTTGTGGGTTGCATCAGGCTCTATGGGACGAGGGGATTTTCGCAGTAACCTCATTGTCATGTTAATGTAAGCCTACTTGTGACAATAATGATTATTATTATTTGGCCTTCACGCTTTTTATGCACCCCAGCTCTCTCTGAAAAACCTCCTGCCACAGACGTTTCTGGAAAAACCCATCTGTGTTGCTGAGTATCTTCAGCCAATTTAGTCTGATTTTCTTCAGCCACTATCACCCCAAGAGGCTTAGTCCACGTCCTTTTACTACAATTAAGGGCATTGTTGTTGCTAAGATACTGATATTCAAGTTGTGCCATTATCTTCAGGGCCTCCCCAGTATTGGTGGCTAAAGTGGCTGATGTACTGCTGAGGCTCAAGGGCTGCAGCACTCCCTGTAGAACGTATATGTCTGCTCTCCTGCCACCATGGCAGCAGCCACCGGAGGCGCTGATGTGTTTTTTTGGGAACTTGGTGTAGTTTGTCTGACTCTGCATCTGGCTTGTCTATGGCCTTTTTTTATTGCATCTGAAGTAAATGAATTCTTCACATTTGCATCTATCTTGGGGATGGTCACCCCCACAGTGATAACAAGCCTCTCGGTCCTGTAGCTGATGTCACCCTTCCTTTTGTCAGGCTCTGCTGCACCCTCACTTACGGGTACTTCGGGCTGCAGCTGTTTCCACCATTTATAAACGCAAATTACTGCAGATGCTGGAATCTGAAACGAAAGAGAAAATGCTGGAAAATCTCAGCAAGTCTGGCAGCATCTGTAGGGAGGGAAAAGAGCTAACGTTTCGAGTCCCATGACTCTTTGTCAAAAGTCTGAGTAACATAACTTTTTGCTTGCCTGATGCTGTGATTTTATTGGCAGCTGTTTCCACCATGACTGACTTACGTCGCTTTGCATGCCTTGCAATTCAAAAGAACTTTGTTCAGGATATTCTGGTTTTGCCAGCAACTTCTTGTGAATATTCAAGTTATTAATACCACAGACTAAACGGTCATGCAACATATCACAGAAAGACGGACCAAATTCACAATCTGTTGAAGCCTGGCTACAAAAGCGGACACTGTTTCTCCAGGACCCCTAATGGCTGAATGGAATTTATAGCGCTGCATTATAATGGAGGGTCAGGAATGTACTGGTCTCTCACTAGTTGCACTAGTTGATCAAAGGATTTAGTGTTTGATGCGACCATCAATTCACACGAAACCAGGAGTAGAAGTAAACTGTGGCTTTAATCAACTAGAACAGTGCCTGCCTGCGACTGATCTGTTAGTGGGAGCTGCCTACAGGGCGACTGCTTTTTATACCTCCCCTCAAGGGGTGGAGCCAGGGGCAGAGCCCACACAGGCCCCAACATGCTGCATCATAGGTAATACCTTACAATGTTCCATAGGTGGAGCCCACTGTGGTGAATGTATTATACTAATAATCCACCACTGTATCAGTACCATGCTTAGCCTTTGTATTTGCATCTATGCTATGTTGTTGCCCTTGTGGGCTCCACCTATGCGTCACCTATGCCTTACCGCGTTCCCGGCTGACCATGCGACCCCCTCATGGACCCCCGACTACAGACTACCCCAGGCCAGTGCCGCGCGGCTGCCCGCACATCATGGGGGACTACCCTGCTATTTCTGCGGCCAGTCCCAAAAACCCCGGCAGCACTGCCCGGCCCGCAACGCGAACTTCAGCAGCTGCAGGCGAAAAGGACATTTCGCCAAAGTCTGCCTGGCCAGGTATAAGAACTCTAACTCACAGGCCCGATCCTCAGATTCACAGGCCTACAGATCCCGCAGCGTGGCAGCGTGTCTGCCGACTCCGCCGCCCTCATCAGCCTCATGCTATCAGTGGGAGCAACCATCTTCCAGTCCTCACAGCACGTGCGACTCACGGGGGCCGCCAACTTGGCCATCCTCCCCCACGCGGCCGGCCACGTGCGATCCATGGGGGCCGCCATCTTGGCCGCCATCTGCTACGCCGCTCGACACGTACGATCAACATGGGCAGCCATCGCGGAGCCGCCCCAGCACCTCCGAGAAATCTCTGGAGGTTGGCATCGTGGTCCTGCTGATCATGGCCGCAGATGGTGACGTTGTCCAAGTACGGAAATGTGGGCCACAGCCCGTACTGGTCCACCATTCGGTCCATCATTCTTTGGAAGACCGAGACCCCGCTCGTGACGCCGAACGGGACCCGGGGGAAGTGGAAGACGCGGCTGTCTGCCTCAAAAACCGTGTACTGCCGGTCCCCCAGGCGGATTGGGAGCTGGTGGTACGCAGACTTCAGATCCACCGTGGAAAACACTCGGTAGTGCACAATCTGGTTTGCCATGTCTGCGATCCGGGGAAGGGGGTACGTATCGAGGTGCGTGTATCGGTTTATGGTTTGGCTATAATCTACAACCATCCGGTTCTTTTCCCCGGTCCTGACGACCACCACCGGGGCTCTCCGGGGGCTATTGCTGGCCTCGATGATTCCCACCCGCAAGAGGCGCTGGACCTCGGACCTGATAAAAGTCCTATCCTGGATGCTGTACCACCTGCCCCTGGTGGCGACTGGTTTGCAGTTGGCGGTGAGATTTGCGAAGAGCGGGGGAGGGTCGACCTTTAGGGTCGCGAGGCTACATACAGTGAGTGGAGGTAGAGGCGCGCCGAACTTCAGGGTTAGGCTCCTGAGGTTACATTGGAAATCCAGTCCCAATAGAAGAGGAGCGCATAGGTCGGGGAGTACATATAATTTAAAATTGGCGTACTCAGCGCCCTGTATTGCGAGGGTTGCGGTAGTGCACCCCTGGACCTGCACCGAGTGCGACCCAGAGGAGAGGGAGATGGTTTGATGCGCCGGGAAGATTGGGAGCGAGCAGCGCCTTACCATGTCTGGATGAATGAAGCTCTCTGGGCTCCCGTAGTTGAAGAGGCAGGGCGATTCGTGTCTGTTTACCCGGACGGTCATCATAGATCTCCGGAGGTGTTTGGGTCGCGACTGGTCAAGGGTGACCGCGCTGAGTTTAGGGTAGCCGTCGTGGTCGGAGGTGCTGGGGCGGTTCCAAGATGGCTTCCCTAGTTGGTCGCACGTGTCGGGCGATGAGGAAGATGGCGTCCAAGATGGTGGCCTCTATGAATCGCACATGACGGGCCGCATGGGCGAGGATGGCCAAGATGGCGGTCCCTGTGATTTGCACACGCTGTGTGGGCTGGAAGATGGCTGCCCCCACGGACAACACGAGGCCGATGACGCATCCGGAGGGGGGGGCGGAGCTGGCAGACACGCTGCCACACTGCAGGATCTGCGGGCCTGTGAGTCTGAGGGTTGGGCCTGTGATTTAGAGTTTTTGGACCTGGCCAGGCAAACTTTAGCAAAATGTCCTTTTCTCCCGCAGTTGCTGCAGTTCGCATTCCGGGCCGGGCAGCGCTGCCGGGGGTGTTGAGGCTGGCCACAGAAATAACAGGGTAGCCCCCCATGGTGGGCGGGCAGCCGCGCAGCACAGGCCTGGGGTATTCTTTGGTCGGGGGTCCACGAGGGGGTCGCATGATCGGACGGGAATGCATTAAGGCTTTGGAACGCTACTTCAAGAGAGGAGGCTAATTTCACCGTCTCTTCCAGGTCTAGGGCACCTTTTTCGAGTAGGCGCTGTCTCACGTAGTTGGACCTGACTCCAGCCACGTAGGTGTCCCGGATGGCGAGGTCCATATGTTGGGTGACCGTAACGGCTTGGTAATTGCAGCTTCATGCAAGAATTTTGAGGTCACGTAGGTACTCTTCCAGTGATTCCCCGGGACGCTAGCGGCGAGTGGTGAGGAGATGCCGCTCATATACCTCGTTCACGGGCCTTACATAGAGGCACTCTTCCATCGCGAGGACGTCTGCGTAGGTGGAGGCTTCCTCGAGTTGAACAGAGATTCGATGGCTCACCCGTGCGTGGAGGAGACTCAGCTTCTGTTCGGCGGTGATGGAAGGCGAGGAGGAGGCGGCAAGGTAGGCCTTGAAACAGCGGAGCCAGTGCGAAAAAATCTCTTTCGCCTCCGCGGCCTATGGATCGAATTCCAGTCGGTCAGGTTTGAGGGCCGATTCCATAGTGGTGTTGAAGTTGATTCAATTGATGCGACCATCAATTCACACAAAACCAGGAGTAGAAGTAAACTGTGGCTTTAATCGACTAGAACAGTGCCTGCCTGCAACTGATCTGTTAGTGGGAGCTGCCTACAGGGCGACTGCTCTTTATACCTCCCCTCAAGGGGTGGAGCAAGGGGCAGAGCCCACACAGGCCCCAACATGCTACATCATAGGTAATATCTTACAATGGTCCATAGGTGGAGCCCACATGGGCAACAACGTAATACAGATATGCACATGGTGAATTGTTACAGCAATACATTCACCACAGTGTTCGGAGCCTCTGGAGATGTTGGTCTTCTCACAAGGTTATATACTTGTGGGGCACAAAGTCTGAGTAACATAACTTTTTGCTTGCCTGCTGCTGTAATCTTATTGACAGCGAAAAAATAATGAAGCATTTCTACATATTGACCCCAGCTATCAACCTCTGAATTGAATGGATCGATTTTGCCGAATAGTGGCATAGCTATTCAACTGGCTTATTCTTTACCTTTCTGCAGGGTACTGAAAGGACACTCTTCTCCCCTTCCAAAGGTTGATGGCTCTTCCTGTCGACTGGTCTGATTTATTCTCATCACCAATGTTGAAAAACTGATGATACAATGAGGCAGAGTTAAATCACAATGATTAATTATCAAAGGAAGAACTTTATATTTACAGATCAGCACATGACTAATTCCCTCGACTCCCAGGCTTGCTCTGATGACCCCCACCATTACCCTGGTCTGCACTCTGGTATCTGATAAGCCCAGGCTCATGTGTTCCATCCCCATAGGTTCTGGGCAGATCACGTGGCCCGTGAAGGATCTCCCCTGAAAGCGGCCACGCTATCACAGGAGGTATTTTTTATTCACAGGGAAACAGCCAATGGAATACAGTGATGGAACATCTGATAGGCCCAGGAGGATGCTTGGTCATATTAACAATTGAACCTCATTTAAATAGCGCCATCAAGTCACTTTAGTTTCCAGAGGAATTGGGATGAGGTTGTGGCATCTCGCTAAAGCACTCTCAAACTTTTGACCTTAACTTTAGAGCCTCCACTATTTGTCCAGCTGCTTCTTCTCAAGAATAAAAGATGTTCTGCAGACTGTTAAATGGGCCTATCCAAGTGACAATTCATGCATCAAGTCATTAACCTTCTGTGTGAGTCACACATCCAGACTTCAGTCTAACCAATAGGTAGAAACATGGTAATGTTTTGATATTGATTCAAATTCCATTTGTTTTTCGAGGAAGGTGAGTTTTCTTCTTTAGGAATCCATAGAATACCTACAGTGCAGAAGGAGGCCATTTGGCCATTGAATCTGCACTGATCCTTTGAAAGAACACCCTATCTAGGTCCTATCCCCATAACCCCACCTTACCTACACATAGACAGATCATAGAATTTATAGTACAGAAGGAGGCCATTCAGCCCATCGGGTCTGCACTGGCCATTGGAAAGAGCACCCCACTTAAGCCCATGCCTCCACCCTATCCCCGTAACCCAGTAACCCCACCTCACCTTTTTGGGACACTATGGGCAATTTATCATGGCTAATCCACCTAATCTGCACATCTTTGGACTGTGGGAGGAAACCGGAGCACCCGGAGGAAATCCACGCAAACACGGAGAGAACATGCAGACTCCGCACAGACAGTGACCCAAGCCAGGAATCGAACCTGGGACCCTGGAGCTGTGAAGCAACTGTGCTAACCACTGTCGCTACTGTGCTGCCCACATCTTGGGCACTGAGGGGAAATTTTAGCCTGGTCAATCCACCTAACCTGCACATCTTTTGAATTTGTGAGGAAACCGGAGCACCTGGAGGAAACCCACACAGACATGGGGAGAATGCGCAAACTCCACACAGTCACTCGAGGCCAGAATTGAGCCTGGGTTCCTGACACTGTGGGGCAGCAGTGCTAACCACTGTGCCACTGTGCTGCCCACTAATGTCTGGCACAGGGCAATGCAGAGAGGTTATATGTTGAGGTCATCAGATGGAACAGTTTTGTCTGAATCAGGTAATGCAGCATATTTCAGATGCAAACCTATTTGTTTTTCAATTCAACAAAAGTAGCATGAAAACCTAGCATCCTTTTCTAACCATAAATAAACTGTGAGTAAATTTTACTTCCAGCATGGTGGATGATGGGCTGAATTTAACTTTCTAATGCCTTCTGCACATTATTTTTAAAAGGCATCAGAATCACAGGCTAGGGAAAGAAAAACCAGACTGCCCAGTTTAACAAGCTAACTATTCCATTTTATGATAGATGTGTTTGAACAAAGGTGGAATTTAATTTGCCGATAGTTAACTAAGCCTTGAATCTTCATGAGGACCTTACCAAATATAATTGGCATGATTTGTTTTAAGCATAACTTGCTCAAATACACATTTTGCTTTAAACATAAATTCTTAACGTAGTTCTAATATTTCTGATTCTGAATTGCTAATCAGTGTACCTTTATGTATTAACATTAGCTATGAACATTCTTTTCTGGAGGGACATGAGTTACTCGTGGAACACTTTAAGATTAACCAGTGTTAGCACATACTTTAAAGCTTATTCTTTATTTAAATATTGTACTGTTGCCATTAGGTTTCTTGAAGCTGAAGATTCGACGCCTATGGACAAATTTTAACTTCCTCTGCCTGCCAGGAGCCGGGTGAAACAAGAGTTATAATAATAATAATAATCTTTATTGTTGTCACAAGTAGGCTTATATTAACACCGCAATGAAGTTACTGTGAAAATCCCCTAGTCGCCACACTCCGGCGCCTGTTCGGGTACACTGAGGGAGAATTCGGAATGTCCAATTCACCGAACAGCACGTCTTTCGGGACTTGTGGGAGGAAACCGGAGCACCCGGAGGAAACTCACGTAGACACGGGGAGAACGTGCAGACTCCACATAGACAGTGACCCAAGCCGGAAATCGAACCTGGGACCCTGGCGCTGTGAAGCAACAGCGCTAACCACTGTGCTACCATGCCGCCCGCAACCTACAAGTAGAACAATTACTAATAAATAAACAGACTGAAAAGAAACATGTGTGGTCCAAGAAATCAAAGGAAGTTTGTGGATGCCTCACAGTTCTCAATTTCCTCACTATCACTTGTGTCAGGTCACTCAGAGAGCAGCTTCACACATGAGTCAAATTAAAGAAACGTTCTCATGCATGGTGTCAGCAGATGGTTAGGCGAGTCTCACTGAGCTACAGTGGACCGATTCTCAACTGAAGTAATTTACTACATTTGCATTCAGTGCAATCATATCACAAGCGGAATAATGAGTTGATGTGCTAATCTCCTCAATTTTCTTGGTACTTGTAGTAATCTGCATATCCGTATCTACACAAGGGGTTAATGTATAGACATAACAGTTCACAGCTAAGTAATCACTAGATGGCAGTACTAGAGGTGGGTATAAAAAGACAGACTCAAGCCAAGATCTGCCTCTTCGTGTGGATAGTGACTAGTGACCAGAGGTAGAGAAAGATAGCTCAGAGTGTAGGTGTAGTCAATCATAGTTAATTATTATTCAATCTTGTTCATTTACTATCTAGTATAATTGTTGGAGAGAGAACAAACACCGTTTATTTGTTAACATTACTCAATAAAGTATTTGCTCTAATTGGAAGGCTACGAGTGTTAATCAACATCGAGTTAAAGATCATCCTGGCAAGAAACAAATGAGTAACATATATAGCACAAAGGGCAGCATGTGGCTCAGTGGTTAGCACTGGGGCTGCAGCGCTAAGGACCCGGGTTCGAATCGCGGCCCTGGGTCACTGTCCGTGTGGAGTTTACATTCTCACCATGTCTGCGTGGGTTTCACCCCCACAACCCAAAGATGTGCAGGTTAGGTGGATTGGTCACGCGAAATTTCCCCTCAATTGGAAAAAAAATTGGGCACTCTAAATTTAAAAAAAACATATATTGCCCAAAGTAATATAACAGTACTATAATAGCATAACTACAGAATTGCACTGAAGGTTATGTAAAATTTCACCCCCAACAATTTGGTCAGTGTGAGAGCAAGATCCTGCTCACACTTCTCTTGTTGGCTGTTCAGCTCTGTAACACCTGTATCCCCAGCAGTCACAATCCAACCCTCCCCCACTTCTCAACACCTCCCTCCAGTCTCACCAAAACTGGGCAGAATTCTCCATTTATGATACCAAGTGCAGTGGTGGGCGGCTATGACAGCACTTTTCCCGCTGCCCGGAATGACAGGAAACCCGTCTGATTCCATGTCTGCAGCCTCATTGATTATGCATGAGCGAGCATCTTTTTGAATCACCTGGTGGGTCAAGAGCTGAATCACCCAGCCGCTGTCCGGTAATGGGTTTGAAGGTCCAGCAACCATGTGTAAATGCCAATCCAACAGACACATATCACTTTCTTCAACTCGCCAGTCTTCACAAGACCATGCAGGATACCTGTAACTGAGAGGCAAACGGCTGGCAGTCTCAAGAAGATGTCTGCACCCCAAGTCAACAGCGATGCCCTCGTGGCCTTGATTCCAGACGTCTGGGTGCAGAGGCATGTCCACTACCCAAGAGAAGGTTCCAGGAAACACACCAACGTCCCCTCTCTGACCTGGGAGGTTGTTGCCCAGGTGACCAGCGTGACTGGCAACCGTGCCAGAAACATCATGCATTGCAGGAAGCAGATTAATGATATCATCTGCGCCGCCAGGGTATATCCTCTCTCATCAAACTCTCATCATGGCATCATGTACTCAAATAGCTTCATGGATCTCACACGCCCATTAGTAGGGGACATATGTTCTGTCATAGACACTTTCACATCTCCGCCATCCCATCTGTTATGTTGCTCACATTCCATCCTCTGGTCCTTCTGGAGGGGACTCATCTCTTTGCATTGCCAGATTGTGAAATGTACAGCAAACCCTCTCTGGCGCATAGTGTAGAGAGCCATCTGAGCAATCTAAGCATCTGAATCATATCTTCAGCAGTCCAATGGTCTGCTCTATGGGGGAATGTTTGGAGATTGTGAACAAAGTTGTACATTTCCTCGGCTGGAGTCTTAGGCTGATGCACTGGAGCCATGACCCCATGTTGAAGTAGGTAGTCGTTATCCCCCAGCATCCAAATGACAGATCTTCTGAATCCTCCGAGACCATTAGCTGCAAGGTGCCCAAGTCCCAGGTAAACCTCTACCCACCCCTTTCTGGAGTCTTGGTGCATCTCCTTCCAGTAAATGATGTGGTATCCCTTTGGCTCACTTGTTTGTTTCATGCAGCTTTGTTGGAATTCAGTTTCCCTCACCTCAGCATTCCCTCGACCTTTCATTGTTCATCATTATCATCCACCTCCTTCCACTCCTGCCTGTGATTGCACACTCGTACTCTTCTTCCCCCTCCCTTGCACAGCCCTCCTTCAACATTGCCCCCCTTGGCTTTGCCAGTGATCCCGCTCACCTCGCACCCAACCCCATCATCTTGGGTCTTGTGGAGTAAAGAGTCCACGAGTCCCAGAGTGCAAAGCTGTCCATAAAGATCAGCACGGCATGGAGCTGGAAGGCACGGAACAGTCTGCCCCAGCGGAGAGGCCTTCAGCTCATTGGTAGTGGCGCAGCGCTTTGGCAGGTAAGCTGTGTATGTTGCACTCACCTCGAAGTCTCGAGCAAACTGACGTCCACCTTGCCATGTGTCGCGGATGTGATTTCCTGCTGATGTGACACAAGATTGGAAGGCCTGACGTGATTTCAGCAAACTGCTTCTTTAATCAGCATTCATGAGATGCAAATGACGTTTATACCACCAGGCAGTGAGAGTACTGACCCAGCATTATCCTACCGTTGTGAGAATTTCAAACTGTTTTAACGCTGACGGGCTTCTGACTTTTCAACTTTTTGGCCCCTGCTAGATTCTCCACTCTTGCCCACCACCAAAAGCTCCAAGGGAGGGATGGGAGAATTCTGCCCACGATTCACTGCATTTCCTGCTGCTTTGTGCAAGGGCTGGATTCTCTGATTTTCAGGCTGTTCCCTGACGCTGATGTGGGAACGGTGGCGTATTACGACCGCAAATCGGCGCAAAACTGCCACCGATCCTCCATTTGGTGGGGGGCTAGCAGGCAGACAGCGTAGAGCCCCCGGCACTAGCTGCCAGTATGGCTGGAGGAATGCCAGGTTCGTGGCCGCGCGTGCGCACAGCGGTGGCCTGCAGCGGCCGCGCCGTGCAACATGGCACCAGCCGCGCGTGGACCCGGCCTGCCAAATAGTGTCCCCTTTTGGCCAGGCTTGCACCCCCCGGGCCATCCCTCAACAGTGCCCCCAGTCACTGCCAAAGTCCCCCCTACTTGCGGATCGGCTCGCTCCCGACTGTGGCAGCGCTGGACTGTGTCCGCAGTCGCCACGCTGGGTTCCCGACAAAATAGCAGGAGAGACTCAGACCGTCGGGAACTCGGCCGGTCGGGGGCGGAGCATCGGGGGCAGGGCCTCAGGTAATGGCGTGCAGCGTACTGCTAGAGTTTGCTGCTTTGGAGGGAGCTGAGCATCGCGAAAGCAGCGTCGCCCCTGATTTTGTCATAAAAGGGAATTCTCCGGCCGATCGCTGAATGCGATTTCGGCGTCTGAGGCCAGAGAATCCCGCCCACTGTACCTGCTTCTGTTCTCACACTTCCTCCCCTCACTTTCCCATGTCTGTGGGATCTTTCATGCACTGTCCAAGCTAGGTTGCTTTGATGCACATATCAACACAGTCCCCCTTTGCTCGTGGCACAAACGAGAGATAGAGGCCACCATGATTTCAAGTGAAAGAAATTGCCATTGAAGCAATAAGCAGGGCAGATGCATGACAAGGAGAAGACCACAGGTAACATAGCCATAGATAGTGGAGACGCTCATTCACCTCTTGCAACAGGTAAAACAGCGCAGAAGCCAGAAATAATAAGAGGGGTGAGTGAAAAGATCAAAATGAAACAAGAGAAAGCTTGTTTATCTAAAAAAGAAATTCCTGAAGCATCTTTTTCATCATGACTGAAAGCTGTCTAAAATTCTCATTTATAACTTTTCTTGTGATATAATTTGCACTCCATATTTCACTGATAATTTGAAGGCAGTGTTAGGAAAAACATTGTGGCATCTCTCATCGCTGTCTCCCAACATTCATGTTTGCTGCCCTCGTGGGCAGTCAGTTACATTCGCACTTAACCTCAGTTAATGCAGACCAAAATGATTAAACAGCTTCTGTACTTACCCAACTGCAACTGAGGACTCAATTAAACATCCCAGGCTGTATCTGCATGTTCCACCCATGTGGGTGAGTTTTAGAATAGGTGGTCCCAGCAGTGTCCTGGGTGATGATTGTGTAGTGATAATGTCACTAGATTAGCTTTCCGGAGGCCTGGGAATGTGGGTTCAAATCCCACCACAGCAGCTGATGGATTTTATATTCAATTAATAAAATCAGGAATTGAAATCTTAACTCAGAATAGTAAGCATGAAATTATCATTGATTGTCAGAAAATTCCAAATTCCTTCTCATTCACTGATACTCTTTTGGGAACTATATCTGCCATCCTTATCTGACCTGGCCTGCATGTGACTCCAGACATACAGCAAAGGTAATTAGGGATGGGCAAGAATTGCTAGCCTTGCCAGCAATGCTCATGAATGAGTAAAAAAAAGGTTTGCTGCTTTCTGTCTCCTTCCCATATTGAATGAAGGAGTAAGATTTGCTATATTCCAATCTAGTGGAAACCATCCTCGAATCTGGGTAATTTTGGAAAGTTAAAACTATCTCACCGCAGTTCTTTTAAGATCCTGGGAGGAAGTCCATCAGAACCTAGAGATTTGTCAGCTTGTAGCTCCAACAATTTGCTCAATACCACTTCCCTGGCGATTGAATTTTCCCGAGTACCTCCCTCCCTTCCATTTCCTGATTTACAGTTATTTCTGGGATGTTACTATCCTCTTTTGTAAAAACTGATGCAAAATTCCAATTCCTCTGCCATCTCCTTAGTTGCCATTACTAATTCCCCAGACTCACTTTCTAAAGGACCACATTCATTTTATTAACTCTTTTCCTTTTAGATAGCTAGAGAGATTCTTACAATCGGTCTTTATATTTCTTGCTAGATTTCTCTCATATTCTGATTTTTCCCTCCTTATTAATCTTTTATCCATTCTTTGATGTTTTTATATTCTGTCCAATCATCTGATCTGTCCACCCATCTTTGCATAATTATATGTTTTTTCTTTAAGTTTGATACTAACTTTAACATTTTTGGCTAACCATGGAAGGTGGGTCCTCCCCTTGTAATTTTTCTTTCTCATCACAATGTATTTAATCTGTGCGTTCTGATATAGCCCCTTAAATGTCTATCAATGCATGTCTAATGACCTATCCCTTAACCTAATTTACCAGTTTAGTTTGGCTAGCTTTGCTCTTACAATTGCCGTTATTTAAGTTGAAAATATTAGTCTTGGACCCACTCTTCTCCCCCTCAAACTGAATATAAAATGCAATCATATTATATTGAAGGAAACCTAACAAGTTGCTGCAATGCAACTGCTGCCGTTGTGTACCAGTGGTGGAGGGAGTGAATTTTGGAGATGATATGAGGTGCCAATCAAGTAGGCAATTTGGGCATGGATAGTGTTGTGCTTCTTGAATGCTGTTGGAGCTGGACTCATCCAGGCTAGTGACTTGTGTCTTTTGGACAGACTTTGGGGAGTCCAGAGGTGGGTTATTTGCCACAGAATTCCTAGCCTATGACATACTTTTGTAGCCACTGTGTTTAGCTGGCCCATTTAACTTCCTGGTCAGTGGTAACTCCCAAGATATTGATGGCAGGGATTCAGCAATGGTCATGCCTCTGAATGTTAGGGGAAGGTGGTTGGATTCTCCCTTGTTGGAGATTTTCATTGCCTGGCACAATATTATTTGCCATTTATCAGCACAAGCTGATGTCTATGCTGCCGAATAACATTGTGTTCTAATGCTAACTATTAATTTAAGATCATGCTCGGCAACTAGAACAGAGTATCCATTAGAACGAATTGTATTTCTGTTTCAAAATAAATCAGTTATGTGTTTTAATCTCATCCAATGATCTTTTCTTTGTTGCATGTATGGCTTGTAGGATTAGTAGCTTGTGTTGAGACACCAGATCAATTGTTAATTTTAAAACTGAGATTGATAGTTTTTTGTTAACCAAAGGTATTAAGGGATATAGGGCAAAGATGGGTGTACACAGTTAGGTCATCATTCAGGCATGACCTCATTGAATCATGGAGCAGGCTCCGGGGTCTATTTGAGTGTAAATGACCTCCTTCTGTTCCTATGTGATCAAACGGCAACTTTCAACATGCAAGACCTTTAATCAAAGAGAGAAACAGAGATATGCCTCTTTAAACAATTGCATTGCTATAGCAACATGTAGTTTGAATCATAAGGCTTCCTGAAAAATGAAACCTTCATTAAAAAGAAAATAATTACAATTTATATGTCCTTGATTACTTAAAAATAAGAGGTTTTTGTCACGAAAGAAAGAAGAATTTTGACAAAAGTGAAATGAAGGCTCTAATCAAATAATGGGCTGGGAATATTTTTTGTGACAGATCCAGACCTGAAAAATTATTAGTGAGCCTTTTCAGAGTATAATCACTAAATGGCAATATTGAACAACAGTTCACATCATGAAAGCAAAATACAGTGCATTTTGACAGCTTCAGAAATGACTGCTGTGATAATACCTCACGCTGTGACACAGAGTTGACATTTGAAAGCATTAAGCAAGGTTTTAAAATTCTGGGAAATATTCAGAATGTAATTGTTGTGAAATGTAAGCTACTCTCCAAAATAAACAGGTGTACTTCGATTTCCAAAAAGCCTTTGATAAAAGTCTTCATGGAAGCGTGTAACTGAAGTTGAAAACAGTGGGCATTCAAGATGAAGGGCGGGATTCTCCGTTGCCTGACACCGATACCGCAGTCGGCGATCGGGCGAAGAATCCCTGTTTACGACCGAATTGGGGCGGTGCCTGTTTTCGGATGCTCCACCCCCTCCAAAACGGCATCATCGAGGAGTACACTGCACGCCATTGGGACGGCCTCAGGATGTTACCTGAAGGCCGTCCCCCGATGCTCCGCCCCCGATGGGCCGAGTTCCCGACGGCGCGGGATATGTGTGCTCTCAGTTTTCATGAACCTGGCGTGATGGCTGCAGACTGTTTCCAGTGCCACCACAGTCGGGGGGAGCCGTGCTACTGGCCAAGGGGGGCTTCGGAGAGGGCTGAGGGGACTGGCAGGAGGTGGCCTGGGGATGGAGAGGGGGTGTCCAGGGGGGCAGAATGTGCCAGGTCGGGTCCGTGCTCGGCAGGTGCCATGTTGTATGGCCGACCGCTGCAGGTTGCTGTTGTGTGCATGCACGGCCACGGACCCGGCAATTCTCCAGGCGTTTATAGCGGGAAGGCCGTGCTTTTTATGTGACGCGGCTGCTAGCCTCTAACCGGTCGGAGCATCGGTGCTGGGGCCTCACCGATTTTGTGGGGCATAAAACCAGACACTTCCTCCGGACATAGCCTCAAAAACGCAGAACCCAGTCCAAATCTGGAGTAAAATATAGTTTGAAGGAAGAAAACCTGGTATTTGGTTGGGAAAGTAATGCCAGACAGAGAGAGGAGGAACTGTCCAGTAAGGTATCACAAGGCTCAATATTAGGACCCTACAGTTGCTAATCTATATTGCTGATCCAAATGAACAAAAGACAATGCCAACTGATTCACAAACAATACTAAATTAGGATTGAGGATGAGGGAATGGAGAAAGGCCAAAGTAACCAGAGAACTGAAAAAAGGAGGGTTATACCATCTGAGTTTGGACAGAAGTGTAAGTGATCCCATTTTAACAGAAAATTGAACGTCATACATGTGCTATGTATAATGGGGTGGATCTAGTTTAAGTGCTCTGTGTTATGAGGATAGACTTCATGTGGAAGGGTTACTTTGGCAAACCTAGAGGGTATATGGTTGTGATTTTTTTGAATGGAACGGGTCTCAGTTCAGTTGGATATGTGCAATAGTAGGTCCAAAAGGTTATACATATAAAAATGTGTAACAAGAGTTAAAGAGTCATAGAGGTCTACTGCACAGAAAAGGCCCTTCGGCCTACAACATTTGCGCTGGTCAAAAACTACCAACTACCTAATCTAATCCCATTTTACAGCACTTGACCCATACTCTTGTATGCCTTGGCAGAGCAAGTGCACATCTAAATACTGTTAGGAAGGAAGCAATTCCTTCAGAATCATTGTTGCCCAAACCAATCCCATGGTAGGGATTTAATTTAGTGCTTTCATTCGAAATTTGGCACGTGCCAGAGAAAAGAGAGCTCTTCCAGTTGTGGAGGATAAGTTGCAAGTTAGCTGTGATTAAGATGGCCTCCTCCAGACTTCTTTGTTTGTCTGAGGGCGACTGAAAGATATTTTCCTGTGTTTACCTTAATTGGTCACACAGTTTTGTCTCTTCCAGAAAAACAATGTAGTTAAGGATTAGGTCAATTACTTGTGTGGTCGCAGTTATTTAAATGGGATGGATCTGACTCTACCCCTTCTCCACTTATAGAGAAGGAAGGAGCAAAAACAGGAGGAGGAAAAACAATTTTTATAGCACCGTTGACATCCTTAGGATAGCACCACCCCGCCCCAACCACCAGCCCCCACCCACAACAAATGTTTACAACTAATTAATTATTTCAATCCCTTGTTTTTCTGTAAACATGTGCAACATTCGAATTGCCTGTAGCAGTTTCATAAAATAGCAGCAAGAGGAAGGACTGGCTCATCCATTTCTGGTGAGAGGCACGAGGACAACTCCTCTTTAAAAAAATGCCACGAGATTTTATGAATTCAGCTAAAAAGGCAGCTTTTGAAAATATAGAACGAGAATACATGTTTTCAACTACAGTACCTTAATAAGACCACCCTTGAGTACTTTATTTAGTTTTGTCCACCAATATGTAAAGAAAACACTTTAAGCCATGTAGAGATGCACAACAGAACTGGTTCCTAGCATTAGGGGATTAAGCTGCAAGGAGACAGTGGTAAAAATTGTGGGCTGGATTCTCCATTCAACTGTTGACGTCGGGGCAGGAATAGTGAATGTTTACGACAGCAAAACTGGTGCCACACCTGGACCGATTCAGCAACAATTCAGGGGCCAGCACCGGCACCACATGGAACACGAGCAGTTCCAATGAAAAACGGTGTCTGATTCGCCGGGTCCGTGATTAACACTCAGGAGGCTGACAAACTGCAGCCGCATATACACATTACAATCCCCAAACAACACACTCATCCCAGCCAACAAGATGGCATTGGTTGCGGGTCAGCTGGAGCCAGAGGGCACCTAGGGGGGTAGTGGCAAGAGGCACAGTGTTCACAGTGGGCAGTCGACAGCATGCACAACTGCATGGCTGCCTTGCTGTCTGCGGCAATGGTGTTTCATTCCCGCCCACCCCAACCCCACAGCCCCCAGCGCTGGCAGAAACTCCCTGGCCAGAGGCACAACTATCAGCACACTATGGCGATGTTGGACACTTTATGTACCCCCTCTCTCCCCCTCAGCATGTTTCACAATTTTTGAAAGCACAAGTGAATCTCGCCGATGGAATTCGCCCCGGTGGAGGTGGAGAATTGCGGAGGCCCCGGAGAATACCAGGTCAGTCCCACTAATGATATGCAAACGGCATTTACTGTACGTGCGGAGTGGAGCGCATTGACGCCGCTGTCAATGCACTGGAGAATTGTGTTTGCTATGACCCTGGCGCCCGCCACAATTTTAGATTCAAAACCGATTCTCTGCCCTATCGCCTTTCCCGATTACGCCGTTGGCCGACGGAGAATCCCTCCCTGTGTTCTTTAAATTTGAAAGGCAGTGACTGAGCAGAGTTCCTATAGACTATAGAGTTATAAGATTTAAGTGACATTGAAAAGTTTCATTCACAGCACTACTTCAATGTATGCCAGGATACCAGAGCAAGGCAACATCGTTTGCAGCCAATGAAATAAAAGTTCATGGTTGATGGCAGATCAGGAAGAGCATTGTTAAACAAATAGTGAGTAACCCTATGAATAGTGTTCTAGTTTAGGCTGTGGAAGTAAAAAAAATGTACACCTCTTCGAGGGGCAATGAGATGACGTAAAAAAGGAATTTTATTATTTGTTGCAGGTGGATGAGTTAAGGCAAGATGAATGGTTTATCTCTCTGTCAAGGTCCAAACATTTAACTTTGAAGCCAAAGAAGAAAATGAAGACATGTGGTTGTGCATTGTAACCCCAAGAACCAGTGGGATGGGGGCGGGAAGGTGGTTGGAATAATTCATTTTTGGATAACAGCACAACCCGCCACCAAGGTATTTAGCTCCCTGTGAGTAATGCGCTCACCACAGTTAGGAGCTTAATAATGCAGATGGGAAGGCAATTATCATAGCAATTTGAAATGATAATTGGGGATTTTGAAATATAATTTCACTGACATTTAAATTCAATATCTCCAGCACAGGAAGATGAGCAAAACTGGGTGGAACATGCAAATGCTTTCCAGCACTGCTTATGGGCCAGCAAGGACAGGAGTGCATCCACCTATGACATAATCTATTATGTAAATTACCCTGAGATCTGATTGGCAGTTGTATATTAATTGTGTTTAATTGTATGCCCTCACTTGAATTCCCTATAAATCAACTCAGCCAAAAATGGTGGTTATTGGGTTAGGAGGCGTACGCTTGTAATATCTAACTCTGTAAATAAATATCGAACTGTATAAAGATTGGTTGCAGCTCTTTCATAAATTGGCTTTCTAGAGTAAACATGATAGCAAAGAATGGTTACCGAAGATGAACCTTAGAAGCTAAGACAAAATATCAGACAGAAAGCTACAATTCTAGTACAGTTCATGAAAAATGGCTGAGGCAATGCAAGTTGTTCAAGTACATTTACCCTTCGATGTACTCTGAGTCTGAACCATAAGGGCCCATAGCTTCTGCAGAGTGGCAATACTCTCACCAGGATTGCATATTCTGCGATTCCTAAGCCCCCATCTCGCCCAACCTTCCTCACTCAGACTGGGTGAGACAGGAGCAGTGAAGCGCACCCCGGCAGCATTGTTGTGGAGTAACTGGAGTGCAGAGATGTAAGTCACTCCCCCCTTTTACGGCAGTTGGGAGGTTTAAATGGTCAATATAAGGGAGTTGGCAGGTTTTCAAGTTTAGGGAACAGGGGGTTGACAGTTGGACTTTGTGGTGATTGTGGAAGATGGACCTGGTGGTTGGTAAGGGAGGGGGGGGCGGGGTTGGGGCATTGGGTCCGGTAGTTGGGGGGAATCAGACCCGATGGTTGGGGTGTGATTTCAGATGGGAGGGAGGATGGTCCGTCCAAGAGGAGGGTTAGTCCGAGAGTGGGGTCAGTCCAGGATGGAGCTCAGTCTGGAGTGGTGGGGGTTGGGCTGGGTCACACCGGGAAGGGGTTTCAGATTGGGCCGGTGGGGGTTCCAGTCGGGTCGGGTTAGGTAGGGTGGGTTAGGTCAGGCGTGGGGGGTTTGTGTTGTGGGGGTGGTGTGGTGGTTCCCCTGGGGTACTGTGTTTGTGCGGGGTGTTCCAGACGAGGATGGGTCTGCGTTTTTAAATAGTATCTCTGGAGATAGACTTTTTTTTCCCATCTAACTCTTTCAGAGTAACCATTAGGGTAAAACTGGCATAACCATCTGAATTTAACAATTTAATTCGCTCCTGTTGGATGGTTCGCAGCTCACACAAATGTCCAGAGGAAGTTAGCAGTTCTGGGTAATTGCCAGGTAAACCTTTACTTGGAAACTTCCAAGAGGGGTTCCCAACACATCATTGGAATAACCTTAATTGTGACACTTGGTAACCCGGAGGTTAGGGGTCCATATGTCCACTGGAAGAATGATATGGGTATGCATACATGGTGGCGTTCCTACCAAAGAGGCCTTGCTGTAAAAAAGTATTTTTTGACCTGGGTGCATGTCAATTGTTTAACAATGAACCTTCTATTAGGTTTCTTGGATGAAATTTATGATAAAGCTGATCTGTTAAATGTTTATGAGGACATAGTCAGTCTTTGATTGATTTCAGAAAGTAGATAGTCATTTCCTGGAGAAGTATATCATAGACTTAAACAGGTTCTAAAAGATCACTATAAAATATTGAAAAGTGCTCGGGCTTAAATTGCTGGATTGTGCTGTGATGTCTCATATGGGCAAGCTCCTGGTTTTCACTATTGGATCAGTTGTCTGCAGTTTTAAAAAAAATCCTTGGAAAGTAATTATTTCCCTAAAACGTTGTCGGACAAATGGGACATTCTGCAGTGAAGATATTGTCAGATTTCAAAATAGTCCAGTCTTAGTCCGGATGTCAATGCATTGAAAGGGTTAAAAACAGGCAGAATGGGGAGAGCGAAAGTAACCTTGGGCAGATAAGACTGTTACATCAAAAGGCAGAATCATAAGGGCAAAAATAGGCAAATGAGTCCCAAGAATGTCCAAGGAAAAATTAACAAGGAAAAATTAACAGCTACAAGAATACAACAACAACAAAAACAATATATATTTATATTGCTCCTTTGGGAGTCAGTTAGCTCAGTTGGCTGGACAGCTGATTCATGATGCGGAATGCCATCGCCAGCGTGGATTAATTTCCCGTACCAGCGGAGGTTAGTCATGAAAGCCCCATCTTCTCAACCTTTCCTTCAGGTTAAATCACAACTAATCAGCTCTCAAAGGGGAAAGCAGCCATAGTCCTCTGGGACTATGGTGACTTTCACTTTCAATGGAATGAAACATCCCAAGGCACTTCACAGGAGTATTATAAAACAAAGTCTGACACCAAGAGATATTGGCTGTTGCGTTCCAAGCACTAAGTGCATTCCAATCACTCAAGCGTGTGATTGCACTGCACTTACCTCTCTTTGGTGTGGTCAATGTTTATAAACATTGGGGTTTCATCACTGAAGCCACTGAACTGTAAAGGGAGATGAATGAATCAAAACTGCAGATGGTTTGTAGAAGCTGTCAATCACAGCCCACTACTAGAAAACTTTGAATGGAGGTTCAAGGTAAGTTTTACAGCTATAATTATTCTCACTGCTCTCAAGCTTCCAGACAGGGGTCTCTTTTCTGTGAGAGGGGGGAGTGTCTGCATGGGAGCGTGGTCTGTGAGGGGCCCTTTAGGCAAGGGGTCCCTGGTGGGAGGTCCCCTTATTACAGGGGTCGCTGTGGGGGTTCACCTATTTCAGGAGTCCCTGGGTGGGGTGCCCCAATACAGGGGTCCTTGTGGAGGGTCCCTATATTGCAGGGTCCCTGTGAGGGGTACCCTTATTACAGGGGTCTCTGGGGGGGACATTGGTGGGGAGGGCGGGCAGGCAGTGCATTGTGGGGGATGGGGGCCCTCGGTTGGGCTTGGATAGTCTCTACCAGCATAGCACTGGCATGGTGGACCTTGCGTTAGGCCAAGGGATAGCTCTTTGGAGGGGTTACCCCCTTGTCTCATCACGAGATCCACCACAACAGGGCCACACTGGTTGAGACCACAAGTGATCCGTGCCCACATGTTTCCCGGCCACGAGGACCGGGAAATCATGGAGAGCTGGTGCAAACGGTGTCAGGCCTGCAAAATGGATGCAAGTGGGTCATCAAAACACATTTGCATTCATTTATATGCTCCTGCTGGCATATGATATGGACTTTGATTCCGGGGTCGATGCATCGTGTTCGGGTCAGCCTGGCATTGTTCCTTATTTTACCCTGATGCCTGATTCTCTGTCACACCAGGGAACGCGATATGGGCATCCTGGGACGGAGAATCTCTCTCTGCTTTTTTCATTGAATCTTGAGCTTTTTAGCCAAAACAAAGTGAGTGCGTGTGGTTTACGCCATCATTCTGGCAGGGCTGGGTCTCTTAGAAGTGGAACCAGCACCACACTGTTCAAGGTGCCATCTTTAAAGGATGCCCTGACCAGCACTGCAATGCACATCATGGAGGTCTCTGGGGGCTGTCCCCTCCACTGGCACCAGCCCCCCCCGGCATTCATCACCAAATTCCTCCTCAATCTCCACGTTCCCCCCTCGCCAACCACACATCAAAGCACCCCCTACCATGAGTTTCTCACTAGGGTCCGCTCCAGCACTGCCTGTGGCACAGGTTGGTACTGCCAGGTTGGCATCCCTCCCCCCCACCCACCCCCCTGGGGCTGTACTTAGCCTGTGCCCCCAGCAGGATTCTTTCAATTGTCTCACGCCCGGCCCAACCTGTTTTAAACCTTGCCGACAAAATATTCCGTGAGGGGGGATAATTTGGCAGAGGATGGGGCTGCCAAGTACATTGAAATGAACTTAAATTTATTAAAATAAGGTTCATGTCCTGGCCGTGAATCTCGGGACGTCACTGGCGAGTGGCGTGGGAAATGGGTTTCCGGATTTTCGGGAGATTTTCCCCCCTCGCTAACGATCCCGTGGACAGCAAGGGTGGCCTCAAGGTTCCGCCCAATAAGATCACTCATGCTGGAATAAACCAGTTCTGTGGAGTTGTGCAAGTACCAATGTAACCAGCAATGAGGTACCTGTGCAGCTGCATCAGCAAAAAGGCACAAATGAAACTTGACAAAGAACACGATAAGGCAATTATTTTGGAAAATCAGTGGATCAGCAATTTACCCAGTCAAGACATTATTGCATCCCCGTATCAAAACCTGCAATGAGATTATCTGGCCTCCTTGCGAAATGTTTCTCAGCGGTCCGCTTTCGTCCGGTGACGGGATCTTCTGATGTGCCGTCAGCGGGACTGGAAGATTTTGACGGTGTGAACAGCCGGAAGATCTCGCCCCTGATGTTTGTCAGTTTGCTGGGGCAAGTTTTAATCACATTAGGTGAAAATAATCAGAGAGAAAAACAGCATAATGCTGTCTTAAAGTTACAAACACAATTTGTTCAAACTACTTGTCAAATGTTAAAAATACTGCTAAAAAATGCAAATGATTGCTGCAGAGGAAATGAAGCGAATAGAAGATAATAGTGATGAAGTAGGCCATTTTCCAAGATCATATTTTTATCTCATCTCATCAAACATTCTTCATTCATTGGACTGTTTTATTGGACCGATTGGCACCGTTTATAATGTGCCCACAATGCAGAAGGGGACACCCGGATGGACATTCGTTTAAATCCCCTTCTGCACAGCTGAGAGACCTTTCATTCGAAATTGATGGAAGACCCTTGTTCTGCCCAGCAACAGCACGAGGCTGCATCTTAAAACGGCCCCCTGGCCAGGAGATCGGGATATCTGCGAGTCAAGACCCTGGCAGTGGGATATATGGCACAACTGTATTGCAAAGACGTATGAAAGAATGAAATAATATATTAATAAAATGGCCAAGGCAGGCAAAGAAACCAGAATAGGAGGAATAAAAGAAATGTATAAATTAGATTAGC
The DNA here is from genome assembly GCF_047496885.1 of Scyliorhinus torazame. Lineage (NCBI taxonomy): Eukaryota > Metazoa > Chordata > Chondrichthyes > Carcharhiniformes > Scyliorhinidae > Scyliorhinus > Scyliorhinus torazame. Next base: position 193,873,991 of record NC_092715.1, read on the forward strand.
GTCCCCCACACACACAGCAGGACAAAGATGACATTAACACCTCATCTAGCAAACACAGAAATAAACGCATAGCACAGCCACAGACATCGGAGGTCGATTTAGCATCAGGGGGATAATGGGAAATACATTAAAGAGGGGAAGGACACTCGGAGTAAGCACAGATAATCTCATCAACACGAACACATTCCATACAGATGCAAATTGACAAGGGAGGGACACTCGGAGCAAGCACAGATAATCTCATCAACACGGACACACACCATACAGATGCAAATTGACAAAGATGCATATTCTCAGTTTAAACCTGTCTGAGAGATCTAAATCAAAACTACCCTTTAACTATTATGTATGAGCAAATGATCCCGCTCGAATTTGGATTCCTATAAAAATCCAGAGCGAATGTGTAATTGTTGAGATCAACGTGGGCCAAGCCACTGTTTGAGCTGGCTGCGTGGGTCTCCCTGAAGGCTTCAGTAATTGTACAATAAAGAACAATGCTTTGAACCTTGCCTTGAGACTCGGCCTCTTGACTGCACTGGCACAAGGGATTTTTCCCTACAACAGTGATAAGTGTGAAATCTGTAAAAAGTATTGTAGGACACCATCATGCCCTTTGACAACCTTCCATTGGCACATTACTGTAACAAGCTGGTTGCCATGGATCTAAAGATATGGGACAAGATATAGTTGTATAGATTCATCATATATTTTGTAGACCTGGTGACCAATGTTTTTCTTTCCATAATAGTATTTAGCAAGGATAAAAAGGTTAATATGGACAAAACCAGAGAAATAATATGAAATGGTCTTGGGGCACAAACAAAGTCTCAGACTGATAATGGAGGTGAATTTGCCAATGGTGAGGTCAGAGACAGTGTGAAAACATGAACACCATTGTTATAGGTGCCACAACTTAAAGTCCTTTCAGCACTGACTTCTAAAAAAGGAAATGTGCAGTGATCATGAAATGAAGCATAAAGCATTAGCTGATCAACCAGACTGCATATTGACAACCATTCTGGTATGGGCGGTGATGTGTTGGGTAGGCTGGGTCGATGTGCACTGCACTTAATGCAGTGTAGCGAGAGACAGACCTCCAACACTTGATAAGATGCAACACGATTTTATTTAACATATAAACTATTATACATGTTCAACTGTGGGTTGACACTATGCTGACTTGACTGGAGACCTGACACTAGCCTAACCAGACTTACTAGCTACCACATGGTGTTCGCACTGGCCAGCTCACTAACTCTGACTGTCTCAGAGGCTGGGTCCCAAGAGAGCGGGAAAACTGGTGCCCTCTGACTTTATCGTGGTCGTGTCCTGTCTGGTGATTGGCTGCTCTGTTCTGTGTGCTTACTGGTCATCCTGTGTGTCAATCACTGCCTGTCTGCACTCCATTGTATACATAGATGTATATTATGACAGGTGGTTCATGCAATGAATTCAGTAAGGATGTTAGGAGGGTATCAGGCTATGGTCTATGGGCAAAATCCCAATTGCTGCATGATGGTCCTCCAGGTCCGGAAAGTGCTTCAATTAATTTATATTTTTCTACACATTTGAATGCCTTAGCAATCCTATTAACAGAGTGTCACTCTGATGCTGATTAATCACACTTGGTCACCATGGAAAGATGATGGCTGGAATTTGCCAGCTGTAGAGATTTCTGGTCCTATCACCAGCACACCCCCACCCACGGGTTACCTGGCAGTCTGGATATATGGTTTCAATGGGAAATCCCATTGACAGGCAGCGAGAGTAGAGAATCCCGCGCCACCGAATGGAGCGCCACTGATAAACACGCGGCTGGGGATCAGAAAATAGAGCCTGATGTTGTATCTATAGAAGAAACAATGCAATTGCAAAGCTTGATTGACCAGATAAGCTAATTGGACACTCAGTCTAGACCAGATATTAATTTTGATGTCTGGAAGTTAAATACCACAATGAAACACCCTAAAGTAGAGAATGTATTATGGCAAATAAAATTAAATCTGAAGAAATGTCGATCATTCTTCACAACCTCGCCTCCAACCTCTTCGCTGTGCCCCCCCTTCCCTGATATTCTTCCCCCAATGCCTGTTACCCTTCTCTGAACTCCGACCTCTGACTCCTTGGCGTCCGCCTTACACCACCAAAGCCCAACCTCCCCTCACCCTAAGCCTCCAACATATTTCCCCCACAACTCCCAACACACACACACCAAAATCCTACAAGTGACTCTCCTTCCCCTGTAAGAAATTGGGGTCTTTAATAAATTGATATTTTCTGCATAGTATAGAATTTTTATGAGATTAGCTAAACGGCATTTGTTTTTCTCTCTGAAAAGACAATTTTTTAATCCTCTGACTTCTAAACAATCCCTGGAATTGGCAAAGTCACTTGGTTTGGGCTGTCACCTTGACATTCATAAGTTGGTAAGATGGCATCTTGTGTTCCCCTTGTCTATGCGTGTGTTTAGAAAGGGCCAGGAAATGACCTTGAGCATAATGTAAACTGAAAGGCTGATGTCTAGCAGGGTTACGAACAGGCGAGGAGTAATCACCCTGATATTTTGGGTACCTGTCCTATATCTATTGATCAGAAGAGTTTAAATAGATGACTGGCACCCGGTAAGCTACCAGACCCCCAGAAAAAGGTATATTAACAAGTGCCCAGGGGAAGGGTCCTGGCGAGATGGCAGCGACTGTCAAACCAGCTACCTTCTTCAGATGGAAGAGGAAAAGGAGGAAGACGAAGGATTGAGTTCCCTGACACTGCGATTAGAGAGCAGAATGCTGTTATCGCAAGCAACTGAGATCAGCACACTGTACCAACTGCCCATTTGTCCTCTAGGATCAGTAAACCGTTCTCAACCGCCATGGGTCGTATATATTTTCTGTCTAATTAGTTAATGCATCCTATAAACTGCTGCTTCTTAAAAAATCATCTTAAAATTATTCACGAATAGTTGACTTCTTATCTTAGGTTTCTGTGGCCCTGAATGCAAGATTATGACTAGCTGTATGAGTCAGTACCACTCTGCTCTCTGGCTGCCGAACTGTTCCAAAGCCAGCCAGCCTCTCTGTCCTCTGGCTTCGGCTTGGAATCTAATTTGAAAAATTTAAATCAGGACCTGCTGTTAAATTCCATAGGACCTCAGGGAAACTGTTATATCTGGCATACCCGGCTGTTAAATCACCCTACCTGGCAGTTATTGCCAGGACCATGGCGTAAGTTATTGTGAATGGTCAAGAACTAATGAGAATCTCAGCAGGATGGTAATGTGCTAATAACACTCTTTTGCATAAATATTAAATGCTCCAACTTTTAAATGGATGCAGGGAGCAGACAAGTTGTGCAGGTGAAATTTAAAAGGAAGGCAGACCACTCAAGGGATGTGACAGAACAGGAAACATAAATTCCAATGTAATTTGGAAAGATATAGCGGCAGCCTTTGCCAAAGCTGAGGGAGAGATGGTTAAGACGTGAGAGGCAAAGAAAACAAAATCCATGGCAAATGATGGAACTGCCCAGTAGCCAGCTCTCCCTCAGCCTAGGTGGTAGAGAGGTGGTTGTGATGCTAGTCATCCCGTATCAACTTGTGATGAGGGATGGTTTAGCTCAGTGGGCTAGACAGCTAGTTTGTGATGCAGAACAAGGCCAGCAGCGAGGGTTCAATTCCCGTACCAGCTTACCTGAACAGGCGCCGGAATGTGGTGACTAGGGGCTTTTCTCAGTAACTTCATACTTGTAACAATAAAAGGTTATTATTATTCTGAATGTAGAAATTGATATTTGTTGTATGTTATATCTGTGGCAGTAAGGTTTTTAAAAGCCTGTGTTAAGGTATATATTTGTTGCAGTAATATTATTAAAGAACCTAGGTTAAGATGTCCAGACTGTGTGTCTGTTAAAGCTGTAATTAAGAAGTCATAAAAGGTGAGATCATGATTGATTCTAACCATTTACTTGTTTACATGTAGAGGGCGAATTACATTTTTTTATTATTGCTGGAGATCCCCTGGGGAGCAGATAATTTATGAGGGGTTGTATTTTGTCCTAGCTGGGCAGGCCATGTGACACCTTGTTGGCCGGCACAGTGTGGGTTTGATTCCAACCTTGGTTGACTGTCCGTGTGGGGTTTGCACATTCTCCCCTTGTTTGCATGTGTTTGCTCTGGGTGCTCTGGTTTCTTTCCACAGTCCAAAGATGTGCAGATTAGATGGATTGGCCATGCTAAATTTCTCCTTAGTATCCCAAGCTTAGGAAGGATTATAGGATTTCAGGAGAGTGGACCTAGGTAGAGTGCTCTTCCAGAGGGTCAGTGTAGACTCGATGGGCCAAATAGCCTCCTTTTGCACTTAAGAATTGTATGATTCTATGATACAGATTATATAATTATTGGGAGGAGCCAGATCTGTCTGGTAATTCTGGGGTTTGCCAGAACATTTGAGTCTGACAAGACAGAAAGATTTTCAGTTGAACAGCAGTTTCGTAAAATGCTGCTCGATTGAGCAGAAGTGCAATAACTCTGCCCTTGAAAGGAACTCTCTCCAAAGGTCTACACAACTAAACAAGTAATCTGTTAACTTTATTTATAAGTAGCATTTGAACTGTATTGGGTTACTCAATTTGAGTTCATAACAGGTATAGACCGTGGGTTTAATTCTTTCCTTGTGTTTAGGAACTGTTTAACTGACAATTATAAAGCTATCTTTTTTGATGTTAACGTGGTTTATTATGTGTTTAAATTAAAGGCTGTTTGGGCGGCACAGGCGCACAGTGGTTAGCACTGTTGCCTACGGCACTGGGGACCTAGGGTCGATGCCGGCCCGAAGTCACTGCCCGTGTGGAGTTTGCACATTCTCCCCGTGTCTGCGTGGGTCTCACCCTCACAACCCAACGATGTGCAGTGTAGGTGGATTGGCCACCCTAAATTGCTCCTTATTTGGAAAAAAAGAATTGGATACTCTAAATTTATTTTAAAAAATTAAAGTTGACATAAAATATACCTACTAATCAGAATCATCACTCCTCGGATGAAGTATACTTTCCTCACAGTTTTACAAATTTAAAAAAATAGTTTTGGGTTGGGTATCCGAACAAATGTTAGGATCTGGTCTGGTATCCTAACACACTGCACAGCACAATCAAAGAGCTTGCTCAGGAAAAACTGGTAGCAGATTTGTTGGCACAGATGTCACATTAACTGGCTGTGGCTGTTTTATGCTGCATTATTATCAGGACGGCTTGCAGCCAATGTCACTGCTCTGCATCTGGTTCTCAGCTGATCTGAAGCAGGTGAAGACAGTTCCATATTCCCCATGCTTATTCCACACAGATGCAATATAGCTTATGTTCGGAATTTTACCAGAAACAAAGTAGGCTTCTTCTGTTGATTACTATGGGATGTCTCCTTTCAGGCAGTATTATTAGAAGCAGGGGTGTTCCATTTTCAAACTCCTTTAACTCAGTCACCAGTGAAGGCTTCTGCTGCATCCTGCTCAAATTTGGTCACCGTCCTCCACCTGCTTTATGATGACAGGCACACCATGATTGCCATCAATAGAACTACCACAGGCCTCATCTCAGTGAAGACTGGTGTGATTAATGTAGAAATTGATATTATGACAATCCCGAACCAGACACCAACAGTTGATAAGATACCTAACAGAAAGTCCAATATTTTATTTCATTTTAAGACTTTGAGGAAAGGATACTTCACTCCAAGTGTGATTTTACACACATAGGGATATGGTATATTAAAAAACTTCATTACTAACACAGTATTAAAATAGCTTTAACATTACACAAAAAAAAGCTTACAATTACCCATTAAACAATGCTGAACAATGACAATGAAACAGTAATTTCTAACTGATTTCTTTTATCTCCACTCAACCAAAACCGATTTCAATTCACAATCCACTTTTAAATTCAGTTAGTCAACCCAGGAATACTTGCTGTGAAGTGATGCCTTGGATAAACCATCTTGAGAGAGAGAGAGAGATCCTTCAGGATCCAGCATGCAGATTCTTGCCTTTCTCAACTTACTGTTTAAACTGCCAGCCTTTGAAATTGCTCCTATCCTGTTCACAGGCAAATTTTTAACTGTTTTGAGATCAGCTGCTGATCTATCCACAGTCAAATCCTTGACTGACTGTTTCTCCAGAAACAGCCAGTCTGCCCACAGTCAAGTCTAACCTCACTGCATTGAGAGCACAGCTTCTTGTCTGTTCATATCCCAATCTAAAACTAAACATCTTTAAACTGCAACCTCGAACACCTGACTGTTTCAGCCCCTGCCTCCTCCTGTTAACTACATCATCTTACCGAAACTAAACACAATGGGTGTGATTCAGTAGTTCAGCGGATTCAAGTTAACTCCTGCTTTTCAACAGTACTTTGCCGTTTCTTTTGGCCTCGGAAGATTCTCTGCGTTGAAGCCGCACTTCGCGGGATTTCCTGCTGCCAAGCTTCAGTAGGAAAGGTTGCTTGCAGAGCGAGGCGCCATTTTGACCAGCTGGCCTGATCCCCCCCCCCTCCCGCCCACACACCCACACACTTTTTCAGGACTCCCCCTTCATTTTAGTGATCCCCTTCACTCCTTGGAAAGGCCCTTGCTCTCACTCCTCCTCTATTTGGCAAGGCCCCCCAGGCCCAACTCTAGCCAGTGCCAACGTGGTACCCAGGAACCCTGGAACTGCCAGCCTAGCACCATGGCAATGCCCTTGGCACCTTGGCAGTGCCACCCGGGCACCCTGGCCATGTTGTTGAGTCCTGGGCACTGGATGAATCCGGTGTCCGGGTATTTAAATGAACCGTATGTCAGCCGAATCACTTCCGGGGTGAAGTATCCTTTCCTCACAGTTTTACAAATTGAAAATTGTTTGGGGTTTCAAAGAACAAAGAACAAAGAACAAAGAAATGTACAGCACAGGAACAGGCCCTTCGGCCCTCCAAGCCCGTGCCGACCATGCTGCCCGATATGTCCGGTATGTTAACACTGGGATCAGGCACAGCTGCGTCATGGTTTCAATGCTCGTCTCCAGTTTCCTCTCTACAATCCTGTACTGCACCTCACCTCCAGCAAACTACCCACAGATGTGGAGATAATTTACGAAACAGATGGGAAAGAGTTCAATCCAAAACCCAAACTACTCCGGCTCTTGTCGTTGAGATTCAGTGTGTAGATGACAGTTGTGTGTGCATTCACTCAGAAATTGAGCTCCAGGTCATTGCCAACTCCTCCGAAGCCTGTGAGCAAATTACATCAAAGAGCTGGAAAATCGACATCCTCTCCTAACCAACTCATAAAGCACAACATCACCCCTGATTTGTTTAGATCAAAAGTGAGTTCCTGGAAAATGTGGACTATTTTCCATGCCTCTCTATGAAGGCAGACACAGATGACAAAATTGATCAACACCTCCAAAGTGCCTTCAGCCTTCAGACAACTGAGGAAATCTGAAACCCAAGACTGAGTGAGTTATGTTTACTGGGCAGTATTTATCCTCTTATTCCTGTATGCCTCAGAGACTTGGACAACTCACAGCAAGCACTTCAACGCATTGGCAAAGAACCATCAGCGGTGCCTTTGCAAGGCCCTTCAGTGACAAGAAAGGTGGTCCAACAGCGGTGTCCTTTCCAAGGTCAGTTTGTCCAGCATCGAAGCTTTAATCACTCAAAACCAGCTCGGCTGAAGAGGATGTGTTGTTTGCATGTCTGCTACCAGAACCTGAAGCAACTGCTGTACTCAGAACTCAGTCATGGCAGCAGAATCCCAGGTGGGCAGTAAAAGTACTTTAGGGATGTCCTCAAAGTGTCCATGAATAGGTCCAACATCCCTGTCAACGCATGGGAGTCCCTGGCTTGTGAGCAATTAAAATGGAGAACTTTCAACGCGGAAAGCACTGAACACATGAGAGATTTGGTGGGGGAAACACAGAGGCAAAGTCAGAACTCAAAATAACTCATCTACACAACCCTTCAAGCATCACCTGTCCTGCCTGTGGCAGAGTCGGCAGACTGTGCATTGGATTTATCAGCCATCTCAATCTAGTCAACTGGATTGGAAGCAAGTAACCTTCAATTCCGAGGGACTGTTTCAGAAGCAGGAGATCCTTTAGTTAAGCTTCTGCTTTGCAATCATATACAACATCAGGTCAGTTCACATTCATCCTGTTATTGGGATATGTATTAAGAAAAGGTTTACGTACAGTAGGACAAAATGCGAAAAAGCAAAACTTGTGTTTGTTTAGCAACAGAATATGTACAATTTACACGGTCATGGGCGCTCACATTTATCTAATCTCCTGCATGAAATGAAAACCTTTATTCCTTTTTAACATAAATCCCTTTCCTTTTGCAACTTCTGATTTAACTTATTCCAATGGAATGTGGAGAAAGAGTGTAAACCTGGATTCAAACTGCTGTTGAACCACTGTTAGGGGGCATGTTTCTGCGAGATAAATCTCTTCTCCATGATAGATGGAGGACATCCACTCACAGTGGCAAAGTCGGCCTATGTATGGTTGGCCAGTTGGAGGGCCAGTCACTGCTGAGAATTGGACCAGTGAACAGAACAGTGTGACAAATCCCCGCTGATTCCTCTGCTAAAATTACATTACTTAAGCCCAATCATATTCGCAGCAAAATTAAAATGCCACTTCCGAAAATAGCCACAAAATCCAAATGTCATTTCTAGCACACATCTGAACTGTGGTTGTAAATGCATATATTGCAAAAACCAGTCATTTGTCATACTTCATGCATGGCCAATGCCTTACAAGATTCGAAAAAGTAATACATTTTATGACCTTTTCACTGCATACTTTTAATTTTTGTATTCTAATAGAAAACATATAATTTATATTTTAGACTTGATTGAAAATGCTCCAAAGGGCAACAAGGAAACTGATGAATGAAAGTCTGTCACTTTCATATTCCTTCTTTTTAAAAGAAAGATTGAATTATAGGGATGATAAAAAAATAATAACTTGCATTTTTATACCATCTTTCAGGATGTCCCAAAGCATTTTGAAGCCAGTGAGGTACATTTGAAGTGTAGTCACTGTCATAATGTAGGAAACACAGCAGCCAATTTGAACATTGCAAGTTTTCACGAACGTCACCATGCCCAGATAATGTTCTCGTGATGTTAACTGAGGGATAAATGGTGGCCAGGATAACAGGGAGAACTCACTACAGTGCCATGGGATCCTTTACATACAATTGAAGGGCGAACGGCATGGTGGACTTAATGTCTCATCTGAAATGTGGCACCTCCAACAGTGCAATATTCCCCCCAGTACCGTGTCGTAATGTCAGCCTTCTGTGTTCAAATCTCCTGAGTGGCACTTCCAGCTCCTGACAAACAAGAGAGCTCAAAACAGGATCAGAACATTAATGTCCTTCATTAAAACAAAAGGAAGACTTGCATTTATATAGCGCTGCTGACCATCAGTTGTCTCAAAGCGTTTTACAGCCAATTAAGTACTTTTTGAAGTGTGTTCACTGCTGAAATGTAGGAACTGTCAGTATTTATCCGCATGGCAAAAGTTTAAAAAACACCACAAAAAGGAAATCTTGCAACTCCCTCATGTTCGTGTTTTTAGGTCACATTTCACTTAGAAATTCAAAATTCACATAGCTGGACCACTGCCAGTTCCTTCCTGCAGGCCTTAGATCTATTTCACTGTTTTGTTCATGCTTGTCATTTACATTTTATTCATTATGATAAAGACCTCAAAAGTACACATTTACCAGTCTGTCTAACAAGCAAAGTGTGACCTTACGGGAGCAAATGACCTGACTGGAACAAAGTTTGGTCGCAGTAGCTGTACCAAACATTTGTGACTATTAAATTAATATGGGCATCTTGGTTGTGCAGCAGATGGTTGGTAAGCCTGTGAGCTGTCACAGTATTAATGAGATGGGCACTCACTGGAACACACAGTGAGCTTGGGTAATGGAAATGCCTTGGAAAACACTAAACGAGCACCACCTACTGGCACTTCCCATACATTGCAGAGGAAATGTACATAAAAAGAAATGGCATACAGCCTGCAACATGAGGAGGCATGATTTTTTCTCTCACAATAGCCTCAATTTGAGATGTTAACTGGATGTCAGAGGTCTAGAAATGTTGTACAACTGATCCAGACTATTCCCATTCATTTAAGATTAAGCAGGGGACTTAAATCTTTTCGTCAACATGGGATGCACATCTGAAGCTCCCACTTGAAACAGGCTGGAAATTCCTTCAAGCGCACAAAGGGGGACAGGGAATAAGGCTCAGCATCATTTTTAGGCTATAGTGGCTGGTATTTACGAAACCTGTGTTCAGATTTCTTTGCTTCACTGGTTTTTCAACTGTTTTACAATTGAGAGCAAAGACTCCGAATTAGAAGGTTGTGGGTTCAAGTCCCACTCCAGACAGACGTGTCATCGTTCAGATAAGGTGTTGAACTCAGTCCATTTCTGCCCTCTCAGCTAGATCCAGAAAATCCCATGGCACTATTTCAGGAAGAGCAGGGGAGCATTGTGTGGCAATGTTGTCAATCTTTATCCCTTAACGAATGCCTAAAATCAAATGAAATGGACATTGTTGTTTATGGGATCTTGCTATGCACAAACTGGCTGTCAGATTGGCTACGTTCCAGCAATGACTAGACTTCAAAAGTATGTAATTAGCTGTGGGACAACCGGAGATTATGAAAGTCATTATAAAAATCTGACTTACATAATCTAGTGTCACTCATGATCATGAAAATGCACGCTTGCAATACCTAATATAAAAATACTTGACAAGATTATAATATAAGACAAACGACACCAAATGATTACATAATCTTTAAAAGCATAGAATATGAGCTGCATATTTGCTCTGTTTGCTTTGACTTGAGTGAAGTCTTGTAATAATATCTTAGTCAAATAGTACAGTTTGTAATAATTACATTTTGTCTTCTTCTTCTCCCACCTCCATCATGGCTGCGGGGGTGGCTGAGAATGTAAGCATTTAGGTCGACGCTCTCCAAAGTCTGCTGTACATCATCTTCATTGCCACTAACTCTTGCGCTTACACTCATTCACACCCACTCACACTGTTATTCACTCAAACCCGCAATTATATTCAGCCATTCGCCCTCAGTCAGTGGCACCCTCACACTTTGTTTCACATACACACTTACTCTCATTAAACATGCTTTCTTACTTATTCAAGCTTTCACGCACTCCGCAAATCCACTTCCTTTCTTACTCACTTACTCATCTGATTCACGTATCACACTTATTCACTTCAGTCTCAAACTCATTTAGTTGGGGTCGATTTTAACTGGGAGAGATAGTGGACAATCACAAGGCAGGTGAGATGCATCACATTTTTAAGGCTGTACTATTTTAACTTATGGGCTTTACTTAAATAATCTAAGAGTCTAACCTCAGGGCCACTGGATAGTACAAAGTACTAATTCTGGAGTCTTAGATCTCAGAAACAGCGAAAGAGTCCTCAGCATGAAATCAGTGCTGAGAAAAGGCTTTGGCAGCCATTGCCAGCAGAGAATGGGAAAGGCTAGGCCAGTGTTATACTCCAGAGAGGTGGTGAAGTATACAGCTGGAGTTAACCTTCATATGCTTCCATATTTATTTACAGAATTACATATTACAAGCACACACCTCCTAACCCAACAACCGCAGTTTTTATTCATAGGGGCTCAGATTAATCCTCAGTTAATGTGCACCACATACACCTAGTTTGTCACAAATAATATACAATTAACAGCCCGACCTTCGGGTGGTGGAGGGAGCACGATTCATGGTGGGAGAATTTAAGCTCACCTCAGGGGCTTCACAGAAGTTGGGCGGGATTCTCCCATTGGGTGGCTAAGTGCCGACGCCGGCGTAAAAACGGGAGTGTTTTACTCCAGCGTTGGCGCACGATCAGGGACCCCATTCTGTGGCCCACAGTGGGATAGCACAGCGCTGGAGTGGCCCACGATCCTGGCCTGAACCCAGTGGCGCGGGTTCCGCGCATGCGCAGTTGGGCCAACACCAACTAGTACATGCGCAGTGGCCTTATTCTCTGCGCCGGCCCCGACGCCAAATGGCGTAGGGCTACAGGAGCCGGCGCGGAGGAAAGGAGGCCGGGGGGCAGAGCGGCCAGCCTGCCGATCAAAGGAGCCCCGATCACGGGCCAGGCCACTACGGAGGCACCCCCTGGGGTCAGACCCCCCCCCCCCCCTCCACAGGCCGCCCCTGGACCCTTCAATGCTGAGGTCCCGCCGGTTCAGCGGGACTCGACAATTTGATGACGGCCGCTCGGCCCATTCGGGCCGGAGAATCGGTGCGCCGGCCCATGCCGGCCCGGGGAGGAGAGTCGTCGCATACCCCGACCGGCGCCGTGCCGACCACGCCAGCCCCAATGCCTCTGATTCTCAGCTCTGCGGAGAATCGCGTCCCGGCATCAGGACGGCGTGGCGCGATTCGAGTGGCCTGCCGGCGATTCTCCGACCTGGCGGGGGATCGGAGAATTCCGCCCATTTTTAAACTTTACCTTGGCTTCTGCTCATTAGTCAGAATCTCCTGCTATCAGGTTTAGCTTAGTGTAGGCGTCTTGAATCAATAAATGAAAATGCTGTTACAGCGACAATGTCATCAGGGCGTAGTTTAAAATTAAATCAGGCTCTCGCTCATTTGCAGCCAAAACCTCAGTCAACTTCAAAGTAGGGTAAGAGAAGATGATATCAGATGGGAATGGTGTTAGCTCAGACAAGTGGATTTATCATGAATTTAACCCTTTCTTAATACATTCCAGTTAACTAAGTGAATTAAATTTTCTCCCATTTCTTACTCACACATACATATGCTGACACTCAACACTCAATCACACTGCCTCTCACTCAGTAATTCATCCCCCCATACATGAAGAGAGAAAAAAAAATACCCTGATCCCAAAGTGAAAGAAGATTGTGCACAGGCTGAAGGCCATTAGGTAATTATACTGCTTTCATTTTCTCCCCCTGTGTCTGGCTTAACTTAATTCCATTCCCATCTTGCCTTTCCACTGAAGTTCATCTCGGACTTAAAGACTGGGCCTCCCAGTGACATAGACCCCTGCTTTCCATGCCACTACTTCCAAGTATCTCGGACCCTCGACCTGGCGATTTTTACCTGCAAATGAGGTGATCTCCTACTGATCTTTCCCACTTTATTGCAGTGGTGGGCAACCAGCAGCCCCCCATTTGGGTTCTGAGAGCAGCCCACAAGGCATTTTGTTGACCGTTGCCCACGTGCATGGTTGCCACGTTCCAGTGATTTTTGTCTGTGTAGTATTTTTCCTACCGATATGATGAAAATGACACGCACATAAAGTAAGGTCGACTGAGGTGAAGTGCATGCTGATTCCACACAATATTGGCTGTGAGAGTCATGTGCTCCCTCTGTGTCCAAAGTGTAAATATTTCCTTTGTTTTTACCATTTGAAGCTGATGGTAGTTCTAATAATATATAAATGATTGAGCTTTTTCTATAACTCATTATGAAATATTCGGCGTGTATTAAATGTAATTAATCTTATTCATGGGCCACAGTTAGTGAAGAAGCCTGATTTCAATCTTGCAGCCCACTGAGATGAAGGAGGAGCACTCATGTGGCCCACCCACCAGCCTAGGTTGCCCATCACTGCTCTATTGGGTTTCAGCACTGAGGTCCTTTCTGGACAGAAAATTAACATAGCTGAAGTTACAGCTCTGGTCAGCAAAACCCTTGTGGATTTAAACTCACTAAATTCTTAATCTGTATCATTAGTAAGTTACCATCCATCACTAAGACAGTTAAATACAACAACATCTCCAGGAGAAAGATGGTAATAAAATACTTCCATTAACCTCAGGTACATTACAGTTCCTTACTAAATAAAAAAAATAAAATAGATTTAATGATGCTTTTATCACATGAAAAGCAGAGACACAGGAGAACATTCAAAAGGACAAATTAGATAGTTGTGGGTTCTCGGCACAGTTCCAAGGGACAATATATGAAGAGTCTTTGTGTGTAATGTATCACTGTTATAACCTACTCAGCTCTCAAATGTTTTTGATCAATTTACATTTCTTAGCTATACAGTATGTATACAAATTGCAACATCTAATGTCATTGAAATATTTGTCATCAAACCATGTTGTCTTCAACAACTGGTAACTACAGAAGTAAACTTTAAGACTACCATACATCTATCGAGTTTCATCTTTCCTTGTTCTTCCGACTCCACCCTAACCCTACTCCCATCTCGACGCACAGGAAAAATGGCATTGTCCAAAACTGAAAGTAAGATTGTTTTGATCTGGATGGGGTATGATGAAGTGTGGTAGGACCAATTCGCTGGTCTTTGGGGTTCCTTCTTCGGGCACATACTCACTTGTTGGTTCTGTTACAGTAAACAGGATCCAGGTCAATCACACGGGACAGAGACCCCTTTCCCCGGTAAGCAACAGCAGGCCAGAATTCTAACTTTGCACTTTTAAAGTGATGGGCACAACTCAATAGCCTCACGTCGAAATTTCAAAACGTCCACAGGGGAAGGCAGCCTTGGAGATGGAAGGCTATTGTCATGGAGGCACAGCTACATCAATTCTGCCAGCCCATCAATGGAGGGGAGTCACAGGTTAACAATGAATTCCATTCATCAGTGGCCAAATGGATTCCATTCATTCACCAGAAGCAACCAAAATCTTATAATTATGCCAAGTCTAAGAGTGGAATTCAGAGCCATATGCAATCAATTATGTAATTCAAAAGTTCCTCCCCACCCCGCCACACACACACACACACACACACACACATAGGCTCCAGATGCTGCTCACCTTTACACAGATGCTAGAGTCACAGCTGTAAGGTAGAATGAGGAGCAATGCAATCTGGGCTGCCAAAGCTTAGCTGCTCCACTGCTCCCATAGGTCCGTCATTCACACATATCTTTTCTACACCCTTTAACCACTCTGGTCTTCACCATGTCTTTTCAGAGAGGAGGCAAAAGTGATAATGGATCCAGTGGTCCAGGCAGTTTTTCTCAGGATCCTGGTTCGATGCAGGAGGTTAATAAGGGAAAGGCAGTGATGCGGCATTTCCAGCAGGAGGCACTGCCTGGGTGATATGCACAGGGGTAGCCTGACCATCAACAGGGTTCTGAGAATCAGAGACCTGGACAACAAAGATAATTCGCCACACTGAGAGTCTATCACTGATGAGTCTCCTACCTACATAAGAGTGAGAGGCTGCGATTGCTCAGGGATCTCATATGCCACATGCTCTGAGAAAACCTCATGCCATGTGGGTTTGGAAGCTTTGCCCTGCCAGTGGCATTGAAGGTGATGGCAGCATTCAATTTCTTTGCCTCTGGGTCTTTCCAGGGAGCAACTGGGGACCTGTACAACATTTCACAGTCACCAACACATCAATACATTCAGCAGGTGGACCAATTCCCTTTCCAGGAGGGCCCATCATTTTGTGAATTTTGGTTTGGACGAGGATAGCCAGACTTAGAGATTCATGAGTTTCACAGATCCCTTTGGGTTCCCAAGAGTACAGGGAGCAATAGAGTGCACCCATGTTGCAAATCTGGCAGCAGCCCTTAAATTTCATCAACTGTATGGGCTTCCATTCCACCAGGTGCAGTTGGTTTGCGACCATCACAAACACATCCTGCACTTGTGTGCATGGGTCCCTGGAAGTTGCCATGACTCCTACATCTTCAGTTGCTCCCAGGTATATGGGAGCTTCGAGGGGCCAGACTGCTGTAGAGATGGTTGCTGGAGGATAAGGTCTACCCACATAATCACTGGCTCATGGCTCCAGTGCACGTTCTCAGACACCAGCTGAGGAACGGTATAATGCTGCTCATGTCACTCATAGAGCAGACCAGAGGACTTTGGGAGATGCGATTCAGATGCCTGGACCGCTCAGGTGGCTCTCTGCAAAATGCACCTGAGAGGGTTTCTTGCAAGGTCACAGGTTGCCATGCCCTTCACAATTTGGCTATGCAGGGAGGTGAGGCACTGCTAGAAGACATGAGAAGACATCCTTGGAAGGTGAAAATGAGGAAGTGTAGGAAGCCCAGGGGGATACTAAGGGACACCATGAGTGCCTCATGGAGAAGGGGAGATGTGGGATGCATGCCTGGTGGCCTGGCCCGCGATCAGGGCCCACCGATCCGAGGGCGGGCCTGTGCTGTGGGGGCACTCTTTCCCTCCGCACCGGCTGCTGTGGGCCAATCAGCCATTGCCAGTGCGGAGACGACCCCCCTGCGCATGCGCTGGGATGATGCCAGCACACGCTGGCGCTCCCACACATGCGCCAACTTACGCCGGCTGGCGGAAGCCCGTCGGTTGGCACGGCGCCAAGCCCCTTCCGCGCCGGTTGGTGCGGGGCCAACCCCGCCGGCGCCGGGGTAGCCCCTGAATGTGCGGAGGATTCCACATCTTCCGGGGACCCATCGCCGGAGTGGTTCACGCCACTCCTCGGCGCCAGTACCGCCCGCTCCGCCGGGTAGGGGAGAATCCTGCCCCAGAACTTTTAATCTTGCCTAATCCTACCACTAAGCCTTTGTGCAGCCCCACCATCCGTAGCAGGGGTGGAAGCAGCCTGCTGACTGCTATGTCCTGATGCCTGTGATGACCTTGGTGGACGTCCTCTGGTGGCTCGAGCCCTGGAGGGGCCCAGACTCATAAGGATGTCCTGCTCAGTGCAGAAGCACCCTTGGCAGCTTGCGCCGCTGGAGTTGGTGAGGGCACAGGCAGAGGGGACTTTGAGGGGCTGTACACCCTTGGGTCTCATGAGTGGAGGCCCCCGGAGTGTTCGGCTGATGCTCATCATAGGGCCCTGGTGTGACCTCTGCAGGAGATGGAGCACCTGGAAGGAGTCAATGTACCTCCGTGGCACAGTAATTAGTACTGCTGCCTCACAGCGCCAGTGACCCAGGTTCAATTCTGGATATGGGTCACTGTCTGTCTGGAGTTTGCACATTCTGTGTCTTGTGGGTTTCCTCCGGGTGTTCCGGTTTTCTCCCACAGTCCAAAGGTGTGCAGGTTTGGTTGATTGGCCATGCTAAATTACCCCTTAGTGACCAACGATGTGTAGGTTAGCTGAGGTTACGGGGATGGGGCGGGTAGTGGTCTAGGTAGGTCCTTTTTCAGGCCTCCAAAAGGCCTCCTTCTGCACTGTAGGAATTCTAGGGTTCTATGTAGGTTACATCCTGATGATGCCCACCAGAGTGTGTCGTCATGGAGAGCAGGGCCAAGTGCAAATCCGGCACGACTTGCTGCACCAAGATCCCCTCGGTGGTCAGCAAGCTTCCTATGATGGCCTTGAAGCTGCTGCCTCCCTTGGATGTTCCTACATCAGCTGCTGTGCATTACTCACCAGATAGTGCCTCTGAAACCTGCCCACTAATTTCGCCCACCGAGCATGTGTCTCAGCGCTGTTGGAAGGTATGGGTGCTGGCTGTGATGCATTTGCCGCTGATCTCCTCGGAGCTGTCTTCGTGTGACCCGGCCTCATCATATGGTGATCCTGCGAGAGAATGCATATGTGGCCAGGGAAAGGAAAGAATAATTTTTTGGGACAAGTGTCTGGATGACGGGCAATGGATCCTCACGTCTCTGGCAGAGGCTGACCTCGCTGTTGGTCACTGCTCTTTCCTCGGGCATCCGCACGATCTCCAGGGCCCATTCCTCATATGTGGTGAGTATTTGGATCCCCAGCATCCCACCCTTCACCCTTTCCCTCTTATTATGGGCTATCTTCTCCTATGGGGACAAAGAGAGATCATCATTGTGAACTGCACGCATGATGGCTCAGGGGGGTCTATAGCAGTCACATGTGGGCAATTCACCAAGGGTTGTGCTGATGGGTGGCAGGGGTTTCTGAGGAACAAGCATGAAGATAGAATGTTCGGAGAGTGCAAGGTGTCAGCCAGTGGATTGGGAGCGGGGGGGCGGTGGGAGGGGGTGGGGGCGGTTGGTGGTGGTGGTGATTGTTTGGGAAATTGAAGTGTGGCAAGCAGGACTGATGCCAAGAGACAAGATCGTTCTCCCTGTGTCTGCGTGGGTTTCCCCCAGGTACTCCGATTCCTCCCATAGTCCAAAGACGTGCAGGTTAGTGGATTGGCCATGTTAAATTGCCCTTAGGTTAGGTAGGTTACTGGATTACAGATATAGGGTGGAGTTGTGGGCTTAAGTGGGATGCTGTTTCCAAGAGCCGGTGCAGATTTGATGGGCCGAGTGGCCTCCGTCTGCACTGTAAATTCTATGAAGGTGGTAACTTATCCTTGCAGCTCGTAGGAGATCGTTTATCTTGAACATAGATGAACATAGAACATACAGTGCAGAAGGAGGCCATTCAGCCCATCGAGTCTGCTCCGACCCACTTAAGCCCTCACTTCCACCCTACCCCCCTAACCCAATAACCCTTCCTAACCTTTTTGGACACTAAGGGCAATTTAGCAAGGACAATCCACCTAACCTACACCTGTCTTTGGACTGTGGGAGGAAACTGGAGCACCCGGAGGAAACCCACGCAGACACGGGGAGAACGAGCAGACTCTGCACAGACAGTGACCCAGCAGGGAATCGAACCTGGGACCCTGGCGCTGTGAAGCCACAGTGCTATCCACTTGTGCTACCGCGCTGCCCTGGATGGCAGTCCTCTTGGTCATGCTGCCCGCTCTCACTGCAGCTGCCACTGTCTCCCAGGTGGCATTGCTCACCGTGCTTTTGGTCCTCTGACCCATTTGGGGGAACACCTTGCTTCTCATCCACTGCGTCAAGAACCCAGCCAGGTTGGCACCCCCAAAGCGAGGAGCAGTTCTCCGCGCTGCCAAACTCGTGTCTTGACGTGGAGTGAGTGGTGAGGGGGTGTATAAAAACAGCCCTCCCTTTCTTCCGGTGAGAAGCTGATGTGCAAATCTGGCGAATAAGATGGCGAGGGCGCCAGGCACGGCGAGATTCATGTGAGAGCTACTCTTTTTGCACTAAGTGCTGATGAATACGGGTTAGAAACCCCATCAAACTCGCCCAAATTGACACTGGATGGAGCTTTGTGCACACGTGAAAGCTGCGCTGACCTCCTGGACAATGGCCTCCCAGGGCAGAGTGGGGAGGCCGGTGTGGTTCTTTGAGCCATCACTGGGATAGATCACATGCCTGTGGACCCGAACTCAATGAATAAGGGTCTCGAGAGCCATGTCAGTACAAGCTGGTGCTGCCTTCTTCTTGAGTCCACTTGCTTTTACTTCTGGCTTCTGGCTTCCTGACGTGTTGGAAGGCCTCTGGAAGGTGGGCTGGGGAGAATGGTATTTAAATATGGTGCCAGGACCTTAAAACTCACCAGCTGACAGGTGAATCGCTGTCGGCTTGCCAGGTGAAACTCACCTGTGCATAATTAATAAACTTCCAGGAGCAGAATTGCCGGGATTCTCCCGGAATCGGGGGGGGGGGGCGGCCTGTACCAGAGCCAAAGAATGGCGTGAACCGCTCCGGTGTCGGGCAGCCCAGAAGGTATGGAATGCTCCGCACTTCCGGGGGCTAGGCCAGCACCGGAGGTGTTGGCGCCGCGCCAACCGGCAGCGAAGGGCCTCCACCGGCCTGCGCGGGTTGCCGCATGCGCAGGACCGCTGGCGTGTTTCCTGCGCATGCGCAGGGGGTTTCTTCTCCGTGCCGGCCATGGCAGAGCCTGACGTGTTGGAGTGCCCCCACGGCACAGGCCCGCCCGCAGATCGGTGGGCCCCGATCGCGTGCCAGGCCACCGAGGGCCCCTCCCCCGGGGCCATTTCCCCTCGCGCCCCCCCCGAGGACCCCGCGAACCGCCCTCCAAGCCAGGTCCCGCCGGTATGGACCTTGTCTATTTCACGCCGGCGGGACTGGCCGCAAACGGGCGGCCACTCGGCCCATCGGGGCGCGGAAAATTGCCGGGGGGCAGTTGCCAACGGCCCCCGACCGGTGCAGCGCGATCCCCGCCCCCACCCGAAAACCGGCGCCGGAGAATTCGGCAGCCGCCGTCGGAGCGGCGGGATTCACACCGCCCCGCGGTGATTCTCCGAACCAGCGGGGGGTCATAGAATCCCGCCCCTGGTGTAGGATTCCTCCATTCCAGCCCAGATATCTGCGCTCATCTAATTCTGGCCTTTTGTACATCCCTGATTTTAATCGCTCACCAATGGTACCTCACCTTCATCTGTGTAATGACGTAGGCCAGGCCTTTGAGATTGGCCAATTAGAATACGAGTTCTCTGATTAGTGGCCCAATCAGGGAGCCCGCATAACAGGGAGTGTCAGATCCTCTGCACTCCCGGTGTAGACAGCAGACTGAATGGTCATGGTTGTCCAGCTGTTTGGTTTGTAAATAAAAGGAATTCTGGTGACGGGACTTCTGCCTACGTGGATTTATTATAATCTGGCAAAGCCTGGAGCTCTGATATTATCTCCCTGCACCTTTCCACTTATTTCCTCCTTTAAGAGACTCCTTAAGACCTACCGCTTTGACCAGGTTGTTGGCTGTACGAGCTAATACCTCCTTATGTGGCTCAGTCTTATGCTTTGTTTAATAATGCTCCTATGATGTACCTTGGGACATTTTCTCACATTAAAGGCACAATACAAATATCAGTTTTGTTGTGGTGATAGTAAAGTGGTTTCGAAGGGGGGTGGAGATAAAGAAGGAAATGGAGTGGAGACATTGTGGAGTTGGAGGGATGTTTGAATCATGATATTACTGAGACATGGTGAACTGGGAGGGCAGGGACGTGATTTGACAGATCATGGTTGGGGTTTCTTTTCTTTAATACAAATTGAGCTTGTTGGGCCTGCTGGAATTTGTCTGGACATCTGGCCAGATCCAATTACCTTATGGACCTACCCTCCCTCGTCTCCTTTTGCCTTCGGTGTTTCCTGGGGCCTGGCAAACCCAGACAACAGCCTTTTATAAAGGAACTTTATTAAAGAAGACATGTATCACCCTCCGGCCTCCTGAATACTGAGTGGTTGCCTTCTTGTCATCCTGTCTGTATTAACACCAGAATTGGCCATTTTGGGATTCAGATTTAAAATGTGTAACATTTTAAATTCCTGCGAAACCCAAACACACGTCCTTGTATGGGTTAAAATTGGCACTTATATAACCACACTAATTAAGGCTTGATGAGTAGAGATAGCTTCTCATAAAGTACAATTTTTGTTCCTATTTTATTCTCATTCATCTCTGCTGCTGTATAAAGCAAGCAATCTGTTTTCATTTCGCCTAACACTGCAGATAGACTGCAGATACTGATTGTGGCATTATGTAACGTCGCAAATTAGGATCGCAGCTACATTTGAGGCACTTGAGTGCAAAAGATTCCAAAGTCCACTAAAGCAATGGTTCCTTCGACTGTAATTCCATAAAACTTAAGCTGGCAGTTGTGCAGGAACTAATTTGCAACCTCTGTGAACACGCAACTGCTTGGCCAATTCTTGTTAATTCCACGAGCAGTCAAATGTTCTGTTGAGTCCACATGCTTATTGTTCATGACTTGCAGCAATACAAATAGGCAGAACAACATTGACCACCCGCTTATTTAATTGTACTCATGTCTTTACTTTTTTTGTTTTTTGTGGTAGTCACCACTGATGTATTATACTGTATATATATGAGTTTTACGGTAATACCCCTGTACAACAGGTACGGGGGTAGTTCCCTGCCTGCTGGCTCCGCCCGGTAGGCAGAATATAAATATGTGTGCTCTCTGAACAGCAGCCATTTCGTCAGCTGCTAGAGGAGGCCACACATCTCTGTGTAATAAAGCCTCGATTACATTCTACTCTCGTCTCTTCGTAATCGATAGTGCATCAATTTATTACACAGAGATTTTTCAGAGATGGACCTCCGCATCAAGCCGGATCGCCTGCAGCTGCATCCTCAAGCAGACAACGCCAAAAAAGGCTTTGACCATTGGCAAGCCTGTTTTGAAGCTTACATCGGGTCTGCGCCAGACCCAATCCCAGAAGCACAGAAGCTCCAGATTCTGTACACACGGCTGAGCTCCAACGTTTTTCCCCTTGTCCAGGATGCGCCTACCTACGCAGAGGCCATGGTGCTACTGAAAAAAAATTACGCTCAGCGGACCAACAAAATCTACGCCAGGCATCTCCTATCCACGCTGCGCCAACCTCCCGGTGAGTCTGTGGAAGATTTCTGGCGTGCTCTGCTCGCCCTAGTGAGAGTCTGTGACTGCCAGGCCGTTTAGGCCACTGAACATTCAAACCTGCTGATGAGAGACGTGTTCGTTATGGGCATAGGGTCTGACTACATTCGTCAGCGCCTCTTAGAAGGGGCCACGCTTGACCTCGCGGCGACCAAACAACGAGTGTTCTCGCTTACGGTCGCATCACGCAACGTTCAGACCTATGCCCCCGACCGCGCGGCCCACTGTGCATCGTGGAGCCCGCCGACGGCCACTCCATCTTGGAGGCATACGGCCGCCTTTACCACTTTCTTAGGGTTCCCTTCGGCGTCACCAACGGGATCACGGTCTTCCAACAGGAGATGGACCGATATGGTTGACTGGTACGGACTGCGGGCCACCTTCCCGTACCTGGACAACGTCACCATCTGCGACAGCCCCCAGCCAACCCCACGCCTGCGCGGCGTGGCAGCCAACCAACCCCGGGGGACCCAAATGCTACTTCTGTGGACAGTCAAAACACCCCCGGCAGCGCTGCCCAGAGCGAGCGCCCTCTGCAAGGCCTGTGGCAAGAAGGGACACTTCGCTGCAGTGTGCCAGGCCCGCTCAATCACCACTATTATCCCGGCACCCCCCACATGTGGCCAGTGGGTGCTGCCATCTTCCCCTCCTCGGACCACGTGCGGCCTGTGGATGCCGCCATCTTGCTCTACTCACAACACGTGCGGCCCGTGGGCACCGCCATCTTGCCTGCTTCAGAACCAATGAGCGCCGCCATCGTGCATTCCCCAGGACACGTGCGGCCCGTGGGCGCTGCCATCTTACCAGCCTCAGGACCCTTGACCGTCGGGCACCTCATCAGGCCGCTCATCGCCTGCAACCGCCAACGACCAGCCGCGTCTCATCTTGGTCACGATTGACCAGTCTCGACTGCACAACCTCGCAACCGCTTCGACAAAGGTGAAGGTCGACGGGCACGAGATCTCCTGCCTTCTGGACTCCGGGAGCACTGAGCGCTTCATCCACCCCAATACGGTAAGGCACTGCTCCCTCACGGTACACCCCGCTAACCAGAGAAACTCCCTGACCTCCGGATCCCACTCCGTGGCGATCCAGGGGTACTGCATCACCACCCTCACCGTCCAGGGCATGGAGTTCAGCGGCTTCCGCCTCTACGTCCTCCCAACCTCTGCGAAGCCTTGCTACTTGGCCTGGATTTCCAGTGCAACCTCCAGAGCCTAACCCTGAAATTTGGCGGGCCCTTACCAGCCCTTACCGTTTGCGGCCTCGCGACCCTTAAGGTCGACCCGCCTTCCCTTTTTGCAAACCTAACCCCGGATTGCAAACCCGTCGCCACCAGGAGCAGACGGTACAGCGCCCAGGACAGGACCTTCATCAGGTCTGAGGTCCAGCGGCTGCTGCGGGAAGGTATCCTCGAGGCCAGCAACAGCCCCTTGAGAGCCCAAGTGATAGTGGTGAAAACCAGGGAGAAAAACAGGATGGTCGTTGACTACAGTCAGACCATCAACCGGTACACGCAGCACGACGCGTACCCCCTCCCACGCATATCTGATATGGTCAATCAGATTGCACAGTACTGGGTCTTCTCAACAGTGGACCTGAAATCTGCCTACCACCAGCGCCCCATCCGGAAGTCGGACCGCCCATACACTGCGTTCGAAGTGGACGGCCGCCTTTACCACTTTCTTAGGGTTCCCTTCGGCGTCACCAACGGGGTCTCGGTCTTCCGACGGGAGATGGACCGAATGGTTGACCAGTACGGACTGCAGGCCATCTTCCCGTACCTGGACAACGTCACCATCTGCGGCCACGACCACCAGGACCACGACGCTAACCTTTCCAAATTTCTCCACACCGCCACTCTCCTCAGCCTCACGTATAACAAGGAGAAGTGCATGTTCAGCACAAACCAATTAGCCATCCTCGGCTATGTGGTCCAGAACGGAGTTCTGGGGCCCGATCCTTATCGCATGTGCCCCCTCATGGAACTCCCCCTCCCCCACTTCCCCAAGGCCCTCAAACGATGCCTGGGGTTCTTTTCGTATTACGCCCAGTGGGTCCCAAACTATGCAGACAAGGCCCGCCCATTCATTCAATCCACCGTTTTCCCACTGACGGCCGAGGCTCACCAGGCCTTCAACCGTATCAAAGCCGACATTGCCAAGGCCGTGATGCACGTGGTCGACGAAATGCTCCCCTTCCAAGTCGAGAGCGATGCATCAGACGTCGCTCTGGCCGCCACCCCCAACCAGGCACACAGGCCCGTGGCATTCTTTTCCCGCACCCTCCATGCCTCCGAAATTCGGCAATCCTCCGTCGAAATGGAGGCCCAAGCGATCGTTGAAGCTGTGCGACATTGGAGGCATTGCCTGGCCGGCAGGAGATTCACTCTCCTCACTGACCAAGGGTTGATTGCCTTCATGTTTAATAACACACAGCGGGGCAAGATCAAAAATGATAAAATCTTGAGGTGGAGGATCGAGCACTCCACCTACAATTGCGAGATTTTGTATCGCCCCGGTAAGCTCAACGAGCCCCCCGATGCCCTATCCCGAGGTCCATGTGCCAGCGCACAAGTGGACCGACTCCAGACCCTGCACGACGATCTCTGTCACCCCGGAGTCACCTGTTTTTATCACTTCATAAAGGCCCGCAACCTACCCTACTCCATCGAGGAAGTCAGGGCTATCGCCAGAGACCGCCAGGTCTGCGCGGAGTGTAAACCTCACTTCTACCGGCCAGACCGTGCGTGCCTGGTGAAGGCCTCCCGCCCCTTTGAACGCCTCAGCGTGGACTTCAAAGGGCCCTTCCCTTCCACCGACCGTAAGACGTACTTCCTCGCTGTGGTCGACGAATATTCCCGATTCCCCTTTGCCGTCCCATGCCCTAATATGACATCTGCCACTGCCATCAAAGCCCTCAACACCATCTTCGCTCTGTTCGGTTTCCCCGCCTACGTCCACAGCGACCGGGGATCCTCATTTATGAGCGATGAGCTGCGCCAGTTCCTGCTCAACAGGGGCATTGCCTCGAGCAGGACGACCAGCTACAACCCCAGGTGAAATGGGCAGGTGGAGCGGGAGAATGGGACGGTCTGGAGCGCCGTCCAGCTGGCCCTGAGGTCCAGAAATCTCCCGGCCTCCCGCTGGCAGGAGGCCCTCCCCGACGCACTCCACTCCATTCGGTCGCTCCTGTGCACCGCGACTAACGAAACCCCCCCTGAATGTCTCTTTGCTTTCCCCAGGAAGTCCACCTCCGGGGTTTCGCTCCCAACGTGGCTGGCAGCTCCAGGACCCGTTCTCCTCCGCAAGCACGTGCGACTCCACAAGGTGGACCCGTTGGTTGACAGGGTACAGCTACTTCACGCCAACCCGTAGTACGCCTACGTAGCGTACCCCGACGGCCGCCAAGACACAGTCTCCCTCAGGGACCTGGCACCAGCTGGTTCTACACACACCACCCCCCCCTGCCCCGGCGCCACCTCCCTTCCCCCAGCGCACCCCACCGCAGCCCCTGCTCCGGAACAATCCGTCCTCCCCTTGCTCCCATCCGTGGATGAAGAGGATTTCGACACGCTCCCGGAGTCACCGAAGACCAAGCCGATGCCTGAGTCGCCACCAGCACTGCGGCGCTCTCAATGACAGACCAAGGCACCGGACCGCCTAAATTTGTAATATTCTCTGCGATTTTTAAAAGCAACTTGGCTGTATATAGTTCCTCCCCTCCCCTGCTGTAGGAGGCCACACATCTCTGTGTAATAAAGCCTTGATTACATTCTACTCTCGTCTCGTCGTAATTGATAGCGCATCATTTTAGGAATTAATATTGTTGTTTTAGTACAGTAATTAAAATACCGGTTGTTCTGGTGCTACTCAAAGTGTTGGGTGTGCTGCAACGTGGAATCTTTCACCCACCCCATCACTCATAGAATTTACAGTGTAGAAGGAGGCCATTCGGCCCATTGAGTCTGCACCGGCCCTTGGAAAGAGCACCCCACTTAAGCCCCACATGTCCACCCTATCCCCTTTTTCCCCGTAACCCAGTAACCCCACCTAACCTTCTTGAACACTAAGGGCAATTTAGCATGGCCAATCCACCTAACCTGCACATCTTTGCACTGTGGGAGGAAACCGGAGCACCCGGAGGAAACCCACGCAGACACGGGGAGAACGTGCACACTCCGCACAGATAGTGACCCAAGCCGGGAAGCGAACCTGGGACCCTGGAGCTGTGAAGCAACTATGCTAACCACTGTGCTATCGTGCTGCCCTGTCCAAGTGCTGCTAGGCTTCAGTGTGTGTGAAATTCCAAAAGGAACCAAAATCAGAAACGAAAATGCCTCCTTCTGAATGACAATGATTGTTAATGCATCGGGCAGGTGCACTTTCTGTGAGCTCAAAAAAACTGACATTGTTTGAGAAGGAACAGTCATAAAATATTGTTCACATTTTTGAAATTTACTTAAAAGTGAAATAGACACTTGCAACTGCTAATATTCATCCTTAAGTAGGTGCATAACTCGAAATATAAGTGTTGTGATGGGCAGTAGCAAGATCAATTGCCTGATAAGTTAGCTTTCCCATGCTTAGGGAGTGTTTACAATGCAACTCTACCAACTGAGGGTCATCATTATAGAATCATAAAACTTACAGTGCATAAGGAGGCCGTTCGGCCCATCGAGTCTGCACCGGCTCTTGGAAAGAGCACCCCACTTAGGCCCACGACTCCACCCTATCCCCGTAACCCCACCTTACCTTTTTGGACACCAAGGGCAATTTAGCACGGCCAATCCACCTAACCTGCACATCTTTGGATTGTGCGAGGAAACCGGAGCACCCGGAGGAAACCCACGCAGACACGCGGAGAAAGTACAACCTCCGCAGAGACAGTGACCCAAGCCAGGAATCGAACCTGGGACCCTGGAGCTATGAAGCAACTGTGCTAACCACTGTGCTACTGTGCTGCCCTAAATGCCATAGCACAGGCTACCCAAACAAAAGAATCAGACAGCCAATTAGGCCCATGAATGGGCCTACTGAGGGGAGATGCATCTTTTCTCTTCTCGTTCATCTGTGACATAAACATTACTGTGTGGGTCCTCCTATTAGACATGGTCCCAGGGTCAGGGGAGGAAATCATGCACCCTGGTTCCTGTTTTGTTATGTTTCCTTTGTAACATAAGCGGCTTCCTTGTGTTGCATTTGTCAAGGAAGGTCGAGACGTGTAAATAACTTCAACTCATTTATTTACACTATGTACACTTTTATAACTTGAGTTTGACACTACTGCTAATCCTATTGTAGCTAGCTAAACTGACTAACCAGCTGCTGTCTTCCACGTGGTGGGTGTGACAATGAATCAACCCTGTGCCTCTCCTCACTGACTGTCTCCACTGGCCGAAGGGGGCTGATCATGTGTGTGGTGTCCTTTATGTATGGGTTGGTGTAATGCCCCCCTGTGGTCATGTCACCTCCTTGTGTATCGTGAATGTCCATTGGTCGTCTCCCACCTAACTTATCTATTGGTTGAGTGTGTGTGTGTGATGTTTCTGGAGCTCCCTCTAGTGTCTGTCTAGCTTACATGTATTTACAGTGATGCACATCACCACAGTTCCGCTCCTGTTTTCTGGCCCCTTATTTCCCTCCCACCCCCACCAACTTAATCCTCCCCCTCTATCATGCATGTAATATTTTCCCCTTTCCTAGAATTACCAATCAATTCACCATTCACAATACATTTTCATTTGCTTGTCATGAAAGGAGTTTTTTTTTTAGGAAAGTGGAAATTTCTGAATGAATGACCTTTTAAAAAGCTTTTTTTAACATATCCTGTGATGGGTCAATGGGTATGGCAGTGCCATTGCTGGGCATAAAGGGCATGAGGGCAAAAAAAGGGTTGGCATGGAGGACATGCGTAAGACTTTTTAACTTATCTTTCAAAATGTTCCTTCAGCCAAACTATGGTTCATAGCATCTCCGAGGTGCCATGAGCCACAAGTCCTTTAAATGCTGGCCCAACTCCATGAAAGTTATGGAGGATGTGGTGAATGTAAATATAGTTAATTCACCAGTTATGTTCTATGTTTGTAAATAGAGTTAATTCACCAGTTATGCTCTATGTTATTAACCCTGTGGGTTTTATCTGTGGGCTATTGTATGGCTTCACCCACAGGGGGAGATGTTGGAGGATGTTGGAGCATGTACGGGCTCAGCCCACGGCTCCGCCCCTTTGAAGGAGTATAAGAGTAGCTGGCCTGTGGGACTGTCCTCAGTATGTACCAGTTGCAGGCAGGCAAAATTGATAGACAATTAAAACCACTGTTTCATTCGGACACGAGTCCTTGAGTGAATTGATGGTCGCATCAGAGGAGTAGAATATGCCTGTCCACGATGGAATCAGCCAGCTTGGGAGAGCAAGGTGTGGGCTCGGGGACCAAACCAGCCCACACCTTTAACCCACACTGGTGACTGGGGTCAGGAATCACACAATCAGGTTCCTACCGCCATTGTTACACCTCCATGGAGTCTCCCTACCCCATGAAAATCCAGTCCATAAGTTCGGCTGCAGAACCTTAAAGTGACACTGCTTCCAGTTACATCATTACTGGACTCAGAAAGGTGTTACAGCTCCCCAAAATAAAAAGAGATACATATTACCCTGCAGGTTTTCCTACTGTTTGTCTGCTTCAAAATTTTTGTTTTGATTTTTGTATTGTCTATTTTACAGTCCAAACAAGGAATATTGGTAGCTTCAATGTGGGACTTGAATGTATTTTGTGCCCCATTTAATTAGAGAAAATATAAGTGAGTTTGACATTTGATAGCTAATTACATATTGTTGAATTTGACATTTTTATTTTTGGTTACTGAAAACAAGGATTAAATAAAAGATCATTTCTGCAGTGGAAGCATAGATTATTGAGGGAGACCAATTGTATCTCCTGCCAGTCCTTCTAATAAGTCCATATTTGAAGAGTTCCATATTAGCTAATATTCTACATGAAGGTTGATTCTTAAAGATAATGCTGGGGAAGAATGAGGCAATGGCTTACCATAACCTTTCATCCCCTTCCCAGAATACCATTGTCACCTCACTGCAGTGGTTAAAATAATAATAATCTTTAGTATTGTCACAAGTAGGCTTACA
Organism: Scyliorhinus torazame; assembly: GCF_047496885.1. Classification (NCBI taxonomy): domain Eukaryota; kingdom Metazoa; phylum Chordata; class Chondrichthyes; order Carcharhiniformes; family Scyliorhinidae; genus Scyliorhinus; species Scyliorhinus torazame. Next base: position 193,903,359 of record NC_092715.1, read on the forward strand.
TTAACACTGCAATGAAGCTACGGTGAAAATCCCCCAGTCGCCACACTCTGACGCCTATTCGGATACACTGAGGGAGAATTCAGAATGTCCAATTCGCCAAACAAGTATATCTTTCGGGAGGAAACCGGAGCACCTGGAGGAAACCCACGCAGACACGGAGAGAACATGCAGACTCCTCACAGACAGTGACCCAAGCCAGGAATCGAACCCGGGTCCCTGGTGTCATGATATTTAGATAAACATCATGGCGCAAACACACATACACACTGATGGACAGATCAACGGACCAATCAACACACACGCAACATCACAGCCAATCACAAGCAAGAGCACATGCAAGAGCAAACGGGGAACACCACAGTTCCCGCTCATTCCAGCAGGAGACAGCTCAGGGCACAGAGCTCACAGCAAGCCACTCAGACACGCACCATGTGCTGAGTGCCTCTCTAAGATAGTGTTAGGGCTGGGTCCACAGGTTAAAGGGCAAAGAACGAACCACAGTCATAAGTTAACAGATGATGTTATTGATAGTAATAAAACAGAGTTATACCATCTGCAACCATGTTGGTTTGTCTGTATAGCGGAAAACCCAACACGACACCTGGTGCTGTGAAGCAACAGTGCTAACCACCAAGCTGCCCATGTAATTCACTGAAGCGAATACAGTGAATAACCTGCTGTTAGACCAATTTGTTTGGCATTAATTTTACTCTCCCCCACCTTCCTACTTAACTTTGTCCTCTCAAGTGATTCAGCTAGCTCAGACATCAATGTAATATTTGCAAAAAGCTGTACATCATTTTCCCACAAAAGCACTGGCCGATTTTCAAAAATGTGAACATTTTCTGTCTCAAACCCATCACAAACAAAATAGCGACCCCCACCTGAAGGGTCCTGTTTCACTTCCATGAGAATGATAGTTTGCACACAACAAAACAATTACATTCTGAGAATTGTGATCCATGCACAACAAAAATGTCTAAAATGTCATGATAGTGAGGTGATTGTGGAAGTGGGCTCCAGTATTACATATAATATGGTAAATTCTACACTTCATGCAGTCACTTGAGCTAGGGGTCGAAAGTCAGATAGCACATGTAAAAAAAAGTAAGTTGTAACCAGGCTGCAATGTGTGTCCATGTTCTGTTCTTAATAAAGTTAGTTTACAGCAATGGTCATCCTGCAACATAAAAATAAGACAACACGTTGTATCACTGGTATAATCCTCATATCCACTGATACCTCCACAAAATTCCTTCTGCAATGAAATGGCAGAAACACTCCCCTTCCCCTTATAATATATAGATCCAAAGATGAGTAGCTGTTAGGTTGGGTCGAAATAGGACTCTCATTATTTTATTAACAAGACTGAACCAATATGCCCTGGAGAATTGCCAGATCCATGGTGCAAAAAAAGGCCCAAAAGGCCACCAACCCTCCACCTGGTGGGGGGCTAGCAGGCACGCAGCATAGAGCACCTAGCTCTAGCTGCGGAAATGGACAGAGAATTGCAGGTTCCATGGCCGATTCTGTGCTCAACGGTGGCCTGCAGCGGCCGGGCCCTGCAAAATGGTGCCAGCCGCGCACGGACCCGGCCTGCCAAATAGTGAGCCCCTTTGGCCAGGCTCGTCAGCCCCGGAACAACCCCCCCACCAGTGATACCAGCCCCACCAAAGCCCTCCTGCCAACGGATTGGCTCTTCCCCACTGTAGCGGCGCTGGACTTAGTCCGCAGCCGCCACGCCGAGTTCCCAAAAATAAATACCGTGAGTGACCGACGCCATCGGGAACTTGCCCCATCAGAGGCGGAGCATCAGGAGAAGAGCCTCAGATAACGTCCTGAGGCTGTCCATACGGCTTGCAGCGTACTCTGTGAGAACGCCATTTTGGAGGGGTGGAGCATCGCAAAAGTGGCGCGCCCCCGATTTCGGCACCAACGGGGATTCTCCCGCCGGTAGCATTTCTGTGATACGGATGAGGCCCTACCGTGAAAATAGTCCGGCCTGTTTACTGATGCTATTGATCCACTCAATGGGTTGGATTTTTGTGTCAGGGTGGGAAATGGAAGTCGGGACTGTTCCTTAGTTCCCGTCCCCAGCAGAAACAGAAGGTGGGATTTCCGGGCCCACCACTACCAGGACTGTCCGGTCCCATCAAAGGTCAATGGGCTCTAGACCAGGCCGCTGAATCTCCGGCGACAGCTCACACCACGTGGAGGCCAGAAAACCCTGGCCAGAATTGAGTTAAATATTCACAGGGATGGATCCTCAATTTATGTCAGACAGGTTTAGTTTTCAATGAGCTGCTGTGGAGGTGTGAGCCAATTTAAGCTCACCATGGCAGCCATTACAGTGGATGCCATTTGAGTGGTGAAAGTAGATGGAGAAGATTCTCATTGAGCCTAAGCCTGGTGTGGTATTAGAGGTATTACGGTACCTGATAGGCTGGAGCACCATTGGTGGAAACTGTATGCTTTCTATTGGTTAGGATGTATGGTAGCTCCACCCTGCTAGGTGGGGTATAAGAGCCCGTGCCGCCCCAGCAGCCTTCATTCTGTACCTGAGCTGCTGGGGGAAACATCTAGCTTATTAAAGCCTTCAGTTGGACTACAACCTCGCTTTAGTGGTCATTGATCGTACATCACCTGGATTGCTATCTTCCATGTTTTCTATGGAGAACTGTAGGGCTGGGACCCAAGTAGGCAGTGACCTGGAGATAATGCTTGAGGCCATAAGGAAGTGAAGGGTATCCTCTTCCCTGGTGGGGCGAGGACACCCATTCAAATCAAACAGACATGATTGAAATTACAGTCACAGTGGCGAATCCCCCTATTCCAGGGATCACTTGGGTGGGTCCCCCTATTATAGGTGACCCCGGGGGGATGTAGGTCGGGCCACCCCCATACCTGGGTTAGGAGAGGGCACCCAGGCAACCGGGGGTAAGTGCTGCTGAACATTGGGGGAGGGTGGAGAAAGGGTTTGATTTACAGTTGTGGGGAGGGGGGGAGGGGTCAGGGTTGTTTTGTGGTGTGGGAGAGAGGGGTGGCTGGTCGCGGGACCTTGCTATCAGACCGCTGGCTGAAGATGGCGGCCCGAAAGCAGTATTCCCAAGGTATCCCTCATATTTCACGCAATGCAGAAATTTGCATGGCGTGGAACACTGAATTGCATCCCGGTTTCTGCCTGTAAGTGGATTGTTAAACTGGTGCAATTCAGCTCTGACGGGAGAACAGAGAGCCGGATTCTTCATCCAGCAATTCTGGAATCGCGAAGCTCAATTGGGCGGAGAATCGCGCACCAGCTGAAAATCGAGGCCGGCACTGAATGTCATGCTCCAGTGCCTCGACAGTGGCGTGAATGTGTTCTAAGCCGCACGGCAACACGGGCATGCAAATTGTACAGTAAAGGCCTTTGACATATCATTAACGGGCCCGACCCGCCTCCCGGTTAACCAAGAGGAATTGTCACTACGCACGGGATGCTCTAATTGCCTCCAGGTTAACCGACTGAGGGGCCTGACCATCCGCGGCTCAACCGTCCCGCCCCACCACCATGCATCCACATTCCGCTGCCCCCAGTCCAATCATCCCTGTGCACATCCCGTGCATGCCTCCCCCCCACTCACCCCAGTACCTGCAACCCCCTCCGTGCTTCCTACCTGCCACAATACAGGATGCGGGCCCTGGGTTCGCGATATCAGCGGGTCTGGTCCATGGGATGGAGGATGCTGACAACCCGCTCTGTGATAAGCCCTGGTGCTCCGCATTGTTGGAAGCAGCCTGACCTCAGCAACACTCTCCACTGACCACCTGGGTGATCCCTGCATGCGTGCCGGCCATTCCATCTCACCGTCTCATCAAACTCCTGGGGTGGCAGGGTGGGGACGATGTCAAGGATAGGGTGTGGAGGTGGGGGAGGGTTGGGGCCAGGTAACGGGGCCATGTGCGATGGCCCTAATGCTCCTTCGAGGCGGTTCCCCAGGAAGTTCATCAGGAGTGGAGGTGGCCTGCTGCGATTCCCACCCTGTGACCTGGGTCCCCTTTGACGGCCATGCTCTGGAGTGACGGGGCCTGGATGTACTGGAACGCACATACAGCAAACAACGTTTGCATATTATTAACGGGTCCAACCCGATATTCTCTGGGGCCTCCGCGATTCTCCGCCTCCAATGGGCCGAGTTCCCGATGGCATGGTTCGTTTGTGCTTTTAAAAATCGGGAAACCGCCGTAATGACTGATGAAGGAGAGAGAGGAGGTAGGATACAGAGAAGGACGATTGTGGACTGCCAGACTGGACACTGGCCGGGCTGGCTGGGGTGGGGGCCTGCCAGGGCCGGGGAAGGGGGGGTGATGGGGGAAACAGGCTGGGTGTCGGGGGTGACACCCTACGGGACTGGGGCAGTGCTTAGGCACGGACTGCCATTGCCATGGCCTGCAAGGCAGCCATCTTGCTGCACACCCTACTGACCATCGACCTTGGCCCCTGGTTCTGCAGAGTGATACCGGCCATATGTGTGTGCCACCCTCTGCCACACCGCCGCCCGCCCCCCCGGTTGACCGCCGCAAGGGTGGGTCAGGGGCCGCCTGCTCTGGAACGGGCAGGACTGTGTCAGTCGCAGAGGGTGGCAACAGAAGAGGCGGATCTGCGAGCACTTGGACGGGCCTGTCCTGAGGGCGAGACAGGGCATCACGATCTGGCGGCGAGCGTGGAAGGAGCTGCAGTGCCCGCCGATTACGGCAAAGAAAAGAGCCATCCTGCATACGAACCAGGAACGACCTGGGGGCCACTTGCTTGATTACCACCGCGGCGGCAGACCGACCACCTTCAGGAAGTTGTACATGAACCTGGTCATCAGGAACGAGAGCAGGGGGATCTGTGGCGCAGGCGTCATATGCCGACTTGTGTTGGGCCCGAGACAGTTGCATTCGACGCAGGACTGGAAAGTTGTCCAAGTCTGGGCGTGTATTGGAGGCACCGTCATTCGTAATGTGTGGTTCATTAACAATTGAGCTGGTGACAGGCCAGTGGACAATGGAGTTGACCTGTAGGCAAGTAGTGCGAGGTAAAAGCCGGATCCCGCATCGGCCACTTTGCACAGGAGTCGCTTGACAACATGTACCAGCTTTGCCATTCGACTGGGGGCAGTGGGGACTTGAGGTGACGTGTGTGAAATTATACCTCCGGGCAAAGTTGGACCACTCCTGACTAGCAAAACACGGGCCATTATCGGACATGACCGTGAGTGGGATGCCATGGCGAGCAAAAGTCTCCTTGCACGCACGGATGACCGCTGTCGACGTGAGGTCATGCAGCCTAACTACCTCTGGGTAGTTAGAGAAGTAGTCCACTATGAGGACATAGTCCCGGCCTAGTGCATGGAAAAGATCAATGCCAACCTTGGTCCAGGGGGACGACACCAGTTCATGTGTCTGCAAGGTCTATTTTGGCTGAGCTGGCTGGAACCGTTGGCATGTCGGGCAGTTGAGAACGGCGTTGGCGATGTCATGGTTGATGCCAGGCCAGTACACTGCCTCACGGGCCCGCCGTCGGCACATCTCCACCCCTAGGTGACCCTCATGGAGCTGCTCAATGACGAGCTCCCACGTACTGTGCGGAATGACGATCCTGTCCAACTTTAGCAGAATTCCATCTACCACTGCCAGGTCATCTTTGGTGTTCTAGAATTGCGGGCATTGGCCCTTGAGCCATCCATCTGTAAGATGGCGCATGACGCGTTGGAGCAAAGGATCATTGGCTGTTTCACGACGAATCTGGATGAGTCGTTCGTCCGTGGCGGGCAAGTTAGATGCGCAGAACTCAACATGAGCACCCGACGGCTCACAGGGCGTAGTGACAGAACGGGCGAGTGCATCGGCGACGATGAGCTCCTTACCAGTGGTGTAGACCAGTTCGAAGTCATACCACCTGAGTTTAAGGAGGATGCGTTGCAGGCGCGGCATCATATCGTTAAGGTCCTTCTGTATAATGTTGACCAGTGGCCGATGGTCCGTTTCGACTGTAAATTTGGGGAGTCCATAGACGTAGTTGTGGAATTTGACAATTCCCGTAAGGAGGCCCAGGCACTCTTTTTCGATTTGCGCATAGCGTTGCTCGGTGGGCGTCATTGCACGCGATGCGTATGCGACTGGAGCCCATGAGGAGGCGTTGTCGCGTTGGAGGAGCACTGCTCCCAATCCGGACTAGCTCGCATCAGTGGAGATCTTCGTCTCCTTGGCAGGGTCGAAGAATGCCAATACCGGGGCCTTGGTGAGTTTCGCCCTGAGTTCACGCCACTCTTGCTCGTGGGTGAGGAGCCATTGGAATTCAGTTGTCTTCTTCACCAGATTGCGGAGAGCCGTGGTGTGGGATGCGAGGTTGGGGATGAACTTCCCCAGGAAGTTGAACATGCCCAGGAAGCGGAGGACCGCCTTCTTGTCCTCCGGGGTCTTCATGGTATTGATTGCCGACACCTTGTCTGCATCCGGCTGCACACCAAGCTGTGATATGTGGTCACCGAGGAATTTTAGTTTTGTTTGACCAAAGGAGCATTTGGCTCTGTTGAGGCGGAGGCCATGCTCATGGATTCTCCGGAAGACGCGTTGGAGGCGATCAATGTGTTCCTGCGGGGTGGTAGACCAGACGATTATGTTGTCTACATATACCCACACCCCTTCGATTCCCTCCATCATCTGCTCCATTATTCGGTGGAACACCTCCGAGGCTGAGATGATGTCAAACGGCATCCGGTTGTAACAAAACCGGCCAAATGGGGTGTTAAAGGTGCAGAGCTTCCGAATGGATGTGTCAAGTTGTATCTGCCAGAACCCCTTGGATGCGTCCAGCTTTGTGAAAAATTTGGCGCGAGCCATCTCGCAGGTGAGTTCTTCGCGCTTTGGGATAGGGTAGCAATTGGGGTGCTGGCACTATGTAATGGTCGGGAGCATGTTTGAAGTGGGTGTAGGGATTGGGGGATTTTCGCCTTTTTGTGTGGAGGGGGGGTTCTGTTTGTGTTTTATGGGACTGTTTGTGTTTAACATCTGTTTGTTTGCTTTTGGAGAAGGTAACCTGGAGTTCAGGAGAAGTCCTTGTTTGGGTGGGGTAGGGTAAGGCCAGCAGGAGGCCTTCTTCTTTGAGCTGCGGAGTGGGGGGTGGGGGGAGAGGGAGGGGGAGGTCATTAGGATGTGCCTTTGGGCAGGGGCAGCCGCGCTCACAGGTTATGCTGGTGAACGGAAGTGAGGTGGTGGGGGAGAAGGCCAAGAGGGGTGGCCGGGGGGAGGGGGGAAAGGGGAAATGGAGGGGGAAGAAGGGGTAGGGGAAAAGCGGGTTTCTGCGACGCGGCAGGGGGTGAGAGATGAAATGGTCAAGGGCGAAGAAAGGGGCCATCTGGGATGGACTAGGTACAGAGTGGAATTAAAGGGGCAGGAGTTAAGTGGGGAAGATGATGGGCGGTCGAGGGGATTGGAGGCATAAGCTTCCGTTAAGGTTGGGAACGTGCAATGTCCGGGGACTGAATAGGCCAGTTAAAAGGTGGCGGGTGTTCACGCACCTCAGGAGCTTGAAAGCGGGGGTTGTCTTTTTGCAGCAGACACACCTCCGAGTGAAGGACCAGGTTAGGTTAAGGAAGGGGTGGGTCGGGCAGGTTTTTCACTCGGGGTTTGATTTGAAATCGAGGGGTGTGGCAATTTTAATGAGCAAAAAAATGGGATTCGTGAGTGCGAAGGAGGTGAGGGATCCAGGTGGGAGATATGTGATTGTGAGTGGGGTATTGGAAGGGGCACTGGTTGTGTTGGTAAATGTGTATGTCAATTGGGATGATGTGGGTTTTATGAGAGGGCTGCTGGCAGCAATCCCGGATTTGGCCACGTACCAGTTGATCATGGGAGGAGATTTTAACTGTGTCCTGGAGCCGAGGGTGGGTAGATCGAGCCCCAGGTCGATGGGTAGGGTACGAATGGCAAGGGAGCTGGGGGGGTTTATGGAGAGGATGGGTATGGTGGATCCATGGCGCTTTCAGAACCCAGGGGGAAGGGAGTATTCCTTCTTTTCACACGTTTATAAGGTGTATTCGAGGATTGATTACTTTGTAGTGAGTCGGGAGAGTTTGGTTGGGTGGAGGGGGCAGAGTATGCGGGGATAGTTATCTCGGACCATGCACCCCACTGACTGGATATTCGGTTCAGTACTGGACGAGAGTAGAGGCCGGGATGGAGGTTTGACTCGGGGTTGTTGGCGGATGGAGGTTTTTGTGAGAAGGTGCGGTTGGCAATTAGGGATTATGTGGAGTTCAATCAGAATGGGGAGTAGTCGGCAGGAATTTTATGGGAAGCACTGAAGGCAATGGTGCGGGGAGAAATTATCTCATTTACGGTTCGTGCGAATAAGGAAAGGAGGATGGACCATGACTGGCTAGTGAGCGAGATAGTGGAGGTGGACAGGGAATATTCGAGAGTGCCCACCGTGGAGGGACTGGCGAGGAGGAAAAAGTTGCAGGGGCAATTTGACAGGTTGACAACAGGAAGGGTGGTAGGGCAACTGCGTAGGACAAGAGGGGTGCAATACGAGTATGGGGAGAAGGCGAGCCGCATGCTGGCACACCAGCTGCGGAGGCAGGCTGCGTCCAGGGAAATATTGAAGATCTGGGCTGGGGCTGGGGATGTGGTATCCGAGCCATGGAAGATAAATGAGGCATTTAGAGAGTATTACAGGGACTTTATGAGGCAGACCCAGGAGGAGAGGAGGGGGTCATGGGGTGGTTTCTGGACGAGCTGGAATTTCCCCAGGTGGAGGAAGCAAAGAGGCAGGCGTTGGAGGAGCCCCTGGGGCTGAGTGAGGTGCTGGATAGTATCAGGGGTATGAAATCGGGGAAGGCCCCTGGGCCGGATGGGTACCCGGCAGAATTTTATAAGGAATTTGCAGCGGACCTGGAACCACATCTGTTGGGGGCGTTTAATGAAGCACTGGAGAAGGGGGAGTTGCCGGAGACGATGAAGCAGGCAGTAATCACACTAATCCCCCCAAAACGGGAAGGATCCGGAGGAATGTGGGTCGTATAGACCCATATCACTATTGAACATGGATGTGAAAGTATTGGCTAAGTTGTTGGTGGGGAGGATGGAGGATTGTGTCCTGGGGGTGGTTGCAGAAGGTCAAACAGGCTTCGTGAAGGGCAGGCAGCTCGCGAGTAATATAAGATGGCTGTTGAATGTGGTAATGAATCTGTCGAGAGCTCTGGCACCGGAGGTGGTGGTGTCCATGGACGCTGAGAAAGCATTTGATCGGGTGGAGTGGCGGTACTTGTTCGAAGTTTTGGGAAGGTTTGGGTTTGTGCCGAGATTTGTGGCATGGGTGCGGTTGCTGTATGTGGCGCCAAGAGCGAGGGTGAGGACGAATGATATGAGCTCACGAAGCTTTGACTTACACAGGGGTACAAGGCAGGGGTGCCCGCTGACGCGGCTGCTGTTTGCGCTGACCAGAGAGCCATTGGCGATGGCTCTCAGGGGGTCGGCAGAGTGGCAGGGGATAATGAGGGGCAGAGGGAGCATCGGGTGTCGCTCTATGCCGATGACCTTTTGCTGTATGTTTCGGATCCGTTGGAGAGTATGGGAAGAATTATGGGCCTGTTGGGGAGGTTTGGAGGGTTTTCGGGATACAAGCTGAATGTAGGGAAAAGCGAGGTATTCCCGGTGAATGAGCTGGCACAGCGGGCTAATTTAGGGGAGATGCCATTTACGGGAGCAAGGGATAGGTTTAGGTACTTGGGGATTCAGATAGCGAGGGGATGGACAGGGCTCCATAAGTGGAACTTAACGAAGCTGGTGGAGGAGGCCAGGGAGGATCTTAAGAGGTGGGATACACTGCACTTAACGTTGGCGGGGAGGGTCCAAGTGGTGAAAATGAATATTCTGCCGAGGTTCTTGTTTATCTTTCAGGCTCTCCTGATCTTTATACCAAATGCCTTTTTTCGGAAAGTGGACACAATCATCTCTAACTTTGTATGGGCGGGGAAGGTGCAGAGGGTGGGGAGGACCCTGCTACAGAGGCAGAGGCAGCAGGGGGGGTTGGCGTTGCCAAACTTGCTTCATTATTATTGGGCGGCGAATGTGGACAAGGTGCGGCGGTGGTGGGAAGGAGAAGGGGTAGAGTGGGGTAGGATGGAGAAGGAATCTTGTAAGGGGTCTAGTTTGAGGGCTATGATGGTGGCAACATTGCCAATGGCTCCAAGTAGATATTCAGGGAGCCCAGTGGTGCAGTCCAGAGTGAAGATATGGAAACAGCTAAGGAAGCATTTTAGGATGGAAGGGATGTCGGTGCTAACGCCCCTGTCCGAGAATCATGGGTTTGAGCCGGGGGGGATGGATAGTGTATACAGGAGGTGGAGGGAAGTGGGGCTGGTCAAGGTGAGGGATTTGTATTTGGAGGAAGGGTTCGCCAATCTGGAGGAGCTGACAAGGGGTAGTGAGTTCAGGTATCTACAGGTTAGGGACTTTGCATGAAAGGTCTGGAATGGGTTCCCTAGATTGCCGGGATACACCCTGCTGGAGCGATTGCTGCTTCCGGATGTGGAAGGGAAGGGAAGAATTGGGGATATATATAAGTGGCTGGGATAGCAGGGAGACGAGCGGGTGGTGAAGATTAAGGAGAACTGGGAAGCAGAGTTGGGAATGGAGATCAATTGGGGAGTATGGAGTGAGGCATTGCGAAGGGCAAACGGGACCTCCTCTTGTGCAAGGATGAGCCTGATACAGTTTAAGGTGTTGCACAGGGTGCATATGACTCGGGCGAGAATGAGTGGGTTCTTTCAGGGGGTAGCAGATGAGTATGCGAGGTGTGGGCAAAGGCCAGTGAATCGTGCACACATGTTTTGGGGTTGTGAAAAATTGGGAAGATTCTGGGCGGGAGGAGTGGAGGAGGGAGTGGAGCCGGACCCTTTGGTGACGATATTTGGGGTTTAAGAGAAGCCGGAGCTCATGGAAAGGAGGAAGGGCGGTGTCTCTGCCTTCGCCTCTCTGATTGCACGGCAACAAATTTTGCTGGAGTGACGGTCGGCATCGCCACCGGGGGTAGCAGGATGGTTGGGTAACTGTATGACTTCCTACGGTTAGAGAAGATAAAGTATGAGTTATGGGGCTCAGCAGGGGAGTTTGAGAAAAGGTGGGGGATGTTTGTGACCATCTTTGAGGAGCTGTTCGTCGCAGGGGTGTGGGGAGCCGGTGGGTGATGGGGAGGGAGGGGTGAAAAAGGAGAAAAATCTGTACAAACTGCATCGTTGATTGTTGGGAAGAATGTTTCCAGGGGTGTTTATTTGCTGTAACCTACTTTGATACAAGTTTGAATCAAATGCGTTTTTTTTAAAAATTCATCCTGAGAACAAGAATCACAAAGAACACCACATGGTACCGGGCGTGTGTTCCTACAAATTAAACATTGTGCAGATAGTTAGCATAGAGTCCAGAAAGAAGAAGAGAACAATAAAGCCACTACATAGATCTTGAAGGCAGCACCAAGTTCCGGATCGCAAAATGGAAGGTCTGAAAAAAACAGAACACTTCAGGACGACCGGTAAACTCAGTCTAAACTGGAAAACGTCAAACAGCAATTTGAAGTTTTTCTATCTGCCAACGCTTTAGAATCAGCTCCTGATCACAGAAAATCCATGCTCCTTCTCAATTTGGCTAGACCACAGGCATTAGAATTGTTTAATTCATTTGAATTTACAGAGGATTAAAAAAAGTTTGAACGGGTTGTGGAAAAATTTGATGCGCATTGCAAAGTGCAAGTCAATGAGAGATACGAACGATATATATTCAGCAAAAGGCTGCAGCTTAATGAAGAATCAGTAGAATCATTTATGACAGAGTTAGTGCTAAGAGCACAAGCCTGTAAATTTTCCTCCAATTTGAATTCTATGTTGCATGTTCAAATAGTGTTTGGCATTATTGATGAGAGTTTGCGAGAAAGGTTGTTAAGAAGACCGGTTCTGTCTCTGGAAGAAGCCATAAGTCTGTGCAAATCCAGCAAGCAATCCACTAACAAGTATGCTATGTTCAGGGCTAAGGAAAAAGGCGCAAACTCAGACAACATGGCCGACGCCATCAATGCTGTGGTACAGTTCAGAAAGCAGCAGCCACTGATGGTGGCCATTTTGAAAGTGACATCACGAACATGATGATGTACACATGCTGCAGCAACGCCCACTTTAGAAAAAATTGTCCAGCGAAAGGGAAAAAGTGCTCGCGATGTAACGAGTTCAATCATTTTGCCTCACAATGCTGTTTCACTTAAGTGATACTGGCAAACAACGCGAAAATATCATTTTACACAAATAAGAAGGTCCAGAGCATACAAAGTAGAGGGCATTGTGAAAAAAATTTAAATGTACATGATGATTCCTCAAACGTTCCAATACAGGATGACTTCATATTAGAAGGGGTAAACAGAGCTGACCGGATACAAATAAAAAAAGTAATTTTTCAAATTTCCAACTTAATAAAAGATTGGACAGGGACTTCTTTGAGAGACAGAACCAGTCTTCTTAACAACTTTTCTCTCAAACTCTCAACAAAAATGCCAACATTGAATCCAAAATGGAGGAAAACCTACGATCTAATTCTATACTGCGCTCTCTATCACTGCTCTCTCTAACTCTCTTCTCCAGCTCTCTCTCTGAGATCTGCGAGTCACTGCTTCATATACTTCTGCAACGAGCTCCATCTTGTGATTATCTACATTATTACATTAACCCATTGCTATCTGTATATTTCCTATAATGTCACACCACCCTTAGTCTCTCAAACGGAAACTCCTGGCCATAGTTTCCAAAACAGAAAATTCCGCCCAATATTTTTATACTGTGTTCCCTCATTAATTCATGTCTGAAACTAAACAAACCAAGAAGAAAGTACGGATAAATAATGCCGACTGAAAATACCAAGGCACTCAAGAGAGATATATGTAAAACATTATCATTTTAAAAGATCTCCTATCCTTCATAACTCAGCCACAGTATCAAATATTTGTCATTTACAAATATGCAGTCTTTTATCACTTCAGTATATGAACCTCGCCTTCAATTCAAACAGCAGTAACCCAGATAGATGTACTTTCCAATAAAATTTTCTTCTTAATAATTTAGTCAGCCTCAAAAAAGATCCTTTTCCTGATGATATAAATCTGCAGGAAATGAAGCATGGAGTAGATGACAGATAATTTATGCTGCTCTTTTTTTAGCCGACTCAATACAATGTTGTCAATGTTTCCAAAAAGGAGGTTGAATTAATAATGTACAAGTGTTGAAAACAGAAACAGATTTAAGGTAGAGGGCAAATTTTGGACAGAGAAATAGAAGACATGTTACTTTGTTTAATATTCTATCTGACTTTTTCATCAACGTTGAAAACCAGGGAAAGAATAGCCTGCACAGTATTTCACGCTTGCTGACAATGCAAGTTTACTTACTCTCTTCCCCTTTCCTCTCATTGGTGAATTAGTGGTTGTGGCCACATAAAATGGTGTCTGGCAAAGGATGCTGGGAAAAGTGGCCAAGTTCAGGGATAAACAGGCTGCAGATCTCAAATAAACATAAAACTGCAGCCCAGACTTTTGCAAATAGCTCAGGAGAAAGGCCAACAAGAGGCCATCCCTGGACAATGGGCTTAAATGCAAATCGAAATAGTGTAGCAGACTTGGTGGCATCTGTTTCCTTATTCGGAAAGGCCTACATGCCTCGGACACCAACGGACTTGGCCAGTAAGGACACGCCCCGCCATCAAGATGGCGGGTATTAATTTGACCTAATCGATCAGGGTGAACGAACCGTGATTGATTGATTGGACGATCACCTGGGACTGCCAAAAAGGGCACGAAAACTCCTGGGGATAAAAGGTGATGCGCAACCTCTCACTCACTCTCTCAACAGCAACCAGCAATGGTGACCCTTCACCGGCCGAAGAAGAAGACCATCCAGCCATCGATGGGAGGACCAGAGCCAAGGCAATGACGACCAGCAACAGACTTCCAACACTGCCAGACTGAGGACTCCAGATAAAGGCCATGGGCTGCTTTCTCCGCACCTGTTGCTCATTTTGATCCCAACAGTGTCGCCAATACTGTTGCTAATATTAATGATGTTGGTGAACCACAAGCCTTCCCTTATATCGATCAAATGACCATACAACCAGTTAGTTAGTTCAAGAGATGGTTTATTTACATACACAAGGGTTATGTCGACATGCAAACACAATATCTACTAAGAGTTAAGCCACACCTATCAGCTCCAATAACCTATACTTAACTTCAGGGCGACCGGCACTGTGCAAATGGATAAGGCCTTTATAGAACATAGAACATAGAAAATACAGCACAGAACAGGCCCTTCGGCCCACGATGTTGTGCCGAACCTTTGTCCTAGATTAATCATAGATTATCATTGAATTTACAGTGCAGAAGGAGGCCATTCGGCCCTTTGAGTCTGCACCAGCTCTTGGGAAGAGCACCCTACCCAAACTCAACACCTCCACCCAACACCAAGGGCAATTTGGACATTAAGGGCAATTTATCATTGGCCAATTCACCTAACCCGCACATCTTTGGACTGTGGGAGGAAACCGGAGCACCCGGAGGAAACCCACGCAGACACGGGGAGGACTCCGCACAGACAATGACCCAAGCCGGAATCGAACCTGGGACCATGGATCTGTGAAGCAATTGTGCTATCCACAATGCTACCGTGCTGCCCTTAAGAACAAATAAATCTACACTATATCATTTTCCCGTAATCCATGTACCTATCCAACAGCTGCTTGAAGGTCCCTAATGTTTCCAACTCAACTACTTCCACAGGCAGTGCATTCCATGCCCCCACTACTCTCTGGGTAAAGAACCTACCTCTGATATCCCTCCTATATCTTCCACCTTTCACCTTAAATTTATGTCCCCTTGTAATGGTGTGTTCCACCTGGGGAAAAAGTCTCTGACTGTCTACTCTATCTATTCCCTGGATTTCACTTGGCTGGTTCGAAGAAAGTGGCTCTGTCTCTGCTGGGCTCACCTGTCAGGTAGCGATCGTTGGTCTTGTACTTGGCTGGCTGTTCCTGCTACAATTGGTTTGGCATAGGCCGGATCCAAAAGAGATAGAACACATGGCTGTGCTCTCTTTTATCCCTCTGGGATTTCGCGCTCTTTGAGGCGGTCCTTAACCTTGGACCCAATAGTTCGACAGGGCTCTGATCACTGTCTTCAATTTCGGCCAATAAAGGGGCGGGTGCCTTGGTGGCTGGGCGGGTCCTTAGCGGTCATTGACCTTGGCAGTTGTGCATTATGAGTAACGCTAATTCGGTCAGGTCTGGTTACCTGTACTTTAGATACACATAGGCTGTGTATCTGTTGAGTCCTGGGATGGCCGTAATTCCCATGGTCCTTTGCAGGTGGCCATCTTAAATGGCTACATACCCCGATACCGAAATCGCATTCAGCGCCGGGGCAGAGAATCCGGTTTCCCGCATGAAATCGGGATCGACGCCGGTCCCCCTATTCTCCACCCCCCCCCCCCCGAAAAGCGCCGTACTCGTGGTGTATGCCGTGCCGAGTATCCACCGCCTCAGGCCATTGCCTGAGGCCCGCCCCGCTATTCTCCGTCCCTGACTGGCCAAAGTCCCGACGGCATGGTTCCAATCTGGTCCTGCCGTTCGGGAAACTCGCGAGGCGGCTGCGGACTCGGTCCGCGGCCACCACAGTCGGAGGAGGGCCGATCGGAGGGCAGGGGGAGCCTCATTCAGGACTGGGGCTATGTGTGCGGGTGGTCCAGATCGGAGGCACTATTTTGGCGGTCCAGGTCTGCGGGCTGTGATCACCATGGAGCATGGCGCAGCCGCTGGAGGCCGCTGCAATACGCATGCGTGGCCTCTGACCCAGATGTGCGGGGGGATCGTATTGGCAGCTGGAGCTGCGAGCTCCACGACAGCTGCCTGCTAGCCCCCTGCAAGACGGTGAATTTTTCCTGGCGTAAAAAAACACAGTTTTCATGAAGGCGTGGGGACATAGTTCCAAAAACAGAGGATCGGTACTTGCCAGTCACTTGGACATTAAGTTATGATCTTGTATGTAATAACCTTAGAGTTCAACTTGTATGTGTGTGTGATTTAGATAATCTTAGCATTGTGTGCTAGCAAATATTATGTTGCATGAAACAACTTGTGGTCATTTGTCCATTGTATATGGGTTAAAGACACACTGTGGTTTAGGCACAACATGGTTGATCAGGATAGCACACTCGACCCATCTGAATGAACTTTGTTCACTGAAGTTTCCCTCCCGGACCCTGGTTGGCTATGATGCAGCCAGTTGTAAAGAAGAAGCAGCCCCTGAGGGGCAGGTAGGAGGGGGTGGGGTTGGTGTGTGGGGGGGGGGGGGGGGGGGGGGGGGGAGTCTGCAGAAAGGCATCCAAACACTCCAAAGCATCCATCGAGGCGTTATTGGATGAAACCAGGAAAAGAAGAGATCAATGAAATAGTATGAGGGAGTTGGGGTGGTAGGGTGGTGTGGAGGTTGTGGGATGCTGGGGT
Source organism: Scyliorhinus torazame (assembly GCF_047496885.1). Lineage (NCBI taxonomy): Eukaryota > Metazoa > Chordata > Chondrichthyes > Carcharhiniformes > Scyliorhinidae > Scyliorhinus > Scyliorhinus torazame. Next base: position 193,919,916 of record NC_092715.1, read on the forward strand.
TGAGGTGGTGTGGGGGAGATGGGGTGCTGGGGTTGGAGTGGTATAGAGGAGGTGGCAAATTTGGGTGGTGGGGTGGTATGGGGGTGGGTGGTGTGGGGTTGTGCCACACATGCCATAGGGACACTGCAACTCCGTGGGGGCTTACTTGGTTCCCAGATGCCAACCTTCGCCTCGGTGACTGTCCTCTCCCCAGACCCACCAACCAGGTCCGGTGCCCGCCATTCCAGGATGATGAGGGGCCGCATGTCTCTAAGTGGGCTTGTATGTCGCCCCATACCGCTCACCCAAAGGGGAATGTCACCCCTCACACCTCCTTTATAGAGAAGAAAATTTGAGGTCACCATGAAAACCTTCAAATGCCATGTTACAGACACGTACGTTTTCATCTTGGCAACCGCATTTAAAGTATGAATGGAAAAAGGAAACTGAAAAAGGGAAGATTGAATTTGCTGATCGGATTGCCAAAGTGCTTGGAGAAGAGTGGAATCCTCAAGAAAACGTGGCCCTTCTTGTCAAGGCCAACAAGATCAATTCATTGAAAGAAGTATAAGATGATCCTGCAAGTCTGTGCTCTCAGTAGGAGGCCTAATTGCATGGAGTGTCAGTTCCAGTTAGGACTGCAGAAGTGCTAAATCACCCATTATATACCCACAAAGATCAAATACTGAAACCCTGTTTGGCAGATGGTGCAGCAATAATTATCAATTCTGTTACATTACTACAAGCAAAGTTGTCTTACAATGATGGTTAATTGACAGAGGCAAGTACATGGATGACTCTTCTCCTTCACAGAATGAAAGATTATTTTACATATTTCCAGATGAGAGTTGTGCTTCAGAACATGCTTACACAAATTCATCCCTTGCTGCTATAGATATGAAAGATCAGCTCAGGGAGACAAGCCTATTTCATTTACAGCTGGTAGGGAAAGACCATCACTATAATGAAAAATTTTAATGAAAATCGCTTATTGTCACAAGTAGACTTCAAATGAAGTTACTGTGAAAAGCCCCTCGTCGCCACATTTCGACACCTGTTCGGGGAGGCTGGTACGGGAATTGAACCCACGCTGCTGGCCTGCCTTGGTCTGCTTTAAAAGATAAGACTCAACTTTTAAAAAACCTCAATTACGAAAATAGCCTGAACTAACTGGGGCTATTTACTTTCAGGTACAGAGATTTTGGAGTAATTTAATAAATCATTCCAAATTAATTACATAAAATAAGTTAAATTATGTGATCCGTAGAAATTAAGACTTGGACCATCAGACATCTCAAAGCACTTTACAGCCAATGAAATACTTTTGAAGCGTAATCACAGTTGTGATGTCGGAAACACAGCAGCCAATTTACACACAGTAAACTCCTAGGAACACCAATATAATCGTGATCAGCTGGTCCATTTTTGTGATATTGATTGATAGCTAAACATTGACTCGAACACCAGCGATAACTCCCCTCATTAGTGGGCCCGACCGGTATTCACCGGGGCCTCAGCGATTCACCACCTCCGATGAGCCGAATTCCTGATGGCGAGGTTCACTTGTGCTTCTAAAAATCATTAAACCGATGTCGTGGTTGATGAGGGAGAGAGAGAAGAGGTAGGACACGGAGAGGTGCAACTGCGGGCTGCCGGCCTGGACACTGGCCGTGCTGGCTAGGGTGGTGCATTGCCAGGCGAGAGCAGGGTGACCAGGGAACGGAAACGGACTTGTGGCTGGGGTGAGCCCCCACAGGACTGGGGCAGTATTCAGCCATGGACCGCCATTGCCGCGGCCTGCAAGGGAGCCATCTTATTGCACACTCAGCTGAACACCCACCTTGGGCCCTGGTTCTGCAGAGTGCCACCGGCTGTATGGGCACCTCCACCCCGCAATCCAGCACCCACCCTCCACCTCACTAAACATGCACCCCACCCTCCACCACATCACTCCCCACCGTGGCGTGACATCAGGCGGCCAAACCCAGGGCAATGTGCACTGTAGCCCCTACATGGGTGCCAGGCAGGGGCCACGGAGCGTACCACTAGCAAAGGCACCGCCAGCTGAAGTTACCCTTTCAGCAGAGACGGGCGCCAGGGTCAGAGCTGCCATGGTACCGGGCACCGAGAGGGCCAGGGGTGTGAGGATAGGGGGTGGACATGTGGCGGTAGAGTCCGCAGTGCCAACTGGGGGCACCGTGTAGCCTCTTGGACCTGGTTAGGCACGGGGGTACACACCATGCTACCATGTCTGCTTTTCACCCCCTGCAGACATTGGACATTGGAATTCAATCAGCATTGTTGGCCTTCCTGCTAGTCTCTGCAACCCTGGGGGATGCCCTATGGCTGTACGAGCTGGAGCTGCTCGAGGAGGAGGAAGCTGCAGCAGAGGAACATGCAGCAGTGGAGCGTGAAACAATGGAGCCTGCCCCAGAGGAATAGGAGACAACTGCCCAGGATGGAAAGCGAGCCGCCCAACAGGCTGAGGAGGAGGTTTTGCCAATCAGGCGCCGCATGAGACCTCGCGTGTAGCAGCACCGCCTGTCGCTCGTGGACGTGCCGGACCAGGCATGCCAGCGAAGACTCTGGCTGAGCAGAGAGTCAGTGTGACATATCGCCAGATGATGGCACACCTGGCACCACAGGGGTATGGGGAAGGACAGCCGCTCCCGGTGGTCATCAAGGTAATGAATTTTTATGCCACGGGGTCCTTCCAGGCGTCTAATGGGGACCTGTCCAGGATCTCACAGACTTCGGCGCACAGGTGCATCCCTGCCGTCACGGAGGTCCTAATACATCCATTTTGATGTGGACTCCGTCCATCAGGATTCCCGGGCAGCGGGATTCGCCGCCATCACCGAGATGACCGTGGTCCAGGGGGTGATTGACGGAATGCACGTTTCCCTACGAACACCAACAGGTGATAGGCTGCACCATTTACCTCTGCACCCTATACCAGTCAGTGTGCACGATGCCTTCATCCTGGCACACTCGACGATTCCGGCCATGTTAAACAGGCCCTCCCGGCTGGGCAGTTGGCTCCTGAGAGACAGGGCTTGTTCACTGCAGACATGGCTGACAACATCTATCCGGAAGACACAGACCAATAAGGAGACCTCCTACATCGACACCCATACAGCGACCAGGGGTGTGATCGAGTGGTGCATCAGCCTCCTGAAGATATAGTTCAGATGCCTGGGCCAGACTGGAGTGCCCTCCAGTATGATGCTGAGAGTGTCGCCCTCATTACACAGCATAGGGGCGACGTACTAGCGGAGAAGAATAAACACCAGGCCGCGTCCGATGAGGAGGATGGGGGTGGGGGGCTGGACAGGACATAAGGCGAGGCAGGCATAAGAGGCCGCAGGATGTGTGCGCCAGGGCCAACTCCTTGTCTGAGACACCAGCATGGGCCCCATCACCTCCTCCTCCCTCGGGGTGCTCGATGGCCCCCGGGCTACTCCATGGGACAGGGGTGCAAGAGGAGCTATCCCTGAGGCTCCCCCACCACCTGGTGCTGCCAGTCCTGGAGACCAGCTGCACGCTCATGGCAATGGGGCACAGGGTGTGGACCATTTCCGCCTGGGGCCGATTGGCTGTGCCACCACCTTCTGGGCCTGTGTCACATCAGCCAGTAACTGCGTCATCTCCCTCTGGGACTGGACTACCTCCCTGTGTCTGTGCCACAATGCCTCGACCATGGACGCCACCCGTGCAGTGTTGGTCTGGGTGACACGCATTGTATGTGGGACGGGGGTTGGTGCTGGGGCACAGTGCTGCCTACTCACCTTGGCTGCCCTGAGTAGGTCATGCAGTTTTTTGCAGCACTGCTGGCCAGTCTGAACCATGTTGCCCACAGCGCTGACCACCTCTGCCACCTGCGCCAGGCATGGCGAACAGATAATGGCGGCAGCGGGCAACCTCCTTCCCGGGCCGAGGTAGAGGGTCATCTTCCTCTCCTCCAAGGTGTCTAAGAGGGTCTCCAGCTTGTCCGCGAACATTGGTGCCGCTCTCCTCGCTGCCATCGTGTTGGCTGGGATGGTGTATGTGGGGAGTGAAGTATGTATATGTGCCTGGAGCTTGTCAGCCTCCTGAGTGTCAATCGCAAAACCGGTGAATCCGGCACCATTTATCATTGTAACCGATTGTGTTCCATGTGGTACCGGTACTAGCCCCTTAACAGTAGCCGAATTGGTCCAGGTGCAGCGCCGGTTTTGGAAGTCCACGAATTCTGCATTGGCGTCAACTGTCTCACAAATGGAGAATCCTGCCCATCATCTCTCCTTTACTGCAGTAACTGACTCCTTAACTAGCAATGCAATGCCGCATCCTCCTTTACCCCCTTCCCTGTCTCGTCTGAAGATTCTATATTCCGGGATGTTGAGCTGCCAATCCTGCCTGTCCTTCAACCATCTCTCAGTGATGGCTACTGTATCTCAATTCCAGGTGTCAATTTTTGCCCTTCACCCATCCGTTTTATGAGTGATACCCCTGGAATTAAAGTAGAGGCCAACCACTCTTGCATTACTCCCTTAATACAGCTGTACTCCCTCTGCTTTACTGTATTAGGCTGGTTCCCTATTCTATGAAGTTTGTGCCCCCTCCACTTGCTGAATTAGTTTAAACTCCTCCCAACAGAACTAGCAAACACGTCCTCAAGAACGTTCGGCCTGCTTTAGTTCAGATGTAGACCACCCCGCGTTACAGGCCCCACCTTTCTGAGAAACGGTCCCGTGATCCAGGAATCTAAATCCATCCCCCCTGCACCAAATGTTAATCCACACATTCTTCTGTGCTATTCTCCTATTTCTGTCGTCAAGAGCACATGGCACTGGGAGTAATCCAGAGATTACAACGCGAATCAGAGAGGAACGTTTCAGATTTTTTGAAGTGCCTGGGCTTTTATCTCTTTTTTGCCATCCCAAGGAGATTAAATGGCTGTCATTGCATAAAGGGTGTCTAATCATAATGCATCAGTTAACCTGACTGTGTGGGGCAAGTTTGATGGATTATCGTCTTTTCCACCTGTCATTTCTGAATGTACTATTAGATTTCCTCCCCCTCATAATATGAAACGACTAAGATCAAAAACTTGGAAAAGTTAGGAAAGATTTTTTTATCAACCTCACCCAGCATCCCACAACTTGTGTTATAATTGAGTTTTTCAGGTTTGGACAAACAATTGTTCAGACTCTAAAATTGCCAATAATTCTGTTCTGGTGCAATTTATGTTGTGTCTTCCATTGCTGCTAATTTCACATTGTTTCAGATTAGGCTTTCTTGAGGGTTGTTATCAATCTTGCAACTTGCACCCAAATCTCCAGCATAGAATAAATGGATTGACTGGAGCCATTCCATAAGAATTACATTTTATTTTGTCAAGGGTTCAAAGTGAATAACATGAATGTATGCAAGTTGTTGGCCTTGAGTAAAATTCGAGAGAGGTTTTTACAAATCAGTGTTAATAATAAGACCAACAGATATAGATTATCATAGAATTTACAGTGCAGAAGGAGGCCATTCGGCCCATCGAGTCTCCACCGGATCTTGGAAAGAGCACCCTACCCAAGGTCAACACCTCCAACCTATCCCCATAACCCAGTAACCCCACCCAACACTAAGGGCAATTTTGGACACTAATTTATCATGGCCAGTCCACCTAACCTGCACATCTTTGGACTGTGGGAGGAAACCGGAGCACCCGGAGGAAACCCACGCAGAATTATAGGAGCAGAATTAGGCCCATCTTATGATATGTTTCTCATCCCCATTCTCCTGCCTTCTCCCCGCAATGCATGACACCTCTCTTAATCAAGAACCTATCTATCTCTTACTTAAAGATGTGCAGGTCAGGTGGATTGGCCGTCCTGAATTGCCACTATGTGTCCAAAGGTTAGGTCGGTTAATGGGGATAGGGCGGGGGATTAGGCCTGGATAGGATGCTCTTTCGAGGGTCAGTGCAGACTCCATAAGCCGAATGGACTCCTTCTGCACTATAGGGATTCTGTGATTCTAAATACACGCTGTGACTTTAATGGGAAACAAGGAAATAGCAAAGGTGTTGAACAAGTATTTTATATCTCTGCACAGTGAAAGACACAAAAATCATCCCAGGAATAGTGGAAAACCAAGAGGCAAAAGGAAGAGAGGAATTGAAACAATCACTATCACTGTCACACCACTGCTCCACCCGCCCTCCGCAAGTCGGCCCCGAACCCCTCCCCCCAGCACAGATTGCTTGGTGCCCCCCCACCCACAAGTACAGGGGTGACGAGACATGCCCCTCTGCCCCAGGCATCCCCATAATAGAAGGACCCCGCAGTGGGAGTTTTGGCGGGTTGCGGGCTGCAATGTAGTACAGAGGGAGGGGGGGGAGGGGCCAATTTGTGATGCGGGGGTGGTGTACCTTGGACGGTCTCTACTATTGTGGCCCTGGCATGTACCGCCGCGGGGCAACCATTGCCCCCTTGCCACATTGCGAGGTCCAGCACGCCAGGGCCACAATTACAGAGACCACAAGTAAACTGTGCCTCCATGATTCCCAGTCACGGGGACCAAAGAATTACAAGAGGGCAGGACATAGGGCGCTGGGCCTGGTAAATAGATGCAAACGGGCCAGCTGAGTAACCAAACTATAAACTGGATACTCTTTTATTTTGTTTTATGGACTCTAATTTGATCAACCTATCCTTACCCACTCCCCTGTATGTATATGTGTGCATTTGTGTGTGTGTGCACATGCATGCATGTACATGTTTTGGTGCGAAAATCGATGTGTAATTTGTTTTACTTAGATTGTTTTAAGCTAAGCTGTTTCTTTGTTAAATTCTGCTTGTCGCTTTTTTATGATCACAGTGCATAAACAGTAAAATATTCACTGCAGTGGCATTTATCCTTTTCAAACAAAGAATCATGTTGCAGTCAAGTGAGAAGAGAGAAAAGAGAAAAGTAATTTGGCGCCTCCTCACCTGGTCCGTTCAAGGGAGACAGAATCAAGGAAAGTATAGGCTGGTTACTCTGAAGTCTGGCACTGGGAAAATGGCAGAATCCATTATTAAAGCGGAAGGATCAAAATATATTAAAAATCGTAGTACAACCAGGCAGAGACACCATGGGTGGACATGATCCCACCAGCAGGTTCACTGACGGGAGGGGTGGGAGAATTTGGCAGGAGGCCCATAAATTGTTTTTATATCGGTGTGAATTTCCCGAGGGATCTCACATTGATGCCCACCGTGGCGGATCGGAAAACCTGCTGGTAGCCGGCATTAAACTGATTTGCATCCCGCTTATGTGATTCAGATTAAGGCCCAACCAGAATCTTCCCCTCATGCTCTATTCTCTGCGAAAGCAGCAGGAAAACATGCCAGTCCAGAACACATCGAAAGCAACATGGCCGTGCGGAAGTTGGGACTTACCTGAAGAATGCCTGGGAGTTTGCGATGGAGGCCGCCAGTGACCCTGGATTGTGGAATACCACAGCAGTGGGTGGAGGGAGCATCTTTCAGGTGGATCTTCCTGTTTCAGTGTCATCAAGGAGGTCCAACTTCCAGCTTCAGTGTGTCCTTGGAGGTCCATCTTCTTTCTTCAACATGTGGGTCAGTGATGTTTGGCACCTTTTAAATATGGCACCATGATATGACAGTGGGACGCGCACAATCAGGCCCACCCCGCTAAACTCCTGGATGCATAATTAATGAGGTCAGGGCCGGAAAACATGGCATGGGGCTGGATTCTCCAATACTGGGGCCATGTCCCCACACCAGCAAGGGAACGGTGGCGTTTTATGCCAGGAAATCTGGTGCAAAACAGCCACCGATTCCCCATGTTGCTGGGGGCCAGCAGGACAGCAGTCTAGAGCATCCAGCTGTAGCTGCCGATAGGCCCCGGATAATTGCTGGGTCCATGGTTGCGCATGCGCACAGCGGCGGCCTACAGTGGCTGCGCTGTACTACCTGGTGAACGCAGCCCACAGCCCCCCGGCCTGCAAAACAGTCCCCTCCTTCAGCCGGTTCGCACGCCCTGGATCGCCCCACCACAGTGCTCCCAGCCCCGAATAATGTCCCCCACTGCCCGCGGGTCGGCTCTCCCCCGACTGTGGCGGCGCTGGACTAAGTCCGCAGCCGCCACGCTGAGCTCCCGACAGGTGAGACCACACGCCGTCAGGAACCCAGCCATTCGGGGGTGGAGAATTGGGGGGGGGGGCGGACCTCAGGTAGTGTCCTGAGGCCATCGATACGTGGTGCGCCATACTCGGAGAGGGGGCAGCTTTGGAGGGGGCAGAGCAACGCAAAATTTGGATTCTCCGGCTGTTCGTCGAATGCGATTTTGCCGTTGGCAACTGGAAATTCCAGCCCATGGTTTCCCTCTGCAGTGAGAAACAATCCCTGCACAGAGAGGAGAATCATGCCCTGTGTGTTTGTGAAAGGGAAATCATGTTTGACAAATTTATTCAGAGTTTCTTTGAGGATGCAACAAGCAGGGTGGTTAGAGGGGAACCAGTAGGTGTAAATTATACGGATCAGAGTTGGGGTCTCAACTATTTACAATCTATTTTAATGACATGAATGAAGGGGCCAACTCTTATATAGCCAAATTTGCTGAAGGTGCAAAGATAAATAGAAAAGCCAGTTGTGAGAAAGATAGAAAGAGTCTGCAAAGGGATATAAATAGATTAAGAGTGTGGGCAAAAATTGTCAGATGGAGTATAATGTGGGAAATTGTAAATTGTCCACTTGGGCAGGAAGAATAGTGAAGTAAAATATTATTTAAATGGAGAGATACTGCAGTATTCTATGTTGCAGAGTGGCCTGGGTGTCCTTGTACATGAATCACAAAAAGTCAACATTCAGGTCCAGTAAGCAATTAGGAAATCAAACAGAATGTTCGCTTTATTGGAAGGGGAATGGAGTAGAAAAGTGATGTGATATTGCGTGCATGACATTGTAATGTATAGGTGCTTGGCAGAACAAAGGTCAATATGGGACTGGGGAATAGCACAGCCCATGATGTGATGTATACAGTGACATGTTAAGAGATTCAGAGAATATTCTGGAAGCACCTCCATGCATGATAATAATCTGGGATCTGTAAATAGTTAAAGACTAACAATAAATGGCTCATATTTAAATATACAAGTCTGAAGCTCCTCATAACTGAGACACCACAGCAATGACACAATAATACAAAATAATTGGCAGCGATGGGATCATCATACAACATGGAGATCAGACGTAATATGAAAGATGGCATTTTAAAGGATGAACCTAGAACAGCATCAGAATATATGAAAGACTAAGAGCAGCTGGAGCCTAACCAGAGAGACGTGTACCAAGGAGAAAAATTGTAGACAAAGCTGAAGGGCCTTTGCTACAAACTTAGAATTGGAGGAATCCGCCAGAATGAGTGGAAGTCCATTGCGAAATCTCCGTGTGATGCAGAGTGAAAAAAAGAAAAAACTTGGTCAGATCACAAAGAGGGGTGAGCAGAAAAGACAAAAGGCTGCAAGACCCTGAATGATGCTGAGTTAAGACACTTAGTTAGGCACATAAGAAGGGTGAGAAAAACTACAAAGATTGCAAAAACCTGAGTGATGCTAAATCTAAGACCAGGTTCATTCACAAAATGGTGAGCAAAAATTACAAAATATAATCTGTACTTATATTATAGAATTGGTAGCAGTCCCACGGCTCAGCATATCCATGGAGAAGCTGGAAGCCAGCTGCAAGTAAAAAAAGATACCTGTGGAAAAAAGCAGGCAAAACAGAGGAAGAACTATAGGGGAAAGTGACAAAGCCACAGAGCCCAGTTAAAATTTAAAAAGCAGAACCTGCAGAGTTAAAATAAAAGAGACCTGCAAAGTTTAAGAGAGAGGTGCTATAGCTTTCAGTTAAAAGAAGAGCCCTGAACAGAATGCAAGCCTCCCGAGTCTCCCAGAGTGTGAACAATAAAAAAAGAGAAAAGTTCCTGTAGTGTTTTTTTAAAGAAGAACAAATTCTCAAAGATTAGAGATTTGAAATCATTAAAAGGCAAGAATTGCCGAGGAATTGTCAAAACCCATAAAGCGTGGGAAGCTCACAACAAAGAAAACCAACAGCTGAAGTGAGAAAAAACGGTTACTGCACTTATAATCTTAAAGGGGCAATGACATTTGAAACAGAACTACAAGAAAAAACAAGCGACATGGACAGAAAATTACCTGAGATTCCAGGCAGAGGGCAACTCCCGGTAAGATTCAAAAGTAAAGGGTTTTGAAAATGCTGACACTGTACCCAAACCTCAACAGCAGTTTGGAGTGAGCAGGTGGCTGTGAATGAGGGAGAGCCACCTGAGGTAATTAAAAAGAAGCAAAAGGTGCAAAGCGTAAATGAAGCTGTTCACATTGGAGCTCAACTGGAAGTTTTCAAGATCAAAAGCAACATCAGCAACATGACCATCAGCAACATGAAGAAATGAAGGCTGTCTTAAACAACAGAATGGAAGCACATTGAAAAAAAGCAGACAGGTTGGTAATAACTTGAAGGAGCACAGAAGCAAATTAAATGGAGAAAGCCAAGTACCAGAACACAGAATACCATTCCTCCAAACGTGACAGACCATACTGGAAGAACTGCCAAGCCTCAAGACCATCTGAATTCATTAAGTCTGAGACTTGGGGCGCGATCATGCGGGCAAACGTTAATGTCCACTTCTGAAAACGTTCAGCAAGGTGTTTCTCGGTGGCTGCAGTGCCGAGAAACATCCGCTATTCAATGGCAATTTGCTGGCTTCTTTTTGGCCTCGGGGAGTTTCTCCCCACTAAGGCCAGACTTTAGTTGACTTCCTACTGGCGAGATCAGCTGGCCAGCAGGAACAGCTGTTCCCAGATTTTTGATTGATGAGGGAGTCAAGGATTATAGGAGCAGGCAGAAAAATGAAATTAAGGCCATAATTAGATCAGCCACAATCTTGTTGAATGGCAGAGCAGGCTCAAGTGGCCAAATGGCCGACTCTTGCACCTATTTCTTACATTCTTATGTTCTTATGTAATTGCTTTGAGTTGAAGTCTTGAGCCAGGCTTCATATTTTTCTCCAGTGAATACTTAACATGGAAATGATAATTAATGCAGTCAATGCGCATTACTTTTAACCACTGATAATGTTGTTCTCCTCATTGTAATTACTTCTGTATGATTATTTCTTCCCATACAAATTTCTTTGCCATTCTTTTTAATAATCTATTATATCATCTTATTTTGAGTCAAATAAATACTCAAAAATCCAAATGTTCTAATTTTTAATGTGACAGTGATGCCAGAGAAACTTCCTTCCAAACATTTCCACTGACCTTAGAGAATGTAGTCTTGCAGATAATTAGGCGCAAAAGTCTTTAATCATTTTTAAAATGTTGTGATCTGGGATTTTCTGTCTTCTGAGTGAGGTGTTTAATCAATTTTAATTATTATGTATCTTATCTTTAGTAATGGTAGGTCACTATTAATTAAAATTTGTGATCATTTAATTAAGTTAGTCACAGCAACATAAAACCATTACTGTAATGTTGTGAGGCATGTAATAAAACAAATTAAGTTTTCATATGTAAATTACTCTATCCTTTATAATGCAAGTTTGGAATTTTTAATGTAATGTAAGTATGCATCTATTCTGTATTGGGTGAAGAGGGTTGGTAAAGGTTTGTGAGAAGTATAAAAACTGGTGAGGACCACTTGGAATGAATAACCTGTTTCTGTGTTGTAAATGCTTTGCAATCCTATGTAATAATTATATATCTTTTAAATGAAATATTTATTTATGCGATTTATGGATATCCCTGTTTCCTGCCCACCCAGATTGCATTTATAAGTGCTTGAAAATGAGAAGCAAGCCATTTCACATATTGGAATAGTTAGAGGAGGCAGTGGCATTGTGGTATTGTCACTGGCTAATATTCCAAAGATGGTAATAAGTCAAACAGAGGCAGAAGTCCCGGTTATATTCCTTGCCTTTTCCTCCAAGATAGCCAGATATGTAGTATTGACAAAGAATACACAAATAAGAAGATTGAGTCAAAACTAATTTATTTTACACTACGAAACTAAAATGAAGTTCGCACACTCTACTGAGTTACAGATAATAAAAAAATGATACTGAATCTGTAGTACAGAATTAATATTCTATCTAACTATTAAAGTACACTATGACTTGACCTCATGCTATATTTCTCTCTTCAACTTTCACTCTGCTCTCTTCATGTTCTCTTCAGCTTCTCCCAGAATTCCTAGAGATGCTGTCATATGTACAGCAAATTAGTGACTCCCTTTAGTGTTTGATTTATACATAGATTCATACACTAACCCTTTACTATACTGGCATTATACACATCATTACACACCCCTTTTTTTTTAGACATTTCTTTTCTGTATGACTAAAAGGAAAAAATGTATAACATCGTTACAGAATACATGATATGTATATTAAATTAACAGGTGAGCCAGAAAAAATTTATCAAATAGTTCATTTGTGATTATTCACAAGTTAAGTCTGTCTGGTTTCCTTCTTATCCTGGACAATCTTCTCAATTCAGTAAGAGGAGTGTCAGAAGTCTTGAACGTCTTCTGCTATCTTGGAAGATGTCAATGTATTATGAAATAGACTTTCATGCATTTGAAGATCAGGAAATATCTTGTTAAAAGATTGAATTTTTAAAAGTGCCCTTCGATTTTGTCGAACAATTGAACCTTCACTCGTGTGAATAATGTGTAAGTGTGGTGCTGCTTGATGAATTACCTTAGCAGAAGCAGATCATCCTTCAGCAGGAATGAGAATCTTCATTTGATCACCTGGATTCAGTGGTTCCAGTGGTGTCATATTTCTCCTGAATGCTTTGTTGATGTCGCATTTTCTTGATGATTGGCTGAAGATTGGGATCAGGAAGTCTAATGCATGGAAGAGTTGTTATTAATGCTCTGTTCATCAATAGTTGAGCAGGAGATAAACCAATTGCAAGAGGAGTAGCTCTGTAATTGAGTATAGCTAGGTTCATGTCAGAATTAGAATCAAGAGATTTTTTGAAAAGTTGTTTCATGATGTGAACTCCTTTTCCAACTTTCGCATTCAGTTGTGGATAGTGAGGATTTGAAGTTATGTGAGCAAAATTATATGCTTTAGCAAATTCTGTCCATTCATAACTATCAAAACAAGGTCCGTTATCTGTCATGACTTTGCATGGTATCCCAAGTCTAGCAAAAATTTCTTTTGTAGCCTTGATCACGGATTTAGCAGTTAAGTCAGACAGCTTGATAACTTGAGGATAGTTTGAGAAATAATCAATGATGAGAATGCAATCACGACCATAAAAATTAAATAAGTCGATTCCCACTTTTGACCATGGAGTCTTTTCCAGACCATGCGGTAGAAGTTTTTCTTTGCATTGAGTTGATTGGTTTCGTTGACATGTTTCACACTCAAGAATCAGGTTGGTGATGTCCTTGTTGATGCCTGGCCTATATGCTGCCTGTCTTGCTCTTCTTTTGCATTTCTCTTCGCCTAGCTGACCTTCATGTATTTTTTGTAATATCATGGGTCTAAGTGTCATAGGAATCACTATGCGATCGAGACGGAGTAAAAAACCATCAACAACTGTGAGTTCAGCTTGACTGTTTCTGTGTTTGGAACAGTGTCCTTTGGGCCAACCATTGTTCAAATAGTTAGTGACATGTTGCAACATTGGATCTTTGTTTGTCTCATCTCTGACGAGTTTCAGTTTGGCGTCTGACGCAGGTAAGGTTTCAGCTCGAAGCTGCAATTGAGCTTCAATGTGCTGAATGAACTCTGGTGGTCGTTCTTCTAAGTTGGCAGAATGAGATAATGCATCAGCAATTATCAAATCTTTGCCTGGGGTATAGACAGGTGAAAATCATATTGACGCAACTTCATAAGAATACGCTGTAACCTCGGAATCATGTCATTCAAATCTTTGTGAATAATGTGAACAAGTGGCTGATGATCAGTCTCGACCGTGAATGTAGGTAGGCCATATACATAGTCGTGAAACTGAGAATTCCAGTAAGTAAGCCTAGACATTCTTTTTCTATCTGGGAATACCTTTGTTCAGTAGGTATCAGTGATCACAATGCAGAAGCAACTGGTGGCCACAAAGTATCATCATCTCTTTGTAGAAGAACTGCTCCAATTCCACTTTGACTTGCATCCGTTGAGATTTTTGTTTCTGTATCAGGGTCAAAGAAGGAAAGAACGGGTGCAGTAGTCAATTGTGACTTTAGATCCATCCATTCTGTTTGATGAGCATCAGTCCATGAGAATGTCGTAAACTTCTTGATGAGATGTCACAAGGCTGTAGTTCTGGAAGAGAGGTTTGGAATGAACTTTCCAAGGAAATTTACAATGCCTAGGAATCTCAACACTGCTTTCTTGTCCTCTGGGTCTGTCATCTTCTGTATGGCAGCAATCTTGTTATTGTCAGGTTGCACACCATATTCCAAAATTTGATCTCCCAGGAACTTTAAACTTGAGATCTAAAATAGCATTTGGCTCTGTTTAGTTTTAAACCAAATTTGTGTATCCGTTGGAAGACCTGCAATCGCCTTACATTATGCTCTTCATGTGTAGATGATGTCATGTGAGAGTACCTTTAAGAAATGGGTGTTTAAGAAATGTACCTTTAAGAAATGGGTGTTTAAGAAATGTACCTTTACGAAATGTTTTTGTTTCAGTGATGTCAGAGTGTGGGTGGAGCTGGGCTGTCTGTCGGCGTTTTACTTTCGTTTTAGGCTGTTTGCTGCAGGGTGTGGTTTAGTTTCGTTTTCAGAGCTGGATAGATGCAGTCACAGCCAGAAGGGGTATTAGTCTCTCTCTCTGTAATCTAAAAACTGTAAATCGATCCTTTGGTGATTTAAAACTAATAACTGCTCTCAGTAGTGATTTTAACCTGATGTGCTTCTGTTTAAAGGTTTTTTTTAAATGTCTTATGGATGTTAAAAGGACAGCTTAAGGATTACTGTATTGTATTCTTTGGGGGTTGCATTTGAATTAATGGTTGCTAAGGTGTTCACTGTATGTTTTAAAAAGGTTAACTTGAGTTCATAGAATAAACATTGTTTTGCTTTAAAAAATACTTTTCCATTTCTGCTGTACCACACCTGTAGAGTGGGTTGTGTGCTCCCCATACCACAATCTATTAAAAGTTGTGGGTCAGGTGAACTCCATGATACACTTTGGGGTTCTCTAAACCCTGGCCCATAACAATAACCAAACGATGATAGCATCCACGTAGACTCCTACTCCTTCAATACCTTCAGTCATTTGTTCCATCACTCGATGAGATATCTCCGATGCTGAAATAATACCAAACGGCATTCTGTTGAAACAGTATCGACTAAACTGTGTGTTGAATGTACACAATTTCTTGCTTGTCTCATCTAACTGCATTTGCCAAAGCCGTCTGGAGGCTCCAGTTCAGAAAATATTTTTGCATTTGCCATTTCGCTGGTAATCTCTTCACAGTTGGATATTGGATAATGTTCACGTTTTATATTTTTATTTCGAACTTTTGGATCTGTGCAGATTCTTAATTCCCCAGATAGTTTCTTGACGCACACCATTGAACTGACCCAATCAGTCGGTGCTGTAACCTTGGAGATTATGCCACGGTGTTTGCATACGTGCAATTCTTGCTTTAATCTTTCACGAAACGGGGCAGGAACTCTTCTAGGAGGGTGTATCAGTGGTTTGGCATTTGGTTTCAATTGTATTTTATATTGAAATGGAAGAGTACCCATGCCTTCAAAGATGTGAGGAAATCGATCAAGAATTCCTTGAATATCTTCCTGAACAGGCGGAAGAGATGAACTTGTGCTATAAATTCTTTGAACTAGGTGAAGATCCTGTCAGGCTTGTGCACCTAAGAAAGATTCAACAATCTCAAATCTTAATGAGATGATGGTGTCGTGATTTGTCACAACTAGATCACAATGAGGTGATTGCTTTGCCATTATAATCACACAATTGACAATCTGTTTTCTATATTTTAGGAGGTTGACTTAGTTGCGAAAGGTCATTTGTGTTGATCAAGTTTGCAGAAGCTCCAGTGTCAAGCTTGAAAATGATTTCAGAACCATTTACTTGAAGCGGTGTGTTCCATTCGGATTCCATGTTAATAGATTGTACTATTTGAGGAGGAGATGAAATTTCTTTAGCAGCATCAGATTTTTCAATTATGCCTACAAAGAAGGAATCTTCTAAGCAATAAGCATCAAGATCATTGTCAGAGTGATCACTTTTATAGGTTTCTTCTTATGTTCATATGTGTCTTCAGTAGATTTGCAGATTTAAATTGTGTTGCTTTAAGTGAAGTACTGCATGCACAGCAAAGTGGTTGAGTTTGCAACATTTTGAGCCGGTTTTTCCAGGTTCAAGACATTATTTATGTGGGTGGATGTGTCCACAGCGTCCACATGTAGTGACGTTTGTTTCATCACGCGCAAAGTGTCTTTGCGCATGCGCAGAAAGGTTCTCTTACGTCTCGCGTCTTTTGGTGAAGTGCGCATGTGTAAGTCGGGAATGCGCAATATGGCTGCAGTTCGAAATGTGCATTTTTCTGAACTGTGTCACAGCTCCAAAGCAGTTGGTCTCGAAGCTCTCCATTTCGTTTTTCACAATCTCAGAATACTGACTTTTAGGCAATTCATGCAGTCGACACATTTCGATCACGTTTTCTAGCTTCAGATCTTTTTATCTCAGCAAAAGAGCTTTTCATCTATGATTCCAAAGACAACCTGGTCTGTGATCATAGAGTCAGATAATATGGAGAAATTACATGTTTGAGCTTTAAGTTTTAAATCTGTTATGAAGCAATCAATAGATTCCCCATCTTTTTGCATCCTTTTCTTAAAGATAGATCTTTCATATGGTTCATTAATTTGAGTCTTGCATTGCAGATCAAATTTCTCTATGACAACAATATATTTAGTTTTATCTTTGTCAGTTGCGAATTGAAAGAAGATATACAAGTTCTATGGCGTGTGGACCAACCATTGTTAAGAATGTTAGTTTCCGATTATCAATCGCATTGCCTAAATCAGATGCAGACAGATATAGTTGAAACTGTTGTTTGAAAACTTTCCAGTTAACATCTAGTTCACCAGATATCCTGAGTTGTCATAGAGATTGAACTTTCTCCATGAGTTCGGGTTTCTTCTGTGTTTTGCAGTAACAGGTCTGTAAGCAGTCGGTTCTTCGAAGTCTGAGTTGCGTGATAGGTTAGTTAGAAGCTAGCTAACAAATACTATCGAAATAACTTCAGCAGTATCCTGGTACCATGTTATATTCCTTTCCTTTTCCTCCAAGATAACCAGATATGTAGTGTTGACAAATAAGAAGATGAATCAAAACTAATTTATTTTACATTACTGAATTAGAATGACGTTTGCACACTCTACTGAGTTACAGATAATAAACTAATGATACTGAATCTGTAGTACAGTATCCAATATTCTATCTGACTATTAAAGTACACTCTGACTTGACCTCATGCTATATTTCTCTATTCAACTTTCACTCTGCTCTCTTCATGTTTTCTTCAGTTTCCCCAGAATTCCTAGACATGCTGTCTTATATACAGTGAATTAGTCATGCCCTCTAGTGTTTGATTTACACATAGATTCAAATATTAGCCCTTTACTATACTGGCATAATACATATCATTACAGTCCCTTCACCAGAATTCTTTTTATTAACAAAACCAACAGCAGTACAACCAGGTGCATTCAGCTTGCTGTCTACACTGGGAGTGCAGAGGATCTGATACCCCCTGTTATATACAGAGAAGAGATTCCCTGATTGGGCCACTAATCAGGGAACTCATATTCCAATTGGCCAATCTCAAAGACCTGGCCTAAGTCATGATGTGAAAGTGCCGGCATTGGACTGGAATGGGCTCAGGTGAGGAAGAAGCTGCGCTCTGAAAGCTAGTGATTCAAAACAAACCTGTTGGACTTTAACCTGGTATTGTAAGACTTCTTACTGGTCTAAGTCATTACAGAGACCCAGGGTAATCCTCTGGGAACATGGGTTTGAATCCTACCGTGGCAGTCATTACAGAGACCCATAGCAATCCTCTGGGAACCTGGGTTCGAATCCCACCATGGTTAATTCAATAAAAATCTGATATTAAAAGTCTGATGTTGAGCATGAAGCCATTGTTGATTGTTGTAAAAACCTATCCAGTTCACCAATGTCCTTTAGGGAAGGAAATCTGTTGCCATTGCCTGGTCTGGCCTATACACAGCAATGAGGTTAACTCTTAAATACCGCCTCAAGGGGGATGCACAGTGGCGCAGCGGTTAGCACTGCTGTCTCATGGCGCAAAGGTCCCAGGTTCGATCCTGGCCCTGGGTCACTGTTTGTGTGCTGTTTGCACATTCTCCCCGTGTTTGCATGGCTTTCACCCCAACAACCCAAAGATGTGCAGGATAGGTGGATTGGCCACGCTGAATTGCCCCTTAATTGGAAAAAATGAATTGGGTACTCAAAATTTATATCAAAAATTAACCCTCAAGGGATAATGCTGGCTCAGCCAATGATGGCTACCCCCCATGAAAAAATAATAATAAATTGTGGCATTGTGAGGTAGTGTGATATATGGCTGATAGTAATAAGTTAATCTGCTTTACATATCTTACAATTTTTATTTCCATTGATATCACCTCAGAATTGTCAGCATTTTTCTGCTCATGATGCCAAGATTCATGCACACATCCACTTCAAATTACTTGCCAACTTTAATAGCCTCAAAAACAAAAAGAAGAATATGCCGACACTGAGGAAATTAGATCTATATTCTTATGTTACAATCTTCCTTGAATTAGAGTTTCGGTCCATATATAGGTACAAAATGACCAACATGCTTCCATGGTCTGCTAGAAGCTGAAGGCCCAAAAGCCTTGCCCAAAATTGGGCCTTAGGCCTCACCTTAATCTTAACAGTGAGATGTGGATGCCTGTGATGACACAAGATGCAGCTGCCATTTTCAAGGTATCTAGTTCAGGCCAGTTATCTCAGAGATAGTAATGTTCAGAAAGGTTGCGTGGGGATGGGAAAGGTTGCATTACATTTGAAAGAGCATGGGATGGTGACAGGGTTGCTAAGGAACCAGAAGGAACACTTCTTGATCTCCTGCCTCCATCTGAAGATATACACTGTGTTAATGTCTTCCTTGATTGTTACCAACCACTATATTGGGCTTATCAAAGGCTGAAAAAACCTGAACCAAGCAGGTCTGTCTTCTTCTCTATTGCCTTTCAAGTTATCATAATTGGCACTGCCCCCAAACTGTTCCAAATGTAAGTTTCAACAGCATGAGAATCTGAGGCAGAAACCACCATCATATATTTTGCTTGCTTCACCAGAGATCAATTCCAAAAGTGCTTAACAGACACAACTGCAACCTCAGCAATACTTTGCAATAATATAGCTCCTTTAACATAGACAATTATTCCAAGGCACTTAACAAGAGTGCATTTAATGTAACAATTTTGACACTGAAACACAAAAAGAGGTATCAGGACAAATGACCAAAAGCTTAGTTCGAGAGGTTGGTACGTCAATTGAGAATGGTTCACAGAATTAATTGCACTACATCACAAACAAATTTCTCACAGTGGAGATTAGGGCACTTTAAATTGTTATACCAGCCAGAAACCAGCATGAATCATGCAGACTTGCCAAGTCTTCTGAAACTATTATGAGCGATGCTATTTATAAGAAAAATCAGGCTCACTCGATCTCGCAAGATTATTCAGCTGCTGACATTTGCCCAGGGATCTGGGTCAGACTGTATTGCTGACTCTGGGCTGGGATTTCGTTTTTTGATTGGGACCGCGACGTTGGGATAATTTTTCTCAACTCCCCATGCTGGTCGATACAAACCGTGATTTTTGAATGAAAGGCCAATTATTGGCCAGAGGAACCACTCCACAGGGTAACCCCTGGCTGCAACTATGGCTGTGTAGGTATGGAGACTGTGATAGGGTTTGGGGAACCTCAAATTGACCCTGCAGCTGTAGTGTCTCGGTCTGCTGCAAAGAAATGCTTTCCAGGCACCTGTTAAGCTCCAGTAAACCAACGGTAACCCATAGGCCCACCGTAAATTTCCACTCATCCTCTCTCTGATTATTGGCCTCAATAAACCTTTAATCATGTTAACAAGGTAACCACCACTTGTGGTCAGGTCAACCTGCCTCCTTAAAAATAGTCCAGATGCAGGGTGCTGCTGGCAAGCCAGCACACTGACAAGCATCAGGAAATTCTGGGCCCGCCCACCTCCATTCCTACCTCCACCATCCATCCAATAATCCAGCTCATTTTCTGCTGATTGCTTACTTGGTTTCAGAAAGCAACTCCGCAAGGTTTCAAAGCTGCTCCAACCTTTTATTCTCTGTATTGCGCTCAGCCCCAAATCACATGTTTTCTTTTCCTTATCACAAGAGCAGTGACTGGTAATTTGTGTTAAAGCTACCGTTGTGAAAAGTCGCCAAGAGATCAATTCCTACAAAATAATGCTCATCACTTATAAAAAGAAGCAGTTTCCCCACTCGTTAATTGTGCATTAATACATTAATTGTGGAACACAAATGCAACTTTACAAGTTTACAAGTTTTCCCAACACTCAAGTTTTGCACAAAATTTGCATCATATAACAGTACATGTTACATTCACATTAAGATAAAGCATATATAACAAATTTTTCGGTAGAGGTGGATTTATAATCATTTTTTATAATGTAGGTCATTTAATTGGACTCAATTTTTATAACGTGGAAAGATAAAATAGTGTGTTTTTCCTTCCAAAATATTCATCCAAACACTCAAAAAATAATTATTTTAGTGGCCAGTCAGTTAATTGTTAAATTATGGTTATTACTATCTGCTTGTATGGATTTCTGTTAAGAGGATGCTTTATATTGTTGGGATTGGATCTCCATTGATCTACTTCTCATATAAGTAAGTCATATCACTGAATTTTAATGGAAAGAAACAGGCGGGTTTGGGTAGGGTGGAGCGTTAAGTGTCAGAAACCTGTTCCTCATTCCAATCTCAGCTCCATCCTGCCTATTTCAAATTCTAATTGAGACAGGAAGGTGGGCAGGCAACTATCAACCCAGGGTGGCTGACCATTACGATTTTCCGGACCTGTTCCGCACTTTAGCCTTTACATCCTGGGTCAGTCATTTCTGGGATGCGCTTGTCCCAGATTTCTTCAGTCTCTGCAGGCTTTGTGTCTGCTCGTGCCTCAACCTCAACAGGTTGGTGGTTTGGATCTGGGGCTGTCTAGCAGTTGACCAAGGGGTGGGGTCTGAGCTGGCATTATCAGACTAGAGGCAGGTTGTGCAGCCAAGGCGGGAGTGTGAGGGGACCTGGACCAAGCTCCAATTTTTTAGGAAATCGGATGAGACCCCAACAATTTTTCAATTTTGTTAACTGCCGAAAGGATTTTCCAGGAATGATTCCATCAAGGGACCATTGATATTAAAACAAACTTTATTATTAACACAGGATTAACCCCATTAATATGCAGGAAAAAGAGCTTTTCAATTAACAGTTAAACAGTTCCTAAAAAAAAAAATCTTTGAACTTACTTTCCCATCTACTTCAAAATTTTCAATTAAGCTAAATCCACAGTTTTTTAAAAAAATTCCTTTCTCAGAGTTACAAAGCCAGAGCTCAGAGTGTGGATGGGGCAAACCCCTAATCCAGCTCCTTGCCTGCTCCACAAACCAAATCAAATTGAATCCAATTCATGGTCCCCACAAGAGAGACATACCAGATCTAGGCATTACACCTGACCTCACGCTCATCTAAGCCAAAAGGCTGAGAAGCGCTGCAAAGTTCACGCATATAGGTCAAGTGCCATTTATTAATAAAGTTAACAATCAGTGGCTTACAGATTTATTCACAAAGTCCATGGGAGAGAAGCTTTCAGAAGTCATTCTGAGAAACACTCCTCCTTTCCTCAGAAGCTGGAGCAGAACTCCAAAACTGAAAGCAGACACAGGGCAGGGCTAAAAACAGATCCAGCCCTCCCATAAGTGACAGCATAACCTGCCTAGCTGTTAACCCATGAATCACAGCTTTAGCAGACATATTGGGCATGATTCAGCGATCGCGATGTTCCCAGTATGGATCCGGCGCACCGAATGAATCCCGGCAGAGCCCCAAAACGGGCTCCGATTTGGGGTTCTCATCCACCTGTGAAATGAGCCATTTGGCTCATTGAAATACCCAGATGCCACTTTTACCCGGCGCCCAGGTGTCAGTGGCCGGGCCTGTGAGACTTCAACCGGAAACCGTTCGGCACTGGTTTCCACAAATGGGGATCAGCTGTAATGGTGCCTTGGTGGGTCTTGCAAGCCTTTGGAGACCCCCACACAGTCAGGGACATAGCAGGGTAGTACCTTAGCATTCGCCCTGGCACCAGGCACCTTGGCACTGCCAGGGTGCCAGTGGCACTACCAGGGTGCCACGGCCAAGGTGCCCAGGTGCTAGGTTGGCATTCCCAGGGGTCAGGCAAGGGGGGGTGGCCTAGCCCATGAGAGGGGGTGTGAGAGGAGGTTCGAAGGGCCAAGAAAAGGTTGGAAGGGTGACGAGAGGTCCTGAAAGCGGGGGAGGAGGACCTGAAATTGGAGGGTGTAGAGATTGGGGCCGCCGTTCAGGGTGCCCTGAACTGCGAGGAGCCGGTCCCCGCCAGTGCAGGAAAAGAGCCTCGGTGTGGTCTCGGTGGGGAGAAACTCCCTGAGGCTCAAAAAAGCAGCAAAGTGCCGGTGAATGGGGTGAATCTCGCTGCTGCAGCCGCCAAAAAGCATTCTGCCAAATATGCTGGAATGATGTGGAGATGCAGACTTAAATTTATTTCCGCTGAATTAAGCCCATAATCTGTGTAGCTCAACCTCAGTTATTTTAATAACATTACTGTCACAGACACATAATACAATATAGATAAACATTTCCCACATTCATCGCAGTCGTGTCATACACGAGTGAAGGACCACCCTCCCGTCCTGCCCTGAGGGATCTACCAGAACTTCCCACTGTTCTCATAGTTTTGATAACAATGGCCGCCGACATTCTCAGTGGTCTCACCAGCAGCCGCTGCGCCCCCTTCCCCCACCCGTTCCCATGGTGAAGTGGCCCCTATTTGCTTCACCCAGATCAGTCACCCTGTATCAACAATCCAAAGAGGCAGGTTGCAACTTTAAATATAATAATGAGATAAAACCTCGCTGCCATTCAGATGCTGATTTTATTGCTGTCAGCTGGGTTTCCTGAACATCTGGAAACTCAGCAGCATTCTCAAGGTGAGGACTTGATGGATTACCTAAAAGGAAAGAACAGTTTGAACCAGTATTCTTATTTCCCAGTTATACTGGTATTCCATTTTAAAGTATAGAATACCAGGTCGGACCAGTATTCTTATTACCCTATTTTTATTGTTTTTTTCCTTCTGAGTGTGGAATTTTATGCCTTCACATTTCCCCTCTGGATCCAGGCACCAGCCTGAGGAACCATTGAGTTTGGGACCTCCCCCACAATTGCATTCCCCATGAACCCTCTGGCTTTTTCCTCTCCCCGTTAAGGTATGTGCATGAAGAACATAGAACATAGAATATACAGTACAGGAGGCCATTCGGCCCATCGAGTCTGCACCGACCCATTTAAGCCCTCATTTCCACCCTATCCCCGTAACCCAATAACCCCTCCTACCCTTTTTGGTCACTAAGGGCAATTTATCATGACCAATCCATCTAACCTGCACGTCTTTGGACTGTGGGAGGAAACCGGAGCACCTAGAGGAAACCCATGCAGACACGGGGAGAATGTGCAGACTCATCACAGACAGTGACCCAATGGGGAATCGAACCTGGGGCCCTGATGCTGTGAAGCCACAGTGCTATACACTTGTGCTACCATGCTGCCCGTAATGTTGGATAAATACAGTGCATTTTGGCTCTAGAGTGGAGGTACCTGAGGGACCTGTGCCCCAAGACCATGGGTATGGCTGCATGGGATTTGGAGGGCGGCACAGTGGCACAGTGGTTAGCACTGCTGCCTCACAGTTCCAAGGCCCTGGATTCAATTCCAGCCTCAGGTGACTATGTGGAGTTTGCACTTTCTACATGCGTCTGCATGGGTTTCCTCCGGGTGCTCCGGTTTCTTCTCACAGTCCAAAGATGTGCAGGCTAAATTGCCCTTTAGTGTCCAAAAAAAGGTTATGTGGGGTTACCTGGAGAGGGTGGAGGTGTGGGCTTAAGTAGGTTTCTCTTTCCAAGGGCCGGGGCAGAGCCGATAGGCTGAATGGCCTCCTTCTGCACTGTAAATTCCATGATGCTTTCAAAACCTTTGATGTGTCTCCCAGCATGTCATGTTCAAAGATCCGACAGATGTAGGTGAAAGTCTTCCCTCTAATGTGTTAGAAATCTTTGAACTGCTTTTGTCACATTCAATTTCATCCCACTTTAACTTTTTCAAGCCTCTGGGCATGCTGAAAAGCTTAAAAGCTTCATTACTGGTCCATTAACTTTACAGGCCTCTTGATTGACAGGTCCAGATATTTTCAAAGGAGGGTTAGTTTTGTTTGTTTTTATAGTTCTTCACGGTCCATTATCTATGAAGTGCTTCATCTTTTGAGCAGGTGTAGTTTCTCACCACAGTTTTTTCATAGAAGCGTTTTCTTTTTTTAAAGTCCATCCTCGAAAGATCAGGGGCGAGATTCTCCATTGGGCAACGATGAAATCGGGAAAAGCGACTGGGCAAACAATCTGTTCTGATGCCGGAATTATGGCAGATGCTGATTTGATGCCAAATTGCAATTCTCCGTCGCCTCGACAGCGGCATCAATGTGTTCCTGAATGCACGTACAGTAAACAACATTTGCATATCATTAGCAGCCTGACTCCGTATTAGATCATAGATCATAGAACTTAGAGTGCAGAAGGAGGCCATTCGGCCCATTGAGTTTGCACCAGCTCTTGGAAAGAGCACCCTGCACAAGCCCACACCTCCACCCTATTCCTGCATCCCAGCAACCCCACTCAACCTTTTTAGACATTAAAATACAGAGTTTAATTATCATGGCCAATCCACCGAACCTGCACATCTTTGGACTGTGGGAGAAAACTGGAGCACCCGGAGAAAACCCACGCAGCCAAGAGGAGAACGTGCAGACTCTGCACAGACAGTGACCCAAGCCGGGAATCGAACCTGGGACCCTGGAGCTGTGAAGCAACTGTGCTAACCACTGTGCTACCATGCTGCCCGTATTCTCCCCAGCCTCCTCTTGATTCTGTACAACATGGGAAAATGTTATTAATAATATCCTGACCTTTATGTATACAGGAGTTCATCACATTGAAAAGACTGGAACTTTCTTTAACAGGCCTTGGAGGTCATTCGAGTAAAGATGCAGCCCACTCACCTGGCCCTCTTCACCATGCCCTCTTGATTCTTACAGCTCTGGCATTGCCTTTTTATCACATCCCTATAACAGTGATGAATCAGTCATCGCCTCTCCATGCCCAGCATCCAGCATCTCTGTGGGAAGGGTTTTGCATCCAGTGCCTTTTGCTACACACTTGCTGGTCCCTTGAGAAGAGAATGTGACATTGGATCTCTTCCACTGTGGTGGGGCAATGGTCATACTCAGGATTCCTGAATTTATTTTTGTAAAGCATTTTCAGATGCAATAACATGGCCCTCTGACCTGTTAGAGACTAAATTAATCACAAATGAGTTCACAACCAAATTGTCAAATTGAAAAAAAATAGCAATTCCTGATTTTTATGCTAAATCTTTGATTTTTAGAGATTGTCACTTAGTGGTACGAGACAGAGGGGTTGGCATGTCTTATCGTGGGAAAACATGTGTAAATTCCATTAACTCTCACTGCAGGGAGGCCAAAGTTGAATGAATGCAGAATATGCCCTGTTCATTGATGTTTGGAGGGAAGTTTTCTGTACCTTTCCCTGGATTAACAATTTTATTGTCCTTAACTGATTCACACTGAGCTGCATTAGAAATCAACACTGATAGTACACAAGTTCTTTCCTTGCCCTTTGTCAGATGATAGCTCACATTCAATGGATGGTTATAAGTTATTAATGTTTCACTTGTTAATATTCTCACCATCATCTCTAAACTCAACCGGAGCTCCCATTTATTTTGCCCATCTTTGAAGCTACTTCCAGGAAGCTATTTGCTAGGCAAATGGCAAAAGCATTCTTTTTGATTAAAGTTGCTCTTATCAGACAAATGGAACGCAGGCATTCTGAAGAATTTGGAAAGGAACTGTCATAATCTGCTGCAAGGGACCTACGGGGTGGGAATGATTGACTTCTTTGTTCCCCTTGCGAAGTACGAACTCCCTCGTTAAGGGGCCGGGGGAAACTCAATATATATTGTATCTAAGGTCGGCCAGTTCGGCACAAACCATTAAGATCCAATTGGGAATTAACAGGAGCTGTGTATTGAGACTTGCAAATAAACCCACGTTTCTTTGATACAACTCGGTGCGGACTCTCCGTGACTTCATAAAAGGAACATTCCAAAGAAAAGGAATGAATAAGCAGCTCCGTACTTTTTGTCCAAAACACATTTGCTCATGCTTGTAAATATGTCTCCAAGATATGGAAAGACAGGTAAAGGTAACCAGAAAGTACACACATGAGTAATTCAACATTTAGAAAATTGCTTTTTGAATTGTGTCGAGTGAAAAACTTCAGAGGAAATAATTCAACTTGATGTCATGGGTTAAAAAATTTAGGATGGGTAAAATGGCTGAACAACATAGAATAATTATAATTCTTACAACTAGTGATCGATACATTATCCAATAATGTAGCAAAATCCCAATTGACCTTGGATCTGTTACCTTGTGTACAATACTTCATAAAGTTGCAGGTTAAAGGTTTTCAAAAAACAATGTGCAAAGAAGCAGGGCCAAAGAATAAGATATACAGAGTTTAATCCAAACCAATAATTTGTCAAAAGGTAAGTCAGTAAACTAGAGCAATGTAGTGATGGAATAAAGTGGCGGGTGTTTGGGGGCAGGGAAATCAATAGATAAACGATAGAGTAGAAAGAACAAATTCTACCACTTGGATTTAATAGATGCCGGAGGGGCAAAAGGTCCATTTCAGATAATGGACTGTGTAACCATCTGTAAAAGAAAATGTCAGTATTGTTACAGACCAGTAGACAGATAACCTCAAAAGAGAGAGTAAGACTGCAAGAAAGTTTGTATCAACAAAAATGGAACTCTTTCTCAAATAAAGACAAGGTGGTGGGAAGAGGAAAATAACCATGCAGTTAAGTCAATGATTCCAAGCACGGTGGCGCAGTGTGTTCGCCCTGTTGCCTCACGGCACCAAAGTCCCAGGTTCAATCCCGGCTCTGGGTCACAATCCGTGTGGAGTTTGCACATTCTCCCCCTGTTTGCGTGGATTTCGCTCCCACAACCCAAAAGATGTGCAGGCTAGGTGGATTGGCCATGCTAAATTGCCCCTTAATTGGAAAAAAAAAGAATTGGGCACTCTAACTTAAAACATTTTTTTTTTTTAAGTCAATGGTTCCAGCGATAGTCAGATTCTGCACAAGTTCCTTTCTTATTTCCCTCCATTTTCTGCACTCCCATCTCCTGAAGGGTGTCAACGTGACATGGGATAGAATTTTGTGACCCCATTGCAGTGGGGGCAGGGCAGAAAATACAGTGAGCCTTTCAAAACCCCATTGACTTCAGTGGGATCGGAAAATCCCGCCTGCGGGAGGGGGCATAAAATGGCGTCCCGGTTCCGTAAATATCACTTTCTCTCCACCATTTCACTTGAGCAGCTTTATCAAATGCTTACCATTTTTAATGCTAAAAGAAAAATGTCCATCACTCACTAAATTTCACCCTATAGGTAGCACAAATGTAATGGATCGTTAGCAGAATTGCATACGAGCAGTGCCGTGTTAACCATTCTTTTCCGAGCATAGAAAGTGACTGGGAGTTGTTGACAATCATGAGGAGGAAGGATCATAGTTAATCTCGTCTACACATATGTATTTTCCAGCAGCATTTACTGAGTAGCATTCAGGGGTATGAAACTGGACCTATTTTTCTCTTCCCTAGTCCATAAGACAAGGATCCCTGTGATCAGCTAACTTAGCACTGGCTAGGAATTGAACTTGGAACTTTGCTAACCCATATAGCTCAGCACCCGAGGTGTGACTTTTACTCAGAGCCATCAGAAAAACCCTTCCATGAGCCATTCTTGTCTTCTTTCTCTCTTGGGATAACCCCCACCACTCAAGGCATGCTTAGCAGACACAATGAACCCCCCAGCCTGTCAGGACACAGTACTGATCATTGTTGATCTGGCAGCAGAGAGGGATTTGTTCAGAGGCAGCCCCTGCTGGGTGCTTCCATCTCTGTGCCTGCCACCATGATTCCCCCAACGGGAACGGCTGAAAAATCCCATCCTTCATCTCTTCTTTTTTTAAATTTGAGTTCTTCAACTGGCTCAGCATTACCTAATGGAACAGACTATCATGTAGGCCAGTTACTCAGTGTGCAGTAGTTATGTATACTTCAAGTTATTTTTCTCCCAAGGCTGCCAGAGTTTGTAATCATATACATCTGATCCCGAACATATTCAGCCTACTCATTCCATTCATGGTTAAAAAGAAACTTTGCTCTTGTCCAAGGTCACTTTCATTTTCCCAATAATAACAGATATAAAGAGAAGCCAAAGAAGCTCAATGATCCAAACTTGAAGCCAACTTTGTTACACTCTTTTAATCTATTCTATTCACATTTTTGTTGCAGTATGATCTAAATTGAGCACACTAACTCAAGCTTATTCATGCTTCATAGAGAATGGCAGTTCTTATCTCAGAATCCATGGGATCCCTACAGTGCAGAAGGAGACCATTCAGCCCATCGAGTCTGCAGAAACCCTCCGAAAGAGCACTCTACCTCAGCGCACTCCCTGCCCTACCTCTGTAACCCTGTGCATTGATCATGGTCAATCCATCTAACCTGCACATTTTTGTACTGTGTAAGGAAAATGGAGCATCCGGAGGAAAGCCCACGCAGACACAGGGAGAACGTGCAAACTTCCACACAGACAGTCACCCAGGCCGAAATGGAACCCGAGTCCCTGGCGCTGTGGGGCAGCAGTGCTGCCTATGGACTACAGGTACATTTTTTACATCCTACCACTCAGCTTTCTTTCAAAACAACTAGCATGAAATGTGACAACACTAACATCATTTGGCCAAAAGCAAGGCTTTTACTCAATTTATCATGTTTCATAATTTGTGCTTCATTCCATAGTCACATCTATAATTTCTAGCACACAAATATTTATGCTTTGAACAATCCAGGTCTCACAGCAGTACAGAGTGTGGTGATGATAACTGCGCTGCACACTAGGGCTTAGTCAGCTTTTGGAGGTCTTTGCTGTCAAATGCACACTACATAATTTGTAGAAGGCTGAGCTGGTGGTCCTAATCTGGTGTTGGATCTCCACATCAATGGTGGCCTTTTGCGAAAGGTGGCTGCCAAGATTTGGAAAGTGCTCAACGTATTCCAGAATCTCTCCTTCAATATATATGGGGTGAAAGTATCACCTTAAATGGTCCCAGGGTGAGTCTAACAGCAACTACTCGAAACAAGGCTTTCTGGAACTCGAAACATTTATTAACTATGTACAACCATGTACAAGGATAGAAAACCACAAGGCTCCTTCCACAGAAACATCCCCCTCTCTCTCAGTTCTCATAACACATGACCTGACATTACTGATGATGTTTATTGGTGATGCTATTAACGCGTTTTACCACATCTCCCCCTTTGTCTTACTACCTCCCACTTCCAGTCACTGTCAACATCCCTGTGTTAGAGAGAAAGGTGCTGCGTTGGTTTGACTAGTCTATCTGATCGTGTTCTTGATTCGTTTGGAAGAGGTTAAAAGTCATAGTGTTCTTGTGGTAGAGTCTGTGAACCATCCAATAAGTTGGTTTGGTTGTCTTCTCGGTCATTCAGGTAGCCAATCCAATCCTGTAATGGTCAACTACTGGTAGATACCAGTGCAGATTTGTTCATATGAGAATACCATAGTCAGCATGAGCATGGATAAATCAAACCCTCACCAGGCCAGTTCTGATCTTGAGCCCAGACTAATTCCCCTGCCAAGACTGCTGGCAGATGTTGCTTTGTGGCAACAGTTGTATGTCAGGCTCTTTCGGGACTTGTGGGAGGAAACCAGAGCACCCGGAGGAAACCCACACAGATACGGGGAGAATGTGCAGACTCTGCACAGACAGTGACCCGAGCTGGGAATCAAACCTGGGACCCTGGCACTGTGAAGCAACAGTGCTAACCACTGTGTTACCGGACTATGTTATCCAAACTCCAAAAAGTCACCTTGGATTTTGCAACTTCATCCAAGAATGGCACTTTGAGTTTCTCTGTACCTTCTTTTCCCTGCACACTGCTTGACCTGATTGGTCTCCCTTTTCAGTTTTTGTGTAGGGGGCTTTCTGTTGCAGCACACTGCTTTAAAGTGGCCTCACCTCCTGCTAGAATAACACTCTGCATTTCTTTTTTTTTTAAGAGCACCCAAGTCATTTTTTCCAATTCAGGGGCAATTTAGCGTGGCCAATCCACCTAGCCTGCACATCTTTGGGTTGTGGGGGCGAAACACACGCAAACATGGGGAGAATGTGCTAACTCCACACGGGAGGTGACCCAGAGCTGGGATCGAACCTGGGACCACAGCGCCGTGAGGCAACAATGCTAACCCACTGCACCACCGTGCTGCCCCTCTGCATTTCTTAAAGTTCATTCATTGCGTCGCTGGCTGGGCCAGCATTTATTGCCCATCCATAGTAACCTTGAGTTAACTGGCTTGCTAGGTCATTCCTGATTCAACCACATTGCTATGGGTCTTCAGTCCTATGAAAGCCAGGCCAGGTAAGAATGGCAGATTTATTTTCATTAAAGGCACTTGTGAACCAGATGGGTTTCTACGATACTCATTAGGCCAACCAACATTAGACTTCTAATTCCATCTGCTCTGGTGGCATTCAATCCCAGGTATCCAGAGCATTGCCCTTCCTCTGGATTACTAGTCCAGTGACAATACCACTGCACCAACACGGAACAGTTTTCATGCCGATAGGGATTTATTGAGCCACAATGGGAGCACGACTTAATGGTGGCGACCAACCGTTCTTTGTACTCAGCATGTTTTTTAGTGCATATGCTCGTATCTCTGTTGCTCACAATCTAGACTGAATTACTTGTCTGACTCCACAAAGGTTCTCTATCACTCTGGATTGAAACTTGGTTCTGCTTCTGTAGCTCAGCCTGTCTCGCGAATTGAATGGCCTTGGACAATGTTAACTTTCACTCGGCTTCAGAGAATCAGAAAAATGTTCAACAAGCAGGCCCACCACATTGCGGTTTCGGGTGAGTTTATCCTTGAGATCCCCATACTCGGAACTATCAACCAAATGATATAGGTCATTAATGGAAAAGTCAATGCTACCTCTGGATTCTTGCGTGCACCTCTTAAAACCTCACTCAGTCTATAACAATGTTCCTCCAGCGGCCTTAAAATCCTGCCCCACCCCCACCCACCCATCCACCACCACCACACCGGGCCATCTGTAACTTGTTCTTACGTTTGCTACATCTTATGTAAGAATCTTCCTGTTTAATCCCTGTCTATTCCCATTTTTTCCTTTCAATTTCCATTAACTTTTTGCTATTACCATTTTTTGCCCATGGATGATTAATGCCTTAACGACCAAGCAGCGTATCATAGAACATAGAACATAGAACGATACAGCGCAGTACAGGCCCTTCGGCCCACGATGTTGCACCGAAACAAAAGCCATCTAACCTACACTATGCCATTATCATCCATATGCTTATCAAATAAACTTTTAAATGCCCTCAATGTTGGCGAGTTCACTACTGTTGCAGGTAGGGCATTCCACGGCCTCACCACTCTTTGCGTAAAGAACCTACCTCTGACCTCTGTCCTATATCTATTACCCCTCAGTTTAAAGCTATGTCCCCTCGTGCTAGCCATTTCCATCCGCGGGAGAAGGCTCTCACTGTCCACCCTATCTAACCCCCTGATCATTTTGTATGCCTCTATTAAGTCTCCTCTTAACCTTCTTCTCTCTAACGAAAACAACCTCAAGGTCCATCAGCCTTTCCTCATAAGATTTTCCCTCCATACCAGGCAACATCCTGGTAAATCTCCTCTGCACCCGCTCCAAAGCTTCCACGTCCTTCCTATAATGCGGTGACCAGAACTGTACGCAATACTCCAAATGCGGCCGTACCAGAGTTTTGTACAGCTGCAACATGACCTCATGACTCCGGAACTCAATCCCTCTACCAATATAGGCCAACACTCCATAGGCCTTCTTCACAACCTTATCAACCTGGGTGGCAACTTTCAGGGATCTATGTACATGGACACCTAGATCCCTCTGCTCATCCACACTTCTAAGAACTTTACCATTAGCCAAATATTCCGCATTACTGTTATTCCTTCCAAAGTGAATCACCTCACACTTCTCTACATTAAACTCCATTTGCCACCTCTCAGCCCAGCTCTGCAGCTTATCTATGTCCCTCTGTAACCTGCTACATCCTTCCGCACTGTCGACAACACCACCGACTTTAGTGTTGTCTGAAAATTTACTCACCCACCCTTCTGCGCCCTCCTCTAGGTCATTGATAAAAGTGACAAACAGCAACGGCCCCAGAACAGATCCTTGTGGTACGCCACTTGTAACTGAACTACATTCTGAACATTTCCCATCAACCACCACCCTCTGTCTTCTTTCAGCTAGCCAATTTCTGATCCACATCTCTAAATCACCCTCAATCCCCAGCCTCCGTATTTTCTGCAATAGCCTGCCGTGGGGAACCTTATCAAATGCTTTACTGAAATCCATATACACCACATCAACTGCTCTACCCTCGTCTACCTGTTCAGTCACCTTCTCAAAGAACTTGATAAGGTTTGTGAGGCATGACCTACCCTTCACAAAGCCATGCTGACTATCCCTGATCATATTATTCCTATCTAGATGATTATAAATCTTGTCTCTTATAATCCCCTCCAAGACTTTACCCACAACAGACGTGAGGCTCACCGGTCTATAGTTGCCGGGGTTGTCTCTACTCCCCTTTTTGAACAAAGGGACCACATTTGCTATCCTCCAGTCCTCTGGCACTATTCCTGTATCAATGATGACATAAAAATCAAAGCCAAAGGGCCAGCAATCTCTTCCCTGGCTTCCCAGAGAATCCTAGGATAAATCCCATCAGGCCCCGGGGACTTATCTATTTTCAGCCTGTCCAGAATTGCCAACACCTCTTCCCTATGTACCTCAATGCCATCTATTCTAATAGCCTGGGTCTCAGCATTCTCCTCCACAACATTATCTTTTTCCTGAGTGAATACTAACGAAAAATATTCATTTAGTATCTCGCCTATCTCTTCAGACTACACACACAACTTCCCATCCCTGTCCTTGACTGGCCCTACTCTTACCCTAGTCATTCTTTTATTCCTGACATACCTATAGAAAGCTTTTGGGTTTTCCTTGATCCTACCTGCCAAATACTTCTCATGTCCCCTCCTTGCTCGTCTTAGCTCTCGCTTTAGATCCTTCCTCGCTACCTTGTAACTATCCATCGCCCCAACTGAAACTTCACACCTCATCTTCACATAGGCCTCCTTCTTCCTCTTAACAAGAGATTCCACTTCTTTGGTAAACCACGGTTCCCTCACTCGACGCCTTCCTCCCTGCCTGACCGGTACGTTCTTATCAAGAACACGCAGTAGCTGTTCCTTGAACAAGCTCCACTTATCCAGTGTGCCCAACACTTGCAGCCTACTTCTCCAACCTATCCCCCCCAAGTCATGTCTAATGGCATCATAATTGCCCTTCCCCCAGCTATAACTCTTGCCCTGCGGTGTATACTTATCCCTTTCCATCACTAACGTAAACGGCACCGAATTGTGATCACTGTCCCCAAAGTGCTCTCCTACCTCCAAATTAAGCACCTGGCCTGGTTCATTACCCAAAACCAAATCCAAAGTGGCCTCGCCTCTTGTTGGTCTGTCAACATATTGTGTCAGGAAACCCTCCTGCACACATTGTACAAAAAACGACCCATCTAATGTACTCGAACTATATCTTTTCCAGTCAATATTTGGAAAGTTAACGTCTCCCAGAATAACTACCCTGTTACTTTCGCTCTTATCCAGAATCATCTTCGCCATCCTTTCCTCTACATCCCTAGAACTATTTGGAGGCCTATAGAAAACGCCCAACAGGGTGACCTCTCCTTTCCTGTTTCTAACCTCAGCCCATACTACCTCGGAAGAAGAGTCCCCATCTAGCATCCTCTCCGCCACCGTAATACTGCTCTTGACTAGCAGCGCCACACCTCCCCCTCTTTTGCCTCCTTCTCTGAGCTTACTAAAACACCTAAATCTTTAAGTTAGAAACAGGAAACCCCAGCAGGATGTG
Organism: Scyliorhinus torazame; assembly: GCF_047496885.1. Classification (NCBI taxonomy): domain Eukaryota; kingdom Metazoa; phylum Chordata; class Chondrichthyes; order Carcharhiniformes; family Scyliorhinidae; genus Scyliorhinus; species Scyliorhinus torazame. The sequence continues at coordinate 193,954,493 of NC_092715.1, forward strand.
CTGTTTGGCCCGACATCATTGATGACCCGGACTGACTAGTTTGGCTGGTGGACCAGAAGCCAGGTTCTTCTCGGGGACAGGCAGTGATGGGTTCTGCTGCCTCTGGAATGTTCCTTCGTGAGACCAGGTTTTACTTTAGTTTTGATGCCAGAAGCCAGGAGGGTCACAGCTCTAATTTCTCTATCATCTAATGGATTATTTCTAAAGATCCAAAGTAAAAACCTTTCTCTCTGCACAGCCAGATCGAACTGCGAGGAGGCCAAAGTCAAGCCACCTGCAGCAGGCAGGGATCAAATGTTTAAAACCCTTTTAAAATCTCAGTAAGGCTGTTGGTCATTCTGGTAGATTTGGAAACAAGTAAGAATTATATCGGCTGTTCCTTTGAGTGAAGGCCCAGGTTGATAAAAAGTTAAAGTGACTCTCCAGAGGAAATCCTATTGTCTTGGAGTACTGGCTGTAAGCTTCTGTCAGAAAACCATCTCTAAAACTGCACCGGTGTCTTCGATCCCGAAGCATCCTGGGAGGGCAACCTGCTGTAACGACCTCAACATTGGAGTAAGGACACTCACCTTTCATTTCATCATAATCCCCTTATTATTATCACCCTTTTCCTTCCCTCTGTGTATGTCTGTCTTGTGTGTGTTTGGGTAGAGGGCAAGACAGAAAAAGGGGGAGGAGTAGATCCTGGCTGTTATTTCATTATAATTACTGCATATTTCAATTTTGTTTCTGTTATAAATAAAGTTATTGCGTTGAACTTACAAACTTGGTGGCAAAACTTATTGAGCAGTCAAAGGGCCAAAGATTCTGCAAATTTTATACAAGTTATTGGTTGATACACTTGTGTTGGGACTCCAGGGTCTGTGGGACTGGAATAGACTGTGCATTAGTGCAGGGAGTTGTAACAATTGCAATCTCTCCCAGCCACAGTATATTTCCAACACATTTTCCCGCCCAGCCACAGTGTAATATCCAACACATTTTCCCTCTCTTTCGATCTGGAGAAGTCGAATTGGACCCGAAGAATTAACAATATTTTCTTTCCCTATTGATGCTGCCAGACCTGCTGGGTTTTTCCAACAATCTCTGTTTTTCTTCTTGTATGTAGAATTGAAGAGATTGAGACTGGCTTGGAAATCCAGTGCAGAGTGGACAGGCAAGTGGACAGGCAATCAGGACAGAGTGGACACTGCAGTCACCCACAAACTGTAGATCATGTATAGAGTTTAAAGAATTTTCCATCTGTACAGTATTTAATGCTGACACCTGGCACAGTGGCCTCACACCGCCAGGGACCCAGGTTCGATTCTGGCATTGGGTAACTGTCTGTGTGGAGTTTGCACATTCTCCTCGTGTCTGAGTGGGTTTCCTTCGGGTACTTCTGTTTCCTCCACAGTCCAAAGATATGCAGGTTAGGTGGATTGGCCAAGGTAAAATTGCCCTTTAATATCCAAAGATGTGGAGGGGTAGGTGGGGTATAGGAATAGGGCCTTGGTAGGGTGCTCTTTCAGAGGGTTGGTGCAGATTCAATGGGCTGAATGGCCTCCTACTGCCTGTAGAGATTCTATGGATTCTATGGCCCAGAGGGCAGTTGCTCTTTGATGAGATGAATATCCACTGTCAGGCAGATTGTAAATAGTTTGAGGACGAATCTCACAACCTTGCTTGACCCCGATCCTGATTTGAAGGTGCCTATTTCAGATCTTCAGATCGTCCACAATTTAAGTCATACATCATGAAGTAATTACAGGAATCTGGTGAAATTTCTTGGCCATCCAAATCTTTGGAGCACAGTTTGATGAATGCAATGTAGAGTTCCTGTTGTTTTTGACATTTTTCTTGGATTTGTCCAGCAACAAAGATCCTGTTGAAGGTTCCTCTGGCAGGCCTAAAATCACACTGTCACTGAGGGGGGTTTCTTCAGCCAGAGGAAGTAGACATTTCAGGGAATGTATGTGAAGATTTTCCCTGCTGCTGACAAGAAGGAAGCACTTCAATTGCTCCAGTGGCATGATTTATCTCCCTTCTTGAAGATGTCACACTTGTCACACTCCTAAATTTGGTGGGCATTTTTGATTCCTCCCAAATCTGTAGGATGAACTCACGGAGTCTTGATGTGGGCAAACGTCCACCAGCTTTGAACAACTTTCTGACAGAAGAGGGTTTTTGTTGTAATGAGACCATTCTGAGCACACTTTGTCAGGAGGAGGATGCCATTTGAATTTACTTTTCCCACCCCGTTTTTCCCAATGGTTCCACTCCGGACACCGGAGTCACGTCAACCCTGCCATCAAACTCCCCCAGAAGGATGATCTTTTCTTCTTTTGGGAACACAGCGAGGACTGTGTCGGAATAGAACTTTTCCTTTAAATATTCCTCAGAGTTGAGGGTCAAGGCATAAACGCTGATGATAGTGGCATATTGGTTATGGCTATGCTGCAGGTGAAGTGATGACCCTTTCATTTATTCAACTGGGGAGTTCTGGCAGTGCATCTCAGATCCTATTCTGGATGGCAAACTAATTCTGTGAGCATGAGGCTCGCTGTCAACCTTTCCTTTCCAGTAGAATCTATATCCCCCAGCTTGTTCCTTCAGCTGCCCCCCGCCCCCGCAAGGAAGGCAGTTCTCACCGAGGGCCACGCTATCAACTTGGAGTCTTATTATCTCAAGTGATATAATTATAGCTCTTCTTTCTGCTGGTTAATCTTGAGATTATTCATGAGTGTTCTATCATTCCAAAATTGCAAGCTTAAAGCTTTGTTTCTTTAATCTCAAAGATGGTGGTTCCTCAGATTGTGTTTCTCTAGCCAAGAGAAAGTGGATAGCCTATTTTTAGGCCACCTTTTATAGACCATTTGCTATTTAGGGTGGGGAAAGGAAAAGGACAGCTCAGATGGAGATGCTGTTGTCCAGTGACACCTCTGCCCCAACACAAATGTCAAAATATCATTTGTCATCTATTGACTAGGGACTGCAAGATTCACAGCCTGGCGCCAGTCCTCCTTCGCCATTGGAATTGGTAAATGGACCCTGGCAGAAACTTACGTGTGACTTTGTTTACCTTGCGAATCGTTTGTCATTGTCCGCTCACGGCAGGTTGAGTGATCAGGTTTCAGAGGCATGTCAAACCACAATGACCAGGGCCATCTTCCCATTGCAGCTTTCTTCCGCCTTCTCAGCTGGTGAAACACGCATTCTTTCTTCAACTGGTCTGCCGTTGAGGACCATTTGGACCACACTTTGTCTGGCATCTTCCCCCGACCTTGTTGCCATGGGTGGCACTACCAGGAGCAAGGAGCTTCCAATGCTATGGCTCAAGGAATTGAGTGCCACATCCAGGTAGAGGTCCATGGAGAAAAATAATTATTGACCAAGACATAGCATTAACTTCCCTTTGCTTCTTCAAAAAGGTGCCATGGGCTTTGTACCCAAACAGACAGATGGGCCCTTAGTTTAACATCTCATCTGCAAAATGGCACCTCCAACAAGTGCAGCACTCTCTCAGTACTGCACTGCCAGCTTTGACTTTTGTGCTGAAGCCCCAATGTGGGAGTTGAACCCAGAATCATAGAACTCAAAGGCAAGTGTGCTACCTACTGAGCCACATCTGACACAAAGGCCTTATAAGACACAAAACTTGAAAGTATCATAAATTGTGAAAGGCACATGATAAACTTTAAAAGCAGGCGGGCTGCTGGAATGAGCAGGCATAATATACCAGATTAAATTGAATGTTGACAATATGAAGTGCTATACTTTGGAAGAGTGAGGAAAGGCAATATAAACTAAATGAGACAATGTTTAAGTGGGTGCAGATACAGGGAGACAGCAATGGTATATGGACATAAATCATTGCAGGTTGCAGGGCAGGTTGAGAAAATGATTAAAAAGGCTTGCGGGATCCTGTGATTTATAAGTTGAAGCATGGAGTACAAAAGCCAGAAAGTTTTGATAACTTTTGTAAAACGTAGGTTCGACCTTTGTCTGATTTTGGCTGCTGCCCATTAGAAGGTATTGGAGAAGGTGCAGAAAATATTTATCAAAATGGTGGTATCGGTGAGTTACTTCAGTTAGGTGGATAATTGGAGAAGATGGAGCTGTTGTCCTTAGAAAGAGGTTAAGAAGAGATATAATAAAGGGTTCAAAATGTGGGGCTTACACAGGGGTGATAGGGAGAAATTATTCCTGTTGATGGAAAGGTTGAGGAACAAAAGATTTAAGATGATTAGCGGAAAACCTAACAGCGACATGCAAATAAACATTTTAACCCAGTAAGTGGATTGATCTGGAAGGCTGTACCTGAGAGTGCGGTGGAATGTGGCAGATTCAAATGTGGCATTTAGCAGGAAACTGGTTGAACACCTAAAAAGATTTGCAGGACTGGGGAAAGGCGATGGGGATAGGAGCTGAAGAGTTATTCTTGCAAAGAACGGGCATAGAAGCCACAAACCAAATGTGCTCCTTCTCTGCTCAAACCATTCTATGATACATTTTCAAAAAGCCTGATTATTTTGATGTGACAGCAGACACTCAACCTCCATCTTGTCAGCTGCATAGCAATGGGAGGAATAGATTCTTCCGTTCAGCGAGAATGCACGAATACATATTGGGCAATTACACAACAAGCAAATTTAACTAACATGGCCCAATCAACACTGCATCAAGGTAAAAATGTCAGGGGTCAAGGAAGTCTTCCAAACCCACAACACTCATATCTATCTCCATTCCTCTAATTCTGCCCTCTTGCATGTCCCCGGTATTAATTGCTTCACTATTGGCCGCTCTGCCTTCTGTTACCTCGAGCTCAAGATATAGAATACCCCCCTTTTACCTCTCCACCTCACTTACCTTCTTTAAGACGCTCTTTCGACCAAATATCTCCAAATGTAGCTCAATGGCATATTCCATTTTATAATGCTCCCATGAAGCACCTTGGACGTTTTATTACATTAAAGATGCTATATCAATATATGTTGTTGTTGTAAAAAGAGGAATCACAGTCTCTGAAATTTTGTACTCGATATTTACACTTGTATATATTAATTTCTTAAACAGCTAGTCAGTGCATCTATAGCACTAATAATATGGAGTTCTTGATCACTCAACTGGAAAATTACATTTTCTAAATATTTGTTGCTCTATTTATGTTACTTTAAAGCTGCTGATTATTTGTGATGTAGGAACAGGGTCCAAATCCTCATATAATACATCTTTAAATATCACGGGCTGGATTCTCCGATTCTGGCGCAATGTCCCCACGCCGGCATGGGAACGGTGGCCTTTTACGCGAGAGAAAATTGCGTAAAACGGCCACCGATTCCCCATTTTGATGGGGTTAGTATGCCAGCACCATAGAGCACCCAGCTCAAGCTGCCGGTATACCCGGAGAATTGCCAGGTCCGTAGCCGCGTATGTAGACGGCGGTGGCCTGCAGCGGCCAAGCCAGGCGACATGGTGGAGGCCACTCGCGAACCCGGCCGGGAAATAGTGGCCCCCCCCTTTGGCCGGCTTGACCGCCCCCACAGAGTGCCCCCAGCCCCTAATAACATCCCCCCCTGCCCGCGGATCGGCCCTCCCCCAACTGTGGCGGCGCTGGACTGAGTCCGCAGCCGCCGCGCTGAGTTCCCAATGGGTGAGACCATGAGTGACCCACGCCGTCGGGAACTTGGCCGGTCGGGGGCGGAGCATCAGAAGCGGGCCTCAGGTAACGTCCTGAGGCCGTTGATACGTGGTGCGGCATACTCCTGGAGCACACCGCTTTGGAGAAGGCGAAGCATCACGAAAGCGGCACCACCTCCGATTTGGTCGGAATTGGGTATTCTCCGGCCGATCGCCGATCGCTATTTGGGCATCGACGACCAGAGAGTTCAGCCCCACATTTCTTTCTATACTCCAAAGATACAATTGATTCCAACCACAGTAGTAAAACAAAGAGACAAAACTGATGAGACCATATGCTGATTTAGAGTACTCAGGTAACCCTGCCTTCACTATAGTGAACTTCAAGGAGCATTTCAGATGTTTTATTTCCATTTATGGGCTATGAATATTGCTAGCAGCCAGCATATATTTTCCATCCCTAGTTGCCCCTGAGAAGATGGTGGTGAACTGCCTTCTGGAACTACTGCAATTGCTGATAGTACATCCACAGTGCTGTCAGGTAGGGAGTTCCAGGATATTGACCCAGTGGCAATGTGGGACCAATGATATATTTCCAAGTGAGGATGGTTGGTGACTTGGAGGGGAACGTGCAGGTGGCGGTATTCCCATGTGTCTGCTTTCCTTGTTCTTCTAGGTCAGGAATGAGCAAACTAGGTCCCACGGGCCGGATCTGATCCTTCTATTATTTCTGACCGGCCCACCATGACTCTCAGACCAGACAAAAACAGAAGCCAGATCATAGCATCTTGATAAAGGGCCGGTTTAGCTTAGTGGGTTAGACAGCTGGTTTGTAATGCAGAACAAGGCCAGCAGCGCGGGTTCAATTCCTGTACCAGCTTACCCGAACAGGCACCAGAATGTGGCAACTAGGGGCTTTTCGCAGTAACTTCACACTTGTGACAATAAAATATTATTAAAATATATTTTATCGGCGAATGTTGTACAGCAGGAAAACAATGTAACGTCTGCACGCAGGTTACGGACCTATGATTGGTTGCTATGATCGTAGTTGCTAATGATAGCAGCCAATGATTTAGCATGGGAGTCACGAGAAAATTAGTTATATAGTTTTCAGTTTTGCAGGAGTTCGCATTTGCCGTGCTTCAGTGGAGGGTACAATACAAACATGAGTTTATTGACGAAGAGAAAAGTGCACCCTGAACACAGTATTTAACAAAGAGTGGACTTCAAAATAATTCTTTACGGATGTAGCAGGGAAAGCGGTGTGCTTAGTTTGCAAAGAAAGAGACGTCGTATTCAAAGAATACAACTTGAACCAACACTTTGAGAGCAAACATGCTGCCAAATATAATAAGTGAACAGACATTCTCTGTTATGAAATTCAATAAATCAAAGAACAGATCCACCATCAGTGATGACCACCTTGCAGCCGTGCTCCGCACTGCAAGCGCAGCGATGACCCCTGACTTCACCTCCCTTGTTGATGCCCACGAGAGACTTTCCTCTGCACATTGAGGAAGTACGTATTTTTTTAGATACTGGGTTAATTTTATTGCTCATGGAGAGGAGGAAGGCCGATGTCTTGGCCTTTGCTTCTCTGATTGCACGGCGGCGAATTTTGCTGGAGTGGCGGTCGGCATCGCCACCGGGGGTAGCAGCATGGTTGGGTGACCTGTAGAATTCCTGCGGTTAGAGAAGATAAAGTATGAGTTAAGGGGCTCAGCAGGGGAGTTTGAGAAAAGGTGGGGGATGTTTGTGACTGTGTTTGAGGAGCTGTTCATCGCAGGGGGTGAGGGAGAGGGGTGATGGGGAGGGGGGGGTGAAAAAGGAGGAAAATCTGTACAAACTGTTTGTTTCCCGAATGTTTCCTGGGGTGTTTATTTGCTGTAACCTACTTTGATACAAGTTTGAATAAAATGCGTTAAAAAAAAAAATTATTACAAAACAGATTTGCGGCCTGCGATAACATACCAAAATTCTTAAACTAACCCCCTCCCCAACCCACAAAAATTATTTCCTACCCCTGTTCTAAGTGGTAGAGGCTAGTGGGTTTGGAAGATAATGAAACGTTAAAGAGCTTTTCTTTGAAGAGTTATGTGGTGCAGCTTGTATATATTACACATCGTGTGCCGGTGGTGGAGAGAGTGAGCATTTAAAGTGGTGAGTGGGGTGCCATTCAAGTGGTTGCCTTGTCCTGGAACATTACATCTGTTCCTCCCTCAGATGCTGTCAGACTTGCTGAGTATTTCCAGCATTTTCTGGTTTCACTTTCGAAGGTTCTCTCAAAGGTTTACCAATGTTATGGACAATCAGATGCGATTCCTCTCTCAGTTGTGGTGATATGCACTTAGGTATATCTATGTATAACTGTACATCGTTGCACCAATGTATATATTTGTATACAACAGCACCAGTGTACACAGCCACTGGTCAATGCATGTAGTGACAGTTATGACCTCCTGCCAGCAGGTGGAACCACACACCCATACTGGCATATATATACCGGGGGGATGGACGAGACAGTGGCACTTGGTAGCAGGTCAGACAACTGGACAGTAACATCTCTCCTTAGCTTCACAGTAACGTAGACATAATTGTTTGTACATAGAATTGCATTGTTACCATCCTGCGTGTCAAGAATAAATACTTATTACAACATCTTCATGTTCTATGTGTGCCTTCATAATCAGGGGAGCCACAGAACACAGCACCAGTGTCTTTGACGAATGTGATATAAAATAGTTAGGTTAAATATATTAGTTACAGTAATGTAGATGTAGGCCGGTCTAATTCTAGGGAGTTCACAGACAAAGGATTTCAGAGAGCATGGCAAGGAAGAGGGGAGGGGTGTCTGGTAGAGGAGGAGAAAAGGATGCTGGGTAACAAGAGGCCAGGGGAAGGAATGAGAAGTGAGCCAATTAGGATGTATGGCCAGGTCAGGAGGGGTATAGGATGACCTATGGGAATCGTTTATGTGAAACTTGATGCCATTTGAATGTATTTGTAGAGATTCCTTTGTCTCCAATAGCACTCGATTCTGAAGACCCAGGAGGCTGCATGTGTTCTGGGTTTTTGTGAAGCGAGTCAGACTTGCAAGTCAGGTAAAAATAAATAATACTATGCCTACAAATCCATCTCGAGTTTTATTGAGGCCAGACTGACGGGTAAAGAATTCAACATTTGTCATCTTCAGCAAAGCAAATAAGAACAAACTCTCCTGGTACTATTTATAAATATGAGTTATTCAGACCTAAAATTGATGATTAGTAAACGATTTTGGTGATTGCTCATCGACTTTACATTTCTAGGAATTCCCTGTACCAATATCCCAAATTAAAATTAATAATAATTATTATTATAATGAAATTGCAGGGCAAACATTTTTGATTCTCGTAATGCCATGGAAAGGCATTAGTTCTGCTCATGTCCTGAAGTCTATTCACAATGATTTAGTTATGCCATGAGAGTTTGCACCAGAACAAAACAAAAAATTAATGAAAAAATACACCAATGTCAAAAAATACCTGACACTTTTGTATCATCTCTCTCAATTCGATTTCTACCTGCAACTATCAACAAGACTGCAAAATAATTGCAGTGTTACATTTATTCAAAAGAGAGGTGCAAGCAAATATGTTCATTCTCCATCGAGTTCCACACGTTTTTTAAAATTTCAGATAGCTTACCCATTGTGTGTTAAAACAAAATGACAGAGTTGTGTCGTTAAAATGCCGTGAACATCTTTTGTGGCACTTATTTAAAAATCTAATTAAAAGGCTTTGTTATACCTACTTGATGAACAATCTAAATTCTGTCAATGTGTCACATATTCTTGTTTATTAAATTTATCGCTGCTCTTTACCACCACTCTGTGGAAATGGGTTAAATTGCGAGCAGCATGAGGCCAGGAATCATAGAATTTACAGTACAGAAGGAGGCCATTCGGCCCATCGAGTCTACACCGACTCTTGGAAAGTGAACCCTACTTAAGCTCATCCTCCACCCTATCCCTGTAACCCAGTAACGCCACCTAACCATTTGGACACTAAGGGGCAAATTAGCATGGCCAATCCACCTAACCTGCACATCTTTGGACTGTGGGAGGAAACCGGAGCACCCGGAGGAAACCCACGCAGACACGGGAAGAAAGTGCATACTCCACACAGACTGTCACCCGAGGCTGGAATTGAACCCGGGTCCCTGGAACTGTGAGTCAGTAGTGCTAACCACTGTGCCAGCGTCACGCCCCTTTCAGAATTTAACTGTGGATGAATGTTAGAGAAGGCTGATCACAAGCCATGAAGTGGCTGCCTCGCATAGCGTACCTGCCAACCCACATGCTTTTGTTTATTTGTACAGTTTAAAAAAGGCACAGAAATAAAATAAAATTTCAGCTTTTGTTGGAGAATTAACGCTCCAAGTGTTCACACTCCAAAAGGGTGTGACATGCAGCATTTGACATCCACGTCTGTAAACTCAACAAAAGAGTGGCACTTAACAATTTTTTTTAAAAAATATCCCCAGTGGCAAAAATCTCATCATCATCACCAACTATTTTTGTTTCTGTTCAGTTTGGAAGATGCTGCTGGCTTTGGTATCTGCAGGAAGATAATCCAAAGCCTTATATATCTATAGCGATGTCACTGGCATTTTGCTTTTACAGCATAACAGCACCATTTACATCCATGATGTGATTTCTTGTAGTTCCCAGGTATCTGAAATAATCAGACTTTGGGCACAAATATTGAAGCAGACATTGAAGAGTGGGCTTCTCCAGATCTCACCATGTGCTTGGCAATGATGCATTGTTATTTCTTTGCTACACAGTTGTGCAGTAGTGAGTGATGCGGAATCCTGGATGCTTAGGCATACATGAACACAACACTATAGTTCCTAACCTTTTGAATAACAGAACAATATAACATCCCTTTCCTTTAAAACGATATGCAGCTGGATTCTCTGTTCCTGAGACTAAGGGTGGGATTCTTGCTTTCTGACGTCGAAATCGCGATTGGGCGGAGAATAGCTTCCGACACCAAAATCGAGGTAGGCCCCGATTTGGCGCCAAATCGGGATGCTCCGGCACCCCGAAAATGGTGTAAATGTGTCGCTCGCCGTGCGGGGTTAAAGTACAGTGGGCATATCATTAGCAGGCCTGACACCCCGGGCGGGATTCTCCGACCCTCCACGCCGAAATCACGCTCGGCGCGGGGGCGGAGAATTACCCAAATTAGGCTCCCATGCCGGCACGCGATTCTGCAGCAATCAGAGAATCGCCGCCATTCACGCGTGCGATCAATGAGCCGCCGGTCAGGGGCCTTTGGAAAAGGCCGCCCCGCCGATTCTCCGCGCTCGACGAGCCAAATGCTCGCCGAGTCCCGCCGGTATTTTCTTTTTTTTCTTCTTTTTTTAATCTTTTTTTTTAAAACGCATTCTATTCAAACTTGTATCAAAGTAGGTTACAACAAATAAACACCCCGGGAAACATTCTTCCCAACAATCAACTATACAGTTTGTACAGATTTTTCTCCTTTTTCACCCCGACCCCTCCCCATCACCCCCCCCCCCCCCCACTCCCCTGCGACGAACAGCTCCTCAAACACGGTCACAAACATCCCCCACCTTTTCTCAAACTCCCCTGCTGAGCCCCTTAACTCATACTTTATCTTCTTTAACCGCAGGAAGTCATACAGGTCACCCAACCATGCTGCTACCCCCGGTGGCGATGCCGACCGCCACTCCAGCAAAATTTGTGGCCGTGCAATCAGAGAGGCGAAGGCCAAGACATCGGCCTTCCTCCTCTCCATGAGCTCCGGCTTCTCTGAAACCCCAAATATCGCCACCAAAGGGTCCGGGTCCACTCCCTCCTCCACTGTCCTGGCTAAGACCGCGAACACTCCCGCCCAGAATCTTCCCAATTTTTCACAACCCCAAAACAGGTGCGCAGGATTCACTGGCCCCCGCCCACACCTCTCACACTCATCAGTCACCCCCTGAAAGAACCCACTCATTCTCGCCCGAGTCATATGCACCCTGTGCACCACCTTAAATTGTATCAGGCTCATCCTTGCACAACGGGTCCCGTTTACCCGTCGCAGTGCCTCACTCCATACTCCCCAATTGATCTCCATTCCCAACTCCGCTTCCCATTTCTCCTTGATCTTCACCACCCGCTCGCCTCCCTGCTCCCCCAGCCACTTAGATATATTCCCAATTCTTCCCTCCACTTCCACATCCAGAAGCAGCATTCGCTCCAGTAGGGTATATCCCGGCAATCTAGGGAACCCCTTTCAGACCTTTTGTGCAAAGTCCCTAACCTGTAGATGCCTGAACTCCGCCGGCGTGTTTCTAATGTGGTTCCACCCGGCGGGAACAGGGACATGCATGCCACCCAGTCCAATACCACACGGGTGGCATGCATGGTTGAGCCCTTGGGACCGAAGGTTTCAGCCATGTGTGAACATGTCCAAGGCCTGGGGCATTCTGTGCAGGCAGTGGCCAAGGCCCAGGACAGGGCTTCCTTCACATAGGCAGCCATGTGCCAGGGCCATCTGGACATTGTAGTGGTGCCCCTGAGCCTGGGCCAATCACAGCTGGCCATGGCTGCTCAGCCGGAGTCAGCGATGGCATGCCCTGTCCAGCAGGTCCTCGAATGGCAGGCGCTGCCAGTACACACGAGGTTTCAGTTGGCGCCTCCTTTGCATTTCCTCCCCTTCAACCTGTTGGGTGGTTGGTTCTCCATCCTCAACAGCTGCCTCCTATTCCTCTGGGGCACGCTCCGCTGCTGCGTGCTCTGTTGCTGCAGCTTCCTGCTCCTCGAACAGATCAAGCTCGCACTCCAGGGCTGCTGTGAGAAGGAGGAAGGCCACCATTGCTGGTTGAATTCTAATATCAATTGTCTGCAATGGGCGAAAGGCCAACATGTTAGCAGGGTGTGTACATCGTGCTCAACCAGGTTCAACGGGCTTCACGGCCTCTGGCCTTGCCACCATCCCTGCTACCAAGGGCACCATTGGCTGGCGAGCCCCTTGCCAGCGGTATGCTCCTGTGTGATGCCCCTCGGGAGTGTGGCGACCGGTTGGAGGGAGTGGGGTATGGTGGAGGGTGACTTGCAGGCTGATTTCTATTGTGCGGGTGTGGTGGAGTGGAGGGTGCAGCCTGGGGTGGGGGAGTGGTGGGGTGGGGGGAAACCCATATGGCGCGTGGCACTCTGCAGGACCATGGGCCACGGTGGGTGGTTAGTGGGATGCGCTGCAAGATGGCTGCCTTGCAGACCCGCGGTGATGGCGGTCTGTGCCTGGACACTATCTCAATCTCATGAGAGGTCACCCTGGGCCCAAACCCAGCCCCCCATTATCCCCACTGCTCCTCCCCCCGGCCCTGGCAGTGCCTCCCCCACTCCCAGACAGCCCGGCCAGTGTCAGGACCGGCAGCCCATGGTCGCGCTTCTCTGTGTCCGACCTCCTCTCTCTCCCTCATCAGCCACGGTGCCTGTTGCCCGATTTGTAAAAGCACAAGTGAGCCTCGCCGGTGGGACGTCCCCCCACTAGAGGCTTGGAGAATACCGGGTCAGGCCCGCTAATGATATGCAAGCGGCGTTTACCGTACACGTGGGGTGAAACGCCGCTGCCGAGACACTGGAGAATCACGGTTTTGCTTGAATCCGGCGCCGGCCATAATTTCGGGGTCAAAATCGATTCTCCGCCCAATCGCCTTTCCCGATTTCGGGTTCGGCGGATATTCCTACCTACAGTGTTGATGCCAAAATCATGGCCAATGTCAGATTCACACCAAATCGCATCACACAGCCCAACCAAGTGCAACACCCACAGTAGCTACTTCGGGGGGAGGCTGGACCGGTGCCGTGGCAAATGCAGTGTCAGCTGACGGTACTCCTGGCAGCAGGGACAGGTGCCAGGGTCAGAGGCCCTCACAGTGCTGGGCACCGATGGGGCCAAGGGCGCAGTGATGGGGGAGGAATGGGAGCAGACAATGTATATTGGAATTGAACCAGGAATGGTGGCCTTCCACCTAGTCACTGCAGTGCTGAGGGAAGCGCTGAGGCTGTAGGAGCTGGAGCAGCTCGAGGAGGAGGACCATGCAGCAGCGGAGTCTGAGCCAGCCGACCAGGAAGCAGCCGGTGAGGATGGAGAGCTTGCCGCCCAGCAGGATGAGGCGGAGATGAGAAGGAAGCCTCGTGTGTACCGGCACCGCCTGTCATTTGAGGACTTTCCAGACCAGGCATGCCATCGAAGACTCTGACTCAGCAGGGGGACTGTGTGACATATCTGCCAGATCATGGAAAACCTGGCACCGTGTGGAAATGGGGGAGGACACCCACTCCCGGTGCCTGCCAAGGTGATGGTCGCCCTGAACGAGGTCCTACTATGCGCCAAGTGGGGACCTGTCTGGGAACTCACAGAGCTTGGTGCACAGTTGCATCCACGCCATCACGGAAGCCCTATATGCCCAGTCGACACAATACACCCATTTCAATGAAGACTGAGCCCACAAGGATGCCCAGGCAGTGGGGTTCGCCAGCATCGATGAGATGCCATGGGTCCAGGGGGCGATCAACGGAAACATGTCCCTCTCGAAGCACCTGCAGATGACAGACAGGTCTTCACAAACCGAATGGGGTTCCACTACATGGACGTGAAGCTGGTGAGTGACCATGAGATGCGCATCATGCATGTCTACACCTGATACTCGGGTAGTGTGCAGGATGCCTTCATCCTGGCATAAATGACAGTTCCTGGCCTCTTTGATGCGCAACCCCCAGCAGGGGGTTGGCTCGTGGGCATTTGCAATAAAGTGGGTGAACTAATCGCGCAGATAGATATAAATGGGTATGATATAATTGGGATTACAGAGACGTGGCTGCAGGGTGACCAGGGATGGCAACTGAATGTCCCAGAGTATTCAGTATTTAGGAAGGAGAGGTAAAAAGGAAACGGTGGTGGAGTGACGTTGCTGATTAAAGAGGAAATTAGCACATTAGTGAAAGGATATTAGCTCTGACAATGTGGCGTCTGTATGGGTAAAGTTAAAAAATACCAAAGGGCACAAATCACTTGTGGGCATCATTTATAGACCTCCAAAATGCTGTGGTGATGTTGGGAATGACATTAAACTGGAAATTAGAGATGCATGTGACAAGGGAATATCTGTGATCATGGGTGATTTCAATCTGCACATTGATTGGGAAAATCAAATTAGCTAAAGTAACGTAAAGGAGGAATTCCTGGAGTGTATATGGCTTGGTTTTCTTGACCACTTTGTGGAGGAACCAACTAGAGAGCAGACCATCTTAGACTGGGTACTGTGTAATGAGAAGGCAATGATTACCAATCTGGCTGTACGAGACCCCTTGGGGATGAGCGACCATAACATGTTAGCATTTTTTTATCGAGATGGAGAGTGAAGTAGTTGATTTGGAAACTAGGGTGCTGAATCTTAATAAAGGGAACTATGAAGATATGAGGCCTGAATTGGCCTTGATGCATTGGGGAGAATTGCTTAAAAGGATGACAGTGGATAGGCAATGGCAAACATTCAAGGAATGCATTCCCAAAGGGTCTTGCACAGTCAGATTGGCAATGATTCCCTTCTCATTACACAGTACCTAGTGTAAGATGGCCTGCTCTCTAGTTGGTTCATCCACAAATTGGTCAACAACTGTTTATTCCTGTTTGGCACAAAAGCAAAATGGGTAAGAGGGCCAATCCATGGCTTACAAAGGAAATTAGAAATAGTATCCGATCCAAGGAAGAAGCATACAGATTGGCCAAGAAAAATAATAGGTCTGAGGATTGGGAGCAGTTTAAAATTCAGCAAAAAAGGACCAAGGGATTGATTAAGAAGAGTGAAAGTACAGTACGAAAGGAAGCTTGCAGGGAACATAAAGACTGATACTAAGAGTTTCTATAAGTATGTGAAGAGAAAGAGATTGGTGAAGACAAATGTAGGTCCTCTACAGACAGAAACGGGGGGAATGTATAATAGGGGATAAAGAAATAGCTGAGCATTTGAATGCATAGTTTGGTTCTGTCTTCACAAAAGATGACACAAATCAGATACCAGAAATGTTGGAGAATGCAAGATTTAGTGAGAGGGTAGAATTGAGGGAGATTAATATTAGTAGAGACTTATGGTGCTGGGGAAATATGATGGGATTGAAGGCTGATAGATCCCCAGGGCCTGATAATCTACATTCCAGAGTACTTAAGGAAGTGGCTCTAGAAATAGTGGGCGCATTAGTGGTCATCTTCCAGGATTCTATATACTCTGCAGTCCCTGCAGATTGGAGGATAGCTAATGTCACTCCAATATTCAAAAAGAGAGATAGAGAGAAAACATGGAATTATAGACCAGTAAGTCTAACGTTGGTAGTGGGGAAAGTTCTTGAATCCATTCTCAAGGACTTTTACAAAACAGAAAACAGTAGCAGGATCAAATAGAATCAGCATGGATTTATGAAGGGGAAATCATGCTTGACAAATCTATTAGAATTATTTGGAGATGTAAGGAGTAGAGTTGACAAGGGGGAGCCAGTCAACGTGGTATATTTGGAAAGCGTTTGTGGTATATTCAGAAAGCGTTTGACAAAGTCCTGCATAAGAGATTATCTTGCAAGATTAAAGTGCATAGGATTGGGAGATGTGTATTGAGATGGATAGAAAATTGGTTGGCAGAAAGGAAACAAAGAGTAGAAATTAATGGGTCCTTTTCAAATTAGCAGGCAGTAACTACTGGGGTGCCATAGGGATCGATGCTGGGACCCCAGCTAGTCACAATATACGTTAATGATTTGGACAAAGGAACAAAATAAAAGTTTGCAGACGATACCAAGTTGGGTGGGAAGGTGAACTGTGACGAGGATGCAGAGATCCTTCAGCATGATTTGGACAGGTGGGGTAAGTAGGTAAATCAGTGGCAGATGCAGTATAATTTGGATAAATGTGAAGTTATTCACTTTGGAAGAAAAAAGAAAGGCAGATTACTACCTGAATGGCTGTAAATTGGGAGAGGGGAGTGTGCAGTGGGACCTGGGTGTCCTTGTGCACAGTTGCTGAAGGTAAGCATGCAGGCAGCAAATAAGGCAAATGGTGTGTTGGCCTTCATTGCGAGAGGTTTCGAGTGCAGGAGCAGGGATGTGTTGTTGCAATTTTTCAGGGCTTTGGTGAGGCCAGACTTGGAGTTTTGGTCTCCTTTTCTGAGGCAGGATGTTCTTGCTCTCGAGGGTGTACAGCGAAGGTTTACCAGACTGATTCCGGGGATGGTGGGACTGACATTTGAGGAGAGATTGACTATGTCATGACTGTTTTCGCTGGAGTTCAGATGAATGAGGGAGTATCTCATGGAGACTTATAAAATTCTAACAGAACTAGATAGGTTGGATTTAGGGAGGATGTTCCCGATGGCAGGTGTGTCCAGAACCAGAGGTCACAGTCTGAGGATTCGGCTTAGACCATTTAGGGCAGAGATGAGGAGACATTTCTTCACCCAAAGAGTGGTGAGCCTGTGGAATTTATTACCACAGGAAGTAGTTGAGGCTAAGACATTGAATACATTCAATAGGCGGCTAGATACAGCACTTGAGGTGAATGGGATCAAGGGTTATGGGGAGAAAGCAGGATTGGGCTATTGAGTTGGACGATCAGCCATGACGTGACGAATGGCACGAGGAGGCTCGAAGGGGCCTATGTTTCTATTAACGGACCCGACCCAGTATTCTCTGGCCTCGCGTGATGTTCTGCCATGACCAAGCGGAAGTGACACCAGCACGGTTCATTTGTGGTCTTTAAAACATAAACCAGGCGCCGTGGCTGCTCAGGGAGAGAGAGAGGAGGTAAGAAAAGAACAAAGAACAAAGAACAAAGAAAAGTACAGCACAAGAACAGGCCGTTCGGCCCTCCAAGCCTGCGCGACCATGCTGCCCGTCTAAACTAAAACCTTCTACACTTTTGGGGTCCGTATCCCTCTATTCCCATCCTATTCATGGATTTAAAATTTCCAAAGGTGCAACAGTGGGCTGACAGTTGTGCCGCTGTCTGGGGGAGCTGCAGGGGGTGACCAGGAGACGGGTCGTGAGTTCAGGATGCCCCCAGAACTGGGGTCGCTGGGCATGGGCCGCCATTGCCGGAAGCTGCAAGGCAGCCATTTGGCTGCGCACTCCACTGACTGGTCACCATAAATGTGCGGAGTGCCACTGGCTATACGGTTGCCTGCATTCCCCCAGGCCACACCGCAGGAAACCCCAAACCCCAGCTGACCCAACAACAGGATATGTGTGTGCGAGTGCAGCTAGTATCCCGCGAGGTGCTGACACCCCGTAGTGCACTCACCCTCGTGTTACCCCACTGCGCACTCCGAACAGTGGAAGCATGTAACATCGCCCTTGCCACCCTGCCTGGCAACCCCCACCTGAAGGCAGATGGCCCACCAGTGACACTATCAGCTAGCCCACCTCACTGGACCACGGGCCGCTAACAAGCCCACCTGCGTACTGCGCACTTGCTCCCATCCATCCTGCCCTCAGACAGGTGGGCACATGCTGTGCGTTGCACACAGAACCCATAGCACACTGCAGCTTCAGTCCCAACAGATACCCAACTCTCTCACCCAACCCTGTCCGCAGTCCAGGCCCGCATGCATGTCACCAGGCACGGTGCCAGTCGGTGGCACGTGGTGCCCCCACCGCAACCAGGTGGAAGGATAGCACACGGCCCACCCAAGGAGGGCATCCACAGTATACTCCACAGGAGGGCGTGGGACAGGAACTGGAGAGCGTCATGCTGGCTGGGATGGGTGGTGGAGCATGAGGCCCCCCGGTGGCAGGCACTGGCGGGGCCAGGTGTGCGTAGCGGAGGGAACAGGGTCAGGGAGAACAGCCGCGGTGTGGGCCTAGGATCAGAATGATTAGAAAGGTAGGCACCAGTTAAGTTGGCACAGGTGCAGCACACAGGATAGTGTTAGGGACTAGGGTACAGCTATCACAAGGGGAAGCGGCAGCCCTGGCACACACGTTGTGCATCTTCTGTGCCTGCTCGGGCCCATGTCCTGTCCATTCTGGCCGTCCTCCTCATCCTCCTCACCGACTGAGGCCTGCCATTCCTCCATCTCCTCCATAATGTCACCCTTCCACTGTGCGATGTTGTGGAAGACGCATCAGGCCACCACAATGTGGGAGATCCTCCTGGGGCTGTACTGAGGCCCCCACCAGAGTGGTACAGGGACCCGAACTGCTTCTTGAGGATGCCGATGCACCGTGCGATGTTGCTCCTGGTCACCTCATGGGCATCGTTATAGCAGTTAACATAAGAATCTCTGCATTGGTCTGGGGCCTCCAGATAGGTGTTATCAGCCACGACCGCAACGGGTAAATCCTGTCTCCCAAGACCTAACCCGTCACTCAAGGGTCCGTCTGCAAGGTGTCGGGCACCATCAGGTGCACCAGGATGAATGCATCGTGCACGATGCCTGGATACTGGGCATAGACGTGCACAATGGGTCACACACCAACTGCACACTCATCGAGTAAAAGCCCTTCCTATTGATGAGGGGCACCCTATCATGCGCCGGTGCTCATAGGAGGGCATGTGTCCCATCTATCAGGATCTGGACATGGGCATGCCTGCGATCACGGCTAATCCTGCTGCCTGGGATTCTTGGTGGGCTCGGTCCAAACTGACGTTGAAATATTGTAGCAGCTGATAATATAGGGCATACGTGACAGCGGACATTCTGCAAGACCACAAACAGGTCCCCACTCGGCGCCTGTGCCCCAGTGGCAAAAAGAATGTTCAGGCCGACCGTCACCTTGACGGCCACCAGAGTGGGTGTCCTCCCCCATACCCCCCGCGGTTCCAGGTGCACCATGATCCAATACAGATGTCGCATGGTCTCCCTGTTCAGCCGCAGTTGTCGGTGGCATGCTCAATCTGACAGGTCGAAGGACAGGCACTGCCGATATACATGAGGCCAGATGCTTTGCCTCCTTCCCAACTTGGCCCCCACGGTGGCCTGGCCCGCGATCGGGGCCCACCTATCCGCGAGCGGGCCTGTGCCGTGGGGGTACTCTTTCCCTTCCGCCTCCGCCACGGCCTCCACCATGGCGGAGGTGGAAGAGACTCTCCCCACTGCGCATGCGCGGGAAACTGTCGGCGGTCGCTGACGCTCCCGCGCATGCGCCGCATTTCAGCGCCAGCTGGCGGGGCACCAAACGCCATTTCCGCCAGCTGGCGGGGCAACAAACGCCATTTCCGCCAGCTGGCGGGGCGGAAATCCCTCCGGCGCCGGCCTAGCCCCTCAATGTTGGGGCTCGGCCCCCAAAGATGCGGAGCATTCCGCACCTTTGGGCTGGCGCGATGCCCGTCTGATTGGCACCGTTTTTGGCGCCAGTCGGTGGACATCGCGCCGTTGGGGGAGAATTTCGGCCCTGATTCTCCACCCGATCACGAGTAGCAATTCGCATTCCCGACACGGCTGGTTGGATAATCCGCCCAGTTATCTTTTCTTTCTTAAAAGTATTCCCTCTACTTCGTGAAGTTCTTCTTGGAAGTTCCAGCACTCTTGTTGTACAGCAGAAGGGGCATAGCTCCGACATGTGGGCCATTTTGCACATTTTTCTAAATTTTCTCAGGGTGGCATTATTCTTGGTCACTTCCCTGATTTCATTCAGTTTGGTTATAGCCACAGGTACTGGGCGGCATTCTCCCAACGGGAGTCTAAGTGCCGACGCCGGAGTAAAAACCAGAGTGTTTTACTCCGGTGCCGGCGCCCGTTCCCAGACCCCTATTCTGCGGCCTCCATGGGGCTCACAGGGGCGTGGCGTGATTTGCAGGGGCGGGGCCTCAGCACGGCGTCGGAGACCCGGCGCCGCATAAAAGACGCGGCGCCTTGGGTCCCGCGCCTGCGCAGTTGGGGATGTTCAATCCTGCGCATGCGCAGGGAACTTCTTACGCACGTCGGCTCCGACCCAACATGGGGTCTGTGTTCAGGGGCCGGCCGCCGCAATAAGTAGCCGGGGTGGGGGGGGGGGGGGGGGGGGGAGGCCGGCCGGCCGGCCGATCGGTGGGTCCCGATCGCGGGCCAGACCCCATCGGAGGCCCCTCCCAGTGAAGGAGCCCCCTCCCCACAGGCCGCCCCCCCAGAGTTCCCGCCGGCAGCGACCAGGGGTGGACGGCGCCGGAGGGAACCTGTCGTGTCGTAGAGGCTGCTCGGCCCATCCGGGCCAGAGAATCGCCGCTCGCCGTTTGCAGCGATTCTCCAAGCGGCCCGTCGCGAATTGCGCGGCGCTGGTTTCGGGGGCGTGGGAGAATCGCGTGCAGGGGTCGGGGCGGCGTGGCGCGATTCGCGCGGCGCCCCGGCGATTCTCCCACCCAGCGTAGTGGGGGGAGAATCCTGCCCACGTTCTTTGTCATCATGTGAACCTGCGTTTCCGTTTATTTGTCCTCTCCTTCCATGAATGGTAGGTATGCACTCGTTATGAGATATACATTTCTTTGCCCTGCTTGCATGCAGATGCATTAATAATCTTTGGATCCAAAAAGGAAATGCTGGAAAATCTCAGCAGGTCTGGCAGCATCTGTAGGGAGAGAAAAGGGCTAACGTTTCGAGTCCAGATGACCCTTTGTCAAAGCTAAAGGCAGAGGGTCTTCTGTCTTTAGCTTTGACAAAGGGTCATCTGGACTCGAAACGGGAGCACTTTTCTCTCCCTACAGATGCTGCTGAGATTGTCCAGCATTTTCTTTTTGGTTTCAGATTCCAGCATCCGCAGTAATTTGCTTTTATCCAGTGTTTAACTCACTGCCACCTCTCTTCCAGGAATGCCTACCCTGAAGAAGTACTGCTCTTCTCTCTGACAGGATTTCCATAAGCCCCTCCCCCACTGTCCACCTTCACTGCTTTCCATTTCTCTCTTAGTGTTGGACAAGGTATTTACCAAGACTCGCTTCCACAGCCATATTTCCTTCCTCAGTGACTGTCTTCGTCTCCGACTTATCCCACGGGGATTTCAACTTAAATTCCACCCTGTATGTAACCTCCAGGATTACAGGTACCTCCAGGTTATACAACATTCTTGCAACTGCTGCTCTCGCCGCATCCTGAAAGCCACACTCAGTGCCATGCGCCGCCACATGAAGGCACTCGACCTCTCTCTCCAGCACATCATCAATATAGGTTTCCGTGCCCTGTAACCTTTCAAATAGCTGCTGCTACGCTGCTCTGTGGAACATATCAGGAGCTGAATTAATACCAAAGGGTAAGTGTAAAAACATGTAGCACCCAAATGGTGTGTTGAAGGTACAGAGATAGGGGGCTGGATTCTCCGATCCCCGACGCCAAAATCTTGTTCGGCGACGGGGCGGAGAATACCTGATGACGGCGAAATCAGGGGCGGCGCCGCTTGCGTGATGCTGCGCCCCCTGAAAAGCGGCGTACTCGGAGAGTACGCTACGCCATACCAACGGCCTCCGTACGTTGGGTGAGGAACGCCCCCCGATGCTCCGTCACCGACCGGCCGAGTTCCCGACGGCGTGGGACACGTGTGGTCTCACCCGTCGGGAATTCAGCACGGCGGCTGCGGACTCAGCCCCGCGTCACCACAGTTGGGGGAGGGCCGATCCGCGGTCAGGGATGGACATATTCGGGGCTGGGGGCACTGTGGTGGGGTGGTCCAGGGCGCGCGAGCCGGCCGAAGGGGAGGCACTATTTTGCGGGCCGGGTCCGCGAGCAGCATCCGCTATGAAGCACGGCGCGGCCAATGCAGGCTGCCGGCATGCACGTGCGTGGCCACGGACTCGGCAATTCCCCTGGCCGTATCGGCAGCTCGAGCGGGGTGCTCTATGCTGCCTGGCTGCTAGTCCCACCTCCCCTGGAACAGAGAATCGGTGGCTGTTTCACGGCGTTGGTTCCATTGTGAAACGCCACCGTTTTCACACCGGTGTGGGGAGGTAGTCTCCAGAATGGAGACTCAAGCCCAGGAGCTGCATTCATCCAGCTTGACCTGAACTCGAATCCAAGGCTACTTTCTTTTACCTATAATATGATACAGGATCATGGGAATGACATTTTCTTGTACACCTGTGTCAAGCTTGAAATTCACCATCATTTTTTGTTTTTTTAAAAGCATTTTATTCAAACTTGTATCAAGTAGGTTACAGCAAATAAACACCCCGGGAAACATTCTTCCCAACAATCAGCTATCCAGTTTGTACAGATTTTTCTCCTATTTCACCCCCCCCCCCACTCCCCATCAACCCCCCCTCCCCCTTCCTGCGATGGACAGCTCCTCAAACACGGTCACAAACATCCCCCACCTTTCCTCAAACTCCCCTGCTGAGCCCCTTAACTCATACTTTATCTTCTCTAACCACAGGAAGTCATACAGGTCACCCAACAATGCTGCTACCACCGGTGGCGATGCCGACCGCCACTCCAGCAAAATTCATCGCCGTGCAATCAGAGAGGCGAAGGCCAAGACATCGGCCTTCCTCCTCTCCATGAGCTCCGGCTTCTCTGAAACCCCAAATATCGCCACCAAAGGGTCCGGGTTCACTCCCTCCTCCACTATCCTGGCTAAGACCGCGAACCCTCCCGCCCAGAATCTTCCCAATTTTTCACAACCCCAAAACATGTGCGCATGATTCGCTGGCCCCCGCCCACACTTCTCACGCTCATCTGCTACCCCCTGAAAGAACCCCCTCATTCTCGCCCGAGTCATATGCACCCTGTGCACCACCTTAAACTGTAACAGGCTCATCCTTGCACAAGAGGAGGTCCCGTTTACCCTTCGCAGTGCCTCACTCCATACTCCCCAATTGATCTCCATTCCCAACTCGGCTTCCCATTTCTCCTTGATCTTCACCAACCGCTCGCCTCCCTGCTCCCCCAGTCACTTATATATATCCCCAATTCTTCCCTCCCCTTCCACATCCGGAAGCAGCAGTCGCTCCAGCAGGGTGTATCCCGGCAATCTAGGGAACCCCTTCCAGACCTTTCGTGCAAAGTCCCTAACCTGTAGATACCTGAACTCACTGCCCCTCGGCAACTCTGCCCTCTCCCTTAGCTCCGCCAGACTGGCGAACCCTTCCTCCAAATACAAATCCCTCACCTTGATCAGCGTCACTTCCCTCCACCTCCTGTATACACTATCCATCCCCCCCGGCTCAAACCCATGATTATCGCACTGCGGCGTTAGCACCGACATCCCTTCCACCCTAAAATGCCTCCTCAGCTGATTCCATATCGTCACCGTGGACTGCACCACTGGGCTCCCTGAATACCTACTCGGAGCTATTGTCAATGTTGCCATCACCGTAGCCCTCAAACTTGACCCCTTACAAGATTCCTCCTCCATCCTAACCCACTCTACCCTTTCTCCTTCCCACCACCGCCGCAACTTGTCCACATTCGCCGCCCAATAATAATGAAGCAAGTTTGGCAACGCCAACCCCCCCTGCTGCCTCTGCCGCAGGGTCCTCCCCACCCTCTGCACCTTCCCGCCCATACAAAGTCAGAGATGATTGTGTCCACTTTCCGAAAAAGGCCTTTGGTATAAAGATCGGGAGAGCCTGAACGATAAACAAGAACCTCGGCAGAATATTCATTTTCACCACTTGGACCCTCCACGCCAATGTTAAGTGCAGTCTAACCCACCTCGTACGATCCTCCCTGGCCTCCTTCATCAACTTTGTTAAGTTCCACTTATGGAGCCCCGTCCATTCCCTCGCTACCTGAATCCCCAAGTACTCTAAACCTATCCCTCTCTACCGTAAATGGCATCCCCCCTAAATTAGTCCGCTGTGCCAGCTCATTCAGCAGGAATACCTCGCTTTTCCCTACATTCAGCTTGTATCCCAAGAACCCTTCAAACCTCCCAACAATCCCATACTCCTTCCCATCCTCTCCAACGGATTCGAAACATACAGCAAGAGGTCATCGGCACAGAGCGACACCCGATGCTCCCTCTGTCCCCTTATTATCCCCTGCCACTCTGCCGACCCCCTGAGAGCCATCGCCAACGGCTCTATGGCCAGCGCAAACAGCAGCGGTGACAGCGGGCACCCCTGCCTCGTACCCTTGTGTATGTCAAAGCTTCGTGAGCTCATATCATTCGTCCTCCCCCTCGTTCTTGGCGCCACATACATTCCACAAATCTCGGCCAAACCCAAACATTCCCAAAACTTAGAACAAGTACCGCCACTCCACCCGATCAAATGCTTTCTCCGCGTCCATGGACACCACCACCTCCAGTACCAGAGCTCACGAAGCCTGTTTGATCTTCTGCAACCACCCCCGGGACGCAATCCTCCATCCTCCTCGCCAACAACTTTCACATCCGTGTTCAATAGTGATATGGGTCTATCCGACCCACATTCCATCGGATCCTTCCCTTTTTTGGGGGATTAGTGTGATTACTGCCCGCTTCATTATCTCCGGCAACTCCCCCTTCTCCAGTGCTTCATTAAATTCCGCCAACAGATGTGGTGCCAGGTCCACCGCAAATTCCTTATAAAATTCTGCCGGATACCCATCCGGCCCAGAGGCCTTCCCCGACTTCATACCCCTGATACTATCCAGCACCTCCCTTAGCCGGGGGCTCCTCCAACAACGGCCTCTTTGCTTCCTCCACCTGGGGAAATTCCAGCTCGTCCAGAAACCACCCCATGTCCCCCTCCTCTCCTCCTGGATCTGCCTCATAAAGTTCCTGGTAATACTCTCTAAATGCCTCATTTATCTTCCCTGGCTCTGACACCACATCCCCAGCCCCAGTCCGGATCTTCAATAGTTCCCTGGACGCAGCCTGCCTCCGCAGCTGGTGTGCCAGCATGCGGCTCGCCTTCTCCCCATACTCGCATTGCACCCCTCTTGCCCTACGCAGTTGCCCTACCGTCCTCCCCGTTGTCAACCTGTCAAATTGCCCCTGCAACTTTTTCCTCCTCGCCAATCCCTCCACGGTGGGCACCCTCGAATATTCCATGTCCACCTCCACTATCTCGCTCACTAGACGGTCATGTTCCGCCCTCCTTTCCTTATTCGCACGAACCGTAAATGAGATAATTTCTCCCCGGACCACTGCCTTCAATGCTTCCCAAAAAATGCCCGCCGACACCTCCCCATTCTGATTGAACTCCACATAATCCGGAATCACCAACCGCACCTCATCACAAAAACCTTCATCCGCCAACAACCCCAAGTCAAACCTCCACCCCGGCCTCTGCTCTCGTCCCGTACTGAACTGAATATCCAGTCAGTGGGGTGCATGGTCCGAGATAACTATCCCCGCATACTCTGCCCCCTCCACCCCAACCAAAATCTCCCGACTCACTACAAAGTAATCAATCCTCGAATACACCTTATAGACGTGTGAAAAGAAGGAATACTCCCTTCCCCCTGGGTTCTGGAAGCGCCATGGATCCACCATACCCATCCTCTCCATAAACCCCCCCAGCTCCCTTGCCATTTGTACCCTACCCATCGACCTGGGGCTCGATCTATCCACCCTCAGCTCCAGGACACAGTTAAAATCTCCTCCCATGATCAACTGGTACGTGGCCAAATCCGGGATTGCTGCCAGCAACCCCCTCATAAAACCCACAACATCCCAATTTGGGGCATTCACATTTACCAACACTACCGGTGCCCCTTCCAATACCCCACTCACAATCACATATCTCCCACCTGGATCCCTCACCGCCTTCGCACTCACAAATCCTATTTTTATGCTCATTAAAATCACCACACCTCTTGATGTCAAATCAAACCCCGAGTGAAAATCCTGCCCGACTCACCCCCTCCTTAACCTAACCTGGTCCTTCACACGGAGGTGTGTCTCCTGCAAAAAGACAACCCCCGCTTTCAAGCTCCTGAGGTGCGCGAACACCCGCAACCTTTTAACCGGCCTATTCAGTCCCCGGACATTGCACGTTCCCAACCTTAACGGAAGCTTGTGCCTCCAATCCCCTCTATCGTCCGTCATCTTCCCCACTTAACTCCTGCCCCTTTAATTCCACTCTGTACCTAGCCCATCCCAGATGGCCCCTTTCTTCGCCCTTGACCATGTCAACTCTCACCCCCAGCCAAGTTACAGAAACACCCCCCCCCCGGCTTTTCCCCTTCTTCCCCCCCCCCACTTCCCCTTTCCCCCCTCCCCCGGCAACCCCCCTTGCCCTTCAAACCCACCACCTCACTTCCGTTCACCAGCATAACCTGCTAGCGCGGCTGCCCCTGCCCAAAGGCACATCCTACTGACCTCCCCCACCCCCCACTCCTCAGCTCAAAGAAGAAGGCCTCCTGCTGGCCTTACCCTCCCCCACCCAAATAAGGACTTCTCCTGAACTCCAGGTCGCCTTCTCCAAAAGCAAACAAACAGATGTTAAACACAAACAGTCCCATAAAACAGGAGGGGGGATGGGAACATCCATCCCCACATAAACTTTTCACCCCTATAATTCCTCACAATCTCAACATTGAACAGAACCCACACCCCACAAAGAAAGGCGACAATCCCCCAATCCCTACACCCACTTCAAACATGCTCCCTACCATTGCCAGCACCCCTGTTCCCAACCATTGTCCACTCAGTTCTCGCCCAGTTTATGCTCCTTAATGAAGTCTTCGGCCGCTCCTGGGGTCTCGGAATAATACTCCCGGCCTCCGAACGTCACCCATAATTTCGCCGGGTGGAGCACCCCAAACCTGATCTGCCGCCGATACAGCACCGCCTTGGCCTTGTTGAAAACTGCCAGCCGTTTTGCCAACTTGGCTCCAATGTCCTGATAAATCCGAACGTTATTTTCCCTCCCAGTCGCAGCTACGCGACTCTCTCTTTCGCATTTTCTCTTTCTCCACAAATTTATGGAGTCTCACGATCACCGCCCGCGGCGGCTCCCCAGCTCTAGGCTTTTGCCTCAGAGACCTATGCGCTCGGTCCACTTCAGGTGCCTTATCCAGCACCCCTTCTGCCACCAGTCCTGCCAGCATCCTCGAGACGTACCTCGTGGCACTCATACCTTCCACTCCTTCAGGCAGGCCCACTATTCGCAGGTTCTGTCTTCTCGAGGTATTCTCCTGCTCCTCAACCTTTGTCCTCAACATCTTACAAAGGTCTCCTAGGAGCCCCACCTCCACCTCCAGAGCCACCACATGATCGCTGTGGTCCGAGATCACTCCTTCAATCTCGCGAATCTGTGACCCCTGCACCTCCAAACACCTCTCCATCCGCTCCAAAGTACTCTTCAGGGGTGCCACAGCTTCTGCAATGGGCTTTGCATGATCCTCATGCATTTCTTTCCTCTGTTTATGGAATTCCTCCTTGATCAAAGTCATCAGTTCCTGTATCTGGGGCCTTACAGCTTGCCCCTCCCCTGCCTGCATGCTGGAAGAGACTGTCTGTGAAGCACAAGACTGTTTCAACTTTCCAGCCAAACCTCTCACTGTTTTCTGCCGGGTCTGGTGATCAGAAGCGATACCATTCCAGGAGTAAACTACTCCTCTAAAATTCACCTACGCCTTTTCCACCCGGATTTGTGTAAAAAAGAGCCCTTCTCTGTGACTTTTAACAGGAACGTCCCTTTATGCAACCAATCACTCCATGGTCCCCAGTTCGGGATCAGTTGCCAGCAGGTTCTCATTTAGTTTATTAAAGCCACAGTTTCATTCCACAACTCGTCTTTGTATAACTGATGGCACATCAGTAGCACTGTCTCTCTCTGAAGCAATGTCACCCTCTGCAGCAATGTCTCCCTCTGCAGCAATGTTTCTCTCTTTAGCAATTTCTGCCCCTGCAGCAATGACTCCCTCTGCAGCATGTTTCCCTCTGCAGTAATGTTTCCCTCTGCAGCAATATCTCTCTCTGCAGCAATGTCGCCCTCTGCAGCAATGTCTCCCTCTCCAGCAATGTCTCCCTCTGCAGCAATGACACCCTCTGCAGCAATGTCTCCCTCTGCAGCAATTTCTGCCCCTGCAGCATGTTTCCCTCTGCAGCAATGTCACCCTTTGCAGCATTGTCTCCCTCTCCAGCAATGTTTCCCTCCATAGCAATATCTCCCTCTGCAGCAATCTTTCCTTCTGCAGCAATGTCTCCCTCTGCAGCAATGTTTCCCTCTGCAGCAATATCTCTCTCTGCAGCAATGTCGCCCTCTGCAGCAATGTCTCCCTCTCCAGCAATGTCTCCCTCTGTTGCAATGTTTCCCTCTGCAGCAATGTCTCCCTCTGCAGCAATATCGCCCTCTGCAGCAATGTTTCCCTCTGTAGCAATGCCTCCCTCTCCAGCAATGTTTCCTTCTGCAGCAATGTCTCCCTCTGCAGCAATGTTTCCCTCTGCAGCAATATCTCTCTCTGCAGCAATGTCGCCATCTGCAGCAATGTCTCCCTCTCCAGCAATGTCTCCCTCTGTTGCAATGTTTCCCTCTGAAGCAATGTCTCCCTCTGCAGCAATATCGCCCTCTGCAGCAATGTTTCCCTCTGTAGCAATACCTCCCTCTACAGCAATGTCCCTCTGCAGCAATCTGTCCCTCTGCAGCAATGTCTCCTTCTGCAGTAATTTCTCCCTCTGCGGCAATGTTTCTTTCAGTAGCTGTGGTAAACCACAGTTACTGTATTGTATATATTGTGGTAAACCATTGACTGTATTGTATATATTGTGGTAAACCACTGTTACTGTATTGTATATATTTTGGTAAACCACTGTTATTGTATGGTACATATTGTCTGCTGGCTCCGTCTGTGGCTCCTCCACTCAGGCTCTGTATAAAGGTGGCCGACCTCTGGCCCTGCCCCAGTTCGGAATCAGTTGCCAGCAGGTTCTCGTTTAGTTTATTAAAGCCACAGTTTCGTTCCACAACTCGTCTTTGTATAACTGATGGCACATCAATTTAATAAACTAATCGATTAAGATGGATG
The DNA here is from genome assembly GCF_047496885.1 of Scyliorhinus torazame. NCBI lineage: Eukaryota > Metazoa > Chordata > Chondrichthyes > Carcharhiniformes > Scyliorhinidae > Scyliorhinus > Scyliorhinus torazame. The sequence continues at coordinate 193,984,025 of NC_092715.1, forward strand.
CATCACTTAAGCCTGATCGACTGGAACTGGACCCCCAAGCAGCCGATGCCACTGTGACATTTGAGCACTGGCTAAGCTGCTTCGAAACTTACCTCGAATCTGCTGCCGATGCTGTCGCCGACGTCCACAAGCTTCGAGTCCTCAACGCCCAGGTAAGCCCTCAGGTTTCCGTCCTTATCAGGGACGCTGCCTCGTATGAGGAGGCGATTACGCTGCTGAAGGGGCAGTATGTAAAGGCAGTAAATGAGGTGTGCGCTAGGCATCTCCTTGCCACGAGGCGTCAACGCCCCGGAGAATCGCAGGCCAAATTCCTGCGCGCCTTGCGGATACTCGGCCGGAACTGTAGTTGTCAGGCGGTATCGGCTGTCCAGCATACGGAGCTGCTGATCAGGGACGCCTATGTCGCTGGCCTGCGAGAAGGAGGTACACTCGGCCTCCAAGAGACAGTGCAGCTCTCAAATTCGCTGGAAGTGGCCTTCCATAACATGGATGCCTTCACCTCCGACTACGCGGCGCCCTCGTGGACGTCATGGGCGCCGACATCACCCAACCCGGGTGCGTTGCAAGCCTGTGCTGCGCATCAATCCGCCAACTCCGGAGGCCCAAAGATGCTAATTATGTGGCCAGGGTAAGCACCCCAGACAACGCTGCCCAGCACGGAGCACAATCTGCAATGGGTGCGGAAAGAAGGACTACTTTGCCAAAGTCTGCCAGGCCCAACCTGTTCCTATAGTTTCCAGACCCAGCAGCAGCAGCGCTGCGTGTTGCCTGTCGGGACTGCCCCCATCTACCACGTCATCCGCCACGTGCGACCCGTGGGGACCGCCATCTTCGACACCACCCGCCACGTGCGACCCGTGGGGGCCGCCATCTTGGAATCACCCTGCCACCTCCCGGAACCCCTGCCCACCCAGTCGTACGCTGGCCTCCGTTACTCTCGACCAGCCCACCCACCTTCCGAAGCTCGCCTCCATCACCCTCGACCAGTCTCGACCTCATCACCTCACTAAATCCATGATGGCCGTCTGGATCAATGGGCACGAGACGACCTGCCTCTTCGACTCCGGGAGTACTGACAGCTTCATCCACCCTGATACGGTAAGGTGCTTCTCCCTCCCAATTTTACCCGTGACCCAGAAAATCTCCCTGGCTTCCGGATCACATTCCGTGGAGATCCGGGGGTACTGTGTCACAACCCTTTCGGTACAGGGCGTAGAGTATGCTAATTTCAAGCTCTACGTCCTCCCTCATCTCTGCGCTGCCCTATTACTGGGTCTTGATTTTCAGTGCCACCTCCGAAGCCTTACCTTGAAGTTCGGTGGACCCCTGCCCCCCCTCACTGTCTGTAGCCTCGCGATCCTTAAGGTCGCCCCACCCTCGCTCTTCGCTAACCTCACCCCGGACTGTAAGCCCGTCGCTACTAGGAGCAGACGGTACAGTGCCCGGGACAAGGCCTTTATCAGGTCAGAGGTCCAGCGACTCCTGCGGAAAGGGATCATAGAGGCCAGTACGAGCCCCTGGAGAGCCCAAGTGGTGGTCGTCAAGACTGGGGAGAAGCATTGGATGTTCATCGACTACAGTCAGACAATCAACCGGTACAGGCAGCTTGATGCGTATCCCCTTCCCCGCATATTTGATTGGTCAATCAGATTGCGCAGTATCGAGTCTTCTCCACTGGTGACTTGAAGTCTGCTTACCACCAGCCCCCTATCCGCCCGGAGGACGGCCAATACACTGCCTTCGAGCCAGATGGCCACCTCTACCACTTCCTCAGGGTCCCCTTCGGCGTCACCAATGGGGTCTCGGTCTTCCAACGAGTGATGGACCAAATGGTTGACCAGTACGGGCTGCGGGCCACGTTCCCTTATTTGGACAATTTCACCATTGCGGGCATGACCAGCAGGCCCATGACGCTAACCTCCGACATTTCCTTCACACCGCTAAGCTCCTTAACCTCACATATAATAAGGAGAAATGTGTTTTCCGCACAACCCGCCTATCCATCCTTGGCTACGTGGTAGAAAACGGGGTCCTAGGGCCCGACCCCGACCGCATGCCTGGAACTTTGCCTGGGGTTCTTCTCCTATTATGCCCAGTGGGTCCCCAATTATGCGGACAAGGTCTGCCCACTCATTAAATCTACCATTTTTCCCCTGACGGCTGAGGCTCGCCTGGCCTTCAACCGCATCAAGGCAGATATTGCCAAAGCTGCAATGCATGCAGTAGACGAGTCCATCCCATTCCAGGTGGAGAGCGATGCGTCTGACTTTTACCTGGCTGCTACCCTCAACCAGGCAGGCAGGCCCATGGCTTTCTTCTCCCGTACCCTTCAGGCCTCCAAAATTCGACACTCCTCCGACGAAAAGGAAGCCCAAGCCATTGAGGAAGCTGTGCGACATTGGAGGCATTACCTGGCCGGCAGGCGATTCACTCTCCTCACTGACCAACAGTCGGTTGCCTTCATGTTTAATAACACACAGCGGGGCAAAATTCAGAATGACAAGATCCTGAGGTGGAGGATCGAACTCTCCACCTACAATTACGATATCTTGTATCGACCTGGGAAGCTCAACGAGCCCCCAGATGCCCTATCCCGCGGTACATGTGCCAGCGCACAAGCAGACCGACTTCGGGCCCTCCACAATGACCTCTGTCACCTGGGGATCACCCGTTTTTTTCATTTCGACAAGGCCCGCAACCTTCCTTACTCCATCGAGGAGATCAGGACCATGACCAGGGATTGCCAGGTCTGCGCGGAGTGCAAACCACACTTCTATCGGCCATACAGAGCGCACCTGGTAAAGGCTTCCCGTCCCTTTGAGTGCCTTAGCATTGACTTCAAAGGGCCCCTCCCCTCCACTGACCGTAACATGTACTTCCTCAACATTATTGACGAGTACTCACGTTTCCCTTTCGCCATTCCATGCCCTGACATGACCTCTGCCACTGTTATCAAGGCCCTTCACAGTCTCTTCGCCTTATTCGGTTTCCCCACCTACATCCATAGTGATTGGGGTTCCTCTTTCATTAGCAAGGGCATCGCCTCAAGCAGGACTACCAGCTACAACTCCCGGGGAAACCGACATGTGGAGAGGGAGAATGTGATGGTCTGGAAGGCCGTCCTTCTTGCCCTACGGTCTAGAAGTCTCCCAGTCTCCCGCTGGCAGGTGGTCCTTCCCAATGCGCTCCACTCCATCCGGTCGCTCCTGTGTACTGCCACCAATGAGACCCCTCACGAACGAATGTTTGTCTTCCCCAGGAGGTCCACCTCAGGGGTCTCGCTCCCGTCATGGCTGACAGTCCCAGGGCCCGTCCTCCACCGGAAGCATTCGAGGAGTCATAAATCGGATCCCCTGATCGAAAGAGTTCTTCTCCTCCATGCCAACCCACAATACACCTACGTGGCACACCATGACGGGCGGCGGGACACAGTCTCCCTTCGGGATTTGGCACCCGCAGGTTCCCCAGTGACCATCACCACCACCCCCACTCCGACACCGTCTCCCTCCACCGCTACTCGGTTACTGTGGAATTTGGCACCCGCAGGCTCCCCAGCGACCATCACCACCACCCCCGCCCCTACACCATCTCCCTCTCCACCGACTCAACTACTGGACGAAGAAGACGACACGCTCCCAGACACGCAGGTCTCGACACCAGTACCCACACCACAGCCGGGGCTGAGGCGTTCACGGCGAAAGGTCAAAGCCCCCGACAGACTCGATCTTTAAGTCCACTTCACCCCCGCCGGACTCTTTTTTTTAACAGGGGGTGAATGTGGCAAACCACTGTTACTGTATTGTATATATTGTGGTAAACCACTGTTACTGCATTGTATATATTGTGGTAAACCACTTACTGTATTGTATATATTGTGGTAAACCACTGTTACTGTATTGTATATATTATTTGTTGTCTCTGCTGGCTCCGCCTGTGGCTCATCCCCTCAGGCTCTGTATAAAGGTGGCCGATCTCTGGCCCTGCCCCAGTTGGGGATCAGTTGCCAGCAGGTTCTCATTTAGTTTATTAAAGCCACAGTTTTGTTCCACAACTCAGGCGGGATTCTCCGCCCCCGCCGCCCACCGAATTCTCCGAAGGGTGAAAAGTCGGCGGGGCGTCTATTGCACCGCACGCCTCGGAGAATGGCAGGGATCACGTCGGCGTAAATCAAAACACATTTTTAACGGCGTCAACCAGTGCTGATGGTTGACGCCGTCCAGAGTGGAGGTAGGCCACGGCACGGGGGCTGGCCGCAGGAGAGGTGATGGCGTGGCCGCACTCTGTGTGTGTGGGGGAGAGGTGTGTGTGGGTGTGTGTGCGGCTGGTGGGGTGGGGTGGGCTTTGGGGGGGTGCCGGGGAACGGGGGTGAGTGCCGGCGAGGGGGAGGGGGTGATGAGTGCCGGGGACGGGGGGGATGAGTGCCGGGTACGGGGGGATGAGTGCCGGGTACGGGGGGGGGGGGTGAGTGCCGGGTACAGGGGGGGTGAGTGCCGGGGACGGGGGGGTGAGTGCCGGGGACGGGGGGGTGAGAGCCAGGTACGGGGGGATGAGTGCCGGGGACGGGACGGGGGGTGCCGGTGAGGGCGATGGGGGGGATGAGTGCCAGGGACGGGGGTTGCGAGTGCAAGGGAGTTTGTCCGCCTGGTCAGGTGCCATCCTCCGACAGTCGCGCCCATGCAGCCCATGCCACCTGGCTGGGGGGAGGGGGGGGTAGAGGCAATGATGACATGGCGTCGTTCCAACCCCCCCCCCCCCCGGCAGGCCGTCATGTTTTCTGATTAGCCAGCGATGTTGGCCGCCGTGGCGGCAGCCACTATTCTCCATGTTGCCCTGGAGGAGGAGGAGGAGGAGTGTGCCAGAGAGGCGGCACAGGCTGCCGCAGAGGAGCATGCCGCAGAGGGGCAGGCGGCAGTCGCACAGGCTGGAGGGACACCCGCCCGACAGGACGAGGAGGAGGAGGAGCAGGGGGAGCATGTAGTGGAGGAGGAACACGAGGAGGGGGAGGAGGACGTTGCGACGCCACGACAACAGAGGCACCCGAGGGGTCCCGTGTGTACTGGCCCGGCTGTCGTACCAGGACCTCACGGACCGGGAATGCAGGAGGAGAATCCGGATGAGCCGGGAAACCATGGCACACATCTGCCACCTGCTGGCACACCTGGCACCACGTGGCACTGGGGGGGGGGGGGGGGGGGGGGGACCCTCTTCCCGTTTCCGTCAAGGTTAAGGTGGTCCTGAACTTTTATGCCACGGGGTCATTCCAGACGCCAAACGCCCTATATGCAATTGCGGACCGCTACATCCGCTTCCCTGTGGACCGGGCCAACCAGGATGCCCGGGCCGTGGGCTTCTCTGCCGTGGCCGGGTTTCCATGGTCCAGGGTGCGATCGATGGGATGCACTTCGCCATGTGGCCAGCTGCAGATAACAGGGCCGTGTTCACCAATAGGGGACCTATTCCATGAACATCCAGGTGGTCTGCGATCACCGCATGATTATCCTGCCGTCTGCGCCCGGTACCCGGGAAGTGTTCATGACTCATACGTGTTGTCGCGGTCTTACATCCCCGGCATGTACGAGGGGCGCCACCCCCGGCTGAGGGGCTGGTTGCTGGGCGACAGGGGTTACCCGTTGCGGTCGTGGCTGATGTCGCCTATACGGAGGCCACAGAATGACGCGGAGAACCGCTACAATGATGCCCATGCAGCGACAAGGGGTGTGATAGAGAGGTGCTTTGGCGTGCTCAAAATGCGTTTCAGGTGCCTGGACCTCTCAGGGGGCGCCCTCCAGTATCCGTCAGATACGATCGGCGACATCATTGTAGTGTGCTGCGTCCTGCACAACATAGCCCAGCAGAGGGGCGATGTTCCGCAGGCAGAGAAGGGCGGAGTGGAGGAGCAGCAGGAAGAGGCGCAGACCTCCCCAGATGAGGGGGATGGGGGCAATGGTCAGGGCAGACGGGCTAGATATGGGCGGGTGGCTGTCCACCGTTACCGGCTGGGCCAGCGGGCACGGGACAGGCTGATAGTCGCCCGCTTCACTGACTAGGGGGCTTGGGAATCGGTGAGTATGGTCACATACCGCACACCATGGCAACACCCGAACACCCTCACCCCCCCCACCCATCCATCCACCCAACCACACCCACACCACCCGCATGCACACCACCCCCCCATTGTAGATCCATCTACGGCACGACGGCCAGGCTCTCACGGGCGCCGGTGGAAGCGTGTCTATTGCAGGCCATGAAGGATGATGACAACCCGCTCTGCAATGAGCTCCTGGCCCCACATCGTTGGACTATGTCTGACCCATGGCCACAGTACCACCATCCACCCGGACCATCCCTGCATGCGGCTGTGACACTGCAGCGCACGGTCCCGTCCTCTGCCCGGGGGGATTCATAGAATTATCATAGAATTTACAGTGCAGAAGGAGGCCATTCGGCCCATCGAGTCTGCACCGGCTCTTGGAAAGAGCACCCTACCCAAGGTCAACACCTCCACCCTATCTCCATATCCCAGTAACCCCACCCAACACTAAGGGCAATTTTGGACACTAAGGACAATTGATCATGACCAATCCACCTAACCTGCACATCTTTGGACTGTGGGAGGAAACCGGAGCACCCGGAGGAAACCCACGCACACACGGGGAGGATGTGCAGACTCTGCACAGACAGTGACCCAAGCCGGAATCGAACCTGGGACCCTGGAGCTGTGAAGCGATTGTGCTATCCACAACGCTACTGTGCTGCCCGGATGGTGAGGGCGGCCCAGGGGGAAGGGGGCAGACTCACCTGAGGCCGACGTAAGACCACCCCTCACACACACACTGGCGCTCAACGTACATGACACCCCCGCACGCTTCGGACAGAGCACAAACGAAGATTCTGTAGGTGTTAAAGTTATTTTTATAACAAACAGTGCATACACGTGCCCTAGCCCCTAAAACTCGTCTGTGCCCTGCACCCGTGCCAACTTACTTAGTGTCTAATTATTTGGCCTTACGGGCCCTTTGACTACACCTAGATGGTTCCCCAGACGGTACAGCAGAACTGGAGGTGGACTCCTGCGATTCCTGCCCTCTGACTCGGGATCCCTTTGGCGGCCGTTTCCTGGGGCGTCCTGGCCTAGATGGGCCAGGCTGCGGCCCGGGTGACTGGGATGATGAGCTGCCAGCCTGTCCTGCCCGTTGCCCACCCGATGCACCTGGGACGGAAGGGGGGGAGTCCGAGGTGCTGCAGTGTTCCTGGATCTCCCCTACAGGGGGACCAGGGACGGGCACCACAACTCCTGCTCCCTGGGGGTGGCCAATGGCCCCCAGGCCTCTACATGGGTCAGGGGTGCGAACGGACCGGCCATCCGACGCCCCTCCGACACCTGGCGCTGCCAGTCCTGGAGGCCCGTGCTGGTATCGACAGGGGTCTGCAGGTTTGCAGCCATGGAGCTCAGGGAGTTAGCCATCCCTGTCTGTGACTGTGCGACGCAGGCTAGCACATGGGAATTGGCGCCGATGCCCTCAGCGATGGCCTGCTGAGACTGGGCCATGGCCTGCAGGGATTGGGCCATTGCCTGCTGAGACTGGGCCATGGCATTGAGCATCTCTGCCATCTGCCACTGGCGCTGGTTCATGGCCTCCTGTGAGAGGGCAGCCATGTCCTGGGCCACAGACGCCGCCTGCACGGAAAGCCCCAGGCCTCGCATACTGCTCCCATGTCTGACACCGTCGCACCCATTGCCTCCGCCGCGGACGTCACCTGTGCGGTGTCAGCCTGGGTGGCGCGCATGACCGGGACCACTCCCAGCTCCTGGACGTGGGTGGACTCCTCCACCTGCGACTGCAGCCGCCGCAAACCGGCCGTCACCCTCTTCGCCCGTCCCAGGTTCGGTGGTTGCATCGGATCTATGGGTGGGTGTGGTAACTCCAGGAACCCGGGATCCATCTGGGTGGCAGATGTTCGCTTGCGCCAGGATGCCCTCCGACCTCCCGGCCCCTCTGCTGCTCCTACCTCCACCTGCTGTACCTGTACGGCTGTGTTGTGCGCACCAGTGAGTGTACCAGACGCCTCATCACTAAAGTGCCCAACCGAGGGGAGTGTCTCTGCGATGGTGGAGGGTGTTGGAGACAGCAGTGGCGTTGTGTCGTGCGCATCGTCCAACTCTGAATCCATGGCACTTTGGCGTGGCGGTTCGTATCCACCCATCCACTCTGTGTCACAGTCCTGTGTTTCGGTTTCCTGGGTCGGGGTCTCCTGGGTAGGGGTGTCCTGGGTAGTGGTGTCGTGTGTAGGGCTGTCCTGGGTAGGGCTGTCCTGGGTTGTGGTTTCGTGGCTCGGCTGCGACGGGGGCCTGTGGCTGCCCCCCTCGTCGCTGGGTGGCACATGCCTGCATCGCCGCACCCGCACGAGACGGGGGCGTCGTCTCCCTATTGCTCCAGGTCTCTCCGTCTCCCGTGGTCGCCCTGGGGCACCTGCGGGCGTCGCATGCCAGAGGGTCCGGGTTGCTCCGTATCCCATGGTCGCCCTGGGGCATCCTGCGGGCGTCGCGTGCCAGAGGGTCCGGGTCCCTCTGTATCCCGTGGTCGCCCTGGGGCATCCTGCGGGCGTCGCGTGCCAGAGAGTCCGGGCCTCTCCATATCGCGTGGTCGCCCTGGGCATCCTGCGGGGATGGGTGCCTCGACGTTTCCTCCTGCGATACACAATGAAGCATGCATGGTTAGACATGCAGGCGGTGATCAGGTGATATGGGGGGGGCGGATATGGGGAAGGGAGGATATGGGGAGGGGGGATATGGAGGATGGGGAATATGGGGGATATGCGGGAGGAGGGATATGGGGGCTATGGAGGAAGCGGGATATAGGGGAGGGGGGTTATGGGGGATATGGGGAGGGGGGATAAGGGGAGGGGGATATGGGGGATATGGGGAGGGGGATATGGGGGATACAGGGAGGGGGATATGGGGGAGGGGGGATATGGGGGAGTGGGGATATGGGGGAGGGGGGATATGGGGGATATGGATATCGGGCAGGGGGGGGGCGGTACTCACCCTGGCTGCCCTGATGAGGTCATTCACCTTCTTGTGGCACTGGGTGCCTGTCCGTGGTGTCTGAGCCACAGCGCTAACGGCCTCTGCCACCTCCCTCCACAGATGCCGGCTGAGGCGTGGGGTGACCCTGCGGCCGTGTCCGGGGTACAGGGACTCCCTCTTCTCCTCCACTGCGTCCAGGAGCGCCTCGATGTCGCGGTCCTGGAACCTCGGGGCTGCGCGGCGGACGGCCATCTTGTCGGGTCTTCCGGGGTGGGGCGGGCGCGTCTTTTGAGCCATCACGCCGTGCGGCGTCAATGACGCCGCACTGCGTCACCATCCACGCTGCTAGCCCATTCGGGGCCGCAGAATTTGGGTTGTTTGAGGGGGCCCGACACCGGAGTGATCCGCCCCATTTTTGGCGCCGGGTCCCGGACATCGCGCAAGTTTTCGGAGAATCCCGCCTCTCGTCTTTATATAACTGATGGCACATCAGTAGCAATGTCTCTCTGAAGCAATGTCACCTTCTGCAGCACTGTCTCTCTCTGAAGCAATGTCACCCTCTGCAGCAATGTCACCCTCTGCAGCAATATCTCTCTCTGAAGCAATGTTTCCCTCTGTAGCAATGTTTCCCTCTGCAGCAATGTCTCCCTCTGCAGCAATGTTTCCCTCTGCAGAAATGTCTCCCTCTGCAGTAATGTTTCCCTCTGTAGCAATGCCTCCCTCTCCAGCAATGATTCCCTCTGTAGCAATGCCTCCCTCTCCAGCAATGTTTCCCTCTGTAGCAATGCCTCCCTCTGCAGCAATGTTTCCCTCTGTAGCAATGCCTCCCTCTGCAGCAATGTTTCCCTCTGTAGCAATGCCTCCCTCTCCAGCAATGATTCCCTCTGGAGCAATGTCTCCCTCTGCAGCAATGTCTCCCTCTCCAGCAATGTTTCCCTCTGCAGAAATGTCTCCCTCTGCAGCAATGTCTCCCTCTGCAGCAATGCCTCCCTCTCCAGCAATGTCTCCCTCTGCAGAAATGTCTCCCTCTGCAGCAATGTCTCCCTCTGCAGCAATGCCTCCCTCTCCAGCAATGTCTCCCTCTGCAGCAATGTTTCCCTCTGCAGTAATGTCTCCCTCTGTCGCAATGCCTCCCTCTCCAGCAATGTTTCCCTCTGGAGCAATGCCTCCCTCTCCAGCAATGTTTCCCTCTGTAGCAATGCCTCCCTCTCCAGCAATGCTTCCCTCTGTAGCAATGCCTCCCTCTGCAGCAATGTTTCCCTCTGTAGCAATGCCTCCCTCTCCAGCAATGTTTCCCTCTGCAGCAATATTTCCCTCTGCAGCAATGCCTCCCTCTCCAGCAATGTCTCCCTCTGCAGCAATGTTTCCCTTTGCAGCAATGTCTCCCTCTGCAGCAATGTCTCACTCTTCAGCCCCACTTGACCCGGAATCGCAACACAATTGAATTAACCAATAATTCTTCTAAAAATAGCCAAAGCCTTTGGCATTGGCTGCCCAATAATTACAGTCACCTGATTTGTAAATTTAAATACCATTACTTTTTATACATAACAAGAACTCTGATGAAATGTGCAGCAAATACAACTGGCTAACTGTCAACTAATTCCTCATCCCCCACTTTAACTTGCACCCATCCACTGCACACACACACACAAGAGGAGTGAAAGTCATAAGTAAAATAAAAAAGAGTCTTTGTTTCAGATGGTTGTCTTTAAGCAGACCTTCCTTCAAAGTAAGCTTTCAGTTCCAGGTCTCTGTTTGCCGCCTGTAATGGTTTCACGGTAGATTCATTCATTCAAGTTGTCTGTTGGATTAGAAAAACAATAACTCACAGCCTTTCTGGAGAGAGAGAGTGAGAGAGAGATGGTGCTTTCTCCTGAGTGTCCAGGATTCGAACTGGGTTCCTTCGGTCTCTGAAAATCATTCTACTCAGGTTGGACCTAATCACCACCTGTTACCGGGCAGAATACGGCCTTTTGGCCAATTCATTGCCACCAGCCAATCAATCAAACCAAGTCCCACCCCATCTCTCGGGTGCCAAAAAGTCTGAGTTCACCTGTTTGGAAAACCAATACCATAGACTATGTTACAACTTTTTGAATTGCTCATTCTCTCTGCTGCTCGACTTAAAGATACATGTCCATTGAGCATCTATGGATCAAAATGATAATGGTAAACATAAAGAAAGGTGAAATAAGGGAATCAACAGGAAGGTCCCTTGCATACCTTCCTCCTGAAAAGGGAAGAAACGTCAGGACAATGGGATAACTTTGGGGTTTGGGTGGGGTGAGGGAGGTTGGGGGGAGGAAAGACCCCGCAGGTGAGGCGCGTGTTCATGAAAAGGGGACTGGGGGTGGAGGTGTGGGGGGGCTGGTGTTTCATTATGAGGTATGCAAGACATAAATCACAAACACATATCCATTCATCCATCCCTATTATGTAATAGGGCGGCATGGTTGCACAGTGTTTAGCACTGTTGTTCCACAGCGCCAGGTTCAATTCCCAGCCTGGGTCACTGTCTGTGTGAAGTCTGCACGCTCTACCCGTATCTGGGTGGATTTCCTCCGGGTGCTCACGAAAGTTCATTTGGAATTTCTGAGTTCTTCCTCCGTGTACCCGGACATTCGGCGGAATGTGGCAACTAGGGGACTTTCACAGTAACTTCATTACAATGTTAATGTAAGCCTACTTGTCACACTAAGAAAGATTATTATTATTATGGGTTTTCTGCTCCTGGCGCTATCAATGGCAATTCTCTTCTTTCAAATATTTTTATTCAAGGGGCTTTTTACATAAATACACAAAATATCAGAAAACCAACACATCAACCCAAACAAAGAACCACAAATCCCCAACATCTCCCGATACAAACACCCACATCCCACCTTCCCAATTCTGACCCTCTGATCCCCCCCCCCCCCCCCAGCCCCCCAACCCCTACACCCTCAGCCCCCAACCCCTCCCCCCTCAATCCTACTTGAAGAAATCAATGAACACTTTCCACATCTGGGTGAACCCCACTACCGACACCCACAAAGCAAACTTGACTTTCTCCACCGCAAGAACTTTGCCAGGTTGCTCCCCCATACCCCTGCCTTTGGTGACTCCGGGTCCCGCCAACACAATAAAATCCGTCTCGGAGCTATCAGAGAGGCAAAGGCCAAGACATTGGCCTCTCTCACCCCCCCGGACTCCTGTAGCCACCTAAATTGGCCAACTCCCGATATAAAATGGCGAACAGCAAAGGCTTTTGGGAAAGTCAGCCAACAAGACAGAAACCAGCAACTGCAGGTTTGCTGTGTATTTACCTCTGGAAAGGCCAGACAACATCGATACCAGCGGCCATCAGCATAACAAAGAAACAGCCATCTGCATACTGATGAGCAATCCCCGGGAACAATAAGTAACATTTTGGACACACAAAGCAAAGCCAGACTCCTCGGCGCCAGCAGGAGCCAACACAAAGGAGGTGAACGAGCACCTCGAGACCGCCCATCGATCAGGGAACAGCTCCAGTATTGGAGAAAATCAAACCAAGCGATTGGAACAAAGTCCAATCACTTGGGACCAGGTACAGGGTCCGCCCCGAAAGGCGGGAAGCCCCTGGGGACTATATGAGTTGAGCCCCAAGTTCAAATTTCTCTCTTCTTCCTGCCCGGGTCACCCAGCAACACGAATCAACATTGACCGTGACCGGTGCGGTGATCGTCGACTGACGTAAGTCTTAATTCAACACTCGCTACGAGATAGGCACTCTTAGCTACCAATCCGTACCAACTTCGAATCCCGCAGACTCAGAACCCGAACGAAAGGCCATTTGTTCCCACGACCTGGTGGGCCAGTCCGAAGTTAAGTATAGGCCTGTTAGTTGTAGATGTAGCTTAGAAGTAGAATTTGTTCATGAGTAGCGATTACTGTGTACAATAAATGTGCTTTGATTTAAATCTTACTAATCGGTGTATTGGGTTATTGATCATTACTCGGACTTGAACCTCGTGGCGGTATCATAAAGATACCTGGCGACTCGAGAGCAAAGGTAATACAACAGAGCAATTGAACGAATTGAATGAAACAATGCCGAGATATGTTCAGGTAACATGTGCGCATGGAAAACCACAGCAGAGAAAAGCGCCCCAACCCCCCACAGGGAAGATAGTTCACGCTCCAATGAACCCAGTCACCACCCACCGCAGAGCCACATCGGACGATGCGGAATTTCTATACTCCATCCCCTTAACAGTGACCCAATTACGGGACGTGTGCGATAAGATCACACCGTTCCTCCCCACCTCAGACCCCCACCATTTCTTTGCCACAGTAAAACATCAGGCGACCATGTACGGCCTGGATGAGCGAGAGCATGTAAAGCTCACAGTTTTAAGTTTAGACCCTTCAGTAGCACCAGCCCTTCCCGACCCACAGAATGTAGGAGGAGGCACCCTTGCAGAAATGCATACCGCGATCCTGGATGCGATCGGGTATAACCGGGGTGACCCCGTAGACGGCCTCAACAAATGTAGGCAAAAGAAATCCGAGCACCCCACAGCGTTTGCTGGACGCATGTGGATTTACTTTGCAGCAGTCTTTGGAGACTTAGACCGCGCCCATTTGTCCCCAGACAACATGGCCAAATGGACCCGCACCCTTATCTCCCATGCTACAGAAACAGGACAGAAAGCCTGCGCGAGTTATGATCCCTCAGTAGAGGCCCATAACGAGAAGTGGGTAGTGAAAAGATTGTCCCGCACTTGGGAGCAATCTATATAAAGCAAACCCGCAGTCAAGAATCCCGAGGAAAAGCAGACTGCCGCAGATATACAGGCAGTTACAACCCACCAGAACCCCGCATGGGTGAATGAAGGCAAGAACAGCCCCCCACCCAAGTCACAGGAGTGTTAGAACTGTGGACAGTTGGGACACTTCGCAAGAGAGTGCAATGCCCCTAGAAAGCCACAGAGAGCCCAGCAGACAGGCACTCTGAGTAAGAAGAAGACAGAGCTACTGCCGAAACCACATTGACGGTTTCGCCAGCAAGGCAGCACCCCTCTCAGACCTCCAAAAGAAGGGAGCCCCCGGGAATGGCTTCCGCAGCATACGGATGCTGTGGACTCTTTAAAACAGGCACCCATAGCAGCCCCCGCACTACAAGTTCCAGACCCGCTTTCCCCTTACGCTTTTGAGGTAGCGACCACAGACCGCGCCCTTTCGGCCGTGCTCCTTCAGGAACGGCATGACCAGTTAAGGCCCGTGGCTTACGCCTCCAGAATTTTAGATGCTGTGGAGCAGGTATTTTCAGCCTGTGAGAGGCACCTGCTCGCAGTATTTTGGGCAGTGCAGTATTTTTCATATATTACCGGACTGAACCCCATCACAATTCTCACCGAACACACCCCCACCCAACTTTTACTGGACGGACGACTCAAGGATGGTACAGTAAGCCAGATTAGAGCAGCGAGATGGACCCTTCTCTTGCAGGGACATGACATCACTGTTAAACGGACAAAGACGCACACCTTTTTAGCCGACAACTTGCAGTACCCCGGAACTCCCCATGAATGCGAAATTATCTCTCCACACCACGACACAGGCCCCTTTATTGCTAAGACACCCCCCAGGAAGATAGGTAGTTCAACCCAGAGCCCCCAGCACACAGACACGTGTGAGCCCATAAAGATCTATGTGGATGAATCTTCCACAGTATTGGATGGGAAGCGCATAACAGGTTGCGGTATTTATGTCGAGGACGCGCAGGGACGCACCCTACAGGAAATATCATTGAAACTGCCAGGCCACTTTGGCGCGCAGGCAGCAGAACCTGCGGCCATCGCATATATAATGGAACACCCAGATTCCTTCCCCAGCCCAGCAGACATATACTCGGACAGCCTCTATGTCTGCAGCAGCCTCACGGAACTCCTGCCCCTGTGGAAAGCAAGAGGATTTGTTTCCGCAGACGGGAAACCCCTCCCCTCAGCCCCATTGCTCCGTCACATTTTCGAGAGAGCACAGAACAGGACTTTGGGATAGTCAAGGTTCGTAGTCACCATCATTCATCCCCCCCTGGAAATGTGAAAACCGACGCACTGGCTAAGGCAGGTTGCAGGCATGGATATTTTTGGACACCCCCCGAAAGCGCACCAGTGAATGCAGTTCAGGTCTCGCAGACAAAGATCGAGGATCTAGTGGAGGCCCAGAAGCAGGACAGCAATCTCAAGGAGATTGTGAAAGGAAAATATCCAGCACCCTATGAGAGGTTCAAAAATGTCCTGAACAGGACAGGAATCAACTGATTTGTTTGTTCCATGATGGTCATGGACATCAGGGAATCAATCCCTCTACAGCCCATCTCAAACAGTTTTGTTGGTGGCCAAATTTAAAGGATGATGTAAATCACTACATCGAGAATTGTCTTATCTGTGCCCAGAATAATCCGGACAGATATGCCAAAAAGGCTCAACTCAGCCACACCCGACCCGTTAATGGCTCCTGGACTAACCTCCAGATTGATTTTATAGGACCATTGCCCCCTTGCAGGAATGGCTATAAATATGTACTCGTGGTGATTGACACATTTACGAAATGGGTGGAAGCATTCCCAGCCCGCACAAACACTGCAAAAACCACAGCCAAGATTTTGACCCACCACATCTTTAAAAGATGGGGACTCCCCCGCAGCATTGAATCTGACCAAGGTTCCCATTTTACGGGACGTGTCATGCAGAACATCCTCATGATATTCGCGTTAGGATCACAAGGAGGGTGTGTAGCCACCTAAATTGGCCAGCTCCTGATTTAAAATGGCGAACGGCAAAGGCTGATGGGAAAGTCAGCCAACAAGACAGCAACCAGCAGCTGCAGGTTTGCTGTGTATTTACCTCTGCAAAGGCCAGACAACATCGATACCAGCGGCCATCAGCATAACAAAGTAGCAGCCATCTGCATACTGATGAGCAATCCCCGGGAACAATAAGTAACATTTTGGACACACAAAGTAAAGCCAGACTCCTCGGCGCCAGCAGGAGCCAACACAAAGGAGGTGAACGAGCACCTCGAGACCGCCCATTGAACAGGGAACCGCTCCAGTACTGGAGAAAATCAAACCAAGCGATTGGGACAAAGTCCAATCACTTGGAACCAGGTACAGGGTCCGCCCCAAAAGGCGGGAAGCCCCTGGGGACTATAAGAGTTGAGCCCCAAGTTCAAATCTCTCTCTTTTTCCTGCCCGGGTCACCCAGCAACATGAACCAACATTGACCGTGACCGGTGCAGTGATCGTCGACTGACGTAAGTCTGAATTCAAAGCTCGCTACGAGATAGGCACTCTTAGCTACCAATCCGTACCAACTTCGAATCCCGCAGAAGCAGAACCCGAACGAAAGACCATTTGTTCCCCTGACCTGGTGGGCCAGTCCGAAGTTAAGTATAGGCCTGTTAGTTGTAGAAGTTTCTTTAGAAGTAGAATTTGTGCATGAGTCACGATGACTGTGTATAATAAATGTGTTTTGATTTAAATCTTACTAATCGGTGTATTGGGTCAGTACTCGGACTTGAACCTCGTGGCGGTATCATAAAGATACCTGGCGACTCGAGAGCAAAGGTAATAAAACAGAGCAATTGAACCAAGGAGAGAATCAGCAACACTCCCCGATCTGCCAACACACCAGAACCTTGGACATAACATCCGAGAAACCCTGCCAGAACCCCCTCAGCCTTGGACACTCCCAGAACATGTGGACGTGATTCACGAGCCCCCCCCCCCTCCCCGCACACCATCCACATCTGTCTTCCACCCCCACAAAGAACCTCCTCAACCTCACCACCATCATGTGGGCCCTATGCACCACTTTAAACTGGATGAGGATTGACCTCTGCCCATGTCCCGGCTGGCACCTCCCCTCCCAGCTCCTCCTCCCACTTGCACTTAATCTCCTCCACTGGGGCGCCCTCCCTCTCCATCAATTCTTTGTAAATACCTGAAACCCTCCCCTCCCCTATATCGTCCTCCGACAGCAACTTGTCCCGCAACACCGGGGGCGGCAGCCCTGGGAAGCCCGACAGCTCGCTCCTAACAAAATCCCGTACCTGCAGGTACTTGAAGCCATTCGCTTTGGGCAACTCATACAATTCCTCCAACTCCTCCAATCCCGTGAACCTGCCCCCTGTAAACAAGTCAGTAAAGTACTCTATCTCCTCCTGCCACCACCCCGGAACCTTGCATCCAGCCCCGGTGGCACAAACCTATGGTTGCGTATATCAGCACCCGCAACAAAATGCCCTCCAGCCCAAAATGTTGCCTGCACTGGCTCCATACCCGTAACGCCAAAAGCACCACTGGGCTCACAGAGTACCTGACTGGTGAGAACGGAAGAGGTGCCAACAACAGAGCCCTAAAACTCATTCCCTTTCATGATGCCATCTTCATTCAGCATCAAACTGACCGCTCCTCCACAGCCCAATTCGGCATCATCACAATATTCGCTCCCCAATGGTAAATTACCAGATTCGGCAACACCAACCCCCCACAGCCCCACCTTTTCATGAACACCCACCTCACATGCAGGGTCTTCCCCCCCCCCCCCCCGCGCCCCCAACCCCCCCCCCACCCTCCACCCCAGCCAAACCCCAAAGTTATCCCGTTAATCTTCCTGAAAAAGGACTTGGGGACAAAGATAGGGAGGTTCTGGAACACGAACAGAAACCTGGGCAGCACCGTCATTTTCACCGCCTGCACGCACCCAGCCAGTGACGGCAGCAACACATCCCACCTATCGAAATCCGACTAAATTCCCCCTACCAATCATGCCAAGTTCAACTTGTGTAGCTGGATTCCTAAATACCGAAAACTCGCCCCCACCACCCTGAACACCAAATTCACTAACCTCCTCTCGTGCCCCCTAGCATTGATCGGGAACACCTTGGTCTTTCCCATGTTCAACTTGTATCCCGAAAACAGGCCAAATTCTCCCCAAATCTCCATAATCCCTCCAATTCTGCCCACCGGGTCCGAGATAATAGATCATCCGCATATAGGGGAACTCTATGCTCGGCAGCCCCCTCCACCCCCTACATCCCGCCCTGCTCAATCCCTTATCAGTTCCTCGACGCTCTAAGCGCCATTGCCAATGGTTCTATTGCCAAGGCAAAAAGCAACGGGGAGAGCGGGCACCCCTGTCTCATCCCACAATGTATCCCAAAGTACCCCAAACCCATTTGGTTCATCCACACTCACCATTAGCGCCCTGTGCAGCAGTCGAACCCAATCCACAATCCCCTTCTCAAACACGAACCGCCCTAGCACCTCCAGCTAGCATGCCCACTCCACCGATCAAAAGCCTTTTCAACGTCCATTGCCAAGACTACTTCTATCTCCTGCCTCTCCGAGGGCATCATAATTACATTAAGCAGCCTCCGCACATTTACCGATAACTGCCTTCCCTTCACAAATCCCATCTGGAACTCCCATACCAGCCCAGGCACACAGTCCTCAATTCGCAATGCTAGCACCTTCGCCAACAACTTTGTATCAATGTTCAGCAGCGATATCGGGCAATACAACCCACACTCGTCCGGGCCCTTGTCTTTCTTCAAGATTAGGGAGATGGACACCTGCGACAATGTAGGAGGAGGTTCCCCCCTATCCCTCGCCTCATTGTACGTCCTCACCAGCAGTGGCCCCAGCTCTGCACCAAACCTTTTCTAAAACTCTACTGGGAACCTGTCTGGCCCCGGAGACCTCCCTGTATGTATCACACCCATGCCATCCATCACCTCCCTTAAACCAATCGGGGCCCCAGCCGCTGAACCCTCTCCCCCTCCACCTTAAGGAACTCCAACCTCTCCAGGAACCGCTGCATCCCCTCCTTTCCCCGTACTCATATACTGCCCCGCTGGCCCTCCGCAACAGCTCCACCACCATCCCAATGCACAAAACTCTAACTCCATCTGGAGCCTCTGCCTCTCCCTTAACAACTCCGGCGTCACCGAGCACCTCCGATCCACCCTTAGAATCTCCTCCACCAACCTCGCCCTCTCCTCATGCTCCACCCTCTTCCTATGCACCCAGATCGAAATAAACTCCCCCTTAATTACCGCCTTAAGTGCCTCCCACAGTGTGGCAGTTGTGATGTACCCCATATCATTTAACTCCACGTAGCCACGGGTGGCAGCCCTCGCCCGCTCACGCACCCCCTCAACTGCCAGCAGCCCCATGTCGAACCTCCACTGCGGCCATGGGGCCTCCCCATGCACCACCCACAAATCCACCCAATGCAGTGCGTTGTCGAAACCACAGTCAGCCACCCCCGCTAGCAGTGCTTTGTCCATACCAAAAATGTTGATCCAGGAGTACACTCAGTGCACATGCGAGAAGTACGAAAACTCCTTCGCCTTCGGCCTCCCAAACCTCTATGGGTCCGCGCGCCCCCACCATGTGCTCCATGAACTCGACCGGTCCAAACTCGGATCTAGGACCACATTGAAATCACCCCCATAATCAGCCGATGCGTGTCCAGGTCTTACCAATCACCTGCCTCATAAAATCCATGTCATCCAACTCGGAGCATAAAGATTCACCAGGACCACCGGCATCCCCTCCAGCTTCCCACTGTCCATCACTAATCTACCCCTATAATGCTCCCCACCTCAAAAGCCACTCTCTTAATAGCCAATCTCGCCGCCCCCCTCGTCTTCATGTCCAGGCCCGAGTGGAACACCTGCCACACCCATCCCTTCCCCAACCTTGTCTGATCCACCAACTTCAGGTGCGTCTCCTGTAAGAACACAAAGTACGTCTTCAGGCTCCTCGGATGAGCGAAGGCACGTGATTGTTTAACTAGCCCACTCAAACCTCACACACTCCCCGTGACCAGCATGGTCGGGGAGATCCCCGCCCCACTCTCCTGCAGATCAGCCGTATCCCTTTTTAAGCCAGCCCAAGGCCCACGTCACATGCCACTCCACGCCTGCCTTCAGATGTCCGCCACCATCTCTCCTTTCCCAACTGCGTCACAACAAAGAACAAAGAACAAAGAAATGTACAGCACAGGAGCAGGCCCTTCGGCCCTCCAAGCCCGTGCCGACCATGCTGCCCGACTAAACTACAATCTTCTACACTTCCTGGGTCCGTATCCCTCTATTCCCATCCTATTCATGTATTTGTCAAGATGCCCCTTAAATGTCACTATCGTCCCTGCTTCCACCACCTCCTCCCGTAGCGAGTTCCAGGCACCCACTACCCTCTGCGTAAAAAACTTGCCTCGTACATCTACTCTAAACCTTGCCCCTCTCACCTTAAACCTATGCCCCCTAGTAATTGACCCCTCTACCCTGGGGAAAAGCCTCTGACTATCCACTCTGTCTATGCCCCTCATAATTTTGTAGACCTCTATCAGGTCTCCCCTCAACCTCCTTCGTTCCAGTGAGGACAAACCGAGTTTATTCAACCGCTCCTCATAGCTAATGCCCTCCATACCAGGCAACATTCTGGTAAATCTCTTCTGCACCCTCTCTAAAGCCTCCACATCCTTCTGGTAGTGTGGCGACCAGAATTGAACACTATACTCCAAGTGTGGCCTAACTAAGGTTCTATACAGCTGCAACATGACTTGCCAATTCTTATACTCAATGCCCCGGCCAATGAAGGCAAGCATGCCGTATGCCTTCTTAACTACCTTCTCCACCTGTGTTGCCCCTTTCAATGACCTGTGGACCTGTACTCCTAGATCTCTTTGACTTTCAATACTCTTGAGGGTTCTACCATTCACTGTATATTCCCTACCTGCATTAGACCTTCCAAAATGCATTACCTCACATTTGTCCGGATTAAACTCCATCTGCCATCTCTCCGCCCAAGTCTCCAAACAATCTAAATCCTGCTGTATCCTCTGACAGTCCTCATCGCTATCCGCAATTCCACCAACCTTTGTGTCGTCTGCAAACTTACTAATCAGACCAGTTACATTTTCCTCCAAATCATTTATATATACTACAAAGAGCAAAGGTCCCAGCACTGATCCCTGTGTTGGTCACAGCCCTCCGATTAGAAAAGCATCCTTCCATTGCTACTCTCTGCCTTCTATGGCCTAACCAGTTCTGTATCCACCTTGCCAGCTCACCCCTGATCCCGTGTGACTTCACCTTTTGTACTAGTCTACCATGAGGGACCTTGTCAAAGGCCTTACTGAAGTCCATATAGACAACATCCACTGCCCTACCTGCATCAATCATCTTAGTGACCTCCTCGAAAAACTCTATCAAGTCAGTGAGACACGACCTCCCCTTCACAAAACCATGCTGCCTCTCACTAATACGTCCATTTGCTTCCAAATGGGAGTAGATCCTGTCTCGAAGAATTCTTTCCAGTAATTTCCCTACCACTGAAGTAAGGCTCACCGGCCTGTAGTTCCCTGGATTATCCTTGCTACCCTTCTTAAACAGAGGAACAACATTGGCTATTCTCCAGTCCTCCGGGACATCCCCTGAAGACAGTGAGGATCCAAAGATTTCTGTCAAGGCCTCAGCAATTTCCTCTCCAGCCTCCTTCAGTATTCTGGGGTAGATCCCATCAGGCCCTGGGGACTTATCTACCTTAATATTTTTTAAGACACCCAACACCTCGTCTTTTTGGATCTCAATGTGACCCAGGCTATCTACACACCCTTCTCCAGACTCAACATCTACCAATTTCTTCTCTTTGGTGAATACTGATGCAAAGTATTCATTTAGTACCTCGCCCATTTCCTCTGGCTCCACACATAGATTCCCTTGCCTATCCTTCAGTGGGCCAACCTTTTTCCTGGCTACCCGCTTGCTTTTTATGTACGTGTAAAAAGCCTTGGGATTTTCCTTAACCCTATTTGCCAATGACTTTTCGTGACCCCTTCTAGCCCTCCTGACTCCTTGCTTAAGTTCCTTCCTACGTTCCTTATATTCCACGCAGGCTTCGTCTGTTCCCAGCCTTTTAGCCATGATGACTCCTTTTTCTTTTTGACGAGGCCTACAATATCTCTCGTTATCCAAGGTTCCCGAAAATTGCCGTATTTATCCTTCTTCCTCACAGGAACATGCCGGTCCTGAATTCCTTTCAACTGACACTTGAAAGCCTCCCACATGTCAGATGTTGATTTGCCCTCAAACATCCGCCCCCAATCTATGTTCTTCAGTTCCCGCCTAATATTGTTATAATTAGCCTTCCCCCAATTTAGCACATTCATCCTAGGACCACTCTTATCCTTGTCCACCAGTACTTTAAAACTTACTGAATTGTGGTCACTGTTACCGAAATGCTCCCCTACTGAAACATCTACCACCTGGCCGGGCTCATTCCCCAATACCACGTCCAGTACCGCCCCTTCCCGAGTTGGACTGTCCACATATTGTTTTAAGAAGCCCTCCTGGATGCTCCTTACAAACTCCGCCCCGTCTAAGCCCCTGGCACTAAGTGAGTCCCAGTCAATATTGGGGAAGTTGAAGTCTCCCATCACCACAACCCTGTTGTTTTTACTCTTTTCCAAAATCTGTCTACCTATCTGCTCCTCTATCTCCCGCTGGCTGTTGGGAGGCCTGTAGTAAACCCCCAACATTGTGACTGCACCCTTCTTATTCCTGATCTCTACCCATATAGCCTCACTGCCCTCTGAGGTGTCCTCCCGCAGTACAGCTGTGATATTCTCCCGAACCAGTAGCGCAACTCCGCCTCCCCTTTTACATCCCCCTCTATCCCGCCTGAAACATCTAAATCCTGGAACGTTTAGCTGCCAATCCTGCCCTTCCCTCAACCAGGTCTCTGTAATGGCAACAACATCATAGTTCCAAGTACTAATCCAAGCTCTAAGTTCATCTGCCTTACCCGTAATACTTCTTGCATTAAAACATATGCACTTCAGGCCAACAGACCCGCTGTGTTCAGCAACTTCTCCCTGTCTGCTCTGCCTCAGAGCCCCACTGTCCCTATTCCCTAGTTCTTCCTCAATGCTCTCACCTTCTGACCTATTGCTCCCGTGCCCACCCCCCTGCCATACTAGTTTAAACCCTCCCGTGTGACCACACCTATGTCAGCAATTTTCCCCCCACAACCAAACAAAACACCCCCCCCCCACGCCTTCCTCCTGTAACCCCCACTTCAATCCCGTTAACAAGCCCACCCAGCTAGCATAGCGCCACCTACCCAAGGCCTCTGACTTCCCCTCACCCCGCCCCCCAATCCTCCCAACCACCAACAAACAAAGAGAAATAAAAGGCACACTCACCACCACTGCTCCCCCATCGAAACCTACCCCAAATTACCCACCCAGTGTGCCCCACACTTTACACAAAACACATCTACAAAGTTCAATGTACTCACACTCATTCCAGTTCATGGTCCCTCATGAAGTCCATTGCCTCCTCCGGCGAGTCAAAATAAAATTCCTGTTTTGGATGCGTCACTCACAAGCGAGCAGGGTTCAAAACCCAGAACCTCACCCCTTTCTTAAAGACGGCCACCTTTATCCTGTGTGCTCGATCCACCATAAAGAGCCAATCAAAGGCCATCCTCCCCCATTAACGTCTCCAGCATGCTCACCACATACTTGGCGGACCCGCTCCCTCGATGCCCTCGGGGATCCCGGCAATCCTCAAATTCTGCCTCCTGGAGTGATTCTCAAGGTCCTCCAATTTCTCACTCAGCTTCTTCTGGCTACTCAACACCATCCCCAAATCCGCCTCCGAGGTCAGCCGATCTTCGTGCTCCACCATTGGCTCCTCCACCTTCTGGATTGCCAGGCCCTGAGCCTCCTGCTTCTGCTCCACTCGCTCAATCGCCATCCTAAGCGGCTACACCACCTTGGCCAATTCCTCCAAGGCCTCTTTCCTCTGCTGCTGGAACTTATTAATGGGAATGCTCATTGAAGCCACTCCACACAGCCGGGAAACCCGTAGGAGAGGGTGCACTGTTGGCGGGACCAAAGAATTCTGCTGTCAGCGAATGGCTGGAGAATTATTTTTTTTAAAAACACATTTTATTCAAACGTGTATCAAGTAGGTTACAGCAAATAAACACCCCGGGAAACATTCTTCCCAACAATCAACTATACAGTTTGTACAGATTTTTCTCCTTTCCGCCCCCCCCCCCCCCCACCTCCCCATCACCCACCCCCCCCTGCGACAAACAGCTCCTCAAACGCGGTCACAAATACCCCCCATCTTTTCTCAAACTCCGCTGCTGAGCCCCTTAACTCATACTTTATCTTCTCTAACCGCAGGAAGTCATACAAGTCCCCCAACCATGCCGCTACCCCCGGTGGCGATGCCGACCGCCACTCCAGCAAAATTCGTCGCTGTGCAATCAGAGAGGCGAAGGCCAAGACATCGGCCTTCCTCCTCTCCATGAGCTCCAGCTTCTCTGAAACCCCAAATATCACCACCAAAGGGTCCGGGTCCACTCCCTCCTCCACCATCCTGGCTAAGACCGCGAACACTCCCGCCAAGAATCTTCCCAATTTTTCACAACCCCAAAACATGTGCGCATGATTCGCTGGCCCCCGCCCACACCTCTCACACATCTGCCACCCCCTGAAAGAACCCACTCATTCTCGCCCGAGTCATATGCACCCTGTGCACCACCTTAAACTGTATCAGGCTCATCCTTGCACAAGAGGAGGTCCCATTTACCCTTCCCAGTGCCTCACTCCATACTCCCCAATTGATCTCCATTCCCAACTCCGCGTACCATTTCTCCTTGATCTTCACCACCAGCTCGCCTCCCTGCTCCCGCAGCCACTTATATATAACCCCAATTCTTCCCTCCCCTTCCACATCCGGAAGCAGCAGTTGCTCCAGCAGAGTGTATCCCGGCAATCTAGACCTTTCGTGCAAAGTCCCTCCCCTGCAGATACCTGAACTCACTACCCCTCACAGCTCTACCCTCTCCCTTAGCTCCTCCAGACTGGCGAACCCTTCCTCCAAATACAAATCCCTACCCTTGACCAGCCCCGCTTCTCTCCACCTCCCGTATACACTATCCATCCCCTCCGGCTCAAACCCATGATTCTCACACAGCGGTGTTAGCACCGACATCCCTTCCACCCTAAAATGCCTCCTCAGCTGATTCGATATCTTCACCGTGGACTGCACCACTGGGATTCCTGAATACTTACTCGGAGCCATTGGCAATGCATCGTCACCCTCAAATTAGACCCCCTACAAGATTCCTCCTCCATCCTAACTCACTATACCCATTCTCTTCCCACTACCGCCGCAACTTGTCCACATTCGCCGCCCAATAAGAATGAAGCAAGTTTGGCAACGCCAACCCCCCCTGCTGCCTCGGCCTCTGTAGCAGGGTCCTCCCCACCCTCAGCACCTTACCGCCCATACAAAGTCAGAGATGATTGTGTCCACTTTCCGAAAAAAGGCCTTTGGTATAAAGATCGGGAGAGCCTGAAAGATAAACAAGAACCTCGGCAGAATATTCATTTTCACCACTTGCACCCTCCCCGCCAAAATTAAGTGCAATGTATCCCACCTCTTAAGATCCTCCTTGGCCAACTCCACCAGCTTTGTTAAGTTCCACTTATGGAGCCCCGTCCATTTCCTCGCTACCTGAATTCCCAAGTACCTAAACCATTCCCTCGCTACCGTAAATGGCATCCCCCTAAATTAGCCCGCTGTGCCGGCTCATTCATCGGGAATACTTTGCTGTTCCCAAACCTCCAAACCTCCCCAACAGGCCCATAATCCTTCCCATACTCTCCAATGGATCCGAAACATACAGCAGGAGGTCATCGGCATAGAACGACACCCGGTGCTCCCTCTGCCCCTCATTATCCCCTGCCACTCTGCCGACCCCCTGAGAGCCATCGCCAATGGCTCTATGGCCAGCGCAAACAGCAGCAGTGACAGCGGGCACCCCTGCCTCGTATCTCGGTGTAAGTCAAAGTTTTGTGAGCTCATATCATTCGTCCTCACCCTCGCTCTTGGCGCCACATACAGCAACCGCACGCATGCCACAAATCTCGGCACAAACCCAAACCTTCACAAAACATCGAACAAGTACCGCCACTCCACCCGATCAACTGCTTTCTCTGTGTCCATGGACACCACCACCTCCAGTGCCAGAGCTCTCGACGGATTCATCACCACATTCAACAGCCGTCTTACATTACTCGCGAGCTGCCTGCCCTTCACGAAGCTTGTTTGATCTTCTGCAACCACCCCCGGGCCACAATCCTCCATCCTCCCTGCCAGCAACTTAGCCAATTCGTTCACATCCGTGTTCAATAGTGATATGGGTGTATACGACCCACATTCCACCGGATCCTTCCTGTTTTGGGGGATTAGTGTGATTACTGCCTGCTTCATCGTCTCCGGCAACTCCCCCTTCTCCAGTGCTTCATTAAACGCCCCCAACAGATGTGTTGCCAGGACCACCGCAAATTCCTTATAAAATTCTGCCGGGTACCCATCCGGCCCAGGGGCCTTCCCCGACTTCATACCCCTAATACTATCCAGCACCTCCCTCAGCCCCAGGGGCTCCTCCAACGCCTGCCTCTTTGCTTCCTTCATCTGGGGAAATTCCAGCTCGTCCAGAAACCACCCCATGTCCCTCTCCTCTCCTCCTGGGCCTGCCTCATAAAGTCCCTCGCAATACTCTATAAATACTTCATTTATCTTTCCTGGCTCTGACACCACATCCCCAGCCCCAGTCCGGATCTTCAATATTTCCCTGGACGAAGCCTGCCTCCGCAGCTGGTGCGCCAGCATGCGGCTCGCCTTCTCCCCATACTCGTATTGCACCCCTCTTGCCCTTCGCAGTTGCCCTACCGCCCACCCCGTTGTCAGCCTGTCAAATTGCCCCTGCAACGTCTTCCTCCTCGCCAATCCTTCCACAGTGCGCACATTTGAATATTCCCTGTCCACCTCCACGATCTCGCTCACTAGGCGGCCATGTTCCGCCCTCCTTTCCTTATTCGCACGAACCGTAAATGAGATCATTTCTCCCCGGACCACTGCCTTCAGTGCTTCCCAAAAAATGCCCGCCGACACCTCCCCATTCTGATTGAACTCTACATAATTCCGAATCGCCAACCGCACCTTATCACAAAAACCTCCATCCGCCAACTACCCCGAGTCAAACCTCCACCCCGGCCTCTGCTCTCGTCCCATACTGAACCGAATATCCAGCCAGTGGGGTGCATGGTCCGAGATAATTATCCCCACATACTGTGCCCCCTCCACCCCAACCACAATCTCCCGACTCACTACAAAGTAATCAATCCTCGAATACACCTTATAGACGTGTGAAAAGAAGGAATACTCCCTTCCCCCTGGGTTCTGGAAGCGCCATGGATCCACCATACCCATCCTCTCCATAAACCCCCCCCAGCTCCCTTGCCATTCGTACCCTACCCATCGACCTGGGGCTCGATCTATCCACCCTCGGCTCCAGGAGACAGTTACAATCCCCTCCCATGATCAATTCGTACTCGGCCAAATCCAGGATGCTGCCAGCAACCCCCTCATAAAACCCACATCATCCCAATTTGGGGCATACACATTTACCAACACTACCGGTGCCCCTTCCAATACCCCACTCACAATCACATATCTCCCACCTGGATCCCTCACCTCCTTCGCACTCACAAATCCCATTTTGTTGCTCATTAAAATCGTGACACCCCTCGATTACAAATCAAACCCCGAGTGAAAAACCTGCCCAACCCACCCCTTCCTTAACCGAACCTGGTCCTTCACACGGAGGTGTGTCTCCTGCAAAAAGACAACCCCAGCTTTCAAGCTCCTGAGGTGCGTGAACACCCACAACCTTATAACCGGCCCATTCAGTCCCCGGACGTTCCACGTGACCAACCTTACCGGAGGCTTGCGCCTCCAATCCCCTCTACTGTCCATCATCTTCCCACTTAACTCCTGCCCCTTTAATTCTGCTCTGTACCTAGCCCACCCCAGAAGGCCCCTGCTTTCGCCCTTGGCCATGTCATCTCTCACCCCCTGAAGCATCGCAGAAACACCCCTCTAGCTTTTCCCCTTCTTCCCCCGCACTTCCCCTTTCCCCCCTCCCCCCGGCCACCCCTCTTGGCCTTCTCCCCCATCACCTCACTTCCGTTCACCAGCATAACCTGCTAGCACGGCTGCCCCTGCCCAAAGGCACATCCTAATGACCTCCCCATCCCTCTCCTCTCCCACTCCTCAGCTCAAAGAAGAAGGCCTCCTGCTGGCCTTATCCTCCCCCACCCAAACAAGGACTTCTCCTGAACTCCAGGTCGCCTTCTCCAAAAACAAACAGATGTTAAACACAGACAGTCCCATAAAACAGGAGGGGGGATGGGAACATCCATCCCCACATAAACTTTTCACCCCTACAACTCCTTACAATCTCAATATTGAACAGAAACCCCTCCCACACAAAAAAAGGCGAAAATCCCCCAATCCCTACACCCACTTCAAACATGCTCCCGACCATTACATAGTGCCAGCACCCCGGTTCCCAAGCATTGTCCACTCAGTTCTCGCCCAGTTTATGCTCCTTAATGAAGTCTTCGGCCGCTTCTGGGGTCTCGAAATAATACTCGCGGCCTCCGAACGTCACCCATAATTTCGCCAGGTACAGCATCCCAAACCTGATCTGCCGCCGGTACAGCACCGCCTTGGCCTTGTTGAAACCTGCCCGCCATTTTGCCAACTCTGCTCCGATGTCCTGATAAATCCGGACATTATTTCCCTCACAGTCGCAGCTACGCTTCTCCCTGGCCCATCGTAGAATTTTCTCTTTCTCCACAAATCTATGGAGTCTCACGATCACCGCCCGTGGCGGCTCCCCAGCTCTAGGCTTTTGCCTCAGAGACCTATGCGCTCGGTCCACTTCAGGTGCCTTATCCAGCACCCCTTCTGCCACCAGTCCCGCCAGCATCCTCGAGACGTACCTCGTGGCACTCATACCTTCCTGTCCTTCAGGCAGGCCCACTATTCGCAGGTTCTGTCTTCTCGAGGTATTCTCCTGCTCCTCAACCTTTGTCCTCAGCGTTTTACAAAGGTCTCCTAAGAGCCCCACCTCCACCTCCAGAGCCACCACACAATCGCTGTGGTCTGAGATAACTCCTTCAATCTCGCGAATCTGTGACCCTTGCACCTCCCAACACCTCTCCATCCGCTCCAAAGTACTCTTCAGGGGTGCCGCAGCTCCTGCAATCTCCTTTGTATGATCCTCATGCATTTTGTTCCTCTGTTTATGGAATTCCTCCTTGATAAAAGTTATCAGTTCCTGTATCTGGGGCCTTACAACTTGCCCCTCCCCCGCCTGCATGCTGGAAGAGACTGTCTGTGAAGTACAAGACTGCTTCAACTTTCCAGCCAAATCTCTCACTGTTTTCTGCCGGGACCGGGGATCAGGAGACATACCATTCCAGGGGTAAACTACTCCTCTCACATTCACCTACGCCTTTTCATCAAAATTCCACCCGGATCAGGGTAAAAAGAGCCCTTTTCTGTAACTTTGGACAGGAACAGCCCTTTATGTGACCAATCACTCCATGGTCACAAGCGGAAGTCACCATGTTCGCAACAATAACTGGATCCCAATTTGCACCATGCTAGGAGCACTAACCTAATCCCAATCTCCACAAATCTAGGATTAGTAACCTGATCCCACCCTGCACCATGTGAGGAGCAGAAACCTAATCCCAACCTGGACCATGCCAGGAACAGTAACCTGATCGCAACCTGCACCATGCTCGTAGAAGTCACCAGATCCCATCGTGCATTGTGCAGGAGCTGTAACCTAATCCCAACCTGCACTGTGCCAGGAACAGTAGCCTGATCCCAATCTGCCCCATTCGACGGGCAGTAACCAGTTCCCAATCTGCACCATGCTAGGAGCAGTAACCCAATCCCAACCTGCAACGTGCTTGGAGCAGTAACCTGATCCCAACCTGCACCATGCTCGTAGAAGTCACCAGATCCCATCCTGCACTGTGCAGGAGCTGTAACCTAATCCCAACCTGCACTGTGCCAGGAACAGTAGCCTGATCCCAATCTGCCCCATGCGAGGGGCAGTAACCAGTTCCCAATCTGCACCATGCTAGGAGCAGTAACCCAATCCCAACCTGCAATGTGCTTGGAGCAGTAACCTGATCCCAACCTGCACCGTGCTAGGAGCAGGAACCTGATCCCAATCTGCACCATGCTAGGAGCAGTAACCTGATCCCAACCTGCACCGTGCTAGGAGCAGTAACCTGATCCCAACCTGCACCGTGCTAGGAGCAGTAACCTAATCCCAATCTGCACCATGCTAGGAGCAGTAACCAGTTCCCAATCTGCACCATGCTAGGAGCAGTAACCCAATCCCAACCTGCAACGTGCTTGGAGCAGTAACCTGATCCCAATCTACACCGAGCAATGAGCAGTAACCTGATCGGAACCTGCACCATGCTACGAGCTGTAACCTAATCCCAATCTGCACCATGTGAGGAGCAGGAACCTGATCGCAACCTGCACCGTGCTTGGAGCAGTAACCTGATACCAATCTGCAGCACGCTAGGAGCAGTAACCTGATCCCAACCTGCACCATGCGAGGAGCAGGAACCTGCTCACAACCTGAACCATGTTAGGAGAAGTAACCTAATCCCAACCTGCACCATGCTAGGAGCAGTAACCAGATCCTACCCGGCACCGTGTTCCCAACAGTAACCAGATCGCATCGTGCACCGCGCTAGGAG
Source organism: Scyliorhinus torazame (assembly GCF_047496885.1). Lineage (NCBI taxonomy): Eukaryota > Metazoa > Chordata > Chondrichthyes > Carcharhiniformes > Scyliorhinidae > Scyliorhinus > Scyliorhinus torazame. Next base: position 194,014,760 of record NC_092715.1, read on the forward strand.
CAGTAACCTGATCGCATCCTGCACCATGCTAGGAGCAGTAAACTGATCGCAACCTGCACCATGCTAGGAGCAGTAACCAGATCCAAACCTGCACCTTGCTAGGAGCAATATCCTGATTGCAACCTGCACCATGCAAGAAGCAGTAAACGTATCGCAACCTGCAACGTGCTAGAAGCAGTAAACTTATCACAACCTGCCCCATGCTAGGAGCAGTAATTTGATCGCAAACTGCACCGTGCCAGGAGCCGTAACCTGATCCCAATCTGCACCGTGCGAGGAGCAGTAACCTGATCGCAACGTGCACCATGTTAGGAGAAGTAACCTAATCCCAACCTGCACCATGCTAGGAGCAGTAACCAGATCCTAACCGGCATCGTGTTCCCAACAGTAACCAGATCGCATCCTGCACCATGCTAGGAGCAGTAAACAGATCCCAATCTGCACCATGCTAGGAGCATTAACCTGATCGCAAACTGCACCGTTCTAGGAGCCGTAACCTGATCCCAATCTGCACCATGCTAGGAGCCGTAACCTGATCCCAATCTGCACCGTGCTAGGAGCAGGAACCCGATCCCAATCTGCACCATGCTAGGAGAAGTAACCTGATCCCAATCTGCACCATGTTAAGAGCAGTAACTTGATCCCAACCTGCATCAAGCTAGGAGCAGTAACCATATCCCAATCTGCACCGTGCTAAGAGCAGTAACCAGATCCCGACCTGCACCATGCGAGGAGAAGTAACCTGATCCCAATCTGCACCATATTAAGAGCAGTAACTTGATCCCAACCTGCACCATGCTAGAAGCAGTAACCTGATCGCAAACTGCACCATGCGAGGAGAAGTAACCTGATCCCAATCTGCACCATGCTAGGAGCAGTATCCTGATCCCAAGCTGCACCATGTGAGGAGAAATAACCTGATCCCAATCTGCACCATGTTAAGAGCAGTAACTTGATCCCAATCTGCACCAAGCTAGGAGCAGTAACCATATCCTAATCTGCACCGTGCTCGGAGCAGGAACCTGATCCCAATCTGAACCATGCGAGGAGCAGTAACCAGATCCCTACCTGCACCATGCGAGGAGAAGTAACCTGATCCCAATCTGCACCATGTTAAGAGCAGTAACTTGATCCCAAGCTGCACCAAGCTAGGAGCATTAACCATATCCCAATCTGCACCTTGCTAGGAGCAGTAACCTGATCCCAATCTGCACCTTGCTAGGAGCAGGAACCTAATCCCAATCTGCACCATGCGAGGAGCAGTAACCAGATCCCAAGCTGCACCAAGCTAGGAGCAGTAACCATATCCTAATCTGCACCGTGCTCGGAGCAGGAACCTGATCACAATCTGAACCATGCTAGGAGCAGTAACCTGATCCCAATCTGCACCATGCGAGGAGCAGTAACCAGATCCCAAGCTGCACCAAGCTAGGAGCAGTAACCATATCCTAATCTGCACCGTGCTCGGAGCAGGAACCTGATCACAATCTGAACCATGCTAGGAGCAGTATCCTGATCCCGACCTGCACCATGCGAGGAGAAGTAACCTGATCCCAATCTGCACCATGTTAAGAGCAGTAATTTGATCCCAACCTGCACCAAGCTAGGAGCAGTAACCATATCCTAATCTGCACCGTGCTCGGAGCAGGAACCTGATCCCAATCTGCACCTTGCTAGGAGCAGTAACCTGATCCCAATCTGCACCATGCTTGGAGCAGTAACCTGATCCCAATCTGCACCATGCTTGGAGCAGTAACCAGATCCCAATCTGCACCATGCTAGAAGCAGTAACCTGATCCTAATCTGCACCATGCTAGGAGCAGTAACCTGATCCCAGCTCCACCATGCCAGGAGCAGGAACATGACAGAAATTTAGGAAGGATCGGCCAATTAGTAACTGTGGCAGTCACCACTGTTGTATTATATTGTATATATGGGTGTTATGGTAGGCCGCTGTACTACAGGTACGGGGGTAGATCCCTGCCTGCTGGCTCCGCCCAGGAGGAGGAGTATAAATGTGTGTGCTCTCCAAACAGCAGCCATTTCGTAAGTGTAGTGATCTGTACATCTGTACATACATCTGCACATACACCAGGGAATACAGGCAGATGTAATAGCCACAGCATCACTAGAGGGCACCATCAGAGACGGGTATAAAGGGTCCAGCCCAAGGGAGGATCCGCCTCTTTCAGAAGCACAAGGCTAGGGAGCAGCAGCAGACAGAGACAGCTCAGCATAGGCAGCTTACCTTAGCTTCACTGGTCATACCTCTTGACTGTATTATATCTAGTTAAGCTCTGGAAACAGAACAAACCCACTGAGTAAAGTATTTGTGTTAACTGGAAGTCTACAATCTTTATTCAGACTTAGAGAATAAAATTTTTTACCAGGAGTGATTTCAGAAAGCTAGCCAAACACCAACAAGAGATGAAAAACTTAAACCGGATATTCGACTGTGGAAGACTTCGCAGCAAATGGATCCTCGACGACTAACTGATTCGATGGAACTTGTTGGAACTCCATGGCAGCTGGAAACAACCGGTAATTTAAGTTATAATTGGAAAATGTTTGAACAGCTGTTCCAAATATTTATCACAGCTAATGATTTAATCACTGCCTCTGACGTAACGAAAATAGCTCTACTACTCTCAACAGGCGGGCATGAAGCTAGAGAAATCTATAATTGCTTTAATTACTTAGAAGGTGAGGACAACAACAAAGTAGACGTTGCACTCAAAAAATTTGCTAAACGCTGTAACAGTCAGTCTGGTGCAATGCTGGAAAGATTTAACTTTTGTCAGAGAAACGGAGGGCCTATCTCTGATTTTATTCCAAATCTCAAGTTAATACCACAAGGCTGTGATTATGCTGATTTCAGAGACACTATGATAATGAATCAATTAATTTCTGGACTATCTGATAAAAATTTGAGGGAAGAACTTTCACAAAATAAATATCTAACTCTAGAAATCACTACACAAAAATGCCTTGCTCATCAACAAAAACAAAATCAGTACTTTGAGTCGACAAACACAGAATCATCATTTAGAAAACAAAACCGGTACAAATGGCGCGAACACTCACCACGAGGCGGATGCAGGGTTGAAACGGAGGAAGACGTTCTTGGGAAAGGAGCCGCACATGCTCAGTTGCAAAAAGAGCGCGCAGTACAGGAAACCCGGTGTGCACATGGGCAATCGAGTCCTATGCATGATGTCACGAGCGTCATGACATCAGAGGACCAGGACCTCGCCCACTTAAAAGGGATATGCACGAAAATGAACAAAAAGAACTTTAAAGCTGCAAAACCCAATTTTCTTGCCTCAAAAGACAGAACAATGCCCAAACTTACACCAGCAGTTGAAAATAAATTTCACAACACCCTGGAACAAGTAGTTAGCACTGCCCTAGAAGATGATATGGTCCTTGTAGAATACGACTCAGCTGAAGATTTCATCTTGGGAGATGGCTACCCCAGTACCAAATCCGAACCGCAACTAGAGATGTTGTACCGTGAAGACCCCGACGACGAGTTCTTCAGAATGGGGAATCTTCAGCCCAGCATATATGACATCCTGACTCGTGAGTGCAGGATTATGCTGCGGCCTGACTCCAAGAAACAGAGAGTGGTCCACGCACCACGAAGGGTCCCAGCCTCCACACAAGAAGATGATTTGTTCATTGAACATGAAGAGAACGATCACAACTCCGAAACAAAAAGCGATGATTTGTCTATCGAACAATACACACAATACTGCTCAGACATGACTGAGTTATTCTGAGATCCTGATCACAGCATCAGCAACACGGTTGAAAAGCTCAATGTGACTCTTCTCATGGTAGATGAATCCAATACCATGCTACCATGGCAGATCGTCGATACATGGGATGACAGCAATACCCAAGACGAAGACGACGCCACACAGAGAGCACAGAACGACTCCGTTGAGAGAGCACAGATCGACTCTACAGCGAGAACACTGCATGACTCCACAAAGAGAGCGATGACAGGCTCCAGAGAGAGAGCGATGACAAACTCCACAGAGAGCGCGATGAAGGACTCCACAGAGAGAGTGACGCATGCCTCCACAAAGAGAGTGACGCAAGCCTCCACAGACAGCTCGGTGACAGGCTCAAAAATGGAAACAAGCAAACACTGCATAGTGAACGCCATGCATGTACAAGACCATGAAGATCTATCGAGCTTATTTGAGCCACCAGAAGAAGACACTGAATGTCTACCCACTGTATGTGAGACAAGTGACGAAGAAATCACAATTCCCATACAGGATGTGTAGGATCAAAGCGACACTGACATATCTCAGCTCGTCTGCACAGAAGCACTCAATAATCAGAGGACGGCCACCCAAGAGTCCAGAGAGACCACGTCAATAGAAATCCTGAAGATTTTGACTCCAGAAAAGGAGCACCACGATCCACAACAAAATTAAATTGTGAAGATTTTGACTCCAGAAAAGGAGCAGAAAGAGATCACAGATGATTCAAATGAACCCGAAATGACTCCAAAAGAGGAGCACCTAGAAATCAATGACGATTCAAGTGAATCTGAAATGACTCCAAAAGAGGAGCACCCAGAAATCAATGACGATTCAAGTGAACCAGAAATGACTCTGGAAGAGTAGTACCAAGGAAGCAAAGAAGAGGAATCAAATCCACCACAAATGACTGATGTGACCAACATCAATGCAACATCAGATCATTCTCACAATTCTCAAGAAGACACGCTCGGTGTAGCAGATACCACAAAGGACACTGACACCGATAACTGTGACAATGATTCAAATCATCCACATGACACACTCATTGAGCACAACAAGAACAACAAAAGCCGCAAGAAGCACAGCAGAAACAAGAACAACAACAGCAACAGCAAAAACAACATGCAGTGCAACAAGAACGACAAAAGCACCAAGAAGCATCCCAGAAACAATAAGCACGACAAGAAAAAGAACAAGAATAAAAGCGAAAACAATGAAAACAGAATCAACAAGCGCGACAAAAAGAACAACAAGGACGACAACAACAAGAACGCCAATGAAAACAACCAAGATAGAAACGACAGAAACAACAACAAGAACGACAACGAAAACAGCAAAGACAGAAACAACAGAAACAACAACTATGAAGCAACGACCTGTACAACATGGTACAACTCTGCACGTAAAGGACAATGCCACAGCACACTGCGAAACAATGACAAGACTACAAACATGCCATGGCATGATAAAGAATCTCACAAATTCACATCTGCTCCAGAACAAACAAGCAAAACAGCTTTCACGAACGATGACATACAGAATCAAACCACAAACACAGGAAAAAGTCGAGGTCAGACAACAGTGCGACACAGAATCGCTACCCGCAATCAAATGGGACAGGGGAAAAAGGTGTCCACATCATTAAATGACTCATCAGCAAAGCAGCCGAGTCACGTTCCAACATCAACCTAGCTCTGTTATCGTACCGAGCAACCCCATTGTGCTCAGGACTGTCGCCAGCACAAATGCTCTTCGGCAGAGACATCCGGACAACCCTATTGGCAAAGCAATTCCGAGACCCCGGCAGCGCACCGGTTCTCGACGACATGTGGGCACTCTACTCCAAATAAAAACTATACTACGATCAACATGCGATCCCACTCAAGCCACTGACAATAGGTGACACCATCAGAATCAGGGACCCAGAAGGTGGATGGTCTGAGTCAGCCACCGTGATCAGGCAGGAGGCACCGCGGTCCTACATTGTCAAATCGTCTGCGGGAGTACTTTTCCGCCATAACCGCTGGCATCTATTAGAGATTCGACCTACAATGCCAGTATTTCCCACACTGGACTTGACCGAGTCCATTTGTCCACAGGACGTTCCTCACCACACAACACCAGACAGTACTCTTGATGACATCAAACCATCATCCCTACTACCACCGTTAAGGCGCTCCAGCAGAAGACGTAAGACACCCGACCGGCTAGATTTGTGACGACACTTCAACACACGCACAAGACAAATATGAACATTTCTCACGATGGACTCACAACACTGTTACTTGTTTCTGTATTACTTTTGTCATTTTCAAAGTGTGCAGATTTGCATATTCTCACCACTTGTTATGTACAGTTTTCTTGAGGCCAGTCTAGAAAACATGTCCAATAAAAGTGGGGGGGGGGGGGGATGTAGTGATCTGTACATCTGTACATACACCAGGGACTACAGACAGATGTAACTGCAACAGCATCACTAGAGGGCAGCATCAGAGACGGGTATAAAGGGTCCAGCCCAAGGGAGGATCCGCCTCTTTCAGAAGCACAGGGCTAGTGAGCAGCAGCAGATAGAGACAGCTCAGCATAGGCAGCTTACCTTAGCTTCACTGGTCATACCTCTTGACTGTATTACATCTAGTTATGCTCTGGAAACAGAACAAACCCATTGAATAAAATATTTGTGTTAACTGGAAGTCTACAATATTTATTCGGACTTAGAGATAACATCTGATACCAGGAGTGATTTCAGAAAGCGATCTAGACACCAGCAAGAGAAGAAAAACTTAAACTGGATATTCGACTGTGGAAGACTTCGCAGCAAATGGATCCTCGACGACTAACTGATTCGATGGAACTTGTTGGAACTCCATGGCAGCTGGAAACAACTGGTAATTTAAGTTATAATTGGAAAATGTTTGAACAGCTGTTCCAAATATTTATCACAGCTCATGATTTAATCACTGCCTCTGACGCAACAAAAATAGCTCTACTACTCTCAACAGGGGGGCATGAAGCTAGAGAAATCTATAATTGCTTTAATTACTTAGAAGGTGAGGACAACACCAAAGTAGACGTTGCACTCAAAAAATTTGCTAAACGCTGTAACAGTCAGTCTGGTGCGATGCTGGAAAGATTTAACTCTTGTCAGAGAAACGGAGGGCCCATCTCTGATTTTATTCCAAATCTCAAGTTAATGCCACAAGGCTGTGATTATGCTGATTTCAGAGACACTATGATAATGAATCAATTAATTTCTGGACTATCTGATAAAAATTTGAGGGAAGAACTTTCACAAAATAAATATCTAACTCTAGAAATCACTACACAAAAATGCCTTGCTCATCAACAAAAACAAAATCAGTACTTTGAGTCGACAAACACAGAATCATCATTTAGAAAACAAAACCGGTACAAATGGCGCGAACACTCACCACGAGGAGGATGCAGGGTTGAAACGGAGGAAGGCGTCCTTGGGAAAGGAGCCGCACATGCTCAGTTGCAAAAAGAGCGCGCAGTACAGGAAACTCGGTGTGCGCATGGGCAATCGAGTCCTATGCATGATGTCACGAGCGTCGTGACGTCAGAGGACCAGGACCTCGCCCACTTAAAAGGGATATGCACAAAAATGAACAAAAAGAACTTTAAAGCTGCAAAACCCAATTTTCTTGCCTCAAAAGACAGAACAATGCCCAAACTTACACCAGCAGTTGAAAATAACTTTCACAACATCCTGGAACAAGCAGTTAGCACCGCCCTAGAAGATGATATGGTCCTTGTAGACTACGACTCAGCTGAAGATTTCATCTTGGGAGATGGCTACCCCAGTACCAAATCCGAACCGCAACTAGAGATGTTGTACCGTGAAGACCCCGACGATAAGTTCTTCGGAATGGCGAATCTTCAGCCCAGAATATATGACATCCTGACTCGTGAGTGCAGGATTATGCTGCGCCCTGACTCCAAGAAACAGAGAGTGGTCCACGCACCACGAAGGGACCCAGCCTCCACACAAGAAGATGATTTGTTCATTGAACATGAAGAGAACGATCACAACTCTGAAACAAAAAGCGATGATTTGTCTATCGAACAATACACACAATACTGCTCAGACATGACTGAGTTAGTCTGAGATCCTGATCACAGCATCAACAACACGGTTGAAAAGCTCAATGTGACTCTTCTCATGGTAGATGAATCCAATACCATGCTACCATGGCAGATCGTCGATACATGGGATGACAGCAATACCCAAGACGAAGACGACGCCACACAGAGAGCACAGAACGACTCAGTTGAGAGAGCACAGATCGACTCTACAGCGAGAACACTGCATGACTCCACAAAGAGAGCGATGACAGGCTCCATAGAGAGAGCGATGACAAACTCCACAGAGAGCGCGATGAAGGGCTCCACAGAGAGAGTGACGCAAGCCACCACAAAGAGAGTGACGCAAGCCTCCACAGACAGCTCGGTGACAGACTCAAAAATGGAAACAAGCAAACACTGCATAGTGAACGCCATGCATGTACAAGACCATGAAGATCTATCAAGCTTATTTGAGCCACCAGAAGAAGACACTGAATGTCTACCCACTGTATGTGAGACAAGTGACGAAGAAATCACAATTCCCATACAGGATGTGTAGGATCAAAGCGACACTGACATATCTCAGCTCGTCTGCACAGAAGCACTCAATAATCAGAGGACGGCCACTCATGAGTCCAGAGAGACCACGTCAATAGAAATCCAGAAGATTTTGACTCCAGAAAAGGAGCAGAAAGAGATCACAGATGATTCAAATGAACCCGAATTGACTCCAAAAGAGGAGCACCAAGAAATCAATGATAATTCAAGTGAATCTGAAATGACTCCAAAAGAGGAGCACCCAGAAATCAATGACGATTCAAGTGAACCAGAAATGACTCTGGAAGAGTAGTACCAAGGAAGCAAAGAAGAGGAATCGAATCCACCACAAATGACTGATGTGACCAACATCAATGCAACATCAGATCATTCTCACAATTCTCAAGAAGACGCGCTCAGTGTAGCAGATACCACAAAGGACACTGACACCAATAACTGTGACAATGATTCAAATCATCCACATGGCACACTCATTGAGCACAACAAGAACAACAAAAGCCGCAAGAAGCACAGCAGAAACAAGAACAACAACAAAAACAACATGCAGCGCATCAAGAACGACAAAAGCACCAAGAAGCATCCCAGAAACAACAAGCACGACAAGAAAAAGAACAAGAATAAAAGCGAAAATAATGAAAACAGAATCAACAAGCGCGACAAAAAGAACAACAAGAACGACAACAACAAGAACGCCAATGAAAACAACAAAGACAGAAACAACAGAAATAACAACAATGAAAAAACGACCTGTACAACATGGTACAACTCTGCACGTAAAGGACAATGCCACAGCACACTGCGAAACAATGACAAGACTACAAACATGCCATGGCATGATAAAGAATCTCACAAATTCACATCTGCTCCAGAACAAACAAGCAAAACAGCTTTCACGAACGATGACATACAGAATCAAACCACAAACACAGGAAAAAGTCGAGGTCAGACAACAGTGCGACACAGAATCGCTACCTGCAATCAAATGGGACAGGGGAAAAAGGTGTCCACATCATTAAATGACTCATCAGCAAAGCAGCCGAGTCACGTTCCGACATCAACCTAGCTCTGTTATCGTACCGAGCAACCCCATTGAGATCAGGACTGTCGCCAGCGCAAATGCTCTTCGGCAGAGACATCCGGACAACCCTATTGGCAAAGTAATTCCGAGACCCCGGCAGCGCACCGGTTCTCGACGACATGTGGGCACTCTACTCCAAATAAAAACTATACTACGATCAACATGCGATCCCACCCAAGCCACTGACAATAGGTGACACCATCAGAATGAGGGACCCAGAAGGTGGATGGTCTGAGTCAGCCACCATGATCAGGCAGGAGGCACCGCAGTCCTACATTGTCAAATCGTCTCGGGAGTACTTTTTCGCCGTAACCGCCGGCATCTATTAGAGATTCGACCTACAATGCCAGTATTTCCCACACTGGACTTGACCAAGTCCATTTGTCCACAGGACGTTCCTCACCACACAACACCAGACAGTACTCTTGATGACATCAAATCATCATCCCTTCTACCACCGTTCAGGCGCTCCAGCAGAAGCCGTAAGACACCCGACCGGCTAGATTTGTGACGACACTTCAACACACGCACAAGACAAATATGAACATTTCTCACGATGGACTCACAACACTGTTACTTGTTTCTGTATTACTTTTATCATTTTCACAGTGTGCAGATTTGCATATTCTCACCACTTGTTATGTACAGTTTTCTTGAGGCCAGTCTAGAAAACATGTCTAATAAAAGTGGGGGGGGGGGGGGGGGGATGTAGTGATCTGTACATCTGTACATGCATCTGCACATACACCAGGGACTACAGACAGATGTAACAGCCACCGCATCACTAGAGGGCAGCATCAGAGACGGGTATAAAGGGTCCATCCCAAGGGAGGATCCGCCTCTTTCAGAAGCACAAGGCTAGTGAGCAGCAGCAGACAGAGACAGCTCAGCATAGGCAGTTTACCTTAGCTTCACTGGTCAGACCTCTTGACTGTATTATATCTAGTTAAGCTCTGGAAACAGAACAAACTGAATAAAGTATTTGTGTTAACTAAAACTCTACAATCTTTATTCAGACTTAGAGAATAACATAGTAAGCTGCAGTAGGAGGCCACACATCTCTGTGTAATAAAGCCTTGATTACATTCTACTCTCGTCTCGTCGTAATTTATAGTGCATCAGTAACCAGAGGCTCACTTGTCTTTCCAATTAAAGATGGTGGGTGGTCTCTCAAAGCTGGAAAGTTAATAGGAGGGCTTCCAGCACTGAAAGAGCTGCAGCCTACCTTTGCAGAAAAGAGTAGAAGGGTTTTCTTTTTGAGCGCTCTCTCAACACTTGTTAAAAATTTGAAATTAAATATTGCCACAGCTACCCCTCCACAACAGCCATTGTTGGTGCCAGGTAGGTATGGTGGCTGCAGTTTTTGGGGTCCTCAAAGTGCAGAGTTGGCCCATCTGGTTGCCAATCTGGAATTTCAGGCAGCTTTTTTTTTTAAAAACGCATTTTATTCAAACTTGTATCAAAGTAGGTCACAGCAAATATATACCCCGGGAAACATTCTTCCCAACAATCAACTATACAGTTTGTACAGATTTTTCTCCTTTTTCGCCACCCCTCCCCCTCACCCCCTGCGATGAACAGCTCCTCAAACACAGTCACAAACATCCCCCACCTTTTCTCAAACTCCCCTGCTGAGCCCCTTAACTCATACTTTATCTTCTCTAACCGCAGGAAGTCATACAGATCACCCAACCATGCTGCTACCCCCAGTGGCGATGCCGACTGACACTCCAGCAAAATTTGTTGCCGTGCAATCAGAGAGACGAAGGCCAAGACATCGGCCTTCCTACTTGTGGTAAACCACGTTATTGCATTATATGGATTGTATTGTCTTGTGCATGCTTGTGCATGCCTGGGCTTGTCCAGGCTGGCTCCGCCTGTGGCTCCTCCCCTCGGGCTTATGTATAAGGTGGTAAGTCGCCGCCTCTGACCCAGTTCGGGTCCAGAGGCAGGAGGCTTGCTGTTTAGTATATTAAAGCCTCAGTTACGTTCATCACTCGTCGTGTGTTATTGATGGTGTATCACAACTCTCCATGAGCTCCGGCTTCTCTGAAACCCCAAATATCGCCACCAAAGGGTCCGGGTCCACTCCCTCCTCCATTATCCTGGCTAAGACCGCGAACACTCCTGCCCAGAAACTTCCCAATTTTTCACAACCCCAAAACATGTGCGCATGATTCGCTGATCCCGCCCACACCTCTCACACTCATCTGCTACCCCCTGAAAGAACCCACTCATTCTCGCCCGAGTCATATGCACCATGTGCACCACCTTAAACTGTATCAGGCTCATCCTTGCACAAGAGGAGGTCCCGTTTATCCTTCGCAGTGCCTCACTCCATACTCCCCAATTGATCTCCATTCCCAACTCCTCTTCCCATTTCTCCTTGACCTTCACCACCCGCTCGCCTCCCTGCTCCCCCAGCCACTTATATATCACCCCAAATCTTCCCTCACCTCCAACATCCGGAAGCAACAGTCGCTCCAGCAGGGTGTATCCCGGCAATCTAGGGAATCCCTTCCAGACCTTTTGTGCAAAGTCCCTAACCTGTAGATACCTGAACTCACTACCCCTCGGCAGCTCTACCCTCTCCCTTAGCTCCTCCAGACTGGCGAACCCTTCCTCCAAATACAAATCCCTCACCTGGACCAGCCCCACTTCCCTCCACCTCCTGTATACACTATCCATCCCTCCCGGCTCAAACCCATGATTCTCGCACAGCGGCGTTAGCACCGACACCCCTTCCACCCTAAAATGCCTCCTCAGCTGTTCCCATATCTTCACCGTGGACTGCACCACTGGGCTCCCTGAATACCTACTCGGAGCCATTGGCAATGCTGCCATCACCATAGCCCTCAAACTAGACGCCTGACAAGATTCCTCCTTCATCCTAACCCACTCTACTCCTTCTCCTTCCCACTACCGCCACACCTTGTCCACATTCGCTGCCCAATAATAATGAAGCAAGTTTGGCAACGTCAACCCCCCCTGCTGCCTCTGCCTCTGTAGCAGGGTTCCCCCCACCCTCGGCACCTTCCCCACCCATACAAAGTCAGAGATGATTGTGCCCACTTTCCGAAAAAAGGCCTTTGGTATAAAGATCGGGAGAGCCTGAAAGATAAACAAGAACCTCGGCAGAATACTCAATTTCACCACTTGAACCCTCCCCGCCAACATTACGTGCACTGTATCCCACCTCTTAAGATCCTCCCTGGCCTCCTCCATCAGTTTCGTTAAGTTCCACTTATTGAGCCCCGTCCATTCCCTCGCTACCCGAATCCCCAAGTACCTAAACCTATCCCTCGCTACCGTAAATGGCACCCCCCACTAAATTAGCCTGCTGTGCCAGCTCATTCACCGGGAATACCTCGCTTTTCCCTACATTCAGCTTGTATCCCGAGAACCCTCCAAACCTCCCCAACAATCCCATAATCCTCCCCATACTCTCCAACGGATCCGAAACATACAGCAAGAGGTCATCGGCATAGACCAACACCCGATGCTCCCTCTGTCCCCTCATTATCCCCTGCCACTCTGCTGACCCCCTGAGAGCCATCGCCAATGGCTCTATGCCCAGCATAAACAGCAGCAGCGACAGCGGGCACCCCTGCCTCGTACCCCTGTGTAAGTCAAAGCTTCGTGAGCTCATATCATTCGTCCTCACCCATGCCCTTGCCGCCACATACAGCAACCCCACCCATGCCACAAATCTCGGCACAAACCCAAACCTTCCCAAAACGTCAAACAAGTACCGCCACTCCACCCGATCAAATGCTTTCTCCGTGTCCATGGACACCACCGCCTCCGGTACCAGAGCTCTCGACGGATTCATCACCACATTCAACAGCCGTCTTATATTACTCGCGAGTTGCCTGCCCTTCACGAAGCCTGTTTGATCTTCTGCAACCACTCCCGGGTCACAATCCTCCATCCTCCCCGCCAACAACCTAGCCAATACTTTCACATCCGTGTTCAATAGTGATATGGGTCTATACGACCCACATTCCACCGGATCCTTCCCCTTTTTTGGGATTAGTGTGATTACTGCCTGCTTCATCGTCTCCGGCAACTCCCCCTTCTCCAGTGCTTCATTAAACGCCCCCAACAGATGTGGTGCCAGGACCACCGCAAATCCCTTATAAAATTCTGCCGGGTACCCATCCGGCCCAGGGGCCTTCCCCGACGTCATACCCCTGATACTATCCAGCACCTTCCTCAGCCCCAGGGGCTCCTCCAACGCCTGCCTCTTTGCTTCCTCCACCTGAGGAAATTGCAGCTCGCTAAGAAACCACCCCATGTCCCCCTCCTCTCCTCCTGGGTCTGCCTCATAAAGTCCCTGGTAATACTCTCAAAATGCCTCATTTATCTTCCCTGGCTCTGACACCACATCCCCAGCCCCAGTCCGGATCTTCAATACTTCCCTTGATGCAGCCTGCCTCCGCAGCTGGTGTGCCAGCATGCGGCTCGCCTTCTCCCCATACTCGTATTGCATCCCTCTTGCCCTTATCAGTTGCCCTACCACCCTCCCCATTGTCAGCCTGTCAAATTGCCCCTCCTCAACTTTTTCCTCCTCGCCAATCCCTCCACGGTGGGCATATTTGAATATTCCCTGTCCACCTCCACTATCTCGCTCACTAGATGGCCATGTTCCGCCCTCCTTTCTTCATTCGCACGAATTGTAAATGAGATAATTTCTCCCCGGACCACTGCCTTCAGTGCTTCCCAAAAAATGCCCGCCGACACCTCCCCATTCTGATTGAACTCAACATAATCCCGAATCGCCAACCGCACCTTATCACAAAAACCTCCATCCGCCAACATCCCCAAGTCAAACCTCCACCCCGGCCTCTGCTCTTGTCCCGTACTGAACCGAATATCCAGCCAGTGGGGTGCATGGTCCGAGATAACTATCCCCGCATACTCTGCCCCCTCCACCCCAACCAAAATCTCCCAACTCACTACAAAGTAATCAATCCTCGAATACACCTTATAGACGTGTGAAAAGAAGGAATACTCCCTTCCCCCTGGGTTCTGAAAGCACCATGGATCCACCATACCCATCCTCTCCATAAACCCCCCCCAGCTCCCTTGCCATTCGTACCCTACCCATCGACCTGGGGCTCGATCTATCCACCCTCTGCTCGAGAACACAGTTACAATCTCCTCCCATGATCAACTAGTACGTGGCCAAATCCGGGATTGCTGCCAGGAACCCCCTCATAAAACCCACAGCATCCCAATTTGGGGATACACATTTACCAACACTACCGGTGCCCCTTCCAATACCCCACTCACAATCACATATCTCCCACCTGGATCCCTCACCTCCTTCGCACTCACGAATCCCATTTTTTTGCTCATTAAAATCGCCACACCCCTCGATTTCAAATCAAACCCAGAGTAAATAACCTGCCCGACCCACCCCTTCCTTAACCTAACCTGGTCCTTCACACGGAGGTGTGTCTCCTGCAAAAAGACAACCCCCGATTTCAAGCTCCTGAGGTGCGCGAACACTCGCAACCTTTTAACCCATTCAGTCCCCGGACGTTCCACGTTACCATCCTAACCAGGGGCTTGCGCCTCCAATCCCCTCTACTGTCCGTCATCTTCCCCACTTAACTCCTGCCCCTTTAATTGCACGCTGTACCTAGCCCATCCCAGGTGGCTCCTGTTTTCGCCCTTGACCATGTCATCTCTCACCCCCTGCCGTGTTGCAGAAACCCCCCCTCCCCAGCTTTTCCCCTTCCCCTTCTTCCCCCCCCACTTCCCCTTTCCTTCCTCTCTCCGGCCACCCCTCTCGGCCTTCTCCCCCACCACCTCACTTCCGTTCACCAGCATAACCTGCTAGCACGGCTGACCCTGCCCAAAGGCACATGCTAATGACCTCCTCCTCCCTCTCCCCCCCCACTCCTCAGCTCAAAGAAGAAGGCCTCCTGCTGGCCTTGCTCTTCCCCACCCAAACAAGGACTTCTCCTGAACTTCAGGTAGCCTTCTCCAAAAGCAAACAAACAGATGTTAAACACAAACAGTCCCATAAAACAGGAGGGGGACATCCATCCCCACATAAACTGTTCACCCCTACAACTCCTTACAATCTCAATATTGAACAGAAATTCCACCCCCACAAAAACTGGTGAAAATCCCCCAACCCCTTCACCCACTTCAAACATGCTCCTGACCATTACATAGTGCCAGCACCCCGGCTCCCAAGCATTGTCCACTCAGTTCTCCCCCAGTTTATGCTCCTTACTGAAGTCTTCGGCCGCTTCTGGGGTCTCGAAATAATAATCCCGGCCTCCGAACGTCACCCATAATTTTGTCGGGTAGATCACCCCAAACCTGATCTGCCGCTGGTACAGCACCGCCTTGGCCTTGTTGAAACCTGCCCGCCATTTTGCCAACTCAGCTCCGAGGTCCTGATAAATCTGGACGTTATTTCCCTCCCAGTTGCAGCTACGCTTCTTCCTGGCCCATCGTAGAATTTTCTCTTTCTCCACAAATCTATGGAGTCTCACGATCACCGCCCGTGGCGGCTCCCCAGCTCTAGGCTTTTGCCTCAGAGACCTATGCGCTCAGTCCACTTCATGTCACCTTATCCAGCACCCCTTCTGCCACCAGTCCTGCCGGCATACTCGAGACGTACCTCGTGGCACTCACACCTTCCACTCCTGCAGGTAGGCCCACTATTCACAGGTTCTGTCTTCTCGAGGTATTCTCCTGCTCCTCCACCTGTGCCCTCAGCGTTTTACAAAGGTCTCCTAGGACCCCCACCTCCGCCTCCAGGGCCACCACATGATCGCTGTGGTCCGAGGTCACTCCTTCAATCTCCTGAATCTGTGATCCCTGCACCTCTAAACACATCTCCATCCGCTCCAAAGTACTCTTCAGGGGTGCCACAGCTTCTGCAATGGCCTTTGCATGATCCTCATGCATTTCTTTCCTCTGTTTATGGAATTCCTCCTTGATAAAAGTCATCAGTTCCTGTATCTGGGGCCTTACAGCTTGCCCCTCCCCCGCCTGCATGCTGGAAGAGACTGTCTGTGAAGCACAAGACTGTTTCAACTTTCCAGCCAAACCTCGCACTGTTTTCTGCCGGGTCCGGTGATCAGGAGACATACCATGCCAGGGGTAAACTACTCCTCTAACATTCACCTACGCCTTTTCATCAAATTTCCACCCAGATCTAGGTAAAAAGAGTCCTTTTCTGTGACTTTGAACAAGAACAGCCCTTTACGTGACCAATCACTCCATGATTACAAGCGGAAGTCTTCAGTCAGCTTTTTGACCAACAGTCTTAATTGTGTTAATGAATTAACCATACTTATGGGTGGGCAGCCGTAGCTTGACACATCCAACCCTGAGGGAAATGGATGGGAGTCAGGACTGTGGCAGTGAACCGACATGCTAGTCAGCGTTCGGACACTGTGCTTGCCCGCTTCTGCTCCTGCCCTCATAGCAGGGGCAAAGGAGTGAAAAATGAAGCTGAATTTTCCCTCCTTAGCGAACAAAATATGCGTCTAACTGCACCATTTCTGCATTTCTTGGCTGAACTAGTTAACTCAGCGCAGTCCACGTTTGAACCCAAGTCCTTCATGGTAGGATCTCCAGGACAATTTATGAGTTTATCCAGAGCTTATTTAAGTGTATTAAGAATATGGACACTCCTGACTGCATTCTCAATGCAATTGATATTCTGCACCCAGGAGTGAGACTCAGCACATATAAACAACTACTGCCTGCAGGATTATACACTGGAGCTCCTGATTGGAGATCTATAGTTAGAGCATAATTGCAGCATTAATTTCTGCTGAGCACACTGTGAGCAAAATAAATAAATTGAAAATGTGTCAAGAAAAATGAAGACTCTTGAATAACATTTCTGGCAAGGTGAGATAGTCAAAAATGTACCACATAATAACATAACAATTGTTAACACTGCCTGCAGATGCAACTTAATTGGTCTTCAAGATAACAGGCAAGCTGCAGAATTTAAAAGAGAAGCAACCTAATAATGTAAATGGAAAAATTCTAAATGTGAATTTATATTCTATTGTTTGTGAGAAATAAGATAAGTGTTAAATACTTCAGAATGCCTGTGCTATGATCACACAAAACACGTTTTAGTAAATAGACAGTTTCCATTGTTTCCTGTATTATTGTAAGCGCATGGCCTAGCTTTTCATTCTTTGAAGAATGTGCATTCTCCACACGCAGCTTAAGAGCAAATTCCACGATGGTTACCTCTGGAGAAATTATATGGCATGCAGTAATACAAACATGTCATGACACGATGGGTGGATGTTCCCACATGCGATCTTCCACTGCTACATTATACAAAGCCACAGGACAAGTGCCACAGCTCCAGTTCAATTTAAATCGGAGCAAAAGTGAAAATGATTTATCATTAGCTCTGAAACCCGCCCTCTCAAAAAAGCTATATCCTACAGCACTGCAGGGTTGGTTTAATTGGATTGCTTAAAGGATTTAAAAAACCTTCCAAGGTAGGAAATGAATATACCTTCGTCAACAACAATAACTTGCATTTATATAGCACGTTTGATGTTCGCAGGTGCTTCACAGCATCGGAATCAGAAAAAAATTAACATCCACCCTGCGGTGAATGTATTATGCCAATAATCCACCATTGTATTTGTATCTGTGCTATGCTGTTGCCCGTGTGGGCTCCTCCTATGGGCCATTGTATGGCATTATCCATAGGGGAACATGTTGGGGCCTGTATGGGCTCCGCCCATGGCTCCTCCCCTTGAAAGGAGGTATAAAGAGCAGTCGACCTGTAGGCGGTTCTCAGTATTTAATCAGTCGTAGGCAGGCACTGTTCTAAGTTGATTAAAGCCACAGTTTACTTCTACTCCCGTCTTGAGGGAATTGATGGTCGCATCAACTATGGAATCGGCCCTCAAACTTGACCGACTGGAACTCGATCCGCAGGCCGCGGAGGCGAAAGAAATTTTTTCGCACTGGCTCCTCTGCTTCAAGGCCTATCGCGCAGCCTCCTCCACGCCTTCCGTCACTGACGAACAGAAGCTGAGCCTGCACCACGCACGGGTGAGCCATCGAATCTCTGTTCAACTCGACGAGGTCTCCTCCTATGCAGACGTCTCGCGATGCTCGAACGCCTCTCTGTGCGGCCCGCGAACGAGGTCTACGCGCGACACATCCTCACCACTTGCCGCCAGCGCCTCGGGGAATCGCGAGAAGACGACCGGACCGCAAAACCCTCGCACGCAGCTACAACTACCAGGCCATTACGGCCACTCAACATATGGAACTCATCGTCTGAGACGTCTACGTGGCGGGAGTCCGGTCCAACCACGTGAGACAGCGCCTACTCGAAAAGGGGTCCCTGGACCTGGATCAGACGGTAAAGTTAGCCTCCTCTGGAAGTAGCGTTCCAGAGCCTTAATGCGTTCCCGGTTGACCACTGGAGCCATCTGGGATGGCCACGTCCCGATTACAAAGTGGACACTTGCAAGACTGCAGGGAAAATTGGACAATGCTAAGAAACAAGCAGGTGCAAGCTCTGTCTGTTGATTAGAACCTTAAACGCTCAGACAGGACAGAAACTACCAAAGCATTTACATACTAATGAGCCATCTCCGGGGACAAAAGGGAAACATTTAGATACACAATGTTAGGACAGACTCCCGGCGCCAGAAGAAGCTAAGACAAAGCTGACTGACAGTCACCAGGACACGCCCAGCGATCAGGGAACCATCCCTCTATTGGAGGAAAGTCGATACCGATGATTGGGAAAGACACAATTAGTTGAGGCCACGTTCAAGGCCCGCCCAAAAGAGCGCAAAGCCCTTTTGGGTATAAAAGGTATCCCCCAAGGGAGAACGCCCTCCTTTGGTTTTGGCTCTCAGCGAAGAGAGAGACCAGACTAGCAGCTACAGCAGACCAAGTAAGTTCCAAGTCAACGCACGCTACGAGATAAACGCTCCCAGTTGCTACCCTGTAAACAGCTCAACCCAGCAGCCTCAGAACCGAGCAATGGCCATGGTTCCTCTGATTGAGTGGGCGCCCGAAGCTAAGTATAGGCCTTAGTAATAGTGGTAGTTTAATTTGTAGAGTTTATGCATGAGTAGATTTGACTGTGTGTAAATAAATGAGCATTGCTTTTGAACTTACTAACTGGTGTATCGAGTCACTGATCAGTATTCGGTTCTGAACCTTGTGGCGGTGTCGAAAGATACCTGGCGACTCTTGAGCAAACGTGATTAAATAGAGCCAAATTAAGAATCAACCAAAAGTTAGCAACATTTACTGGCGACATCTGACGGGACTCGAGTTAGAAGTGGCCTAACCACTCCGAGAGAACCCAAAATTTGAATTGAGAATCCAATTGGGAACAGAAAGAAAAACCACAAGTGTCAAAACAGTACTGATCAAGCCTCTGAGATTCAGAAGTGTGTTAATGCATGCATACTAACAGGGATATAAGGTAAACCTGAGAGATGTTGTTGCAAAAAACTGTCGGGAGTTTTGCAGGCCGTAAACTAGCGTAAGCCGTACCCGTGTTTACATCACCGCTTTATCACCCCCTGTTCCAACTTCAGTAGAGATCCTAGTAGAGGAAACGGCAATGAAGGCAATGGAACGCCTTACGAACCCCTAGGAAATCGAGGTCGCAGCGACCAGTAGAGTAGGACAGTGTCCCGTTTGGGAAGAAGAAATCAGGAAATATCTCAAAGGGAAAGGATGGCCCCTTTGGAGTGAATTCTGTAATAATGAGGAAACAGGACCCGGGAGTATGGGACATACTTGGTGGGAGAACCTGTCAGAGATTCACAAGACGAGCTTAGGGAAAGCTCGCAAGCCGATGGCAATCGTGTCCTGTTTGGCACAATTGCGAGGCACAGAGGAGGTCGTTAGGACACTCCACAGAGAGATAGAGGAGAGAGACAGAAGTAGTGAGGTAGACGTGAGTGAGGTAGAGAAAGAGAATCGAGACCTGAAAGAGCAGTTAGCAGCAAGGGACAGAGAGGTGGATGATGCCAAGTGGTCACATCAGTCTTGTCTCGCGCATTTGAACAGTTTTCAGACACAATACGATAAGGCCTACCAGGACACGCAACATGCGGTCTTGGTAAGACAAGAAACAGAACAGCAAGTTGAGAAATTGCAGAAGCAGTGCAATGATTTAAAAGCAGCCCTACGAGCACTCCATACTTCCACAACGGAACAAAGGCACAGCTCAGTAGACCATGCAAAGTGCCGGAAGCAAATTGCAGAATTGCAATCTCTGCTGTCCGTGCAAAATGGCTTTCAGAGTACATTCGGATCCCAATTAGATCAAGAAAACAGCCCCGATTGGCAGGAATTGAACAAGACTGCCTATAGATACGTACTGGGACATGTACGCAGGAAAAACCCCAGAAAAAGAAAGCGCCCCAACCCCCAACCGAACAGGCAGAACACACCCCCATGAATCCTGTGACCACACACCGCAGAGCCGCAGGAGAAGGAGAAGCAGATTTCCTTTACACAACCCCGTTAACCGTGACCCAATTACAGGACGTGTGTGGAAAAAGTACACCGTTCCTTCCCACTTCAGACCCCCACCAATTTTTCACGAAAGTCAGACAACAGGCAACCATGTACGGCCTGGACGAAAAGGAGCAAGTGAAGCTCACAGTTTTAAGCCTCGACCCTACAGTCGCAGCAACACATCCCGACCCACAGAGTGTAGGAGGAGGCACACTCCAAGAGATGCACATAGCGATCCTTGCTGCGATCGGCTTTAACAGAGGAGACCCTGTAGAAGGCCTATATAAGTGGACGCAAAAGAAGACAGAGCACCCCACAGCGTTTGCTGGACGTTTGTGGATTCACTTTACCGCAGTTTTCGGAGAGTTAGCCTGTGCCCATTTGTCCCCAGATAATATGGCCAAATGGACCCGACTTCTAGTCTCCCACGCCACAGAAGCAGGACGAAAAGCTTGCGCAAATTATGACCCCTCAGATGAGGCCCACAATGAAAAATGGGTTTTGAAGAGATTGTCCCGCGCTTGGGAGCAATCAATTGTAGGCAAAACCGCATTTATAATACCTGATGAAGAGCAGGTAGATATGAACCCAGTTAAAGCACACCAGAACCCCGCATGGGTAAATGAGGGCAGGAACAGCCAACCCCAGCCAAAACCTCAAGAATGTTATAATTGTGGACAGCTAGGACACTTTTCACGAGAGTGCAACGCGCCCCAGAAGCAGCAGAGAAACCAACAGACAGGCACCCTAAACAAGAATAGGGCAAAGCCGATCCACAGCATTAGCGCCCGTTCAGAGAGTACAGACATGAACAGCACCGACTGACGGTGTTCGGGCTCCACAACTTGTGTCTGCGACAACCTTTGGGACAAGTCCGGTAGACCAGTAATAGCAGGCAAAGTTCGGGGATAATCCGTGGAATTTCTTTGGGACGCAGGAGGGTCCCGCACCACACTCAATTCCTGCACGATGTTCCAACGAGACACGTGGCCCACAACAGCCATCATTACACTCAGCGGCTTTACAGGCCATTTACAACAGGGACACATCACAGCCCCTATAGCAATACCGATAGGGAACATCGCAACCAAGCACCCCACAGTTTTAGTTGATCTGCCCCAGACAGCAGAACATATCCTTGGGATCGATTTCATGAGCTCCCATAACCTCTCTTTTGACCCAGTGAACAAGTCTGTATGGAAAATGGCAAAGGCAACACGAGCCCCCACCACGCTCACAGTAGGAGAATACGTAAATAAGATTAGCTCAGTAGGAGACTTCTGGTTCAACCCTTGAGCCATTAGTGCAGACAAACAGGTTAGGGCAGCCCTCCAGGAACGCAAAGCAGCATTTGCACAGCACAAGCACGACTGTGGCAGTTTGACTGGCTTTGTGGACATTACAGGTCCTGACCCTAAACCCCAGAAGCAGTACGGATTTCCCCAGGAATCAGAGGGAGAAATCTCCAAAGTAATAGAGAGTTTGTTGGATCAAGGCGTACTCAGATCAGGAGCCTCCACAAACAACGCACCGATTTGGCCCATCAGGAAACCGGATGGATCATAGCGACAGACCATTGATTACTGGGAACTGAATAAAGTAACCCCAGCAGCAGCACCCACCGTAGCCACGAGTCCCGAGACCATGATCAAACAGGGACTCCAGTCAAAATTTTTTTCGGTTTTGGACATTAGTAATGGCTTCTGGTCCATTCCATTGGCTAAAGCATGCCAGTACAAATTCGCCTTTACATTCCAAGGGCAACAGTACACGTGGACGTGCCTTCCACAAGGCTTCCACAACTCCCCCTCCATTTTACACCAACAGCTGGCAAATGGATTAGCAAAATTTTCCCGCCCCGATTGTCTGGCCCAGTATGTAGACGACTTGTTACTACAGACAGACACAAAGGGAGAGCCCATTTTGCTTCTCGCTGAACTCCTAGCACACTTAAAAGAAATTAGATGTAAAGTCAACCCTAAGAAGGCCCAGATTCTGAAAGAAAAAGTGATTTACTTGGGAACAGTGATCACTCATGGTAAACGCGAGATCGAGCACAAAAGAATTGACTCGATCGTCAAATTGCCCCTTCACACAATGTCTCAGCCCTCCAGTCATTTTTAGTACTAGTTGGTTACTGCCGAAACCATATTGACGGTTTCGCCACTAAAGCAGCGCCCCTTTCCGAACTTCTCAAGAAGCAGGCACCTTGGGAATGGCTTCCACAGCATACAGATGCCGTGGACGCCTTAAAAAGAGCACTCAGTACAGCCCCGCACTACAGGTCCCAGATCCACATTCCCCGTACGCTATAGAGGTAGCAAGCACCGAACCCATTCGGCCGTGCTCCTCCAGGAACGCCACGACCAGCATATGCCTCACCCATGTTAGACCCCGTAGAGCAAGGATTTTCTGTCTGTGAAAGGCACCTGCTCGCAGTTTTTTGGGCAGTACAATACTTCGCCTACATTACAGGACTCAACCCCATCACCATCCTCACAGAACACACACCGACACAGCTATTGTTAGACGGCCGACTTAAAGATGGCACAGTCAGCCAAATCCGTGCAGCCCGTTGGACCCTTCTTTTGCAGGGACGGGACATCACGGTAAAGAGAACCAAAACCCACACATTCCTTGCCGATAATCTGCAGTATGCAGGCACCCCTCATGAATATGAGATCATCACCACTAAACAGAACATGGGTCCATTTATTCCCAAAACACCCCCCAGGAAAACAGGGAGTACACCCCAGAGACCCCAGCCCACAGACACGTGCGCACCCCTGAAGATATATGTGGATGGCTCCTCCACAGTGTTAAATGGAGAGAGAATTACCGGTTGTGGTATATATGTAAAGGACGCGCAGGGACGCGCCCTAGATGAAATTTCCTTGAAGTTGCCAGGACACTTAGGCTCGCAGGCAACAGAGCTGGCAGCGATTGCGTATATTGTAGACCACCCAGACTCGTTCCCGACCCCAGCAGACATCTACTCAGACAGCTTGTATGTCTGCAATAGTTTGACAGAGTTCCTACCACTCTGGGAAACAAGAGGATTTGTTTCCGCAGACAGTAAACACCTACCCTCAGCCCCATTACTCCACCATATCTTTGAGACAACGAAGGATAGGAAATAGGGAATAATTAAGGTTTGCAGTCATCACCGCTCTTCCCCCCCGGTAACGTTAAAGCAGATGCCCTAGCGAAGGCAGGCTCCAGGCATGGTTATTTCTGGAACCCCCCCCCCCCCCCGCGAAAGTACCCCAGTACACGCAGTTCAGGTCTCACAGACCAACATTCAGGATTTAACGAAGGCCCAGAAAGAGGATGAGAAACTCAGGGAAGTTTTAAAGGGAACCTTCCCAGCCCCGTACGACAAGTTTAGAAATGCAATCACCACACACGACGGTGTGATTTTAAAGGATGGCATTTATATAGTTCCCAGCCAGGACAGGAACCAAATCATTTGCCAATTCCATGACAATCATGGACACCAAGGAATTGAACCCACCCTAGCCCACCTCAGACCGCTTTGCTGGTGGCCTGATTTAAAAACTGATGTCACACACTACGTAGAGAATTGCTTAATCTGTGCCCAGAACAATCCGGACAGATATGCTAAAAAGACGCAACTTAGCCATACCCGCCCCATTAATGGACCCTGGACAAATCTTCAGATAGATTATATAAGACCCCTACCCCCGTGCAGAAATGGTTACAAGTATGTGTTGGTGGGCATAGACACCTTCACAAAATGGGTGGAAGCATTTCCGTCAAGAACTAATACGGCCAAGGCGACGGCTAAAATATTAACACACCACATCTTTACAAGATCGGGCCTCCCACGAGTATAGAGTCCGATCAAGGCTCCCATTTCACCGGACGTGTAATGAAAAACATCCTCACGATCTTCGGCATTAGACAAAAGTTCCATATCGCATACCACCCCCAGTCAAGTGCAATTGTAGAATGAATGAATCGGACATTGAAAGCCGTACTCAGGAAAATGGTACAGCAAAATAATAGTACCTGGGATTCAGTACTCCCATTTGCTTTGATGATTTTAAGAAACACAGTATCTACATCCACAGATTACACCCCCCATACCCTATGACCGGACGCTCCATGAAAGGTACTGAGTATTTACGAGGACTGAATTTGGCCAGCCCCGCAGTTACAGCCTTCACACATGAAAACGCGGTTACACAACTAGTACAGAACATAAAGGCAGCCCAACTCGCTGCAGCAGTGAGACTTGGAACCAGGAAGAAACAGACCAAGGCCTGTTTCGCCAAAACAGTACACGCCACTGAGTTTACAGTAGGGCAACAAGTTATGCTTTCCCTTTACAACCCCAGTTCATTCCTCTCCCCAAAATTTTCCGGACCATACTCCATTTCGGACAAAGTCAGCCCCTCAGTATACAAAATAACCTATCCCAATGAAAAACTGTGTTGTTTCATATAAACCAGCTCAAGGCTTACGGCTCGCAGAATAACCACACACACCACATCCTGCTCGCAGCAGCAGACGATCACGCCCCGCCCACAGATGACGTATTCTTACCCTCCCCCAACCACTCCAGCCCCCCTCAGACACGACTTCAACTCCGCCTCCAGAGGCACGACTCTGCCTCTCCCTTCCCTCAACCAGCAGCGACAGCGACAGTGATAGTGATCATGATGACGACAACCACAGCACACCACATTACAACTACACCCCTGCACCAGGCCCCACTCCCAGTGAATCTGAGCATGATTCTACCGAACCATTCAAAATCACATATATCAAAGCCCCTGCTCCAGACCCACCGTCCGACGATTACGGATTGAAGAATAGTAGCTCCAACCTCGACACACGATTCTGTCACCGAGACAATTCATTCAGGCTCATCCGGAATGATGAGATGGACCCCAATTCGCCCCAAGCAGCTTTAGCATGGTTACTACAGACAAGAGTTTGGCAGCCGGGAGAAGATGATGACTTAGAGTCTGACTCCCACCAAACAAATCCCTTTGCGATCCTGTTTGCTATTGAGCAGTGAGGTGCCCAGATGATGGGGAACAAAGGAACCGATGGAGAGATACGGTGTCCTTTCTGATGGCACCTGCACCATGTTTGTTGAATGTTTGTTCGTTAGTGTTATCGTTAAGTGTTGTGTGTAAACTCGGAAAGTTTTTCACGACCCCACATCACCACCCCCTTGGACGGCCAATGGCTGTTAGAGGATCAAGTTTGTCCCCAGAAACTTGTGAATGGAACAAGTTTGTCCCAGACAATAGTTCAGAGGAATTAGTCTGTCGACAGAACCCGACTCATAGTTGCTCTCCTAATTCGAGAGGCAGCCCCCCACGACGACCACATTCTTACCCGTTCTTGCCAGTTGCTCAGGCAGTGGAGAAACAGCATTGGCCCTGCCTGAGGACCCCCCCCCCCCAACCCCCTCTGGTCAGCTACGCTCGGGTAGAGCACATACGGCATTGATCACCGTCCTACCCGGGGATTCCACCCATTTCTTACCCGCCACGGTCCATACGCACCCCATTTTGGCTCGTTACGTTGAAAATTATTTTGTTTGCTTTTGGCAACACTTAGGTTGCTTCCCTCTGCTATTTACATCCTCAAACACTGGGATGGTGAATCACACAGGCTGCGAGCCGGCTCGCAGTACGGGAGTATTTTCTTAGCTGTCTTGTCCAAATATTCGGTTTTTACAAAAAATGAGGGAGTCACAGATGGTGACCAATTATAAAGGGAAATTGGCAGTAAAGGACAGACAGACAGACATATGGGATCTTAAGCAAGATAATAACAGAAATTATGCTTGTGTTCACAGAACTCCAGAAACCCAGGAACCACAGAGGAAGAAAAAGAAGTCCGACAAAGATGAAGACAGCCTTTGTGTTCACATGGATCTTAGCGGGATCCCTTCAGTTGCGCGCGGACGCTACCCTCCTGACCCCTACCACACAAACCGTAAATGACTCTCTCCCCTGTAATACATGGAACCCCGGGATAACTAGCCCAGCGACAGATAGCAATACCCCGACCTGGTGTGATAAGTTTATCACCTGGTACTCCCTCTCATATGTAGTCGAAGCACTCTTAGTGCTGGCGATACTTTGCAGTGTCGTGCAAACGTTTAGAGTCAGGAAATGGCGAAACAGAGCATATCGCTCTCGCACCCCGGTATACAGATTTAGGTCTCCCATTTTCGGATTTCACCAGACCCCCGAACCCATTGGGATGAATTAAAGAGCATCCATTTTGTTTAATGTATTCTATGGAATAAAGAGATGTAAACCTCTGTGTCTGACTGCCAGGCCAGAAAAATTTGTGTGCTGCTATTCTGTACAGTTTAAGATGCATTGATTATTTTTGGATTGTTTGTATTTTTGGATTGTTTAAATGAGGATAGTTTATTGAGAATATTTAGAGGTTCCAGTTTTTTATTTTTCTGCAATGCATGTATTAATCTCATAGCGTTCCGTAGAATTTTTGATAATGAATGTATTTAAACTGGTTTAGGTAAAATTGTGTTGCATAGGATAGGACAGTGTAGAGCCGAAGCATGGGTGCCCTGGGGATCAGAGGATGACGATGCCATGGTAATGTGATCCTTCACGCTTCGCATTGAGGATCACAAGGAGGGTGTGTAGCCATCTGGGATGGCCACGTCCCGATTACAAAATGGACACTTGCAAAGACTGCAGAGAAAATTGGACAATGCTAAGAAACAAGCAGGTGCAAGCTCTGTCTGTTGATTAGAACCTTAAATGCTCAGACAGGACAGAAACTACCAAACAATTTACATACTAATGAGCCATCTCCGGGACAAAAGGGAAACATTTAGATACACAATGTTAGGACAGACTCCCCGGCGCCAGAAGAAGCTAAGACAAAGAAGACTGACAGTCACCAGGACACGCCCAGCGATCAGGGAACCACCCCTCTATTGGAGGAAAATCGATACCGATAATTGGGAAAGACACAATTAGTTCAGGCCAAGTTCAAGGCCCGCCCAAAAGAGCGCGAAGCCCTTTTGAGTATAAAATGTATCCCCCAAGGGAGAACGCCCTCCTTTGGCTTTGGCCCCACCGAAGAGAGAGACCAGCCTGGCAGCTACAGCAGACCAAGTAAGTTCCAAGTCAATGCACGCTACGAGATAGACGCTCCTAGTTGCTACCCTGTAAACAGCTCAACCCAGCAGCCTCAGAACCGAGCAACAGCCATTGTTCATCTGACTGAGTGGGCGCCCGAAGCTAAGTATAGGCCTTAGTAATAGTGGTAGTTTAGTTTGTAGAGTTTATGCATGAGTAGATTTGACTGTGTGTAAATAAATGAGCATTGCTTTTGAACTTACTAACTGGTCTATCGAGTCATTGATCAGTATTCGGTTCTGAACCCTGTGGCGGTGTCGAAAGATACCTGGCGACTCTTGTGCAAACGTGATTAAATAGAGCCAAATTAAGAACCAACCAAAAGTTAGCAACACCACGCGACCCCCTCATGGACCCCCAACCAAAGATTACCCCAAGCCTGTGCCGCGTGGCCGCCCGCCCACCATGGGGGGGCTACCCTGCTATTTCTGCGGCCAGTCATAACACCCCCGGCAGCGTTGCCCGGCCCGTAACGCGAACTGAACCAGCTGCAGGAGAAAAGGACATTTCGCGAAAGTTTGCCTGGTCAGGTCCAAGAACTCTAACTCACAGGCCCGATCCTCAGACTCACAGGCCCGCAGACCCCGCAGGATGGCAGCGTGTCTGCCGACTCCGCCCCCTGTAGACACGTCATCAGCCTCGTGCTATCCGTGGAGGCTGCCATCTTCCAGCCCTCACAGCATGTGCGACTCACGGAGTCCTCCATCTTGGCCATCCTCCCCCATGCGGCCGGCCACGTGCGATCCATGGGGGCTGCCATCTTGGACGCCATCTTCCTCACCGCCTGCCACGCTCGACCAACTTGGCCGCCATCTGCTACGCCGCTCGACGCGTACAATCAACAAGGGCATCCATCGCGGAACCGCCCCTGCACCTCCGACCACGCCGTTTACCCGCAACTCAGCGCGGTCACCCTGGACCAGTCGCGACCCAAGCACCTCCGGAGCTCCATGATGACCGTCCAGGTAAACGGGCACGAGACGCCTTGCCTTTTCGATTCTGGGAGCACAGAGAGCTTCATTCACCCGGACTTGGTAAGACGCTGCTCGCTCCCAATTTTCCCAGTGCACCAAACCATCTCCCTCGCCTCTGGGTCACGCTCGGCGCAAATCCAAGGGTGCACTACCGTAACCCTAGCAATACAGGGCGCTGAGTACGCCAATTTTAAATTATATGTGCTCCCAGACCTCTGCACTCCACTCCTATTGAGACTAGGTTCCAATGCAACCTCAGGAGCCTAACCCTGAAGTTCGGGGGGGCCCCTACCCCCACTCACCATATGCAGCCTCGCAACCCTAAAAGCCGATCCTCCCTCACTCTTCGCGAACCTCACCGCCGACTGCAAACCAGTCGCCACCAGAAGCAGGCGGTATAGCATACAGGACAGGACGTTCATTAGGTCCGAGGTCCAGCGATTCTTGCGGGAGGGAGTCATCGAGGCCAGCAATAGCCCTTGGAGAGCTCAGGTGGTGGTCGTCAAGACCGGGGGAACGAACCGGATTGTTGTAGATTACAGCCAAACCATAAACCGGTACACGCAACTCAATGCGTACCACCTTCTCCTAATTGCAGACATGGTAAACCAGATCGCACACTACCAGATGGCCGCCTTTTCCACTTCCTCCGCGTCCCCTTTGGCGTCACGAACGGGGTTTCGGTGTTCCAAAGAACAATGGACCGAATGGTGGACCAGTACGGGCTGCAGGCCACATTTCCATACTTGGACAATGTCACCATCTGCGGCCATGATCAGCAGGAACACGACGCCAACCTCCACATATTTCTCCAAATCGCCCAAACACAAAACCTCACATACAACAAGGAGAAATGATTTTTCCGCACAACCAGACTAGCCATCCTCGGCTACATCGTGGAAAACAGGGTTCGAGGACCCGACCCTGACCGTATGCGCCCCCTCCTGCAATTCTCCCTCCCCCACTGCCCCTAGGCCCTGAAGAGGTGCCTCGGGTTCTTTTCATATTATGCCCAGTGGGTCCCCAACTATGCGGACCAAGCCCGCCCACTAATCAAGGCCACCATCTTCCCACTGGCGACTGAGGCCTGCCAGGCCTTCAGCTGCATCAACATGGACATTGCCAAAGGCGCGATGCGCGCGGGTGTCTGGGTGAATGAGTCTGTCTCCTTCCAGGTGGAGAGAGAGGTCGCTCTTGCCGCTACCCTCAATCAAGCAGGCAGGCCGGTAGCGATTCTTTGCGCACCCTCACCACCTCTGAAATTCGGCACTCCTCAGTTGAAAAAGAGGCCCAAGCCATCGTGGAAGCCGTACGGCACTGGAGGCACTACCTCGCTGGTAGGAGGTTTACCCTCGTCACCGACCAACGATCGGTAGCCTTCATGTTCGATCATACGCAGGTGGGGCAAAATCAAGAACATCAAGATCTTGAGGTGGAGGATCGAACTCTCCACCTATAATTACGATATAGTATATCGTCCTGGGACGCTCAATGAGCCCCCAGATGCCCTGTCCCGCGGCACATGCGCCAGCGCGCAACATGACCAACTACGGGCTATCCACGGTGACCTCTGCCACTCGGGGGTCACCTGGCTTATCCACTATATCAAGGCCCGCAACCTGCCCTCCTCCAACGAGGAGGTCAGAGCTATGAACAGGGGCTGCCAGGTCTGTGCAGAGTGTAAACCGCACTTCTATCGACCAGATAAGGCCCACCTGGTAAAGGCATACCGGCCCTTTGAGCGCCTCAGGACCGATTGCAAAGGGCCCCTCCCCTCCAATAACCACAATACATATTTCCTCAATATTATTGATGAGTTCTCCCGCTTCTCCTTTGCAATCACTTGCCCCGACATGACCACGCCCACCGTCATTAAAGCCCTACATAGTGTCTTCACCCTGTTTGGTTTCCCCAATTAAGTCCACAGTGACCGGGGCTCGTCGTTCATAAGTGATGAACTGCGTCAGTACTTGCTCGGTAAGGGCATTGCCTCGAGCAGGACTACCAGTTATAACCCCAGGGGAAACGGGCAGGTGGAGAGGGAGAACGCGACGGTCTGGAAGACTGTCCTCCTGACCCTGTGGTCCAGGAATCTCCAGTTTCTCACTGGCAGGAGGTCCTCCCCGATGCACTCCACTCTATTAGGTCCCTACTTTGCACGGCCACAAACGAGACCCCTCATGACCGCCTATTTGTTTTCCCGAGGATATCCACCTCAGCGGCCTCGCTTCCGTCCTGGCTGAAGACACCGGGGCCAGTCCTACTCAGAAAACACGTCAGGAGCCATAAGTCCGATCCTCTGGTAGAGAGAGTCCAGCTCCTACACTCCAACCCCCAGTACGCTTATATCGAACACCCCGATGGCCGACAGGATACGATCTCCCTCCGGGACCTGGCGCCCGCCGGTTCCACCACCACCACCACCGCTCCTCCACCATATCCCGCCCAACCTACCATGACCAGCGCCCCCGCCCTATATGGCTCCCACCCACCATCCCCCCTTCACCGGTCCACAGGAATGAAGCTCCAGAAGAGACCCTCCCGGAGTCCACGTCTGTACCCACACCGGCACCCTCACTACCGATGCCAGCACGGACAAGCATGACACCCGGACCAGCAACAATGCCAGAGCTTCCGCGATCACAGCGCACAATCCGTGTGCCGGACCGGCTGAACCTATGAACCCGTCACCCCCGCCGGACTTCATTTTTTTAACAGCGGGTGAATATGGTGAATGTATTATGCTAATAATCCACCATTGTATTTGTATCTGTGTTATGCTGTTGCCCTTGTGGGCTCCTCCTATGGGCCATTGTATGGCATTATCCATAGGGGAACATGTCGGGGCCTGAATGGGCTCCGCCCATGGCTCCACCCCTTGAAGGGAGGTATAAAGAGCAGTCGGCCTGTAGGCGGTTCTCAGTATTGGATCAGTCGCAGGCAGGCACTGTTCTAAGTTGGTTAAAGCCACAGTTTACTTCTACTCCCGTCTCAAGTCAATTGATGGTCGTATCACACCCAAAGGATACATCAGGATAGGTGACCAGAAACTGAACCAAAAATGTGTTTTAAGAAAAAACTTAAAGGAGAGAGGCTTAGGAAGGGAATTTCCAAGCTTAGGGTGCATGTTGAAAAGAAGGGGAGGGGTGCACAGAACAACACGAGATGGGGGCATATTGAGTTCTCAAAGTTATAGAGGTGGAGAAGATGACTGGGTTGGGAAAGTGGGTTGGCAGTGGTGCTGTGTGGCATCAGGTCATGGAAGGATTTGAGCTGAGGACAAAAGTTTTAAAATCAAGGTGCTGTGGATTGGAAGCCAATGTAGGTCAAAGAGTGTAAGAGTGAAGAGGATTTGCTGTGAATTAGGGCAGCAAAATCTCGGATGAGCTCAAATCATGGAGAGTGGCAGATGGTTTTTGACAGGATGCTGTATCGAAGGTTACAATGCAAGAGCAGAGTTCATGGTGCAGGGGGTAACATGTGATCAGGGGTCAGCAGGAAGATAAAGTTGAGGTTACAGTCAGAACAGCCATCAAGAACAATTTAACAGCCTTACAGAGCACATTTCAGATTTACCTGTCCAGTTGTTTGGTGCATTATATCAGGCAAATGGTTTCCATATGCGATAAGATTCACAAATATTCTCTTTTCATAGAATCATAGAATTTACAGTGCAGAATGAGGCCATTCAGCCCATTATGTCTGCACCAGCTCTTGGAAAGAGCACCCTATTTAAGCCCACACCTCCACCCTATCCTGTAACCCAGCAACCTCACCGAACCTAAGAGCAATTTAGCATAGCCAATCCACCTAACCTGCACATCTTTGGACTGTGAGAGGAAACCGGAGCAGCTGGAGGAAACCCACGCAGACACGGGGAGAACATGCAGACTCCACACAAACAGTCCCCAAGCCAGGAATCAAACCTGGGACCCTGGAGCTGTGAAACAACTGTGCTAACCGCTGTGCTGCCTTGCTGCGAGGACTTGGAATCCGTCTTCACCTACACCTCTTGTAGTCTACCTGTAGGGATCTATCACGCCACATAGGGACTTATGATCAGTCGATAGTGTGATGCTGTACTATTGATCGAGGAATTTGCAAAGATATGCAGACAGATGTTGAAGTGGGTCTTCTTGAGAAAAGAAGAGCAAAGATGTCGGGCACGATTTAACGGAATAAGTTCAAAGTGTCATTTCGGGCACGTTGGCGGGGTGTTTCTCGGCGGCCATGTTGACAAGAGCTTGGCCCGCATTTAACGGCATTTAGTGCCAGAAATGAATCCCCAGAACTTCTCACCATTACTGGCTGTCGCGCCATCTGATTCGCCAGACCCATAACTCAGCACCTTGCTGCGAACAATGGGGAGCTGCTTTTAAACGCTCCCTCACCACTCACTCCCAGTCAACACACAATCATGGCAGCGCGCAGAGCTGCTCCTCACTTTAGGGATGCAACCTGGCCAGGCTTCTGGACATAGTGATGCGAGGCAGGACATCCTGTTCCCCCTGTGAGGTCGGAGGATAAGCAGCGGGGCCACCAATGCCACCTGCGAGGCAGAGGTAGCAGCTGTCAGTGCACCTGGGCACCGTGACCAGGAGGAGTGACGTGCAATGTCAGAAGACCACCAACGACCTCCACCAATCTGCAAGGGTAAGTTACTACCTCTCTGCTGGCATCTATCCCACCTGCCACCCCCCCAAAGACCTCCACTTCGCACCCTCCCCACATCCGGCCGTGGTGCTTGTTTCTCAATACACTATG
The DNA here is from genome assembly GCF_047496885.1 of Scyliorhinus torazame. Lineage (NCBI taxonomy): Eukaryota > Metazoa > Chordata > Chondrichthyes > Carcharhiniformes > Scyliorhinidae > Scyliorhinus > Scyliorhinus torazame. The sequence continues at coordinate 194,048,673 of NC_092715.1, forward strand.
GCACCCACCAGCACAACAGCTTCATGACCAGTTGCGGTGCTCACAAATCCCACCTGCCATAGACCCCTGATCCATCAAGCGTGCGGCTCACAATGCTGCAGGGATTGTCTCCTCAGGATAAATTGGCCCATGATAGGCATGAAAGGACTAGACGGGCGATGAAGTACCAGAGATCAGAGTCCTCACTCTCTATGAGGAACAGGCCCTGGAGATCGCGAGGTTGACCGGGGAGAGAGCAGTCACAGACAGCAAGGTTGGCCTGTGTTGCAGAAATGAGGGGCGGGATTCTCCCATCGGGCGGCTAAGTGCCGACGCCAGCGTAAAAACGGGAATGTATTACGCTGGCGTTGGGGCCCTTTCTGAGACCCGATTCTCCGGGCCACAGTGGGGTAGGACGGCGCTGGAGTGGCCCAGGCCGGGATCCCTGCGCGAACCTGGCACCGCGGGGTTTGCACATGCGCAGTTGGCCCGGGGCCAACTAGCACATGCGCAGTGTCCTTCTTCCCCGCACTGGCCCTGACGCCAAATGGCGCAGGGCTACAGGAGCCGGCGCAGAGGAAAGGAGGGAACCCGACAGAGAGGCCGGCCCGCTGATTGGTGGGCCAATATCGCGGGCCAGGGCACAACAGAGGCCCCCCCCTCCCCCGGGGTTGGACTACCCCTCCCCCCCACTGGCCGCCCCTCGATCCTTCAGCATCGAGGTCCCACCGGCTCAGAGGATGTTAGAACGGTGCCGGCGGAAGGGGTAGAGTGGGTTAGGATAGAGGAGGAATCTTGTAAGGGGTCTAGTTTGTGGGTGACAGCAGCATTGCCAATGGCTCCAGGTAGGTATTTGTAGCGCACAAAGACTCCGTGAGACGAATAGAGTGAAGTCGATGAGGCTTTATTAAGCGTGTCTGTTCCCCCGCAGCTCGATAGTAGAATGGCCTGTGGGGGAGGACTCCGGCTTCTTATACTCCGCCTTCAGGGCGGAGCTAGAGGTCAACGGCCAACCAGGACCAGGGATCTGTCAGCCAATGACATTAGGGCTTCCAGTCCCACATGACCCCTAATACATACTACCACATTCACCCCTTGTCAAAAATGAACCCGGCGGGGTGATGCTCGCATGGTGGTAAGGGTTTACAGGGCTGGTCCTGGGAGGAAAACATTCATATGGCAATACAGTATGTACAATTTTGTCCTGTTTCAACTATTTACAGAAGGTATCGGGAGAAAAGCAAAATGTTCTTGTGAAAAGTCCATATATTGATTTAGATCGACGCCACGAGTCGGTCGGGCGGTCTGGTCGTCCGTGTCGATCGCCTCGGCCCCGGTGGTGGTGGTGGTGCTTGTACCGGTGTTGTCGTCTCCAGGAGCCTTACGGTTTCAGCTTGGTCTTTATTCTTGGTCGGGCCTGAGGGGAGGGGAACCGATCCTCCTGGGAAGGGGGCGGTCACGGGGTGCGGCGGTGGCAGGAAGGGGGGGGGTTGGGTAAATGGTGTGGGGGTTGTGTGCGTTGCCGGCGGGCGCCAGATCCCACAGGGAGACCGTGTCCTGTCGGCCGTCGGGGTACTCCACGTAAGCGTACTGCGGGTTCGCGTGGAGGAGGTGAACCCTTTCGACCAACGGGTCTGCCTTGTGTGCCTGCACATGCTTTCGGAGCAAGATGGGTCCTGGGGCCGCCAGCCAGGTCGGCAGCGACGTTCCAGAGGAGGACCTCCTAGGGAAGACAAGGGGACGCTCATGAGGCGTTCGATTAGTGCTCGTACATAATAGCGACCGGATGGAGTGGAGAGCGTCCGGGAGGACCTCCTGCCACCGTGAAACTGGGAGGTCCCTGGACCGTAGGGCCAGTAGGACGGTCTTCCAGACCGTGCCGTTCTCCCTCTCTACTTGCCCGTTCCCCCGGGGGTTGTAGCTGGTCGTCCTGCTTGAGGCTATGCCCTTGCTGAGCAGGAACTGGCGCAGCTCGTCACTCATGAAAGAGGACCCCCTGTCGCTGTGGACGTATGCGGGGCAACCGAACAGTGTGAAGATGGTGTTCAGGGCTTTAATGACTGCGGCCGCGGTCATGTCAGAGCAGGGAATGGTGAATGGGAAGCGGGAGTATTCGTCCACCACATTAAGGAAGTATGTGTTGCATCGGTGGAGGGGAGGGACCCTTTGAAATCCAGACTAAGGCGTTCAAAGGGGCGGGAAGCCTTAATCAGGTGCGCACCATCCGGCCTGAAAAAATGCGGTTTGCATTCCGCGCAGATGTGGCAGTCCCTTGTGACTGTACGGACCTCCTCTAAAGAGTATGGGAGGTTGCGGGACTTGATAAAGTGGTAGAACCGAGTGACCCCAGGGTGGCAGAGGTCCTCGTGGAGGGTTTGGAGGTGGTTAATTTGTGCATTGGCACATGTGCCGCGGGATAGGGCATCGGACGGCTCGTTCAGCTTTCCGGGACGATACAAGATCTCGTAGTTGAAGGTGGAGAGCTCGATCTTCCACCTTAAGATCATGTCGTTTTTGATTTTGCCCCGCAGTGCATTATCGAACATGAAAGCTATCGACCGTTGGTCGGTGAGGAGAGTGAATCTCCTGCCGGCCAGGTAATGCCTCCAATGTCGCACAGCTTCCACTATGGCTTGGGCTTCCTTTTCCACTGAGGAGTGGCGGATTTCTGAAGCGTGGAGGGTTCGGGAGAAAAAGGCCACGGGTCTGCCCGCTTGGTTAAGGGTGGCCGCTAGAGCTACGTTGGAGGCATCGCTCTCGACCTGGAAGGGGAGGGACTCGTCGATGGCGCGCATCGTGGCCTTTGCGATACCCGCTTTGATGCGGCTGAAGGCCTGGCAAGCCTCTGTCGACAGAGGGAAGGTCGTGGTCTGTATTAGGGGGCAGGCCTTGTCTGCGTACTGGGGGACCCACTGGGCGTAGTATGAAAATAACCCCAGGCAGCGTTTCAGGGCTTTTGAGCAGTGCGGGAGGGGGAATTCCATGACGGCGCGCATACGTTCGGGGTCGGGGCCTATTATCCCATTGCGCACTACGTAGCCCAGAATGGCTAGCCGGTTGGTGCTAAAAACTCACTTGTCCTCGTTGTATGTGAGGTTCAAGGCTTTGGCGGTCTGGAGGAATTTTTGGAGGTTGACGTCGTGGTCCTGCTGGTCGTGGCCGCAGATGGTTACATTGTCGAGATACGGGAATGTGGCCCGCAACCCATGTTGATCAACCATTCGGTCCATCTCCCGTTGGAAGACCGAGACCCCGTTTGTGACGCCAAATGGGACCCTTAGGAAATGGTATAATCGCCCGTCTGCCTCGAAGGCTGTGTACTTGCGGTCACTTGGGCGGATGGGGAGCTGATGGTAGGCGGACTTGAGGTCCACGGTGGAGAAGACTTTATATTGGGCAATCCGATTGACCATGTCGGATATGCGGGGGAGAGGGTACGCGTCTAGTTGTGTGTACCTGTTGATGGTCTGGCTATAGTCTATGACCATCCTTTGTTTCTCCCCTGTCTTCACTACTACCACCTGTGCTCTCCAGGGACTATTGCTGGCCTGGATTATGCCTTCCTTTAGTAGCCGCTGGACTTCGGACCGAATGAAGGTCCGGTCCTGGGCGCTGTACCGTCTTCTCCTAGTGGCGACGGGTTTGCAATCCGGGGTGAGGTTCGCAAACAAAGACGGGGGTTGCACCTTGAGGGTTGCGAGGCCGCAGATAGTGAGTGGGGGTATTGGGCCGCCGAATTTGAACGTAAGGCTCTGTAGATTGCACTGGAAATCTAATCCCAGTAATGTGGGGGCGCAGAGTTGGGGAAGGACGTGTAGTTTGTAGTTTTTGAACTCCCTCCCCTGCACCGTTAGGGTAACTATGCAGAAACCTTGGATCTGTACGGAGTGGGATCCTGCAGCTAGGGAAATCTTTTGTGCGCTGGGATAGGTGGTCAAGGAACAGCGTCTTACCGTGTCGGGGTGGATAAAGCTCTCCGTGCTCCCGGAGTCGACTAGGCATGGTGTCTCGTGGCCGTTTATTAGCACCGTTGTGTGTCGTCATCTGGAGTGTCCGGGGCTGAGCTTGATCGAGCGTAATTGAAGCGAGACGTGGTTGTAGTAGTGGAGCGTCTTCCTCGAACCCCGTGGATCCGTCGAGACTGGGGTCCGTTGTTGCCGTCCAAGATGGCGTCGGGGATGAACAAAATGGCTGCCCCCATACATCGCACATGGCTGGGGGGTCACAAGATAGCGGCGGGGGTGGACAAAATGGCAGCCCCCACGCGTTGTACAGGTCTGGGGTGGTCCAAGATGGTGGCGCCCTTCCTCCCCTCCTGGTGGCCGGGACCCAAAATGGCGGCGTCTGCGGGTCGCACATTGGGCGCTGGGGGGGTTGGGGAGCGTTAGGACCGCGCGGGGCTCCCTCATCTCTGGGGACAGCGGTGGTCGGGACCCAAATTGGTAGCGCCGGCGGGTCATACGTGGGGACGGGGACGGGGACGGGGGTGAGGTTGGGGAGCGTAAGCGGCGTGCAGGGCTCCCTGTTCTCCCGGGACCGCGGTGGTCGGGACCCAGAGCGGCTGCGCCTGCGGGTCGTACATGGGGCGCTTGGGGGGTTGGGGAGCGTAAGCGGCTTGCAGGGCTCCCTGTTCTCTCGGGACAGCGGCGACCTCACGGGACCGGCACACAACCGCGAAATGGCCCTTTTCCCCGCAGCTCTTGCAGATTGCTGCACGGGCCGGGCAGCGCTGCCGGGGGTGTTTCGCCTGGCCGCAGAAATAGCAGTGGGTGCCCCTGGTGCGACTTGGCGTTTGGACCGCGCAAGCCTGTGGGGTGTCCGGGGGGGAGGGAGGTTTGTCGCGACGGGTACGTACGGAGCCCAATGGGCTGCCGCGCAGTCGGGGCCGTAGGCGCGGGTATTACGCGCGGCCACATCTAGAGAGGCTGCTAAGCCCGTGCCTCTGAGAGTCCTAGCGACTCTTTTTCTAGAAGTCTTTGGCGGATTTGGGAGGAATTAATACCTGCCACAAAAGCACCGCGCATTAACATGTCCGTGTGTTCATTTGTGTTCACCGAAGGGCAGCTGCAGGCTCGTCCGAAAATCAGCAGCGCGGCGTAGAATTCGTCCATCGATTCTCCAGGACTTTGCCGTCTCGTCGCGAGCTGGTAGCGAGCGTAGATTTGGTTAACTGGGCGGACGTAGAGACTTTTCAGTGCTGCGAACGCCGTCTGGAAATCCTCCGCGTCTTCGATGAGGGAGAAAATCTCCGTGCTTAACCTCGAGTGCAGGACCTATAGTTTTTGGTCTTCTGTGACCCGGCCAGTGGCCGTTCTGAGGTAGGCCTCAAAACAAGTCTGCCAGTGCTTGAAGGCTGCTGCTGAGTTCACTGCGTGGGGGCTGATCCTCAGGCATTCCGGGATGATCCTGAGCTCCATAGTCCTTTTTAGGCACGCTTAATAAATTGTAGCGCACAAAGACTCCGTGAGACGAATAGAGTGAAGTCGATGAGGCTTTATTAAGCGTGTCTGTTCCCCCGCAGCTCGATAGTAGAATGGCCTGCGGGTGAGGACTCCGGCTTCTTGTACTCCGCCTTCAGGGCAGAGCTAGAGGTCAACGGCCAACCAGGACCCGGGATCTGTCAGCCAATGACATTAGGGCTTCCAGTCCCACATGACCCCTAATACATACTACGACAGTATTCAGGGAGCCCAGCGGTGCAGTCCACAGTGAAGATATGGAATCAGCTGAGGAGGCATTTTAGGATGGAAGGGATATCGGTGCTAACACCGCTGTGTGAGAATCATGGGTTTGAGCCGGGCGCGATTCGCGCGGCCCATCGGCGATTCTCCGACCCGGCAGGGGGTCGGAGAATTCTGCCCGAGGGTCCTCTATCCCTTCACCCAGATCATCATCTCGAATCCGTACAGTGCAGTAGGAGGCCATTCTGCTCATTGAGTCTGCGCCATCCCTCTGAAAGAGTACCCTATCTAGGGTCACAACCTCCCCCTATCCTCGTAACCCCACTCAACCTTTGGACAAGAAAGGGCAATTTACCATGGCCAACCCATCTAACCTGCACATCTTTGGACCATGGGAGGAAACTGTAGCACCCAGAAGAAACCCACGCAGACAAGGGGAGAGAATGCGCAAACTCTACGCAGACAATCACCCATGGTCGGAATTGAACCTGGGTCCCTGCCGCTGTAAGGCAGCAGTGTTAATCGCTATCCCACCTTGCCGCCACATATGACATGTCTCAAGTGAGTTGGTCATGTCAGACAAAGTGATCCTTTCCTCTCACTTATCACACGTCCATTCTCTCACAGGATCCCCATCTGATGGGGTCAGGCCATCCAGTCGTCCCCACCACTGCGTCACAGATATCAACCCCACCTTCCACCAGCACAGAGACCACACCTTGGTGGGCAACATTAGTTGACAGGTTTCTGCGGCACAATCTGGCTAGCACCACATATTCGCTGGTGCACATCAGGTGGAAGCAGCACTATCCATGGGAGTCAGCAGTCAGACGTTTGCAGCATCCCAGGACCCAGCTGGATCCCAGTCAGATGCTGAGCCTCTGGACAAGGTTATCCCAGAGCTGATGCAGAAGCTAAGACCTGGCTGTGAGATTCAGAAAGAGATGTCAGTGACTTTCAGTGAATGCATAGCTGATTGGAGGAGTCCCAAAGGCTATGGGACACAGGAGATGATGCCGGTAATGCGTAGCACGAAGGCCAACACTGCTAGGGTGAGGACCACAGTGGAAAGTCTGGAGCACTATGTCTGCATCTTGAGCCTTGGTCTCCAAAGCTGTGATGACTATGGCTGAGGGTCTCAACATCATCTCCCAGTCAATGGTGGACATTGCTGAGGCACTTCAGAGCGTCGCCGAGTCAGAAGAGCATGACTGAGGGCGTCAACACCATGGTGTTAATGATGGGGAGGCGCCAGGATCACAGGAGCCAGGTAAGGCAGAAGCCCCTGGAGCTTACTCCAGCTACCCCTCCATCCGATGGAGATCCCCAGGCACACAGGAAGCATCAGGGAGGAGGAAGCACTGGAGGCCAACTCAGAGCCTTCCACCAAGGAGACCGTGACGATCTCCAGTTCTTCCGAATCCCCCCCTCCTGACGCTGGGGCATCTCAAGAGCAGCAAAAAGAGCAGGATGGCATGGAAACACCAGTGACACCGGTTAGTCAAATGCGGCCCTCCGGTTCCAGGCCCTCCAGAGCACGTCTGCAAAGGGCATCAAGGCCACAGGGTGCGAAAAGCATCAGGTCCCCTCCACCTCTGCTGTGTATCCTGGGGACACACCAAGACGTAACAGTAGATCATTTTTGTGAGGGCCACGAAGAATCCAGCACAAGTTTTAAGGATACAAAGAAATAACATTTATTTACAAGAACATATATATACAAAAGCAGCAGCAACTATTGCTTGCTGCTCACTCCTTCCTGCTGATTCCAAACTGGCCAGCTTTATTTATACAGGGAGTCTGCGAATGATTTCTCCGCGCCCCTCATTGCGGAAGCTCATACTCCCACAGGATTATGGGATTGTCATTAGTTCCCAGCCAATGGTAAGTAGGTAGGTTATAACATCCCTCCCCCCCAAAGTCCAAGGAATCCACCGAAGACCCTGGCGAAGGAGGGCGTCGGACTCGTTTTGCCGCAGGCCGGACACCATTTGCACGAGGCGCTGGATCGGGCGGCGTGTAACAAGACGGAGACTGGCGCTTCCGTGATGAACGGCGTAACGGTTGTACATCCACGGCTCGTGGGCCCGAGGCTTCCCCCTCTGATGCGTCCTGTGTCTCCATCTCGGAGTCAGAGTCTGCTGCCTCCGTCATCTCAGCGTCTCTATCTCAATGCGGTTCTATAATGACCTACGCAGGCTTTGAGTGAGGCACAAGAGGAAGATTGTGAGGACTACTTTCCATTGTCTCTGGTCTCTGTGGCTGTAGAAATGAGCTCCAGGGGCGGGGAATGTTTGGAAGGGATAGTCTTCTGGACCGAACGTGGTCTACATGTTTGTGCTGGAGACGACCCTGGGCTTGCACCTGGTAAGATATAGGGCCCGTTTGGCAAAAGATTCCGCCAGGGACCCACTGGGCCCCACCAGCAAAATTCCGAACGAACACTGGGTCACCGGGCGCAAACTGCCGAATCGGCCGATGCCGAGAAAAACCATGCCCCTGCCGTTCTTGTGTGCGGCGTACTTTTGCGTCAATGTCCGGGAAAACCATGCTAAGGCGGGTGCGAAGTCTCCAGCCTGTTAGGAGTTCTACGGGAGCTACCCCAGTCACAAAAAGCAAGCCAGTCTCGTGTCCATTGACCCGGAAGACTGCTTCCTTAGGCCTCGTTTGAATGTCTGCACTGCGCGCTCCGCCAACCCATTTGAAGCCGGGTGGTAAGGGGCAATGCAGATATGGCGTATGCCGTTCATCTTCATGAACCTCGTAAACTCCTCACTTGTGAATGGAGTGCCGTTATCCATGACCAGCACCTTGGGGAGGCCATACGTACTAAAAGACAAACTCATCTTCTCAATTGTTGCGCAGGACGTTGTGCCTAGCATCTTATGCACCTCAAGCTATTTAGACTGGGCGTCGATTAATAGAAGGAACATGGATCCTTGAAAAGGGCCTGCGAAATCCGCATGCAAGCGCGCCCAAGGTCATCCTGGCCATTCCCAGTGATGTAGGGGCGCGGCCAGTGGAAGCCTCTGATGCTCCTGGCAAATGGAGCAGTTTTGGGCCACCTTCTCAATGTCGGTATCGAGGCCTGGCCACCAGACATAACTCCGGGCCAAAATTTCCGTTTTGGTCACACCTGGATGCCCATTGTGCAAGTCTGTTAGTATCAGCTCCTGTCCTTTTTCCCCGGACAATCACACGCGTCCCCCACAAGAGGATGCCACGCTGAATTCTGACAGCTTGGAAGAAAATGCCCGCAACTCGCCTGGGAGCTGTCTATGCTGCCCACCATACAGGACTATGTGCCGAACTTTTGACAGACTGGCTCCGTCTGGGTCCACTCAGCGATCTGTGATGCCGTGACAGGCAAGGTTTCCATAAAATTTAGGGTTGCAACCACCTCACCGGTCGTGGGGGTCGACATGGGGCCGGTTGATAAAGGCAATCGGCTCAGTGCGTCAGCATTCGCTATCTGTGTTCCTGGTTTGTGCTCCAGAGAATACTCGTATGCAGCGAGCAACATAGCCCAGCGCTGGATCTGTGTGGAAGCAATGGACGGTATTGGCTTATCCTCTCTGAAAAGTCCCAGCAGAGGCTTATGATCAGTCACGACAGTGAAGTGGCGGCCATACACGTACTGGTGGATACGTTTCGCCACAAAGACCACTGCCAGGTCCTCCTTCTCGATCTGCGCGTACTTTTTTTCCGCTGCAGTCAATGTGCGGGAGGCGAAAGCTATCGGCCGCTCGGCCCCAATCCCTGTGGGACAGGACGGCCCCAATACCATACGGGGATGCGTCACATGTGACGAGCAAAGGTTTTCCAGGATCATAGTTGGTTAGTAACCCAGACAACGACAATTGTTGCTTTACCCGCCAGAAAGCGGTTTCTTGCTGGCTGACTCCAAACCCAGGTGTGATTTTTCTTTAGCAGAAGGTGCAACGGGGCCAGCGTAGTTGCCAGATTGGGGAGAAACTTCCCGTAATAGTTTACGAGGCTGAGAAAAGAACGAAGATGCGAAGTGTCAGTCGGGGCAGGGGCCTGTTGAATCGCGCGCACCTTCTCTGCGACGGGGTGCAAATCTTTGCGGTCCACCCGACAACCTCGGTAGACTACTCCCTTTGCCTGAAATACGCACTTTGTGCGACGCAAACGGACTCCAGCCTCCGAAAAGCGTCTAAGGACAGCCTCCAGATTTTCCAAATGTTCCTGCTCCAAAGTCCCTGTAATCAAAACATCATCTAAGTAGACAGCGACATGAGGTAAACCTCTCAAAATGCCCTCCATAACGTGTTGAAAAATAACGCAAGCAGAGGATACTCCGAAGGGCAAACGTGTATATTCATATTCATACACGGTGTTTATTAATCGTTACATATGGTCGGGAGGCAGGGTCCAGCTCCAACTGTAGGTAGGCGTGACTCATATCTAATTTTGTGAACGAGAGTCCGCCTGCAAGCTTCACGTAGAGTTCCACTATGCGAGGCATTGGATATCGGTCGAGTCGGGAAGCCGTATTCACTGTAAGTTTATAGTCACCGCACAAGCGAACTGTGGCATCTGGCTTCATTACAGATACAATTGGTGCTGCCCAGTCAGCGAAACGGACGGGCCTGATGATACCCAAAGTCTCCAAATGAGCGAGCTCCCCTTCTACTTTCTTGAGCAAGGCATAAGGCACCGGGCGCGCCCGGAAATAGCGCGGCGTGGCTCCTGGTTCGACTTGGATATGGGCTACGGCCGCTTTTATTTTCCCCAAACGAGCTGGAATACATCTGGGTATCATCCTAGCACCTCAGTCAACCCTCCAGAAACTGTTTGGAGGATGTGCTGCCACTGCAACCGCAAATGGCGCAACCAGTCCTGACCCAACAGGCTGGGCCCATGGCCGCGCACCACGATAAGTGGGAAACGCCTCTCCTCGCGTCCATAAACAACAGGGGTCATCGTAGTTCCTGCAATGTCCAATGATTCCCCCGTGTAGGTGGCCAACCTGGCCTGTGTGTCGGTCAATGTAAGGGTCTGTATACCCTGCTTGATGCGGTCGAATGTCCTCTGGGCGATCACGGAGACCACTGCGCCAGCGTCTAATTCCATCTCAAGCGGGTGACCATTGACCCGTACTGTCACCTTAATGGGGGCCACACGGGGAGCTGCCACACAATGCAGCTGCAAGCAGTCGTCCTCCGTCTCCACGTCCTCAGGAGTAGTTGCCGCAGGTTCATCCACATGGAAGATACGGCCCCTGGGCTGGTCCCAGTTTCGGTCAGAACGACGGCACCTCTGGCGCCCCCAGAACCGGCGCCTGCGACGGGGTCGGCGCCTACAAGTCTAACACGGACATGGCTCCTCATCCATTGGTTCTGGAGAGGGCTCCCTTCGGGGAGGAGTGTCCGATGGCCACTCGATCCGGACGTCGCCTCGCCCAAGGTACCGCAGGAGTGCAGGGGGATGTTTTCGGATGGAAGGGGTTGCGCCCCAAGGCATGCACCTCCATTCCCTGTAGCTCCTGCACTCCTCGTTCTGCGCTCTCTCGGGACGATACTATTTGAATGGCCTGTTGAAAAGTCAATGTTGGCTCAGCTAACAACTTTCTCTGGGTGGCCGCATTGTTAATACCGCAAAGCAAATGGTCGCGTAACATTTCTGACAAGGTCGCACCATAGTCACAGTACTCCGCAATCCTGCGTAGCCTAGATAGAAAATCGGCAAGGGATTCTCCTGGGGTCCTCTCAGCAGTATTAAATCGGTAACGTTGGACTATCGTGGACGGGGTTGGGTTAAAATGTTGCCCCACTAAATTCACAAGTTCATCAAACGTTTTGGTGTCCGGCGCAGCTGGGTACGTAAGGCTCCTAATCACCCCAAATGTATGCGGGCCACAGGCGGTGAGAAATATGACCACCTGGCGCTCGTTTTCGGTGATATTGTTTGCCCGGAAATAGTAACGCATCCGTTGTGTGTACTGGTTCCAGCTTTCCAGCGCAGCATCAAAAACATCCAAACGTCCGTACAGAGGCATGGTGTAATAGAAAACAACTTCCAACCTGTATCCAACAAAAATCCAGGGAGGTGGCTTCAGCAGTGTAGTCAGCTATTCACTTTAACCCTCGTCGCCAGTTTTGTGAGGGCCACAAAGAATCCAGCCCGAGTTTTAAGGATACAAAGAAATAACATTTATTTACAATAACATATATATACAACAGCAGCAGCAACTTTGCTTGCTGCTCACTCCTTCCTGCTGGTTCCAAACTGGCCAGCTTTATTTATACAGGGAGTCTGCGAATGATTTCTCCGCCCCCCTCATTGGGGAAGCTCATACTCCCACAGGATTGTGGGATTGTCATTAGTCTCCAACCAATGGTAAGCAGGCAGGTTATAACAATCATGTAAGGTGAAGATGATTGAGGATCACTAAGTGAGCACAGTGGCAGGAGGAGGGGTGGGGGGTTATTGAATGAGGGTCACAATCTGTAGCTAGGGGAATTGGAAATGTCAAATGCGCACTATTAAATCATGTTACACCTGATACATGTGAACCCTCTATCATGTCAATCTTCACAGTGGGCCTGCCTGCACCCCCAACCCCTGTTACCCTCTGTTGCCCTCAACCCCCAACCCATGGGCACACTGCTCCAAGATCAAATGCTCCCGATGCAGACTCCATTCGGAGGATAAATGAGAGTGTGCTGCCAGCAGAAAGACAGGAGTCATACTTTGACATAAACTGAGGCGCATCAGAGTTTACCTCACATCGAATGATCATCGTTGTCCTGCCTTGTATATTGGCCCGCTGGCAGTGCCGATATAGGCCCATCACCCTAAGGTGACGTAACAAAAACTCTGGGAGAGTGCAACACTGTATTCAGGGAGGTGGAAGGAGGGGAATGGGGGAAGGAGAGGAAGGGGGAAGGAGAGGAATAGGAGGAGGGAGGGCAATAAGGGGAATGAAAGGGAAGGGGAAGGAGAGGAATGGGGGGAGGAGGAGGGGAAGAGAGGGAGGGGTAGGGGAGAGGGGATGAGCTGGCAGACAAAGCCTCATCCTATGAGAAGTGGGCAAGGTTGAGAGCCTCACTGGTCAAAGAACAAAAGAAAAGTACAGCACAGGAACAGGCCTTCGGCCCTTCAAGCCTGCGCGACCATGCTGCCCATCTAAACTAAAATTTTCTACACTTCCAGGGTCCATATCCCTTTATTCCCATCCTATTCATGTATTTGTCAAGACCCTTAAACGTCACTGTCGTCCCTGCTTCCACCACCTCCTCCGGCTGCGAGATCCGGGCACCCACTACCCTCTGTAAAAAACTTGCCTCGTACATCTCCTCTAAACCTTGCCCCTCGCACTTTAAACCTATGCCCCCTAGTAACCCCTCTACCCTGGGAAAAAGCCTCTGAATATCCACTCTGTCTATGCCCCTCATAATTTTGTAGACCTCTATCAGGTCGCTCCTCAACCTCTGTCGTTCCAGCGAGAACAAATCAAGTTTATTCAACCTCGCCTCATAGCTAATGCCCTCCATGCCAGGCAACATCCTGGTAAACCTCTTCTGCACCCTCTCCAAAGCCTCCACATCCTTCTGGTAGTGTGGCGACCAGAATTGAACACTATACTCCAAGTGTGGCCTAACTAAGGTTCTATACAGCTGCAACATGACTTGCCAATTTTTAAATTCAATGCCCTGGCCAATGAAGGCAAGCATGCCGCATGCCTTCTTGACTACCTTCTCCACCTGTGTTGCCACTTTCAGTGACCTGTGGACCTGTGCACCTAGATCTCTCTGTCAATACTCTTGAGGGTTCGACCATTCACTGTATATTCCCTACCTGTATTTGACCTTCCAAAATGCATTACCTTCCATTTGTCCTCTGGGCATGCCGGACTCTTGTTGCTGTCTGTCCTCCATCCTCCGTCCCCGCCTGCGACTGCTCCCAGGACTCTTCCACCATCCTCTTCTCGTCCACCACATTCTCCTCACATGAGGCCACATGTCCCTTCCCTCCTCTAGCATGTTGCCCTGCTGCTGTGCCAGATTGTGGAGGGCACAGCAGACAACCACAAAGCGGGAGACCCTCTGGGGTGTGTGCTGCAGTGCGTCACCAGAGCGGTCCAGGCATCAGAACCACATTTTGAGCAGTCCGATGCACCGCTCAATGACACCACTGGTGGAATAAACATAGGCCTCGTTATTTCGGGTCTCCGCCTCGGTCCCTGACCGCTGCACTGGCGTCATTAGCCAGGAGCCCAGCAGGTACCCATCAACCCCCAAGAGCCATCCCGCCATCCTGGGGTGGTCCTCAAAGCTGCCTGCAATTTCCGAGAGTCCCAAGATGTAGCTGTCATGCACACCCCCTGGGAAGCGTGCACATATGTGCACGATCCAGAGGGGGTGGACACACATGGGTTGAACATTCAGGGAGTAGAACCCCTTCCTGTTAATGACGGACACGTCCTAATGCACCAGTGCGTACAAGGCGACGTGACTGCCATCAATTACCCCCTGGACTTGGGACATCCCGGTGATGGAGGAGAATCCTGCTACCCATGCATCTTGATGGGTTTGATCCAACTCAAAGTTTATATAGTCTGCTGCCCGGCATACAGAGCGCCTTACAGATGCACTTCTGGGCTGCAGCTTGTGAAGTGCCACACAGGTCTCCGCTCGAGCCCTGGAACAAACCAAAGGCATAAAAGTTCAAGGCTGCGCTGATCTTCACGGAAGTGGGTGTCCTCCTTCTCCACGGAGTGTCACTTCCGTGAGAACGTGGCACAGGTGCCTCACTATCTCTTTGTTGAGACGGAGTCTCCTGCGGTGCTTGCTGCCCAGTATCTCCTCGAAAGACCAATGACACCTGTATGCCTTGGGCTGATACCGGCATCCCCTTCAGGTTCCCTCCTCGGCCTGACGGGCTTCCGGGTCTTCAGGGTGTGCAGTGGCCCCCTGCACATGGGATGCTGCCTCCAGCCTGTGTCGATGCTGCTGCCTTCCCCGGCATTGGGCCGTCTGGGTTGCCACCTGCACTGGAAGGACGTCCATTGCAGGATCGACAACACCATCCATTTTGGTACCCACAAAGAATTTGAGAAGGAGAGAAACGGACAACCAGTTAGGGCATCCATCCTGTGACCCTCAAATCCCCCAAGCCTCTCCCACCCTTACGTGTCCCTCACAGTGTCATCCACTGAGCCAGTTGTGCTGGATATTCTTGCTCTGCACACTCACCCTCGGCCACAGCAGGAGCCCCTAGACCCCAGACACAAGACTCCTGCCGGAAACATTAGGAAGACAGTGCTCAGGTGCCCTCCCCTGATCTACACATTCACCCTCTGGTCGCGGGGATATCCCCTGTGCTGAAGCCCAGCTCTATGAGCGTTTGATGTTGGCTGCTGCCTTTATGGTGCTGATGCCTCTAGAATTCAGGCTTTAAAGTATTGCGATTCAATAAGCAGCTTCTCAGATATGGCACGTGAATCTACGGGAATTAACTTTATTTTGTCGATGAAATAATCAACAGTGCACAACCACACAACAGTCCACACTTCACATCAGCCATTAACCTACAAGGAAAAGGCACCGGGCTATTCCTTTCCACTCCAGAATATTGGTACAAACACAAAACCATTACAGTGCATTTATACAAAGAAAAACAAACACACTGTCAACATTAAACAGTCACCACCAATCTGCAAAAGCATTTCTTCAACACCTTCATCAAGTTGCCCATTTAGATCGATTCACCTCTCTCTCTCTCTCCCTCCCGCAACTCCAAGCAGTAGGCAGACCGTCAACAGTGGAAAATCACACCGGAAAGTCACAAAAACGCAGAGCACACCAGAAGAGAGAGAAAGCACCCCTTCTCGTTCTCTAGTACTGGTAACAGGTCATCGGACATCGTCCCTTTCCTTACTCCAGGCCACTTGAAGCAAGAGAGGTGACAGAAACGGTCAATTGTACCTTCATTCAAAAAGATGAAAACAAACTACTGAACAGTATATATATTGCACAAACCATCAACCTACAAGAAAAAGGCACCACACCACACCTTTTCGCCACAAAATATTGGGACAAACACAAAGCTACTACAGTGCATTGATAAAAAGAAAACCAAACACACTTCAAAATTTAAATATGAAACAGTCAACAGTACATTGAAGTCCCCAGAATCTGGATTAATCCACTGATCTCTCTTCCCCACTCCCTGGCTCTCGGGGGTAGTGTAACAATACACCGGAAAGTCACACCAATGCAGAGCACATCAAAAGAGCGAAAGATCACCCCTTCCCCTTCTCCAGCGCTTGTAGCAGGTCATCGTACATCCTCCCTTTCCTTGCTCCAGGCCACAGTAACAAAAGAGGTGGCAGAAGACAAACACACGCCTCCAGGCATTAAACATTAAGCAGTCGACAGTACAATAAAATCACCAGCAGCCTGCAAAAAAAAATTGTCAACACCATCAAAACGTTTGCTTGATCAGACCAGTCTGCCTCTCTATCCCCCTCTGGCAACTCCCAGCAATGGACTGTCAACAGCAGAAAGTCACTCGAGGGTAACAATACACCAGAAAGTCACACTGTCAAAGAGCACATTAATTAGAAGGGAGAAAGAACACACCGTCTTCTTCTCCTGCACTGGTAGCAGATCATCATACATCCTCCCTTTCCTCAATCCAGGCCATAGAAGCAAAAGAGGTGGCAACAAACAAACACACAGCCTCCAGGCATTAAACATGAAACAGTCAACAGTACAATAAAGTCACCTGCAATCTTCAAAAGCATTGCTTCAACATCTTCCGCAAGACAACTTCCAGGCAGCTGCAGTCGCATTCGGATCAATCCACCTCTCTTCCCCCTCTCAACTCAGACTCTCAACAATGGAAAAATCACACCGGAATATCAAACCATCTCAGAGCATGCTGGAAGAAAGAAAGATCACCCTGTCCCCTTCTCCAGCACCAGTAGCAGGTCACCCTCCATCCTCCCTTTCCTTACTCCATGTCACAGAAGCAAAACAGGCGACAACAAGCAAACACACGATCAACAGGCATTTACAGCTAACAGCAGGAGCAATCAGCAACACAACCTGCAGCAGCACTTGAGAGCTGCGAAGTGTTCACATAACTAATAAGGCCAATTACATATCAGCAATAGCTTTCAGCTGTAAAGCTAGAGGTTGCTCACAGTCAGAGGGAGTTAAAGTGACCTTCAGCATATCACCAAAAACAGGGCTCTGCCCTAGAAGTGTTTGGTACAATAGGCAGACAGCAGCTGTAGTTGCCCCTGTTATGGGTATCCACAATATTTAAAAATGGCTCGAATGCCTCATGGATGAAAATCACCTCCTCGCAATTCAGGAGCAACCTCTGACCTGAAAAGCCTCAACCCCCGATCATGCCCAACCCCCTGAAGGCTCTCCAACCATCCCCCCCCCCCCCCCCCCCCCGCCCCCCCAAGCACAGGGCAGCAGCTCCAGTGCCCTTGAGCTGTGTGCCAAAAATGTAAATGGATACTCACCTCCTCTAATCCCCTCAGCAGCCATTGTACCAACTTCACGTTTTTAAAAAGAAGTAGTAAACGATGCCCGCGTGATTTCTCACTGGGCTGCCGATTAATTCCCGGGAGGCCGTTGAATTCAACTTCAATCTCACTAATGTCATGGAAATCGGTGCTAATTAGGAGCAATTATATGCACGCCATATTCAGGTAAGATCCGGAACCCTTCATTGGGCGCAGGCTGGTTTGATGGCAAACTGATTTGCATTCGACCCGGATCTCGATTTTGGATTTTCCTGCTTTCTAACTGGCGCGCGCAGATCCACGCTGAGCGTAATGCTGTGGTTAAATTGCGCCCGTTATGTTAGTATTAAAAGTGGTATTAAAACGTGTCCATAGCCCCAGACCTGTCTCCAGTAAAACTGTCAAATAAAATTCTTTGTCTCACTCTCACAGAGAAAATTTAAAAATGATTTTTCCCTTCTCCATCCAGAGTGCAGGGGTGTACCTTACACTGCTGAATGAAAAGCACCATGACTAATCAGCAAGCTATATTGGCTCAAGCTGACCAATCAGGGTCCAATGTGGAGGACCTCCTCCATCTCCATTCTCTTTCCAGATCATTCCCAGTCATATTGCTCTCTGGCCACTCTGGGGCCATTTCCACTTTCTCCCTTCCATTCCTGTTATGGCTGGTTCCCTTCAATTCTCAGATATGGTTTTCCCCTCCCCCAGACTCCCTGGTACATGACACCTCCGTAGCACCCTCCCCGGTGCACAATGTCCGCTCCCTCCTGCTGCTTCATGGCCTGGTCCTGATCATTGAATCTTTTGTTGGGTCACTCGCTGTCCTTCAGACTGCACCTCTCAGAGGCTACTCACTCAGAGCAAGTCCTCATGAGGTGCGTTCGCAGGGATGGAGAATGACCAATAAAGGATTTGCCGATCATAACCAGATTGGCAAGCAGCAGTAAGGAAGGCATCAAATACTGGAGAGGACAGGAGCCACCATAAGAGGAACAGGAGGGAAGTGACCATTATCATATGCCAAATCCACCAGGATTGCCCTGGAGTCCCAGGAATTAATGAATAATCTCCCAGACACTGGTTTAGGCAGCTTTGGGTGAATAAAATCATCGAGCCGTATTAAAAGAAATTGTATAAAAGCAAATTCCTGCAGATCCTGGAATCTGAAACATAAGAGAAAATGCTGGAAAATCTCAGCAGGTCTGACAGCATCTGTAGGGAGAGAAAAGCTGCTTTGACAAAGGGTCATCTGGACTCAAAGCGTTAGCTCTTTTCTTTGCTGGAGTGGCCATGTTTCTTATTGTAAATGGCCATCCCAGATGGCTACAGTCTGTCCTCTTGATCCTCAACGCGAAGCGTGAAGGATCACACTACTGAATCTTCTCCTGTTCTCTGATATGCCGGGTACCCTCAATCAAGGACAGGTTCTATCCTACTCTGCCCTACGGGTCAAGACATTTACCTAAGCTTTCCTCAATAGAACACACATCTATAAAAATTCTAAGGGAGCACTATAACATTCGAACATATATTTCAGTTTCTTTACAAAAAAGGGGAACCTCTAACTGTCCTTAACTAAACTACACTCATGCTGCTATCTAATAACCAAAGAACTTATATTCCAGTACAAAATAAACAATAGCAGCATCACATTCCTACTTAACACTAATGTCAATTTACAGAGAAAGTAACTTTATTAAAAACAAACCCCGGAATTTATTAGGGAGGAAAAAGTTCAAAAAGAGTGTGGGGTTTGCTGGAGTCCGAGGAAAGGGACTCTGAGTGTGTAAACTGGAAGGCGGGAGGCTCTCATTCACCATTTCCAAAGTCTAATCGTCTGGATGACACTGCAAAGTAAAGCTATAATCAATAGGGCTTCCACTGTGTACAAGAGGGAGTACCATTTTATGATATTATCACTCCATTTGGGGGTATCCGTGGCTGTCTCTATGTGTGGGGTAGTGTCCGGGCTAGGGGTGTCGTGTTGGGTGGTCATGTTTAGGGCCTGTGTGATGAGGGGTGTAGGGGCGGGTAACGCGCGCAACTGTATTGATCCGACGACGATCATGATGCAGATCATCAGGTCCATCTCCATCTTGTCTGTATCTTCCTCTGTCTTCTGGTATATCCGTATCTTCCTGGGGGTACAAGCATAATATCTGTTAATATCATGTTGTTTAATATCGCGTTTGTCTGTCTGTTTCCCCTAAACGTCAATTTTCCATTTAGAATCGTCACCATATGTGACTCCCTCATTTTTTTTTTTTAAAACCAACCATTTGGGGGACAAGACATCTGGAAAAAAATCTGTCACAGTGCGAGCACTCTCGCAGCCTGTGTTTGATGGGATGAGTGGGTGGACAATTTCTCCGTCCAGTGCAAATTCGTTTCAACCAAATGTTTGAACATGTAAACAGCAGGCGGGGGTTAGCAACCGAAGCAACTTTCGTGCATTCTTTAAACCACATTTTTAAAAGAACAGCAAAAGAGTTTTGAAAACAACCTTCCGAATGGGGTGTGGTGCGGCAGGGCAAGAATGGGTGGAATCCCCGGGTAGGGCGGTGATCAGTGCCATTGCTCCACTACCCAAGCTTGGCTGACCAAATACGTAGGGGGTCCTCAGGCAGGGCGGGGATAAGTGCCGTTACTCCACTGCCTGAGTGACCTTACAAGAACGGTAAGAATTTGAATATTTATGGACTTTCAGCAAACTTGTTCCTGTCTGGGTTGTTCTGGGCGCAAATCAAACAATTCTCAATGTAATGGGTTAGATTGCTTTTTAAATCGGACCACCAGCAGAGAGGTCTGAGGTGGGTAAGGGTGGATTCTATCCCTTGGTGTCCGTGTCAGTCATGGAATTGGCAAATAATCTGGTTCCTGTCCTGGGTGGAGACCACATAAATACCATCCTTTAAAACAATTCCCTCATGGATCGTTAACGTGTCTTTAAACTTATCATAGGGAGCTGGGAAATCTCCATTTAAAATTTCCTTCAGCATGTCATCTTTTTGTGCCTGAGCTAAATCTTGAATATTGGTCTGCGAGACCTGGACCACGTGTACAGGGGCACTCTCGGGGGGTTGCCAAAAGTGGCCATGTCGTGAGCCTGCTTTCGCTAGGGCGTCCGCTTTCACGTTACTGGGTGGGGAGGACCGATGGTGGCTTCTAACTTTTTGATTCCGTATTTTCTACCTTTCGCTGTCTGGAGGATGTGTTTGAGTAATGGCGCTGAGGGTAGGGGTTTTCCATCGGCGGATATAAATCCTCTAGATTCCCACAGGGGCAGGAATTCTGTCAAGCTGTTGCAGACATACAAGCTGTCTGAATATATGTCTGCTGGGGTCGGGAACGAATCTGGGTGCTGCACAATGTAAGCAATGACTGCTAACTCGGCTGCCTGCGAACCTAAATGTCCAGGCAATTTTTAATGAGATTTCCTCTGAAGCGCGTCCCTGCATGTCCTCTACATAAATTCCACATCCTGTGATCCTTTTTCCATCTAGAACTATGGACGAGCCATCTACATAAATTTTTAGAGCTTTGTCTGTGGGCTGGGTCGGGTGTGGTCGGATGTCTGTCTTTTTCGGCACCGATCTGGGAACAAAGGGACCTATGCTGGGCTTGGTTGCAATGATCTCGCACTCATTTTTTTTTTTTAATATGTTTATTCAGATTTTCCAACAAAATTTTAACAAACCCCCCCCCATAAAAAAAAGAAAAAGGAACACAAAAACAACAATCGAAAATAATACAAAACGTATACATTGGGTTTCCCCCGTATATAGCAACCCCCCCCATATGATATTCAAAGGTACCCTTGGGGAAGCCACCCCCCCCACCCACCAAATACCCCCCTCGAAAGAGACCCCCCCTCCTCCCCCCCACCCTTGGGTTGCTGCTGCTGCTGACCTCCTCCTAACGCTCCGTGAGATAGTCTAGGAACGGTTGCCACCACCTGAAGAACCCCTGCGCAGACCCTCTCAATGCAAACTTTATCCTCTCCAGCTTAATGAACCCTGCCATGTCATTTATCCAGGCTTCCACACTGGGGGGCTTCGCATCCTTCCATAATAGCAAGATCCTCCGCCGGGCTACCAGGGACGCAAAGGCCAGGATACCGGCCTCTTTCGCCTCCTGCACTCCCGGCTCATCCGTCACCCCAAATAGTGCCAACCCCCAGCTCGGCTTGACCTGGACTTTCACCAATTTGGACATAGTCCTCGCGAAACCCCTCCAAAACCCATCCAATGCCGAGCACGACCAGAACATGTGGACGTGATCGCCGGGCTTGCCGAGCATCTCCCACACCTGTCCTCCATCCCAAAGAACCTACTCAACCTCGCCCCTGTCATATGCACTCTATGAGTAACCTTAAATTGTATTAGGCTGAGCCTGGCGCAAGAGGAAGAGGAGTTAACCCTACTCAGGGCATCAGCCCACAGACCCTCATCTATCTCCTCCCCAAGCTCCTCCTCCCATTTGCCCTTTAACTCCTCTACCGAGGCCTCCTCCTCTTCTTTCATCTCCTGATAGATCGCCGAAACCTTGCCCTCTCCGACCCATACACCCGAAATCACCCTGTCCTGAATCCCCTGTGCCGGGAGCAACGGGAATTCCCTCACCTGCCGCCTCACAAACGCCCTCACTTGCATATACCTGAACGCATTTCCCGGGGGTAACCCAAACTTCTCCTCCAGCGCCCCTAGGCTCGCAAACGTCCCATCTATAAACAGGTCCCCCATTCTTCTAATCCCTGCCCGATGCCAGCTCCGAAACCCCCCATCCATCCTTCCCGGGACGAACCGATGGTTCTCCCGAATCGGGGACCAAGCCAAAGTTCCCACCTCGCCCCTATGTCGTCTCCACTGCCCCCAGATCTTCAACCTTGCCGCCACCACCGGACTCGTGGTGTACCTTGTCGGCGAGAGCGGCAGCGGTGCCGTCACCAGCGCCCTCAGGCTCGTGACACCTGATGTTCCTCTCCCCCTCGGACCAATCCCCTCCATTTCCTGGACTCCCTTAGTGCCATGGCCAATGGCTCAATGAATGCAAACAACAAGGGGGACAGGGGGCACCCCTGCCTCGTCCCTCGGTACAGCCAAAAGTATTCTGACCTCTGCAGATTCGTAGCCACACTCGCCACCGGGGCTCTATATAGCAGCCTGACCCAGCTGATGAACCCCTCCCCGAACCCAACCCTCTGCAACACTTCCCAAAGATACTCCCACTCCACCCGGTCGAAGGCCTTCTCCGCGTCCATAGCTGCCACTACCTCCGCTTCTCCCTCCACCGATGGCATCATAATCACGTTGAGGAGCCTCCACACATTAGTGTTTAGCTGCGTGCCCTTTACAAATCCCGTCTAGTCCTCATGAATCACCCCCGGGACACAGTCCTCAATTCCCGTAGCCAGCACTTTTGCCAGAAACTTAGCATCCACATTGAGGAGCGAGATCGGCCTGTACGATCCACATTGCAGTGGGTCCTTGTCCCGCTTCAGGATCAGAGAGATCAGCACCCCGGACATTGTCGGGGGCAGGGTACCCCCCTCGCCTCATTGAAAGTCCTCACTAGTAACGGGCCTAGCAGGTCCACATATTTTCTATAAAACTCGACCGGGCACCCATCTGGCCCGGGGGCTTTCCCCGCCTGCATGTTCCCCAATCCTTTAACCAGCTCCTCCAACCCAATTAGAACATAGAACATAGACCATTACAGACCACGCCCCACACTGGGTGAAGCTGGAGTTAGGAGAGGAGAGGGATCAGCGCCCGCTGTGGCGCCCCTAAACCAGCCATCTCCTGCTCCTCCACCCTCGGGAACCTCAGTTAATCCAGAAATCGTCGCATCCCCTCTTCCCCCGCTGGGGGCTCAGATCTATACAGCTCCTCATAGAAGTCCTTCAATACCTCATTTACTCTCACCGCACTCCGCACCGTATTCCCCCCGCTATCCTTAACTCCACCTATCTCCCTCGCTGCCTCCCTCTTACGAAGCTGATGTGCCAGCATCCGGCTCGCCTTCTCCCCATACTCGTACGTCGCCCCCTGTGCTTTCCTCCACTGTGCCTCTGCTTTCCCTGTGGTCAACAGGTCAAACTCCGTCTGGAGGCTTCGTCGCTCCTGAGTAGTCCCTCCTCGGGGGCCTCTACATAGCTCCTGTCCACCCTTAAGATCTCCCCCACCAACCTCTCCCTCTCCCTCCCCTCTCCCTTCTCCCTGTGGGCCCTGATGGAGATTAACTCTCCTCTGACCACCGCTTTCAACGCCTCCCAGACTACCCCCACCTGCACCTCTCCGTTGTCATTGGCCTCCAAATATCTCTCGGTGCACCCCCGCACCCTCCCGCACACCTCCTCATCCGCCAATAATCCCACATTAAGACGCCACAACGGGCGCTGATCCCTCTCCTCTCCTAACTCCAGCTCCACCCAGTGTGGGGCGTGGTCTGAGATGGCTATGGCCGAATACTCCGTTGCCTCCACTTTCGGGATTAGCGCCCTACTCAAAACAAAAAAATCTATCCAGGAGTAGGCTCTATGTACATGGGAAAAGAATGAGAATTCCCTGGCCAGGGGCCTGGCAAACCTCCATGGATCCACTCCCCCCATCTGGTCCATAAACCCCCTAAGCACCTTGGCCGCAGACGGCCTCTTCCCCGTCTTGGACCTAGAGCGATCCAATGCTGGGTCCAGCACCGTGTTGAAATCCCCCCCCATTATCAAGCTTCCTATCTCCAGGTCCGGAATCCGACCCAGCATGCGCTTCATAAATCCGGCATCATCCCAGTTCGGGGCATATACGTTTACCAGTACCACTCGCACCCCCTGCAACCTACTGCTCACCATCACGTATCGACCTCCATTATCCACTACAATATTCTTTGCCTCAAACGACACCCGGTTCCCCACCAGTATTGCAACCCCTCTGTTCTTCGCATCCAGCCCCGAATGGAATACCTGTCCTACCCATCCCTTTCTCAGCCTGACCTGATCTGCCACCTTCAAATGTGTCTCCTGAAGCATGACCGCGTCTGCCTTCAGTCCCTTTAAGTGCGCGAACACTCTGGCCTCTTGACCGGCCCATTCAGGCCCCTCACATTCCAAGTTATCAGCCGGATTGGGGGGCTGCTCCTCCCCCCCCGCCCCACCCCTGCCGACTAGCCATCTCCTTTTCTAGGCCAGTCACGTGCCCGCGCCTCCCGTAGCCTCCCGTCCCCCGGACGGTGGACCGCCGCCCTGACCACCTCTCCTATTTCCAGTTCCCTTTTGGCCAATGCAGCAGCGACCCTATACCCCCCCTCTCCTCCCCCCCTCTCCCTGCTGGATCTATATCTAACTAGCTCTTTTGCTCCCCCCATTACACTCCCGTAAGTCAGCTGACTCCTGCTGACCCCGGCCTCTCCTGCCTTCCCATCGACCCCCCCAGTGTGGGAATCCCCCCCTCCCCCTCCTCCCTGGCAGTCAGTGTGCGCTCCTCTCCAGTACCGCCCCCCCCTCCTCCGACCCCCACCTCCTTCCTTCCCTCGCGCGGGAAAAAGCCCACGCTTTCCTGAGCCGGCCCCGCCCCCTCTGGCGCAGCTCCTTTTGCGACCTTACCTCAATTCCCCATCCCCGGGCCTCCCCTCCCTCCAACACCGACGCCCACACTCTCCCACAGTCTCCCCATCAAATCCCTTCACCCATCCCCATCCAGCACCCAACCAAGGGAACATTCCCTACACGTAGTTAAAACCATATATACAGCAAACAAACATCCCCCCCACAACAACAAACCCTCAATTTGAGTCCAACTTTTCAGTCTGTATAAAGCTCCAAGCCTCCTCAGGCTTTTCGAAATAGTGGTGCCGATCCTGGAATGTGACCCACAATCGCTCTGGCTGCAGCATACCGAACTTCACCCCTTTCCGATGGAGCACCGCCTTAGCCCGATTAAAGCCAGCTCTCTTCTTGGCCACCTCTGCACTCCAGTCCTGGTAGATTCGGATCTCCGTGTTCTCCCACCTGCTGCTCTGCTCTTTCTTGGCCCATCTCAAGACGCACTCTCTGTCCATAAAGCGGTGAAACCTCACCACTACAGCCCTTGGCGGCTCGTTGGCCTTGGGTCTCCTTGCCAGGACCCGGTGCGCCCCATCTAGCTCCAGGGGCCTCGGGAAGGCTCCCGCGCCCATCAGCGAATTGAGCATCGTGCTCACATATGCCCCGGCATCGGGCCCCTCCACTCCTTCAGGGAGACCCAGAATCCAACGATTCTTCCTCCTTGACCTATTCTCCAGGTCCTCAAATCTTTCCGCCCACCTCTTGTGCAGCGCCTTGTGTGCCTCCACCTTCACCGCCAGGCCCAAGATCTTGTCCTCGTTCTCCGAGGCTTTTTGCCGCACCTCTCGAATCGCCGCCCCTTGGGCCTTCTGGGTCTCCACTAGCTTCTCAATCGCCGCCTTCAATGGCGCCAGCATTTCGGTTTTCAGATCCTTAAAGCAGCGTTTAAGAAACCCCTGCTGCTCCTGCGACCACTGCGCCCACGCTGCTTGGTCTCCACCCGCCGCCATCTTGCTTTTTCTCCCTCTCACTTTTCGCTGCTCCAAGATCCCTTTTTTCACCGCTCCACTCCTGGTCCAATCCATATACTGTCGGAGAGACCTTGCTATCACCTTCGCACACTGGAAGCCGTCGAACAAGTGCCGATGGGGCCCCTCTAGAGAGCCCAAAAGTCCGTTCCCAGCGGGAGCTGCCGAACATGCGACCTATCCAGGCATGGCCGCACTCATGTGCGGCTCCTGCATAGTGTAAATTATCGGCCAGAAACGTGTGCATCTTTGTCCGTTTTACCGTAATGTCACGTCCTTGTAGGAGTAGGGTCCAGCGCGCTGCTCGAATTTGGCTTACTGTGCTGTCTTTTAGTCTACCATCTAATAGTAGCTGTGCCGGGGTGTGCTCGGTCAAAATGGTTACGTGGTTGAGTCCTGTTATGTATGAAATGTATTGTACAGCCCAAAAAACTGCAGGCTGAAAATCCCTGCTCTATGGGGCTTAAAACTTGTGAGGCATGGGCTACGGGTCCTAAACGATCCGTGCCTTTCTTGTAGGAGTACGACCGAAAGGGTTCGGTCGGTGGCCACTACCTCTATCGAGTATGGGGAGTGTCGATCTGGGGCCTGTAATGCGGGGACTGTGCTTAGGGCGCGTTTCAATGTACCTATGGCATCCGTGTGTTGTGGAAGCCATTTCCATGGTGTTGTTTCTTAAGGAACTCGGAAAGTGGGGCTGCTTTTGTGGCGAAACCGTCTATGTGGTTCCTACAGTAACCGACCAGTCCTAAAAATGACTGGAATGCTGTAACATTTTGGGGCAAGGGCAATTTTACAATCAAATCTATCCGTTTCTGTTCTATCTCACCCTTACCATGCATGATG
The DNA here is from genome assembly GCF_047496885.1 of Scyliorhinus torazame. Taxonomy (NCBI): domain Eukaryota; kingdom Metazoa; phylum Chordata; class Chondrichthyes; order Carcharhiniformes; family Scyliorhinidae; genus Scyliorhinus; species Scyliorhinus torazame. Next base: position 194,075,259 of record NC_092715.1, read on the forward strand.
ACCGTACCTAAATAAGTGACCTTTTCCTGGAAAATTTGGGCTTTTTTGGGGTGAATTTTGCATCCAATTTCTTTGAGGAGTCCTAATAGTTCCGAAAGAAGCGAAATGTGCTCTTCCTTGGTGTCAGTCTGTAGGAAAAAGTCGTCCACATACTGAACGAGGCATTCAGGTCAGGAAAATTTTGCTAATCCGTTCGCCAATTGTCTGTGGAAAATGGAGGGGGTGCTGTGGAAGGCACATCCACGTGTACTACTGTCCCGGGAAAGTGAATGCAAATTTATACTGGCATGTTTTGTCCAATGGAATGGACCACAAACCATTGCTAATGTCCAAAACCATGAAAGATTTTGACTGAAGTCCCTGCTTTAACATGGTCTTGGGACTCGTGGCAACGGTGGGGGCTGCTAACGGAGTTACTCTGTCTAATTCCCTATAATCGATGGCCAGTCGCCATGAACCATCTGGTTTTCTTACGGGCCAAATCGGGCCATTGTTCGTTGATGCCACATGCCGAATTACTCCTTGGTTCAATAAATTCTGGATTACTTTAGCTGTCTCTCCCTCAACTTGCTGTGGAAAACCGTATTGTTTCTGGGACTTAGGAGCGGGACCTGTAATGTTGACCTTTCCTGGAATCTTACCGCAATCGTGCTTGTGCTGGGCAAACAATGCTTTATTCCTTTTCAAGACTTCTCTAACTGTTTTGTCTGTGGTAATGGTTTGTGGATCAAACCAGTACTCTCCCACTGAGCTAATCCTGTGTGCGTAGGCTCCTACTGTGAGCGTGGCAGGGGCTCGTGCTGCTTTCGCCATTTTCCACACACATTTATTTATGGGGTCGAAAGCAGGTTGTGTGAGCTCATAAAATCTATTCCCAAGAGGTGTTCTGCTGTCTGGGGTAAATCTACCAAAATGACTGAGTGTTTAGTTTTAATGTTACCGATCTGGATATCCACAGGTGCTGTAATGTGTCCCTGCTGGAGGTGACCTGTAAAGCCACTAAGGGTGATGGTGTCCGTAGTGGTCCATATATCTTGCTGGTACATCGTGGAGGAGTTTAACGTGGTTCGGGACCCTCCTGTGTCCCAAACGAACTCTACGGGGTGTCCCCGGACTGTGCCTGCAACTACCGGTCTTCCGGACTTATTCCAAAGTGTGTCGCAGACCCAAGTTGGGGAGTCCGAACACCATCAATCGGTGCCATTTATGGCCAAATTATCTGCACTGGTGCAACGCTATGGATGGGTCTGGCATTTGTGGGCTGATTCCATTGCTGTTTCGGGGGGGCATTGCATTCTTGTGCATAATGTCCCTTCTGTCCACAATTGTAGCATTCCTGTGCTTTGGGGTGCTGTGTGTTACTTCTGCCTTCATTTACCCATGCGGGGTCTTTGTGTTCCCTTACTGGATTCATGTTGGCATCTACTCTTTCCTGCTCTGTGTTTTTCTGTAGGGAAAGTTCCCAAGCTCTCGCTAGTCGCTTCAGTACCCACACCTCATTATGTGCCGGGTCTGAAGGGTCGTAATTCGCACATACCTTTTGTCCTGCCTCCGTGGTGTGGGAGACTAGAATACGGGTCCATTTGGCTGTATTGTCGACAGATAAACGGGCGCGTGTTAAATCACCGAATACTGCGGTGAAGTGGTTCCAGAGGCGTCCAGCAAATGCTGTTGGATTCTCTCCCTTTTTCTGTTTGCACCGATTTAGTCCTTCTACGGGACCTCCTCTACTGTAGCCAATGGCATCTAAAATGGCTGTTTTCATATCTTGGAGGCTATCTCCTCCTACATTTTGTGGGTCGGGAAGGGCTGAACTAACAGACGGGCCAAGGCTCATTACAATGAGTTTTACTTCTTCCTGCTCATCCAGACCGTACATGAGAGTCTGTTGCCTAACTCGTTCAAAAAAGTGGTGTGGGTCTGACGTGGGGCGAAAAGTTTCAATTTTATCATGGGCATCTCTTAACTGGGTGATGGTTAGTGGGGTGGTGTACACAAAATCAGGTTGGTCTTCTGTTGTTACTCTACGCTGCATGGTGATGGGATTCATTGGGTTGGGTGCTGCCTGTGCAGTCGGTGGTGCGAGTGCTTTCCTTTTCGGGGCCTGGGGGGCTCTATTCTGACTTTCTGTCTCATTCACATATCGTTGGGCCGTTTCATTCAGTTCCTGCCAATCGGGGCCATCTTCCTGATCGAACTGTGGGCCAAAGGTATCTCTGAACCCGTTCTGAACGGAGAGCAGTGATTGCAGTCTGGCAATTAGCTGCCTGCACTTGGTGTGGTCCACCGAACTCTGCCCCTGTCCGTGGTGGAACTGTGGAGTGCTCGTAGGGCTGCCTTTAAGTCCTCACATTGTTTTCTCAACTGTTTTGCTTGGTTTTCTGTTTCCTCTCTTACGAAAACCACATGTTGCGTATCCTGGTAGGCCTTATCGTATTGAATCTGAAAGCTACTTAGGTGAACGAGACAAGATTGGTGTGCCGTTTGACATCAGTCATCTCCTTGTCCTTCGCCGCTAGCTGCTCTCGGAGTTGCTTATTTACTCTCTCACACTCGCTAACATTTCCCTCTCTCCTCCTCTCCTCCTCAAGCTCTCTGCGGAGCGTCCTCACAACCTCCTCTGTGCCTCGCAATTGTGCCAAGCAGGACAAGATTGCCATCGGCTTACAAACTCTACTCAAATTCTTCTTGTGGATCTCGATCAGGTTATCCCACCAAGTTTGTTCTATGCTGCCAGGACCTGTTTCCTCATTCGCACAAAACTCAGACCATAGGGGCCATCCTTTCCCCTTTAGGTACTTTCTAATCTCTTCTTCCCATATGGGACACTGTTCTACTCTGTTGGTCGCTGCGACCTTGGGTTCTTGTGGATGCATAAGGCGTTCATTGCCTTCATTGCCATCTCTATGATTATCTCTGCTTCTACCGGGAATTTGGGACAAGGGGGAATAAAGCGGTGGTGCAAACACGGGTAGGCCTCAAGCTATTTTCCAGTTTACGCAACTCCCGAAAGTTTCACGCAATAAAATCTATCGAGGTTACCTTATATCCCTTGTTAGTACGCATGCAAATTACACACTTCCGAATCTTGGAGGTTTGATGGATACTGGTCTTACCCTTGTGGTTTCTTTTACTTTGCCAATTTGGATTTCGAATTCAAACGTTTTGTGGGTTCTCTCGGAGTGACACAGTCACTTCTGAGTCGAGTCCCGGCAGAGTCGCCAATAACTATTGCCTTTTTTACCTGCTATATATATGGCAATCAATAAGGTTGCCCTTCTTTCTTTTGATATCTATATTCTAGTGCTCAGAGTCGCCAGGTACCAAATGATAGCACCACAAGGTTCAACCGGCTATAGATCAAATAGCCAAACACCAGTTAGTTAGTTCAAGATCAAGGGTGCTTTATTTACACACACAATTAATCATGCAACATAGACACTACTAGTTAAACTACACCTATCAACTATGACAACCTGTACTTAACTTCAGGCACCCGGCTTAGGTCAGAGGAACAGTGGCCTTTGCTCGAATCTGGATCTATCGGGTCTGGAGAAGCAACTGCAGCTCAGCTGGGCTCATCCGTCTGATAGCGGGCGTTGAACTTGAACTTGCTTTTACTCAAAACTGCATCAAGTGGCAGCTTGTGTTATTCCAAATTACATAACACAACAGGAGGCACCATCTGAAGACCCGGAAATAAAATGGTGGTGCTGCAAATGGAGGTAACTGTTGCCGGAGCGCCAGGTCCAAGAGAGATCAAACGCATGGCGGTTTCTCTCTTCATCCTTGGGGATTTTCCCTCTCTTTTGGGCGGTCCTTCGGTTTGGACCCCACTAATTGGGTAATTCTTGATCACTGTGTTCGATTTGAGCCAATAAAAGGGCGGGTGCCTTGATGGCTGGGCATGTCGAAAGCGGTCATTGACCCTGTTGTTTATTCTTCCTGAGTACAGGGAGTGGCACCGAAATGTCTGGGATTGTATCGGTTGCTCAAGTATCAGTCTTTGTCTCACGGAGATGGGCCATCAAAATGCTAATCAGTTGGGGGTTTCGATGCTGTCTGGATTCTTCACTCACAAATATACATTCAGGCTCTGAGCCTGCCTGAACCTTACACTGTCCATTTTTCCCGTTATGCTTTGCGACCGTCCATGTTTCTTATTGTAAGTGGCCATCCCAGATGGCTACAGCTGGCAGGCTTCTGCTGAAACATGGCCAGTTAAATGAGATGGGAGGGAATAATAGTTGATTCATCCCACAAGAACCAGCCCTCCACTACCCCTGTCACCACCATCAGGCCACAGCTTAAGTCTCTGGCCGTCCAAAGGAACAATAGCCTTTCCACAATCACGGCCCGGCAGCTGTGACATTTTTAATTTAAATTTTATTTCTTGGTATTCAGATGGTGCCTCCTGTTGTGTTATGCAATTTGGAATAACACAAGCTGCCACTTGATGCAGTTTTGAGTAAAAGATGCTCCAGACTTTGAAGTGAGTTCAATGTGTTTTATTGAACTATTAGCACAGTTCTCAGTGAGTTTGATTCTCTGCTAATCTAAATGTAGTAACTCAGTCTATTTGAACCAGCCTTGCTCTAAGCCACGTGCTAGGGTGTGATGCTGAGGATACACCCTGTCTCACTCTGTAGATGTTGGTCCGTGGAAAGAGGTGGGGTGTGAGTGCCTCATCCCTTTTATAGTGAGATACTACCCCTGAGTGTCCTGACTGCTCATTGGTCGTGTCCTATTCCATGTGTTCATTAGCTGCATGTTTGCATATCATGACATCTCCCCTTTGTTTTTTATGTTTTGTTGACGTATGTGAATGTATTTACATGTGAATGAGTCTGTCTACCGTGACTGATGGAGGACAACAGAACAGAGCAAACAAAACAAACGTTCACAAGTCCAGTCTCTGAGGCTTGCGTCTGATCCTGGTTGACCGCCGGAGAGGTGGCGGAGGGGATGACGGCGCCTTGACTGGCGGGATGGAAGCCTGACTGGTGGCCTCGGGTTGTGAGGTATCAGGAGGTGGCAATTCAACATATGGAAATGGAGAAGAAAGTGTTTGCAGGCAGGCAACTTTGAGCAGTGCCCGTCGATTCCTTCGCACGATGGAGCCATCAACCATACGTACAACATAAGAGCGGGGTGCGGCCTGTCGAACAACGACAGCCGGGGCAGACCACCCACCATCCGGTATCTTGATCCTGACAGTGTCTGCCGGGGATAGCATGGCCAGATCAGTGGCATGGGCATCATAGCCCTGCTTTTGACGGTCTCTGAGCTGCTGCATCTTCTGCCGCACCGGGAGGTGATCCAGGTTGGGCAGGTGTATGGCTGGAAGCGTCGTCCGCAGGTTCCTGTAAGGAGTTGAGCCGGGGACATGCCAGTGGACAATGGGGTCGCCCTGTACGTGAGCAGTGCAAGGTGTATGTCGGAAGCAGAGTCCCCGGCCTTGCAGATGAGCTGTTTCACAATGTGCACCCCTTTCTCGACTTTTCCATTGGACTGCGGATAGTGCGGACTGGAGGTGACATGCTGGAAATTGTATGACCTGGCAAACGTGGACCATTCTCGACTGCTAAAGCACGGGCCATTGTCGCTCATGACGGTGATTGGGATGCCATGCCTTGAGAATGTCTCCTTCCAGGCTTTGATGACGGTCCGAGAGGTGAGGTCCGGGAGCTTCAGCACCTCAGGGTAATTCGAGAAATAGTCGATGATCAATACGTAGTCGCGACTATTTGCATGAAAGAGGTCGATGCCAACCTTGGACCACGGAGAGATCACTATGTCATGCTGTTGGAACGTCTCCTTGTTCTGCGCTGGCTGGAACCGCTGACAGGTAGCACAGTTCAGGACCATGTTCGTGATGTCCTGGCTGATGCCGGGCCAGTAGACAGCTTGTCGGGCTCTGCGTCTGCACTTCCCGTCACCCAGGTGTCCCTCATGAATCTGGCGCAGCACCAAGCTCTGGAGACTGAGCGGAATGACAATCCTGTCCAGCTTGAGGAGGATACCATCAATCACTGTCTGGTCATCCTTCACATTGGAAACTTGTGGGCACTGCCCTTTCTGCCAGCCATTGGTGAGGTTGTGGATGACACGCTGCAAGAGGGTGTCTTAGGCTGCCTAATCACGGATGCGAACTACCTTCTCATCTGTCGCTGGAAGAGTGCTAGCACACAGCTGCACCTGCGATTCGATGTGCTGGATGATCTCCAGCGGCTCACTGGGCGAGGGACAATGCATCAGCAATGATGAGCTCCTTGCCAGATGTGTACACCAAGTTGAAGTCATACCTCCTAAGTTTAAGCAGGATCCTCTGCAACCGAGGCGTCATGTCGTTCAGGTCCTTGTGGATGATGTGGACCAGAGGCCTATGATCTGTCTCGACAGTGAATGTCGGCAGACTGTAGACATAATCATGAAATTTGGGGATGCCGGTGAGAAGACCCAAGCACTCCTTCTCAATCTGAGCATATCTGGTTTCAGTGGGCGTCATCGCCCTTGATGCATCGGCTACTGGTGCCCAGGATGGTGTGTCATCTCGTTGAAGCAACACCGCACCGATGCCATCCTGACTCGCATCTATGGATATCTTTGTCTCCCGGTCCGGGTCGAAGAATGCCAGGACTGGTGCAGTGGTGAGCTTGGCTTTCAGCTCCAGCCACTCTGTCTGGGGTGCCGCCTTCCACTCAAAGGCAGTTGACTTTTTCACCAGGTTGCGTAGGGCCATGGTGTGTGTGGCCATGTTTGGAATGAACTTGCCCAGAAAAATGACCATATCCAAGAAGCGCAGCACTGCCTTTTTGTCCTCAGGCACGATGGCCTTGATTTTGTCTGTCCGGGCGCACACCATGCTGTGAGATCTGGTCGCCTAGGAACTTGAGTGTCGATGTGCCAAAACAACATTTGGACCTGTTTAACTTTAGGCCGTTGGCATGTACACGGCGGAATACCTTCTGGAGATGGGACGCATGTTCTTCAGGGGTCGTGGACCATATGATGATGTCGTCCACGTACACACAAACCCCTTCAATGCCTTCCATCATCTGCTCCATGATGCGATGGAATATCTCTGATGCCGAGATGATGCCAAATAGCATGCAATTGTAGCAGTATCTGCCAAAAGGCGTGTTGAAGGTGCAGAGTCTTCTGCTGGTCTCTTCCAACTGGAATTGCCAAAATCCCTGTGATGCATCCAATTTGGTGAAGAAGCGCGCATGTGCCATCTCACTCATGAGTTCCTCCCGCTTCGGGATGGGGTAGTGTTCCCACATGATATTCTTATTGAGATCCTTGGGATCAATGCAGAAGCGCAGGTCCCCCGAAGGCTTCTTTACGCACACCATCGAGCTGACCCAGTCAGTCGGTTCAGTGACCTTGGATATGATGCCTTTTTGCTGAAGATGCTTGAGCTGTTCCTTCAGGTGATGTCTCAGTGGAGCAGGGACTCGCCGTGGTGCGTGGACCACTGGCTTGGCATCAGGTCGTAGCAGAATCTTCTATCGATACGGCAGCGTGCCCATCCCGTTGAACACATCTGGATACTGGACGAGGAAGTCATCGATGGCGGCCTGACAATCCACAGGAGGATGTCATGGTGTAAACCCTTTGAATGAGGTTCAGCTGCTTGCAGGAACGTAGTAGGGATGCCCTGTCCGGCTTAATTATTTCAAAGCGTAACCGTGCTTGTGTGCGTCAGTTGGATACGTGCAGATGGCAGGATCCCAGTGCCGTGATGGCATTCCCGTTTTAATCCAGGAGCTTGCAAGCAGCTTGAAGGACCGTGGGGTGCTTCTTAATGCGTCTGAAGTCTGCCTGTGAGAGGAGGTTGGCAGAGGCACCTGTGTCCAGCTTGAACTGGATAGGTCAGTGATTGACCTTCAACACTGCTCGCCATTCGTCCTCGGAATCCACAGCTAGGATGGATTGGACTTGCGTTGTGTCTGGTTGGCATATTCACACGTTGTAATAATGCCCACACAGTGGGCATTATCCAGGCATTCATCATCTGGATTTGTTGCACTGCCGGGATCAGAATCCTGTAAGCGTTGTTGCACTCTGGATGCGCCGTCGTCGGAATTGGGAGTGCTGGCCCCTGACTGGTGGTGCAGATCTGCACAGGGCTGCATAGTGGCCTGGCTTCCCGCAGTTTAAACAGCGTCTGCCTCTTGCAGGGCAATGTTTCTTTAAATGGGCGGTGCCACAGTTCGAACACGTCATGACGTCGGCGTCCTGACACTCCGTGCGTCGTAGCACATGCGCAGTGCGGTTCTCCGGGTTTCGGCCGCTTCGTTATCCCGATCGCATTGCGCATGCGTCGGGCCCCAGGAAGAGCGCGCAAAATGGCTGCTTTTGTCAATGTTGAGGCGCTGCATCCAGGAGATGGCCTGCACACTCTCCGCCTTGTGGGAGGCTAGTCGATCATTTTCTGCCGTTTTGTACTGGGACTAGAGATTTTTAGCGTGCTCATGCACTGTGCATCTTTCAATCGCGACTGGCAGGGTCATATGCTTGCTCATCAGTAACTGCTCTCTCAGAGGATCACAGTGTACTCCTGTAGCGCACAAAGACTCCGTGAGACGAATAGAGTGAAGTCGATGAGGCTTTATTAAGTGTGTCTGTTCCCCCGCAGCTCGATAATAGAATGGCCTGCGGGGGAGGACTCCGGCTTCTTATACTCCGCCTTCAGGGCGGAGTTAGAGGTCAACGGCCAACCAGGACCCGGGATCTGTCAGCCAATGACATTAGGGCTTCTAGTCCCACATGACCCCTAATACATACTATCACATTCACCCCTTGTCAAAATGAACCCGGCGGGGTGATGCTTCGCATGGTGGTAAGGGTTTACAGGGCTGGTCCTGGGAGGAAAACATTCACATGGCAATACAGTATGTACAATTTTGTCCTGTTTCAACTATTTACAGAAGGTATCGGGAGAAAAGCAAAATGTTCTTGTGAAAAGTCCATATATTGATTTAGATCGACGCCACGAGTCGGTCGGGCGGTCTGGTCGTCCGTGTCGATCGCCTCGGCCCCGGTGGTGGTGGTGGTGCTTGTACCGGTGTTGTCGTCTCCGGGAGCCTTACGGTTTCAGCTTGGGCTTTATTCTTGGTCGGGCCTGAGGGGAGGGGAACCGATCCTCCTGGGAAGGGGGCGGTCGCGGGGTGCGGCGGTGGCAGGAAGGGGGGGGGGGGGTTGGGTGAATGGTGTCGGGGGGGTGAGTGTGTTGCCGGCGGGCGCCAGATCCCGCAGGGAGACCGTGTCCTGTCGGCCGTCGGGGTACTCCACGTAAGCGTACTGCGGGTTTGCGTGGAGGAGGTGAACCCTTTCGACCAACGGGTCCGCCTTGTGTGCCCGCACATGCTTTCGGAGCAAGATGGGTCCTGGGGCCGCCAGCCAGGTCGGCAGCGACGTTCCAGAGGAGGACCTCCTAGGGAAGACAAGGAGACACTCATAAGGCGTTTGATTAGTGCTCGTACATAATAGCGACCGGATGGAGTGGAGAGCGTCCGGGAGGACCTCCTGCCACCGTGAAACTGGGAGGTCCCTGGACCGTAGGGCCAGTAGGACGGTCTTCCAGACCGTGCCGTTCTCCCTCTCTACTTGCCCGTTCCCCCGGGGGTTGTAGCTGGTCGTCCTGCTTGAGGCTATGCCCTTGCTGAGCAGGAAGTGGCGCAGCTCGTCACTCATGAAAGAGGACCCCCTGTCGCTGTGGACGTATGCGGGGCAACCGAACAGTGTGAAGATGGTGTTCAGCGCTTTAATGACTGCGGCCGCGGTCATGTCAGAGCAGGGAATGGCGAATGGGAAGCGGGAGTATTCGTCCACCACATTAAGAAAGTATGTGTTGCGGTCGGTGGAGGGGAGGGGCCCTTTGAAATCGAGACTAAGGCGTTCAAAGGGGCGGGAAGCCTTAATCAGGCGTGCACCATCCGGCCTGAAAAAAATGCGGTTTGCATTCCGCGCAGATGTGGCAGTCCCTTGTGACTGTACGGACCTCCTCTAAAGAGTATGGGAGATTGCGGGACTTGATAAAGTGGAAAAACCGAGTGACCCCCGGGTGGCAGAGGTCCTCGTGGAGGGTTTGGAGGCGGTTAATTTGTATGTTGGCACATGTGCCGCGGGATAGGGCATCGGACGGCTTGTTCAGCTTTCCGGGACGATACAAAATCTCGTAGTTGAAGGTGGAGAGCTCGATCCTCCACCTTAAGATCTTGTCGTTTTTGATTTTGCCCCGCAGTGCATTATCGAACATGAAGGCTACCGACCGTTGGTCGGTGAGGAGAGTGACTCTCCTGCCGGCCAGGTAATGCATCCAATGTCGCACCGCTTCCACTATGGCTTGGGCTTCCTTTTCCACTGAGGAGTGGCGGATTTCTGAAGCGTGGAGGGTTCGAGAGAAAAAGGCCACGGGTCTGCCCGCTTGGTTAAGGGTGGCCGCTAGAGCTACGTCGGAGGCGTCGCTCTCGACCTGGAAGGGGAGGGACTCGTCGATGGCGCGCACCGTGGCCTTTGCGATATCCACTTTGATGCGGCTGAAGGCCTGGCAAGCCTCTGTCGACAGAGGGAAGGTCGTGGTCTGTATTAGGGGGCGGGCCTTGTCTGCGTACTGGGGGACCCACTGGGCGTAGTATGAAAAAAACCCCAGGCAGCGTTTCAGGGCTTTTGAGCAGTGCGGGAGGGGAAATTCCATGAGGGCGCGCATACGTTCGGGGTCGGGGCCTATTATCCCATTGCGCACTACGTAGCCCAGAATGGCTAGACGGTTGGTGCTAAAAACGCACTTGTCCTCGTTGTACGTGAGGTTCAAGGCTTTGGCGGTCTGGAGGAATTTTTGGAGGTTGGCGTCGTGGTCCTGCTGGTCGTGGCCGCAGATGGTTACATTGTCGAGATACGGGAACGTGGCCCGCAACCCATGTTGATCAACCATTCGGTCCATCTCCCGTTGGAAGACCGAGACCCCGTTTGTGACGCCAAATGTGACCCTTAAGAAATGGTATAATCGCCCGTCTGCCTCGAAGGCTGTGTACTTGCGGTCACTTGGGCGGATGGGGAGCTGATGGTAGGCGGACTTGAGGTCCACGGTGGAGAAGACTTTATATTGGGCAATCCGATTGACCATGTCGGATATGCGGGGGAGAGGGTACGCGTCTAGTTGTGTGTACCTGTTGATGGTCTGGCTATAGTCTATGACCATCCTTTGTTTCTCCCCTGTCTTCACTACTACCACCTGTGCTCTCCAGGGACTATTGCTGGCCTGGATTATGCCTTCCTTTAGTAGCCACTGGACTTCGGACCGAATGAAGGTCCGGTCCTGGGCGCTGTACCGTCTGCTCCTAGTGGCGACGGGTTTGCAATTCGGGGTGAGGTTCGCAAACAAGGACGGGGGTTGCACCTTGAGGGTTGCGAGGCCGCAGATAGTGAGTGGGGGTGTTGGGCCGCCGATTTTGAACGTAAGGCTCTGTAGATTGCACTGGAAATCTAATCCCAGTAAAGTGGGGGCGCAGAGTTGGGGAAGGACGTGTAGTTTGTAGTTTTTGAACTCCCTTCCCTGCACCGTTAGGGTAACTATGCAGAAACCTTGGATCTGTACGGAGTGGGATCCTGCAGCTAGGGAAATCTTTTGTGCGCTGGGATAGGTGGTCAAGGAACAGCGTCTTGCCGTGTCGGGGTGGATAAAGCTCTCCGTGCTCCCGGAGTCGACTAGGCATGGTGTCTCGTGGCCGTTAATTAGCACCGTTGTCGTCGTCGTCTGGAGTGTCCGGGGCTGAGCTTGATCAGCGTAATTGAAGCGAGATGTGGTTGTAGTAGTGGAGTGGGGTCCGTTGTTGCCGTCCAAGATGGCGTCGGGGATGAACAAAATGGCTGCCCCCATACATCGCACATGGCTGGGGGGTCACAAGATGGCGGCGGGGGTGGACAAATGGCCGCCCCCACGCGTCGTACAGGTCTGGGGTGGTCCAAGATGGCGCCACCTTCCTCCCCTCGTGGTGGCCGGGACCCAAAATGGCGGCGTCTGCGGGTCGCACATGGGGCGCTGGGGGGGTTGGGGAGCGTTAGGACCGCGCGGGGCTCCCTCATCTCTGGGGACCGCGGTGGTCGGGACCCAAGTTGGTAGCGCCGGCGGGTCAGACGTGGGGCGCGGGGGGGGGGGTTTGGGGGACGTTAGAGACGCGCAGAATTCCCTCTTCTCCGGGGAGAGCGGTGGTCGGGACCCAAAGTGGTAGCGCCGGCGGGTCGTACATGGGGCGCGGGGGGGGGTTGGGGAGCGTAAGCGGCGTGCAGGGCTCCCTCTTCTCCCGGGACAGCGGCGACCTCGCGGGACCGGCACACAACCGCGAAATGGCCCTTTTTCCCGCAGCTCTTGCAGATTGCTGCGCGGGCTGGGCAGCGCTGCTGGCGGTGTTTCGCCTGGCCGCAGAAATAGCAGCGGGTGCCCCCGGTGCGACTTGGCGTTTGGACCGCGCAAGCCTGTGGGTGTCCGGGGGGGGGTGGGTTTGTCGCGACAGGTACGTACGGAGCCCAATGGGCTGCCGCGCGGTCGGGGCCGTAGGCGCGGGTATTACGCGCGGCCACGTCTAGGGAGGCTGCTAGGGCCCGGGCCTCTGAGAGTCCTAGCGACTCTCTTTCTAGAAGTCTTCGGCGGATTTGGGAGGAATTCATACCTGCCACAAAAGCATCGCGCATTAACATGTCCGTGTGTTCATTTGCGTTCACCGAAGGGCAGCTGCAGGCTCGTCCCAAAATCAGCAGCGCGGCGTAGAATTCATCCATCAATTCTCCGGGACCTTGCCGTCTCGTCGCGAGCTGGTAGCGAGCGTAGATTTGGTTAACTGGGCAGACATAGAGACTTTTCAGTGCTGCGAACTCCGTCTGGAAATCCTCCGCGTCTTCGATGTGGGAGAAGATCTCCGTGCTTACCCTCGAGTGCAGGACCTGTAGTTTTTGGTCTTCTGTGACCCGGCCGGTGGCCGTTCTGAGGTAGGCCTCGAAACAAGTCTGCCAGTGCTTGAAGGCTGCTGCCGCGTTCACTGCGTGGGGGCTGATCCTCAGGCATTCCGGGATGATCCTGAGCTCCATAGTCCTTTTTAGGCACGCTTAATAAATTGTAGCGCACAAAGACTCCGTGAGACGAATAGAGTGAAGTCGATGAGGCTTTATTAAGCGTGTCTGTTCTCCCGCAGCTCGATAGTAGAATGGCCTGCGGGGGAGGACTCCGGCTTCTTATACTCCGCCTTCAGGGCGGAGCTAGAGGTCAACGGCCAACCAGGACCCAGGATCTGTCAGCCAATGACATGAGGGCTTCCAGTCCCACATGACCCCTAATACATACTACCACAACTCCAAAAATGGTTTGGTCTTTGATCATGGAGTCAGTGATATCACCGAAGTTTCAGAATTGCGCTAGCAGTCTAAGGTTGGTTAATTATGAGATGAAGCATTTGTCTTTACCTAGCAATCGCTGCTTGAATATGTAGCGCTCGAAGGTTTTGTTGGTCTCCACCTCACAGTGGCTGTCAAACTTGTCCAGGGTGGTCTGAAACTTTGTCTTGTCCTGGTCTTTGGCGAAGTGAAAGGAGTTGAATATTTCCAAGGCATGATCACCCGCTGTGGTGAGGAAAAGAGCTATCTTCCGTGCATCAGACACACCATTGAGGTCTGGTGCTTTGACGTAAAGCTGAAATTTCTACTTGAATGACCGCCAGTTGGCACTGAGATTGTGGGATGTCCTGAGCTGGTGAGGAGCCTGAATCTTTTCCATTGTGCCGGTATACATTCGCTGGTTGTCACGGATCTTGCTGAGTTGAACTAACTAGATTGAACAGACTCCTGGTATCATGTTGTGTTATGTAATTTGGAATAACACAAGCTGCCACTTGATGCAGTTTTGAGTAAAAGATGCTCCAGACTTTGAAGTGAGTTCAATGTGTTTTATTGAACTATTAGCACAGTTCTCAATGAGTTTGACTCTCCACTAATCTAAATGTAGTAACTCAGTTCAACTGAACCAGCCTTGCTCTAAGCCACGTGCTGAGGATACACCCTGTCTCACTCTGTAGATGTTGGTCTGTGGAAAGAGGCGGGGAGTGAGTGCCTCATCCCTTTTATAGTGAGATACCACCCCTGAGTGTCCTGACTGCTCATTGGTCATGTCCTATTCTATGTGTTCATTAGCTGCATGTTTGCATATCATGACACCTCCATCGTCAACTAACGGTGCGGCTGCTGATTTAACATTACTAGTGAACCTCTCCACCTCATTAATTGAACTGAAAACACATCTTCTGAACATTAATTGGCTAATCCTGTAAAAGTCGTTGTGGGTGACTATTGCCAATAAGGTGCATTTGATCCTGACACTGGAATCCTAACCCCCAGTGGAAAATCCTGCCTCTACTCTCCATCATAGAATCAGCATTAAGGTGGGCATTAAGCTCAATTTGCAATTCCTCCATTAATGAAGCAGCTCAGGTCAAACTTATCATAACTTTCAGGTTGAGTGCCCCCTGCAATCCCATAAATATTTTGGTTTGGAAGCACCACTGACCAAAAGCTAATATCATCACCATGGTAACTGTAGCAAAGAAGAGAATGAGTACTCTGACATGCAGCTCAATGCCTGAGCCCGCAAGCCTACCCATAAACCACCAGTCTCAAGGCAGGGTGTGCCTGAAGACTTGGGAGATCGCCAGATATGCCAGACATGTGTAAATGGTTTTTTCACCAATCTTGCACAGAAGATACTGTCACAGACAGAATGTAAATGTTACCCTTAATGCCCGTGATCAGTATGGTTTGCATTTCTTAACCACGGACTGTGGATCCCAAATTAAATTATTTCAGTCGCAAACTGCTATGAGTTTAAAATAAAAATGTTATTTATTCTCATACACTTGCCCTGAATTCAAAACACAACATCTCACACATTCAAGCACATATGATTTATTCCAAGTAAAGAAAGTACACTGTCACAGATTATTGTCATTCAGTCTCTGGTTGATGATCTCCAGCCCCATGTGGCAATCCTAGTTTCTTGAATGAAGTTGATATTTTTGGTGTGAGTCTTGTAAAGCAAAGGATTCTCAGCAGGCTGTGAGGTTTCTTGTAGTTGAATTTCTTTGAGGTTGGTTCTCAGGTGAACTTTAACTGGAATAGGTTGTGGCAGTCTTTCGCTGCCAAGGTATTTCTATTAATTATCTTAGGCTTCTGTGGAACAATGTCTGAAAAACAGCATTGAGCTGATTTTAAAAGCAGCCAGCAACATGGCTGCCTCATTGCGACTTTCTAAACCTCCAAGCCCTTCTCCAAATAAGGATGATTCTCATACCGATTCCAATATTCTTGGCGAGATTCTCTGTCCCGCTGCACCCGTTTTCTGGTGAGGCGTATCCCCACCGGCATCGGGATCGTCTGTCCCGGCAGCTGGCCAATGGGGTTTCCCATTGTGGGCACCCTCATGCCATCGGGAAATCCACAGGTGTGAGTGTGCTGCCAGTGACGTGGAGGATCCTGCTGACAGAGAATCCTGCTGCCCATGTTTTTGGTTAACCCTTTGAGGGTTTGAGACAGTCAACATCTTTTTTTCTGAATGACCTATTCAATTCAATAATACCCTTGTCAATCGGCTTCTGGAGATGGCATTAATTCACATCAGTCTGGAATGTTCTCTTTGATTTCGCTTGCGAAAGGGGAGTGATTTAAATCCACAAAAGAAGTCCTTGGGAGGCTGCGATAACCCTCACAAGGACCAAGTTGATTGATCTCCCCATGGGCTTTGTAGAATACGAATTCCCATGGTGAGCGGGCGGAGACCCGCCCAGCTGGAGCTCATTATCAGGACCTTTAAATGTAGCTCCCAAAATAAGACCGGCAGTTCCCGATAGTCCTCGGCTCTCCCTTTGTTTTGTGTGCCACGGTAACGGCTTTACTTTCAGTTTAAAATAAACCAGTTTGGCCTCTCACTCCGCACTTCCTGGAATTATTACAGCGGCCGTATTTTCAGCTTTCTGTGACAAGTTTTAATATTTTAAAATGAGTTTGAAATTCACATGCCAGCACTGGACATGACATTGCAGAGTACAATTAAGAGAACCACAAGTAAATGTACTGTGCAGATGTTATGACCGGAACAGAAGTTACGGAGTAGCGACAATCAGTCTTCCCATTGACCTGCCAGAATACGAGCTCCCCCATTAAGAGGGTGGGGAACTCTAATTGTAGAACAATCATCTGTGATATAAAGTTGGCTAATTTTGGCAATGACACATAGAGATCTGGCAAGGGAGCTGCCATGTGGTGTATATAATATTTCTCCCAAATAAAACATTATTTCTTTTTGATCTACTCGGTGTGGACTCTTTTGTGGCCTACTAAAGTACATGTTTCATCAGTATTTCTTTTTTTTTTAAATATATTTATTCAAATTTTTCAACAGATTTTCAACAACCCCCCCAACAAAAAGAAAGAAACAACAACAATCAAAAATTATACAAAAATTACATATTGGATTTCCCCCATATACAATAACCCCCCATATGATATTTTAAAACACCAATAGGGAACCCCCCCCCCACCCACCCACCCAAACGCCCCTCCAAAAGAACCAATCCCCCCCGGCCCTGGGCTGCCGCTGCTGCTGACCTCCTCCTAACGCTCCGCGAGATAGTCTAGGAACGGTTGCCACCGCCTGAGGAACCCCTGCACAGACCCTCGCAAGGCAAACTTTATCCTCTCCAGCTTGATGAACCCTGCCATGTCATTGATCCAAGCTTCCACACTAGGGTGCTTCGCATCTTTCCATAATAGCAAAATCCTCCGCCGGGCTACCAGGCCTCCTGAACTCCCGGCTCGTCCGTTACCCCAAATAATGCCAACACCCAGCTCGGCTTGACCCGGGCTTTCACCACCTTGGACATAGTCCTCTCAAAACCCCTCCGCAAAACCCCTCCAAAACCCACCCAGTGCCAGGCACGACCAGAACATATGGACGTGATTTGCCGGGCTGCCCGAGCACCTCCCACACCTGTCCTCCACCCCAAAGAACCTACTCAACCTCGCCCCTGTCATATGCGCTCTGTGAGTAACTTTGAACTGTATTAGGCTGAGCCTGGCGCAAGAGGAGGAAGGAATAACTCCACTCAGAGCATCATCTATCTTCTCCCCCAGCTCCTCCTCCCACTTGCCCTTTAACTCCTCCACCTAGGCCTCCTCCTCTTCCTTCAGCTCCTGGTAAATCGCCGAAACTTTGCCTTCTCCAACCCATACACCCGAAATCACCCTGTCTTGAATCCCCAGTGCCAGGAGCAGCGGGAATTCCCTCACCTGCCGCCTCACAAACGCCCTCACTTGCATGTACCTGAAAGCGTTTCCCGGGGGTAGCCCAAACCTCTCCTCCAGCGTCCCTGGGCTCGCAAACGTCCCATCGATGAACAGGTCCCCCATTCTTCTAATCCCTGCCCGATGCCAGCTCCGAAACTCCCCATCCATCCTTCCCGGGACGAACCGATGATTCTCCCGAATCGGGGACCAAACCGAGGCTCCCACCTCGCCCCTGTGTCGCCTCCACTGCCCCCAGATCTTCAGCGTCGCCGCCAC
Organism: Scyliorhinus torazame; assembly: GCF_047496885.1. Classification (NCBI taxonomy): domain Eukaryota; kingdom Metazoa; phylum Chordata; class Chondrichthyes; order Carcharhiniformes; family Scyliorhinidae; genus Scyliorhinus; species Scyliorhinus torazame. Next base: position 194,092,866 of record NC_092715.1, read on the forward strand.
CACCGGACTCATAGTGTACCTTGTTGGCGAGAGCGGCAACGGTGCCATCACCAGCGCCCTCAGGCTCGTGCCCACACAGGACGCCATCTCTAACCTCTTCCACACCGCCCCCTCTCCCTCCATTACCCACTTACGGATCATCGCCACATTGGCTGCCCAATAATAGCCGCACAATTTCGGCAGCGCCAGCACCCCCCCTGCCCCTGCTACGCTTCAGAAACACTCTCTTCACCCTCGGAGTCTTATTCGCCCACACAAAACCCATGATGCTCCTACTTACCCGTTTGAAAAAGGCCTTGGGGATCACAATGGGAAGGCACTGGAACACAAAGAGAAACCTCGGGAGGACCGTCATTTTGACCGACTGCACCCTACCCGCTAGCGAGAGTGGCAGCATATCCCATCTTTTGAAATCCTCCTCCATCTGCTCCACCAACCGCGTCAAATTGAGCCTGTGCAGGGCCCCCCAACTCCTAGCTACTTGGATCCCTAGATATCGAAAGCTCCTTTCCGCTCTCTTCAGCGGTAGCTCGTCTATCCCCCTTCCCTGGTCTCCTGAATGCACCACAAAGAGCTCGCTCTTCCCTACGTTGAGTTTATACCCTGAAAAGTCCCCAAACTCCCTTAGGATCCGCATGACCTCCGCCATCCCCTCCACTTGATCTGCCACATACAGCAACAGGTCGTCAGCATACAACAACACCCGGTGTTCCTCTCCCCCCCCGGACCAGTCCCCTCCATTTCATGGACTCCCTCAGTGCCATGGCCAGAGGCTCAATTGCCAGTGCAAACAACAAGGGGGATAGGGGACACCCCTGCCTCGTCCCCCGGTACAGCCGAAAGTACTCCGACCTCCGCCGATTCGTAGCCACACTTACCACCGGGGCTCTATATAGCAGCCTGACCCAACTGATGAACCCCTCCCCGAACCCAAACCTCCGCAACACTTCCCAAAGATACTCCCACTCCACCCAGTCAAAGGCCTTCTCCACGTCCATAGCTGCCACTACCTCCGCTTCTCCCTCCACCGGGGGCATCATAATCACATTGAGGAGCCTCCGCACATTTGTATTTAATTGCCTACCCTTCACAAATCCCGTCTGGTCCTCATGAATCACCCCCGAGACACAGTCCTCAATTCTCGAAGCCAGCACCTTCACCAGCAACTTAGCATCAACATTGAGGAGCGAGATCGGTCTATACGACCCACATTGCAGTGGATCCTTGTCCCGGTTCAGGATCAAAGAAATCAGACATTGTCGGGGGTAAGGTCCCCCCCTCCCTCGCCTTATTGAAAGTCCTCACTAGCAATGGGCCCAGCAGGTCCACGTATTTCCTGTAGAATTCAACCGGGAACCCATCCGGCCCCGGGGCCTTCCCCGCTTGCATGCTCCCCAATCCTTTAACCAGCTCCTCCAGCCCAATCGACGCCCCCAAACTAGCCGCCTCCTCCTCCTCCACCCTCGGGAACCTCAGCTGTTCCAGGAATCATCGCATCCCCTCCTCCCCCGCTGGGGGCTCAGACCTGTACAGATCCCCATTGAAGTCCCTAAATACCTTGTTTACTCTCACCGCACTACGCACCGTATTCCCCCCTCTATCCTTAACTCCACCAATCTCCCTCACTGCCTCCTTCTTACAAAGCTGATGTGCCAGCATCCGACTCGCCTTCTCCCCATACTCATACGTCGCCCCCTGCGCTTTCCTCCACTGTGCCTCTGCTTTCCCCGTGGTCAACAGGTTGAATTCCGTCTGGAGGTTCCGTCGCTCCCTGAGTAGCCCCTCCTCGGGGGCCTCTGCATACCTCCTGTCCACCCTTAAAATCTTCCCCCCCACCCTCTCCCTCTCTCTCCCCTCCCTCTTGTCCCTGTGGGCCCTAATGGAGATTAGCTCTTCCCTGACCACTGCCTTCAGCGCCTCCCAGACTACCCCCACCTGCACCTCCCCGTTGTCGTTGGCCTCCAAATACCTTTCAATACACCCCCGCACCCGCCCGTACACCCCCTCATCCGCCAATAGTCACACATCAAGGCGCCACAGCGGACGCTGGTCCCTCTCCTCCCCCAACTCCAGCTCCACCCAATGCGGGGCGTGGTCCGAGATGGCTATGGCCAAATATTCCATTCCCTCCACTTTCGGGATTAGCGCCCTACTCAAAATGAAAAAAATCAATCCGGGAATAGGCCCTATGGACGTGAGAAAAGAAGGAAAATTCCCTGGCCAGCGGCCTGACAAACCTCCATGGATCCACTCCCTCCATCTGGTCCATAAACCCCCTGAGCACCTTGGCCGCATCCGGCCTCTTACCCGTCCTGGACCTAGAACGGTCCAGTGCTGGGTCCAGCACCGTGTTGAAGTCCCCCCCCGATGATCAAGCTTCCTGCCTCCAGATCCGGAATCCCACCCAGCATGCGTTTCATAAATCCGGCATCATCCCAATTCAGGGCATATACGTTCACCAGTGTCACCCGCACCCCCTGCAACCCACCGCTCACCATCACATATCGACCTCCACTATCCACTACAATATTCAGTTTCTCAAACGACACCCGCTTCCCCACCAGTATTGCAACCCCTCTGTTCTTCGCATCTAGCCCTGAATGAAAGGCCTGCCCTACCCATCGCTTTCTCAGCCTAACCTGATCTGCCACCTTCAGATCTGTTTCCTGGAGCATAACCATGTCTGCCTTCAGTCCCTTTAAGTGCGCGAACACCCGGGCCCTCTTGACCGGCCCGTTCAGGCCCCTCACATTCCAAGTTATCAGCCGGATTGGGGGGCTACTCGCACCCCCCCCCTTCCCCGCCCTCCCCGCCGACTAGCCATCTCCTTTTCTAGGCCAGCCACGTGCCCGCGCCTCCCGCACCCTCCAGTCCCCCAGGCGGCGGACCCCCGCCCCGACTACCTCTCCTACTTCCAGCTCCCCTTTGGCCAATGCAGCAGAAACCCTGTTGCCCCCCTCCCCCCGCTAGATCCACATCTAGCCATTTTGCTCCCCCCATGACACTCCCGTTAGTCAGCTGACCCCGGCCTCTCCCGCCATTCCATCGAGCCCCCCAGTGTGATAATCCCCCCTCCCTTTGGCAGTCAGTGTGCGCTCCTCTCCAGCACCACCCTTCCCCTCCCCCGGCTCCAGCCCCATCCTTCCCTAACGCGGGAAAAAGCCTGCGTTTTCCTGAGCCGGCCCCGCCCCCTCTGGCGCAGCTCCTTTTTGAGGCCTCACCCCAACTCCCCATCCCCGGGCCTCCACTCCCCCTCCTCCTCTGTGGGGGCCTGCCCCTCCAACACTGACGCCGACACTCTCCCACAGCCCCCACATCAAATTCATTCACCCATCCCCACCCAGCACTCAAACCAAAAGAACATTCCCCAAACGTAATAAACACAGTGAACACAGTAAACATCCCCCCACGACAAACCCTCAATTTGAGTCCAACTTTTCAGTCTGTATAAAGTTCCATGCCTCATCGGGCGTTTCAAAATAGTGGTGCCGATCTTGGAATCGCGCTGGCTGCAGCATACCGAACTTCACCCCCTTCTGTTGGAGCACCGCCTTAGCCCGATTGAAACCAGCTCTCTTCTTAGCCACCGCCGCACTCCAGTCCTAGTAAATTTGGATCTCTGTGTTCTCCCACCTGCTGCTCCGCTCTTTTTTGGCCCATCTCAGGACACACTCTCTGTCCATAAAGCGGTGGAACCTCACCACTACAGCCCTTGGCGGCTCTTTGGCTTTGGGTCTCCTTGCCAGGACCCGATGAGCCCCATCCAGCTCCATAGGGCGTCGGGAAAGCTCCCGCGCCCATCAGCGAATTGAGCATCGTGCTCATATATGCCCCGGCATCGGGCCCCTCCACTCCCTCAGGGACACCCAGAATCCGAAGATTCTTCCTCCTCGACCTATTCTCCAGGTCCTCAAATTTTTCCACCCACATCTTGTGCAGCGCCTCGTATGCCTCCACCTTCACCGCCAGGCCCAAGATCTCATCCTCGTTCTCCGAGGCTTTTTGCCGCACCTCCCGGATCGCCGCCCCTTGGGCCTTCTGGGTCTCCACAAGCTTCTCAATCGGCGCCTTCATTGGCGGCAGCATTTCTGTCCTCAGCTCCTCAAAGCAGCGTTTAAGAATCACCTGCTGCTCATGCTCCCACTGCGCCCACGCTGCTTGGTCTCCACCCGCCGCCATCTTGCTTTTCCTCCCTCGCACTTTTCGCTGCCCCAGGATCACTTTTTTAACCGCTCCACTCCTGGTCCAATCTATATAGTGTCGGGGGGACCTTGCTGTCACCTTCCCACACTGGAAGCCATCGAACAATTGCCGTTGGGGCCCCTCTGGAGATCCCAAAAGTCCGTTCCCGGCAGGAGCCGCCGAACGTGCGACCTACCTAGGCGTAGCCGCAACCGGAAGTGGTTTCATCAGTATGTCTGATAAATCAAGATGAATTAAACAATTGATCAGTTAAAGTTATTTAATAGTCTAACTGCAACCTCGTGAAGTCCATCAGCACTTGGACCTAATATTGAAGGTGTCTGTTCAATGAAGAGACTTTTGACTAAACAACATCTCTCACTAGTGAAGGACTGACTTTCTACTCTTCAGGAACAAAGGCCTCTCTGTATAAGGCTCAGCAGACAGTTTACTTTGATACAAGGTGCACAGTTTGACAGATGAACAAGAGCATTTAGTCCCAGCTCAGTATGCTGAGTGTAATAAGCCTGGGGCCTGGTTTTCAGAGTGTGATCAGGCTAGGGTTGACATAATGTCTCAGGAACAGAGAGCTGACACAGAGGATTCAATATATGTGAATTGCTAGGCTTTACTTACATCAAAAAACCCTTGCCCCCTCCCAAGCAGCATTCAGCACTAAATGATACAATTTTTACACATTCCCAATGCTCTTGTTCTCACTGAATACAATGAATGATTCACATTGGCAGTCACAGCAAATGTTTTACTATTTGAAAATCGAGACTGACACTCCACCTGACATTTTGAACTAGTATTCGCACTGAATGCCATCAAGGGTCCTTTTTTGCAGTGAAATGTATTGCATTGGACAGGTGTGAGACGTGGAATAATTTATTGGATTTCAGCTTTATAAGTTTATCTGAAGCTTCCAAATTATTGTACTGCTTTTTGTTCTATGCTTCAATGGTCTTTTGGCTTCCTAGGACCTGAAATGTTTTAATATTTCAGACAGACGAGAACTTGCATTATTGGCTGAACTTTGATCACTTAAATGTACTTACATTGATATTCTACTGAAACACACTCACATACACACATTCTCCAGCATGGCAAAAAGTGACTGAAAATCGTGTGATCCACCCCTAACACAGCAATTCCCATTTTTGCAGGGGCTGGGATGGGGGGAGAACTTAATTCACACATGTGCGTTTTAAATCAGCAGCTGGCTCCACACAAGTTGAATTTTGGCATGGCAGGAGTGTGAAACCCCAAGTGTGCAGATTAGCTCAACTGGAACAGGTTGAATTTCGTGGATTCATTTGGATGGCCAGCATCGCCCTTTGGAGAGGAAAGGTATCTGCTCCGGAGGACAGCTTTGTGGGGGTAGTAAGGGGCCCATTGGGGTAGGTCAGGTGGCCTACAGAATTGTTAAATGTAGGCATAAATGTGCGTAAAAAGTGCATCAACTCATTACTGTCATGCTCAGTGGAACTATCAACGAAGTGTGGATGTTAGCCCTTCTGGACAATTGCCATGCAAACCCCTACCTGTCAAAATAAACTGTCAAAACTGGCAGAAGCATTTGTCCAATATCCGTCAAGGGGAGCTGTTGAACTGTCAGGGTGCTTAAAACTCCTGTCTTTTCCATCTTTTCAAAAATCCTCTGGAGTGTTAAATATTGATTTTATTTTGCTATTTCACTCATCTAGCAAGCCAGAGGGCTTCCATTATTGAATTACTGCTGCATGACTGATTTCACAACCATCCAGTCGGTCATAACCTTTAAGCTCCCTGTGCCAGATTTGGGGGGTACCCCAAAGATGCGCTAGGGGAATCCCTCTCGGGACTTTACAGGTAGGGGTTTGCATGGCAATTTTCCAGAAGTTCTAACTTCCTCTGGGCATTTGCCCCGAGCTGGGAACCATCCAAAAGTGTGACTTAAATTGCAAACTTTTGATGGTTCCACCAGGGTGACGTTAATAGTTCCTCGGAAAAAGTTAGAAGAGTTGGAACCTCTTCTGACTTCTGATTAATATTATAATAACCATAACTGATTCCCCCATGGGACTTCCCCACACCTCAAATCTCCAGAGGGCTCCTACCACACCCCTGAGTACCACCACCCAAGAATTATCCACACTGCAGGTTTGCACCACGCAATACTACCTGACCTGACCCGACCCCCCCCCCCCCCCTTATGACCCATGGACCTGACCCAACCAGACCCCCATGTTGGCATACATATCTGACCCCCAACCCGACACCACCCCCACCCCCCCAATCTCGGATCATTGTGTGGGGAGACCATCGTGGCAGACCTGTTTGACAGTGACACAACTCATCATCTGGGCAGGACTTTGAATGATATCTTAGGGTGTCTGTTTGCTAGAGCTGCTGGAGAAGGTTCAAACTAATATGCCAGGGGGTGAGAACCTATGTAAGGAGTCAGAAAAAGAGGGAGCAAGGACAAAAACAAAAGGTAGAAAAGGGAATAAGAAAAGGGAATAAGAGAAACCAAGGACAATATTCAAACAGGGCAAAAGAGAAAACTATTGGGAGCAAGACAAACAATGTGAAAAAGACAAACTTAAAGGCTCTGTGCCTTAATGCACGGAGCATTTGCAATAAAGTACATGAACCAATCGCGCAGATAGATATAAATGGGTACGATATTATTGGGATTACGGAGACATGGCTGCAGGGTGACCAAGGATGGGAACTGAATGTCCCAGGGTTTTCAGTATTTAGAAAGGACAGGCATAAAAGAAAAGGTGGTGGCGTGGCACTGCTGGTTAAAGAGGAAATTAACACAGTATTGAGAAAGGATATTAGCTCTGACAATGTGTAGTCTGTATGGGTAGAGTTGAGAAATACCAAGGGGCAAAAAACATTAGTGGGTGTCATATACAGACACCCAAACTGCAGTGGTGATGTTGGGAATGGCATTAAACACAAAATTAGAGATGCATGTAATAAGGTAATATCAGTGATCATGGGTGATTTTAATCGGCACATAGATTGGGCAAATCAAATTAGCCATAATGGCGTAGAGGAAGAACTCCTGGATTGTTTACGGAATGGTTTTCTTGACCAATATGTGGAGGAACCAACTAGAGAGCAGGCCATTTTAGACTGGATACTGTTCAACTCCCATACTGGCCTCCCTGAACAGGCGCCGGAATGTGGCGATGAGGGGCTTTTCACTGTAACTTCATTGAAATCTACTTGTGACAATCAGCAATTATTATTATTATTAGTATTATTATTATTAAGAAATGTCTGAGCAATTGAATACATACTTTGGTTCTGTCTTCACAAAAGAGGACATAAATCAGACACCAGAAATGTTGAAGAATGAAAGGTTTAGTAACAAAGGAAGAATTGAGGGAGATCAATATTAGAAGAGAAATGGTGCTGAGAAAATTGATGGGATTGAAGGCGGTTAAATCCCCAGGGGCTGATAATCTGCATCCCAGAGTCCTTAAGGAGGGGGCTCTGGAAATTGTGGATGCATTGGTGGTCATCTTCCAAGATTCTACAGATCTGGAACAGTCCCTGCAGATTGGAGGGTAGTTAATGTCACTCCAATATTAAAAAAGGGTGGTAGACAGAAAGCAGGGAATTATAGACCAGTAAACCTAACATTGGTAGTGGGGAAAATTCTTGAATCCATTCTCAAGGACTTTATAGCGGAACATTTAAAAAGCAGCGGCAGGATCAGTCAGAGTCAGCATGGATTTATGAAGGAGAAATCATGCCTGACAAATTTGTTGGAATTCTTTGAAGATGTAACGAGTACAGTTGACAAAGGAGAGCCAGTCGATGTGGTATATTTGGACTTTCAGAAGGTGTATGACAAAGTGCTGCATAAGAGATTATTATGCAAGATTAATGTGCATGAGATTGGGGGAGTGTATTGAGGTGGATAGAAAACTGGTTGGCAGAGAGGAAATAAAGAGTAGGAATTAATGGGTCTTTTTCAAATTAGCAGGGAGCAACTGGTGGGGTGCCACAGGGATCGATGCTGGGACCCCAACTATTCACAATACATATTAATGATTTGGCTGAGGGAACAAAATGTAACATCTCAAAGTTTGCAGATGATACCAAGTTGGGTGAGAGGGTGAACTGTGACGAGGATGCAGAGATCCTACATCATGATCTGAACAGGTTGGACGAGTGGGCAAATCAATGGCAGATGCATTATGATTTGGATAAATGTGGGTTACAGAACAAAGAGATCTTGGGGCACAGGTTCATAGCCCCTTGAATGTGGAGTCGCAGGTGGACACAGTGGTGAAGAAGCCATTCAGCATGCTAAGTTTTATTGGTCAGAATATTGAATACAGGAGTTAGGACATCTTGTTGAAGTTGTACAAGATATTGGTAAGATCACACATGGAATATTGTGTTCAGTTCTGGTCAGCCTATTATAGGAAGGATATTGTTGAACTGGAAAGAGTTCAGAAGAGATTTACGAGGATGCTACCAGGAGTTGATGGTCTGAGTTATATGGAGAGGCTGGATAGGTTGGGTCTTTTTTCCTGGAGCGTAGGAGACTTAGGGATGATCTTGTAGAGGTCTATAAAATAATGAGGAGCATCAATAAGGTAGACAGTCGACATCTTTTCCCAAAGGTAGAGGAGTCTAGATCTAGGGGGCATTGTTTTAAGGTGAGAGGAGAGATATACAAAATCCAGAGGAGAAATTTCTTCACACAGAGAGTGGTGAGCATATGGAACAGGCTGCCAGAGGCAGTGGTAGAGTTGGGTACAATTTTGTCCTTTGAAAGCCAGTTAGACAGTTACATGAGCAGGGTGAGAATAGAGGGATATTGGCCGAATGCTGGCAAGTGGGACGAGCTTAGTGATAGAAACTGGGCGGCATGGAACAGCTGGGCCGAAGGGCCAGTTTCCATGCTGTAAATATTTATGACTTTATGACTCTATGAGGTTATTCACTTTGGAAGCAAAAACTGGAAGGCAGATTACTACCTGAATGGCTGTAAATTGGGAGAGGGGACTGTGCAGCGCAACCTGGGTGTCCTTGTGCACCATTCGCTGAAGGTAAGCATGCAGGTGCAGCAAGCGGTAAAGAAAGCTAATGGTATGTTGGCCTTCATTGTGAGAGGTTTCAAATACACGAGCAGGGATGTGTTTTTGCAATTATACAGGGCCTTGGTGAGGCCACACCAAGAATATTGTGTGCAGTTTTGGTCTCCTTTTCTGAGGAAGGATGTACTTGCTCTCGAGGGAGTGCAGCGAAGGTTTACCAGACTGATTGCAGGGATGGCGGGACTGTCATATGAGGAGAGATTGACTAGGTTAGGATTCTTTCCTCTGGAGTTCAGAATAATGAGCGGGAATCTCATCGAGACTTATAAAATTCTAACAGGACTAGATTGGGTAGATATAGGGAAGATGTTACCAATGCTGGGTGTGTCCAGTACCAGGGGTCACAGTCTGAGGATTCAGGGTAAACCATTTCAGGCAGAGATGAGGAGACATTTCTCCACCCAAAGAGTGGTAAGCCTGAGAAATTCATTATCACAGGAAGTAGTTGATGCTAAAACATTGAATATACTCAAGAGGTGGCAATATATGGCACTTGGGGAGAATGGGCTCAAAGGTTATGGGGAGAAAGCAGGATTAGGCTATTGAGGGCAGCACGGTGGCGCATTGTTAGCATTGTTGCCTCACGGCGCCAAGGTCCCAGGTTCGATCCCGGATCTGGGTCACTGTCCGTGTGGAGTTTGCACATTCTCCCCGTGTTTGCGTGAGTTTCGCCCCCACAACCCAAAGATGAGCAGGCTAGGTGGATCGGCCACGCTAAATTGCCCCTTAATTGGAAAAAATGAATTGGGTACTCTAAATTTATTTTTTAAAAAGGATTAGGCTATTGAGTTGGATGATCAGCCATGATCGTGATAAATGGCAGAGCAGGCTCAAATGGCCGAAAGGCCTCCTCCTGCTCCTAACCTCTATGTAACCATGTATCTATCATAAAGAGGAGGCATATACAAAAGCAGATGTGAAATGAGGTGCATTGTATTTACATTGGTGAACATTGTAAGCATGTAGTTAACACCCGTGCCACCAAAGTGCTCCTAGTATCTCTTAGCTTTCCCATCTCCACCACTATAACTTGGTGCTTGCCCAACATCCACAGCAGAGTTGAAGACAACCCATTGACTGCTATGCCTTGTTGTCTGTAATGATTTCAGTGGGTGTCGTCAGGAGGGATGAGAGCTGGAAAATTCCACCCCAGGTCTCCTTACTTAAGAAATGATATAATTGCATTAGAATCTGTTCAGAGAAGGTTCACTCAACTGATTCTTAGGATGAAGGAGTTATATGATGAGCAAATGTTGAGCAGGCTGGTCCTTTACCCATTAGAGTTTAAAAGAATGAGAATTCAAGAGAACTTGTTCCCTTGTGGGGAGTTTAGTTCTCGGAGACATTTGTGAGGACCACAAAGAATCCAGCACGAGTATGTAGAACAGAAAGAAATAACATTTATTTCCAATAACATATATATATATATATATACAACAGCAGCAGCAGTAACTCGCTTGCTGCTCACTCCTCTCCAGCTGGTTCCATACTGGCCAGCTTTATTTATGCAGGGAATCTGCGAATGATTTCTCCACCCCCCCCCTCATTGGGGAAGCTCATACTCCCTGAGGATTGTGGGATTGCCATTAGTCCCCAGCCAGTGGTAAGCAGATAGGTTATAACAGAGACACAGTTAAAGATCAGGGATCGCCCATTGACCATGGAGAAGAAGAGCAATTTCCTCCATGAGAGGGTCATTAGTGTTTGGAATTCTCTTTCCAGCGAGCATTGGACATTGGATCATTGAATATATTCAAGGCTGTGTTAAATTTTTGTCCAAGAAGAGAGTCAAAGGTTACGGGACAGGAAAGTGGATTTGAAGCCACAATCAGAACAGCTATGATCTTATTGAATAACAGTGTAAGCTCGGAGGGGCTGAATTTTTCTTAAATCTTGTGTTCCATTGTGTTCTTATACCTGATAACAACAACGGGAACTGGTGCAGGGCATTGGGTGTTGATCAAAGGATGGCACTTCAAGCATGCCATATTCCCTCAGAACTATACTCCACTGGTAAAATAGATTAACTTGGTGAAATTTTGTGGTGGGCGTCCTGGCTACAACCTTGTTACTTGAAGGTAAAACTTATATCAACTGGGCCAAGTTCACATTGTTGGCTGTAAGGTTGTAGTTTCCTCTTTCATTAGTTGGTTAGACTACACATTTTGCACCAATAGAGCAAATTCAACTTGACATCAATTATAATGTGTCCCATAATGACCTCTTGCTGTATGTTTCGGATCCGTTGGAGAGGATGGGAAGGATTATGGGCCTGTTGGGTAGGTTTGGCGGATTCTCGGGATACAATCTGAATGTAGGGAAAAGCAAGGTATTCCCAGTGAATGAGCTGGCACAGCGGGCTAATTTAGGGGGGATGCCATTTACGGTAGCGAGGGATAGGTTTAGGTACTTGGGGATTCAGGTAGCGAGGGAATGAACGGGGCTCCATAAGTGGAACTTAACGAAGCTGGTGGAGGAGGCCAGGGAGGATCTTCAGAGGTGGGATACAGTGCACTTAATGTTGGAGTAGAGGGTCCAAGTGGTGAAAATGAACATTCTGCCGAGGTTCTTGTTTATCTTTCAGGCTCTCCCGATCGTTATACAAAAGGTCTTTTTTCGGAAAGTGGACACAATTATCTCTGACTTTGTATGAGTGGGGAAGGTGCCGAGGGTGGGTGGGGAGGACCCTGCTACAGAGGCAGAGGCAGGAGGGGGGGTTGGCATTGCCAAACTTGCTTCATTATTATTGGGCGGCAAATGTGGACAAGTTGTGGCGGTGGTGGGAAGGAGAAGGGATAGAGTGGGTTAAGATGGAGGAGGAATCTTGTAAGGGGTCTAGTTTGAGGGCTATGGTGACAGCAGCATAGCCAATGGCTCCGAGTAGGTATTCAGGAATCCCAGTGGTGCAGTCCACGGTGAAGATATGGAATCAGCTGAGGAGGCATTTTAGGGTGGAAGGGATGACGGTGCTAACGCCGCTGTGCGAGAATCATGGGTTTGAGCCGGGGTGGATGGATAGTGTATATAGGAGGTGGAGGGAAGTGGGGCTGGTCAAGGTGAGGGATTTGCATTTGCAGGAAGGGTTCGCCAGTCTAGAGGAGCTAAGGGAGAGGGTAGAGCTGCCGAGGGGTAGTGAGTTCAGGTATCTACAGGTTAGGGGCTTTGCACAAAAGGTCTGGAAGGGGTTCCCTAGATTGCCGGGATACACCCTGCTGGAGCGACTGCTGCTTCCAGATGTGGAAGGAGAGGGAAGAATTGGCGATATATATAAGTGGCTGGGGGAGCAGGGAGGCGAGCGGCTGCTGAAGATCAAGGAGAAATGGGAAGCGGAGTTGGGAATGGAGATCAATTGGGGAGTATGGAGTGAGACACTGCGAAGGGTAAACGGGACCTCCCCTTGTGCAAGGATGAGCCTGATACAGTTTAAGGTGGTGCACAGGGTGCATATGACTCGGGTGAGAATGAGTGGGTTCTTTCAGGGGGTAACATGAGTGCGAGAGGTGTGGGCGGGGGCCAACGAATCATGCGCACATGTTTTGGGGTTGTGAAAAATTGGGAAGATTCTGGGCAGGAGTGTTCGCGGTCTTAGCCAGGATAGTGGAGGAGGGAGTGGACCCAGACCCTTTGGTGGCGATATTTGGGGTTTCAGAGAAGCCGGAGCTCATGGAGAGGAGGAAGGCCGATGTCTTGGCCTTCACCTCTCTGATTGCACGGCGACAAATTTTGCTGGAGTGGCGGTCGGCATCGCCACCGGGGGTAGCAGCATGGTTGGGTGATCTGTATGACTTCCTGCGGTTAGAGAAAATAAAGTATGAGTTAAGGGGCTCAGCAGGGGAGTTTGAGAAAAGGTGGGTGATGTTTGTGACCGTGTTTGAGGAGCTGTTCGTCGCAGCGGGGATGGGGGGGCGGGGGGGGGGGTGATGGGGAGGGGGGGGGTGAAAAAGGAGAAAAATCTGTACAAACTGTATAGTTGATTGTTGGGAAGAATGTTTCCCAGGGAGTTTTTTGCTGTAACCTACTTTCATGCAAGTTTGAATAAAATGCTTTTATTTTATTTTTAAAAATTTTTTTTAAATGTGTCCCATAATTTGAGTGTGAAGTGGCTTTCAACTTTTTTTGCTTTTTATCAAGTGGTATGAGAATAGTCTCACATCACGCTATCTTTGCACTGGCTGCATTGAAACTGAATTAACCTTTTAATGTTTACTAAAAGTGGGCCATCATTTTAGGACAGATTTAGGGGCAGCATGGTAGCATAGTGGTTAGCGCAATTGCTTCACAGCTCCAGGGTCCCAGGTTCGATTCCCGGCTGGATCACTGTCTGTGCGGCGTCTGCACGTTCTCCCTGTGTGTGCGTGGGTTTTCTCCGTGTGCTCTGGTTTCCTCCCACAGTCCAAAGATGTGCAGGTTAGGTGGATTGGCCATGCTAAATTGCCCTTAGTGTCCAAAATTGCCCTTGGTGTTGGGTGAGGTTACTGGGTTATGGGGATAAGGTGGAGGTGTTGACCTTGGGTAGGGTGCTCTTTACAAGAGCCGGTGCAGACCCGATGGGCTGAATGGCCTCCTTCTGCACTGTAAATTCTATGAAACATAAGAACCAGGAACAGGATTATCCATCTGGCCCCTCGAGCCTGCTCCGCCATTTAATGAGATCATGGCTGATCTTTGTGGACTCAGCTCCACTCTCCGGCCCGTACACCATATCCCAGAATCCCTTTATCTTTTTCTTAAAAACGCTTAAAGAAGGAGCCTCAACTGCTTCACTGGGCAAGGAATTCCAGAGATTCACAACCCTTTGGGTGAAGAAGTTCCTCCTACACTCCTTAAGTTGGGCTTATGGAATTCTGTTTATATAAAGAAGGTTCCTTAGGGAGTAGAAAATCGGGGACACTGGGAGAGCTTCTCCGTTTGGGAGACTCAGCGCCTGCCGGAGGTGGATTGTTGGGCAAATCACGAGGCAATTCCCTGTTCCTTGCCATACAAATTTATGCATGGTGAGGAATACGAGAGATTTCCAAGGGAACACCTCTATTCGGCCGCCATTTTAAGCCCCCTCTTTCCCCAAGTGTAGGGGAGTGACCTGACCCGCACCCCCGCCCTCCCCCCCCGGGGACCCCCGAAATAGGGAGAGTCCCCACAGATACCCGTTAATAGGGAGAGCCCCCACAGACCTCCTAAATAGGGAGACCTCCACAGGAACACTCAAAATAGGGAGACCCTCACAGCAGGGAACCCCCATATAGGGAGAGGTCCCACAGGGTTCACCTAACAGGGTGTCTGTGGCGCTCTCCTCGTGCTCTTTTATCCTGTGTCTCAGCTGCTCTCTCGTGCTCTTTTATTCAGTAAAAGCCAAACCCTGGATCTTACTATTGGGCTCAATTCTCACTTCTAATCTGTATGAATGTATATGCATGTGTTTTACCATTTTTCTCCTTACCTTTTTTGTAGTTAATAAACTAATTCTATCCTGAACTCAAGAAAGCTTGATTAATTTGACTTCTTGTTAAGCATAACTATTGGGTCTGGAAAAGGTCTCCATGGGAAAGGGAACCTTGGGCGGGATTCTCCGCAACCGGCGCGATGTCCGCCGACCGGCGCCAAAAACGGCGCGAATCAGTCCGGCATCGCGCCACCCCAAAAGTGCGGAATCCTCCGCATCTTGAGGGGCCGAGCCCTAACCTTGAGGGGCTAGGCCCGCGCCGGACTGATTTCCGCCCCGCCCGCTGGCGGGAAAGGCCTTTGGTGCCCCGCCAGCTGGCGCGAATCTGACTTTGCCGTGCGACGCATGCGCGGGAGCGTCAGCGGGCGCTCACGGCATCCCCGCGCATGCGCAGTGGAGGGGGTCTCTTCCGCCTCCGCCATAGTGGAGACCATGGCGAAGGCGGAAGGAAAAGAATGCCCCCACGGCACAAGCCCGCCCGTGGATCGTTGGGCCCCGATCGTGGGCCAGGCCACCGTGGGGGCACCCCCCGGGGCCAGATCGCCCCGCCCCCCCCCCCAGGGCCCCGGAGCCCGCCCGCGCCGCCTTGTCCCGCGGTAAGAGAGGTGGTTTGATTCTCGCCGGCGGGACAGGCATTCCAGCAGCGGGACTTCGGCCCATCGCGGGCCGGAGAATTGCCAGGGGGGGCACGCCAACAAGCGCAGCGCGATTCCCACCCCCGACGAATATCCGGTGCCAGAGAATTCGGCAACCGGCGGGGGCGGGATTCACGCCAGTCCCCGGCGATTCTCTGACCCAGCGGGGGGTCGGAGAATCCCGCCCCTTGTTCGATTAAACTTTGACGCTACCAGCAGAGGGCGTTAAAAAAAGACAGCACCTGTCATCGCTTCTCTGGGTTTATCACAATTTGGGGATATCCCAGCCAGATGGTGACAAATTGAACGGGTCTCGCCGAGATTAATAAAATTGAGAACCTCATCTGGGGGAGGTTGTAACAGCATGAACAAATAATGCAAGTACAGCAAGTGATTACAAAAGCTAAGGAACTGCTCATTGCAAGGGGAATTGCATGCAAAAATAGAGAGGTTGGGCTTCAGTTATACAGGGCATAGGTGAGACCACATTTGGAGCCCTGTGTACAGTATTGATCTCTTTGTTTAAGGAAGGATGTAAATGCATTGGATGCAGTTCAGAGAAGGTTTATCAATATCTGGAATGGGAGAGTTATTTTCTGAGGAAAGGTTGGACAGGCTAGACTTGAATCCACACAAGTTTAGAAGAGTAACGGTCATTTGATTGAAACATAAAAGATCCTGAGGGTTTTGACAAGGTGGGTGTGGAAAGGATGTTTCCTCTTGTGGGAGAATCTGGAACAAGGGTCACTGTTTTAAAATAAGAGGTCGCTCATTTAAGACAGAGATGAGGAGAATTTATTTTCTCAGAAGGTCGTGCGTCTTTGGAATTGTCTTCCACAAAACTCCTAAGTTCCCCACCACCTTGATCCTTGATCCGCTGCAATTGCATATTGCCACAACCGCTCGACAGCAGACGCCATCTCCCTGGCCCTACACTCATCCCTGGAACATCCCGACGACAAGGACTCCTATGCCAGACTCCTATTCATTGACTACAGCTCCGCCTTCAACATCATAATCTTAGCTAAGCTCATATCAAAACTCCAAAACCTAGGACTTGGCTCCTCCCTCTGGAACTGAATCCTCGACTTCCTGACTCATAGAACACAATCCGCAAGGATAAACACCATAATAATCACTTATTGTCACAAGTAGGCTTAAGTTACTGTGAAAAGCCCCTAGTCACCACATTCCGGCGCCTGTTCGGGAGGCCAGTACGGAAATTGAACCCGCGCTGCTGGTCTTGATCTGCATTACAAGCCAGCTGTTTAGCCCACTGTGCTAAACGACCAAAACCTCCTCCACAATAGTCCTCAATATCGGGGCTCAGCAAGGCTGCTTACTTAGCCCCCTACTATACTCCCTATACACACACGACTGCTTGGAAAAATGTGGGAACCAACTCCATCTACACGTTTGCTCATGATACGACCACAGTGGTACGATCAGTCAGAGTACAGGAGGGAGAGAGAGAATCTAGTGGCATGGTGTAATGACAGCAATCTGGGGCTGGTTTAGCACAGGGCTAAATTGCTGGCTTTGAAAGCAGACCAAGGCAGGCCAGCAGCACGGTTCAATTCCTGTACCAGCCTCCCCGAACAGGCGCCGGAATGTGGCGACTAGGGGCTTTTCACAGTAACTTCATTTGAAGCCTACTTGTGACAATAAGCGATTTTCATTTCATTTCATCTCTTCCTCAAGTTCAGCAAAATTAAGGAGCTGGTCATTGACATCAGGAAGCGAAGTTTTGTACACAGACCTGTCTACATCAATTTTTTTTAAAAACGCATTTTATTCAAACTTGTATCAAAGTAGGTTACAGCAAGTAAATACCCCGGGAAACATTCTTCCCAACAATCAACTATACAGTTTGTACAGATTTTTCTCCTTGTTCATATTCCCGTCCCCATCACCCACCCCCTCCCCACCATCCCCACCCCCCTGCGACAAACAGCTCCTCAAACACGGTCACAAACATCCCCCACCTTTTCTCAAACTCCCCTGCTGAGCCCCTTAACTCATACTTTATCTTCTCTAACCGCAGGAAGTCATACAGGTCCCCCAACCATGCTGCTACCCCCGGTGGCGATGCCGACCGCCACTCCAGCAAAATTAATTGCCGTGCAATCAGAGAGGCGAAGGCCAGGACATCGGCCTTCCTCCTCTCCATGAGCTCCGGCTTCTCTGAAACCCCAAATATCGCCACCAAAGGGTCTGGGTCACTCCCTCCTCCACTATCCTGGCTAAGACCGCGAACACTCCCGCCCAGAATCTTCCCAATTTTTCACAACCCCAAAACATTTGCGCATGATTCGCTGGCCCCTGCCCAAACCTCTCACACTCATCTGCTACCCCCTGAAAGAACCTACTCATTCTCGCCCGAGTCATATGCACCCTGTGCACCACCTTAAACTGTATCAGGCTCATCCTTGCACAAGAGGAGGTCCCGTTTACCCTTTGCAGTGCCTCACTCCATACTTCCCAATTGATATCATTCCCAACTCCGCTTCCCATTTCTCCTTGATCTTCACCACCCACACGCCTCCCTGCTCCCCCAGCCACATACATATATCCCCAATTCTTCCCTCCCCTTCCACATCCGGAAGCAGCAGTCGCTCCAGCAGGGTGTACCCTCCTGTCTACATCAATGGTGTTGAGGTGGAGATGATTGACAGCTTTAAATTCCTAGGTGTGCACATCACCAACAATCTGTCCTGGTCCATGCACATTGACTCCATGACTAAGAAAGCACAACAGCACCTATGCTTCTTCAGGAAACTAAAGAAATCCAGCATGCCCATATTGACTCTTAACAATTTTTACAGATGCACCATAGAAAGCATGCTATCTGGCTGCATCACAGTTTGGTATGGCAACTGCTTGGCCAAAGACTGTAAAAAACTACAGAGAGTCGTGAACCCGCCTCCCATCCATTGACTCGGTCTACACCTCCTGCTGTTTTGGGAAAGAAGGCTGCATAATCAAAGACAAGTCCCACCAGGTTATTCTTTTTTCCAACTTTTTCTATCGGGCAGGAGATACAAAAGTCTGAGGGCACACACTAATATGTTCAAAAACAGCTCTTCCCTGCTGTTCCCAGAC
Source organism: Scyliorhinus torazame (assembly GCF_047496885.1). Classification (NCBI taxonomy): domain Eukaryota; kingdom Metazoa; phylum Chordata; class Chondrichthyes; order Carcharhiniformes; family Scyliorhinidae; genus Scyliorhinus; species Scyliorhinus torazame. The sequence continues at coordinate 194,111,339 of NC_092715.1, forward strand.
TCCTGAATGACTCTCTCATGGACTGAACTTATCTCTTCACACACCTTCACTGCTGAGTAGTACTACCCTCTGTATGCTCATCCGATGCCTGTGCCTATGTATTTACATTATGTATTCATGCATGTCCTATGTTTTTTCATGTATGGAACGATCTGTCTGGACTTACAGAAAAATACTTTTGACTGTACCTCGGTACACATCATAATAAATCAAATCCAATCCAATCTATTCCAGTCCACCATAATAAACTGCTCCTTCCAGGAGCTCCATACCCCTTACTGTCCACGCATTTAGGCTCAATACGTCCAAAAAAGGCTTTGATATCCTGGTCAATCCAGGGTTGAAATTCAAACCTTACAGCATGCATTTCACTAAAACTATTAGCTTCCACTTCTGTAGCATTACTCACCTCCCCCTATCTCAACACCATTGCTACTGAACTCCTTAGCCATGATTTTCGCAACTTTCGATTCATTTTCTCCAAGGTTCTTCTTGTTGGCCTGGTCTTTCATGTGTCGTAAACAGCAACTGTCTGTTCATCCATCTCCATCCTGTCCCATATCAAATCCTCTTGTGCCATCGCTCCCATCCACATGGACTTAGATTGGATCCTTGTTTCACAAATCTTGGAAGCTAAAATTCTCCTCCTTGCCTACATTCAGTCGCTGTAACCTCCTCCAGCTTTACAGTTTATTGCTCCCCCTTGGTCTTCTGATTTTGGGCTTCTATGCATCTCCCCATCTCTTTGTCTCAACAATATTGGAGAGCCTTCAGCTACTGTAACCTTATTCTGTCTTTCCTTCTCTAATCTCTTCACCATTAAAAACTTCTCAAAACTCACCGTTTCAACTATACATGTACTCACCTCTGAAACTCTCCCTTCGTGGCTTGCCATCCATCCCCATTAACATTCTTACATCCTTCTTCACTCACCAACCCCATGGTCCACAACACTGACCCACCCCCATGCCACTGCACTGGGATGCTTTCCTAAGAAGTGTACTATATGAATGCACATCTGCAATTACTGAAGCATTAGTTTTGACACTGTTTTTCAATATTTTTATGAAAGCTTGCTATCATAGATAAACAAAGTTATAAACAAATGCAAATGGGAGTGCAATCTCAGAATATCTGATGAAGTGTCTACTCTGCTGTTTTATTCCTTTTTGTCGCGTCATTTTTTTGTAAGGACAAATTGGATGCGGCTAAAGCCTACGAATAGAAACTCGCTTAGTACGGAAACAAGGTTGTTGGCTTTTATGTCAGAAAAACATGCAGGTTATTAAAACTAATCAAAAATATTCACTGTTACTTTTCCTGAAGCTCATTTCCTGCCGATTAGGCCATATTGAACGAATCTAGCTCGAGCACATTGTACTGGCAGTGCAAAAATCATCATTCACTTCTATTATTCCTCTCAGGCACTGATAACTTGAAATTGCTGCAGCTTTAGAATGTGATTTTTGCTTTGTTTCAGAAACAAATTTTACTATTTGCTTGTAGCATATGTTCTGCCATTATCATACCCATTCAGCAAAATTGGAGATTTCCCGAAATGTCAGAAACAGTTCCATACATATTTCTCAGGTATTTGTTTTTACTTTACTTGTCACTTGAAAAAGAAATACCCAACAATGCAGCAAAAATGCCTTTTCAAAGTACCTGCCTTGTTCCCAAATTCAATTGACTGGAGGCAATAACAATCGTAAATTTCAGGAGTTTAGAATGAAGTGTCACATTGCATATGTAGAAGTAAATCTATTTTGGAAATACAGGAAAAGTATACAAGGGTATAAGACATACAAACAATTTCAACTTCAACTAGTCCAGGGACTTTTTTGACATGCCTAACTAGCTTCTACTACATCATTTTGATGAAGCCCCAAAGTCACATTTGAAAAGGCTGAGTTCACTGGAGGGGACAAAGTTAGGAGGGGAATCTAGCAGAAACGTTCAAATTGTTGAAAGGCCTTGAAAGGCTAGGGGCTGGATTCTCCGTGTCGAAATCGCGGCCGGTGCGGGGGCGGAGAATCCACTTTCACGCCGTAATCGGGCCCGGTGCCGGTTCGGTGATTCTCCGGGACCCGAAAATCAGTGTAATCACGGAGTACGCCACGCGGCTGGGGACCCATTGACAGAGGCCCGCCCAGCAATCCTCCGCTCCCAACCGGCCGAGTTCCGACGGCGTGGAACTAACCACCTATTGCCGGTCGGGATGCTGGCGTGGCGGCTGCGGACTCAGTCCATGGCAGTCCTGGTCGGGGGCGAGGGGATCGGACACCGGGGAAGGTTGGCCTTATAAGCGGCCGGGGATTAGATCCACACGGTTAGATGCTCAGGCGCGTGGCTGATTGGGGGGTCTCCTTTCTGTGTGTGGATCCGCCATAGAGCTTGGCGCAGCCGCTGTGCGCATGCACGGACTCCAAACTAGAAGTGCGGGGGCCCGTATCCGCATCTAAAGCTACGAGATTTACTCCGGGTCCCTGCTAGCCACCTGCAGGGCATTGAATTAGCTCAACTTGTTTATTGGAATTTCTGGATTAAAACCCCACCGTTTTTACGTCTGCGTGGGGACATAGTTCCATTTTGTGAGAATCCAGCCCCATATTTCCTCTGGTCAGCACAGTAACACAGGGGATAGCACTGTGGCTTCACAGCATCAGGGTCTCAGGTTCGATTCCCCGCTGGGTCACTGTCTGTGCGGAGTCTGCACGTTCTCCCCGTGTCTGCATGGGTTTCCTCCCACAGTCTAAAGGCGAGCAGGTTAGGTGGATTAGTGTCCAAAAAGGTTAGGAGGGGTTATTGGGTTACGGGGATAGGGTGGTTGTTAGGGCTTAAGTGGGTCGGTGCAGACTTGATGGACCGAATGGCCTCCTTCTGTACTCTATGTTCTATGAAACTATAAAACTATGGCCAATGAACAGAGAACAAAGGAGCATAGATTTAGACTTAAGAAGGAGAATGAAATATTTGGATTGGATTTGTTTATTGTCACTTGTACCAAGGTGCAGTGAAAAGTATTATTCTGCGTACCGCTCAGACAGATCATTCCATACATGAAAAGAAAATACATAGGGCAAACATAAAAACACAACGTGTAGACACAGGCATCGGATGAAGCATACAGGAGCGTATCCCTATTCAGTAGAGAGGATATGTGAAAAGATCAATTCAGTCCATAAGAGGGTCATTTAGGAGTCTGGCAACAGCAGGGAAGAAGCTGTTTTGGATCTGCTTGTGCGTGTTCTCAGACTTTTGTATCTCCTGGCCAATGGAAGAGGTTGGAACAGTGAATAAGCCGGGTGGAAGGGGTCTTTGATTATGCTGCCCGCTTTCCCAAGGCAGCGGGAGATGAAGACAGAGTTAATGGATGGGAGGCGGGTTCGCGTGATGGGCTCGCCTGTGTTCACGACTGGCTGTAATTTCTTATGGTCTTGGGCCGAGCAGTTGCCATACCAGGCTGTGCTGCAGCCAGATAGGATGCTTTCTATGGTGCATCTGTAAAAGTTGGTAAGAGTCAATTTGGACATACCAAATTTCCTTAGTTTCCTGAGAAAGTATAGGTGCTGTTGCGCTTTCTTGGTCGTAGCGTCAACGTGGGTGGACCAGGACAAATTTTTGGTGCTGTGCACACTCGGAATTTGAAGCTGTCAACTATCTCGACCTCGGCCCCGTTGATGCTGGCAGGGGTGAGTATGATACTTTGCTTCCTGAAGTCAATGACCAGCTCCTTAGTTTTGCAGACATTGAAGGAGAGATTGTTGTCATTGCACCATGCCATTAGGTTCTCTATCTCCCTCCTGTATTCTGACTCATCGTTGTTCGAGATCCGACCCACTACGGTTGTGTCATCAACAAACTTGTAGATGGAGTTGGAGCTACATTTTGTCAAGCAGTTGTGTGTGTATAGCGAGCAAATCAGGAGTTAAATATGCAGCCTTGCGGGGCCCCGGTAATGAAGACTATCATGGGGGGGGGGGGGGGGTGTTGTTGTTTATCCTTACTGATTGTGGTCTATAGGTCAGAACGTCGAGGATCCAGTTGCAGAGTGAGGAATGAAGGTTTTGGAGCTTGGTTGGGATTAGGATGTTGAAGGCAGAGCTGTAGTCAACAAATAGGAATCCGATGTTGGAGTCCTTGTTGTCGAGATGCTCCAGGGATGAGTGTAGGGCCAGGGAGATGGCATCTGCTGTGGACCAGTTGTGGCAGTATGCGAATTGCAGTGGTTCTAAGCATTCAGAGAGTATGGAGTTGATGTGCCTCATGACCAATCTCTTGAAGGACTTCACTACGATCAATGTCAAGGCCACTGGATGATAGTCATTGAGGCACGTTGCCTGATTCTTCTTTGGCACCAGTATGATGGTTGTCTTCTTGAAGCAGGTGGGGACCTCGAAATGGAGTAGGGAGAGGTTGAAGATGTCCGCGAACACATCTGCCAGCTGGTCTGCACATGATTTGACCTCACGACCAGGTCAGGACCTGTCGCCTTCTGAGGGTTCGCTTTCATTAAGGTCGATCTGACTTCGGAAGCGGTGAAGGTGGGTATGGGTGTGTCCGGGCTGCTGGGGCAGTTGACGGCGGTTTGATGGTTTCCTACTCGAACCAAGCATGGAATGCGTTGAGTTCATCGGGGAGGGATGCGCTGGTGCCAGAGATTCTGCTCGGCTTCGTTTTGTAGTGGTTATGTTGTTTAAGCCTTGCCACAACAGGCGAGAGCCTGTGACACTAGTCCGTGACTCTAGCTTGGTCTGACATCGTTTCTTGGCATCCTTGATATTGTTTATACCATGCATTGTTTGGCCTAGTGATTCACCCATGTTGTCTAAAGTAATGTGCTGGCATTTCCCAATCACTGTCCGATTTACAAGCTCAATCCGTCAATATATTGTCATCTCCCAAATCTATGCCCATTTTGTTCTCTGTTTAAATCTAAATGATCAGGTTTTCACTCCATCCACAGTTCCAAAAATATCCTAACCAAAATGACAAATGCTATCTTCTGTGATTATGACCATGATGCATAATCCCTCTTTCTCCTCTCCGCAGCCTTTGACATGGACAACCACAGCCCCCCCATACAGCATCGTTTCATTATTCGGCTCATTGAGACTATTCCTGGTTCCACTCTTAGCCGTCAAAACATATCCAGAGCATGTCCAACAATTGATTCTCTGATTCCTGTCCCTGCATCATTACATCCATGTAATGTAAAGGTGCTCAGCAGTGCAAGGATTAACATGGGTCTGGAGTATAGCACCGCTCTGGTATTATATTTGGGGCGGGATTTTCCGACCCCCCCGCTGGGTCGGAGAATCGCCGGAGGGCGGCCTGAATCCCGCTTCCGCCAGCTGTCGAATTCTCCGGCACCGGGGTTTTGGCGGGGGCGGGAATTGTGGCGGGGCAGCGGCTGCTGAAAGCGGCCCCCCCGGCGATTCTCTGGCCCGCGATGGGCCGAGTGGCCCCCCGTTTTCGGGGGGTCCCACCGGCGTAAATCACAACAGGTCCTTACCGGCGGGACCTGGCTCCAGGGGCGTCCTGCAGAGTCATCGGGGGGGGTCGCGGGAAGATCTGGCCCCGGGCGGGGTGCCCCCACGGTGGCCTGGCCCACGAACGAGGCCCACCCATCCGCGGGCGGGCATGTGCCGTGTGGGCACTCTTTCCCTCCGCACCAGCCGCTCTCAAGCTCCGCCATGGCCAGTGCGGAGAAGAACCCCCCTGCACATGCGCTGGCATGACGCCAGCACACTCTGGCACTCCCGCGCATGCGCCAACTCAAGCCAGCCAGCGGAGGCCCTTTGGCGCCGGTTGGCATGGCCTCAAGCCCTTCCGCGGCAGCTGGCGCCGCCAAACACTCCAGCGCCGGCCTAGCCCCTGAAGTTGCGGAGGATTCCGCACCTTCGGGGCGGCCCGACACCGGAGTGGTTCACGCCACTCCTCAGCGCTGGAGTGGCCCGCCCCGCCGGTTCGTGAAGAATCCTGCCCATAGAGTCACAAGGCTGAGAGAACAGTCCAAATAGAACATTCTAGAAGCAGCCTACCTGTGTGCCAGCAGCACTATGTGTCATGATATTCAAACACACACATCATGATAGACACACCAACAGACAAATCAGAACACACAACACCACAACCAATCACAGACAAAGACAGGAACCATATAAAAGCACAAACATGACACCTGGTGGACAGTATTAGCTGGAGACAAGGACAAGGACAGACCTGTTACATGACACACTCAGGGAGGCAGCACGTGCAGAGTATCCAGAACGAACTGTATATAAGAGTTAAAATAAAATAGAGTTGTACCACATACAACTGTGTTGGCTCATCTGTGCACCAGAGCACCCAACACCACATGGTACAGGAGTGGATCGATACCTGCCGGCATACCTCAGTGTACACAGACAACCAGCAGTGCCCAGGCAAAATGTTACAGCTCCCGGTTCCTCAGCCGCTCCAGTGCCACGGCGATCTCCGCGAAAACTGACGGCGATTCCGGCAAGTGTTCGAATTGTTCCTGGTGGCAGCTGAACTCCAAGACCTGGATGATAGCAAAAAAATTGAATTTCTCCTCACCATCGCAGGTGCAAGGGCAAGAGAAATATTCACAAGGTTCAGGTTCTTCAGGAGGCAGCAAAGGTACGATTACCAGGCAGTCCTGGACAAATTCTCCAAGTACTGTGACGAAAACGCACTCCAATCGGCAAGTAAAGGTAAGAAAAGCGGCAGTACTCACCTCGTGGCCGGGATCCCGGAGCCCGAATTCCCAGAGGCCGAAATCCCGGGCCTGAGTGAGGGCTGGGTCGAGGTCGGCGGCCATCTTGCCAAAGGTATCACGCTAGCACAGTTGCGCGAGCAGTGCGCAGAACCGGAAGTTTCGTTTGCGCATGCGCGAGATGCTGCGCATGCGCAGTCAAGAAAACGGCCATCGGTAAAGGAACCACGATCTGAGCATGCGCAGTCGCTTCCTACGTGCTACATACCGAGCGTCAGGATGTCAGAGGCCCCAGGCCACACCAATTTAAAGGGTAAACGTCCCAAATCCAATTTAAAAGGGAAACGTCCCAAATCAAAAAAACAAAAATCTGTTAAAGCTGTAAAACATCCTTCCCTCACCTGGAATGACAGCACATTGCCGCAAATTGACCCAGGAGATGAATTTGACCTCCGAAGAACCCTCCGACAAGCAGTTACCTACGCACAAGCCGATGATTCCGACCTCGAATACTTCGATGACGATCTTTACAGTGTTTCGGGACCTTGCGAGCCCAATGATAGCTCCGTGGTCCTATACGACTATGACTCGGACGAACCTTTCATGTTGCACATTGGCGGCCCCCACATTGAATCCGACGCAGATGCGGATTCATTTTTCGGATTTGAGGATCTTCAATCCAGCAGATATGACGTCCCAACTTATCAGTACCGGATGATGCTGCAGCCTGACATTAACAGACAGGGAGCGGTGCAAGCCCACGGAGAGCGCCCTGCTGCCACACAGAGCGTGGTCCACGTCCCGCTCAGCGTTCCCGACTCTATGAAAGAAGACATGCAAGACTCCAGAGTGCAGTCCTTGCATGAACAAGAAGTGACTCCAGAGTCACAAGCCTCCACAGCGATCTCGTGGACAGACTCCACAAAAGAAAAAATGCTTGACTGCGATGCGCAGTCCTTGCAGGAACAAGACCATGAGGGTCTAGCAACCTCTCCTGACCAACCAGCGGCAGACGATGCAAGTCTGCCATGCTCACATGAACAGCACGAAGGCTATGACAGCCTACCACGCTCCACTGCACAGCAGCATGACCATGACGGTCTCTTAAGCTACAATGAAGGGCACAGCGCTGATGACTGTTCAAGCCCAACTGAAGACAAGCCAAAGGAATCTCCTCTTCCAAGCCCGAAGGAAAAAGGTTCATGCGCTGACCTTCAGAATCATTGTAGCCGAACAGAGATTAATAATGCTGCACGGTCACAGAAGGATACTGAGGATTTGCTAAAGAAATTATCTGTATGTTGTGGTAGTATGTATTAGGGGTCATGTGGGACTGTGAAGCCGTGATGCTATTGGCTGACAGATCCCGGGTCCTGGTTGGCTGTTGACTCCTGCCTCCGCCCTGAAGGCGGAGTATAAGAACCCGAGCTTCTCCCCGCCGCTCCATTTGTTGCTGAACTGCTGGGGACAAGTCTCGCTTAATAAAGCCTCATCGACTTCATCTCTACTCATCTCTCTCGTCAGTCATTGTGCGCTACATATGTTTAACTTGCAAGGAGCAGACTGAGAATTGCCAGTGTTTTAGTACGAAAAAAAAAATTGGACAAGACATTGATCCTCAGTTAATGGAAATAACACAACCTGAATCATACCTACAGCAGGGACAAATGTCTCCCTTCAACTCAACACCGCAGAGTCCCAACTTCGGAGACCAGCAGTTAGTCAGTAATGACTCTTCAAACCTTGAGGGGAACATTAACTGCATTGAATCTAAACACACACCACTGATAAATGAGCAGAACATTGGAGCAAGAATCCTGAGGACACCGACATCGAGTAGCCAGATAACGAATTTAAAACCCGCAGCAGTTTCAAGTGAACCAAGTGTGCTTTCCACTAATGGTGAAGATGCAGATAAGGTCGACCCGATTATCCATTGTACCACACTAACCCCAGTGATTAAGCAGTTATGTATGGGGAGTATAATGTGGGCAATTGAGAACAGTAAAAGAGAGACTGTGACCATGCCAGTCCCAGCAAAATCAGACCCAGAGACCATGAAGGCATGTACATTAGACAAAGATACATATGAGGTACCTGAGAAGAAAAGTGAAACGGAATGTTCTTTGGAAAATAGTACAATGTCGATAGAAACATTGGATCCTATATTCGAGACCATACATATGGGAGAATTTTGGGGTAATAAACAAGGTTCTGCAATGTCTGGGGGAAGATTTAAAATTCCAAAGAAGAAAAGCCCAAATGAAGGACAACGGCAAGACAATGACAGTCCACCGACATGGTGTGCATCACCAGATGAAAACTCTGACAATTTACCCAACCCTAGTGAACAGCAAGCTGCTAATGAGGATCTATCCACGGGATGTGAGACGAGTGACGACAGCATCCCACTTCCCATGCAAAAGGTGCAAGGTGACAGACCTCGCCTAGTGCGTACCGAGGCACTCGACGATCACGGTGGGACCACTGACGACTGCGGTGGCGGCGCACCGCTTCCACCCTCGATGGCTCGAGCCTCTCCACTGGTTGGTGCATTCCTGCATGTTCCGACTCCAGAAGTGCAGCTTCAGGGAATCTCGGCTGCCTCCAGTGAACCTGTTGGGACTCCGGACGGGGGGCATCGATGGAAGGCAGACCGGACTCCAGATGGGGAGCAGCCAAGCGCCGACTCTGATTCGCGTACTCCGGACGGGCGGTGTCGCGGCCTCGGTGATGGCACGCTCAGGGTGACGGCGGATGCCACGGCGACAGGGAATGGATCGCGTGGCAGTCCCACTAGGTCGGCAGTGGCGACCAGCACCGGCGGTCCAAGACGGACACACCAATTCGCGCCATCGCCAGACGTTGATGCGAGTGACAATTCTCTCTCCAAGGCGACATGCTTCGACGTTTCTCTGCGAAGTCGCCCTTCCGGCACAGCAGGTGGCCGGAATCAGCGTGCACGGTCTCGGCCAACTTCCACATCTGGCACATTCATCGCCTTGCATGACATTAGTGATGGTGCTTCTTCAATGGCAACGACCCATCGGCTACAAGATGCCGTCCACCACAAACATAAAAAGAAAAAAGACTCCACTTTGTTCCTGGTATGCAGGGCGGATGGATTGGTGCGTAGGCGCAATCGGCGAGCTTTGCGCCGCCTTCCACACTCGCAACTGAACCGTACACACACGTCGGATCCTCCACTGGTTCCCAAGGATGACTTCGTGGAGATGCCACGGATCATGCCCCTTCCATCGCCACCCGTGACCAGGCCACAGCAGCTAAAATCCTCCCCATGCAGAAGCTAAGGCTGTTTCTGGGACCTTGCCACCTGTCAAATCCAGGGCAAACTTTATTGAAGCAGACAAGTATTTTCTCCCTTTTGAGTTGGCATGCCAGTCGAAATGTCCCCGCATAGTCAGCACATCATCTGACTGTTTACAGAAATTAATTGATAGAATTATAGAGACAATATGTGGTTGTTCTCAAGGACCACAAACCGACGAAGGCGTTCAGTTGCAGATGATTAAGGCCTTACTAACTACAGTAACATCTCAGCACATAGAAATACACGAAGGAACTGTGTTACAGGCTGTTAGAACGTGCTACAATATTCACCTGGCCAGCAAAAAAAAAAAAAACTTAATAAACCAAACCACAGCCAAGGCAACACCAACAAAGATGTTGAATGTTATATTTGCACGAATGGAAAACCAAGCACTGCACGAAGTGCAACAAATGGAAAAGTAGAGACTTCGGCAACAGCATCACCTCCAACAGTCCAATGTGAACCAGTGTGAACCCAAATCTCCACAGCTGAACCGGCTTGAGGACCAGCCCATTCTTGAGGCGGTCACCCATTAGACTGGACTTATAACGCTGTTCATACGTTCAAAAAGTTAAACACTACTGTATTATAACCTGTTGTTTATCGTTCCAGATATCGTCTGACCGGACCACTGTTCAAGTTTTTTTTTTTTCTCGCATTCATGTTTTGTTATGGTACAACCTTGTTAGTGTGCCGCACCCGACATCGCCCCATGTAAATAGTTACGTCATATACACATGCTGTACACAACACACACACACACTCTTAGATGCACTCACGACACGATTATATTTATAACCACGTAGGCACATATCTTTGTAAAAAGGGGGGATGTCATGATATTCAAACACACACATCATGATAGACACACCAACAGACAAATCAGAACACACAACACCACAACCAATCACAGACAAAGACAGGAACCATATAAAAGCACAAACACGACACCTGGTGGACAGTATTAGCTGGAGACAAGGACAAGGACAGACCTGTTACATGACACACTCAGGGAGGCAGCACGTGCAGAGTATCCAGAACGAACTGTATATAAGAGTTAAAATAAAATAGAGTTGTACCACATACAACTGTGTTGGCTCATCTGTGCACCAGAGCACCCAACACCACACTATGCATGCCAGTAATGGTGCATAATGCACTGTTCCTCTGAAGGTTGAAGGGCTGGAGGGGATGGCAGAGATTGGGAGTGATGAGGTTGTGGTGGAACTTGAAAGTAACGATGAGAATATTAAAACTGAGGCATTGATTGACTGATCCTGGACAATGTCAAACAGTTAATGCATTCATCACATAAATATCTTCTCTCACTTCATTTTGTTTGTTATCCTTTACAGAAAATGACTGCATTTTTTGGTCAGGAGGGTGGGGAATGGTCTATAATAAAATGGGCAAATTGTGCAGTCTCCATCTTTTCTCATTTTAAAATGAATTCAAATAGATCCTGCGTCTTTCTCTGTCCCTGCAGAATTTTTTTTTTCTCTCTCTAACACCTATTATACAAGCAAAAAAAAGTCCTCAATCTAGAAATTACTAAACAAACAGTTTAGTGATGAATGCCATCTGCGTGTTATCAGGACTAGAGATCTGTGCTCTGGGGATATGAAGGAATGGAAGTGCCATTTAATGCTAAACATGACTTGTTACTTAGGGTACTGACAAAATTCTATTAAAAGGCAATGCCTGCCTTGGGGAGTTTCATTTTATTATATCTGCTTGGATATAATACATCAGTTAGGATTTTTTCTTTCAAAGAATGAACAGTGCAAACCTGTTTTTTCAGAAGAGATGCAGTTTTTATTAAGTTTCATGTAAAACCCAGATCCATATTGTGATCAGTAACTATAAAATTGCAATTATAACAGAATGCACAAATTAATAACAAGGTGGCTATTTCACATTACAATTTCTTTGAAATTGAAATGCAGAGTATTAAAGAATATACAGAACAACTGGGCTGCTCTTTCAAACTGCAAACGGTTCCACTTAATATTTTATTCTATAATTTATGGTAATTTTGCTGGTGGTAAGAAATTGTCAGAGGATGACAATGACATTCAAAGAGAAATTGAAAAAAAATGACGTCTTTAACTATTTACAGATCCCAAGTTACTGGCTTGCATGGTGCTGCTGCCATGCGGTAGGCTGCTCCTTCAGTGTCTCTGTTCTCTCAGCCATGTGACTCTTTACATCATCGGTGCTATTCTGCAGTCCCACATTAACCCTTGCTCTGCCGAGCTTCTTTACATTCCAATGGCATACTGGCACATAATAAAACAATGAAACGTTCACAAGATAAATGGGATGAATTTTAAGTGGACCATCAGGTTCCCAGCATCAGAGTGAAAAGCCCACATGTGCCAGCAGCAGAACCTGCTTGGCAATTTTACCACAGGTGACCATCTAATTGGCTGCCTGTGGGCCAACCATCCAATTGCACCTTTAACTGTATAATAATAAAACTGCTGTTTTGTTGTGTGATAGGTGTTTAGATGGAGTTTGAGGATTATCTAGTCTCCCAATGGTACTCTGTTGAGACCATCGTGTTTTTTTTAAGCAGAACTATTTATTTATAGCATGTATTTACACATTTGAACCTCCACACGAATTAAGAGCATCTGCTTTCTCTTACTTCTCTGTCATGTGATGCAATATCATTATTACATCAGCATGGGCAGCACGGTGACAAAGTAGGTTAGCCCTGTTGCCTCACGGCGCCGAGGTCCCAGGTTCGATCCCGGCTCTGGGTCACTGTCCGTGTGGAGTTTGCACATTCGCCCCGTGTTTGCGTGGGTTTTGCCCCCACAACCCAAAGATGTGCAAGGTAGGTTGATTGGAAAAAAATGAATTGGGGACACTAAATTTAAAAAAAAAAAAATGTTTTTAATTATTACATCAGCATCATGTATGCTTCTGATGTTAACCCTTTACTCTACACCCACCTCCTTGGAATAGGTAGCCTCTGTGCATCCGGCCTCCTGTTGGAGAAATGCCCCAATGGTAGGAACATGTGGTGGAGATCTGATCTGGCCCAGTTCCCTGAGATGCGGGGGTGGGGGAGATGGATAAATCCTGGTCAAAGTTTGGATCACTGGAGACTTGCAAATAATGCTTTCAGTGAACAAAACATGAAAACTCAAATTATCATATACCAAATTTCTAGAAATATTTATTTAAGTCGTATTTTTCCACTTTCTCTAGATCTCTGCCAAGTCACTTGAGAACCAGCCATTCAGAGTTGCTTGGGAGTTGCTCATTCAGCAATGTTCACAGCCTTTGACATGGGATTTTAGGTAGTGCAGGGTAATACATAGGGCTTATGTTACAGGAACAGGTCATTTGACTGCATTGGTCGATGCAGGCATTTATGCCCCAACTCTCTTCATCAAACCTATTCAGCATATGCTTCACCTTAGTTCCTCTGAATAAGATCAAAGGTCTCCTTGTGAGCTGCTGCACTGCATCATGTAGACGGTCCAGACAGCATCTATTGTGTGCCAGCAGTGGAGGAGCCAAGTATTTAAGGTAGATGAAGTGTAAATCATGCATCCTGTTTTTTCCTAGATGATAAAATTGGTAATCTGGGGCCCGGGTTCAAATGTCACTGGAGCAATTTATATTAAAATGTAATTGAGGTTAAGTAAATTATGAAACCAGCATTGATTGTCAGTAAAAACTGGCCTGATGATTGTTCTAAAAAAACAAGCTTCTTTTGTTTTGTTGGACCTGTTGTCATCCATGAAAGTGAAGTATTCCACCACACTCCAAACATGGGCCTGGTGAGGGTGGAAAGGTTCTGAGAAGTCAGGAGGCGAGTCACTCACTGCAGAATGCCCAGTCTCTGACTGGTTCTTATAGCTTCAGTGCTGATGTAGCTTGTCCAGTTAGGTTTCTGGTCAAGGGTAACTCCATAGTGGGGGCTTCAGCTATGGATTCAGCGCAAGCTTGAGTCTTGTCCAGGTTCTGTTGCTTACCAGCATGGACTGGTTCAGTATCTCAACAATCATCAGCAAATTTGATTTGCTCCATGGGGTATCAAGAAACAGCTGAAGGCACTGGTTACAGCAAACACTATGGGCCCTGACAACATCCCACCGGTAGTACTGAAGCATTGTATTCCAGAACCAGCCACTCCCACAGCCAGGTGATTCATTAAAGCTACAACACTGGCATCTGCCCGATACATTGAAAAAGGTGTCCAAGTATATCCTGTCCACAAAAATCAGGACAAATCCAATACAGATGACTACCCGCCTATCTGTCTACTTTCAATCATCAGCAAAGTGATGGATGGTGTCATTGAAAGTGCTGTCACATGGCACATAATCAATAATACGCTGCTCACTGATGCTCCATTTGGGTTTTGCCAGGCTACCCAGCTGTCATGTGAGGGAGGTATTAGGAAATTGGGTCCAGAAATGAGACCGCAATGTAGCAGACAATTTACACCCACATCTGGCTGAGTTACATTGTCCCAGTCACAAGATGCCTCAGATCTATTGTTCTTCAGGATCAACCTGTCTGACCATCTATTAGCCCATTACAGAGTCTAATGGCCTCTTTGCCGGTCAGTGGCAGGTTAGTTGCATATCAATAGTATGGTTCTGTTATTTTGTACAAATAGGAGTCGGCAATCAGCCAAGATAAAGATGATGAGGTTCAAGTTTGGAAACCTGAGAGGATGGGAGGAGTTTAGAGAGAGAAAGAAAATTCTGTTTTGAGCAAGTGCAGAGCAGAAGACTGTGGAAATCGACCAGAGAAATCATGCAAGTTGCCACTGAGACAGACTTTGGAAAAGAGTTCTGAACGAATATCCCTAACAGAAGAAAACTTGCTTCATAAATGCAAGTATTGCTTTGGCCTGTCTGTGTAAGCAGCATGAGACCAGCATGTTTAGTTAAAGTGGTGTTTAATGAGAACTAGTGTGTTAAGGTGAAGAAACTGCCTGTAATCTGTTAATGTTAGAATTAAAGTAAAAGTTTTAATATTGTTTCCTTTTCTTTTGTTTTAATAAAATTTATTTATAAAATAACCAAGTCCTATTTCTTATCGTATCACTCCTGGAATAAATCAATCTTTCCACACCGACTTAAAACTTTAAAAATTGATGGTTCTGGTTCAGCTACTGAGCCACTATTGAGCCTAGCCAGGAATCTGTAAGGCATCTCCAGACTTCACTGCAGCCTTGATCCAATCATGTACAATCAAAGTAATTGCCCTTGATATCAAGGTAGCATTTGACCGAGTGTGACATCAGCTGCCCTACCAATACTGGAGTAAATAATAATAATAATTGCTTATTGTCACAAGTAGTCTTCAATGAAGTTACTGTGAAAAGCCCCTAGTCAGTTGGAAAACATTCCACTGATTCAAGTCTTACCTGTTAGAAAGGAAGATGGTTATGGTTGTTGGAAGCCAATGTTCTCATTCCCAGGGCATTGTTGCAGGAACTTCTCAAGCTCCTCTTAAGAACAACCATCTTCAGCTGCTTCATCAATGACTTTCCCTCCAGTATAAGATTAGAAGTGAAGATGTTCGCTTATGATTGCCATGTTCAGCATCATTCACAAAGATTCAGAAACTAGAGTAGTCCATTCTCACATACAGTAAAACCTGGTAAACATGCAGTCTTGTCTAATAATGGTCAGCATGGTGGCATGGTGGCACAGTGGTTAGCAGAATTGCTTCACAGCTCCAGGATCCCAGTTTCAATTCCCAGCTTGGGTTACTGTCTGTGCAGAGTCTGCATGTTCTCCCGCGTCTGCGTGGGTTTCCTCTAGGCGCTCCAGTTTCCTCCCAAATTCCAAAGATGTGCAGGTTAGGATTGGCTGTGCTAAATTGCCCTTAGTGTTCAAACACTGTGCCACCGTGCCACCCATAATCTTGCTCACTTTTAACAAACCAAAAGGGTGCATTACCTTTCTCAAAGGTAACGCTCCAAAAGGGTGTCTCAGCACCTCATATTAAGGGGTATCCTGGCAGTCCAAATGAATCCACCCAAGTACAGACCCCCTCTTACCTGGCCTAATCTGCACAGATTTCACACTCCGGCCAACCAAAATCCCACTTCAGTGGAAGCAGTTGGTAAGTTTGTAAAGCCAGCTGCCACCTTAAATTGCTCATTAGTGAACGTGGCTCGAATCAACTTTAACACCAGGAAAATGGAATTTGCCTTGGTCGGGGACTTGCCTGAGAATGTCTGGGTTTTCCGCTTCTGGGCCTCAGAAACTGAGTTGTGCATGCATCTAGAAATCCTGTGGTTGCTGAGATAGTTTAAAGTTCTGTAAATAAACCAGTTGTAGACCTAGAACTAGTGTCATCTCTGCATTGCTCTGAGGTAAGTCAGATATGTAAAATATTTTAAAATCTGGCAAATACACAGCAACCATCTTTCAACAGACATTCACCTGGGAAGGGTCAGGAAATTGCTGACAATAACTTTTGAATTTCCACATTTAAGTACATGTGGGTGCTGGAGGTTGCTGTTGTAATGACAGCAAACTGTCAATGCAACTGCGACTCTGGGTCAATATTCAGCTTAAATATACATTTTGAATAAATCTATAATTTGAGGAGATACAGACTTTTCTATAAACTGCCAGAATCTTTGTAGTATGATGTTAGTTAATTTTGACTTTTCCATTCTGGAGTTGCAGTTTATTCCATTTCCTCCAATGTATTAACACAAACTATTTGTCTTCTTCTTCTATGAATCTATGTAGAAAGTTTTAATACAGGTGAAATAATAGAAGAGACTGTCCACAAATACTGATGTTGGAACTTGTCTGCTTGTACATTGCAATGAATTCACACTAACAGATGCAGATTACGACCTGCTAGTGAAGACAGAACATTTCTTATGATAAGTAGCTAAGGGAGCAAAATAACAAAGATGAGAAAAGAAAATTAAAATGCTCCATCGACCAGTATAACCAAAGTGTGCAAACTGCACAGTATAGAAGTTTCAAGCACGAACCTCATCACAAAACATCCAAGAAGTTTTCAGTTAGAATGGACTTTGTACATTTCTCCTTTTCTGAATCAGTGAAGCAAGAGTCATGTAATTTACTCTCTGATTGTGTTCCATCTCTTTTCAGCCTTCAGGAGAAGAAGCTTGCATTCAGTGCGGTGAGAGACCACAAATAATGTCTGAAGATAACTATAAAATAGCTGACAGTCACACACTGCAGCTGACAGAGTGTGACTGTTTCTGGCTAAAACACCCACACACAAAAATTTTCCAACTTGTAAGGTCTCGCTGAGATAGTTTTTTTTAATACAATACTTTGGAACCGTAGACATTTGTTTTGTGTTAAAGTATCATATGTTGTGCACTGAAAATGCAAACATCAAGTTTTAAAGTTCTTCAATGAGTTACAAATATCTACAGTTGGATTACCAAATGAGATGGAGGAATAAAACGCAGGTTAGTTGACCTGAGGCTGCCTAGAAGGTTGGTGTAGGAAAATGTGGATTATTGAACTATAAGTCTTTACATTTCATTTTCACATGTAAAGGTGTGGGATTATTGTTATTGGTTTGCCTTTGTTATCGAAGTCGCCCATTGCTTGGGTGCATAGAGTCATATGTAGTGTTCAATTGTTTTGTGTTTGTGTGCCTGTTGAATGCTCACTTTGTGTATTTATTTAGGTCTGGGTGACTGAGAAACAGGAACTAAACAGCTGGCAAGAAGCTGTAAGTATGAGGACAGACATTTTAAAAGTTCTCTGAATCAAGCAACTGTACGCATAGAATCTTGTGTGTCATCTCGGTATATCCCCAAGGCATAATCTGTTGGACATTCTGATGTGGCTGTGGGACCTGATTACAGACCTGCGTGGCGTTCCACAATACGGGCAAGAATTGTCTGCTCAGTAGAGCTCCCGATTCGTCTTCTTTTAGTCTTGTCGCAATATACTGGCTGGAATTCACTGGTTGTTGTGATTCAAGTTTCCCGCCGGCAGCGCAGCCCTGCCAGCGGGTTTTGCGATGGCGTGGGATGGTTACAATGGGAAATCTCATTGACAATCGGCGGAAGATAGAATCCCACCGCCAGAGAATGGCGCACAGCCGAGAATCCTGCCCATTGTCGTGTGTGGGTGAAGACGAAAGCAGTGTATTTCGGAATACAACGAGAAGTGTGTGAAGCAGTTGCGAAGGTATGCACACAGGAAACACCTATGTGTGAGTTGATTACAATGTACTTGACCAGCCCAAAATCTTGCTCGTCTGTCCCAAATGGCTTGACAAGTCAAGTTAACCGGGGATGTGGTTGGTGGCAGTGGATCATCCAGAGCCCTTATTTTTCGAATGTGATAGAGGATTCTACAGTTCCATCAATGGAATATCATTTCCTCCTCTTCATCTTTAAGGCAGCTTCTTTTTTTGTGCATTTGGAAAAGAATAACTGAAGATAGGCATTTTGCTCACATGTGAACACCATCCTGCATGCTAGCCTCACCTATTGTGGCCTGAGAGCCAACACATTTACCAGGATGCGGCCGTTGCCATTCACAAGTTCTTACACGGAGCCGCAGGTGATGGTTTGGTGAGTGTCGAGGATCATGTGCAGTTATCCATCCAGCTATGAAGTATGATGTAGCTGAGTTCTGCAAATGGTACGATGTCTGATACACTTACCCCCAAAGCCAAGGGATAAATCCGCATTTTGTGATATGTGAATTATTTTTTTAGGTCTGCCTCTCAATTGTATCGCATGGCAATTTGAAAAAATAGAAAGCAACGTAAATACTCAACAATTCACCTTCAGAAAAAAAAGAAACCGACATGAAAAGAAAATGAAAAGTGCAAACTCATTGATGAGTTTCAATTATTATTTTTGTAGCATTCATAAGTTAACTAAGTGTTCAGTTGAAAACAGTCAGGCAGCAATTTTCAACATTCACGCACATCAGTCAGGCTGTGTGTGTGGAGTTTATTCCACCTGCTCGATACCAGCAGTGTGAAACCCAAAACAGTTTCAAGTTCAGGCTTCTTTTGCATTGTGTTGGCAAACTGCTCAATATTTAGCGAGTATTCCTCAGCAGTTACTTGGGATTGAGGTTGATTTGCTTCCATGCAGATTCATTGGGTTCTGAGCTAGCCGAGAAGTCCAATGCATGATCTAAAAACTGTCACAATTGGGGCAGATGGTGCTTGAAGGGTCAGGCAGAGGGTTTGGAGGGTTGTGCACTCTCTCCGACCCTCTCACTCCATTTCCTCATGTTCCCAAACATCTCCAATGTGCCTTCCCAGATAACCTTCTCAACGTTTTTTCAGTCAAAAGCCAAGGACTGCTATGAGACGGCAGGTTGACCTCAGCAGGGATGCTTTGAGCACATCCCTAAACCATTTTGGCAGCTACCAGAGAGTTCCAAGGAGGACACTTGCTTTGCGAGTCAGGCAAAATGAACAACATGTCCTAGCTAGCGGAACTGGTTTTGAGAGATAAGCAGCTGGCTGCAAGGCATGCTAGCTTCGGTAAGGGTGCTGTTATTGACCGGCCTTTCTTGCCATCAGATTTGAAAAATCGTGAAAAGGCACCACTAGCAGTACTTCTCTAGTGTTTTGGAATGTCTGCTGCAGGTTGTCCAAGTTTCAATGGCTGAAAGGAGTGTGGGGATCACTGCAGTGTAGTGAAACATGACCTTAGATTTGGGATCTTGGTCCTCAAATTCTCTTTTCTTCAGTTGGCCAAAGACTGAGCTAGCACGCCACAGGTGATAAATTTCATCGTCCATGCCTGCCTCCGTTGAGAGGAGACTCACAAGATGTGGGAATTCCCAAGGTATTACCTAGGCCCAACAGTCTTCAGCTGTTTTATCGATGACCGGTCTTCCATCATAAGGTCAGACGTGCGAGTGTTTGCAGATGACTGCACCATTCGCGACTCCTCAGATACGAAGCAGTCCATGTCCAAATGCAGAAAACAATGGACAATATCCAGGCTTGTGCTGACAAATGGCAAGTAACACTCATGCCACACAATGGCCATCACCAACTAAGAGAGAATCTAACCATCGCCCCATGAATTTAAATGGAATTACAATTGCTAAGTCCCCCACTACCAACATCCTGGAGGTTACCACTGATCAGAAACTGAATTGGACTGGCCATATATATATACTGTGAGCAGGTCAGAGATGAGGAATCCTATGGTGAGTAACTCACTTCCTGACTGCCCAAAGCCTGTCCACCATCTAGAAGGCACAAGTCAGGAGTCTGGAACACTCTCCCCCTGCCTGCTTGAGTGCAGCTCTAATAACACTCAAGAAGCTTGACACCACCCAGGATAAAGCAGCCCACTTGACTGGCACCCAATCCACAAATATTCACTCCATCCACCAACAATGCAATGTGTGTACCATCTACAAAGTGCACTGCAGAAACTCACCAAGGTTCCTTAGAAAGCACCTTCCAAACCCACAAATCTAGATGGAGAAGGGCAGCGCATAAATGGAACACTGCCACCTGGAAGATCCCACCCACTCCCTTCCCAAGCCACTCACCATCCTGACTTGTGAAAATATATGGGCATTCCTTCACTGTCACTGGGTCAAAATCCTGGAAATCCCTCCCTAGCAGAACTGTAGGTCTACCTACATCACATGTGGTTCAAGAAGGCAACTCACCACCACCTTGTCAAGAGCAATTGGGGATGGTCAATAACTTCTGGCCTAGCTACAATGCTCACATCATGTCAATGAATAAAATAAATATGTCTTCCTGGGTGGGTAAACAACTGCAGTGTTAAAATGAAAAACACATATCGAAACATTGCCAGTTAAACCATTGAAAGAGATCATTATTCTACATAGGTGTTATGCAATTCGTGCCATTTGTGTATGGGCCTTTATATTACATTTCTTGCCAAATTCTTTTAAAAAGTACCATTCACTTCTGCAATTCTGGGAGGTTGGCCTCTATTCTTTTGGTTGTGCATGGAGTACGTCAAAAAGAAGTCAGTTAAATCCATAATGTTGATTACTAATTGAGGGGAGCAAACGCCAGAAACAATTCAAAGATATCACTAATCAGAGAGCTAATTGAATAGGAATAACCTTAGCATAGGCATCACTTTTCAGGCACCACCAGGTAGCCAACACTATGCCTCCATGGACAGGTTATGGAATTTGCTTATACAAGTCCTGAATGAGAGCACTATATTTCATATAGTGGCACCCCAGGTATTGGAAATGACATTGATATGGAGATCTAACATCGTATGCAATTCTCCTTCATGCCTAAGGGCGAGAGTCTTTGACAACTGTGACATACGTGCTGATAACAAGACCCTCGTGTACAAGGCAGTCGTTCTTCCAACTCTTGTATAAAGCTCAGAAACATGGACGATGTGCAGATGCCACCTCAAGCCCTGGAGAGGTACCATCAACGTTGTTCGAAATAGATTCTCCGCATCAGCTGGGGGGATAGGGCATACTAACATCAGTGCCCTTGTAAGGGTCAACTCCACTGGGCCGGCTTAGTGCTTAGGATGTGAGAGTCCCCACTGCCAAAGCAAATCTTCTTTGCCCAGCTCAAGGAAGCTTCCGAATAAGAGAAGGATAAAGGAAGCACTTCAAAGACACCCTGAAGTCTTACCTCAAGAAATGCAACATAGATGTCAACACCTGGGAAATCCTTACTCAGAAGAGGCCTACTTGAGGAACCTCCTGTTTGAAGGGACACATGGAGTCTGGCATAGAGCCTGTCCCTGTTGCTCAGAAGGGAAGGGGGGAGAGGAGTAGAGCATTAGTCATTGGTGACTCTATAGTTAGGGAGATAGATAGGAGATTCTGTGGGAATGCGAGAGACCCGTGGTTGGTGTGTTGCCTCCCAGATGCAAGGGTCCGTGATGTCTCGGATCGTGATTTCGGGATCTTTAAGGGGGAGGGGGAGCAGCCCCAAGTCGTGGTCCACAAAGGTACCAACGACATAGGTAGGAAAAGGGATAGGGATGTAAGGCAGGAATTCAGGGAGCTAGGGTGGAAACATAGATCGAGAACAAACAGAGTTATTATCTCTGGGTTGTTACCCGTGCCATGTGCTAGCGAGACGAGGAATAGGGAGAGAGAGCAGTTGAACACGTGGCTACAGGGATGGTGCAGGAGGGAGGGTTTCAGATACCTGGATAACTGGGGCTCATTCTGGGGTAGGTAGGACTTCTACAAACGGGATGGTCTACACCTGGGCCAGAGGGGTACTAATATCCTGGGGGGGAAATTTGCAAATGCTCTTCGGGAGGGTTTGAACTAGTTCAGCAGGGGTCTGGGAACCTGAATTGTAGCTCCAATATACAGGAGGTTGAGAGTAGTGAGGTCAGGAGTAAGGTTTCAAAGTTGCAGGAGTGTACTGGCAGGCAGGAAAGTGGTTAAAAGTGTGTCTACTTTAATGCCAGGAGCGTCCGAAATAAGTTGGGTGAACTTGCGGCATGGGTTGGTACCTGGGACTTCGATGTTGTGGCCATTTCAGAGACATAGATAGAGCAGGGACAGGAATGGTTGTTACATGTGCCGGGGTTTAGATATTTCAGTAAGCTCAAAGAAGGTGGTATAAGAGGGGGAGGGGTGGCATTGTTAGTCAAGGACAGTATTACGGTGGCAGAAAGGACGTTCGATGAGGACTCGTCTACTGAGGTGGTATGGGCTGAGGTCAGAAACAGGAAACAAGAGGTCACCCTGCTGGGAGTTTTCTATAGGCCTCTGAAAAGTTCCAGAGATTGCAAAGATGATTTTGGATAGGAGCGAAAGTAACAGGGTAGTTGTTTTGGGGGACTTTACCTTTCCTAATATTGACTGGAAATGCTATAGTTCGAGCAGCTTAGATGGGTCTGTTTTTGTCCAATGTGTGTAGGAGGGTTTCCTGACACAGTATATAGATAGGCCAATGAGAGGCAAGGCCATATTGGATTTGGTACTGGGAAATGAACCTGGACAGGTGTTAGATTTGGAGGTAGGTGAGCACTTTGGTGATAGTGACCACAATTCGATTACGTTTACTTTAGCGATGGAAAAGGATAGGTATATACCGCAGGTCAAGAGTTATAGCTGGGGGAACGGCAATTATGATGCGATAAGGCAAGACTTAGGATGCATAGGATGGGGAGGGAAACTGCAGGGGATGGGCACAATTGAAATGTGGAGCTGGTTCAAGGAACAGCTACTGCGTGTCCTTGATAAGTATGTCCCTGTCAGGCAGGGTGGAAGCGGTCGAGCGAGGGAACCATTGTTTACTAAAGTAGTTGAATCACTTGTTAAGAGGAAGGAGGCTTATGTAAAGATGAGACGTGAAGGTTCAGTTAAGGCGCTCGAGAGTTACAAGTTAGCTAGGAAGGACCTAAAGAGAGGGCTAAGAAGAGCCAGGAGGGGACATGAGAAGTCTTTGGCAGGTAGGATCAAGGATAACCCTAAAGCTTTCTATAGATATGTCAGGAATAAAAGAATGACGAGGGTAAGAGTTGGGCCAGTCAAGGACAGTAGTGGGAAGTTGTGCGTGGAGTCCGAGGAGATAGGAGAGGTGCTAAAGAATATTTTTCGTCAGTATTCACACAGGAAAAAGATAATGTTGTCAAGGAGAATACTGAGACACAGGCTACTAGACTAGAAGGGCTTGAGGTTCTTAAGAAGGTGGTGTTAGCAATTCTGGAAAGTGTGAAAATAGATAAGTCCCCTGGGCCGGATGGGATTTATCCTTGGATTCTCTGGGAAGCTAGGGAGGAGATTGCTGAGCCTTTGGCTTTGATCTTTATGTCATCATTGTCTACAGAATAGTGCCAGAAGACTGGAGGATAGCAAATGTTGTCCCCTTGTTCAAGAAGGGGAGTAGAGACAACCCCGGTAACTATGGACCAGTGAGCCTTACTTCTGTTGTGGGAAAAGTCTTGGAAAGGTTGATAAGAGATAGGATGTACAATCATCTGGAAAGGAATAATTTAACTAGAGATAGTCAACACGGTTTTGTGAAGGGTAGGTCGTGCCTCATAAATCTTATTGAGTTCTTTGAGAAGGTGACCAAACAGGTGGACGAGGGTAAAGCAGTTGATGTGGTGTATATGGATTTCAGTAAAGCATTTGATTAGGTTCCCCACGGCAGGCCATTGGAAAAAATACAAAGGCATGGGATTCAGGGTGATTTAGCAGTTTGGATCAGAAATTGGCTAGCTGGAAGAAGACAAAGGGTGGTGGTTGATGGGAAATGTTCAGCCTGGAGTCCAGTTACTAGTGGTGTACCACAAGGATCTGTTTTGGGGCCACTGCTGTTAGTCATTTTTATAAATGACCTGGAGGATGACGTAGAAGGATGGGTGAGTAAATTTGCCGATGACACTAAAGTCGGTGGAGTTGTGGACAGTGCGGAAGGATGTAACACGTTACAGAGGGAAATAGATAAGCTGCAGAGCTGGGCTGAGAGGTAGCAAATGGAGTTTAATGCAGAAAAATGTGAGGTAATTCATTTTGGAAGGAATAAATAACAAGAAGACAGAGTACTGGGCAAATGGTAAGATTCTTGGTAGTGTGGATGAGCAGAGAGATCTTGGTGTCCATGTACATATCCCTGAAAGTTGCCACCCAGGTTAAGATGGTTGTTAAGAAGGCGTACGGTGTGTTAGCTTTTATTGGTAGAGGGATTGAGTTTCGGAGCCATGAGGTCATGTTGCAGCTGTACAAAACTCTGGTGCGGCCGCATTTGGAGTATTGCTTGCAATTCTAGTCGCCGCATTATAGGAAGGATGTGGAAGCATTGGAAAGGGTGCAGAGGAGATTTACCAGAATGTTGCCTGGTATGGAGGGAAGATGTTATGAGGGAAGGCTGAGGAACTTGAGGTTATTTTCTTTACAAAGAAGAAGGTTAAGAGGTGACTTAATTGAGGCATACAAGATGATCAGAGGATTGGATAGGGTGGCAGTGAGAGCCCTTTTCCCCAGATGGTGATGTCTAGCACGAGGGGACATAGCTTTAAATTGAGGGGTGATAGATATAGGACAGATGTCAGAGGTAGGTACTTTACTCAGAGAGTAGTAAAGGCCTGAAATGCCCTGCCTGTAACAGTAGTGGACTCGCCAACATTAAGGGCATTTGAATGGTCATTGGATAGACATATGGACGATAAGGGAATAGTGTAGATGGGCTTTAGAGTGGTTTCAAATGTCGGCACAACATCGAGTGCCGAAGGGCCTGTACTGCACTGTAATGTTCTATGTTCTATGCTCTAATTCTTCAAGGACACTCACCGGCAAGAGAAGACCTGGAAAAGGAGCCTGACTAAGGAGTATCAGTGATCTAGAGTCCAAGGACCTGTCCCATCTCCCGGAAACACCTGCCAAATGTGAGGTCGAAGGTGCAGGCTCTAGGATTGGGCTGATCAGCCACGTAAGGGCCCACAAAACCGACAGAACTCATGGCCACTAACACAGAGTTTCTTAGATGGGCTCTCATACCTGTTAGAAAATGATCACCGAAGAAGGAAAATAGAAGATTTCAAATAGTTTAATGGTATCAGGGTCAGCCACTTCTGATTTACCAGTTCATTGTAGCTTTAATAAGAAGACAAAATGTGACTTTTTCGGTCGGAACAGCCATGAAATTTAGAGAAAGATTATATCCTGTAGGGATCAGGCAGAAAGTTCCTGATCGGTGTTTATCTATATTTTCTTCGAAAGATCTGCTAAGAAAGCTATTCCTGGAACCTGACTGATAGATTGGTCTGTTTAATCTTTCATGAACTGGTTCAAGATTGCTGTGCTATTTGAACTGGCTTCAGCAGCTTGTTGTCACTGCTTGCTGCTGTGAATGACTGTTTGGTTGTTTAGCCTAATCTTCACTCAGGGTGCTCCATCAGAGATTATTTTGCACACAATGTTTTGCTTCATTTCACAGTTTGTCAATGGGAACTTTTACACACTGGGTGTGGGAAACAAATCTGGATAAGTTTGAATTGCAGCATGATGCACGATTAATTGCACAAAGACTAAAGTTGTGTACAACTGTGGTTTTATTACAGTCAGATGCGAGGCCTCCTGCTGCAGCTGGCGAAATGGCAGGTCACTGGAGGTCATGCATATTTATACAGTTCTCCCTGGGTGGAGCCAGCCGGCAGGAGCTACCGGCGAACCTGTAGTGCAGGTCCTACCTTGCATTTCCTATTACAGTGGATCACCACATTCACCCCCTGTTAAAAATGAGTCCGGCGGGGGTGACGTGAAACTATATACAATTAGTGGAATTATGTACTGTGGTAGGGAAAGAAAAGTCCATGTTGACAGTCCGGAGTCCGTCAAAGGTTCAGCTGGTCCGGTGCTTTGGTGCTTCGTTGGGATCGGCGTAACGGTGGCGGCGAAGTCGGTGCTGGCGGTGGTGGAGGTGGCACCGATGGCGGTGGTGGCGGTGCTGATGCTGGCCAGTCATCGCTGAACTCAGGGAGCGTGCAGAAGTCCTCTTCGTCCTCTTTTGCGGAAAAGGGGAGTGGGTCGGTGGTCTGGTGGGGTCAGTACTGGCGGCGCGGTGGGAGGTGGGGGAGGGGCGCATTGGTGGGGGTGTGTGTTGGGGTGGAACCTGACGGTGCCAGGTCCCTGAGTGAGATAGTATCTTGGCGGCCGTCGGGGAACTCAACGTAGGCATATTGAGGGTTGGCGTGTGGAGCAGGTGAACCCTGTCCACCAAGGGGTCCGCCTTGTGGAGTCTGACATGCCTACGGAGAAGGACCGGTCCTGGAGCAGCGAGCCAAGTCGGGAGCGACACACCGGATGTGGACTTCCTGGGGAAGGTAAAAACACGTTCATGGGGTGTGTTATTAGTGGCGGTGCACAATAGTGACTGGATGGAGTGCAGAGCGTCAGGGAGGACCTCCTGCCAGCGAGAGGCTGGGAGGTTCCTGGACCGTAGGGCCAGCTGGACGGCCCTCCAAACCGTCCCATTCTCCCGTCCTACTTGCCCGTTTCCCCGGGGGTTGTAGCTGGTCGGCCTGCTGGAGGTTATACCCCTGCTGAGCAGGAACTGATGCAGCTCATCGCTCATGAATGAGGATCCCCTGTCACTGTGGATGTAGGCGGGTAAACCGAACAGAGCGAAGATGGTGCTGAGGGCCTTGATGACGGTGGCAGATGTCATATCGGGGCATGGGATGGCGAAGGGGAATCTGGAGTACTCATCGACCACATTGAGAATGTTCGTGTTCTGGTCGGTGGAGGGGAGGGGCCCTTTGAAATCCACGCTGAGGCATTCAAAGGGGTGGGAAGCCTTCACCAGGCGCGCACGGTCCGGCCGGTAGAAATGCGGCTTGCACTCCGCACAGACATGGCAGTCCCTGGTGACTGTCCTTACTTCCTCGACGGAGTAGGGCAGATTGCGAGCTTTGACCAGATGGTATAATCGAGTGACCCCTGGGTGACAAAGGCTGTTGTGTAGGGCCTGGAGTTGATCCATTTGTGCGCTGGCACATGTACCTCGGGAGAGGGCGTCTGGGGGCTCGTTGGGTTTACCGGGGCGATACAAGATCTCGTAATTATAGGTGGAGAGCTCGATTCTCCACCGCAAGATTTTATCATTTTTGATCTTGCCCCACTGTGTGTTATTGAACATGAAGGCGACCGACCGTTGGTCCGTAAGGAGAGTGAATCTCTTACCGGCCAGATAATGCCTCCAATGCCGCACAGCTTCAACGATAGCTTGAGCCTCCTTCTCGACGGATGAGTGTCGAATTTCAGAGGCGTGAAGGGTGCGTGAAAAGAATGCCACGGGTCTGCCTGCCTGGTTCAGAGTGGCGGCAAGGGCGACATCTGAAGCGTTGCTTTCGACTTGGAAAGGCAGTGACTTATCCACTGCATGCATCCCGGCCTTGTCGATGTCTGCTCTGATGCGGGCGAAAGTATGTTGTGCCTCAGCCGCAAGGGGGAATTGGGTGGACGGGCCTTGTCCGCATAGTTTGGGACCCACTGAGCGTTGTAGGAAAAGAACCCCAGGCAGCGTTTGAGGGCCTTGGGGCAGTGGGGGAGAGGAAGTTCCATGAGGGACCGGATGCGCTCAGGGTCGGGCCCGAGAAGACCATTTTGGACTACATAGCCGAGAATGGCTAACCGGGTCGTGCTGAACACACACTTCTCTTTGTTGTAGGTCAGATTGAGAAGGGCGGCAGTGCAGAGGAATTTATCGAGGTTGGCATCATGGTCCTGCTGGTCATGGCCACAGATGGTGACATTATCTAAGTACGGAAAGGTGGCCCGCAAACCGTACTGGTCGACCATTCGGTCCATCTCTCTTTGGAAGACCGAGACCCCATTTGTGACACCGAAAGGAAGCGGTGGAGGCGACCGTCCACCTCGAAGGCAGTGTATGGACGGTCCGACTTCCGGATGGGGAGCTGGAGGTAGGTGGGTTTCAGGTCAATTGTTGAGAAGACCCGGTACTGCGCAATCTGATTGACCATATCAGATATGCGTGGGAAGGGGTACGCGTCGAGCTACATGTACCGATTGATGGTCTGGCTGTAGTCCACGACCATCCTGTGTTTCTCCCCAGTTTTAACCACAACCACTTGGGCTCTCCAGGGGCTGTTGCTGGCCTCGATAATACCCTCCTTGAGCAGCCGCTGGACTGCGGACCTGATGAAGGTCTTGTCCTGGGTGCTGTACCGTCTGCTCCTAGTGGCAACGGGCTTGCAATCCGCCGTTAGATTTGCAAAAAGGGAGGGGGGATCGACCTTGAGGGTCGCGAGGCCGCAAACGGTAAGGGGGGGTAAGGGCCCGCTGAATTTGAGGGTGAGGCTCTGGAGGTTGCACTGGAAGTCCAGGTCCAACAGGAGTGCAGCACAGAGATTAGGAAGGACATAGAGGCGGAAGTTACTAAATTCTACGCCCTGGACCGTGAGGGTGACTATAACAAAGCCTTGGATCGGGACGGAGTGGGATCCGGAGGCTAGGAAGATCCTTTGATTGGCCGGGTGGACCGCGAGCGAGCAGCACCATTACCGTAGCTGGGTGAACTAAGCTTTTGGTGCTCCCGGAGTCCAGCAGGCACGAGGTCGCGTGGCCGTTGATTTTAGCCGTCGTCGACGCGGTGGCCAGGTTGTGCGGGCGAGATTGGTCCAGCATCATCGAAGCGAGCTGCGGGTAGCCATCAGATGCTTCGGGTGGCGAGTGGGTGCGGTTCCGATGTCGAGATGTCCGGGGACCCTGTGGGGAACAAGATGGCGGCGCCCATGGTGCGCACATTGCGGGGTCGGGACAAGATTGCGGCGCCCATGGTGCGCACATTGCGGGGTCGGCACAAGATGCCGCCGCCCATGGTGCGCACATTGTGGGGTCGGGACAAGATGGCGGCGCCTATTGGTTGCACATGGACCTGGGAGGAGAAGATGGCGGCTCCCATTGTGCGTATGGCGTGGGGGAGGGGACGATAGCGGGCGCGATCACAGCGACTGCGCGGGCCTGGCAAACAGCCGCGAAGTGGCCCTTTTTACTGCAGGCTTTACAAACTGCAGTGCGGGCAGGGCAGTGTTGGCAGGGGTGCTTTTGCTGACCGCAGAAGTAGCAGCGGGGACCCCCGGGGTGCGCGGATCAGCGTGCGGCGCAGGCGTATTGCGAAGGCAGGGCCCCGGCTAAGGAGGTTGTCGGCGGGGTCCAGGAGGGGTAGGAAGGGGTAGAAGGGTGGGCAGCACGGCAGGAGAGGTACGATTGTACGTTACGGGATGCGACCGTCATGGATAGCGCCAAGGTTTTCGTCTCCGCCAGTTTGAGCGTGGCCCCTTCCAGCCATCGTTCTCGGATGCGGTCCGAAGCAATCCCCATCACGAAGGCATCGCTCATGTGGAGATTCCGTGTTCGACGGCCTGACAGTCACAGTCACGGACAAGTGGAATTAGGGCCCGCCAGAAGTCTTCGATGGACTCACCGGGTAGTTGCGAGCGGGTGGCAAGTACATGCCTGGCGAAGAGCGTGTTCGCCTTCTGTGTGTAGTGTTCTTTGAGGAGTTCCATCGCTTTTGTGTAAGTCGTTGCATCTTGGATCAACGGGAACACGCTGGAGCTCAGTCTGGAGTACAGGACGTTTATCTTCTGAGCCTCCGTTGGCACGGGGTCCGCCGCGTTGATGTAAGCCTCAAAACATGCTAGCCAGTGAGTAAGGTCTTTCCTTGCGTCGGGCGAGTGAGGATCCAGCTGCAGGCAATCGGGCTTAATTCGGATACCCATTCTGGGGAAAATCTGACTGTAATAAATTGATGCACGATCAATTGCACAAAGACTAAGGTTGGGTACAACTGTGGCTTTATTACTGTCAGATGCGTGGCCTCCTGCTGCAGCTGGCGAAATGGCAGGGCACTGGAGGTCATGCATATTTATACAGTTCTCCGTGGGCGGAGCCAGCCGGCAGGAGCTACCGGCGAACCTGTAGTGCAGGTCCTACCTTACATCTCCTATTACAGTGGATCACCACACAACAGCAGCTGTATTATGTCAAAATGCATCAGTAGAAAAAGGAAGTTACACTTGAAAAAAATATATGATCCTAAAAAATATGCACAACGTACAAGGAGCTTTGTAAACTTAGGCAAACTAAATTAGTACTGGATTTTCTCCCAGCAGAAGTTGAGAAATCAGTAACTGCCCCTGTCGCTAATGAACAAACACTGAGCATGGAGGCTGAAGGATGTGGCTTTGGGTTGCATCAGAGGCTCAACTGCAAGAAATGTGAACGAGGAAGCAGATCCATTTTGAACCCATCCACTTCCGCTTTGAACAGAAGTGGGTGGGGGTTGGTCACTTGGCTGCTACCATGAAGCTGTCTGCCTTCATTATTGAAATAAGGTTATTTTTTTACCATAGGCTACTGGGTTTCCCAGATCTCAAGAAACTCAACCGCTGCAAGAATGTCAGAAGAAGTGAATCCAGCAATGCTATTTACTCCAGGGACAACAAGCTACCCAGTAAACCTACGCGAACCTGTTTGCTCCATGTCCTGGCCCCTGAGAATCATCGGACACCGTGACCATGTTCTATCCCTTCAGCTACCATCCAATCCCACAAACACTAAAGCCACCCCCACCCTCATGAACATTATCTGACACCACCCCTCCCCACTCCCACACCAACTGACAACCTGACCACTAAAGTTTCACCCGACCTACTGACTAGCACAGCCCACGACCTGGTCCATCACTCCACAGACTGAATACCCCACATCACGATCTCCCTCACGCGTGCCACCTCGTACTGTGAATGGTGGTGGATAAATTGAACAACTAACAGGAGGACGAGGCTCCACAAATATCACCTTTGTCATCATTCGGGGTGCCCAGCACATCAGTGCAAAGGACAAGGCTGACTCTTTCGCAACAGTCTTCAGCCGAAAGTACTGAGTGGATGACTTATCTCGGCCTTCTCCTGAGGGCCCCAGCATTGCAGATGGCTGTATTCAGCCAATTCGACTCACTCCACATGAAATCAGGAAATGACTGAAGGCACTGGATACTGCAAATGCTCTGGGCCTTGACAATATTCCAGCTATAGAACTGAAGACTTGTCCTCCAGAACAAGCCGTCTACTGTTGATCAACAGCAAAGTGATGGAAAGTGTGGTCAACAGTGCAATCAAGTGGCACTTGCTCAGAAATAATCTGACCACTAATACTCAGCTGTGTTCAGCCAGGCCTCTCAGTTCCTCATCTCATTACAGCATTGGTCCAAATATAGACAAAAGAGCTGAGTTCAAAAGGTGAGCTGAGAGTGACTGCCCTTGAAATCAAGACTGCATTTGACCGAGTAAAACTGGAGTCAATGGGAATCAGCAGGAAAATGTTCCACAGATCAGTCATACCTAACACAAAGTAAGATGGTTGTAGTTGTTGGAGGTCAATTATCTCAGCTCCAGGACATCACTGCAGGAGTTCCTCAGGGTAGTATCTGAGGCCCAACCATCTTCAGCTGCCTCATCAATGGCCTTCCTTCCAACATAAGGTCAGAAGTGGAATGTTCACTGATCATTGCACAATGTTCAACACCATTCCAAATTTCTAATATACTGAAGCAGTCCATGTCCAAATGCAGCAAGACCTGGACAATATCCCAGCTTGGACTGATAAGTAGCAAGTACCATTCATGTTCCACAAGTGCCAGGCAATGACTATCTCTAACTATAGAGAATCCAACCATCACCCCTTGTCATTCAATGGCATTACCATCAGTGAATTCCCCAGATCAAAATTCTGGGGGGTTACCATTGGCCAGAAACTGAACTGGACTAGCCATATGAAAACTGTGGCTACAAGAGCAGGTCAGTGGTCAGGGATTCTGCGGAGAGTAACTCGACTCATGACCCCCAAAGGCTGTCCTCCATCTACAAAGCATAAGTCAGGGGTGTGATGGAATACTCCCCACTTGCCTGGATGAGTGCTGCTCCAACAACATACAAGAAGCTCAACAGCACGGTAGCATTGTGGATAGCACAATTGCTTCACAGCTCCAGGGTCCCAGGTTCGATTCCGGCTTGGGTCACTGTCTGTGCGGAGTCTGCACATCCCCCCCGTGTGTGTGTGGGTTTCCTCCGGGTGCTCCGGTTTCCTCCCACAGTCCAAAGATGTGCAGGTTAGGTGGATTGGCCATGATAAATTGCCCTCAGTGTCCAAAATTGCCCTTAGTGTTGGGTGGGGTTACTGGGTTATGGGGATAGGGTGGAGGTGTTGACCTTGGGTAGGGTGCTCTTTCCAAGAGCCAGTGCAGACTCGATGGGCCGAATGGCCTCCTTCTGCACTGTAAATTCTATGATTAAAAAAAACCCATCTCGGACAAAGCAGCCCATTTGATTGACACCCCATTCACCGCCTTAAAATCCAGTCCCTCCACCATCAACGCACAATGGCAGCAGTGTGTACTCTCTACAAGATGCACTGCATCAACACACCAAGGCTCCGTTGAGACACTTTTCAAACCCTTGACTTCTACCACCTAGAAGGACAAGGACAACAGATGCCTGGAAAAAGCAACATCTGCAAGTTCCCCTCCAAGGCACACACCATCCTGACTTGGAACCATATCGGTAACCCTTCAATGTTACTGGATGAAAATCCTGAAACTCCCTCCCTAACAGCACTGTGGGTCTACATAGATCACATGGACCACAGCAGTTCAAGAAGAAAACTCACCACCACCCTCTCAAGGGCAATTAGGGATGGACAATAAATGCTGGCCCAGCTAGCGACACCAAAATCCAGTGAAAAATGTTTTAAAAATCACACTGCCTGTGACTCAAGAGCAACTATGGGCTCATGGATGTTAGATTGGATTTGTTTATTGTCACGTGTACCGAGGTACAGCGAAAAGTATTTTTCTGCGAGCAGCTCAACAGATCATTAAGTACATGGGAAGAAAAGGGAATAAAAGATAATACATAATAGGGCAACACAAGGTACACAATGTAACTACATAAACACCGGCATTGGATGAAGCATACAGGGGTGTCGTGTTAATGAGGTCAGTCCATAAGAGGGTCGTTTAGGAGTCTGGTAACAGCGGGGAAGAAGCTGTTTTTGAGTCTGTTTGTGTGTGTTCTCAGACTTCTGTATCTCGTGCCCGATGGAAGAAGTTGGAAGAGTGAGTAAGCCGGGTGGGGGGTCTTTGATTATGCTGCCTGCTTTCCCAAGGCAGCGGGAGGTGTAGATGGAGTCAATGGTGGGAGGCAGGATGTGATGGACTGGGCGGTGTTCACGACTCTCTGAAGTTTCTTGCAGTCCTGGGCCGAGCAGTTGCCATACCAGGCTGTGATGCAGCCCGATAGGATGCTTTCGATGCATCTGTAAAAGTTGGTAAGGGTTAATTTGGACATGCCAAATTTCCTTAGGTTCCTGAGGAAGTATAGGAGCTGTTGTGCTTTCTTGGTGGTAGCGCCGACATGGGTGGACCAGCACAGATTTCTGGAGATGTGCACCCCTAGGAATTTGAAACTGCTAATATAGTTCCCATATCGCCAAATGCTTGGCCCATAAATGTTTAAGACTGCAGTATTTGGAATAGACAGGAGCGTTAAATTCTACACAAGTTATACAAGGTGTTCAAGGGCAGCCTGAGGCTTGTCTTCCTGCAACTGTCCAGCACTAAAAATGCAAGATGCTTCAGAAGCTATTGCCTGTGCTCCATTACACTTCACTTCAGCGTTGCTGTGAGGAAATGGCCTGCTGCGAGCATGGGGCTAAACTCAGGAGATCGATTTGTGCCAGTTTGTGTTATTAGTGCTGCTAGAATGGATATTATTGCCTCAGATTGGTGATTTAACATCTCTCAGCTGTGCCTGCTCATGTGCAAATGCACAGTTCAGTCAGTTTGGCCCCTTTCTGACCCCTCCATTGCAGTCAGCTGGCATCCAAGCCAATTGCAGGCCCCAAGCGGCAGGGTTTTGTCTCCTGATTCTTTTAATCTGTGTCGATTGTGGCTGGTGGGAAGGTTGTAGCGGTGATGATCTCTCACTGCCAAACAAGGTTTCAGGCTCCCTGTGTGATAACCTCTCCTGCACCCCTTGCCTACCCCAACCCCCCACCACCCCAGACTATACTGCTGACAAAGTCACTCTTCAGATGACCCTCCCTCATAGACCTCTCACTCCTCCCCCTGTGTCCCTTCATTCCATGGCTCTTGCGTGCATCTCCGTCAGTTAGCCCATGGGCCCATAGACACTCTGAGGTGCAGTGGCTTATGATCTGCATCCACCTCAGCACTCAGCATCATGAGCTCACTCACGCTGGTAACTACGTAAACCTCAGATCCCCTGGCATTCACCCCCCTCCTTTCACCCTCTCTTCGCCAAGCCAGCCCTGACAGTAGGTTTTCTGAACATGCCTCAGGGCATTCCCCCCCCCCCACCCCCCCCCCCCCCCCCCACTCTCCACACAACTTGGCAGAGCCAGCCCTGATCCTCAAGCCTTTGAGATGAAAGCCCAGCATTACCAGTGGTCAAGTGGGTTGAGACTTTTGTACTAGCCCCCCTGAAATTGATGTCTCACTGCCACAGAATCCTGCGATTGAATCGCACGCTCACTGCCCAACACAAGGTTGGTGATCTGTCCTTGAATGGAGGGTCAAAGTAAAGAGCATGAGATGCACGTTGCCTTTGTAGTGTTGTGAAAGATGTTGCCGTGATTGCATGCCAACATAGATTCACGATCCAGTGTAGGGAGATGAAATGCAAATCTATAGAAATGAGGTTCCCAATGTGCAACAGTGGAAAACGTGACCCGCCATTGACTGGAGGAGTGGACAAATGCAAACTGGTTTACAATGATATGAAATCAATTTTTCCGCCATGACGTCCACCACAAACTGGAGAAAAATCCCAGTCAGGAGTGAGGGAGTGAGTGTGTTTGAAGCTGTATAAGGCTCTGGTCAGACCCCATTTGGAGTATTGTGAGCAGTTTTGGACCCGTATCTAAGGAAGGATGTGCTGGCCTTGGAAAGGGTCCAGAGGAGGTTCACAAGATTGATCCCTGGAATGAAGAACTTGTCATATGAGGAATGTTTGAGGACTCTGGGGCTGTACTCGATGGAGTTTAGAAGGATGAGGGGGGATCTTATTGAAACTTACAGGATACTGCATGGCCTCGATAGAGGGAACGTGGAGAGGATGTTTCCACTTGTAGGAACAATTAGAACCAGAGGACACTATCTCAGACTAAAGGGACGATCCTTTAAAACAGAGATGAGGAAGAATTTCTTCAGCCAGAGGGTGGTGAATCTGTGGAACTCTGCCGCAGCAGGCTGTGGAGGTCAATTCACTGGGTGTCTTTAAGACGGAGATCGATAGGTACTTGATTAATAAGGGGGTCAGGGGTTATGGGGAGAAGGCAGGAGAATGGGGATGAGAAAAAATCAGCCATGATTGAATGGCAGAGCAGACTCAATGGGCCGAGTGGCCGAATTCTGCTCCTTTGTCTTATGGTCTTACTGCCTGGGTATCGGGTGCAGACATACAGGATCCTTATCTAATGGTCACAGGCCACCTGAATGTTCATGGAGTGATACCCCTTCCTGTTCGTGAACAGCGGCTTGTTATCCGCCGGTGGCCATAGGGCGACATGCACCCCATCGCCCGGGCATCCTGGTGGGCGTGGTCCACAGGGAACTGGGTGTGGGGGACTCTAGGCAATTGTCCTCTGGATCCGTAATGCTGCCAGGATCAGAATCCTGTAAACCTTGCTGGATACTCTGAACGCGCCTGCGTTGGAGTTGGGAACGCTGTCCCTTGACTGGTGGTGCAGACCTGCACAAGGCTGCATAGTGTCCAGGCTTCCTGCAATTTAAACAGCGCCTGTCTCTTACAGGGTAGTTTTTCTTTAAGTGGGCGGTTCCACAGTTCGGGCATGTCATGATGTCGTTACGCTCCATGCGTCGTCGCACATGTGCAGTGCGGTCGGCAGACGTTCGCACCTGCGCAATGTGGTGATCGGCCGCTTCGTTATCCCATTCGCATCGCGCATGCGTGGGGCTCCGGGAAGAGAGCGCGAAATGGCCGCTTTCATAAAGTCTGAGGCGCTGCGTCCGGGCGATGGCCTGCACACACTCTGCCTCGCGGGAGGCAAGTTTTTCAGTTTCTGCCGATTTGTACTGGGAATACCAATTTTTGGCGTGCTCATGCACTGTACACGTTTCAATCGCGACTGGCAGGGTCATATGCTTGATTTTTAAAAGCTGCTCTCTCAGAGGATCAGAGTGAACTCCAAACACGATTTGGTCCCTGATCATGGAGTCAGCAATGTCACCAAAGTTGTAGGATAGCGCTAGTAGACAGAGATTCGTTAGGAAGGAGTTGAAAGATTCGTCTTTACCTTGTAGGCATTGTTGAAATATATAGCGCTCGAAGATTTCATTGACTATCAAACTTGTCCAGGATGGTCTGAAACTTTGTCTTGTCCTGGCCTTCGGTGAAGTTAAACGAGTTAAAGATTTGGATGGCTTGATCCCCTGCAGTTGAGAGGAGAAGCGCGATCTTTCTTGTATCAGACGCACCCTCGCGGTCCGAGGCTTCGATGTACAGCAGAAACCTTTGCTTGAAAGTCCGGCAGTTGGCACTGAGATTGCCGGAGGTCTGCAGCAGTTGAGGAGGCTGGATCTTCTCCATGGTGCCGGGATGCATTTGCTGATCGTCACGGAACAGATTGAGGTAGACCACCTAAGGATAGCAGTCTACTGGTATCATGTCGTGTTAGAACATAGAACATAGAACATAGAACAATACAGCGCAGTACAGGCCCTTCGGCCCACGATGTTGCACCGAAACATCTACAAAAGACATCTAACCTACACTATGCCATTATCATCCATATGTTTATCCAATAAACTTTTAAATGCCCTCAATGTTGGCGAGTTCACTACTGTAGCAGGTAGGGCATTCCACGGCCTCACTACTCTTTGCGTAAAGAACCTACCTCTGACCTCTGTCCTATATCTATTACCCCTCAGTTTAAAGTTATGTCCCCTCGTGCCAGCCATATCCATCCGCGGGAGAAGGCTCTCACTGTCCACCCTATCCAACCCCCTGATCATTTTGTATGCCTCTATTAAGTCTCCTCTTAACCTTCTTCTCTCCAACGAAAACAACCTCAAGTCCGTCAGCCTTTCCTCATAAGATTTTCCCTCCATACCAGGCAACATCCTGGTAAATCTCCTCTGCACCCGCTCCAAAGCCTCCACGTCCTTCCTATAATGCGGTGACCAGAACTGTACGCAATACTCCAAATGCGGCCGGACCAGAGTTCTGTACAGCTGCAACATGACCTCCCGACTCCGGAACTCAATCCCTCTACCGATAAAGGCCAACACTCCATAGGCCTTCTTCACAACCCTATCAACCTGGGTGGCAACTTTCAGGGATCTATGTACATGGACACCTAGATCCCTCTGCTCAGCCACACTTTCAAGAACTTTACCATTAGCCAAATATTCCGCATTCCTGTTATTCCTTCCAAAGTGAATCACCTCACACTTCTCTACATTAAACTCCATTTGCCACCTCTCAGCCCAGCTCTGCAGCTTATCTATATCCCTCTGTAACCTGCTACATCCTTCCACACTATCGACAACACCACCGACTTTAGTATCGTCTGCAAATTTACTCACCCACCCTTCTGCGCCTTCCTCTAGGTCATTGATGAAAATGACAAACAGCAACGGCCCCAGAACAGATCCTTGTGGTACTCCACTTGTGACTGTACTCCATTCTGAACATTTCCCATCAACCACCACCCTCTGTCTTCTTTCAGCTAGCCAATTTCTGATCCACATCTCTAAATCACCCTCAATCCCCAGCCTCCGTATTTTTTGCAATAGCCTACCGTGGGGAACCTTATCAAACGCTTTGCTGAAATCCATATACACCACATCAACTGCTCTACCCTCGTCTACCTGTTCAGTCACCTTCTCAAAGAACTCAATAAGGTTTGTGAGGCATGACCTACCCTTCACAAAGCCATGCTGACTATCCCTGATCATATTATTCCTATCTAGATGATTATAAATCTTGTCCCTTATAATCCCCTCCAAGACTTTACCCACTACAGACGTGAGGCTCACCGGTCTATAGTTGCCGGGGTTGTCTCTGCTCCCCTTTTTGAACAAAGGGACCACATTTGCTGTCCTCTAGTCCTCTGGCACTATTCCTGTAGCCAATGATGACATAAAAATCAAAGCCAAAGGTCCAGCAATCTCTTCCCTGGCCTCCCATAGAATCCTAGGATAAATCCCATCAGGTCCCGGGGACTTATCTATTTTCAGCCTGTCCAGAATTGCCAACACCTCTTCCCTACGTACCTCAATGCCATCTATTCTATTAGCCTGGGGCTCAGCATTCTCCTCCACAACATTATCTTTTTCCTGAGTGAATACTGACGAAAAATATTCATTTAGTATCTCGCCTATCTCTTCAGACTCCACACACAATTTCCCATCCCTGTCCTTGACTGGTCCTACTCTTTCCCTAGTCATTCGCTTATTCCTGACATACCTATAGAAAGCTTTTGGGTTTTCCTTGATCCTTCCTGCCGAATACTTCTCATGTCCCCTCCTTGCTCGTCTTAGCTCTCTCTTTAGATCCTTCCTCGCTACCTTGTAACTATCCATCGCCCCAACCGAAACTTCACACTTCATCTTCACATAGGCCTTCTTCTTCCTCTTAACAAGAGATTCCACTTCCCTGGTAAACCACGGTTCCCTCGCTCGACGCCTTCCTCCCTGTCTGACCGGTACATACTTATCAAGAACACGCAGTAGCTGATCCTTGAACAAGCCCCACTTATCCAGTGTGCCCAACACTTGCAGCCTACTTCTCCACCTTATCCCCCCCAAGTCACGTCTAATGGCATCATAATTGCCCTTCCCCCAGCTATAACTCTTGCCCTGCGGTGTATACTTATCCCTTTCCATCATTAACGTAAACGTCACCGAATTGTGGTCACTGTCCCCAAAGTGCTCTCCTACCTCCAAATCCAACACCTGGCCTGGTTCATTACCCAAAACCAAATCCAACGTGGCCTCGCCTCTTGTTGGCCTGTCAACATATTGTTTCAGGAAACCCTCCTGCACACACTGTACAAAAAACGACCCATCTATTGTACTCGAACTATATCTTTTCCAGTCAATATTTGGAAAGTTAAAGTCTCCCATAATAACTACCCTGTTACTTTCGCTCATATCCAGAATCATCTTCGCCATCCTTTCCTCTACATCCCTAGAACTATTAGGAGGCCTATAAAAAACTCCCAACAGGGTGACCTCTCCTTTCCTGTTTCTAACTTCAGCCAATACTACCTCGGCAGAAGAGTCCCCATCTAGCATCCTCTCCGCCACCGTAATACTGCTCTTGACTAGCAGCGCCACACCTCCCCCTCTTTTGCCTCCTTCTCTGAGCTTACTAAAACACCTAAACCCCGGAACCTGCAACATCCATTCCTGTCCCTGCTCTATCCATGTCTCCGAAATGGCCACAACATCGAAGTCCCAGGTACCAACCCACGCTGCCAGTTCCCCTACCTTGTTTCGTATACTCCTGGCATTGAAGTAGACACACTTCAAACCACCTACCTGAACGCTGGCCCCCTCCTGCGACGTCAAATCTGTGCTCCTGACCTCTATACTCTCATTCTCCCTTACCCTAAAACTACAATCCAGGTTCCCATGCCCCTGCTGCATTAGTTTAAACCCCCCCAAAGAGCACTAACAAATCTCCCCCCCAGGATATTTGTGCCCCTCAGGTTCAGATGTAGACCATCCTGTCTGTAGAGGTCCCACCTTCCCCAGAAAGAGCCCCAGTTATCCAAAAATCTGAAACCCTCCCGCCTGCACCATCCCTGTAGCCACGTGTTTAAATGCTCTCTCTCCCTATTCCTCATCTCACTATCACGTGGCACGGGCAACAACCCAGAGATAACAACTCTGTTTGTTCTAGTTCTGAGCTTCCATCCTAGCTCCCTGAAAGCCTGCCTGACATCCTTGTCCCCTTTCCTACCTATGTCGTTGGTGC
The DNA here is from genome assembly GCF_047496885.1 of Scyliorhinus torazame. Classification (NCBI taxonomy): domain Eukaryota; kingdom Metazoa; phylum Chordata; class Chondrichthyes; order Carcharhiniformes; family Scyliorhinidae; genus Scyliorhinus; species Scyliorhinus torazame. The sequence continues at coordinate 194,151,896 of NC_092715.1, forward strand.
CAATGTGGACCACGACTTGGGGCTGCTCCCCCTCCCCCCTAAGGACCCGGAAAACACGATCCGAGACATCACGTACCCTTGCACCTGGGAGGCAACATACCAAACGTGAGTCTCTCACGCTCCCACAAAATCTCCTATCTGTGCCCCTGACTATAGAGTCCCCAATTACTAATGCTCTGCTCCTCTCCCCCCTTCCCTTCTGAGCAACAGGGACAGACTCCGTGCCAGAGGCCCGTACCCCATGGCTTACCCCTGGTAAGTCGTCCCCCCCACAAGTATCCAAAGCGGTATACTTGTTTCTCAGGGGAACGACCGCAGGGGATCCCTGCACTGACTGTTTTTTCCCAGTCCCTCTTACAGTTACCCACCTATCTCCAATCTTTAGTGTAACTAATTCCCTGAAGCTGCTATCTATGACCCCTTCTGCCTCCCGAATGATCCGAAGTTCTTCCAACTCCAGCTCCAGTTCCCTAACTCGGTCTTGGAGGAGCTGGAGATGGCAGCACTTCCTGCAGGTAAAATCAGCAGGGACACTAACTGCATCCCTCACCTCAAACATCCTGCAGGAGGAACATTGCACTCCCTTCCCTGCCATTCCTCTAACTTTCTACCAAGATCTGGCTAACAACTAAATTAAATTTTTATAAAAAATAATAATAATATAATAAAAATATGGTACTTACCTCAGACCAATGGGTTTTATTATTAGGTTAGAGGAGGAGGGCGGGTGGGAGACACTACACGTGTAGTGTCTCGGGTTTCCTCTCCACCAGAATTTATTGGTGAGGGTCTTCCCAGACGTCCGCGGGTCGACTTCCTGATCCCGCCTAAAAAACTAATTTAAAAAAAAAAAAGAAAAATTCTCAGCTCCTGCTGAAACTGACTCACCACTCACCAGCTGTTCTCCCGCCGAAATCGACTGGCCTGCCCCTGCAAAGAGAAGTGCTTTTAAAGGTTGACTTACCTCCCAGCAACCTCCTTCCGCAATGCTCCCGCTGAAATTGACTAACCAGCTGCTCTCACGCCGCCGAAATCGACTCAAGCACACTGAGATAACACGGGCTGCAACTGGATGCAGCTATAACTGAAATAGACTCCAGACCTTGAAGTTAGTTCAATTTGATTTATTGAACCTGTCACACAGTTAGCACAGTTCTCTGTGAGTTTGACTCTCTGCTAACCTAAGTGTGATCTCTCTGTCTGACTGAACCAGACTAGCTCTTAGCCACGTGCTGTATGCGTTACGTGATATATACACCGGACTCACTCTGTAGATGTCCCTAGTGGAAAGAAGCGGAGTGTGAGTGCCTCGTGCCTTTTACAGTGGGAAATCACCCCCAAGTGTTCTGCCTGCTGATTGGTTATGTCCTGTTCTCTGTGTTCATTAGCTGCCTGTCTGTATCTCATTATGTGCATGTCTGTATATCATGACAAAAATGTTATCATGGCGCATACACCCATGCAGAACCAGGTACCATGGGCTAAATGGTCACCCCGGTTAGCACCGTGCACCCCAGCCATGCATGTCTCCCAACCCCACACCCAGGCCCTGTCGGCGACCCGCTCCTGGCGCCCGTCCTTGCTGCCAGGGCCAACGTTTCATAGCACTGCCCTCACTGGGGGCTGCCGTCGGTGGGGCCCTGGGTGTTCCTCCCAGTGGGTGTCACCAGTTGAGTGAGTTGGCTGGGAGGGGGGAGGCACTCACCCATACGGCCATTAACCCTTCGTTCACCCAGCGCAGGGGTGGCTGGCCAACAAGGTGGCCGCCGTAATGGCACTTGTTGCGTGCGCTCCGCCGTTTTATGTCAGGGGCTCCCTGACTGCTCGGCCTGTCCCCCCTCCCCCCTTCCCCTCTCCTCCCCAACCCTGGCAGGGTACCCTCCCAGAAAGCACGGCCGGTGTCCGTTACGGGAGCCTGCAGTCCCCCCACGCCAACTCCTACCTCCTCTCGCAGCCACCTCAGCCAACACGCCGGCTTCACGATTTTTTATAGGTGGTTAGTGCAGCCATTTAAAATGGCCACCTGCAAAGGACTTTGGGAATTGTGGTCAATTTGGGACACAGACAGGTACACAGCCTCTGTGTATTGTGCAAAGAAACCAGACCTAGTAATAAACTCTCTGTTCATTAAAGATCGATCACCATTTTCCCCAAGACAATAGCATTCGTATTAAGGGCCATCAACGATAGCAGACTAACCGGCGCCACCCCCCTTATTTGGAAAGGCCTACGTGCCTGGGACAATGATAGCTAGGACCCGACCAGCCATTGAGGTATCCGCCCCCTAATTGGCTAAGATCGATGTGGGTGATTGAAACACTATCGATCCATTGGACCTGGAGTAAGGACCGCCCAAAAGGGCACGAAAGAGACAAAGGATAAAAAAGCCCTGCGCACTAGGGATCGGCCTCGTTTGGGACCGGCCTGTGCGCGACCAACTGTAGCAGAACTACCAAGTTTAAGGACCCGCGACCATTTCCTGAAGGATGAGCCCAGCTGAGACGAACCCAACAACTTCCAACCGACCACGTGGACCCGGATAAAGGCCTTATCTCACACAGTGCCAGTCACTCAAAGTTAAGTAAAGGTCATCTTAGTTATTAGGTGTAGTTTAGTACGGAGCCGCGTGTATTATTGCGTAGAGATACAAGTCTTGTGTTATTAATAAACTGTGTTTTTGAGCTAACATACTGGTTGTGTGGTCATTTGGTCAATATAAGAAACAGCTTGTGGTTCACCTAAAGGGTAAAAAGGCAACATTTATTGACGACTCCCGTGGGACCTCGATTAGAAGTGACTCTGTTACTCCGAGGGATCTCACAACTTTGAATTAAATTGGGGAAAGAGAACGAACCACTAGAGTAAGTTTCACATCGACCAAATAATCGAATTCGGAAGTGTGCACTAAACCACATGTGCAACTAACAGGGAAGGGTAAGGTAAACTCCTCAGACTTGCATGCAAATCTAGAGGGATTGTGAACCGGAATATAGCCGTAAGCCATACCCGTTGTTCGATCGACCCCTTATTCCCCCCCTGGTCCAAATTAAAAGTACAGAAGAGATGGCAACGCAGATGATAGAGAGAATGATGAGTCCACAGCAGCAACCCGAGGTCGCAGTAGTCGACAAATCAGAGCAGTACCACGCATGGGAGGATGTGTTGAGAAAGTATTTAAAGGGCAAAGGATGGCCCCTTTGGTCGAATTTTTGTGCAACTACTGAGTCAGGTCCAGGGAAGATAGGGCAGACTTGGTGGGAGTATTTATGCGAGGTATACAAGAAGAATGCCGCAAAGTTCAGAAAGCCGATGGCAATAGTGTGCTGCTTGGCACAGTTGCGAGGCACCGAGGAGGTCGTCGAGACGCTCCGCAGACAGTTAGTAGAGAAGGAGGAAGAGAATGAAGGAAACAGTAAAGAAAGTGAGAACATTATTGAGGAACTCCGGGAGCGGTTAGCCGCCAAAGACAGGGAAATCGCCGATGTTAAACACGCCCACCAGGCTTGCATAGTACACTTTAGCAGCTTCCAAACCCAGTACGACAAGGCCTATCAAGACACACAGCGGGCGGTCTTGGTAAGAAAGGAGATTGAACACCAGGTCACCCAATTAACAAAGAAATGCACCGATTTACAAACAGCTTTAAGAGCGCTCCACCAATCCACTAAAGAACAAAGGCAGAGCACCGTTGACCATGTTAAATGCCAGCGGAAGATAGATAAGCTCCAGTCGTTACTTTCAGTTCAGAATAGATTTGTGTGTGCCTTCGGGACAGACGAGACAGATGAGGAAGAGATGGCAGATTGTGAAGAGTTAATTGAAAGCGCGCAAATGTATGTTAAAGGAACGGAAAGTCAAAAGCAGCCGCCACGCATCCCAAAAAGAAAGGCACCGGCACCACCGGCTGCACAGGTCACACCAACCCCCACAGCTGCCCCGACACCCATGAATCCGGTTACCACAGAGAGAAGGATTAGAGACCAAGCAGGCCCAGATATCACCTACACCAACCCACTCTCGGTAACCCAGTTAAGGGACGCTTGCGGAAAATTATTCAATTTCAGCCCACCGCAGACCCACATAGCTTCTTCGAGGAGGTGCGCCAGCAAAAGGTCATGTACGGGTTAGATGAGAAGGAGGAAGTAAAATTGATTGTGATGAGTCTCAGCCAATCCGTACGCTCAGCTTTGCCAGAACCCCAAAATGTAGGAGGAGGAACCCTAGAGGAAATGAAGGCCGCAAAATTAGATGCTATCGGATACAAAGGGGATCTGGTAGAGGGTTTGAACAAATGCAGGCAAAAGAAAGGGGAACATCCGACCGCCTTTGCCGGTCGCCTCTGGATACATTTCAAGGCAGTATACAGAACTTTAAACCGCGCTCACCTAGATGAGGGCGAAACCATTAAATGGTACTTTAGTTTTGCATGCCACGGAAGCAGGTAAAAGGGCTTGCGCAAACTATGACCCGGCAGATACCACACACAATGAGATTTGGTTCCCATATCCAGGGCATGGGAACAGTCACTGCAGGATCAGATGGACCAAAACGGATTAGAAGCCATAATATACCCAGTTAGAACTAGCCAGGAACCTGTATGGATAAATGAGGGCAGAAGAGTGGAACATTACCCCCGAGAACAGCACCACAGAGCACAAGGCCCAGCCCACGCACCACGAGGTTCATGTTACAATTGTGGACAAGTAGAACATTTCGCCCTCGATTGCAGACAAAACCCCCCACACAATCAACGACCCCAACAGCCCAGTCCCCCACCCAGAAACAATAGGCCAGACCACGATCGCCAGCCGCGACAGCTAGAAGGCAACGTTTGCCCCATGCATAACGTAAACGCCCGATCAGATAACCTCACTTATAACTTCCTAGATTGACGTGTCCAACGTCTCCAACATGGGTCTGTGGCACGCGCTGGGATAACGTCGGAAGACCGGGAGTCACAGGCAGAGTCCGGGGACAAGCAGTTGATTTTCTTTGGGACACCGGAGGGTCCCGCACCACACTAAACTCCTCAAACCTGTTCCAAAAAACACCATGGCCAACCACCTGTACCATTACACTCAGTGGATTCACAGGCCACATGCAAGAGGGATACATCACAGCCCCTATACTTGTCCAAATAGGAAACGTAGCCACTACCCACCCCGTTGTTCTAGTAGACCTATCCCCCCCGACTGCAGAACACATCCTAGGGATAGATTTCATGAATTCCCATAACCTCTCCTTCGACCCCATAAACAAGTGTGTCTGGCGAATGTCCAGGACAGCTAGAGCCCCCACCACGCTCTCAGTAGGAGATTACGGAAACAGGATTTGCTCAGTAGGGGACTATTGGTTTAACCCATCGGCAATTAGCACAGACGCCACCATTAAACAGGTATTAGCCACACACAAAGGTGCATTTGCCCAACACAAGCACGACTGTGGGCAGATTCCAGGTACAATTATGATCTTAGGTCTCGACCCCAAACCACAGAAACAGTATGGATTTCCACAGCAGGCTGAGGGCGAAATTTTAAAGGTAATTAACAGTCTGTGAAAACAAGCAGTGATTCGACCCGTAGCTTCCACTAATAATGCCCCGATTTGGCCGGTAAAGAAACCAGACGGTTCATGGAGACTCGCCATTGACTACCGCAAACCAAACAAAGTTACCCCTTTGACAGCCCCCACCATTGCCACGGATCCCGCGACCATGCTTAAGTAGGGAGTGCAAGCAAAGTATTTCACTGTGTTGGATATCAGCAATGGTTTTTGGTCCATTCCCCTAGATCGGACTTGCCAGTATAAATTTGTATTCACTTTTCAAAGCCAACAGTACACTTGGACGTGTCTCCCCCAAGGCTTCCATAATTCCCCCTCCATTTTCCACAGAAAGCTAGCTGCTGGTCTTTCCAAATTCTCCCACCCCGAATGCCTCAGCACGTTAGCACAAGTGGATAGCATTGTCCACAGGGTCCCAGGTTCCCAGGGTCCCAGGGTCCCAGGTTCGATTCCCCGCTGGGTCACTGTCTGTGCAGAGTTTGCACGTTCTCCCCGTGTCTGCGTGGGTTTCGTCCGGGTGCTCCAGTTTCCTCCTACAGTCCAAAGACGTGCAGGTTAGGTGGATTGGCCATGACAAATTGTCCTTAGTGACCAAAAAAAAAGGTCAGGAGGGGTTATTGGGTTACGGGGATAGGGTGGAAACGAGAGCTTAAATGGGTCGGTGCAGACTTGATGGGCCGAATGGCCTCCTTTTGCACTGTATGTTCTATGATCTATGATCTATGAGTATGTAGACGACCTGCTCCTGCAAACCGATACCAGGGAAGAGCACGTGGCTCTATTGGCCAAATTACTAACCTTGCTCCAGTCCATCAGATGTAAGGTAAACCCCCAAAAGGCACAGATATCGAGGGAACGGATACTTTACTTAGGCAAACTTATTACCCACGGCAAACGTGAAATTGAACAAAAACGAATTGACTCCATTGTGAAATTGCCCCTGCCCCGTAATGTAAATGCACTCTGCTCATTTCCAGGTTTAGTGGGATACTGTAGAAATTATATAGATAGTTTTGCCACCAAGGCCACCCCGCTCTCAGAGCTTCTGAAAAAGAAAACCCCATGGAATTGGCTTCCCCAGCACACAGACTCCATAGACAATTTAAAACGCGCCCTAGGTACAGCTCCCGCTTTAAAAGTCCCGACCCCAACTTGCCCAATGCCATAGATGTAGCAACCACCGACCGGACCCTCTCAGCAGTGCTCCTACAGCCCCGCCATGACCAATTAGGACCGGTAGCCTCTGCCTCTAGAGATTTAGACCCCGTAGAAGAAGGATTTTCTGCCGGTGAACGACACTTGCTTGCAGTCTTCTGGGCAGTCTAGTACTTTGCCTACATTACAGGCCTCAACCCAGTCACAATATTAACCGAGCACCCCCCCACCCAACTGTTGTTAGACGGCAAACTAAAGGATGGTTCAGTTAGCCAGATCAGAGTAGCTCGCTGGACACTCTTATTACAAGGCAGGGATATTTCTGTGAAAAGCACAAAGACCCACACATTCTTAGTAGACAATTTGCAATATGCAGGGACCCCACACGAATGCCAGATAATTGCAGGCACACACCCCACAGGACCCTTTGTTCCCAAACGTTACAACCACGTGTAAACGGTGAGACACAAAGTTCCCAAGACACAGGGGACTCAGTAAAGATCTATGTAGATGGCTCCTCCACTTTTGAGGATGGAGCAAGAATCACGGGATGCAGGATTTATATGGAGGACTCACAAGGAACGCCCACTAGAAGAGATATCTTTAAAATTACCCGGCCACTTGGGTTCGCAGACAGTCGAACTGGCAGCCATAGCTTTTGTGATTGAACACCCAGATTCCTTAGCAACGCCTGTGTGGTAAACCACTGTTGCACCTGTATTCGGTGATGTAAGGTAGGACCTGTACTACAGGTTCGCTGGTAGTCCCTGCCTGCTGGCTCCACCCAGTATAGGCGGAGTATAAATATGCGTGTCCTCCATTTAGCAGCCATTTTGCCAGCTGTTGTGGGAGGCCACACATCTTAGAGCAATAAAGCCTCAGTTGAATCCAACTATAGTCTTTGTTCAATTGATCGTGCATCAATTTATTGCTCTAAGATTTTCTAATAGATGGACCTCCGAATCAAACCAGATCGCCTGCAGCTGGATCCGGAATCAAGCGACGCCAAAAAGGACTTTAATCACTGGCTAGCTTGCTTCGAAGCGTACATCAACTCAGCGACCACCCCTGTTCCGGAGGCTCAGAAGATACAGATCCTGTACACAAGGTTGAGCTCCAACGTGTTTCCGCTGATCCAGGACGTCCCGAACTATGCCGACGCCATGGCGTTTCTCAATGAAAACTATGCACAGAAAACGGACACGCTCTTCGCCAGGCATGTACTCGCTATTTGGTCTCAACTCCCTGGTGAGTCCATAGAAGATTTCTGGTGGGCCCTAATCCAACTCGTCTGGGACTGTGACTGTCAGGCCGTTACGGCCACCGAACCTTCCAACCTTCTTATGCGGGAAGCGTTCGTAACGGGGATTGGGTTGGATCTCATACGCCAAAGACTGTTAGAAGGGGCCACGCTCGACCTAGCTGAAACAAAGAAGCTAGCGCTCTCCATGACGTTTGCCTCATGTAACATTCAGGCCTACCCCACCAGCCGCGCGGCCCACCCCTCCTACCCCTCATGGACCCCACAGACGGCCGCCCCAGCGGGGGCCTTACCCAGCCAGTACGCTTGCGCCACACGCCAGCCCGCGCACCCCGGGGGCCCCGATGTTACTTCTGCGGCCCTCACCAATGGTGCCCAGCCCGCGCTGCCTTTTGCAAGTCTTACAGCAAAAAGGGACACTTCGCCGCGGTGTGCAGTCGCCGCTGTCGCCCCCACCCCCCTAGCCTACACACAATGGGCGCCACCATCTCCATCTCCCCGGATCACGCGCGGCCAGTGGGCGCCGCCATCTTCACCTCCCGGGGCCACGCGCAGCCGGTGGGCGCCGCCATCTTCTCCCCCTCAGTCCACGTGCGGCCCATGGGTGCCGCCATCTTGTCCAACCCACGCAACGTGCGGCCCATGGGCCATTTTGTCCCCCGCAGGATCTTCAGGCGCCACAATCCTGTCTCTCCCACCGACAGCATTCCAGGACCTGGGCCCCCCAGGCTCCCCATCATCCGACGTCAGCATCGACCGTTCACGACTCGCCTCAGTGACGATCGGCCAGTCTCGTCCACACAACCTGGCCACCGCATCGACCAGTGTGAAAATTAATGGCCATGTGACCTCTTGCCTGCTGGACTCCGGGAGCACCGAAAGCTTCATGCACCCGGATACGGTAAGGCGCTGCCCCCTCGCGGTACACCCCGCCAACCAAAGAATTTCCCTGGCCTCCGGATCCCAGTCCGTCGTGATCCGGGGGTTCTGCACGGTCACACTCACGGTCCAGGGTGTAGAATTCAGCGGCTTCCGCCTCTACGTCCTCCCTATCCTCTGTGCTGCCTTACTAGTCGGCCTGGACTTCCAGTGTAACCCCCAGAGCCTAACCCTCAAATTTGGCGGGCCCCTACCACCCCCCACTGTGTGCGGCCTCGTGACCCTAAAGGTCGATCCGCCTTCCCTCTTCGCCAATCTAACCCCGGATTGCAAACCCGTCGCCACCAGGAGCAGACGGTACAGCACCCAGGACAAGACCTTCATCAGATCCGAGGTCCAGCGGCTCCTTCGGGAGGGCATTATCGAGGCCAGCAACAACCCCTGGAGAACCCAAGTGGTAGTCGTTAAAACTGGGGAGAAACACAGAAAGGTCGTGGACTACAGCCAGACCATCAATCGGTACACGCAGCTCGACACGTACCCCCTCCCACGCATATATGATATGGTCAATCAGATTGCACAGTACCGGGTCTTCTCAATGGTAGACTTCAAATCCGCCTACCACTAGCTCCCCATTCGTAAATCAGCCTGTCCATATGCCGCTTTTGAGGCGGAAGGTCGCCTTCCTCACTTCCTCAGGATTCCCTTCGGCATCACTAACAGGGTCTCGGTCTTCCAAAGCGAGATGGACCAAATGGTCGACCAATGCGGTTTGCGGGCCACCTTCCTGTACCTAGACAACATCACCATCTGCGGCCATGATCAGCAGGACCACGATGCCAACCTTGCCAAATTTCTCCACACCGCCACTCTCCTCAACCTCACCTACAACAAGGAGAAGTGCGTGTTTAGCATGACCCGCTTAGCCATATTCGGCTATGTGGTCCAGAACGGAGTTCTGCGGCCCGTTCCCGACCGCATGCGCCCCCTCATGGAACTTCCCCTCCCCCACTGCCCCAAGGCCCTCAAACACTGCCTGAGTTCTTCTCATACTACGCCCAGTGGGTCCCAAACTATGCGGACAAGGCCCGCCCATTCATTCAGTCAAGATATGAGATCATGGAGTTTCAGTACCTCCGAATAGTTTGAGTAATAGTCCATTATCAAGACGTAATCACGCCCTGTGGCATGAAATAGGTCAATGCCCACTTTTGACCATGGTGCCATTGTGAGTTTGTGTTGCTGCAGTGGTTCGTTACACTGTGCGGGTTGATGTCTTTGACAGGTGTCACATGTCATGACCATGTCCGTTATGTCTTGATTCATGCTGGGCCAGTAAACAGCCTGTCGTGCTCGCCTTTTGCATTTCTCAATGCCTCGGTGGCCTTCATGAATCTTACGCAGCATCTCGGCGCGGAGTGTGGCCGGAATCACAATCTGCGCATTGCGTAGCAGCAAGCCGGCAACTTCAATCAGTTCTGACTTGACATTCTGAAATTGTGGACATTGTCCCCTCGTCCAACCGTGCTGGAGTAGGTGCAGCACCCTCCGTAAGATTGCTTTTTTCTGCGTCTCCTGTCGGATTAGACAAAGCTTCTAATCCGAAGCAGGCAAATTCAGCATAACTATGTTTGGGCCTCGGTTTCTCTGATAGGGGCTGATGGTGCGTTGTCAGTGCCAATTGATCGGGACAGTGCGTCGGCAATGGCAAGATCTCTTCCCGGAGTGTACATTAGGATGAAATCATACCTTCGCAGCTTCTATTGATGCGCTGCAGACGAGGTGTCATGTCATTTAGATCCTTGTCCATGATATGGACCAACAGTCTGTGGTCGGTTTCCACTATGAACGTGGGCAGGCCGTACACATAGTCATGGAACTCCAGAATCCCAGTGAGGAGTCCGAGACATTCTTTTTCGATTTGTGCATATCTGCACTCAGTTGCATTCATGGCCTGGACGCGTATATCACAGAGACCCAGTCAGACTGGTTGGCCTGTTGGAGGAGAACGGCGCTAATCCCGTTGTTATAACCTGCCTGCTTACAATTGGCTGGGGACTAATGACAATCCCACAATCCTGTGGGAGTATGAGTTTCACCAATGAGGGAGGCGGAGAAATAATTAGCAGACTCCCTGTATAAATAAAGCTGGCCAGTTTGGAACCAGCAGGAAGGAGTAAGCAGCAAGCGAAGTTGCTGCTGTTGTGTATATATATTTTATTGTAAATAAATGTTATTTCTTTGTATCCTTGGAACTCGTGCTGGATTCTTCGTGGCCCTCACAAAACTGGCGACGAGGGTTAAAGTGAATAGCTGTCTACCCGTCCTGGCTGGTGTCAGTGGAGGTCTTGGTGGGCCTGGTTGCGTCAAAGAAAGCAAGGGTCGGTGCGCTCATTAGTTGCAGTTTGAGATCCACTCATTCATTTTGGTGACGTTGTGTCCACTCAAACGCAGTGGTCTTTCATAGGAGATTGCGTATTGCTACCGTCCGTGCGGACAGGTTTGGGATGAACCTGCCGAGGAAGTTGTCGAAGCCCAGAAATCGTAGCACCGCCTTCTTGTCATGTGGCGTCTTCATGGTCCATATTGCAGCGATTTTCGCCTCATCAGGGCTGACACCCTGAGATGATATGGTGTCATCCAAAAAGGTTACAGACTCCTTCGCAAATGTGCATTTTGCCTGGTCCAGTTTCAAACCATATTTATGAATCCTCCGAAACACCTTCTTCAGACGACAGAGGTGTTCTTCTTCAGTGGTGGACCATACGATGATGTCATCCAATAGACTCTGACACCCTCGATGCCCTCGGTCATTTGCTCCATAATCCTGTGGAAGGTCTCTGACGCAGAGATAATGCCAAAGGGCATGCGATTGAAGCAGAAACGTCCGAATGGCATGTTGAACGTACACAGTAATCTGCTCGAGTAATCGAGCTGTATCTGCCAAAATCCCTGCGAGTCGTCGAGTTTGGTGAAGATACGAACATTCGCCATCTCAGATGTGATCTCTTCATGCTTGGGGATGGGGTAGTGTTCCCGGTGAATGTTCTGGTTCAGGTCCTTCGGGTCTATGCATATGCGAAAATCTCCAGAAGGTTTCTTAACACAGACAATGGAGCTAACACAGTCAGTCGGCTGTGTGACTCGCAATATTACGCCTTGTGACTGCAGTCTGTTGAGTTCCGCTTTCAACTTCTCCCGCAGTGGAGTTGGAACCCTCCTGGGCGGTTGAATGACGGGTTTGGTGTCTGTCTTCAGCATGATTTTGTATTGGCAGGGTAGGGTGCCCATGCCTTTGAATACGTCGGGGTATTCTTGTAGCATGCTGTGGATTTTAGCTTCCAGGCTTGATGGATCCTGGGTGAGAATGTAAATGCGTTGCACCAGCCGCATGTCTTTGCAGGCCTGAGCGTCTAACAGTGATGATTTATTGTCGTCTACAATCTCGAATCGTAGCTGCTTGCGTATCGTCTTGTTGTCCACCCGGAGATGGCACGATCCCTTTGAGGCGATCTGATTGCTGTTGTAGTCCTTCAGCCGACATGCAGCGGGTATTATTTCATGGTCTCCTGGAATCGAATGGAGATCCTCATTAGTGAGGAGATTACCTGAGGCCCCAGTGTCAAGCTTGAAGACTAATGGAAAGTCGTTGACTTGCACAGTCGCAGTCCACTCACTGCTGGAATCAATGCTGTTGACCGGGTGAGGCGTGGCGATTGTTGCGTCATGTTCCTCAATTGTCTCGATCATGTCCACGACAAACGAGTTGTCGCAAGCGAGGTTGTCCTCATCCGAGGAATACTCATCATTGGTTTTTGTGTGCTCCGTTGAGTCTATGCTTTTTACGTTGAGGTTCAAGTGTTTCTGTCTTGTTGTCTTCATTAGCAGTGCAGCTCTGCACTATGAGGCAAAGTGGTTGTATTTGCCACATTTTAAAAATTGTTTTCCAGAAGCTGGACATTGCCCTTTTAAGTGGGCGTGTCTGCAGCAGGGACACGTCATGACGCTGTCCCTCCACGCTCACGCATGCGCAGTAGGCCTTTCTTCCATGTCAAATCTTCGGGAGAACTGCACATGCGTGTGGCCTGCATCCAGGTTCGCACGCGTGGGATTGCCGCTAGAGGAGCGCCTTCTGGACGCCTGGGCCACCATTTTGACGGGCTCGACTTCGTGGTGAAGGCCTTGGTCCCAGTAAGTAAACTCCTCATATTCTTCTTTACTTTTTTCATAAGTAGAGCATCTTTGCATGGCTGTTTCTAGGGTTAGGTCTTTTTGTTTTAATAAGGATTTTCTAAGTCCCTCATCAGATATACCATTGACTATCTGGTCTCTGATGAGGGAGTCACGGAGGTTTTCAAAGTTGCAGGATTGAGCCAGTAATTTTAAATCAGTTACAAAACTGGTGAAAGATTCTCCCGGTTTTTGTAAACGCCGGTGAACATGAATCTTTCAAATATCTCATTGACTTCAGATTAACAGTGGGTTTCAAATTTTTTGATGATTGTTTCCAGCTTGCCCTTGTCCTCCCCTTCCAGGTAGGTAAAGGAATTATATATTTCTAATGCCTGTGGACCTGCCAGGGATAAGAGCAAGGCTATCTTCCTGGCATCAGAAGCTGAGGTTAGATCCTTAGCTTCTAGATATATTTTGAACTGTTGTATGAAAAATTTCCAATTGGACTGCATATTACCAGTGGTCCTGAGCAGGCGTGGAGGTTGGATTGGGTCCATTGTGCCGATTGGTAACTGAAGGGTCCGAATGCTGCGAGGCCTTCTTTGGTCGAAAGCCTGGTTTAAATTCTCTTCTCTTGCTGATGTCTAGCTGGCTTGCTGAAACTACTCCTAGTACTATATGTTACTCTCTAATTCTGAATAACGACTGTAGACTTACAGTTAACACAAACACTGTATTCAAAGGGTTCGTTCTGCTTCCAGAGCTCAACTAGATGTAAAACAGTCAAGAGGTATGACCAGTGAAGCTAAGGTAAACTGAATATGCTGAGCTATCTCTGTGTGCTGCTGCTCACTAGCTCTGTGCTTCTAAAAGAGGCGGATCCTCCCTTGGGCTCGACCCTTTATACCCGTCTCTGATGGTGCCCTCTAGTGATGCTGTGGCTGTCACATCTGTGCTGCAGTCCCTGGTGTATGTGCAGATGTATGTACAGATGTACAGATCACTACACCCATGTCTGTGCGGGTTTCCTCCCACAGTCCAAAGATGTGCAGGTTCGGTGAATTAACCATGGTCAATGCGCAGAGTTAAGGAAATAGGGCGGAGGAGTGGGCTTACGTAGAGTGCTCTTTCGGTGGTTTGGTGCAGACTCGATGGGCCGAATGGCCTACTTCTGCACTGTAGAAATTCATCCAGTCTGTAAGTAAGTAAGTATAATAAACAGAACCTGAAAGATATGCACAAGACATGTCAATAGAACAGCTCTCACAAAGGCATTCCTTGAACCTACGACTCAGTTGGTTCCTGAAAACTATATTGTAAGCCGAAACATCGTAAGTCGGAACCAGTTTCACAGGAACAATGGTATAGATGAGGAAATGAACCAAGGCTGGAAATTGTCATGTTAAATGCACTCAACTGTTGCCCTATCAAGTCACTGAGGTGACCGTTGATGCCTGCACGACTCAGCACAAGTTCCTTGATTACTGTGGAAGATATAATGAAGCCACCGATCCCGGTCAGTGGTGTGTTTAATCTTGAGCTTCTGCGAGTCTGAGAGCATGTTAAATACAACATAAGCGTATAAATGCATTAAAAACGTGACAGTTGTGCCAAAAATATTTATTAGAATAAAACACTAATTTCCAACCTAATAAAGAAGGTTCGACCTGTCCAGTCATACAGTGTTGCTATATTTATTTGGCTCGGATTATGGCGGTCAATATGGCCACCTTCCTTAATTCTAATTACGTTTGCTCTAGAGTCGCCAGGTATCTTTCGATACCGCCACAAGGTTCAAACCCAAATACTGATCAAAGACTCGATACACCAGTTAGTTAGTTCAAGGTCAAATGCTTATTTATTTACACACACAGTTAAATATACTCATGCACAAATACTACAGACTAAACTATCACTACTGCTAAAGCCTATACTTAGCTTCGGGCGCCCACTCAGTGAAGGAATCTTTAATTTAAGGGAATCTTAACCTGTCGAACTATGCCAAGTTTGGGGGAAGCTTAGTTGATGAATCAAGTCCTGGCGCAATACGACAAGTTGTAAGATTTGTACTATTTGTAGACTGTGTTAAGTTGTTCGATTCCTTGTATTATTTGACTGTGTATAGTTGAAGGAATTTATATCATCTCTGCTATTCGGTTATCAGTAGCACTTTGCGAATACTGGAACTCAGCAGAAATTTGCAGTATAAACTCCTCAGGTGCCAAAAAGAATTGTTTTATTTGTAGTCGCTTGATTACAATTTGAAAGTCATTTAAAAGGCAATTCGTAGACAATTCGAAGCTTTCAGAGAATTACAGACATTATCTTTCTTTGCTAAGGCAGACAGCTCGAAAGTAACTTTTAAAAGGTCAAAGTCTGGCAATGAAACATGAAGAGAGAGAGAAAGCTAATCTTCAGCTAAACTCAAACTCAAAGTCAAAAGTGGACTAACATCACTGACACAGACTGGTAGACTGACAGAACCCCCAAACCTAACCTAAAATGGAGACTATAAAGGACAAAACTGACTAAACTAACAGAAAAGACAACACAAAGACATCTCCTCAACACACACACCTTCAAAGACAATAAAAACACAGGCAACACACGAAAAACTAAACACTAAAACAAAACTTACAAAGACAATACTCACAAAGACAACAAAACCCCAACCTAACCTAAAATGGCCGGGAGAAACTTTTTAGTTATACACTTTCATATCTGTCTTAAGTCATCTAATTACACCCCAATATAATCCTAATTGGTTTGGGTTAGACTCAAACACATTTGATTTGATGGCAAGCCGTCCATCTTCAATGTGCAACATCAGCTTTTCTGACCTAGCTGTTATCTGCATTGTGAACAATGGTGCCTTCATGTTGCTGTGTATTCAATCCCTTGGCCTTGACAATTAGCACAAGACAGTGTCAAATTATCTTGCAACTGTGCTTTTTTTAATGTCACACTGTCTTTGAAAATATGCATTTGCCAGAACAACGGACTTCAGTATAAGTGAATTATGCTTTATAAATGGGTATTAAAAACTGGGGCTCAACATTTATGCTTAAACAGCTATCTTTTACCTATACTAGTTGTATTTGAAATACTTGGCTTCTACAGTCGGCCCTTTGATAAATCGAAAAATTGAGATATATCAGAAAAGATTAAAATACATCATTAATGCGATAGGATAGGTAAAAGCGCAAAGAATCATTGCAGTTTTAAACAATAAAATGGAATTAACATTGCAACAGGCATTTCAAAATAATTATTAAAATTATTATACAATAAAAGTTGAACATATGATCGAGTAATAAATGGTAAAATGATTATCAAGATTGATGTCAAGTCTTTGACATCTTCTGGATAATACACAAAAGCTTGTTGAAAGGGTTAATTTTCTTACAGAGACAAAAGAGGCGTATAGCTTGGAATGATGCCATTCGCATCTTTAAACTTTTTTTTTTGTCACTCAAATGGACTGGGAGTAAAAGTTGGATTGCTGCCAAATTCCCGTTATCAAATTTCTTTGAACAACCTGTTCTTTTGGCTTTTAATCAAAGATTGTTGTTTTTTTTTTTAAACCAGCTTCCACATTGTTTGAAGTTTTAATTTCCAGGCTAATTCCAAACATTTATTTTAAAATATCAAATACAATAACTTATTAAATATATAACTGAACCAATCTTGTGCTGTATCTTGATTTTCTGTAGATGAATTTGCCGATTCTGTTAAAGGAAACACAGCTAACAAGATATGTTAATTTCTTTAAATTAATAAAGCAACGTTCAGAATGACAGTTTTCTTAAGTTGACAGTTCTTGGCAACTTTTTAGCGATACATTGAGGGTTCTTTAGCTGCTTTGATGGCAGCCGTTCTCTTCTGAGTAAGTTCCCTTTTTCGTTTGGAAATTTTCTGTCCCAAGTAAACATCTTTCTGGGCAATTTGTGCTTTGTGAAAGCTAGCTTTGCGACTGTTAGTACTGAGGTGGTTCAAGACCATCCGTAAATCTTTGTCATGATCATCTTTATTGATAGAGGTTATCAGAACATCATCTTCATATTGGATAATGGTGGAAGGCCGAACAGGCAGTTGCCTGAGATGATTCTGTAAAGCCATGTGGTAAACAGTTGGGCTATTATGATACTGTTGTTGATTAACTGTAAAAGCAAACCATGGTTGTAGTTGCTTAGCCAGTGTTGCTGACCAGAAGCCAAACTGGGTGTGTCTTGTTGGTACGTGTTACATGGTTGACCACGAGGTGGAGATGTATTGTTGTGAACATTGTCTACTTCATTATCATCTCTTGAATCCATCCGTTGTTTTTGATAGCATTTTGCCATCCAGTGTCCTACTCTACCACAGGAAAGACATTGTGGTATTTTCTTACGTGATTTTAATGGAGCAAGGGTACATGTTTGCTCTGGCGCTGGTGGTGAAATTGTAGTTAGTGCTGATATTCCTGCAGGTGCTGCAACAGCCGCCGCTGGAGCAGCAGGTAACATGGGCTGGATTTGAGCAATAGGCTGCATTTGAGCAGCTGCAGTGTTAAAAGTTGCCTGATTGTGCAAACCACGATCTATCTGAATGCACCGGTCAACTATGTCTCGGTATGTGCCAGCTGTGGCCCAAGCTGGTAAAACCAAATTCAAGGCAGCAGAAACTCCAGGTTTAACACCGGCTATAAAAGCCGTTTTTAATGGACTTAAAGTGCTTGCATCCCATGTGTCATTTTCCTGGTCGAGTGTCATCCCTGAATATTCCATCCAAGTACGTAAAAATCTTTCCTCAAAATCCTGAATATCTTCATTCTTTTTTTGAAAGCAAGCTGTGATCTTAGACCAATTGGTCCTCGGGGGGCGAAATTGTAATAGCCAATTCTTGATTGTTAGCCAACCAGCTTCTAAATTTTGCAAATCGTCTCCAAGAGCAACTTCTACTTCATTTTTAAGGGTTGAACTTATACGAGTACCTAGCATGATAGTCAGAATTCGTACTCCATCAAGTGGGTGGAGACTGTAAATGGCTTGTAATCTGTGAATTCCATCCCATGTGGTCATACCACCCTTTTTAGGGTGTGGAAGACCCTTGGACCATTCGTCAATTTTAGAAGGATCAATTTGTTCATGAACCCATTGGTGGTCAAATATGTTTCTAGTGATAGTTTCACCATCTTCTTCTATTTTTTTGCTTCCAACTCTAACCCGTTTGCGTTTTAAAGGGGCTAGTCGAATTGCTTTAGTATTTTGTATTGTAGGAACACTATCTTCGTCTGATTCATCCGACAGAGAAAATGATTTATTTTTAACAATTGATCTCGGCTGTGCAATTGCCGATTGTGCCACTAGGTGGGTGGCTTGGACTGCTTTCTGAGTTTGTTCAATCTTTTGTACAGAAAGCATGTTTGTCAAAGAATTACAATGTTCAGTCACGCTGGTTATATTTCTTTCTAAAACACATCTTTCTTTCACTAACTTGCAATTTTCAAGTTCAATTCGCTCAGTTTTTAATTGCAATTGTCGGTATTTTGACTCCACTTCAAAGACTTGATTTTGGAATTCTGTTATTTGAAAAGATAACTGCTGGAGTTCAGAGGTTTTGTTTTGCAAATCTGTTTTAATTTCATCATGATGCTCAAGTTTGGATTTTGCAACTCGTAAATCTGTTTTAATTTCATCAGAATGCTCAAGTTTGGATTTTGCATCTTGCAATTCTGTTTCAAGTTTGGATTTTGCATCTTGCAATTCTGTTTTAATTTCATCATAATGCTCAAGTTTGGATTTTGCAACTTGCAAATCTGTTTTAATTTCATCATAATATTCAAGTTTGGATTTTGTATCTTGCAATTCTGTTTCAAGTTTGGATTTAGCATCTTGCAAATCTGTTTTAATTTCATCATAATGCTCAAGTTTGGATTTTGCAACTTGCAATTCTGTTTCAAGTTTGGATTTTGCAACTTGCAATTCTGTTTCAAGTTTGGATTTTGCAACTTGCAAATCTGTTTTAATTTCATCAGAATGCTCAAGTTTGGATTTTGCATCTTGCAATTCTTCAACAACTGTAATTAATTGCCTTTTAGTAGACCTATACTCATCATCACTTCGTTCAGTATTTAATTGTAATTGTTGGTATTTTGACTCCACTTTAAAAACTTGATTTTGAAATTCTCCGATTTGAACAGATAACTGCTGGAGTTCAGAGGTTTTATTTTGCAAATCTGTTCTAATTTCATCATAATGCTCAAGTTTGGATTTTGCATCTTGCAAATCTTCAAGAACTGCACTTAGTTGGTCTTTAGTGGACTGAAGCTGATGATCACTTTTATTTTTAACAATGATCTCTTGCTGACTGTGTATCTGTCCCGTAATTACCAGGGACCATTTTACACGTTCTGCACCGTGTAATCGTGTGCATTTTCCCCATGCTCTCTTGATATTATTGAAGGACCACTGTCCTCTGGGGATATCATACTTTGATTCAATTTTTTTTGAGGTTTCACATAGGTTAAAATGTCTACGAGTGAAAGATCTACAATCCCCCAACATATCTTCAACAGAAACATCTGGTATTCCAGCACCCCCCTTGGATGTAGTGGGGAGTAATTTTCTGTCTGCTAAAGGCTCTGAATCTACACTTTGAATTGGATCAGCCATAACTTTTCTTGATCGCTGACTGCCGTTTTATTTTAGTTACTGCAGTGACTAATCTTCCAGTCACGCCTGATAGTCTGACCGACCGACTGGCACTTGATTTATTTAACACAGTCTATAAAAAATGTTCTTTTCAAGGGTCGAAGTACTGATTGATGCGGCTTTAAGACTTTTAATGGGTGAAAAAGATATTTCTTACCCCAGTCTAGCCGTGGGTTCCGGCTGTCTTCTGGGCCTCCTCCGATTATCTCCGAAGCTTCCCGAAGGTTCCCGACCTCCTCCGATTATCTTCGAAGCTTTCCATCGTCACCTGGGCCTCCGAAGGTCGTCCTCAGTACTCCCCCCCCCCGACTGCCTGACTACGCCAAAATGAAGGAATCTTTAATTTAAGGGAATCTTAACCTGTCGAACTACGCCAAGTTTGGGGGAAGCTTAGTTGATGAATCAAGTCCTGGCGCAATACGACAAGTTGTAAGATTTGTACTATTTGTAGACTGTGTTAAGTTGTTCGATTCCTTGTATTATTCGACTGTGTATAGTTGAAGGAATTTATATCATCTCTGCTATTCGGTTATCAGTAGCACTTTGCGACTACTGGAACTCAGCAGAAATTTGCAGTATAAACTCCTCAGGTGCCAAAAAGAATTGTTTTATTTGTAGTCGCTTGATTACAATTTGAAAGTCATTTAAAAGGCAATTCGTAGACAATTCGAAGCTTTCAGAGAATTACAGACATTATCTTTCTTTGCTAAGGCAGACAGCTCGAAAGTAACTTTTAAAAGGTCAAAATCTGGCAATGAAACATGAAGAGAGAGAGAAAGCTAATCTTCAGCTAAACTCAAACTCAAAGTCAAAAGTGGACTAACATCACTGACACAGACTGGTAGACTGACAGAACCCCCAAACCTAACCTAAAATGGAGACTATAAAGGACAAAACTGACTAAACTAACAGAAAAGACAACACAAAGACATCTCCTCAACACACACACCTTCAAAGACAATAAAAACACAGGCAACACACAAAAAACTAAACACTAAAACAAAACTTACAAAGACAATACTCACAAAGACAACAAAACCCCAACCTAACCTAAAATGGCCGGGAGAAACTTTTTAGTTATACACTTTCATATCTGTCTTAAGTCATCTAATTACACCCCAATATAATCCTAATTGGTTTGGGTTAGACTCAAACACATTTGATTTGATGGCAAGCCGTCCATCTTCAATGTGCAACATCAGCTTTTCTGACCTAGCTGTTATCTGCATTGTGAACAATGGTGCCTTCATGTTGCTGTGTATTCAATCCCTTGGCCTTGACAATTAGCACAAGACAGTGTCAAATTATCTTGCAACTGTGCTTTTTTTAATGTCACACTGTCTTTGAAAATATGCATTTGCCAGAACAACGGACTTCAGTATAAGTGAATTATGCTTTATAAATGGGTATTAAAAACTGGGGCTCAACATTTATGCTTAAACAGCTATCTTTTACCTATACTAGTTGTATTTGAAATACTTGGCTTCTACACTCAGTCAGAGGAACAATGGCCGTTGTTCGGATCTGAGGCTGCTGGGGTCGAAGTGGTGAAGGGGAACAGCTAAGGTCGTCTGTCTGGTAGCGAGCGTTGACCTTGGACTTACTTGCTTCTGGTGCAGCTGGTGGACAGGTCTCTCCTTGGTGAGAGCCGGGTCCAAGAGAGCGATTCTCTCTTGGGGGCTCCTTCTTATACACAAAGGGGCTTCGCGCTCTTTTGGGCGGGCCTTGAACTTGGCCCCATCAATTGAGCCGTTTCTTGATCATTCATATTGATCTCGTCCAATAAAGGGGTGGGTGCCCTGATAGCTGGGTGTGTCCTAGGTGGCCGTTGGCCTGCTTTGTTCCGGTCTCCTCTGGCGTTGGGGTGTCTGCCTTAGTATCAGTTACTCAAATGTTACTCTTTTGTTCCCGGAGATGGGCCATTAGTATGCTAATGGGCCTACAGTTTTGGTCTTGTCTGGGAGCTGCGGCTCCAATATACAGACAAACCCTGAACCTGCTTGTTTTCTCATTATTGTCCATTTTCCCTGCAATCCTTGCAAAGTGTCCATTTTGTAATCAGGAAGTGGCCATCCCAGATGGCTACACACCCTCCTTGTGATCCTCAATGCGAAGCATGAAGGATCACAATACCGCGTTATCTTCATTCTCTGACCAAGCGGGGCACCCATAAGCACTTCACGGGCTCTACACTGCCCTATCCTATGAATCGCAATTTTTTAACTGAAATAATTTTACATACATACATCATTATAAAATACTACGGGGCGCTATGGCATTCAGGCATGCATTACTAAATTAAACTGGAACCTTGAACTATCTTCAATAAACTATCCTCAATAAACAATCAAAAATAATCTACAACACTTTAAACTATACAAACAGCAGCAACACAAGTTTCCCTGGCTTGGCAGTCAAGCACAGAGGTTTACATTTCTTTATTGAACGAACAAAACACAGATAAAGAAAAACGGATGCACTTTAATTCACTCAAGGGGTTTGGGGGTTTGGGGAAGTCCGAAAATAGGGGGTCTAAACGTTTATACCGGGGTGCGAGAGCGGGAGGCTCTCCTTCGCCATTTTCTGAGTCTAAGTGTCTGCACGACACTGCAGAGTATCGCCAGTACTAAGAATGATTCTACTATGTAAGATAGTGAATACCAGGTAATAAACTTGTCACACCATGTCAGGGTGTCGGTAACTGACTTGGGGGGAACTATCTCGGGGTTAACTATCTCGGGGTTAACTATCTCGGCATACAGTGTATGGCAGGGGTGAGAATCATTCATGGCCTGTGTGGTAGGGGTCAGGGCGGTAGCGTCCGCGCACAACTGAAGGGATCCCGCTAAGATCCAGGTGAAAAACATGAAGGTTGTCTTCATCTTTCCTTTTGTCGGTCTTCTTTTTCTTCCTCTGGGGTTCCTGAGGTTCCGAAGTTCTATGGACACAAGCATAATATTTGTTATTATCTAGCTTAAGATCTCGTATGTCTGCCTGTCTGTCCTTTGTTGCCAATTACCCATTATAATTGGTCACCATCTGTGACTCCCTCATTTTTAAAAAAAAACAAATGTTTGGACAAGACATCCGAGAAAAATACTGACACAGTGCGAGCCGTCTCGCAGCCTGTGCAATCTACCATCCCAGTGTTTGAGGATGTAAAAGGCATACGGAAGCAACCTAAGGGTCGCCAGAAACAAAAAAAAAATTTTGAACGTAACGAGCCAAAATGGGGTGCGTATGGGCTGCGGCGGGTAAGAATGGGTGAAATCCCCGGGTAGAACGGTGATCAGTGCCGTATGTGCTCTACCCGAGCGTAGCTGACCAGAGGGGGGTCCTCAGGCAGGGCGGGGACCAGTGCCGTTTCTCCACTGCCTGAGCGACCGGCAAGAACGGGTAAGAATGTGGTCGTCGTGGGGGCTGCCTCTCGTGATCGAATCAGAAGAGTAGCTATGAGCGGTGTCTGCCGACAAACTAGTTCCTCTGAACGGTTGTCTGTCAACAAGCTTGTTCCATTAACAGCCATTGGCGTCAAAAGGGTAGTGGCGTGGGGCCATGAAAGCTTTTAAATTCACAAACAACATTTAACATGTATATTAAACGAATAAACATACAACAAACATGGTGGAGGTTCCATCAGAAAGGACACCGTATCTCTCCATCAGTTCCGTTTTGCCATCATTTGGATACCTCATTGCTCAGTAGCGAACAGGGTCGCAAAGGGATTCGTTTGGTGGGAGTCAGACTCTATGTCATCATCGTCTCCCGGCTGCCATACTCTTGACTGGAGTAGTTTGGCTAAAGCTGCTTGGGGCAAATTGGGGTCCATCTCATCATTCCGGATGAGCCTGAACGAATTGTCTCGGTGCCAGAATCGTGTGTCGAGGTTGGAGCTACTAGGTTTTAATCCGTATTCGTCAGGCGGTGGGTCTGGGTCAGGGGCTTTGATGTACGTGATTTCGAAGGGGTCACTGGAATCATGCTCGGATTCGCTGGGAGTGGGGCCTGGTGCAGGGGTGTAATCATAACGTGGTGTGCTGTGGCAGTCGTCATTGCCATCGCTATCACTGTTGCTGTCGCTGCTGGTTGAAGGAAGGGTGAGGCGGAGTCGTGCCTCTGGGGCTGGAGTTGAAGATGTGTCTGAGGACGGGCTGGACTGGCTGGGGGAGGGTAGGAATGCGTCATCTGTGGGTGGGGCGTGCTCGTCTGCTGCTGCGAGCGAGATGTAGTGTGCATGATTGTTCTGCGAGCCATAAGCCTTAAGCTGGTTTATGTGAAACCACGCAGACTTGCCGTTGGGATATGTGATCTTGTATACCGAGGGGCTGACTTTGTCCGAAATGGAGTACAGTCCGGAAAATTTGGGTGGAAGGAATGAACTGGGGTTGTATAGGGAAAGCATCGCTTGCTGCCCTACTACTAACTCGGTGGCGTGTACTGTTTTATCGAAACAAGCTTTGCTTTGTTTCCTCCTGGTCCCAAGTCTCACAGCTGCTGTGAGCTGGGCCACCTTTATATTCTCAATTAGCTGCTGTGCAGCATTTTTATGCGTGAGGGCGGTGACTGCGGGGCTGGCCAAATCCAGTCCCAATAAATACTCTGTCCCTTTCATGGGCAGTCCGGTCATGAGGGTGTTGGGGGTGTATCCTGTGGACATGGATACTGTGTTTCGTAAGAACATTAAAGCAAATGGGAGAACAGAATCCCAGGTGCACCATTTTCCTGAGAGTGGCTTTTAGGGTTCTGTTTATCCTCTCTACAATGCCGCTTGCATTGCAATGTGAAACTTCTGCCTAATTCCAGAAATTGTGAGGACGTTCTTCATTACTTGTCCTGTAAAATGGGAGCCTTGATCGGACTCTATACTGTGTGGGAGGCCCCATCTTGTAAAGATGTGCTGTGTTAGGACTTTAGCTGTTGTTTTGGCCGCATTCGTTCTGAATGGAAAAGCTTCCACCCATTTTGTGAAGGTGTCGATGGCCACCAACACATACTTAAAACCATTTCTGCAGGGGGGTAGGGGTCCTATGTAATCTATCTGAAAATTCGTCCAGGGGCCGTTAACGGGGCGGGTGTGACTAAGCTGAGCCTTTCTTGCATATCTGTCCAGATTGTTCTGGGCACAGATCAAGCAATTTTCAATGTAATGGGTTACATTGGCTTTTAAATCAGGCCACCAGCAGAGAGGTCTGAGGTGGGTTAGTGTGGGTTCAATGCCTTGGTGTCCATGACTGTCATGGAACTGACAAATAATCTGGTTCCTGCCCTGGCTGGGAACTACATAAATGCCGTCTTTCAAAATCACACCGTCATGTGTGGTTGTTGCGTTCTTAAACTTATCGTACGGGGCTGGGAAGGTTCCTTTTAAAACTTCCCTGAGCTTCTCATCTTCCTTTTGGGCTTTCGCTAGATCCTGAATGTTGGTCTGTGAGACCTGAACCGCGTGTACTGGGGTGCTCTAGGGTGGGTTCCAAAAGTAACCATGTCTGGAACCTGCCTTCGCTAGGGCGTCTGCTTTCACGTTACCAGGGGGGGAAGAACGGTGGTGACTGCGAACCTTAATGATACTGTATCTCCTATCTTTAGCTGTCTCTCAGATATGCCGGAGTAATGGGGCTGAGGGTAGGGGCTTTCCGTCTGCGGAAACAAATCCTCTAGTTTCCCACAGGGGTAAGAATTCTGGTAAACTATTGCAGACAGATAAACTGTCTGAATATATGTCTGCTGGGGTCGGAAACGAATCGGGGTGGTCTACAATGTAAGCTATGGCTGCCAGTTCTGCTGCTTGCGAGCCTAGATGTCCTGACTGCTTTTGGGGTCTGAGGTCGGGACCTATAATGTTCACCAAGCCAGCTATTTTGCCACAGTCGTGCTTGTGCTGTGCAAATGCTGCTTGTGTTGCTGTAGGACTTCCCTAACCTGTTTGTCCTGACTAATGGCTCGAGGGTCGAACCAGAAGTCTCCTACTGTGCTAATTCTGTTAACATACTCTCCAACTGTGAGCGTGGCGGGTGCTCGTGCTGCCTTTGCCATTCTCTATACACATTTATTTACCAAATCAAAAGAGAGGTTGTGGGAGCTCATCAAATCCATTCCTAGGATGTGTTCAGCTGTCTGGGGTAGATCGACCAAAACTACGGTGAGTTTAGTCGTAATGTTCCCTATTTCTACCGCTACAGGGGCTGTGATGTGTCCTTGTTGTAAATTACCTGTAAAACCGCTGAGTGTGATGGTGACCGTGATGGGCCACGTGTCTCGTTGAAACACCGTGGAGGAATTGAGCATGGTGCGGGACCCTCCTGTGTCCCAAAGAAATTCTACGGGGTATCCCCGGACTTTGCCTGCTACTAACGGTCTACCGGACTTGGCCCAAACGGTGTTGCAGACCCAGGTTGGGGAGCCCGAACACCGTCAGTCGGTGCCGTTCATGTCTGCGTTCTCTGAACGGACGCTAACGCTATGGATTGGCTTTGCCCTATTCTTATTTAGGGTGCATGTCTCTTGGGGTTTCTGCTGAATTTGGGGCGCGTTGCACTGTCGTGCATAGTGTCCTAATTGTCCACAGTTGTAGCATTCCTGGGATTTAGGCTGCGGTGGGCTGTTCCTGCCCTCATTTACCCATGCGGGGTTCTGGTGCGTCCTAACTGGATTCATGTCTGCCTGCTCTTCCTCTGGTTTTGCAAATGCAGTTTTGTCTTGGGCGGATTGTTCCCAAGTGCGGGACAATCCTTTCAAAACCCATTTCTCGTTGTGGGCCTCGTCTGAGGGGTCACAATGTGCGCAAGCTCTCTGTGTTGCCTCTGTCGCATGAGAGACTAGGATTCAAGTCCATTTGGCCATATTATCCGCGGACAAATGGGCGCGGGCTAACTCTCCGAATACTGCTGTGAAATGTATCCACAAGCATCCAGCAAACGCTGTGGGGTGCTCTGTTTTCTTTTGCCTACACTTGTTTAGGCCTTCTACGGGGTCTTCTCTGTTATAGCCGATCGCATCCAGGATCGCTGTGTGCATTTCTTGGAGTGTGCCTCCTCCTACATTCTGTGGGTCGGGAAGGGCTGCCACGACTGAAGGGTCGAGGCTTAAAACTGTGAGCTTCACTTGCTCCTTTTCGTCCAGGCCGTACATGGTAGCCTGCTGTTTAACTCTAGCGAAAAACTGGTGGGGCTCTGATGTTGGAAGGAACGGTGTAATTTTTCCACACGCGTCCCGTAATTGGGTCACGGTTAACGGAGTTGTATAAAGGAAATCTGCGTCTCCTTCTGCTGCGGCCCTGCGGTGTGTGGTTACAGGGTTCATGGGGGTGTGTTCTGCCTGTTCAGTCGGGGGTTGGGGTGCTTTCCTTTTCTGGGGTTTTTCTTGTGTACATGTCCCATGTACGTATCTGGGGGCAGTTTCATTCAACTCCTGCCAATTGGGGTCGTTTTCCTGGTCTAACTGGGGTCCAAACGTACTTTGAAGCCCATTCTGGACAGAAAGCAGAGATTGTAATTCTGCAATTTGCTTCCGCCACTTTGCGTCATCTACGGATCTCTGCGTTTGTTCCGTCGTGGAAGTGTGGAGCGCTCGTAGGGCTGCTTTTAAATCATTGCACTGTTTCTGTAATTGCTCTACCTGTTGCTCGGTTTCTTGTCTTACCAAGACCGCGCGTTGCGTGTCCTGATAGGCCTTATCGTACTGGGTCTGAAAACTACTCAAATGGGCGAGACAAGTTCGCTCACATCTCCTTCACTATTTCTGTCTCTCTCCTCAATCTCTCTACGGAGCGTCCTAACGACCACCTCTGTGCCTCGCAATTGTGCCAAGCAGGACACGATTGCCATCGGCTTGCGAGCTTTCCCTAAGCTCTTCTTGTGGATCTCTGACAGGTTCTCCCACCAAGTATGTCCTATACTTCCGGGACCTGTTTCGTCATTGGCGCAGAATTCACTCCAAAGGGGCCATCCTTTCCCTTTGAGATATTTTTTGATCTCTTCTTCCCATAAAGTACATTGTCCTACTCTACTGGTCGCTGCGACCTTGAATTCTTGGGGGTTCATAAGGTGTTCCATTGCATTCATTGCCATTTCTCTCTATCTCTGGGTTCTCTACTGAATTTGGAACAGGGGGTGATAAAGTGGTGATGTAAACACGGGTACGGCTTACGCTATTTTCCGGCCTTCAAAACTCCCAACGGTTTTACGCAACAAAATCTCTCAGGGTTACCTTATATCCCTGTTAGTACGCATGCATTAACACACTTCCGAATCTCGGAGGTTTGATCAGTATCGTTCTCACACTTGTGGTTTTTCTGTTTCCAATTGGATTCCAATTCAAATTTGGGTTCTCTAGGAGTGACTTGGCCACTTCTAGGTCGAGTCCCGTCAGAGGTCGCCAGTAAATGTTGCTATATTTATTTGGCTCTGATTATGGCGGTCAATATGGTCGCCTTCCTTAATTCTAATTACGTTTGCTCTAGAGTCGCCAGGTATCTTTCGATACCGCCACAAGGTTCAAACCCGAATACCGATCAAAGACTCGATACACCAGTTAGTTAGTTCAAAGTTAAATGCTTATTTATTTACACACACAGTTAAATATACTCATGCACAAACACTACAGACTAAACCATCACTACTGCTAAAGCCTATACTTAGCTTCGGGCGCCTACTCAGTCAGCTGGCGGAGCGCAAACCACTCCGGCGCGGGCCTAGCCCCTCAAGGTGAGGGCTTGGCCCCTAAAGATGCGGAGACGTCCGCACCTTTGGGGCGGCCCGACGCCGGAGTGGTTCCCACCACTCCATTACATCGGAACCCCCCGCCCTGCCAGGTAGGGGAGAATTCCGCCCGAGGTTTCAATTCATAAACGCT
The DNA here is from genome assembly GCF_047496885.1 of Scyliorhinus torazame. NCBI lineage: Eukaryota > Metazoa > Chordata > Chondrichthyes > Carcharhiniformes > Scyliorhinidae > Scyliorhinus > Scyliorhinus torazame. The sequence goes on from NC_092715.1 coordinate 194,180,468, forward strand.
GTAAGTGACATCCATCGTAACTCAAACACCGTAAAGCTGAAGACTGCCTGTAGAATGATGTCCTATTTTACCATCTCCCTCATCACATAAATGGTTCCTTACATAGTAGATTTTGTAGTGGAATCCGCACTGATGTTTTTAAGACTTTGAAGCCAAAATACGGTTATTAACTTGATCAGGTACTTAAAGAATTTATATAATTAACTTGTATAGTACAATTACTTCACAATGAAAAGTTCCCATGGTGGGTTTCATTATATCACTCATGTTGACTTGAAAAAAAACTAAAAGCATTTTAAGATTATTGAAGTGAAGTAAAGGTCTTTGGCTGGGGATTTTCCAGTCCCACCTTGGCTGGACCCACCACAGGGAATGTGGCAGGCCAACTAAACTCCACTGACTTTTGGCAGGACTGGAGAATCCTGGCAAGGCCAGAAAACCACGGCCCTAGTTTGTTAATGCTATGGGCAGAGCTTTATGGCCTCTTCCGCAGTCGTGGTTGGACCATAAAATGCGGCAAGCCATTGAAAGGCCCATTGACTATGGTGGGACCATGAAAACAAACAGCATAAAATTCCACTCCATATCCATTAGTATGGTATAATCTCTGCATGCTGGGAAACGAACAAGAGAGTTCCAATAGGGAATTAGAATGGAGATAGGTGGAAAAGGATGAGGAGGTTCCATAGGTTTACATCATGGATTTATGGGTTTGCAGATAAGGAGTTATTGGGGATTGGGTCGGGGAAGCGAGTTGTGGGATGAAAACTGTAAGATGATATTAATGACTTAAACAGATTGGATAGGAAGGTCAGAGTTCAATACTGGATACCAGTCTAGGGCAGCACCGTAGCATAGTGGTTAGCACTGCGGCTTCACAGTGTCAGGGTCCCAGGTTCGATTCCCCGCGGGTCACTGTCTGTGCAGAGTCTGCACGTTCTCCCCGTGTCTGCGTGGGTTTCCTCCGGGTGCTCCGGTTTCCTCCCACAGTCCAAAGATGTGCAGGTTAGGTGGATTGGCCATGATAAATTGCCCTTAGTGTCCAAAAAGATTAGGATGGGTTATTGGGTTAGGAGGATAGGGTGGAAGTGAGGGCTTAAGTGGGACGGTGCAGACTCGATGGGCCGAATAGCCTCCTTCTGCACTTTAAGTTCTATGTTCTATATGTATTACCATTTCTGAGAAAACAAAATAGGGCGAGCATGGAACACAGCCAGCCATCACTCCAGGGCTGAAATTGGAGTCATGTGGCTGCAAATGAATTAAATAGCTCGTTGAATCTTAATTGACAAAGAATTAAAATAGGCCTCTAAAAATTGGAAAATATGCTTCAGAAAATTGATTAGGAAAGTTGAGTAACATTTCAGCTGGCTGCCAGTAAACTTGTAATTATCATGTAATGGGCAAATAATGATATAGACATTTCTAATTATAAAATACAAACCCCCAATAACATGTTAAATGTTTGAATATGTATGTAATTCTTTGCCAATAATACATTGCTTTGTAACATTTTACTGCCATTCCTATTTCCATCATGTCTGTATATCTGGCCATCCTGCTCTTGATAAATGTATCTATTCATTTTCTGATCTCTTTATAATTTTTGCCTCTGAGTCACCAAGATAGACTATTGCCGGGATTCTCCCTTCTGGGAACAAAGTCCACACACCGGCGGGAAAACCGGCGCCAACCACTCCGACATCAACAGCCCCTGAAAGTAAGGAATCCTCCAAACTTTCGGGGGCTAAGTGGACACCAGAGGGGTTGGCGCCGCTCCAGCCAACGGCGAAGGGACGGCGCAAGTTTGTGCATGCGCAGACCGGCGGGCGTATTTCCGTGCATGCGCAGACTGGCCAGCGTATTTCCGCGCGTGTGCGGGGGTTCTCTTCTCCGCACCGGCCCCCAGGAAATATGGCGGGGCCTTCCAGGGGCCCGGCGCGGAGGAAAGAAGTCCCCCCATGGAACAAGCCCCCCCGCAGATCGGTGGGCCCCGATTGTAGGCCAGGGCACCGTGGGGGCCCCCCCCAGAGTCAGATCCCCCCACCCCCCGAGGACCGCCCCCGCATACTCACCTGCCCGGTCCCACCGTGCATGAGGTGAGCAATTCACGATGGCGGGACTGGCCAAAAATGGACGGCCACTCGGCCCATCGGGACCTGGAGAATCGCCGGGGGGGGGGGGGGACCGTTGTCAACGGCCCCCGACCAGCGTGGCAGGAATTCCGCCGCCGCCCGAAAAACGGCACCAGAAAATAGGGCAGCCGGTGGCGGGGCGGGATTCGCGCCTCACCCCGGGGATACTCAGAACGAGCGGGGATCGGAGAAGTCCGGCCTAAGTTCTTCGTCAATCTCCTGAGTCCCCTGAGCTGTGGTTCTAATAGAGGTGTGCTGCTTTGCAATAACGTCACCCACCTCTGAATTTTCAAAAATTGGCACATAAGCTTGATTCCATCTCTGCCACGAGCATTATCTGTCACAGCCTTCCAACCTGGGCTGTTGTTGCCACTCCTATCTTGATGTTAGAAGTACTTTAAAATTCAGAAAGCAGCACATATCAGAATCATGGGCATGGATTTTCAGGGCGATGGAAGGAATCTGGAGCCTTTTAAAAATGGTGGGTGTCACCTGGTTTGGGGATTCCCACCCCCATTCCCAACACCCCAATTTTCACTAGCATGTAATAATAATGCATGGGGTAAATCCACACCCTGTGCTCCTGACCTAGCTGTTTCAATTGCCATGGTAGACATTTATTGTATCCCTGCAATTGTTTTGGGGTCAGACCAGCTGCTACGTGACCCGTGGTTCACCACCCCACAGAGGAGTCACAAACCATAGTCTGGGTTCGGCAACCTTTTGAAAGGGAATTTCTAAAGCTATTACCCATGACCCCATGTCCCCCATGGCAAATCAATGCCAACTCATGCCAATTCATTTCTTCCCAGCCACCCCCAATGGCTCCTTATACCCTCTATGCCAAGGCATGGTTCTTCCATGCCCATTCACCCAGTGTACACTATGTACAGAACTAATGAACCTCATTGTAACAATGGCATCTATGAAATGTCTTAAAGAACAACCCACTTGTAATTCTTGAGGAAAATATAGTGCTCCTAACAACCCTATCAAGTGTTGATCAAATAGATCGTTAAAGCACCAATAACAGAAGTGTTAAGAACTTCACACCTCTTAATCTGCGCAAATAAACATTGAGGCATTGGCAAAAGAGATCACAGAAAAAAATAACATCATAAATAGATCAATCAAGCATAGTCAACAGTTCTCTTCAACTGTGTAAACAGGGCTCCGACAGTGTTAATACATTTCAGGATCTCAAGGGAGAAGTGAGTGATGGGTTGGGTTGAAGGAAGCAGTATTATAAAGTTGATTTGTTCAAAATTGAATCAATGAAATTTTGGCCAGTATTTTGAATTTGGGTCAGGACCCTGATATATTAAATGAGGATCACAACCCACGTGGGAAATAGTCACTGACAGCGATTTTCCCCAAAGGCCAATTAGTAGAGAGAGGATGGATGTGCCATCCAATTAAAGATGGTAGATGGGCTCTCAATGCTGAAGGGTCAATAGGAGGCTCTCCAGATCAGAAGGTGCAAGTAGTCTGCATTTTAGGTGTTGGAGAGGGCGCACCCATCTTGATGTGCCTTTTCTTATAAACATTTGAATTAAAGATGCCCTCAGCAGTTATGCCACCATTGCGGAGGGGGTTGTCATCCCTTCTGTAGGCAGGGAGGGCCTCAAATCTTGTCTGGACCACTGCTCCCTGGCTGCTTTCAACACAGCTGGCATAGGCCACATCGCAGGGGAGAGGGTGGAATCTGCTTCTGGTTGGCCTCCATTAATAATCTTTAATAGATCACTTACCCTGCTTAATTGGCTATCCCCTTCTGTGGACGGGTAGGTTTGCTAATTCCATCCTACCTCCAGGATTGGAGTGGTGTCGGCAAGCCACCATGACGGCCGACAGCACAAATCTTTCTGCCAGGCCATTCTGTATTTGCTCCATTTGGAAGTGAAAATTTTGTTTCGCATACATTGTCGCACTGTTGGTGACCATTTTGGCCTCAAATTCTTTGAACATATGGAAATTAGCATTTAAGCTGTAATTCTGTGATTATTTTTAAACGTTAAATTTACTTTGGAAGTTAACTTTCCATTCAGTGCTCAGAAAACCCTTCTGAGAAACCTGCTCAAAACACATCTTCACTGCTCTCAATTTTACAGTGATTGCATTTTCAGTCAGTACAAGAACCATGCAGCTGCAGCCTGTGGTTCTCCATCGCGTTAAAGAGCCTTGTATAAAATTGTAGGTCTGATTCCACTGTCAAAATAACAGTGAAGTTAATGGCACTCCTAGTTATTTTGGGGTAAATGGCACAGCAACTTCAGGCAAGGAGCAGTTGTGCAATTAAATGTGAATATCTAAACATTGCTGTCAGTCAGCTTCGGGAAAACTGCATTTTGCTCTTGACTGCACCATTTATAGACACTGAATGTTATTGGGTTTTTTTAACAAACAATTTTTAATGAGGTATTTTTGGCATAACAAACAACCACAGTACAAAAACAATAGAGTACAAAGAACAGTCATCAAAAAGCAACCGCCGACATCCGTCCCTCCAAGGCCTGCCTATTTAACCCCCTACTTTCTACTACCCTAACCCCCCCCGCTGATGATTAATTCTCCGCAAAGAAGTCAATGACTGGTTGCCACCTCCGGGCGAACCCTGACCCCGACCCTCTCAAGGCGAACTTGATCTTTTCCAGGCCGGGAAAGCTCGCCATGTCGGTTAACCAGGTCTCTGACTTCGGAGGCCTAGACTCCCTCCGAGCCAGTAATATACGTCGCCGGGCTACCAAGGAGGAAAAGGCCAGAACATCTGCCTCTTTCTCCTCCTGAACACTCGGGTCTTCCAACACCCCAAAGATCGCTACCCCTGGACTCATTTCCACCTTGCCTTCAATACCCTGGATATGACATCCGCGAACCCCTGCCAATATCCCCTAATTTTTGGGCATGCCCAGAACATATGGACATGGTTCGCTGGTCCACCCGCACACCTGACACACTTGTCTTCCACCCCAAAAAATCTACTCATCCGGGCCGCTGTCATGTGGGCCCGGTGCACCACCTTAAATTGGATCAAGCTGAGCCTTGCGCATGTAGCGGTCGCGTTGACCCTGCTCAGCGCTTCCGCCCATAGGCCGTCTTCCATCTCACCCCCCAGTTCCGCCTCCCACTTACGCTTCAGCTCTTCTATATGCGTCTCTTCCGCCCTGATTAATTCTTTGTAGTTGTCCGAGACGCTCCCCTCTCCCACCCATCCCCTAGACACTACCCTATCTTGAATCCCTCTTAGTGGCAGGAGTGGGAAGGATGGTACCTGCCTGCGCAGAAAGTCACGCACCTGTAGATATCTAAAATCATTCCCTGCTGCCAACCCGAACTTCTCCTCCAGGCCCTCAAGCTGGGGAAGGTCCCTTCCAGGAACAGGTCCCCCATCTTCTCAATTCCCACCCTTTGCCATACCCAAAATCCCCCATCTAGGCTCCCAGGAGTGAATCGATGGCTGTCACATATTGGGGGCCAAACCGTTGCACCAACATACCTCCTCCACTGACCGCAGATCCTTCGGGCCGCCACCATCACGGGACTGGTAGAGTATCTTGCCGGCAGGAATGGCAACGGTGCCGTTATCAGTGCCCCCAAGCTGGTGCCCCTGCATGAGGCTGCTTCCATCCGCTCCCAAGCAGCCCCCGTCCCTACTACCCACTTCCTTATCATCGCAATATTGGCCGCCCAGTTATAATTACTAAAATTTGGCAGGGCCAGCCCACCCTCCCCCCGATTCCTCTCGAGCATCGCCTTTTTCACCCGTGGGGACTTACCCGCCCAAACAAAGCCCAAAATAATTTTGTTGATCCTCTTAAAAAAGGACCACGAGATGAAAATTGGGAGGCATTGGAACACAAATAGAAATCTCGGCAATATCGTCATCTTAACCAACCGCACCCTCCCCGCCAGTGACAGCGGGAGCGCATCCCATCTCCAAAACACGCCCCTCATCTGCTCAACCAGCTGGGACAGGTTTAACTTGTGTAACCGGCCCCAGTCACGCACCACTTGTATCCCCAGATATCTAAAATTGTCTCCCACTAACCTGAACTGTAACTCCCTCAGCCGACCCTCCTGGCCTCTTGCCTGGACTACAAACATCTCACTCTTCGTCATATTCAATTTGTATCCCGAAAAACGGCCGAATTCCCCCAGAATCGCCATAATCTCCCTCATCCCTGCCCCTGGATCTGCTACATATAGGAGTAAGTCATCCGCATACAGCGATACCCTATGCTCCACCCCACCCCCCAACCAGCCCTTTCCAGCCCCTAGAAGCTCTCAGAGCAATTGTCAGCAGCTCTATGGCTAACGCAAACAGCAGTGGGGAGAGGGGACATCCCTGTCTTGTCCCCCCGGTGCAGCCTAAAATAGTCCGAGGTCGTCTTATTTGTCCTTACACTGGCTTCCGGGGCCTGGTACAACAGCCTGACCCAGTCGATAAAGCCCCTACCAAACCCAAACCGTCCCAGCACCTCCCATAGATAGTCCCACTCTACCCGGTCAAACGCCTTCTCCGCGTCCATGGCCACAACTACCTCAACTTCCCTTCTGTCTGGGGGCATCATAATCACATTAAGCAGCCTTCTTATATTGGCTACCAACAGCCTACCCTTGACAAATCTGGTTTGGTCCTCCATAATCACCTCCGGCACACAATCTTCAATCCTGGAGGCCAACACCTTGGCCAGCAACTTAGCGTCCACATTAAGCAACAAGATCGGCCTATAGGACCCACATAGCTCCGGGTTCTTGTCCCACTTCAATATTAACGAGATTGTGGCCTCTGACATCGTCGGGGGTAGCACCCCTCTATCCCTCACCTCTTTAAAAACCTTAACCAGCAACGGCCCTAATATCCCCGAAAATGTCTTGTAAAATTCCACCGGGAACCCGTCTGGCCCCGGAGCTTTACCCGACTGCATCGCCTTCCAGCCCTCAGATATTTCTTCGACCCTAATCGGAGCCTTCCAACTCGCCCACCAGTTCCCTACCCAGCCTTGGGAAAGTCAACCCGTCCAGAAAGTGTTTCATCTCCTCGGGCCCCATGTGGGGTTCCGAGCAATAGAGTCCGCTATAAAAGTCCCTAAATGCCGTTTAGCCCAGCCGAGTCTCCTACCAGGTTCCCATCTCCGTCGACCACCTTATCAATTCCCCTGGCCTCCTCCCTCTTCCTCAACTGCTGTACCAGCATTCTGCTGGACTTCTAGAACAAAGAACAAAGAAAAAAGAAAGGTGCAGCACAGGAACAGGCCCTTCGGCCCTCCAAGCCCGTGCCGACCGTGCTGCCCGACTAAACTACAATCTTCTACACTTCCTGGGTCCATATCCCTCTATTCCCATCCTATTCATGTATTTGTCAAGATGCCCCTTAAATGTCACTATCGTCCCTGCTTCCACCTTCTCCTCCGGCAGCGAGTTCCAGGCACCCACTACCCTCTGTGTAAAAAACTTGCCTCGTACATCTACTCTAAACCTTGCCCCTCTCACCTGAAACCTATGCCCCCTAGTAATTGACCCCTCTACCCTGGGGAAAAGCCTCTGACTATCCACTCTGTCTATGCCCATCATTTTGTAGACCTCTATCAGGTCGCCACTCAACTTCCGTCGTTCCAGTGAGAACAAACCGAGTTTATTCAACCGCTCCTCATAGCTAATGCCCTCCATACCATCAACATCCTGGTAAATCTCTTCTGCACCCTCTCTAAAGCCTCCATATCCTTCTGGAAGTGTGGCGACCAAAATTGAACCCTATACTCCAAGTGTGACCTAACTAAGGTTCTATACAGCTGCAACATGACTTGCCAATTCTTATACTCAATGCCCCGGCCAATGAAGGCAAATATGCCGTATGCCTTCTTGACTAGCTTCTCCACCCGTGTTGCCCCTTTCAGTGACTTGTGGACCTGTACACCTAGATCTCTCTGACTTTCAATACTCTTGAGGTTTCTTCCATTAACTGTATATTCCCTACCTGCATTAGACCTTCCAAAATGCATTACCTCACATTTGTCCGGATTGTGGAGAGACATTTGTCTCTCCATATTCATACAGCGTCCCCCTCGCCTTTCTAAGCTGCTCCACTGCCTTTCCCGTGGACAGTACCCCAAACTCAGTCTGCAGCCTCCGGCGCTCCCTGAACAGTTCCGCCCCTGGGGTCACTGCATACCTCCTGTCTACCCCTAGGATCCCCTTCATCAGTCGGTCCGTCTCTGCCCTATCCATCCTGTCCCTCTGAGCTCGGATTTAAATCAACTCCCCTCTCACCGCTGCCTTTAGCGCCTCCCAGACCACCGCTGCTGAGACTACTCCTGTGTCGTTGACCTGCATGTAATTCTGCATGCACTTCCTCAGCCTCTCGCACACCGCCTCGTCCGCCAACAAGCCCACGTCCAATCTCCATTGCGGTCGCTGGAAGCTCTCCTCACTGACCTGCAGTTCCACCCAATGTGGCGCATGATCCAAAATAGTGATGGCCGAGTACCCCGTGTCCACCACCCCTGCCAGCAAATCCCTGCTCAAAATGAAAAAGGCGATCCGAGAATACACTCTGTGTACATGCGAGTAGAAAGAAAACTCCCTAACCGTCGGCTGTCTAAACCTCCATGGGTCGACCCCCCCCATTTGCTCTATGAACCCTATCAGCTCCTTTGCCATCACTGGCACCCTCCCTGTTTTCGAACACGACCGGTCCAGGCCGGGGTTGATGACCGTATTAAAATCCCCTCCCATAACCAGCTTGTGCGAGTCCAGATCCGGTATCTTCCCCAGCACACTCTTGATGAATTCAACATCATAACAGTTCGGCGCACAGACATTAACGAATATCACCTTCCTCCCCTCCAGCTTACTGCTCACCATAACATCACGGCCCTCCCCATCCGAAACTATACTGCCCGCCTGGAATTGCACCCGCTTATTAATTAAAATCGCCACCCCTCTCGTTTTAGTATCCAGCCCCGAATGGAAGACCTGACTGACCCAGCCCTTCCTCAACCAAACTTGATCCGCCACTCGTTGTCTCCACGTCATCACCACGTCCGCCTTCAGAGCCCTCAGATGCGCGAACACACGGGCCCTCTTGACCGGCCCATTCAGCCCTCTAACGTTCCAGGTGATCAGCCTGGTTGGGGGGCACCGCAACCCCCCCCCCCCCCCCCACCGATCAGCCATCCCCCTTTCTGGGCCCGCCCATGCGCCGCGCCGCCATCTGCCTGCCTCCAGGTAGCCCTCACCCCCGACCTCCTCTCTGTCCCCGAACCCAGGTCCCTCCCTCGTCAGCAGAGTAACTCCCCCCCTCCCCCCCAGCAACATCACCCTATAACCCAACCCCTGCCCCGTATTGAACCAATACACCCCCCCCCCCCCATTGTGCTTCTGTGGACTAGCTCACCCAGCTAGCCTGGTGACCCTCACCTCCAGTGCCACAAAGTCTCCCACCTATTGTTCCCTACTCCCCTCCCCCCGCCCATCGAAACCGCTTCCCGCATCAAACAAAAACCGAACAATCTCCTAATTACCATAGGAGACAGCCCAAGAGAGACAGAGACCCCCACAAGAAAACCCCTCAATAATACAATTTAAAGTAATACAAATTTTTTTTTAAAGCCTCCACCAACCATCCCCATCAAAACACCGAAAAAGGGCCTTCCGGTTACGGCTGTGCCTCGGTAGGTCGCACATTCGTCAGCTCCCGCCAAGACCGGACTTTTGGGCCCTTTTGAGGAGCCCCAGCGGCACTTGTACGATGGTTCCCAGTGTGGGAAGGTGATAGTAAGGTTCTCCCAGCACTGTATGGAGTGGACCAGGAGTGGAGTGATCAAAAAGTGGTTTTGGAGCAGCGGAGAGAGCGGGGCGAGGAAAAGCAAGATGGCGGCGGGTGGAGTTCAAGCAGCGTGGGCGCAGTGGTCGCGGGAGTAGCAAGAGTTCCTTAAAAACTGCTTTGCGGAGCTGAGAGCAGAAATGCTGGCGCCAATTAAGGCGTCGATCAAAAGGCTGGTGGAAACCCAGAAGGCCCAAGGGGCGGCGATTCGAGAAGTGCGGCAGAAGGCCTCAGAGAACAAGGACGAGATTTTGGGCCTGGCGGTGAAGGTGGAGGCACACGAGGCGCTACACAAGAAGTGGCAGGAGAAGTTTGAGGACCTGGAGAACAGGTCGAGGAGGAAGAATCTTCAGATTCTGGGTCTCCCTGAAGGAGTGGAGAGGTCCAACTCTGGGACATATGTAGCTACAATGCTCAACACGCTGATGGGCGCGGGAACTTTCCGGAGGTCCCTGGAGTTGAATGGGGCTCATCGAGTCCTGGCAAGGAGGCCTAAAGCCAACGAGCCGCTAAGGGCTGTAGTGGTGAGGTTCCACCACTTTATGGACAGAGAATGTGTCCTGAGATGGGCGAAGAAAGAACGGAGCAGCAGGTGGGAGAATACGGAGATCCGTGTCTACCAGGACTGGAGTGCGGAGGTGGCCAAGAAGAGGGCTGGTTTTAATCGGGGCGAGGCGGTTCTCCATCGGAAGGGGATGAAGTTTGGAATGCTGCAGCCAGCGCGATTGTGGGTCACGTTTCAGGACCATCACCACTATTTTGAGGCGCCAGATGAGGTGTGGACCTTTATTCAGACTGAAAAGCTGGACTCGAACTGAGGGTTTATTGTGGGGGGGGGTGTTTATTGTATTTTGGGGGTGTTCTTCTTCTGGTTTCAGGTTGGGAAGAGGGGAAATGGGAAGGGGTGAGTGGATATGGTGTGGGGGCTGTGTGAGAGTGTGGGCACCGGTACTGTAGGGGCAGGTCCCCGTTGATGAAGTGGGGGGGGTTGGAAGCCTGGGGATCGGGAGCTGGAGCGAGGTCACAGAAAAAGGAGCTGCGCCATAGGAGGCGGGGCCGGCTCGGATGGAAAGCGCGGGCTTTTTCCCGCGCTAAAGGAGGGGCTGGAGGAGAACGCACATTGATCGATAGGGGGAGGTGGGGGGATTCCCACACTGGGGGGGTCGTTGGAATGCCGGAGTGACCGAGGTCAGCAGGAGTCAGCTGACTTACGGGAGTGTAGTGGGAGGAGCAAAATGGCTGGACGGTGATCTGGCTGGGCGGGGGCGGGGGGGGGGGGCGGAGAACTGGGTTGCTGCTGTATTGGCCAAAGGGGACCTGGACGTAGAAGAGGGAGTCGGGGCAGGGGTCCGCCGCCTGGGGGACTGGAGGGTGCAGGAGGCCCGGGCACATGGCTCGCCTAAAAAAGGGGGTGGCTAGTTGGGGGGGGGGGGGGGTAGCCACCTGTTCCGGCTGATAACATGGAATGTGAGGGGCCTGAATGGGCTGGTCAAGGGGGCCTGGGTGTTCGCGCACTTAAAGGGACTGAAGGCAGACGTGGTCGTGCTCCAGGAGACACACTTGAAGGAGGCAGATCAGGTCAGGCTGAGAAAGGGATGGGTAGGGCAGGTCTTTCACTCGGGGCTGGATGCGAAGAATAGAGGGGTTGTGATATTGGTGGGGAAGTGGGTGTCATTTGAGGTAATGAATATTGTGGCGGATAATGGTGGTCGATACGTGATGGTGAGTGGTAGGCTGCAGGGGACGCGGGTGGTACTGGTAAATGTATATGCCCCGAATTGGGATGATGCCGGATTTATGAAACGTATGTTGGGTCGGATCCTGGATCTGGAGGCAGGAGCTTGATAATGGGGGGGGACTTCAACACGGTGCTGGACCCAGCACTGGACCGTTCCAGGTCCAGGATGGGTAAAAGGCCGGCTGCGGCCAAGGTGCTCAGGTGGTTTATGGACCAGATGGGGGGAGTGGATCCGTGGAGGTTTGCCTGGCCGGTGGCCAGGGAATTTTCTTTTTTCTCCCACGCCCATAAAGCCTATTTCCGGATAGATTTCTTTATAATGAGTAGGGCACGAATCCCGAAAGTGGAGGGAACGGAATATTCGGCTATAGCCATCTTGGATCACGCCCCGCATTGGGTGGAGCTGGAGTTGGGGGAAGAGAGGGACCAGCGCCCGTTGTGGCGCCTCGATGTGGGACTGTTAGCAGATGAGGAGGTGTGCGGGCGGATCCGGGGGTGTATTCAAAGATACATGGAGGCCAACGACAATGGGGAGGTGCAGGTGGGGGTAGTCTGGGAGGCTCTGAAGGCGGTGATTAGGGGAGAGCTAATTTCCATTAGGGCCCATAGGGAGAAGAGAGAGTGAAGGGAGAGGGAGAGATTGGTGGGGAAGATATTAAGGGTGGACAGGAGCTATGCAGAGGCCCCTGAGGAGGGGCTGCTGAGGGAGCGACGAAACCTCCAAATGGAATTTGATCTATTAACCACGGGAAAAGCAGAGGCGCAGTGGAGGAAAATACAGGGGGCAGTATATGAGTATGGGGAGAAGGCGAGGCGGATGCTGGCACATCTGCTTCATAAGAGGAAGGCAGCGAGGGAAATTGGTGGAGTTAGGGATAGAGGGGGGAATACAGTGGTGAGAATAAACTATGTATTTAGGGACTTCTATGGGGATCTGTACAGGTCTGAGCCCCTGGAGTGGGGGGGAGGGGATGCGGCGATTCTTGGACCAACTGAGGTTCCCGAGGGTGGAGGAGGAGCAGGTGGCTGGTTTGAGGGCGCCGATTGGGCTAGAGGAGCTGGTTAAAGGATTGGGGAGCATGCAGGCCGGGAAGGCCCCGGGGCCGGATGGGTTCCCGGTTGAATTTTACAGAAAGTATGTGGACTTGCTGGGCCCGTTGCTGGTGAGAACTTTCAATGAGGTGAGGGAGGAGGGGACCCTGCCTCCAACAATGTCCCGGGCGCTGATCTCATTGATTTTGAAGCGGGATAAGGATCCATTGCAATGTGGGTCGTAAAGGCCGATTTCGCTCCTCAATGTAGACGCTAAGTTGTTGGCGAAGGTGCTGACTACGAGGATTGAGGACTGTGTCCCGGGGGTGATCCATGAGGACCAGACGGGGTTTGTGAGGGTGAGCAGTGAAACACGAATGTGCAGAATCTCTTAAATGTGATCATGATGCCCTCGATGGAGGGGGAAGTGGAGGTAGTGGCGGCTATGGACGCGGAGAAGGCCTTTGATCGGGTGGAGTGCGAGTATCTCTGGGAAGTGTTTGGGTTCGGGGAAGGGTTCATAAGATGGGTCAGACTGTAGGGCCCCAGTGGTGAGTGTGGCTATGAACCGGCGGAGGTCGGAGTACTTTAGCTTGTACCGCGGGACGAGGCAGGGGTGTCCCTTATCCCCATTGTTGTTTGCACTGGCAATTGAGCCGCTGGCCATGGCACTGAGGGAGTCTTGGAGCTGGAGGGGATTGGTCCGGGGGGGAGGAACACCGGGTGTCATTATATGCTGATGACCTGTTGTTATATGTTGCAGACCCAGTGGAGGGGGTGGCAGAGGTTATGCGGATCCTTAGGGCGTTTGGGGACTTCTCGGGCTATAAGCTCAACGTGGGGAAGAGTGAGCTCTTTGTGGTGCATTCAGGGGACCAAGGAAGGGGGATAGATGAGCTACCGCTGAAGAGGGCGGAGAGGAGCTTCCGATACCTGGGGATCCAGGTAGCTAGGAGCTGGGGGGCCCTGCACAAGCTCAATTTGACACGGTTGGTGGAGCAGATGGAGGAGGACTTCAAGAGATGGGAAATGCTGCCACTCGCCCTGGCGGTAGGGTGCAGTCGGTCAAGATGACAGCCCCTCCGAGGTTCCTGTTTGTGTTCCAGTGCCTGCCCATCCTAATCCCCAAGGCTTTTTTTAAACGGGTAAGCAGGAGTATTATGGGATTTGTATGGGCGAATAAGACCCCGAGGATGAAGAGGGTGTTTTTGGAGCGTAGCAGGGGCAGGGGCACTGCCGAATCTGTGTGGTTATTATTGGGCAGCTAATGTGGCGATGATCCATAAGTGGGTAATGGAGGGAGAGGGGGCGGCGTGGAAGAGGCTAGAGGTGGCGTCTTATGTGGGTATGAGTCTGGGGGCGCTGGTAACGGCACCGTTGCTTCCGCCGACAAGGTACACCATGAGTCCGGTGGTGACGGCGACTTTGAAGATCTGGGGGCAGTGGAGGAGACATAGGGATGAGGTGGGGGCCTCGGTCTGGTCCCGATACGAAAGAACCACAGGTTTGTTCCGGGTAGGATGGATGGGGGGTTTCTGAGCTGGCATCGGGCTGGGATTAAAAGTATGGGGGACCTATTCATCGATGGGACTTTTGCGAGCCTAGGGGCGCTAGAGGAGAAATTTGGGTTACCTCCTGGGAATGCTTTTAGGTACATGCAAGTGAGGGCGTTTGTGAGACGGCATGTGAGGGAATTTCCGCTGCTCCCAGCACAAAGGATTCAGGACAGGGCGATTTTGGGTGTATGGATGGGAGAAGGCAAGGTTTCGGCGATCTATCAGGAGCTGCAGGAGGCGGAGGAGGCCTCGGTGGAGGAGTTAAAGGGTAAGTGGGAGGAGGAGCTGGGGGAGGAGCTGGATGAAGATCTGTGGGCTGATGCCCTGAGTAGGGTTAATTCTTCCTCCTCTTGCGCCAGGCTCAGCCTAATACAGTTCAAAGTTGTCCATAGGGCGCATCTGACAGGGGCGAGGATGAGTAGGTTTTTTGGGGTGGAGGACAGATGTTTGAGATGTTCGGGGAGCCCAGCATCTTCACGACCATATGTTCTGGACGTGCCCGGCGCTGGAGGGGTTCTGGAGGGGCTTTGCGAGGGAGGGGGCATTTGGTTTTTCTGTTTTGTTTAGGTTAGTGTGGGGCGTTTTTCCTTACTGGTGTGTTTATTTGTTAAATGGGGGTTATTGTATTTTGGTGGAAATCTCATGTACAATTTTTGCTTTTTTTCTGCGTTATTCTATTTTTTCTGGTTGGAGTGTTTGGCTCAAAATCATTGAAAATTTGAATAAATATATATATTTTTTAAAACACCGAAAAACCCAACAAAAATCGAATATCTTTTACTCCCCCATCTTCACCCAAACTTCAAAGACAAAAAAAAAAGGCAACAATCAAGCGATATATACATCGTGCAAAAAAAAAAAGAGAAAGATACCGCCGCTTAAGTCCAAAAAGTTCTCAGATCTTTGCCAGACCCTTCTTCTAGGCAAAGTCCATCCCCTCTTCGGGCGACTCGAAGTAATGGTGCTGGTCGTCATGAGTGACCCAGAGGCGCGCCGGGTAAAAGAGCCCGAACTTCACTTTCTTCTTGAACAGGATCTCCTTCACTTGCCTGAAGCCTACCCTACTTCTAGCCACCTCCACACTCAGGTCCTGATAGACGCGCAATATGCTATTGTCCCACTTGCAGATCCTGGTACGTTTGGCCCACTGGAGGTCACACTCTTTATCCAAAAATCTGTGGAACCGAACCACCATCGCCTTTGGGGGGTCCCCCGGCCGTTGCTTCCTCGTCATTGCCCTGTACGCCCTGTCCACCTCCAACGGCTGGGGAAAAGGCCCCTCCCCCAGAAGCTTCTGGAACATATTTAGCACAAACGCGCCAGCATCAGCCCCCTCAGCCCTTTCGGGGAGACCGACAATTCTTAAGTTCTGTCGGCGCGCGCTGTTCTCAAGCTCTTCCACCTTTTCTAACAGCCTTTTCTGCTGATCCTTCAGCATCCCCACCTCCAGCTCCACCACCATTTGATGCTCCTCCTGGTCTGCCAGCGCTTTCTCCAACTTCTGGATCGTCCGATCCTGGGCATCCAGCGTACGTTCCATCCGATCAACCGACTCATTTATTGGGTTGAGACAATCTTGTTTCAGTCTGGCGACGACTTCTTGGATGACCTACATCAGCTCCTCCATCGATGGCTGGGCCGTCGCAGCAGGGGTCCAAATCTCGGCCATGTTAGCTTCAGCAGCCACTTCTACCCAGCCCTTGCTTATCTTTCTATTTCTTCCCTTACGATCGCTTGGGGTTCTCCGTTCCATGCACCACTGTGTGGATCCAGTGCTTAAATGCCCGCACTTTCAAAATCAGAACTCAAAGCCACGAAAAAGTCGGGGGAAAAGGTCCAAAAGCCTGGCCAGAGCAGGAGCCACCAAGTATGCGACTTACTCCCTTATAGCTGCCACCGGAAGTCTCCACTGAATGTTATTGTTGCTGTATTTTGTATGTCTGAATGTCTGTATGTCTGAAACTCGTCGCAAAATGTTAAGTCTTGTCATTTCGAGCGTAAGAAATAATAATGTGATAATTGTTAAATACTGTCAATCAGTCTGTAAATAGACTGTTACAAGTGTGGAGTCTCATTCTTTCATGTATTAATTGTAGATTTTAATATTGTGAAATTTTGCACTTTACTTTTTTTTTTACTTTCTGTTACTTGTCCTCTCCCTCTTAATTCAATCTTCCTCTCTTTGTTTCTCTTTCTGTACATGAGTTGATATTGAATTCATCCCCCCGCCCCAACTCCTTAATGCGTCCTCCTCTGCCTTTTATGTTTAGAGATACCAGATAAAGATATTCGCACATAACCTCAGTGTATCAGAGGGAAGCCTTGGCCCTCCGATTATAATTGAAAAAAGTGCCCACTTACCGGAGTTCAAAAAGCTCGATGAACTTTCTGACTTCGGCAGCAGCCTCCGTGTTGCTGGTCATGGTTTCTGTGGGGTCTTCCGTGGCTGGTGAGCCCGATCGTCGAGCTGCATCTTCGGCCACACACTTGGCAGGTATTTCCAGGATGTGAGATCGGTCCTTGGACTCTAGATCTTGAATATTCCTTTCTCAGGCTCCTTTTCCAGGTCTACACTTGCCGGTGGGTGTCTTCGAAGAACTGTGTCCCTTCAGTCAGGGGGTTACTCCAAGTAGGTCTGTTCTGAGCAAGGGTCTCCCAGACTTTGATGTCTATGTTGTACTTCTTCAGGTAATCCTTTAGGGTGACTTTGAAATGCTTTCTTTGTCTTTCTCTTGTTCGGAAGCCTTACTTGAGCTGGGCAAAGAAGATTTGCTTTGTCAGCCACACCGCTGGCCCAGCAGAGTTGGTTTTGGATGATCATGGTCTCATGATGGTGCTCCTGGCTCCTTCAAGAATACTGATGTTAGTACGCCTGTCCTCACAGTTGATGCAGAGAATCTGCCTCAGACAGCATCAATGGTACCTTTCCAGGGCCTTCAGATGGCACCTGTACGTAGTCCAAGTGTCTGAGCCATACAGAAGAGTTGGGCGAATGACCGCCTTGTACATGAGGATCTTGGTGCCAGTGCGGATGTTGCGGTCATCAAAGACTCTCGTTCCTATGCGTCTGAAGGAGGTGCTCATGGATTGGATACAATGTTGGATCTCCACATCTATGTCAACTTTAGAGGAAAGGTGATTCCCCTGGTACGGGAAGTGCTCCGCGTTTGGTAGTGTTTCCCCGTTGATCTTGATGGAGGAAGAAAGTGGATCTTACCCTGGGGTGGGTTGGTAAAGGACTTGAGTCTTCTTGAGATTGAGACCAATTCTTTTGTACTCTTCCGCGAAGATGAAGCATGGCTTGGGGATTCCCCTCTGAGAGAGTGGAGATGGCAATATCATCTGCACACTGAAGTTCCATGAGAGATGTCAGTGTTGTTTTCTTCTTGGATTTCAACCGTTGAGTTTGAAAATGTTCCGTCCATCCTGTAGATGATGTCCACTCCACTGGGAAGGATAGTAGCAATGAAGATGGAGAAAAGGGTGGAGGCGATGACACATCCCTGCTTGATTCCAGTCTTGACCTGAAAGGTTCCTGCCTTACTTCCGTCGATGGGGACTGTCTCCCACATCCTGTCGTGGGGGAGTCAGAGGCTAATGATGAATTTCTCTGGACAGCCAGCCTTTGAGAGGGTCTTCCACAGCACTTCCCAATTGACTGCGTCAAAAGCCTTGGTCAGATCGATTTAGGCCATGTAGAGTGGTTGATGTTACTCCTGGTAAGTCTCTTGAGGTTGCCGAGCAGTGAAAAACATGTCCGCTGTTCTATGGTTTGGTCAGAATCCACACTGGCTTTCCGGAAGGATATCTTCAGAGACTAGGAGAAGGAGGCTAGTGGGGATTCGGGTGATGATCTTCCCGGTGATGGAGAATAAGGAGGTTCCTTGGTAGTTCTCACAGTTCGCTTTGTCTCCTTTCTTGAAGATGGTGGCGATGACGGTATCTTTGAGTACGGCAGGAATTTCTTCTCTGTCCCAGATTTTTAGCAGCAGCTGATAGAGATGATGGCTGATCACTTCTCCTCCAAGTTTGAAAAATCTCCCATTCACTCCTGTTGCTTTTCCATTCTTCATGTATTTAATGGTGGCTTTGACTTCGTCCTTGCTTGGTGGGAGTCCAAGATCATCTTTGATGCGGAGTTGGGGGATTTCCTCAAACATCCTCATCTATGGTTATATCACTGTTTAGGAGTTCTTTGAAGTGTTCTCTCCTTTGAAGGCCAATGTTTTCCCTGTCTCAAAAGAAGGTTCCATCTGTAGCCATCTGGGATGGCCACGTCCCGATTACAAAATGGACACCCGCAAAGAATGCAGGGAAAATTGGACAATGCTAAGAAACAAGCAGGTGCAAGCTCTGTCTGCTGATTAGAACCTTAAATGCTCAGACAGGACAGAAACTACCAAACGATTTACATACTAATGAGCCATGTCCGGGGACAAAAGGGAAACATTTAGATACACAATGTTAGGACAGACTCCCCGGCGCCAGAAGAAGCTAAGACAAAGCAGACTGACAGTCACCAGGACGTGCCCAGCGATCAGGGAACCACCCCTCTATTGGAGGAAAATCGATACAGATGATTGGGAAAGACCCAATTAGTTGAGGCCAAGTTCAAGGTCCGCCCAAAAGAGCGTGAAGCCCTTTGCAGTATAAGAGGTATCACCCAAGGGAGAATCTTCCTCCTTTGGCTTTGGCTCTCACCGAAGAGAGAGACCTGCGTAGCAGCTACATCAGACCAAGTAAGTCCCAAGTCAACGCATGCTACGAGATAGACGCTCCTAGTTGCTACCCTGTAAACAGCTCAACCCAGCAGCCTCAGAACTGAGCAACGGCCATTGTTCCTCTGACTGAGTGGGCGCCCAAAGCTAAGTATAGGCTTTAGTAATAGTGGTAGTTTAGTTTGTAGAGTTTATGCATGAGTAGATTTAACTGTGTGTAAATAAATGAGCATTGCTTTTGAACTTACTAACTGGTGTATCGAGTCATTGATCAGTATTCGGTTCTGAACCTTGTGGCGGTGTCGAAAGGTACCTGGCGACTCTTGAGCAAACGTGATTAAATAGAGCCAAATTAAGAACCAACCAAAAGTTAGCAACACATCCATACCTTGCACCGATTTGGGGCCTAGGGTATTGGGTCCATATATTGCCTTTCTCGCACTGAAGAAGCCCCAGATGTCATGCTTGTCAGCGAGGAGTTGCGGTTCCTTAGCTTTCTCAGTCCATCATTGGTTCTTGACTTGCTCAGCTATTCTTTATTCTTCTGCCTTGGCTAATTGATGAGCTCTACTCTTTGCCTTGCTGGTTATGTCTTTTTGCCAGGCACGGAGAGCTACCCTTTTCTTGTTGATGAGGTCTTGGATGGTGTGGTCATTCTCGTTAAACCAGTCTTGGTGTTTTCTGGTCTTGTAGTCAGTGGTTTCTTCGCAGCTTTAGATGATGGCTGTCTTCAGCTTTATTCCGTTTGCCTCCACTCCATTGGAATGGACACTGGAGATTTTGGAGAAGATATTGTTGGACATTCACTTGCATGCTTGGCTCCTGAAGCTGCTCAACGATCTGTTTCTTCAGCTTCTGCTGCTTCTGGTAGAGTTTGATAGACGTAGAAGACCATTCGGCCCATCTTGTCCATGCCAGCCCGAGGACAACCATGTGCCCTTTCTAATCCCACCTTCCTGCACCTGGTCCATAGTCTTGTTGTTTAGTGCACACAGCATGCAGATCCAGACACCTTTTAAAAAGGTTTAGAGTCTCTGCCTCTGCCACCAACTTGGGCTGTGAACTCCAGACTCCCACTACCCTCTGCGTAAAATGTTTTTTCCTCATGTCCCCTCTACACCTTCTGCCACTTATCTTGAATCTGTGTCCCCTGGTTCCAGAATTCTCCATCAAGGGAAACAATTTTATCCTGCCCACCCTATATCTTCCCCTCATAATTTTGTACACCTCAATTAAGTCACCCCTCAGCCTTCTTTGTCCCAAGGTAAATAACCCCACCCTATCCAATCTCTCCTCATACCCATATTTTTCCAACCCTGGCAACATTCTTGTAAACCTCCTCTGCCCTCTCTCCAGAATAATCGTGTCCTTCATCTAATGTGAAGACCAGAACTGCACACAATATTCCAGTTGTGGCCTCACCAGTGTTTTGTACAATTCTAACATTATATCCTTACTTTTGTATCCTATTCTCTGCCTGTGAAGGAAAGCATTTCATATGCTTCCTTCACAAATTTGTCTACTTGGACTGCTGCCTTTAGAGACCTGTGCATCTGTACGCCAAAATCTCTCACTTCATCGATCCCTTTTTCCAATTATTATGTACTCCCTACAACTGCTGACCTCCCTAAATGCATGACCTCATACTTCTCTGTGTTAAATTCCATCTGCCACTTTATCACCCACTCCGCCAATCCATCTGTATAATTTTGAAGATTCTAGCTCTCCTGTACACTGTCCAATCATCATCATCGCTTATTGTCACAAGTAGGATTCAATGAAGTTACTGTGAAAAGCCCCTAGTCGCCACATTCTGGCGCCTGTTCGGGGAGGCCAGTACGGGAATTGAACCCGCGCTGCTGGCATTGTTCTGCATTACAAACCAGCTATGTAGCTCACTGTGCTAAATCATTGGGTCATCTGAAAATTTCCCAAATATTTCCCAACGTTCACGTCCAAATCATTAATATATAACACAAACAGTAAGGGTCCCAACACCGAACTCTGTGGAACACTACATGAAACAACTTTCCAAACACAAGGACAGCCATGACCCTTTGACCCATTACCCTTGGTTTCCTGTTACTGAGCCAACATTTTACCCAGTTTTCCACATTGCCCTGTATCTAATGGGCTTTCACTTTCTTATTTTTTAATAAATTTAGAGTACCCAATTAAGGGGCAATTTAGCATAATCAATCCACCTACCCTGCACATCTTTGGGTTGTGGGGGCGAAACCCACGCAAACACGGGGAGAATGTGCAAACTCCACACAGACAGTGACCCAGAGCCGAGATCGAACCTGGGACCTCGGCGCCGTGAGGCAGGAGTGCTAACCACAGCGCCACCGTGCTGCTCTGGCTTTCACTTTCTTGACCAAACTGCCACGTGTGACTTTGTCAAAGATAGAGGGGTGGATGAGTCAGTGGTCTGCCTAGCAGTCATTTGTACTGGTCATCGCTTTGGTGATGAGGGCATCCTATTGGTCTCGAGATCGGACAATGACAGAGTCGATCATGTGCCAAGATGACATGCTCAGGAATCATTTGTCAATCCTTATCCTCCATGGTGAAGGTTGATAGGTTCTTGATTGCACCAAACCCTCAGGGAAGATATTGGCATCATGATCTTGCACAGTCAGCCTGGCCAGATCTTGGATCCAGTGCTTTGATCGTGGATGACTCCAGGAAGTCTTGAACTTGTCTTTTTGGCTGAACAGCGTATTAGTGATGACAAGCTGGTGTTCTGCACACCTTTGCAGAGTATGGTGTCCAAGGTGGAGTAGAAGTCTTCTTTGGACCAATCATTGGCATCAAAGGTTGGGGCTTAGGCGCACACGACTGTTGTCTGTTCGTTCTTGGCAAGTTGTCAACGGAGGGTCATGAGGCGCTGTTTGATACCGAAGGAAGCCCCGGGGGTCGGTTGACGTGTTCCTTCTTGATGGCAAAACCAATTCCATGCGTCTTGGGCTGATCCTCAGGTTTTCCTCTCCAGAGGAAGGTGTAACCACCGTCATCATGCCTCAGCTGTCCTTCACCTGCTCTTCGGGTCGCTTGCAGGGCAGCAACATCAATGTTGAACTGCCTGAGTTCAAGGGTAACAAAGGGTATCCATTCTGGTCAATTGTTTTGCTCATTATCCATGGGGGCTCACACAGGCCAGGTTCTAAAATTCAGTTTAACTCTGATTTTCTGACCGCAAATAGATGAGATGCTGGATATAGTTGTCTACCCAGGTTGGGGACAGAACTGACTATTTTTAGGGCACCTTTTCTAGTCCTTTCCCCATGTGGGGTGAGCAGAGTGGATTCTGAAGGGGGCTGTTCAATCGACAAGAAGGCTGCCAAAACGCTCTCCTGTTCCTATTTTATCGAGACAACTGAATCAAACTCCAACATTTATGTGCCGGTCCAAAGCTAGGGACCTCCAGTTCTCACAGCCCTGTTCCCATCATCTCTTGCTGATCGCTGCAGGGCTTGTCTGTGTGGGGATGTGTTGTTTTCCTCTCGGTGGACGCCTGGTGTGGGTCATCTGTTAACATGGGAATGCCGTTGCACATCAGCAGACAGACGGTGCTTGATTGAGGGTAGGTCCATTTCTCGTGGCAAGGGAACCTCGACGACTGAGGATCTCCCTACTGCTGCAGCTTTCATCCATTGTCGCAGCCATTGATACCACACTAGTATCCTTCACCTAATCTGCCATTGAGGACTTGTTTTGGATTGCACTTTGTCTGGTTCCTCCTCTCCTACCTTACCTTCATGGGTGACCCTGCCAGGAGCTTAAGACTCCTGATGGCTTTGCTCCCGGGATCAATGGTACGTTCAAGACTCTCCAGCACAACAATATTTAATAATGGGTGGAATTTCTCATTTTGTACATACATATATATCAATAATACTTAACAGTAGATAACATTATCTAATTTTTTTTCGAAGTGTTGTCTCAGGTGGGGAAAGTGGAGAGCAATCCGCCACTGCCTTGCCATGTTTTCCTGCCGTATTTTCAAACAATAACGTAATAGGCAGGTCCCAGGATGTCATGCTGGTTCATAGCCTGCCCCACAAGCAACCTCAGAGGCTGCTCAGAGATCAAGGTGCCTTTTTTAAAGGGCGTCCCAATGAAAAAATAATTCAAAAGACCAAGTCCCCAGAGGGCATCATCTCCACCCACCACCGCACCATGGTCAAGGGATCTCCCCTCACTCCATCCCAAACCTCTCCAGCGGAAGCTCCCACCAGCATTGCCCTCTGGCACTGCCTGGCAACTGCCCCCTCCTTGGGGCAGTATCAGGGGCACTGCCATGGAGCATTGCCAGTGCACTGCCAGGCTAATTCCTGGCATGACCCTCTCCCCCTTGGGGGCTGTATGTGCCTGTGCATCCCTGGAAGGGACTATTTGTCAGATCCCCATTGATCCAGGCCTGTTGCAAACCTCATTGTTGTGATATCATGCTGGTGAGGAGGGCAGGGGAACCCAAACATGGGGAGATAATACAGTCGGGAAACCCACTAATGAGATGTAAATGTATGGTAATGGAGTTCCCAACCTTTCATGGCGGGAACCCCATTTCCTCATTGGCAGAGGGCAGGGATAATCTGGAGGGGAAATCCTACCAACGTAAAAGGCCCCCCCCCCTCGATTTTGCTGAAAACGGGGTGGTGAATCCTGGCCAATATTATATTTGCATTTACTTTCTGTTTGCACCACTGTTGGAATGTTGTTGTCACATTTTGCTTCAACATTTTTCTACTGAATTCTGGCCACAAGGCGATATCAGGTACATATTTGTGAATGCCATCTTATTCATTTTTAGTGTTCTTTTTGTTCAAGCAAGGTAGTTTTTATTTAATGACAAACTTCATATTTAGTGGTTTTAGATGTTTTAACATATAAGCTATATGTTTTACAATTGTCTACTGGGATTTAAACGTGTCTGCACTTTTATCGGAGTAGAATGATTTATTTTCATTATCTTGTTCTGTGTCTCACTCGAGCACACATTTCCTTCTTGATCAAAGTCTGTTTCGTCATCCTCCCCATCACTTTTTAAAAGCACTGGTCTCTCTGAGACTTTTAATGACTTTTGCTTATTCTTGGTTAACTCATTCTCGATCTGTTTTGCAGTCAGCCTCTGTAGTTGCTACATCCCAGTCTCAGAATGTGCCAGCTCTCAATGTCTCTACCCTCAGTCACTAACATGTTGCCACTACAGGTCTGCTGCTCTGCAACCACTGAGGTATTTTAATGCATATGCATTTTTACAGTGGACCTATTGCAAAATAGGTCAATCACATTTTCATGCCATATCCATATTGGCATTAAGAAAATGGCTTTGTTTTGACAAAGCAAGCCAACTCATATTTTAACTTATTCAATTTTGTAATCGCTGACAGAATAATTTGGAACAACTGCTGCCGAGATAACTCCAGACTTTGATTGTGCCCTTTTTCTTTTGTTTGTTTTTGTCCAAGACAGCAGCATTTTATAAACTAGGCTGCATTTTATGGCATGCATTATGAATATCTTGTTCATGGTTCATGTGCTTTAGAATGTAACTTTTAGTTTTAGGAATTAAAGCTTTACCTGGAGAACATGGGTTAAATGCAATTTAAACAAGCTTTGGGCCTCTTAAGACTTAAAGAGTTGCTGCCATCTCTTGTCTTCAGAGGTTAACAACTAGAAAGTTAAGAATATGAACCAGCAAATGGAGAAAATTAAACACTGCATGACTTGTTTGTGGGTCTTTTGGTACAGACATGACAATCTGCAAACATTTCAGTGAAGTCAGTCAAGGGAGAGATTTTGTTTCAGGAGAAAAATTAGTAAAGCCTGAAGGGTTGCAATGCCAATGTCTTTCATCAGATCAAAGAAGGAATCTTAACTGAGGGGTACTTAACCTTGTTATGTTCTGTGTTGAGGCCGTGTCAATGATGCACCCAGAACATCTAGTTCTTTGACTAATAATATAGCTTATTAAGAAAGTGAGCATGTGGAAAGATAACTGACGAATTATAATGCAGACGGT
Organism: Scyliorhinus torazame; assembly: GCF_047496885.1. Lineage (NCBI taxonomy): Eukaryota > Metazoa > Chordata > Chondrichthyes > Carcharhiniformes > Scyliorhinidae > Scyliorhinus > Scyliorhinus torazame. Next base: position 194,205,500 of record NC_092715.1, read on the forward strand.
AACAAATAATTGAACTCTTCTGGACCTACTTCTAATGCGACTATCCTCGAGTATGACTTACTACCAACTGCCATATCTCTGGTGCCACAGGGTGTTTCTCTATCGCCACCTGCTGGTCAGAGGTTGTACAGATAACTATACACATTAATGTGTATATGCATATCACCACAAACCTAAAGTTCTGTTCAGGTACATTTCAGAGCAAGCCATGTCATCATGGAGATAGCTGGAGCTTGGGGAGTTTCTCTGGTTTCAATTAATCTGGGCATTTGTTGAGAGAGTTAGTTACAACTTGAACCTGGTGTGTACAATTTGCCACTCTCTGAGAGAAAATAACCAAAATATATGACAGTAAGTAGACCTGCACCATAATCAGAGAAGATGTAACTTTACCACCACATGGAATGCGGGTAGGATTTCATCTCATTATGAATTTTTGTGAGGGAATAGATGCTGGAAAATTGCCTAGTTTGAAGCTAGTGGAAAATCTATAGTTGTCCTCACAAAGCAATATTGGTTTAGTAATTGCTGGATAGGCAACCGGAATAGGAGTCTGTGACATCCACAGTCAAGACGTAGAAAATTAAAGTCTTACTTTTGAGAATAGCTGTAACTGAGAGGAATTAAAGTAGTTTCCAGAGGACTGTGGCATATCTTTGGGTGGTCCTGATGCAAGTAAATACCTCTTAGATCTCATCAAGGATAGGAGCATTCTTCATGGAAGTAAGGAGTAAAATTGAGTGCATAGACTACGTAATTATAACTTATATTGTTAAGATTGCTTGTTTTGTTTAATTATTTTCTGAACAATAAAGTTTTTGTTTAAAAGTATGAAATATTGTGGTGTTCAGATATCTCTTTAAACATTAACAGTTCCTCATCTGATTGGAACACATGTCAAACAGTGTTTGAATTCTGTTGTGAGTAGTGTGGTGATATGCATCACTGTAAATACACAAGGGGTTAATGTGAACACACTACACCTAGCGAGACATCAGAGGGAGCACCAGAGACATCATGACACACAGACATTCAACCAATAGGTCAGTAAGATAGGACACGACCAATGGGCAGTCAAGACACACACAGAGGTGACACCACCACAAGAGGGCTACCCATATATAAGGACACAGCACACATGATCTTTCTCTTTCCAGTGGAGACACTTAGTGAGTATAGACAGGGTTGATTGAAACACATTACACCCACCACGTGGATTGTAGCAGACTGGTTAGTTAGTCTGAGTAGCTATAGCAGGATTAACAGGAGAGTCGAATCCAAGTAGGTGAATTGTTTATAGTTTAATAAATGTGTGAAAGCTATCTCCAAGTCAGAACCTTCCTTTGTCAGAGTGTACATCAAGGAATCAGCTTATGCTATGTCAAGAGCATAACAAAACACATGTCAAACAGTGTTTGAATTCTGTTGTGAGTTCAGGGTATTGTCCCCTTTATTGTTCAGTAGTCTTTCTGTACCCTGAAAATAATGTTGCTCTTGTGGTTTTTCTGGCACCAGATTGTAAAGTCCAGTTTATATTTTCACGACAATGTGAATTTGTAAAGAATCCTGCCTCTTTTAATTAGCTGCATGGTAGTATTTTATTAAGGTTAGCTGTTTATCTTCAATGATTTAGAAATTGATCATCATGCTCATATTTTCCGAGTAGTTTGTTTTAAAATGTAAAAGGTGTAGGTTTAGTCTGACTCCTGCACCCATTTTTATAGTTATGATAGAAAGCTGGACCCACAACAGTTTATACTGTTTAATTTAAACGCCCCCATTTGTTCATTTTTATTTAAAAAATCACCTTTACTGTAAGATGGAGGTGAGAGTCGCAATCTTTGGCTTCCTTGACTTTCGTTTTCAGGTTGCAACTTGAGAGGAGAAAGGAGAAAAAGTATTTGGACTTTAAACCAATTATCTGGAAATGTTGCAAAATGGGAATCAGCTGTTCCGCTTCGTGGTGCATCAGCCGTGCATCAAGTCACACATGGCTTATTTCCTGCATTCCTTGTTGCCAGTGTTTGGAAGAAGAATCAAGTTGGATTTTGTTGCATTAATATTTGACACAGCAAGTGACTTTTATAATGTGGGGATTGGGTCAATTTAGATTCAATGAGCATGGAATTGCAATACTGAGTATGCCAAACCAGACATTCCAAACTGCTAAGGAGCAGGGAATAGCCTGAAAGCTCTGCCGAATGTTTGTCAAGCTGAACTCTAATGGTAACTATATGCGCTACAGCAGATCTTTAGGTGCTCCATTATGAATTCCTGCAACACTGCTGTTTCTAAAGGACGTCAATTCACCAGGGTAAAAGGAATCATCCGTGAGGGTAGTATCAGGACATTGTGGATTGAATTTGCTTGTTTACAAATACAGCAATATGGTATGTAGGGCATTTTTCTGATTTGACTGGGAGACATCAGCACATCATAAGCACAATTGAAAAGTGTTGCAAGGAAATTGATGCAGGGCAGCATGGTGGCGCAGTGGTTAGCACTGCTGCCTCACGGCATCGAGGATCCAGGTTCGATCCCGGCCCCAGGTCACTCTCAGTGTGGTGTTTGTACATTCTCTCCATATCTGCAATGGGTCCCACCCTCACAACCTAAAAAGATGTGCAAGGTAGGTGGATTGGCCACGCTAAATTGCCCCTCAATTGGAAAAAAAATAATTGGGCACTCTAAATTTTGAAAAAAAAGAGATTGATGACCTAAATGTATTCCCCTTACTGAGTACTGCTTGACTTTGTCTTCTGTCCATGATCACCATTGTGTCTACATGTATGAGGTGTCATCAGTACTGATGCACCTGTAAGAAGCTCTTTAAAGATGACAACGTCTGTCAGTCGGATAGAAGAAATGGTGTCTTCAGTCTCGGTGGGGAATAAATATTTTTAATAGTTGCTTTCATTTTGCTTTACCTCTGCACAATGTCTGTTTATTCTTTGGAATGGCGATTTGGGTTTGAAGCCTTTGTGGTAGATTTTAAATGTATCATCCGGTGTAAAACTGACTGCAGATTGGCTGTCCCTTCTGGAAAATGCTCAATTTCAATTTCCATTGTCAAATTGAGAATCAGGCAGTTTTGTTAAGGGGCAACTGATATACAATATCAGTAGGAAGATAAGGCGGGAATGTGGAATTGAGGATTAACACATCAGATCAGTAATCATCACATTGAATAGCAGAGCTGTATCGATGGGCCAAACAGCCTACTTGTGCTCCTATGTTGTGTGGTCTTATGGTCTAATATGTATTTTCCACCCAGTTGACCTTTATAATTGATGCCTTTGATAATTGATAATTTTTGTGTGTAGTGTAATTTTGTTTTGTTTGAACTCTTATTTTCCAAAGCAACATCTGTGCCAGGTAGGAAGCGTTTCAAAATGTTTTAAGGCTCACCAGACACTTAGAATTAAATTTAGATCCTCCTCTGGTAACCTCATATGGGGCTCATAAGCTCTATCTCACACCCAGGATTGAAAGTTGTGACTGTCAATTGAATTAAAAATGATCATTGTGGACAGGTTTTATCGGGGCAACGTCATCAGTTTTCTGTGAGAAATGCGGTTGCATCTTTAAAGTATTCTATTTTGTGTAAAGGGATTAGAAATAAAGTCCAGCGAGGCTAGTGCACCCTACAGAAATAAATCAGCTTTAAAATCATTATGGAATAACCAAAGCAATTACAGTTTCTGAGAATGGATGGTCCAGATCATTCTAGCCAGCAACCTAAGATTTGCCACCACCCACCACAGATAGCAGAGTACCTGATGCAGCGGAGAATCTAGTGTCGTCCAACAAATGGGATTGCCATCCTGTTCCAATGCTACAGTCTCCTGCTGGTGGTGGCATTGAGGGTTGTGCCCCATTCCAGTGGGAGGATGCAAATAAGCCAACTTGATCAAAAACAGTTAAGTACTTTCTGCAGAAAAAAAAAGAGGCAGTGAAAGCACTTAACTGCCTTTGATGTGGTCCAACAGATATCAGTAATAGAATCATAGAATCACTACAGTGTGGCAGGAGGCTATTCAGCACATCATGTCTTCACCAACCCTCCAAAAGGGCACCTTGGGATGAGTGAGGGATGGGTGAAGAACACAGACATGGATTGGGTAAGGATGTAGGAGTCCTCCTATATAGGGACGATCCTCCAGGCCCTCGCCATGGCAGTGCTTCCATCCCCGCCAACAAAACACTCAACAAGCCCAGTGGTGGTAGCGACCCTGAGAACTTGGAAGCAGATGAGGAAACATTTTGTTCTGACCGATATGTCCATCATGGCCCATATCTGCAGCAACCATAGGTTTGCACCAGCCAGGCTTGATGTCACCTTCAAGAAGTGGAGACAGGGCGGGTATGGGGCACTGACGGTTAGGGACTTTGAGAGGAACTGACGGAGAGACTGGAACTACCAAAAGGGAACAAACTCCGATATGTACAGGTCAAAAACCTTTTCGGCATGGAGACGACTACATACCCACGAACCTCGAAAAGCACAATGCTAGAGTAGTTACTGAACGTGGATAGTTTGGGGAGGGGAAACTGTGGTAACCTGTACCGTCGACTTTTGGAAAGGACCCGCTCACCATTTGACGATACTCAGGAAAAATGGGAGGAAGGGCTGGGGACTGAAATAGAGTGGGGACTCTGGAGTGAAGCACTGTGCAGGGCCAACTCCGCCTCCTCATGCACAAGCCTTTATGCAGCTGAAAGTGGTGCACAGTGAGCAGGTTCTTCCCGGAGGTGGCGGACAAATGTGAAAGGTGCCAGAGAAGCCTGGCCAACCACACACACATGTCTGGGCATGCCCCAGATTTGTCGGGTTCTGGACAGCCTTCTTCAAGGCAATGTGTAACATTGTGGGGGTGAGGATGGAGCCATACCCAAAAGCGTCAGTCTTCGGGTTATCGGACCAGCGAGAATTATTCACGGGGAAGAGGGCTGACGCCCTTGCCTTTGCTTCTCTAATCGCATGCTGGAGAATCCTGCTCGGCTGGCAATCAGCAGCACCACCCACCGCTGCAGACTGGCTGGCAGACCTATCGGAATTTCTCCACCTAAAGAAGATCAAGTTCACCATCCGAGGGTCAGAGGATGGCTTCCACAAAATGTGGAGGCCATTCACCAACTTCTTCCAGGACAAGTTTCTATTGGCCAACAGCCAATAGAAGGGGGGAGGGTATGCACGGGAGCCAACTGAATCACAGGGAGAAGAAAGGAAAGGGAGGGGGGGGGCAAAAAACAACCAACACAGAGGCCAGAGAGCCTAGAACAAGAACATAAGAAAAGGAACCCCCAAGGGAAGGCCAAAAACAAGACAGGGAGAGGTGGAGAGTACGGGACAGGCCCAACAACAAAGGAGTGGGGGGAAGGGAGTGCATTCCCCACGTGTATATAACGAATAACTACAGTGAAGAGCCCAGGAAAGGACACTGAAATAACGAGTGAAGATGTGGGGGGGGGGGGGGTCACAAAGGATAGTGAATAATATGTTAAAAAAACTTCAATAAAAACATTTTAAAAAGAAAGTCAATATACAGGCAAGTTAGAAAATACTTGACCACATTCCATCATTTTCAGTCCAAATGAAACTCTATCTTCTGACATACTATGAACATAACAATAATATATATGAATTCATAGAATATTTAATGTAACAATGGCAAGCTTTTGTTGAAAAGAGTTCTCACAAAAATGCGATCTTCTAATTGAAGATTATTGGTTCTCCAAAAATATAATATTCCTCATGCTAAGAACTAATAAAGAACAGGATACAATAATTTTAAGTAAGACCAGAGAATGCTGGGAAACTCACTGGGCCAGCAGCATCCGCAGGGAGAAAAAACAGAGATAATGGGCAGAATTTAACAGGCCAGTTTGCCACGTGAAAATCCCGTTATGGCTGTAATATCCCGCGAGAGGGCCAGAACAGGATTGGCGCCAGCAATAAGGGCCGTGAATCTGATTGGCATTATTTAAAATATATTTCAGTATCATTAAATGGCTTTATGCCCAGCGTACAGTCACGTTCAGTCATCCCACCCGCAGTGTGACGTCACACTGGCATGAATCATTGATGGCTTTTGAAAACGAAAAACAGTCATGATGACTCTGACGGTGGTGCGTAACTGAGCATAGCCCCTGGGTGGTGAGGGACATGGCCAGGTAGTGCTTTGGAACTTCCCCTGGCACTACCCTTAGTTACACAAAAAAAAGGTTTGGAGGGGTTATTGGTTTACGGGGATAGGGTGGAAGTGAGGGCTTAAGTGGGTCGGTGCAGACTCGATGGGCTGAATGGCCTCCTTCTGCACTGTATGTTCTATATTCTATGTTCTATATTCTGTGCCCTTACCACCCTCTGTGCTTCCTCCAAGTGGTTTTCAACCACAGGCGGCACGGTGGCACTGTGGTTACACTGTTGCCTCACTGCCAGTAACGTTGGTTCATTTCCAGCCTTGGGTGACTGTGTGCAGTTTGTACGTTCTCTCCATGTCTGCAAGGGTTCTCCGGTTTCCTCCCACTGTCCAAAGATGTGCAGTTTAAGTGGATTGGGCATGGTAAATTGCCCCTTAGTGTCCAGGGATGTGCAGGTTAGGTTACAGGGTTATGGGTATAGGACAGAGTAGATCGGTACGTGGTAATCAGCAGGAGGTTTCTTTGCCCATATTTAACCTGAAGCCATGAGATTTCATAGGGTCCAGAGTCATATTGAGGATACCCAGGGCAACTCCCTCCCAACTGCATTCAACAGTGCCACCACTTCTGCTGTGAGACAGGACATACCCATGAATGGTGATAGTGCTGCCTGGGACATTATCTGTAAGTTATGATTTTGTGAGTATGACGATGTCAAGCTGTTTCTTGACAAGTCTGTGAGAGCTCACCCAACTTTGCCAAAATACCCCAGATGTTAGTCAGGAGGACTTTGCAGGGTCGACAGAGTTGGATTTGCCATTGTCGTTTTTGTTGCTTAGGCCAATGCCGGGTAGTCCACCCGGTTTCATTCCGGTATAACCTGCACAAGGGTTGGAGCAATCAGTCTTCGCGAGTACAAGCTCCCCCACGACAGAAGCCAGAGGACATTCATTATTGAGTTCTATACATGGCCCGACAGAGCAGATCTGTCTTTCGCCTACTCGATTTGTGTTTCTGTAGCGGTTGGATACAACTGAGTGGCATGTTAGCCATTTCAGAGGGAATTTAAGAGTCAACCATATTGCTATGGATTGGGAGACACATGTGGCCAGATCAGGTAGATTACCCTCCCTGAAGGACATTCTTTTAGTGAACCAGATGGATTTTTATGACAATCGTTTCATGGTCATCATTCGACTTTTAATTCTAGATATTTTTATTGAGTTTAAATTTCACCATCTGCCATGGTGGGATTCGAACCCTGGTCCCCAGATCATTATTCCAGGTCTCTGGATGACTAGTCCAGCGACAATACCACTCCGCCACTGCCTCCTCCTGTGTTAGATATTAAACTGTAGCTGTGCGAGATTGCAACAAGATGTAACAATCTTAAGAACAAAAGGCAATGTAGCAGGAGGGGGTCTGCGGGTAGGGGGGGGGGGCAGGGGGAGGGGGGCTTACTGCATTGAGGTAATAAATTTATGGGTTTTAGGTGGGGGAAAAGGTCACGGCTTAAAGTTATTGAACTCACTGTTCAGTCGTGACACAGTCTAAAGTTGTTGAACTCAATGGTGAGCCCTGAATTAATAATTTTAGTTCGCATATAATAAGACAAAACAAAACAAGCAGTACTACTAACCTACTCAGTGACAGCACTGTAAGAACACCAAAGGTACATGTGTGTTATTACCCAAGCAAACAGATACAGGACTCAATGCTTCTTTCTCACTGTTTTCTTGAAATTTGGTTCACAACCATTTGTGCATAAATGTAACAATTCTGAAAGATGAGCTTGTGTCACGTCAAATCAGTTCTTCAATTTTATGTGCTGAAGATCAGAAAAAAAGACTTTCACACATAGATGGAACTTAGAAATCAGATTAAACCTCCTCATGCACAGCCCATGCCAAATACAAAGATTCACTCTTTTGGAATTGACTTCAGTCTGTGATATTCATGTAGCTTGATCATTTCCAATTGCGAAGTTGTTACATTTGTACCTATCATCATCTTGAAAGGGTCAATCTGAAATCACACCTGTAGCTTTTTCAAATCCTACTCTTTAAAAAAAAAATTAAAATATCATTTAAAATTCAGGAGGAGGCTCGACAAATACTTATGATTGTGTTGTCTTCGGTCATATTATCATTTTTCAGAGCCCTAATTAGGGATGAGAAGTTTGCCATTCCACCTCTGCAGCTGTGTCTGAAACAGTTTATGAAGGAAAACACACTTTGCAAATGTTCAGGTAACAACTTCATCTTTTGATTCCAGATTTAACTTGTCCAGATACAGTAAGGCATTTGCCAGACGCGTCTATGAGTTTAGAGTATGCTTTCCCTTCTTCTTCCACGAGCACTTACTACTGGATTGAGCAATTACAAGACCTAGCTATCACTTTCCGCAAGCAAGGACATCTGATACATAGTGAAACACAGGGACCTGAAGAGGAATTTTCTTCACATTGTTTCAATCAGATTTTTCAATTGTCTGTTATTCAGTGCATGGATTCCAATGTAGTTCGCAATTTTCAGAACAATCTCCGTGATGGGCTTCAAATTTAGGCACTCTGGTACCAGCTGCTCCTGATGAATGATGCAACTCTCACCAGCTTTATAAAGTCCTACTGACCTGTTATTGATCTTAATGTGCTTGCAGTCTAATAAGCAACAATGTCAGCGAGGTTCTATAAAGGTGCCTAGACTGCATAACTCAATGAGATTCAAAAACGGCTGAGGGATCGTGATACATAATTAAGCTGCATCTGTTTCTTCCAATGCAAGCAGCGTGCAAACCTCATGCCGATCTAAGTTTTTGTTTCAGATAGCCAGTGCTAAATCTGCATGTCGGAGAAAGGCCACAAATTGTCGAGCGCCACTTAAATCTGACCTATACTGCTCAAAGTCAGCCTGCATCTCTTAAAGAGAAAATGCAGAACATTGGCTGCAGCAAGTGTGAGAACAAAGAACATAGAATTTACGGTGCAGAAGGAGGCCATGTGGCCCAGCAAGTTTGCACCGACCCTTGGAAAGATCACCTGGCTTAAGCCCACGCTTCCACCTTATCCCCATAACCCAGTAACCCCTCCTAACCTTTTTGGACACTAAGGGCAATTTATCATGGTCAATCCACCTAATCTGTACATCTTTGGACTGTGGGAGGAAACCGGAGCACCCAGAGGAAACCCACGCACACACGGGGAAAACGTGCAGATTCCGCACAGTGACCCAAGCCGGGAATTGACCCTGGAGCTGTGAAGCCACAGTGCTAACCACTGTCCTACCGTGCCGAGAACAAATTGCAAAGAGGAGTGTGGGCAAGAAGACAAACACTGAACAATGGCACAGCACGGCAGAGAACTGATTTTCAACAGTTGCACTGGAGCCCTTGGCCAAGGAAGTGCAGAGGAAGACCTAACAGAGAAAAGACAGTGAGAATAGATAGCTGTGGTGGTCCATGTCAGGCGTAGAGCCCTGATGGTGCAGTTCAATTACATAGAAAATAGAAGCAGAAGGAGGCTATTTGGCCCTTCGAGCCTGCTCCGTCATTCATTATGATCATGGCTGATCATCGAGTTCAATATGCTGATCCTGCCTTCCTCCCATACACCTGGATCCCTTTAACCCGAAGAGCTTAATTAACTTACATAAGTAGTGTATCTTCAATTGCAATATCCCACTGTCCTCATGCACAGCTCAATGCACCATCACTCACCTACCAACACAACTCAAGCCTAACTTTGTGCCTCATCACACTCTCACACAATTATCACTGCTGCGAGCCTAATCCCATATCACCTGGCTACATATACTGACCGCTATTCAACCCAGACACATCGCCCGTTTGCAGCAAACCCACTGACAAACCTCCCAGACTCTTGCAGGGTAAAGTGTTGTACAACAGAAGGTTTCAGAAGATAATCCACAGGGGAGAAGCACGCCTGCAAGTCCTTCCTTCCATGGAGGAGGTGTTGCTCACCAGCATCAGAGTAGCCATGAGCGAAGTCCTGGCTAGCAGCAGAGCCGAAGATGAACCGACCCAGTAACCTAATTCTTCTTCCCACCTTCGCATTCCTTCTCAGACTGAATCCCCTGAGTTACAAGTCTCAGATTGTGCAGCACAGCACCTCTTGCTCCTCCTCCCTTTTCCACAACCTTACCCTTCTGCCTTTTACCGTGAAGATTGTTTGAGCATCCAAAGGCCTTTGTGATTTTGTGTTTTAAAAGGGTTATAGTTATATGTACCTCTGTGGGAGGGCATCAAACATCAGGGCCAGAATTTTACACCACCCCTGTGAGTGGGCTGGCAGGCAGGAAATAGGACATAAAATCGGGTGGCATGTCGGAGTGCAATTTACCAGTGACTGGGTCGGTGTTGGACAGATTGTCTCCCGTTGGGCAAATTAAGGCCTCCACCCACAGCTACTAGTACTTTACCATCAGCAAGTGTTCCCACCACACATAGTGAGGCCACTAGGTAAACATTGTCAGCATGGAGGTGGGGGCTACTTCCTGTCTTGACACTCTGTGCCTAATGGAGGGATCCTCAATATCATGGACCTACCCCAATTGTCCTGTTCCTGGCCTCCTGATCATCCCAGCCTGTAGCATCCCACTCACGGGACCTGAGCTCACTGGCCCGGGTGAAGCTGCCTACTGACCTGGTTTTCCAACCTCAGTCAATGTTGCTCATTGGGAGCTGACTGCAGTCTGTGCAGCGCTCTCTGCTCCTGGTGGCACTGCTGGCACCTGACTGATGCTGGTTATCTGACTGACCACCAGCCCTTGGAGGCAGAAGCCACAATCCCAGGCAGGTAACTGCTGGATAAGTATTAAATCCAGTCATACCTTCCTGGGTTGTCATAGGGTGACGCACCTCAATTTTTCAGCTGGTGGGCAGCACCACCTCATCCACAAAGAGTACCAGCCATGTTCCGTGAGCCAAGTGCTGTCATAATATGCACCCATGCACATCATGAGGTAAAAACAGGCAGTGACAGACACCCAGGTTAGCCAATCAACATACAGGAAAGAACACAACCAATCACCAGACAGAACACCAGAGGGGAGCTTCCAACTATAAAACACATGAGGCATCAGCCCTCTGCCTCTTTCCAGTGATGACAACTGTAGTGACAGTCAGGGTGTATATATCAGTCAGCACCTTCTTACACGTGGATCAGAGCTAGCCTGGTCTAGTAAGTTACAGTTAATACACTTAGAGTAGTAGAATGTCAACCCACAGCCAGCTGTGTGCATTGTTACAGAAGTCCAATAAATCGTATTGAACCAACGCCTATGTTTGGTGTATGCTTTACCATTCATCTACATCCTGTTGCAGTCCGTGTTACCCCAGGGTGAATAACACGACTTTGTGGCTTGTCCTTGTTGTCCACTCGCCATCCTCTTGTTTCCCTTGATGGCTCAAATGCAGAGGATCCTGCAGACTGACACAGAATGAAAGTATCCTGACTGTTGCCAGGATACTCGGCATTGACCTACATTATATGTTGCATATGATTGTGTACCAGCTGAACAGTGAGGGAGTGAAATCCATTTAAGTTGTTGGCAGATCTTAATTTACATGTAGTGCCTGAGAATCGATGTGCTAGCAGTTAATGGCACAGAGCCCCTCACAAAGCCATATGCTCACTCTGCCTGCTTCTCTTTAGCAAGAGTGAATGAAATGCAATCAGCTTTCTTTGCATACAGAACCTCCGGGACCTCCCTTATACAACATGGATAGTGAACCTTTTTTTAAAAATATATATTTATTAAAGTTTTTTAACAACACAATTTTTTCCCCTTACAAACAATAACCACCGCCCCCCCCCCCCCCCACCCCCGTAACAAAATAACACGAAATCGCACTGAGCAAGATATATACATGGCAAAATGGTATATTTACATAGCTTTATACACTGGCTCTCGCCCGCACATGCCAGTTTCCCCCACCCTTCATGTTATATGGATAGTGAACCTTGAAATGTTGCAGATATCACCTGCTCTATCCTGGAAGCAGACAAAAGGCATAAACATTCAATATCATAGTCATTGGGAATGCTGGTCTCGCACAACTCTGGAGCTGAAGTTCAGGCTGTATCAAGTGACAGATTTCAGTGAGCACCACCTTGGTGGAGCAGAGGTGCCTAATGCACTGTTTCTCACTGAGGTTGGGATAAGAGAATTATTCCCTGGAGATCTGCATAGGTATGGCCTGAGTATCTTCCTCCTCTCTCTTTAAACAGCTTATTCCCCTCTGTGCCACCTCTGCTTATTTTCCCAGTCATGCTCAATTCCAAGAGGCAGGCCTACTGGTGCACCATTCCTGGGAGAAACTGGTTTGTGCAGGAGGCTTGAAGTCAGGCTAAGGCTCTCACCGCATGCCACACCACACTCTAGGATACAGCTTTAAATAACAGTAAAAACAACCAAACACTTCTATTAGCAACAGTAACCAGTAGAATCAGTCAACAACCAGTGAAGAGGACACTCAATTGAGTACTTGCCTCCACCACACTGTGTTTATCCAACAACGTGCTCTGAAAACTCTGCACATGGGACCTATACAAACAGGATGGTCTACACCTGGACCAGAGGAGTACCAATATCCTGGGGGGGGAAATTTACTAATGCTCTTCGGGAGAGTTTAAACTAGTTCAGCAGGGGCTTGGGAACCTGAATTGTAGCTCCAGTATACAGGAGGTTGAGAGTAGTGAAGTCATGAGTAAGGTTTCAAAGTTGCAGGAGTGTACCGGCAGGCAGGAAGGTGGTTTAAAGTGTGTCTTCTTCAATGCCAGGAGCATCCGGAATAAGGTGGGTGAACTTGCGGCATGGGTTGGTACCTGGAACTTCAATGTTGTGGCCATTTCGGAGACATGGATAGAGCAGGGACAGGAATGGTTGTTGCAGGTGCCGGGGTTTAGATATTTCAGTAAGCTCAGGGAAGGTGGTAAAAGGGGGGGATGGGTGGCATTGTTAGTCAAGGACAGTATTACGGTGGCAGAAAGGACGTTTGATGAGGACTCGTCTACTGAGGTAGTATGGGCTGAGGGTAGAAACAGGAAAGGAGAGGTCACCCTGTTAGGGGTTTTCTATAGGCCTCCGAAAAGTTCCAGAGATGTAGAGGAAAGGATTGCAAAGATGATTCTGGATAGGAGCGAAAGCAACAAGGTAGTTGTTATGGGGGACTTTAACTTTCCAAATATTGACTGGAAACGCTATAGTTCGAGTACTTTAGATGGGTCTGTTTTTGCCCAATGTGTGCACGAGGGTTTCCTGACACAGTATGTAGATAGGCCAACGAGAGGCAAGGCCATATTGGATTTGGTACTGGGTAATGAACCAGGACAGGTGTTAGATTTGGAGGTAGGTGAGCACTTTGGTGATAGTGACCACATTTCGATTAAGTTTACTTTAGTGATGGAAAGGGATAGGTATATACCGCAGGGCAAGAGTTATATCTGGGGGAAGGGCAATTATGATGCGATGAGGCAAGACTTAGGATGCATCGGAGGGAGAGGAAAACTGCAGGGGGTGGGCACAATGGAAATGTGGAGCTTGTTCAAGGAACAGCTACTGCGTGTCCTTGATAAGTATGTACCTGTCAGGCAGGGAGGAAGTGGTCGAGCAAGGGAACCGTGGTTTACTAAAGCAGTCGAAACACTTGTCAAGAGGAAGAAGGAGGCTTATGTAAAGATGAGAAATGAAGGTTCAGTTAGGGCACTCGAGAGTTACAAGTTAGCTAGGAAGGACCTAAAGAGAGAGCTAAGAAGAGCCAGGAGGGGACATGAGAAGTCTTTGGCAGGTAGGATCAAGGATAACGGGCAGCACGGTAGCATGGCGGTTAGCGCAAATGCTTCACAGCTCCAGGGTCCCAGGTTCGATTCCCGGCTGGGTCACTGTCTGTGCGGAGTCTGCACGTTCTCCCCGTGTGTGCGTGGGTTTCCTCCGGGTGCTCCGGTTTCCTCCCACAGTCCAAAGATGTGCAGGTTAGGTGGATTGGCCATGCTAAATTGCCCTTAGTGTCCAAAATTGCCCTTAGTGTTGGTTGAGTGGGGTTACTGGGTTATGGGGGTAGGGTGGTGTGGGCTTGGGTAGGGTGCTCTTTCCAAGAGCCGGTGCAGACACGATGGGCCGAATGGCCTCCTTCTGCACTGTAAATTCTATGAAAATAACGCTAAAGCTTTCTATAGATATGTCAGGAATAAAAGAATGACTAGGGTAAGAGTAGGGCCAGTCAAGGAGATAGTGGGAAGTTGTGCTTGGAGACCGAGGAGATAGGAGAAGTGCTAAATTAATATTTTTCGTCAGTATTCACACAGGAAAAAGACAATGTTGTCGAGGAGAATACTGAGATTTAGGCTACTAGACTAGAAGGGCTTAAGGTTCATAAGGAGGAGGTGTTAGCAATTCTGGAAAGTGTGAAAATAGATAAGTCCCCTGGGCCGGATGGGATTTGTCCTAGGATTCTCTGGGAAGCTAGGGAGGAGATTGCTGAGCCTTTGGCTTTGATCTTTAAGTCATCTTTGTCTACAGGAATAGTGCCAGAAGACTGGAGGATAGCAAATGTTGTCCCCTTGTTCAAGAAGGGAAGTAGAGACAACCCTGGTAACTAGAGACCAGTGAGCCGAACTTCTGTTGTGTGCAAAATCTTGGAAAGGTTTATAAGAGATAGGATGTATAATCATCTGGAAAGGAATAATTTGATTAGAGATAGTCAACACAGTTTCGTGAAGAGTAGGTCGTGCCTCACAAACCTTATTGAGTTCTTTGAGAAGGTGACCAAACAGGTGGATGAGGGTAAAGCAGTTGATGTGGTGTATATGGATTTCAGTAAAGTGTTTGATAAGGTTCCCCATGGTAGGCTACTGCAGAAAATACAGAGGCATGGGATTCAGGGTGATTTAGCAGTTTGGATCAGAAATTGGCTAGCTGGAAGAAGACAAAGGGTGGTGGTTGATGGGAAATGTTCAGCCTGGAGTCCAGTTACTAGTGGTGTACCACAAGGATCTGTTTTGGGGCCATTGCTGTTTGTCATTTTTATAAATGACCTGGAGGAGGGCGTAGAAGGATGGGTGAGTAAATTTGCAGATGACACTAAAGTCGGTGGAGTTGTGGACAGTGCGGAAGGATGTTACAAGTTACAGAGGGACATAGATAAGCTGCAGCGCTGGGCTGAGAGGCGGCAAATGGAGTTTAATGCAGAAAAGTGTGAGGTGATTCACTTTGGAAGGAATAACAGGAAGACAGAGTACTGAGCTAATGGTAAGATTCTTGGCAGTGTGGATGAGCAGAGAGATCTTGGTGTCCATGTACATAGATCCCTGAAAGTTGCCACCGAGGTTGAGAGGGTTGTTAAGAAGGCGTACGGTGTGTTAGCTATTATTGGTGGAGGGAATGAGTTTCAGAGCCGTGAGGTCATGTTGCAGCTGTACAAAACTCTGGTGCGGCCGCATTTGGAGTATTGTGTGCAGTTCTGGGCGCCGCATTATAGGAAGGATGTGGAAGCATTGGAAAGGGTGCAGAGGAGATTTACCAGAATGTTGCCTGGTATAGAGGGAAGATCTTATGAGGAAAGGCTGAGGGACTTGAGGCTGTTTTCGTCAGAGATGAGAAGGTTAAGAGGTGACTTAATTGAGGCATACAAGATGATCAGAGGATTGGATAGGGTGGACAGTGAGGGCCTTTTTCCTCGGATGGTGATGTCTAGCATGAGGGGACATAGCTTTAAATTGAGGGGAGATAGATATAGGACAGATGTCAGAGGTAGGTTCTTTACTCAGAGAGTAGTAAGGGCGTGGAATGCCCTGCCTGCAACAGTCATGGACTCGCCAACACTAAGGACATTCAAATGGTCATTGGATAGACATATGGACGATAAGGGAATAGTGCAGATTGGCTTTTAGAGTGGTTTCACAGGTCGGCGCAACATCGAGGGCCTGTACTGCGCTGTAATGTTCTATGTTCTATGGTTTGACAGCTCTGCCAATCCATAACATTCTAAAACAATCAAAAACATTCTAAACATAACAATCTAAAACATTCTAAAAAATATATATTATTTGCCCGACAACCAATGTTAATGAATCCTTTGAAAAATCCCAGCTTCTGGAACTGGATACACATCTTCAAAAATGAATCAATTTTTCCTTGAACCATACCCTATCTGTGTACCAAGTTTCACTGAAATCCATCCATTTGTTTTTGAGATATATAGGCTGGGATTATCCAAGCCCGCGCCGGGTCAGCGGCCGTTGACAGGGGCCCCCGCGGCGATTCTGCCCGCTCGTCGAGTCCCGCCGGCGTCGTTTGCGTATGGTCCTACCCGGCGTGACCTGGGCGTTCTGGCTGCGGAGGCCGTCCTGATGGGGGGTGCAGGGGGAGCTGACTCCGGGGAGGGCCTCCACGGTGGCCAGGCCCGGTATCGGGGGCAACCAATCGGCGGGCACGCTAATTCCGGGGGCGGCCTATGTTCCCCCGCGCCAGGCCCCTGTAGGCCTCCGCCATGTTGCCCGCGGAGAGGAGACGCCTGTGGCGCGCATGCGCGGACCCGCGCCGGCCGTGGCAGGCCGGCTTTCGGCGCTGGAGCAGCGCACAGCACTCCGGCGCCGTTACTGGTCCTGTGACTAGTGGGGTACCACAGGAATCTGTGCTAGGAGCCCAACTATTCACATTATATGCTAATGATTTGGCGGAGGGAACCAAATGTATTATCTCCAAATTTGCAGATGATACAAAGTTGGGTGGGAGGGTGATCTGTGATGAGGATGCAGAGATGCTTCAAGATTTGGACTGGCCAAGTGAGTAGGAATATGCAATGCAGATGCAGTATAATGTGGATAAATGTGAGGTTATCCACTTAGCAGCAAAAATAGGAAGGAAGATTATTATTTGAATGGTTGTAAATTGAGAGAGGTGGATACTCAGCAAGACCTTGGTGTCCTCGTGCATCAGTCACTGAAAGTAAGCGCACAATTACAGCAGGCAGTAAAATAGGCAAATGGTATGTTGGCCTTCATAATGAGAGGATTTGAGTATAGTAATAGGGGTGCTTTTACTGCAATTGTACAGGGCATTGGTGAGGTCACACCTGGATTATTATGTGCAGTTTTGGTGTCTTTATCTGAGGAATACTGTTCTTGCTATGGAGGGAGTGCAGCCAACGTTTACCAGGTTGCATCGTGAGATTGCGGGACTGTCATGCGAGGAGAAACTAAGTCGGTTAGGATTCTTTTCATTGGAGTTTAGAAGAGTGAGAGAGAATCTCAGAGAAACTTTTTAAATTCTAACAGGATTAGACAGGGTAGATTCTGAAAGAATGTTCCAGACGGTGGGGGAGTTCAGAACTATGGGTCATAGTTTGAGGATAAGGGTATATAGTTTTAGAATTGAGGTGAGGAGAAATTTCTTCACCCAAGGTTTACAGAGCAGTAATGATATTCGTTCTTCTCTGTAGCTCAAAGATTTGGACTATGTACGCCAGGCACCTCAAAACCCTGGAGAAGTACCACTAGAGCTGCTTCCACAAGATCCTGCAAATTCATGGGCAGGATAGGTGCACCAATATCAGTATTCTTGATCAGACCAGCATATCCAGAAACGAAGCATTGACCACGCTCGATCAGCTCCGCTGAGCAGGCCACATCGTCTGCAAGTCTGACAGGAGACTCCTGAAACAAACATCTACTCAGAGCTTTGATGTGGCAGAGGGACAGAGGAATCACTTTGAGGAAATGCTCAAAGCCTCCTTGAAAAAGTGCAACATCCCCACTAACAGCTGCGAATCCCTAACCGAAGACGGTCCGGTGTGGAGGAAAAGCATCTGGGAAGGATCTGAACAACTCAGGTTTCATCACTAAGAGGAAGCTGAAGCCTAACGTTGACAACAAAAGGAGAACATGGCAACTGGAAAACCCCACCCACTCGTTCCTCCAACCACAATCTGACCCACTTGTGACAGAGACTGTAGGTCGTGCATGGGACTCCTCAGTCACCTGAGAACTCATTTTTAGTGTGGAAGCAAGTCACCCTTGACTCCGAGGGACTGCCGAAGAAGTGAAAGCACAAACATGTCATCATGTGGGGGCAGTCCTTGCCACCAGTAATCAGGTGAAATGATGAGAGGCAGGAGTACAAGGAGCAGAAAGAGAAGGTGGTGGAAGAGAAGAAAGAGGGAGCGAGGCGGAAACCTGGACAGCTCAATTCTCCACGCACTATATGCGACAAACTCATTCAAGTACAATACCTGTAACCAGAACCCCAGTTTCCCAATCAACAACAGTCCCACACTTCCCAATCAACAACAGTCCCTACTTTCCTTCAGTCAATGACCGTTAGAGCTTGGCCACAATGTAAAAATAAAAACCAACAAAAAAATAAACATTCCAAGCAAATTTACAAATGTCATCATGCCACATAGTATAAAAACTTCAATTCATCACCCATGTGCATTCCCTTCATGCCTCTCCTCCATGTGACTTTGCCTGTCCTAGTGCTCCTATATAGTGCTATCCCAATGGCTGTAGCATGTCTAGTGGAAGACTGATGACTTTCAGTGGAAGAGACAGCAGATGGCCTTAGGGGATGGTCTCAAACAGCTCTTGGCTTAGAATGCCTGGCTGGGGAGTACACATTTTGGTATTGACACCAGCAGTCTTGGCTAGTGTTCGGGACAGGAGAGGGATTACATTTAAGCAGTACTGTTTCCTCCTCTCGCCCATAACATTGAGGATATCTTCCCTTGTGTTGTGTGGCTCCATCATCATGCTAAATGGATAGACTTCAAACAGACTTTGCAACTCAAGACTAGACATCCGTGAGGCACTGTGTGCCATTAGTAACAGAAGAACTGTACTGAACCACAATCTGGCCTGCCATATACCCCACTCTACCATTACCACCAAGTGAGGGAATCAACCCTAGTTCAAGGATGAGTGCAGGAGAGCATGCTAGGAACAGCACTTGGCATACCGAAAAATGAGATGTTAACCTGGTGAAGCTACAACACAGGACTACTTGTGTGCCAAACAGCAATAAGCAGCAAGTAATAGACACAGCTAAGTAATTCCACAACCAACAGATCAGATCTAAATTCTGCAGTCCTGCACATTCAGCTGTGAATGATAGTGGGCAATCAAACAACTCACTGAAAGAGGAGGCTCCACACATATCCCCATGCTCAATGATGGAGGAGTCCATCTTTGATGGAGGAGCCCAGCACAGAGGAAGAAAATTTTCCAGTATATCAAAGTAATGAAGAGTAAAATTTGGATTTGTATTGATGAATTTGGGGAGGGTGGAGTGGTATTATCGCTGGACAAATAATCCAGAGACTCCGGTAATGCTCTCGGGAGTTGCGTACAAATCCCACTACGGCAGATGGTGGCATTTAAAATGTAATAATTTAAAAGTCTAATAGTGACCATGAAACCATTGTCATAAAAACCCATCTGGTTCACCAATGTTCTTTAGGGAAGGAAATCTGCCCGTCCCTACCTGCTCTGGCCTATGTGTGATTCCAGACCCACAGCAAAGTGGTTGACTCTTAACTTCCCTCTGAAATGGCCTAACAAGTCACTTGGTGGTATTCAATCGCTACAAAGAAAACAAAGAGGCTCGGAATCCTGCGGCAAGTAACTCGTTTCTGACCCCATCGACAAGGCACAAGTGAGGAGTGTAATGGAATACTCTCCACTTACCTGGATGAGTGCAGCTCCACCAGCACTGACGAAGTTTGACACCATCTGGGACAAAGCAGCCAGCTTGATTACTACCCCTTCCACAAACAGACAAAGATTATCAGCATTAATTATCTGCTGTTTCTTACTAGTCTCACTAATAATTTAGAAATCGAATGTTCACAACCATGCCATTGAAAAGCTCTCGTTCAGCTTCTGAAGCCACATTCAGTTATGCGTTTCTGATTGACCATTGCACATTTTTGACAACTTCTATTGGCACCAGGTTCTGGAGAATCGGCATCATCTTCTCTCTGCAACCTGTTTAAATTGTTGTCCACCTTTGTAATCAATGAATTCAGAGATTATTTGGAACAATGCATTCCCCAAGATTAATGACCATTATTAAATTGTATGCAAGTACTTCCAAGATGCACTGCAGAATGTAAAAGAGGATTCAGTTAAATTAATTTAATTATAACAGAAACGCGCTTGATAATTCTCAACAGCAGGGTATCAGCACTTACGTTTGTCAGACTACACACTCGCCCACACACCCCCGCTCCCCCAACACATTGGGATCCAGCACCATGTGTCACAACCTGGCTGCATGTCAGTGGCAGACAGAGGGAGTGAGGACGAGATCAGTCTCTACCTTTAGCAGAAATGTGCATCCGAACCCATTGCGGAAATAATTGCCAAGTGTCATTTTGCTCAGCAAAGGTTTCTGTCATTCATATTTTTAATAGGCTTGAGTTAAATCATTAAAATGTTGCATATTGAAATGGTAAGTTAAATCCTATTGATTCAAAATACCACATGGTTCAAAAGTGACTGCTGGAAATCTGAAATAAAAACAGAAAGTTCTGGAAAAACTCAGCAGATCTGGCAGCATCTGTGGAAAAAGAATTAACATTTGAAGCCAATATGACTCTTCTTCAGAGCTGAATGGAGGGAGAAATGTGTTGGATTCTATACTGTTTAAGAGGGGGTCGAGCAGATCAAGCAAAATAGAAGTTCAGTGTTAGGTGTGAGCTAGGAGAGATTGCACAAAGCTGTTTCAGGCAGGAGACAAAGGAAATGTTAACTGCAGTTTTAAGGACTATAAAAGGTATTGATAGTGGCATAAAAGTAAGATGTTAGAATGTGTTAATCGGAGAAAAGTTCTTTGTGAAAGTTGGTGGCCCAGTGGTGCAGTGGTTAGCACTGCTGCCTCAAGGCGCCATGAACCCAGGTTCGATCCTCGCCCCGGGTCACTATCCGTGTGGGGTTTGCACATTCTCCCCATGTCTGCATGAGTCTCACCCCCACAACCCAAAAATGTGCAGGGTAGGTGGATTGGCCATGCTAAATTGCTCCTTAATTGGAATTCCTTTTTTTAAGTTCTCAGTGAAAGCAAAACTTAAGAAAAAGTGACAGATAGGTATCATGAAGAGAGCGGTTCCTGCAAATGCTGTCGGTGAGGGGGAGTGAGGGGAAAACGTGTGTCATGGTGGAATCATGTTGGAGTTGGTGGAAATGACAGTGGATGATCCTTTGACTGCAAAGCCTGGTGGGGTGAAAGGTTATGACAAGGGGACCCTTCATTCTTCTGGGAGGGAGGATAAGGGGTAAGGGCAAGCGTGAGGGAGATAGGTCAGATATAGTTGAGTGCCCTGCCAATCAAAGTGGGGTGGGAACCTTGGGGCAGCATGGTGGCACAATGGTTAGCACTGCTGCTTCAGAGTGCCGGAGACCCGGATTCGATTCCAGCCTTGAGTGACTGTCTGTGTGGAGTTTGCATGTTTTCCCCATGTCTGTGATGGTTTCCTCCGGATGCTCCACTTTCCTCCCATAGTCCAAAGATGTGCAGGTTAGGTGGACTGGCCACACTAAATTGCCCCTTAGTGTCCAGGGGTGTGTAGATTAAGGGAGAGGGTGGGGTGGACGGGGGATTGGACCTGCATTGAGTGCTCTTTCAGAGTGTTGGTGCAGGCCCGATGGGCTGAATGGTCTCCTTCTGCACCGATTGATTGGTTGAGAAGAAAGGAAGGCATACCAGAAGCGTTGTTTGTAGGTGGCCCCATGGGAACAGGTCCAGAGGAGCAGAGAATCTGGGAGAATGGGATGCAGTCTTTACAGGGAGTAGGGTGGAAGGAGCTGTAGTCGAGGTAGCTGTGGGAGTCGATGGGCTTCTAATGAATATTGGTCATCAGTCTATCACCAGAAATGGGCCAGAGAGATCAAGAAAGGGAGGTCTCAGAGATGGACTATGTTGAGGTGAGAGAGGGGTGGAAATTGGAAGCAAAATCGATAAATTATCATCAGGTCCAGATGAGAACATGAAATAGCACCAATAAAGTCATTGATGTAACAGAAAAAAATTTATGGGAGGGGACATGAGTGAGACTGAAACAAAGAATGTTCTACATACCCCACAAAAAGACAGGTCCAACTGGGATACATGCAAGCACCCAGAACTGCACCTCTTATTTGCAAGAAGTGAGATAAGTTGAAGGAAAAATCGTTGAGTGAGAGAACAAGTTCAGACAGGTGAAGGAAGGTGATGGTGGATGGGAATTGTTCGGGTCTCTGTTCAAGGAGGAGGCTGAGAGCACTCGTATCCTCCTGGTGGATGAGTAAGGTGTAGAGGGGCTGGACATCCATATTGAAGAGGTGGTTAGGAAACTGGAAATTGTTGATATGATGCAGAGCATCAGAGGAATCGCCAAGGTCGTTGGGAATACACTGGACAAGAGGAGAGAGAATGGAGTCAAATTATTGTGATGAATTTAAGAAATTGCCGTGTTTTATATTTTAGTTTTTGCAATAATATTTTGAAAACCTGGGTTAGGATGCATACAAACAGTATGACTTCTTTTTTTAAAAGCATTTTATTCAAACTTGTATCAAAGTAGGTTACAGCAAATAAACACCCCGGGAAACATTCTTCCCAACAATCAGTTTGTGCAGATCTTTCACCTTTATCACCCACTCCCCATCACCCACACCCCACCCCCCTGCGACAAACAGCTCCTCAAATACGGTCACAAACATCCCCCACCTTTTCTCAAACTCCCCTGCTGAGCCCCTTAACTCATACTTTATCTTCTCTAACCGCAGGAAGTCATACAGGTCACCCAACCATGCTGCTACCCCCAGTGGCGATGCCGACCACCACTCCAGCAAAATTCATCGCCGTGCAATCAGAGAGGCGAAGGCCATGACATCAGCCTTCCTTCTCTCCATGAGCTCCGGCTTCTCTGAAACCCCAGATATCGCCACCAAAGGGTCCGGGTCCACTCCCTCCTCCACTATCCTGGCTAAGACCGCGAACACTCCCGCCCAGAACCTTCCCAATTTTTCACAACCCCAAAACATGTGCGCATGATTCGCTGGCCCCCGCCCACACCTCTCACACTCATCTGCTACCCCCTGAAAGAATCCACTCATTCTCACCCGAGTCATATGCACCCTGTGCACCACCTTAAACTGTATCAGGCTCATCCTTGCACAAGAGGAGGTCCCGTTTACCCTTCCCAGTGCCTCACTCCATACTCCCCAATTGATCTCCATTCCCAACTCCGCTTCCCATTTCTCCTTGATCGCCATCGCCCGCTTGCTTCCCTGCTCCCCCAGCCACTTATATATGCCCCCAATTCTTCCCTCCCCTTCCACATCCGGAAGCAGCAGTCGCTCCAGAAGGGTGTATCCCAGCAATCTAGGGAACCCCTTCCAGATCTTTCATGCAAAGTCCCTAACCTGTAGATACCTGAACTCACTACCCCTTGTCAGCTCCACCCTCTCCCTTAGCTTCTCCAGACTGGTGAACCCTTCCTCCAAATACAAATCCCTCACCTAGACCAGCCCCACTTCCCTCCATCTCCTGTTTCCACTATCCACCCCCCCCCCCCGGCCCTCCCCGGCTCAAACCCATGATCCTCGCACAGCGGCATTCGCACCGACATCCCTTCCACCCTAAAATGCCTCCTCAGCTGATTCCATATCGTCACCGTGGACTGCACCACTGGGCTCCCTGAATACCTACTCGGAGCCATTGGCAATGCTGCCGTCTCCATAGCCCTCACACTAGACCCCTTGCAAGATTCCTCCTCCATCCTAACCCATTCTACCCCTCTCCTTCCCACCACCGCTGCACCTTGTCCACATTTCGCCGCCCAATAATAATGAAGCAAGTTTGGCCATGCCAAACCCCCCTGCTGCCTCTATAGCAGGGTCCTCCCCACCCTCGGCACCTTCCCCGCCCATACAAAGTCAGAGATGATTGTGTCCACTTTCCGAAAAAAGGCCTTTGGTATAAAGATCAGGAGAGCCTGAAAGATAAACAAGAACCTCGGCAGAATATACATTTTCACCACTTGGACCCTCCCCGCCAACGTTAAGTGCAGTGATCCCACTTCTTAAGATCATCCCTGGCCTCTTCCACCAGCTTTGTTAAGTTCCACATATGGAGCCCCGTCCATTCCCTCGCTACCTGAATTCCCAAGTACCTAAACCTATCCCTCGCTATCGTTAATGGCATCCCCCCCTAAATTAGCCCGCTGTGCCAGCTCATTCACCGGGAATAACTCGCTTTTCCCTACATTCAGCTTGTATCCCGAGAACCCTCCAAACCTCCCCAACAGGCCCATAATCCTTTCCATACTCTCCAACGGATCCGAAACATACAGCATAGGTCATCGGCATAGAGCGATACCCGATGCTCCCTCTGCCCCTCATTATCCCCTGCCACTCTGCCGACCCCCTGAGAGCCATCGCCAATGGCTCTATGGCCAGCGCCAACAGCAGCGGGCACCCCTCCCTCGTACCCCTGTGTAAGTCAAAACTTTGTGAGCTCATATCATTCGTCCTCACCCTCGCTCTTGGCGCCACATACAGCAACCACACCCAAGCCACAAATCTCAGCCCAAACACAAACACAAACCTGCCCAAAACTTCGAACAAGTACCGCCACTCCACCCGATCAAATGCTTTCTCTGCGTCCATGGACACCACCACCTCCAGTGCCAGAGCTCTCGATGGATTCATCACCACATTCAACAGCCGTCTTATATTACTCGCGAGCTTCCCGCCCTCCAGGAAGCCGGTTTGATCTTCTGCAACGACTCCCGGGACACAATCCTCCATCCTCCCCGCCAACAACTTAGCCAATACTTTCACATCCGTGTTCAATAGTGATATGGGTCTATACGACCCACATTCCACCGGATCCTTCCCGTTTTGGGGGATTAGTGTGATTACTGCCTGCTTCATCGTCTCCGGCAACTCCCCCTTCTCCAGTGCTTCATTAAACGCCCCCAACAGATGTGGTGCCAGGTCTGCCGCAAATTCCTTATAGAATTCTTCCGGGTACCGATACGGCCCAGGGGCCTTCCCCGACTTCATACCCCTGATACTATCCAGCACCTCCCTCAGCCCCAGGGGCTCCTCCAATGCCTGCCTCTTTGCTTCCTCCACCTGGGGAAATTCCAGCTCGTCCAGAAACCACCCCATGTCCCTCTCCTCTCCTCCTGTGTCTGCCTCATAAAGTCCCTGGTAATACTCTCTAAGTACCGCATTTCTCTTCCTTGGCTCCGACACAACACCCCCAGTCCCAGTCCGGATCTTCAATATTTCCCTGGACACAGCCTGCCTCCGCAGCTGGTGCGCCAGCATGCGGCTCGCCTTCTCCCCATACTCGTATTGCACCCCTCTTGCCCCACGCAGTTGCCCTACCGCCCTTCCCGTTGTCAGCCTGTCAAATTGCCCCTGCAACCTTTTCCTCCTCGCCAATCCCTCCACGGTGGGCACACTCGAATATTCCCTGTCCACCTCCACCATCTCACTCACTAGACGGTCATGTTCCACCCTCCTTTCCTTATTCCCACGAATCGTAAATGAGATAATTTCTCCCGGACCACTGCCTTCAGTGCTTCCCAAAAAATGGCCGCCGACATCTCCCTATTCTGATTGAACTCCACATAATCCCTAATTGCCAACCGCACCTTGGGCGGGATTCTCTGCTCCCGCGTCTAAGCGTCGAGATTCACGACGGCACGAAACGGCCCCGATCGCAATCGATTCAGGGCCCGAAAATGGGCTCGGAGCGGGGCCGCGAGGAACTCGGGGGGCGTGGTGCAAAAGCAGCGTCGTAAGCGCATGACGCCCGAATGACGCGGTGGAAGGACCCAGGAGGTGGAGAAGGAGGAGAGATGTCTGAGCCCCGACGAGCCGCACCGAGGTTCCGGGACACGGACCTGGACACCCTCCTCGATGAGGTTGAAAACCGAAGGGCCACACTCTGCCCAAGATGTGGGCATCGCACAGCCGTCCACGGTGAGGCGCGGTTGGCGTGACGTTGGTACAGCTGTGAGTGCTTGCTGTGGGGCACCCCCCCCCCCCCGGTCCGGGGAGCAGTGTAGGAAGAAGATGCACGTCCTCACTCGGGCTGTCAGGGCAAGTGCCATGAGGCTGCCCCCGGGTCACAACCAATCCCCCCACACACCCCCGGCGCACCCCCCCCCCCCCCCGGGCACGAGGGGGGGAATTGGGGTGGGGGGGTGGGGGGTTCAGGGTGCACAACGTTGTACTCGACCCACATGAGCACCTCGACCCCCTGGATAGATGCCATGGCGTGGCTCCAACTGTCTCCCCACCCAGCATTAATATAGCTCATATCTGCACGCCCTGATAATACCCGCCTAATTGTGATGCTTTATCCAACCCCCCTCCAGGACAAGACAGCTCACAACCATCGTGAGCGTATGAGAACTGGAGGGGGTTCCCCTGTGCTGCACCCACTAAACATTCATGAGCGGAGGGCCCTGGACCTCCATAAGACCATAAGACATAGGAGCGGAAGTAAGGCCATTCGGCCCACCGAGTCCACTCAACCATTCAATCATGGCTGATTTCAACTCCATTTACCCGGTCTCTCTCCATAGCCCTTAATTCCTCGAAATCAAGAATTTATCAACTTCTATCTTAAAGACACTCAACGTCCCGGCATCCACCGCCCTCTGTGGCAATGAATTCCACAGACCCACCCTCTCTGGCGGAAGAAATTTCTCCTCATCTCTGTTCTAAAGTGACTCCCTTTTATTCTAAGGCTGTGCCCCCGGGTCCTAGTCTCCCCTGCTAATGGAAACAACTTCCCTACGTCCACCCTATCTAAGCCATTCATTATCTTGTAAGTTTCTATTAGATCTCCCCTCAACCTCGTAAACTCCAATGAATATAATCCCAGGATCCTCAGACGTTCATCGTATGTTAGGCCTACCATTCCTGGGATCATCCGTGTGAATCTCCGCTGGACCCGCTCCAGTGCCAATATGTCCTTCCTGAGGTGTGAGGCCCAAAATTGCTCACAGTATTCTAAATGGGGCCTAACTAATGCTTTATAAAGCTTCAGAAGTACATCCCTGCTTTTATACTCCAAGCCTCTTGAGATAAATGACAACATTGCATTTGCTTTCTTAATTACGGACTCAACCTGCAAGTTTACATTTAGAGAATCCTGGACTAGGACTCCCAAGTCCCTTTGTACTTCAGCATTATGAATTTTGTCACCGTTTAGAAAATAGTCCATGCCTCTATTCTTTTTTCCAAAGTGCAAGACCTCGACTTGCCCACGTTGAATTTCATCAGCCATTTCTTGGACCACTCTCCTAAACTGTCTAAATCTTTCTGCAGCCTCCCCACCTCCTTCATACTACCTGCCCCTCCACCTATCTTTGTATCATCGGCAAACTTAGCCAGAATGCCCCCAGTCCCGTCATCTAGGTCGTTAATATATAAAGAGAACAGCTGTGGCCCCAACACTGAACCCTGCGGGACACCACTCGTCACCGGTTGCCATTCCGAAAAAGAACCTTTTATCCCAACTCTCTGACTTCTGCCTGACAGCCAATCGTCAATCCATGTTAGTACCTTGCCTCGAATACCATGGGCCCTTATTTTACTCAGCAGTCTCCCGTGAGGCACCTTATCAAAGGCCTTTTGGAAGTCAAGATAGATAACATCCATTGGCTCTCCTTGGTCTAACCTATTTGTTATCTCTTCAAAGAACTCTAACAAGTTTGTCAGGCACTACCTCCCCTTACTAAATCCATGCTGACTTGTCCTAATCCGACCCTGCACTTCCAAGAATTTAGAAATCTCATCCTTAACAATGGATTCTAGAATCTTACCAACAACCGAGGTTAGGCTAATTGGCCTATAATTTTCCATCTGTTTCCTTGTTCCCTTCTTGAACAGGGGGGTTACAACAGCGATTTTCCAATCCTCTGGGACTTTCCCTGACTCCAGTGACTTTTGAAAGATCATAACTAACGCCTCCACTATTTCTTCAGCTATCTCCTTTAGAACTCTAGGATGTAGCCCATCTGGGCCCAGAGATTTATCAATTTTTAGACCTCTTAGTTTCTCTAGCACTTTCTCCTATGTGATGGCTACCATATTCAACTCTGCCCCCTGACTCTCCGGAATTGTTTGGATATTACTCATGTCTTCTACTGTGAAGACTGATGCAAAGTACTTATTTAGTTCCTCAGCTATTTCCTTGTCTCCCATCACTAGATTACCAGCGTCATTTTGGAACGGCCCAATGTCTACTTTTGCTTCCCGTTTGTTTTTAATGTATTTAAAGAAACATTTACTATCATTCCTAATGTTACTGGCTAGCCTACCTTCATAATTGATCCTCTCTTTCCTTATTTCTCTCTTTGTTCTCCTCTGTTTGTTTTTGTAGCCTTCCCAATCTTCTGACAGCCCACTACTCTTTGCCACATTATAGGCTTTCTCTTTTGCTTTGATGCATTCCCTAACTTCCTTTGTCAGCCATGGCTGCCTAATCCCCCCTCTGATAACCTTTCTTTTCTTTGGGATGAACCTCTGTACTGTGTCCTCAATTACTCCCAGAAACTCCTGCCATTGCTGTTCTACTGTCTTTCCCACTAGGTTATGCTCCCAGTCGATTTTCGTCAGTTCCTCCCTCATGCCCCTGTAGTTACCTTTATTTAACTGTAACACCTTTACATCTGATTCTACCTTCTTTCTTTCAAATTGGAGATTGAATTCTACCATATTCTGATCACTGCCTCCTAAGTGTTCCCTTACTTTAAGATCTTTATTCAAGTCTGGCTCATTACATAACACTAAGTCCAGAATGGCCTGTCCCCTCGTGGGCTCCATCACAAGCTGTTCCAAAAAGCCCTCCTGTAAACATTCAATGAATTCCCTTTCCTTGGGTCCACTGGCAGCATTATTTACCCAGTCCACCTGCATATTGAAGTCCCCCATGATCACTGTGACCTTGCCTTTCTGACATGCACTTTCTATTTCGTGGTGCATTTTGTGCCCCTGGTCCTGACCACTGTTAGGAGGCCTGTACATAACTCCCATTATGGTTTTTTTGCCTTTGTGGTTCCTCAACTCTACCCACACAGACTCCACATCATCTGACCCTATGTCGTTGCTATTGATTTAATTTAATTCCTAATTAACAAGGCAACCCCGCCCCCTCTGCCTCGCTGGGGGATCCGCCACTCGGGAGGTCGTGACATGCCAGGTCGGAGGCGCAGAAACAAGTGAGAGAACCCTGCATGTCCTCCCCACCCCCAACCCGTCATCGTCTCCCTCACACTGGCCACTGCACCCCCGATCCCCTCCCCACTCACACTCTGGCCACTGCACCCTCGATCCCCTCGCCCTCACACACTGCCCCCACCACCACCATACACCCGGCCCAGCGTGTTTAACGAGCCCCGTATTGTTGTGTTCCCCAGGACCAGCCGCCGAAAGTCCAGGGTCGTCTCGGCCAAGACACAGCCGACCATCTGCAACCTCAACCGTACCCAGGGACGCACGCCAGAGGGTGGCAGTCGGTTGGACAGGAGGGCCATCCTCTCAGTCTGGGACGCTGGAGGGGGCCGCAAAGAGGACGGACAGAGACAATACTGAGGGGCACAGGATGGACAGTGACGAGAGTGATGGCCGTGCATTGCCTGAAGGTAGAGCCATGGTCCACGACAGTGACGGGGACAGGACGGGGACACTGGACGATGACGCATAGAGAACGGCAACACAGTTCATGGAATCACCTGGAGCGCAACATGACATGGGCCACATGCACCCTGCGCCGGTTCATGAGGGGGACCAGTACACACCAGACTTCTTAACGGACGATGACCTCGAGCTAGCGGCACTGCTGCCTCCCACACCGTTCACCATCGCAGAGACACTCACCTCGGTTAGGCAGATAAGTGATGAGGCTCCCGGGTCACGGTCTGGTGCGCCCCACACAGCGGAGCCGGTACAGCAGGTGGAGTTTGGAGCAGCCGAGGGGTTGGACGGTCAGAGGGCAGCCCAGGCCCAGCAACCAGCTGCAACCCAGACGGTTCCCGGGTTCCTGGATGTACTTGACCCACCCGGACACCCGATGCATGTGGACACCCAGGGACTGAATAACGGGATGAGGGCCATCTTCCAGGTCGTGCACACGCAGTTGGAGGAGTCCATTCGCGTCCAGGAGCAGGGAGTGGTGCCGCTCATCGCAGCCACCCAGGCCGACACCGCACGGGCGGCGTCCGCGGTGGAGGCAATGGGTGAAACGGTTTCGGCCATTGGTCAGGTTCTGCAAGGCGTTGGGCTTCACGTGCATGTATCATCCATGGCCCAGGAGAGGGCTGCCCTCTCACAGGTAGCCATGCGGCAGAGCCAACACAACATTGCCGCCGCGCTCCGGGCCCTGGCCGAGTTTCACCATGCCATGGCCCGGTCCCAGCAGGCCATGACACAGTCCCACCAGTCAGTCACGGAGAGCATAGACCGCCTGGCACACGTGATGGATGGCGTAGCGCACTCACAGGTTGAGATAGCACAGTCCCTGGCATGAATGTCGCACTCCCTGGGCTCCGTCTCTGCGAACATTCGGACCGTGGTCGATACCGCTGCAGGTCTCCAGGACTGGCAGCGCCAGGTGTCGGTGGTGCGACGGGGCATGTCTCCGATCGCACCTCCGTCCCACAGTGAGGCCCGGGGGCCACCAGGCTCCCTGAGGGAGGAGGAGGTTCTGAGGCCCGTCCCGGTACCTCCAGCAAGGGGTGTCCCTGAACACTCGGCCTCCGCCCGTTCCGTCCCTGGTGCATCTGGTGGGCAGCGGGCAGGACAGGGTGGCACCACGCCATCCAGCAAGCCCGCCGAGCAGCCTGGCCCATCGAGGCCGGGCCGCCACAGGAAACGCGTGCCGACAGGGAGCCATGTTGCAGGGCGTGACTCTCAGCAGTCCGCCTCCACTCCTGCTGTACCACCTGGGGAGACACCCAGACGTAGTGGTAGGGCCCGGAAGGCAAAGAAGTTAGAAACACAGTAAGTTGGCATGGGTGCAGGGCACAGTTTAGTTGTAGGGGGTAGGGCATCTGTATGTGAATGTCACAATTAAACTCACTGTTGCACTTAACTTGTAAGACTCGGTGCTATGTCCGGTGCCAGGGGGCTCGTGAGGGTGACCGAGTAGCACTGGGGTAAACGAGCGGTTCAACGTCGGTGCCAGATGTGCTGTCCCTTTCCCCCCCCTGCCTCCCAAAATCGGACACCGTAGTCCTCGGCACTCCGGCGCCAGCTACCCCACACGGGCACGTGATAAAATGTCCGTGACGAACGCTGTGATGGTTCAGCTATAGCCATGAGTCAGACCTTGGCTGGCGAATCTGAGCTCACAGCTCATCGCAGAGCGGGCTGTCATCATTCAACATGGCACTGATCACACCCGCTTACACAATCATCAATGTTGTGCAATCCCGTAGTGCCGCAGTGGTAAGGTGATGTGGAATTGGTGCCGTGTACGTGGTGCGGGGGTGCGGGAGGGGGGGGGGGGGTGCCTGTTGGGTGCAGTGTGGTGCCCGTGTGCAGGACTCGCGGTGCAAGTGGCAGTGTTCAGCGAATCCCTCCCCCGGTGCGTGAACCGTGCGGCCACCAATGCGACGCGTGCCCGCTGTCCTCGACGGTGCCGTCGTGCAGCCTCCTGGACGTAACCAAGCAGTGTCTGTGTCCTGCGCCCCTCCCCCCACCCTGATGCACGCCATCCTCCTCCTCCTCCACCTCCTCCTCTTCCTCCTCCTCTTCGTTTGCATTAGCTCCTGTGCCATTGGGTCCTCCCTCCGGCTCCTCAACCAGGGCATCTCCCCTCTGCATGGCAATGTTGTGCAGCGCACAGCAGACCACAACTATGCGACCGGCCCTGTTGGGTTGGTACTGCCGGGCCCCTCCGGAGCGGTCCAGGCATCTGAATCGCATCTTCAGCAGGCCGAAGCACCGCTCCACCACACCCCTGGTTGCTGCATGGGCCTCGTTGTATAGGCTCTCCGCGTTGGTGTGAGGCCTCCGTATTGGCGTCAGCAGCCATGGCCTCAATGGATAGCCCTTGTCGCCCAGCAACCAACCCCTCAGCCGGTGGGGGGGGGGGGCATCCATGGAGCATTGTGGGGATGAACGACTGTGCCAGAATGTAGGCGTCATGCACACTCCCGGGGTACCTTGCACACACGTGCATGATCTTCATGTGGGGGTCGCACACCACCTGAATGTTCATGGAGTATGCGCCCTTCCTGTTCATGAACACTTCCCTGCTGTCTGCAGGCAGGCGCATGGGGACGTGCACACCATCGATGACACCCTGGACCATCGGTATCCCGGCCACCTTGGCGAATCCACGTGCCCATGCTTCCTGCTGTGCTCGGTCCTCGGGGAATTTAATGTACCTGTCCGCGATGGCGTACAAGGCGTCGGTCACGGCCCTGATGCACCTGTGGACCGATGCCTGTGAGATCCCGGATAGGTCCCCGCTCGACGCCTGGCAGGAACCGGTAGTGTAAAAGTTTAGGGCGACCGTCACCTTGACGGAGACTGGTCTAGCGTGTCCTCCTCCCGTTCCACGTGGTGCGAGGTGCACCACGAGCTGGCATATATGTGCGACCGTCTCCCTGCTGAACCGTAATCTCCTCCTGCATGTAATGTCCGGTACGGCCTCGAACGACATTCTGTCACGGTACACCCTAGGCCTTGCTGGATGCCTGTGGCACTCTGGCACTACCATCAGTGGCTCCTCCTCCTCCTCCCTCCCATGCCCTTCGATATCAGTGCCCGCTTCCTGCGCATTCCTCACCTGGGGGTCAATGTTCCCCTCGGCATCCCCCTGGACATTCCGGGCCTGCGGCCTGCGCGGCGACGACGGGCCACTCTGCAGCCACCCCCTCTGCTGCAGCAGCAGCCGCTGCATCTGCAGCCACTGTGGGCGATCGCAGGCTACGCTGCCGAATGGCAAACTCCAGAGCGGCGGCTCCAACCACGGCAGTGAACACCGCTGTCTGGTTGGCATACATGGTGACCTGCAGGAGGGTGGTGGGGAGCAGAGAAACGACATGTTACACGGAGGTTCTTCCACACCTTGTCAGCCGGATTGCATGGGATACCTGTGTGCCCCGGTGGCCTGGTCGCGCTGCAGATACGCAGCCAGCCTAACACCTGGTCACTGTCTGCGTCCAACGGTCAGTTCACACCGTCCTTCTCACCAGTGTGCCAGTCGCCTGTGCCTATCAGCCACACGACAACCTGCGGCCGTGTCCTCGTCACCGTCCTGCCATATCAGGGCGGCTGACATGTGGCATCCGCAGATGGATGGCACCCTCCACACTCTCCCTCCCCCCATCGCAGAGCAGAAGTCGTTGGAACTGGTCGGAGGGGTGGGAGGGCAGCCAGTTGCTGAGGAAGATGTTGGCATGGCACAACCAAGTGAGCCCCCAATGCGTTGCAACATCCCTTTGACTTGTGAGTCAGCCCTCCCCCACATGTTAGTGAAGAGGATCCTGGGACAATATCTTCTGCGCACCACACACATGCAGAAGTACATAAGGTGGAGGTAGGAACCCTGAGGAGATGAGTGGTCGGAGGGCGGCCCGACCCCAGGGACTAGTTGCCATCCAGAAGGGTCTTGGACTTCTGGAAAGGGCAGTCCCATCAATGCTGGAGATGCAGGCACAGAGCTGGGGTGTCAGCAACCATCCAGCGCCTGCAGGTGTAATTGGAGGTATCCAACCGCCTGAAGGTGGTGCTGACAATGCGTGCGCCCAGGCAACACCGCATTTGTGGTTTCCACAGTGAAGGCCAAGTGTGCAAAGGTATCAGCCAAATGTCAAGATGTCCAAGGCCTGGGACACTCTGTGTGCATGGTGGCTGAGGCACAGGACAGGGCAGCCATGTCACAGGCAGCCATGTACCAGGGTCACGTGGAGATTGCAGCGGTGCTCCAGAGCATGGCCCAGTCACAACAAGCCATGGCTGCGGGTGTTAAAAGCATTGACCGAGCTGACCTGATCCAGACACACATGGCACGGACCCTGAATGATGTGGCACAGTTCCAGAGGGACATGGCACAGTCCCTATGCTCCATGGCCACCAGCATGGAGACCCTGGGCAAGGCAAGAGTGGACCTCCAGGCCAGGCAGCACCAGGTGATGGCGGAGCCCCTGGAGCTCACTCTGGCTGCACCCGCCTCACAAAGAGTAGCCTGGGAGCCTTCGGGAACCCCAAAGGAGGAGGAGGTGACAGGGCTCGTGCCAATGACCCCCGCAGGGGAGGTGCTGGAATACCGCAATGCCTCTGAATCCCCCCACCTGTCCCTGGCACATCCGATGTGCAGCTGGCAGAACATGTGCAACGGGCAGAACATGGTGCCACCATGACACCTGTGGCATCTGGAACACTGTGGCCCATTGCTCCAGAAGACGGCCGCCAAAGGGGAACCAGATCACAGGGTGGGAACTGCAGTAGGGTGTCTCCACTCCTGATGTACCACCTCGGAAACCACCTGGAAGGAGTGTTAGGGCACGTATGGCCACAATGTTAGACGCCAGTTAAGTTGGCACAGATGAGGCAAATAGAATAGCACTAGGGGCTGGGGCAGAGTTATTGTACATGGCACTGTCACCAATAGATACATTTACCGAAGTTCCGACCTGCCTCGGCCCTCCGTCCGCAATGTGTGAGGGATGGGCTGGGCTGGATGCAGAAGGAGTGCCGGTTGGCTAGGCGGTGAGGAAGTGGGAGGGAGGCGCCTGGGACTACCTGGAGCATGACCCATCACCGCTCACGCTCCCCACCCCGCGCAGAAGGATCGTAGGCCCGTGTGATGGAATGGCTAGCACACATGCAGGTGTCACCTAGGCGGATAGTGGAATGTGACACCGGGGCGGGAGACAGACATTATCACACATTGTGGAGCACCAGAGCTCATTGCAGAGCGGGTTGTCACAACCCTCCACCCCATGGACCAGACCCACTGATGCTGCTGACCCAGGGCCACCCCCCTGTGGTGCAGCCGATGGAACGCTCGGATATGAGTTGGGGTGCTGGGGAGGACAGGGGTTGGGGGAGCATTGTGGGAGTGGGACGGGATGGTCAGCCGCCAGTGGCCAGGCCCCTAGTCGGTGAACTCTGGATGTGATCACGTTGTTCCTTGCGTGCCGGCCCCAGCATACAGGTCATGCAGCCTCCTGTGCCTGGCCGGACCCCATGTCCTTCCCATCCCTCCCATTCTCCTTGTCGGACGAGGCATGCTGTTCCTCCATCTCCTTCTCCAGCATGTTGGCCTCTTCAGTACAATGTTGTTGAAGACTCAACAGGTCCCAATGATGTGGGAGACCCTCCCAGGCCTGTGCTGGAGGCCACACCAGAGCTGTCCATGCACCTGAAGCGCACCTTGAGGACGCCGATGCACCGCTCAATGACATCTCTGGTCGCTGCATGGGCGTCTTTGTAGGGGTTCTCAGCAACAATCTGAGGCCTCTGGATAGGCGTCATCAGCCATGACCGCAGAGGACAGCCCTGTCACTCAAGAGCAAATCCCGCACCCTTGGGTTTGCCTCAAAGGTGTGGGAAAACCATCATGTTCACCAAGACGAAAGTGTCCTGCGCACTGTCCGGATATCGGGCGCAGACGTGCAAAATATGCACCTGGTGGTCACACACCAACTGCACACTGGAATCCCTTCCGCTTTGTGAAGGCCACCCCCTCATGAGCCGCTGCCTGCAGGGGGATATGTGTCCCGTCGATCACCCCCTGGACCTGGGGCATGCCAGCAATGGCAGCGAATCCTGCTGCCCGGGCAACGTGGTGGGCTCACTCCAATATATTGTGACGCTTGGGCATACAGAGCATCCTTCGCGGCGCCAATCCACCTGTGGATAGAGGTCTGGGAGATCCCAGAGAGGTCCACGCTTGGAGCTTGGAAGGAGCCCGGGACAAAGATGTTCAAGGAGACCATCACTTTGATGCTCACCAGAAGCAGGTGTCTTCCCCCATATCCCCACGTCTCCAGATCTGCCACGACCAGGTGCAGATGTCGCACAGTCTCCCTGCTCAGCCACAGTCGGTGGCAGCAAGCTTGGTCTGGCAGGTGCTCGTATATCAGGCGCTGCCGGTATACATGAGGCTTGATGGGATGCCTCCTTCCACCTCCTCCTCAGCCTCTTGGGCAGCCGGCTCTCCATTGTCACCAGCTGGCTCCTACTCCCTGAGCCAAGCTCCTGTTCTGCAGGGTCTTCCCTGAGCAGCTACCGCTCATGAAGCCTCAGTGTATCCACCAGAGCTGCGGTGGCCAAGCATATGCCAACCACACCCGGTTGTACACCACAATCCAATGTCTGAGAGGATAAAGAACAGACATGTTAACTTGGTGCCCACCCAGGTCCAACGGGCTACACTGCTGCCCATGTCCCAGCATATCCTCCATTCCCCTCCCGATCCTGGCCCCACCCCCCTGTCCGTTCCCCACCCTCCCTCCACATCATGCCCCTAGCTCCGCTGGTGTCTGTCATCGGTGGGGGGGGGGAGGCCTACTTCCCTGCCGCCCGTCCCTGCCAGTGTCACGCTCTGGGGCCCCTGTCCTGAATCCTCCCGTGGGGTCTACCATTGGTGCCCTCCTTGTGTGGGGCCGCATGGTACCCCGCCAGCAGCGTACCACTGGCTGATGCCATGCGTGGTGGCATGCGTGCAGTCTGGGACTGTGGACGGGGTTGGGTGAGGGGATTGTCCACCCTTTGGGGCCATAGCTGTATTTTCCTGTGGGTCCTCTGTACAATGCTAGGGTTGTGCCCACCTGTCCGATGGCAGGGTGGATGGCAGCAGGGGCGCAGTGGGAGGGTGGGTGGGGCCTAATGCCAGCCGGTGTTCCTGTGGGGTGGGCGGGCTGGTGGTGCCCCTGGTGTGGCACCTTCCCTAGAGAGAGCAGTGTGCCAGGAAGCATGACAGGGGCCACAATGTATACGAACGCTGTTCAGTGGGGCAGCGCCATGGATGGGTGCATTGAGGGCTGCCAACACCTGGTAGCTACTGGCTGTGCCGGACCATGCATATCCCGTTTATCGGGCGGCTTAGGTCTGGGGATTCCAAGAGAGTGGGTTGGGGGCACCCATATGGCTGGTGGCGCTCTGCACATTCACGGGACATGATGGGCAGTCACTTGAGTGCAGAGCCAATGTGACGGTCCGTTCCTGGCCACCCCAGTCCCGGGGAGACATCCCAATCCCAAAGCCCTTCTCCGGTCGCACCCCCTATACTCCCCCCGGTACTAGCAGGTGCCACCCAAGCCAGCGGACAACTGGCAGCCAATGGTTGTGCCTTTGGAAACTTAATTTACCTCCTCTCTCTCCCTCAGGCCACAGCACCTGGTACCCGTTTTTAAATACCACAAGAGAACCTCACTGTCGCCACATCCGGCTGGTGGAGGCGCTGCATTGTGGGAGGCTCGAGACTCCGGGTCAGGTCCGTAAATGATATGCTAACGGCCGTTACTGTACAATT
Organism: Scyliorhinus torazame; assembly: GCF_047496885.1. Classification (NCBI taxonomy): domain Eukaryota; kingdom Metazoa; phylum Chordata; class Chondrichthyes; order Carcharhiniformes; family Scyliorhinidae; genus Scyliorhinus; species Scyliorhinus torazame. The sequence goes on from NC_092715.1 coordinate 194,243,158, forward strand.
TGCATGCCCTGCCAGTGCACGGTGTGGAACACATTTACACAGCTATTGAGGCACCGGAGCATGGCATTCCACTAGGCGCCGGCGCCAACCTCGACTTTCAGCTGACATGTGATTCTCGGCCCGATTACAGTTTGCGATTCCAGTGCTGACCGACGGAAAATCCGGCCCTAATGCGGTTGATGCCGGAACTGAATTGTGTGTGGTTCTCATTCGGTTGGGGGTGCTATTTGGTAAGGGAGTCAGAACATACAAATGGCCAACATTCAGCAGGTGCGAATTCAAACCAATTCCCAGCCCAGCAGGCGTTCTAACTGCTGGGGCCAGAGTTAACGTGAAAGAGTCTGTCACCTGGACCTGTTTTTGAACGCTCCATTTACCACACACTCACTGCAGCCACCAAGCTGGCTTACCAAAGTCGGGAGTCCAAGGTGAAGATACAGAGCCATGCTAGTGAGTGTGGTGATATACATCCTGTAAGTACACAAAGGGTTAATGTACATACACTACACCTAGCTAGACACTAGAGGGAACACCAGAGACATGACACACAGACAGTCAACCAATAGGTCAGTAAGATAGGACACGACCAATGGGCAGTCCCGATACACACAGAGGTGACACTACCACAGGAGGGCATTACACCAACCCATATAAAAGGACACATCACACATGCTCAGTCTCTTTCCAGTGGAGACTATCAGTGAGTACAGACACAGGGTTGATTGAACATCACTCCCACCACATGGATTGTAGCAGACTGGTTCGTCAGTCTGAGTAGCTATAGAAGGATTAACAGGAGAGATGAATCCAAGTAGGAGAATCGTTAACAGTTTAATAAATGTGTTAAAGCTATCTCCAAGTCTGAACCTTCCTTTGTCAGAGTGCACATCAAGGAAGCAGCTTATGCTACGTCAAGACCATAACAAAACAGTGAGGAGAGAAGGGACACCATCTTCCCCAGGGTGGGTCGCAGACTCAAGCCTGCCCTCCTGAATAGACCTTGCAAAGTGCTGGCAGAGGCAGTTTGTGCTGCCAGCCTCACAAGGAGGAGACAGCTGCTGATCCGGAGAGGCGGGGATCACTAGTGAGGCTTCTGCCCTGAGAGGGGCAGAGAACCAGGCAGGGCTCCAAAGACCATGGTGCAAGTGTCCTCTGTTTGGGGTGAGTTCTGCTGATCTCCTGCTTCCTCTGCAGTGGAGCAATGCTTCTGAGGAGTGCCAACACATGGTAGGCCGCTGATTGAGCTTGGCAATGCCCATCCCCTTGATGAAACAGCTGGGGTAAGAGGGTGTCCAGAAGGCCAGCCTGGGTAGGCTCACAGATGATCAGAGGGCTTCTGAGCATTTAAAGAATGCAGGCAGCACACAGTAGTGTGAGCAGCCACCAGCCTGTAAGTAGCACCAAAGGGGTGCGTCTAAAAGACTGCACCAATGGCGGTCTGAGCCAGGCCATGCCAATCCTGAGGGAGAAACCCCGAGTTCATGGACTCGACACCAAGTTCTTCCCCGCTACTGCCCCCCGGCCCGGGATCCACCCTGCCAGCAAGCCACACAGTTTTCAACGTTTTTTCATTTTCTTTTGCCCCCTGCTCCCAATCCACGTTTGTAAATACCCATGTGACTTCTGCCTGAGAGGGGCAGAGCATCATGGAAGCGTGGAGCACATTATGTACAAGCCATTAATCATATTTAAATGCATACAAATGCCAGTTTTGCCGCCGGCACGGGGTGCAATCCATGAGCTGGATTCTCCGCCAGCGGGATGCTCCGTTTTGCCGGCAGCCCAGGGGTTTGCCGATTGCGTGGGGCTGCCCCACAATGGGAAATCCCATTGACAAATCAGAGTAACGGAGAATCCCGCCGGTGGGGTGAAACAGAAATGTGACGCAGCGGGGTGGAGAATCCAGCCCCATGTTTTTGCATTGGCGAGGGACCGGAGCATGGCGCCTGAAACAACAATTACCAAACACATATTGTGATTCCTACAGGAATATAGACCAAGATTTTGCAGTCAATAAACAAACAGCACCCTTTCATATTCTCACATACTTTCTCAGGATTTTTGTCCTGGTAGCTTGCAGTATTTATAAATTCATTTTGGTGTATAGTTCTCAGAGGGAATCTGAGACCTGTGTAAAGGCCAAGAAACTGTGCCCCTCCTTAAACAATCACATTGGAGAAACATTACTTCAGCATACAAAGTCTGAAGCAGGAAATGTAACCTAAAATATTTAATTCAATGTCAAATAATGTGCAGAAAGTTAAATAAAGAGAAGGGACGAAAGGTAGGAATGGAAGAAATAAAAGAGACAGAAAACAAGGGTTCAACCAACCTCACCCTTTAATGGATTTGTTGCTTTTCCGAGCACACGGCTTTTTCCCTCGGTGTGGGATTACAATTATGGACACGTGCGTTTGTAAACACAAAAACCTGTTTATTCCATGAACTCAACTTAACCTTTTAAATAAACATTGGATCTCTTAAAACCCCTTACTTCAAAGATAACTCAGAAAATATTGCAACAGTAAATACTTCCTTAAAATGTTCCTTCAAACTTCCAAGAGACTTAACACCTTTAAACAGTATCACATCAGGTTAAAGTATATATATATATTTTGTAGAATGGCAGAGACTGTCGCAAACTGGCTTTCTACTTTTAAACTGCTCTCAGCAAAACCAGCCAAGCACTTTTTAGCTGCTCTCAGCAAAACCAAACTGCAAAACTTGCAGTTCTCTGGAAACACACAGACACTGCTTTTAAACTGAAACTAAAAACCTGCAAAATGGCTGACCTAAAGCCCAGCCCCTCCCACTCTCTGACATCACTGTTTTATTAAAGGTACATTGCTTAAACATCCAGTTCTTAAAGGCACTCTCACATGACAATAAATATTGCAACTTTAAGTCCTTCAATGTCTTTCAATTCCATGTCTCTTGGTAAAATATGATTAGAACACAACTGTTAAACTTCAAAAGAGCTTAGGCTGGCGAGCAGACATGTGGCAGTTGAAATTTAAAGCAGAGAAATGTGAAATGATTAATTTTGGTAGGAAAAATCAGGAAATGTTATATTTTTACAGGTGCAGCAGCATAGTAATCTGAGACTATACACACAAATCATTAGTGGAAAAAAAGGTTGAAAAACCAATTAATAAAATATATAGGATCCTGGGATTGATAAATGTAGTCAGAGTATAAAAGCAAGTACAAAACATTGGGCACGATTGAATGGAAAAGTAAGAGTCCCGTTTTTGGAGCGTTTAGTGGGGTGTTTCCTGGTGCTTGCAGCACCAAGAACGACCCTGCTATTAAATGGGACTCTGCTTCATTTTTACGCCTTGGCGAGGAATGCCCTGCCAAGCCGCACTGAGGCTCATTTCCTGCACTAACAAGCTCAGGTCACCAGTGCAGGAAGAGATTGAGGCGCCATTTAATCTCTGACCCCCCCCCCCCCCACCCCACGGCCTTCAGACCTCCCCCAACGCCCCAATTTACCAATTGGGGGTCCTCGAGCCTCCCCACATCCCACCACATAAGGGCAGGGCACCCCAGGGCCTGATCCCTGGCATGGGTAAGATTCCATCTGGGCACTTTTGCACTTCAAGCCTGGGACCCTGAGAGTGCCAATTCCACCCTGGCAGTGCCATGGTGCCCGGGTAGTATCAGCAGTGCCATGGTACCACCCTCCCCAGTACCCAACCTCCTGGGGGTCTCCCATCACGTGGGAGCCCTCCCAAATGCTGATACGCCTGGTCCACGTGGAAACCAGTGCTAAACAGTACCCGCTTAGGATCTCCGAAGCGAGACCGTTACGTCTGTGCCTTGGGTAACTCTGGTGCAGACATGTTCAAGTGAGACTAACTCACTTGAATATGCAAATCTGTATCACACCCATCGATGATCTCACGAGGTCTAATAAGCATGGTAAATCTGATGAGAAGCCTCTCGCGAGATCTACCAGCCTCGTCACATCCCAAGTCGGGCGCAACAAGGCCATTAGATCGCACCTACTGATTCAGCTTCAACTGAAGTATTGCATCCAATTATGTGAAAGCAATAGAGAGAATACAGAAAGGATCCATGAGAGTTTTTAAAAAAATTCATGGGACATGGTTATCGCAGGCTGTGCCAGCATTGCCCATCCCTAATTGCCCTTGAGGGGGCAGTTAAGAGTCAACCACATTGCTGTAGGTCTCAAGTCACATGTAGGCCAGACATTTCTTAAGTCAGATGCCTTAGACCACTCGGTCATCCTGACAAGAGAATTAGATAGGGTGGACAGTGAGAGCCTTTTTCCTTGGATGGTGATGTCGAGCACGAGGGGACACAGCTTTAAATTGAGGGGAGATAGATATAGGACAGATGTCAGAGGTAGGTTCTTTACTCAGAGAGTAGTAAGGGCGTGGAATGCCCTGCCTGCAATGGTAGTGGACTCGCCAACATTAAGGGCATTTAAATGGTCATTGGATAAACATATGGATGAAAATGGAATAGTGCAGATGGGCTTTAGATTGGTTTCACAGGTTGGTGCAACATCGAGGGCCGAAGGGCCTGTACTGCGCTGTAATGTTCTATGTTCTATTTCTGAACCAGATGGGCTTTTAAGGCAATCGACAATGGTTTCATGGTCATCATTAGACTTTTAATTCCAGGTTTTTATTGAATTCAAATTTCACCATCTGCAGTGGTGGGATTTGAACCTGGATCTCCAGAGCATTACTTTGGGTCTCTGAATTACTCGTCAAGTGACAATATCACTATGCCACTGTCTCCCAGGGATGAGGAACTTCATTAATTTGGATAGATTGGAGAAGCTGGGGAAATTCTCCTTGAAGAAGAGAAGATGAAGAAGAGATTTGATTCGAGGCATTCAAAACATTGAGGGGTCTGGACAGAGGAGATTGGGAGAAACTTTCCACTGGTGGAAGGATCAACAACTAGAGCACACCACTTTAAGGTGGTGGCAAAAGAAAAGGCAACATGAAGAGAAGTTTTTTACACAGTAATGCACGATCAATTGTACAAAGACTCAGGTTGGATACAACTGTGGCTTTATTGCAGTAAGATGTGTGGCCTCCCACAGCAGTTGGCGAAATGCTGCTGAATAGAGGACACGCATATTTATACTCCGCCTACTGGGCGGAGCCAGCAGGCAGGGGCTACCGGCGAACCTGTAGTACAGGTGCTACCTTACATCACCTAATACAGGTGCAACAGTGGTTTACCACATACAGTGAGTAGTTTGGAACTGGAATGCACCAAGAGGGTGGAATTCTAACTGTGGCATGCCTTTCCCAATTGCGGAATGCTTTTCCCGTTTCCCACGTGATTACAATTAAAATTTGAAGTGCTGATGATGTGTACAGAGGCACATGCAATCATGTGGTCGGGAAGCTTTCCAGTGGTGAAACCGGATGCCAGCTTACAATGCTACAGCAGTGTGGGGGCTATAGAAAAGCCTGCAGGTCAAACATGGAGGCCCTGAATCATAACCAAAGCTTTCCTGCTCAACACTGCGGCCATTAACAGAAGACTTAGTGAGAGCATAAAGTGAAATGGGTGTGTTGTTTTCAAATTTAAATTTCACTTATAAATAACATTGGTCTCATTTTATTCACATGTGCATCATTGTTATTTGTTGAGACTAGCTTAGTCAGAGAGCTAAATCTATTGGCACTCCTCATGGTTAGCACACATTGATGGTTACAGAGGAGTTCAGAGACATTTCTTTTGTCGTGGAAGAAGCAATGATCCAAATTTTCCCTCCTCCACCCTGGAGGTATCCCAGAAGATGAACTGGCGAGCTCGTCAGGGAAGTCCCCAATAAGGAATCTATGGGTATTGCCTGGGAAGTTTCAGCTTCCAATGAGCAATCACCCTGCATCTGGAACCCTCCCAAACTCTAATTTAAAGTCAGAGAGTTCGGACGATTCTGATTTGCTTAGGATAATAGTTACCAAAGAAATTTTAAAGGAGTTGAAATCACTTCTAACTATACTACTGACCCCCCCCCCCCGGACCACCCAACTACACCCCTCTAAACCCCCACACAACGCCCCCCCCCCCCCCCCCCCCCACCCCCAAACTGCCATCTCGAACTTCCGACTACCCCCCACCCTCCGACTACCTTCCCGAATCCTCTCCCAATAATTTCCACCACTTCTGGCTAACCTTCTGACCACTCACTAGCAGGGGCTGTTTAGCACAGGGCTAAATCGCTAGCTTTGAAAGCAGACCAAGGCAGGCCAGCAGCATGGTTCAATTCCCGTAACAGCCTCCCTGAACAGGCGCCGGAATGTGGCGACTAGGGGATTTTCACAGTAACTTAATTTGAAGCCTACTTGTGACAATAAGCGATTTTCATTTTCATTCATTCACTAGCCCCACCACCGACTATTCCCCTGAACCCCCCCCCGACTATTCCCCATCCCTGACGTTCCTCCTGAATCCCCCTCACTCCCCCAACTACCATCCTGACCCCACCCCAGAATACACCCCACCCCTGACTGTCCTCCTGACCTTGTTTATCCTCTTAACACATGACTACCTTCCTGAATGTCTGAATAACCCCCCGAACCCTGAACTATACCCCAATACCTGACTATCTGCTCAACACCCCCAACCACCCAACTAATCCCTGACCAGCCGACAACCCCCGATCATTCGACTACCCCTCACTGCCCTACCACCCTATTATATTCCTGTGGATACGAGACCCCCTGCCTTTTCAACTCCGGGAGCACGGAGTGCTTTGTTCACCCTGACACAGTAAGGCGCTGCTCCCTTCCCGTATACCCCACATCCCAAACCATCTCCCTCAGCTCTGGCGATGCGGCGGGCACAGTCGTTGCCGATGGTGACTCCCCGGGCGTCGTGTCTGGAGCTTGAGCCTCAGTCCGGCGTGTCGGAGACAGTTGGGGGTGGGGGTAGGCAAGGGGGTGGCGGGTGGTGGCAGTGCCGGCGGGCCCAGACAGGAGACCCACCTGACTACCCTCTCGAACCCCTGCCGACCACCAATCCCATGATTACCCATCCAAAGCACCCTGACCATTCAACAAATCCCTGATCACCCAACTACCCCCCATACCTCAACAATCCACCCCAACCCACAAAACCCCCAACTACCCCCAATCCCCCCCGACTGCACCACACCCCCACCCACCACCTGACTACCCAAAGGACGAGCGATGACTTAATAGATGACTCTAAAATTATGAATGGTATTGATAGAGTGGATCTGGAGGGAACTTTTCCTCTTGTGGCCATCAGTATAAAATAGACACCCAAGAAGTCCAATAGAGAACTCAGAAGAAATGTTTTCACCCCAACAGTTGTAAGAACGTGGAACTGGCTACCACAGGGAGCATTTGAAGTGAATAGTATTGATGCTTTTAAGGAGAAATTAGGCAATAACATGAAGGATAGGGAACAGATGGTTATGAATTAGATCAGGAAAGCTGGGAGAAAGGTTGAGCGGAGTGTACACACCCTCAAGGTGTTAATTTCCCAGTTTCCCCTCATCGGCTTCTCAAACCCCACCCTCCCAATCCATGCGTCCCTTGTTGTGACCCCCAAACAGTTAACCAGTCCTGGTCCAGTGCTGAATGCTTCCTAAAGCTCCATGTGCAGTAATAGCAGGGGCCACTGTTCACAGTGGCGCTGGTGGTACCAGAGAGCTGCCAGCTTTTGAAGCAGGACCTCCTGTTCCTGAGTTCCTCACTTAATGGCCAACCAGCCATTTAATTAACATGTAGAATGAAACACAATTGATAAGTGTCGGCGGGACTGTTTAGTCACAGAATGGGGTCTACAGTAGTTCATAAAGGTACTGTTCTTCGAGCTTCCAGTGAGATTCATTGGAACAGAGACAACGAGGCCAGAATGGGGTTAGTATTGAGAATTAAAATGCGAACAGGAGACCAGAGTGTTGCAGGCAGGCTGAAAGGAGATGTTCTGTAAAGTAGTCGCCCGATTTGTGTTTGGTCTCCCCAATATAGAGGATACTGCATCATGAGCAGAAAATCCAGTATAGCGGCTTGAAAGAAGTGCAGCAAATTGCTGTTTCACCTAGAAGGAGTGTTGGGACTGTGGACGCTGAGACCAGTCAGAGATGGGGCCTGTGAAGGTGAAAGAGGAGTGAAAATCTGAAGCAAAGTTGACTCCCTGGTCTCCCTTTCCACATTCCCATCAATTATATCTTATTGAGGAAGCCCGTACTTTTCTCACTTGACGTTCAAAGGCCTGACCATCTGATTGAAACAGCTTCGTCCTAAGCGTCAGAGTTTGTCAAACTGCACCACCAACATGGCCAAATGCTGAGTGCCAAGTGTGAGTCAGAGTTGTAAAATTTCCAGTTGTTAAACATGTTTTATAAATGCAAGATCTTGTTCTTGCTAAATAATTTACTGATTTTGTTAAAATACAGCGACAGGAATAGTTGACCAGTGTACTGAGAATAATTTAAAATGAGTTTTTACCTTGGTTGAAATCATGGCTGTTTGGTGGGGGGTTGGGGGGGGGGGGTAATTTCATGAATGTACAAACATATGACAACGAAGGACAAGAAAGGACACACTGGCCAATCCAACCTATCACACATAACTGCAATGCTTTTCGTATCACAATATATCCACCAACACTCCAGCTAAAACCTATTTTTATCTTCAGTCACTATTGCACTCAAAATCCTCAAGGGAAAAACTTACTCCTAGTCATCGGAATATAGGAACAGTGGAAGACCATTCAGTCACTCAAGCCTGTTCTGCCATTCATGATAGTTATGGATCTGTATCTTAATTCCATCACCCCCACCTTCAGTCATAGCTCTTCTAGTTGAACTAAAATCTGTCAATCTTGGTTATGAAATTTTCAATTGATGTCGCCTGAACATTGTTTTAGGGAGGGAAGAGTTCCGGATTTCCACTATCCTTTGGGTGAAGAAGTACTCCCCGACATGACTTCTGAACAACCTAGCTCTCATTTAAAGGTTATGCCCTTTTGTTCTGGGCTCTCCCATCAGAGGAAGTAGTTTCTCTCTTTCTCCCTGCCCTTTCAAATCATTTAATCATCTTAAACACCTGTCAAAACATCCCTAATCTTCTGTATGCCATGAATACAAATCTTGTTTGTGTTACCTTTCAGCCTTGGTATCATACTGGTAAACCTGTGTTGCATCCCCTTCAAGGTCAATATATTATTCTTGAGGCAAAGTGCCCAGAATGCAATATTCAAGATAGGGTCTAATCAGAGCTCTATCATGGGCGCAATTCAAAGACCGCTTTGCGCCCGGCACTGGTTGGGGCACGCCAGGTGACTAGCGGGGAAAATCGAGTTTCACACAGGGCGCGAATCATTTCACATTTACCCAGTCCACTCCCGATGGTGTGTTCCGGATCTCGCCCCAAAAAGTCAAGAATAACATTAACCCTAATTTGCATGCATTTCAATCTCATTAACGAGATTGAAGTCAAATGCAGCGCCCTCCCAGGAATTGACCGAAGCCCCAGCGGGAAGTCACGTGAGCGTCATTTAGTACTCCTTTTCAAAAACGTGAAGCTGGCACAATTACTACTGAGGGGAAGTGAGGAGGTGAGTAGCCATTTCAATTTTCTGGCATGCAGCTCAAGGGCACCGGAGCTGCTGCCACAGTGCTCAGGAGGAGTGGGGGGACCCTTAAGGGGGTTTGGGTTTGGTTGGAGTGTTGATGTGTTTCAGGTCGGGGGGTCACAACTGGGCCAGGGCGGTAAGGGGCTTTGCATCTGCGAGGTCTTCAAGTCATCTTTAAATATTGTGGAGACCCATAACAAGAGCAACCAGAGCTGCAGCCTAGCTGTCCTACCAAACACTTCCAGGACAGAGCCATGCTGAAGCTTCTTTCCTGAAAGTCAATTTCAACCTCTGTGAGTTCACAGCTGAAGGCTACCTAAAATGAGGAATTAGCTTTGTTAGCTGTGAGATTACTTCACAGCTGCAGGTTGGGTTTGCTGCTTGCTCCTGCTGGTGGCTGCAGATGTCTGGAGGCTGCTGTTTCCTTCCTTTTCTGCAGCCGGAAAGAAGGACAAATCTTTCTACGATACCTGGGTCCTGGAACACCGGGCTTAGGGGGAACATCCAGAAGGCATTCCGGTTTGAAGCAAGAAGACGCTGCGGGACCTGTTCTGGTATATTGTTCCAAATAGGCCATTGACTAAATGGTTTTGCTGATTGCTGATGCTTTTGTTGCTGGTGTGGTGAGTGCTGCATGTAACTGGCACATCACCGCGGATTAATCATGCTGGAAGTCAAGGATGTTCAACTGCACCTTGGGCGTCAGTGGAATATATAGATCCTAGGATTTGGTTCCGGTGGGATTGGGCCATGTGGGAGGACCTGCACAGCTGTGGCTCCTGGATGGAGAATGGCTCTGATGCGTGGAACAATCCACACCCTGGCACTGCCAGCTTGGCACCCTGAGCCAGGCACTGTCAGCCTGGCACCCTGACCCAAGCATTGTCAGCCTGGCACCCTGACCCAAGCATTGTCAGCCTGGCACCCTGACCCAGGCACTGCCATCCTGGTGAGGGAGTGAGACCCTGCTTAGCTGCGGTTCCACATGACACATGTGTCAACAAGCAACCCAGCACCACCCCCATACTACCCTCATCCCCACACCACCCCCACCCCCACCCCACACCACCCTTACCCCACCCTCACCAATAACTTCACCCAACACAACCCTCACCAGCACCCTCACCCCACACCACCCTCACCACACCCTCACCGCCACCCTCACCCCCACCTCACCCATACCCTCACTCCCATCCCCCATCTGTCCGCGGTCTAATCATAAGTCTTCTTTTGTGTCTTGCAGGACCTGCTGGAGATAGGGTGGGTCCATTTGGCATCCCTCACCCCTAGCCAGTGCCACACCCTGTGAGCTGAACATCGACGCTGAGAGCAGCTCATCCCAGAGACACTCACCTCAGTTGGGCGCTTTAGTGAAGAGGCTCCTGGTACGCAGCTGATCCAATACAGCAGGTGAGGGTAGGAAGACCCGAGGGATGGGCCGACCACAGGAACTAGCTTCCTTCCAGACGGGTTTCAGGATTCTGCAACTTACAGCCCCATCGATTGTGGAGATGCAGTCGCAGAGCCAGGGACTACATGAGGGGTTGTCGGCGAGCATCCACTACCTGTAGGCGCAGTTGGAGGAGTCCAACCGCGTGCAGCAACAGGAGATGGTGCCACCCAGGCCAATACCGCATGGGTGGCATCTGCGGTGGAGGCATCAGGGGGTGACAGTTTTGGCTAAGGATCAGCATGTCCAAGGCCTGGGGCATTCTGAGCAGGCGCTGGCCGAGGCCCAGAACAGGTTTGTCATCTCACAGGCGACCATGTCCCAGAGCCACCTGGAAATTGCAGCAGCGCTTCTAAGCATGGCCCAGTAACATGGCTGGGAACGTCGGCAGAAGTGCCCAGACACTGGCCGACATGGCGCAGACACAGAGAGAGGTGGCCCAGTCCCAGAGGGAGATGGCGTAGGCACTGGCCGATGTGAGCCAAACCCAGAAAGTGGTGGCAGAGTCAATGGGTGATGTGGCGCAGTCCCAGATGGAGATGATCCACACCATGCTCCATGGTCGTGGGCATGCAGAACCTGGTCAGGACCAGAGCAGGCCTCCAGGGCTGGCAGCAGCAGGTGGCATGGAAGCCTCAGGGCACGGCTCCACTCACATCCCCGTCTCATGGAGTAGCCCGGGGGCCATCGGGCGTCCCGAGGGAGGAGGAGATGATGGGGCCCTTGCCGATGACTCCTGCAGGGGAGGTGCCTGAACAGCACCTCGGACTCCCCCCCTCCCCCGTTCCTGGTGCATCTGGTGGGCAGCCGGCAGAACAGGGTGGCACCACACCACCTGGGATACCTGAGCAGCAGCCGGGTCTACCCAGGTCCAGATGCCCCAGACGACAGCTGCCATCAACGACATAGGCCGCAGGGCGGGAATCATAGGAGGCCTCCTCCACTCCTGCTGTACCATCTGGGGATCCACCAAGACGTAGCATTAGGACCTGTAAGGCCAGAGAGTTAGACACCAGTTAAGTTGGCATGGGTGCAGGGCGCTGTTTAGTTATAGCGGCTAGGGCACTAATCTGTATATACATTGTGTTATGGGCCAGGGTTTAGAAAGCTCCAAAGTATATCATGGAGTTCACCTGACCTACAACTGTTTATAGATTTTGGTTACGATGAGTACAAGGGCCTATCTTTCAGGTGTTATTCAACGGAGGCCTTCTGCACTTTTCATCAAAAACAAGCTTTATTCTATGAATTTAGTTAACATTTTTATAAACACGCACAGTGAGCATTTATATCAACTACAAACATAAATACCCCACACAGCTACAGTACTCTATGTAGAACCCTTAATAAATTCCCCCCTTAAACTGTTCCAATTTAATAACAAGATCCCATAAACCAGTACCCCCCTTTTCAAAGGTGTGGGCCAGCACACAGCACTCAAGATCTCGTGTGGATGCTCTTGTGTTCTTTCCAAAACAACAGGTTTGAATTCCTTCCAGGAAACAGTTATCACTTTTAAGTTGTCATGTAATCTGGAAACAGCTTTTAAACTGAAGATAGACAGACACTTCTTCTCAACCTGTGCAGAACACCAGTTCAAACTCAAAGTGAAAGTAAAGCTCAGAGCCACAGCCCAGCTCCACCCACACAATGACATCACTGAAGCCATGTGATAAGACAAATACATTTCTTAAAGGGACACTCCCATAACAATTGCCACATCAAAAACCTGTTCACACTGTTGCAACCTTGCCTCGGTGCCCTGTCAGATGGGTGTGAGGGGTGAGCTGGTCTGGGCTGGGCAGAGAGGCTGTGCGGATGGGGGGGAACGGGCAGATGTTGTGGGTGGCCTGGGCTCCCCACCCTTCTCCCAACACCCTGCCCCCCCCATCCGTCCCCAGGCATTCAATGCGACTGTGTGATGGAATGACCAGCTCGGATGCAGGGAGCACCAGGTGGATGGTGGAAAGTGCAACCGTGGGCAGGAGTCAGATGTTGTCAAATTATGCGGAGCACCAGAGCTCATCGCAGAGCGGGTTGTCGTCATCCTCCATCCCATGGGCAAAAAGCGGTATTACTGCCAACCCAGGTCCCCCACCCCGTAGTGCAGCAGGTATGTATCACTGAGGGAGTGCAGGCAGAGGGGGGTGGCCGGGTGGGAGGGAGAGTGGGGGTGGGATGCGATGTCCATGCCCCTGGCCAGTGTCCCTCCCCTGCAACTAGTTGGTGAACCTGGAGGCAGTCAGAGGCCCGTGCACGTTGGCCGTGACGTTATGCAGCCTCCCGTGCATGCCTGGGCCCCATGTCCTGCCCACCCTCCCCCTCCCCCTCCCCGCATCCTCCTTGTCAGATGAGGCCTGACATTCATCCTCCTCCTCCAACACGTCGCCCCTCTGCCGCACGATGTTGTGGAGGACACAACAAGCCACCAAGGTGCAGGCGATATTCTCAGCGACATATTGGAACGCCCTTCCAGAGCGGTCCAGGCACCTGAACCGCATCTTCAGGAGGCCAAAGCACCACTCGATCACGGACCTGGTCGCAGCATGCGCATCGTTGTAGCGGGTATCCGCGTTGGTCTGTGGCCTGCCACCTGGGCAGTCTGGTGGGCTCGATCCACATTGAAGTGGATGTATTGTGTCGCCTGGGCATATAGTGCCTCCGTGACGGCGCAGATGCACCTGTGCACCGGGGTCTGCGAGACAGGTCCCCACTCAGCGCCTGGAAGGACCCCATCATGTCAATGATCAGGGCGCCTGTCACCTTGACGGCTACTGGGAGTGGGTGTCCTCCCCCATATCTCCGCGGTGCCAGGTGTCCTATCACCTGGCAGATATGTCGCACTGTCATCCTGCTCAGCCGGATCCTTCGACGACATGCCCGGTCGGCAGATCCTCGAATGACTGGTGCTGCCGGTACGTGCAAGGCCTCATGCAACGCCTCCTTGGCACCTCCTCCTCCTTGGCCTGTTGGGCAGCTGGCTGTCCATCATGGGCGGCTGCCTCCGGTTCCTCTGGGGCACGCTCCGCTGCTGCACGCTCTGCTGCTGCAGCTTCCTCCTCCTTGAACAGCTCCAGCTCGTCCAGCTGCAGGGCATACCCGAGGGCTGCAGTGACTAGCAGGAAGGCCACCATTGCTGGTTGAATTCCAATATCCATTGTCTGCAGGGGATGAAAGGCCAACATGTTAGCATGGTGCGTAAACCCATGCCCAACCAGGTCCAACGGGATGTATGGTGGCCCCAGTTGGCACTGTGGGCTCCACTCCCGCATGTCCGTTCACCCCCCCCATCCCCGCACTCCTGGCCCCATTGGTGCCCGGCCACCATGAGGGCCTCTGGCTCTGGGACCTGTCCCTGATGCCAGGGGTACCATCGGCTTGCACTGCCCTTGCTAGCACTATGCTCCAAGGCCCCGCCCAATGCCCCCATAGGGGCTACAGTGAGCGATGCCCTGGCTTGATGCCTGATGCCCACAGGCTGGTGGCGGCTGGGTTGGGGGGTGGCAGAGGGTGGGCATTGGGGTGGCGAAGTGGGGGCACTTAAAAGACCAATTTCACTCTGCAGAACCAGGGTCCAAGGCGGGTAGTCAGTGAGGTGCGCAGCAAGATGGCTGCCTTGCAGGCCGTGACAATGGTGGTCCGTGCCTGGTCAACCCTCAGTGCTGTGGGAGGGGCATCCCGGCTACTCAACCAGTTCCTCCATCACCCCCGCCCCTCTGGCCCTGGCAGGACCTCTCTCCCCCCCCCCCCCCCCCCCCCACCCCCATCAGCCCCACCCTCCATCACCCCAACCAGCCCGGCCTGTTTCCGGCCCAGCAGCCCACAGTCGTGCCTCTCTGTGTCCTACCTCCTTTCTGTCCCTCATCAGCAACGACATCATTTTCACAATTTTTAAAAGCACAAGTGAACCGCGCCATTGGGAACCCGGCCCATCAGAGTCGGAGAATCGCAGAGGCCCCGGAGAATACCAGGTCAGGCCCGCTGATAATATGCAAACGTGCGTTCCGGACTTCATTGACACAGCTGTCGAGGTGACGGAGAATTGTGATTTGGCGTCAAATCGGTGCCCGTCGTGATTTTGCCGTCGGAACCTATTCTCCGCCCAATCGTGTTTCCCGATTTTGGCATTAGCCAACGGAGAATCCCATGTCTCTCACATCCCCACACACCCCAAAGCCCCATGCTCCCCTTCATTAAAGTTACATTCTCTCCCCCGTATTGTTTTCGTTGGGTTGTCTTCAAGACAGTTTTCCCGCCGGGTGATTTGGTTTGGCTGCCATTTAATGTTGAAGTAAAATGACAAGCAGCAAAGAAGACAGAAGGCAACAGCAAATGGGAGAAGGAAAAGGACACTGCACAATAACCACAGTGGAACTTTCAGGAGCTCTTTTCCTATCTCAAGCTCTCCGAGGATCAATTACCTTCAGTTCCCAAAGGAGGCTCTCACCAAGTTAGGCCACCTGCAGCAGCCAGAACTGGAGCCTGTATTAAAGCCACCACGCCCCTTCACTTTAATGCCAAACAATCCTTCCAGGTTACACCAGATGACAGCACATGGCATCAGCAAGTTATAGTTTGCAGCCAACCATTGTGTCATTAGCGTTGCTTTGCTTTGCAGCTTTTCTAGTGCAAGTTGTGAGAGCGTGTGATGCACGATCAATCACTACTGAAGCGAGATTGTCGTCCAATTGAAGGCTTTAATGAACCCCAGCAGCTCCGGTACAGAATGACTGCTGTGGGTGAAACACAGACTTTTATGCTCCGCCTGCTGGTCGGAACCAGCAGGCAGGTTCTACCACTCATACTACAGTATAAGGTACATCCCACCTAGGTACCGCGATACCCCTAATATAGCCTTCCACAGCGTGTCTGGGGCATGGTGATTAAATTGAACAGCATTCAAATACCCGATTATCAAAATTTCCCAGTCAGCCTCCAGATCCCGGAGATGTCGAGGAAGTGGGTGGCTGCCAGGAGCAGGCCGTGCAATGGCAGACAGAGGAGTCAACATTCTCTTCTGCCGAGCTTCAGCTGCAACCTCTCCACAACGGTTGCCCAGCTGTTTGGTTTCTTTTCTATTTGAAAGTTTAAAAAGTCGGAGAAAGAGTGCCTCCACCTTGGAGCTCCCTCCCTCTCTTTTACCTTCAAAGGATTCTCTGATTCTGTCCCCATGCCAGCATGGAAATGGTGGCATTTTACGGTAGAAAAAATGGTGTAAAACGGCCACCGATTCCTCGTTTTGCTGGGGGCTAGCATAGCATAGAGCACCAATACGGCCCGGAGAATTGCCGGGTCCGTGGACGCTACATGGCGCCGGCCGCGCGGGGGCCCAGCCCACAAAATAGTCCCCCCCTTTGGCCGGCTCACGAGCCCTGGACCACCCGCCCAAGGTGCCCCCAACCCCTAATAAACTTCACCCGTGCCCGCGGATAGGCCCACCCCCGCCCCGAATAAAGGCCACCCCTGCCTGCGGATCGGCCCACGCCCAACTGTAGTGGTGCTGGACTGAGTCCGCAGCCTCCACGTCGAGTTCCAGACGGTTGAGACCATAAGAGACCCGCGCCGTCAGGAACTCGGTCGGTTAGAGGCGGAATATCGGGGGGTGGGCCACAGCCAATGGCCTGAGGCGTCGATACGTGGCACGGCGTACTCTCTGAGTATGCCGCTTTGGAGGGGGCAGAGCCCCCGATTTGGTCAGGAACAGGGATTCTCCAGCTGATCTCCGAACACGATATCGGTGTCGGTGACCGGAGAATCCAGCCCCAGGTTCTGCTCGTTCAGAGTTGAAGGGCTTCCGAATGGCCCTCCGGCTTTGAGAGCCCAAGGATGGCAAGCCCGCCCTCTGGCCACTAGTTGGCTAAATTGGGGAAAATCACCGCCATGTGACTGTTTCCTACACCAATTGAGCTTCTGTCACCCACGTGAGCCTGATCATGAAATCCTAAAGCCCATAGGGAAAATCCTGCCCGTGGTTGAGTTGTCATATTGTCAATAAACTGAAAGAATTGAGTCTACCTTCCTCCTGAGAGACTTTCTAAATCACTCTGTGCTAATTCAATTCCATGGATTGTATGATGAACCATATTTATTTTACCCTTGCGCAGTATTTTATATTTATCAATGTGAAATTTATTTTGCTATTCATCTACCCACCTGCACAACTCATGTAAATTCTGCATATGTTTAACTAGATCCTCTGTCTCTGTCACTCTCATAATTTTTGTGCTGCCAGCAAAACAAACAAACGTGTTGTTTTTTTTGGCATCCAATTTATATCTGTGGTTCAGAATGAATAAATACCAGGTATATTGACTTCCCACCCTGTACCCTCCTCCCCCCACCCACCACCACTATGGCATTCCTTCCGCTCAACACCTTCTCCCAACCTGGCAATGCTTCTCTCACTCCTACATATTGCTAACTTGTTCATTCATAAATTAATGAGCAATGAAGCCGTGCTTGATTTATGAATAACTTCCTTACAAGTGAAGTTTGAGATTTGCTGGACCATCCCCATTCCAGATATTATATATTGCTGAGACAATGAAAATAAATATTTATTTTGCAACTTTTGGCATATGACTAAGGATCTACTTCAGTTTGGTATTTTTGTTACGATCTGGTTATGAACCAATAATTTTTTGTTTAAAGTAGACAAAATTTGAGATTCAGGATGCTTGCTAAGAGAATAAAGCCACAAGATTCCATTTATTTTGAACAAACAAAAATGTAGTTTCCTGGGTCAAAAATATAAAACAATTACATTATCTATGCTTTAACATTCAGGATTAATAGGAGATACATGTGAATTAACAGGTTGTGGTTGGACTCACCATACTGTACAATAAATAGCAAATGTGACCAAGACAGATCCCATAGATTTCTCAGAAATATACCTAGATTTCAGTAAACATTGGTTCAACCAATCTCATTGAAACTCTCTCCCACATGAGGGACTCAAAACGTTTCACTTTTAACGATCAAGTCCCTGAACTCCCTCAAGCTGTTCCAAATTTGACTTCCTCAACAACTGTACACGTGTTTTAAGAGACTCCATTCTCCTGGATTTCCAAGTCGTCACTCCAGCAGCTACCTATGGGGGACATTTAATAATAATAATAATCACTTATTGTCACAAGTAGGCTTCAATAAAGTTACTGTGAAAAGCCCCTAGTCGCCACATTCCGGCGCCTGTTCGGGGAGGCCGGTACGGGAATTGAACCTGCGCTGCTGCCTTGTTCTGTTTTACAAGCCAGCTATTAGGCCCACTGTGCTAAACCAGCGCATTTCAGCTCTTTGATGTCACTGGGCTCACATTGCTCTTGATTGTCACCAAGCTTCATCCAATCTTTTCAGCTACACCAAGCTCTAAAAAGCTCCCTGGGTTTTTTCTGAGCCCTAAGCCTTTCCAGCATGGAGCCAATGATCTTTTGCCACCATCTCAGCTCCCCGAGAATTTTCCTGAGCCTTAACTGCACAGAGCTATCAAATGACTTCTGGAACTTCTCCTGAGCCCCAACTCCACGGAGCCAGCTAACAGCAACACTTTTGCTGCATGGAGCCTGCGAACAGCAGCACCTTTTCTTTGTTAAACTTTTCCCTCTGCTACAGAATACTCACTCACTCAGCTAACACAGAAATTAATTGATAGCCTAGAACTATCTGGATGTTGGATGTTGAATTTGTTTATTGTCACGTGTACCAAGGTACAGTGAAAAGGATTGTTCTGCATACAGTTTAGACAGATCATTCTGTACATGAAAAGCAAATACATAGGACAAACATAAAATATAAAATGTAAATACATAGACACAGGCATCGGGTGAAGCAAACAGGAGTGTAGTAATACTCAGTAGAGAAGATGTGTGAAGAGATCAGATCAGTCCATAACAGAGTCATTCAGGAGCCTGGTAACAGCGGGAATAAGCGGTTTTTGAATTTGTTAGTGCGTGTTCTCAGACTTTTGTATCTCCTGCCCGATGGAAGAGGTTGGAAGAGTGAATAAGCCGGGTGGGAGAGGTCTTTGATTATGCTGCCTGCTTTCCCAAGGCAGTGGGAGATGTAGGTGGAGTCAATGGATGGGAGGCGGGTTCATGTGATGGACTAGGCTGTGTTCATGACTCTCTGTTGTTTCTTACAGTCTTGGGCCGAGCAGTTGCCATACCAGGCTGTGATGCAGTCAGAGGATGCTTTCTCTGGTGCATCTGTAAAAGTTGGTAAGAATCAATGTGGACATGCCGAATTTCCTTAGTTTCCTGAGAAAGTATAGGCGCTGTTGTGCTTTCTTGGTAATAGCTTCGACGTGGATGGACCAGGACAGATTGTTGGTGATTAGCACGCCTAGGAATTTGAGTGTTAGTGTTAGAATTAAGTTTTAAAAGATGGGTACAGTTCTAGGAGTTGTAGGAAGAGGATCTGTGTGAGAAAGCTCACAGCCTTCAATTTATCCCATTTTCGACAATTAAACCTTAATTTTCCCAGAACTAAAATTACCTCTAAAATATTACTATGAACCATGACCTGGAGAATTGATACCCGTGTCCCAGAATTTGACAGCAGTTGGTTATATCAGGGTGGACTCAGAGTACTCTGGGGTTTCCCCATATGGGGCTCAATTTTGCTGACAGGATTGGGAGTATCAGGATCCCTTTCTCCTGGAGTAAAAGTCAGGGGCCTTTAATTGGTTTCCACCTCTGAGACCAACTGACATTCAAATGGATAGCAGCTTTCTTCTCCCAGCAGCACCATCTGGCATGAGGGCCATTACTGGACTACAGGAGTTCCCGCTGAAGAAGAGCAAGAAATGTGGAACAAGATGAGGAGGGGTTTGTCGGGGAAGATTTCCCTGCCCCAGCGATTGGGTCGAGGCCTTGGTGGGCCTGTGGGAGGGGGGTGGTGGGAGGTGTAGAAGGGAAATGTGAGGGGAAGGCAGCCAAATGCACACAGGGTGGGAGGAGGCCCTTAAGTGGCCATTAATTGACGTGTGTAGTAACCTCAAATAGCCCATCTGTGAGCAGTGGCTTGATGCCTTCCTGGCTATGGGTAAAGTGCCCACTGGGGAGGGTGGGAAAAGGTTGGCAATGGGCATGGCACCACCATCATGGCACCCAATTTTGCATCATCCCTGCCTGCCATCCCACCCATGGTTGGGGGGGGGGGGGGGGGGGGGGGGGGGGGGGGGGGGGGGGTATAAGATGGTGGTGAGATGCCTTCTGGAACTGCTGCAGTCCATGTGGTGCAGGTAAACCTATAGTGCTTTTAGGGAGGGAGCTCCAGGAATTTGACACAGTGACAGTGAAGGAACAGTGAAATATTTCTAATTCAGGATACTGTGTGACTTGGAGGGGAACTTGCAGGTGGTGGTGTTCCCATGTACCTTCTGCTCTTGTTCTTGGCGGTAGAGATCGTAGATTTGGAAGGTTCCATGGAAGGATCCTTGGTGATTTGCCGCAGTGCTTCTTATAGATAGTCCACACTGCCGGTACTGTGTGTCAGTGGTGGAAAGAATGGATGCTGAAGGTAGTGGACGAGATGCCAATCAAGCGACCTGCTTTGTCCTAGATGTTGTGGAGCCTCTTGGGTGCTGGAGCTGCAATCATCCAGGCAAGTGGGGAATATTCCATCACACTCCTGACTTGTGCCTTGTAGAGATGGTGGGCAGGCTTTGGGGGGAGAGGGGTTACTCTCCGCAGAATTCCCAACCTCTGACTTGCAGTATTTATATGGCTGGTCCAGTTCAGTTTCTGGTCAATGGTCAGGATGTTGATAGTGGGGATTCAGTGATGGTAATGCCATTGAATGTTTAGAGGAGATGGTTGGATTCTCTTTCGTTGAGATGGTCATTGCCTGGCACTTGTGTGCCACGAATGTTACTTGACACTTATCAGCCCAAGCCTGGATTGTGGTAGCACAATCCCAGATCTGGGGCTGGATTCTCTGCCGGCGGGATGCTCCATTTTGCCGGCAGCCCCGGAGGTTTCCCGACGGCGTTGGGCTGCCCCACAATGGGAAACTCCATTGACCGGCTGGCGTAACGGAGCATCCTGCCGGCGTGCTGAAACTTATGTGGAGTGGCGGGGCAGAGAATCCAGCCCCAGATTCTGGCTGTGTGGAGGAAGGCTGGTCAAGGAGAGTAGCCAATTGAAATCTGTGTCCCAGGTAATTACACTGCATGGTGGATGGGGCTCTCTGGCGAAGCTTGGACGGTTTCCTGTGGTGGGAGGAACTGCTGTAAATGCACTTACCTTCTCTTCAAACCTCCCGTCAGCTGCTGTGGTTCCTGAGGTCTGGGATACCTTCCCACACACAGTTAAATTTAGAATTATAATTAATTTGGAGGCCGCAAGTCTCATTAAAATATTTACATTTCCAATCTTTCTTCCACCTTCATTTAACCTGAGGACTGCAAATTGGAGGCAACTTGTGGTCAGGGTTGGGTAATTTATGTCTAACATCCCATCTGATCCCAAACCAGCAGTTTTTGTGGTTAGGATTCAGCCTTTACTTCTACAAATTTGGACAGCAGGACTGTGGTGCCTGGCCTTTAAGGAACAAAGCTGCAAGATTCTGTAAGATTGTATGTTGTAAATAAACGTTAGTTTTTTCATACCCAGCTGGCGAGCTAAAGTTATCAGATTGGCGACGATAATGAAGCAGAGGACGTGTGTGTCCAAGACTGGAGGTATAGAACCCGTTGAGGTCTATGTCATGTTGCAAAAAAGAAGTGTGCTGCAGGAAAAGTGCCTCTATTTGGTTGTTTAGATCCCTTTGAAGTCTCCATTAACAATTGGACACAGTATATAAAACATCTACGTTATTATTTTATGGCCAATAGAATAGAGGAGAAGGGAAGGAGAAGGCGATCCAGACCCAGGCCTTCAGTTTAATGCGCAGCCTTTCATCCACAAACATGCCAGATACTAGTTCATTCACGGAGATCAAAGGACAAAGAACATGAACAGGCCCTTAGGCCCTCCAAACCTGCGCTGATCATGTGTCCTATCTAGACCAACCATCTGTATCCTTCTATACCCTGTCTACCCAGATAAATCTTAAAGGTCGCTAAGACATCTGCCTCAACCACCTCACTTGCTGGTGTATTCTAGGCCACCACCACCCTCTGTGTAAAAAGCTTCCCCCACACATCTCCATTGAACCTATCCCCCCTCAACTTGAACTTGTGCCCCCTTGCAATTGTCATTTCCATCCTAGGAAAAAGCCTCCAACTGTTGACCCTATCTATACCCCTCATAATTTTATAAACTTCTATCAGGTCGTCCGTCAGCCTCCATCTCTCGAGGGAGAACAATCCAGTCTATTCACTCATTGACTTTGTGAAGGGTCATCCAAAGCCCTAAGTTATCCTGCAGCATTTCAGGTTTAATTACGTGGGGAGGGCCACAGGAGAGAACTGTAACCGACATTATGAAGCTAAGGCAAATCGCCGAGTACAACGACTTCGGGACCACACTGAATGATATGCTGAGAGATCGCTTAGTTTGTGGAGTCAATAATGTTGGTTATCCATTGTAAGCTGTTCATGAACATAGATATCGATTTTAAAAAGGTGCTGGAGATAGCGATAGTGATGAAGAATGCTGAGAAGGGCGCACAGGATCTTCAAAGCGTGCAAAATGGCAACACTGTTCATCAGTTAGGGAGAGAAGCTGCAGTCAGCAGTGACACTAAAGTGAAAACACGAGTTTTCAATGGGAAGTAAATGTAGCAGCAAGCAGATTCAGAAGATTTAGGAGAGTGACTGCAACACCAATAATCTAAGCAGTGTGTTACCAGAATGGGGTTAATCACTCACCAGAAGCTTGCAGATTTAAGGAAGCAAAATGATATTCATGCCATAGGAAGGGGCACTTAAGGCACCGGTTAAGAACAAGACAAGCCTGTTCAGAACTAATGGCAGTAGCAGATCACAAATACAATGTAGAAGATTTCCCTACAAATTATTTGAGTGTTCATTCACTGAAAAAAAAATCATTTATTGTCACAATTAGGCTTCAAATGAAGTTACTGTGAAACGCCCCTAGTCACCACATTCCGGTGCCTGTTCTGGGAGGCTGGTACGGGAATACTGAATAACGTGAATGCTGCTACAGTGCTGCTTTTGGTTAATGCTAAACCTAAAGAGATGGAAGTAGACATAGGAGCATCCAAGATGGCGCCGGAGCGTGGCGACTCTCTGCGAGCTCTCCCAAACAGACCCTCTTTTTACATCTCTTATAATCGTACTAAGCTTTTAAAATTTAATTCTCACACTAACATTATTACTAACCTTTCTCTTTTTCGCCTTCAATGCCATAATCCCAGCCTAGCTCATGTAAAAGCTCCAAAACCTAGGACTTGGCTCCTCGCTCTGCAACTGGATCCTCAACTTTCTGACCCACAGACCACAATCAGTAAGTCTAAACAACAACACCACCTCCACAATCGTCCTCAATACTGGGGTCCCGCAATGCTGCATACTTAGCTCCCTACTATACTCCCTGTACACACACAATTGTGTGGCAAAATTTGGTTCCAATTCCATCTACAAGTTTGCTGACGACACGACCATAGTGGGCTGGATCACGAATAAGGACAAGTCAGAATACAGGAGGGAGATAGAGAACCTAGTGGAGTGGTGAAATGACAATAATCTATCCCTCAATGCCGGCAAAACTAAAGAGCTGGTCATTGGCTTCAGGAAGCAAAGTACTGTACACACTCCTGTCAGCATCAACGGGGCCAAAGTGGAGATGGTTGACAGCTTCAAATTCCTAGGGGTGCACATCACCAACAATCTGTCCTGGTCCACCCATGTCGAAGCTACCATCAAGAAAGCACAACAGCGTCGGAGGACTAGGGTGGGGATTCACCCTAGCAAGCGTGGGCTTTTGCTTCAAATTGCTTCTGGACACTGACTGGCAGTCACAAAGCTGGAAGATAGTAAGTTGTAACTAAATGTTGGTTCTTTCATATCTAATTGGTGAGCCAAAGTTATTAGAAGGAGGTAATAAGCCGCACGGGACATATGGGGTGGGAATTGTAGCCACCTGGGTTGGCCACTTCCTGACTCAAAATGGAGAACCGTAAAGGCTGAAGGGAAATTCAGCCAACACAGGCAAAGACTAGCAAATACAGAAATCATGTGTATTGAAACCTGTAAGAAACCAACCTGCACTGAAACCAGCAGTCATCTGCATAGTAATGAACAATTCCAAAGCACAATTGCAACAGTTAAGGTGAATAAAGCCAAGCCAAACTCCTCGGCGCCAGCAGGAGCCAAGACAAAGGAAGGCCAACGGACATTTAGGGACCACCCAGCGATCAGGGAACAACTCCAGTATTGGAGAAATCGATCCAAGTGATCGGAACGCAGTCCAATCACTTGGAAGCAGGTACGGGGTCCGCCCCAAAGGGCGGGAAGCCCCTGGGGACTATTAATTAAAGCCCCCAAGTTCAAATCGTCCTTCTTGGGCAGGGTCACTCAGCAACGCGAAGCAACCCCTGAGAGTGAACTGTCCAGTGGCCACGCCAACCAAGTAAGTCTCAAGTCAACGCTCGCTATGAGATAGGCGCTCCTAGCTACAAGACCATACCAGCTTTTGAATCCTGCAGACTCAGGACCTGAACGAAAGGCCATTTGTTCCCCTGACCTGGGTCAGTCCGAAGCTAAGTATAGGCCTTTTAGTGATAGGAATAGTCTAGAAAGTAGAGTTTATGCATGAGTAGTGATTTACTGTGTATAACAAATGAGTTTTGATTTGAATCTCACTAATTGGTGTGTTGAGTTATTGATCATTACTTGAACTTGAACCTCATGGCGGTATCATAAAGATGCCTGGCGACTCTAGAGCAAAGGTTAAACAAACAGAGCAAATTACGAATTAAGAGCCAACCAAAAGTTAGCAACAGAATGCTCATCTTCCCCATGCTCCTTGCGGAGTACAAGCTCCCCCATCTATGGGCGGATTATCTCAATTGCCCAGTGTGTTTAAGGTTGGCCAGTAAGGCACTGACCAAGGAGGGACCTAGTAGAGGTACACCAACAAATGCATATATATTGTTTGTAAATAAACCGTTGTTCTTATTTTTACTCGATGTGGATTCCCCATGTCCTTATTGAAAAGGATATTTGTGTCGTATTGCTGTTATCGTACACTCGCAAGAAGTAGGCTGGTAGCAGCAGGTAAAGAGGGCTAGGTCTGGTCAACATACTGTCAATGTAGAACATGGTAGATTATTTTATCAAAATTTACTCTGCAACAGTAGCATCAGTATGAAATAGTTTCAATTCATACCAATGCTGAAACTGCAAACTTAATTTAGGTTCAGAGCCCAACCTGACTCTGGAACATAATGGAATGAGAATGCTTTGACATGGGAGACTTAAGGGATAATTTGAGTGTGAATGTTTTTGTGAAAAATGAGTTGTTCAAATGTAAATAAAGTTGTCCTACGAGGAGAGATTGAGGAGGCTGGGCCTATATTATCTGGAGTTTAGATGAATGGGAGGTGATCTCATTGAAGCAAACAAAATTATTACAGAGCTTGAAAGGATCGATGCAGGAAGGATGTACCCCTGGTTGGAGAAGTCTGGAACCAGGAGACATAGTGTAAGAGTAAGGGGCAGGCCATTTAGGACTGAGGTGAGGAAGATTTGTTTTCACTCAGAGGGTGGCGAATCTTTAGAATTCTGCACCCCAAAGGGTTGTGGAGACTCAGTTATTGAGTATGTTCAATGAAATTGATCGATTTCTAGATTTTAAGGATATCAAGGGATATGGGAATAATGCCAGAAAGTTATTGAGGTAGAAAATCAGCCACTATCTGGTTTAATAGCAAGCTCGAGGGGCATAATGGCCTCCTCCCACTTCAATTTCCCATGTTTCTATTCATCCTGTGCTATTATCAACTCCTTTTGATCACTGACTCTCCCCACATCCCATCTCTCCCTTTGACCTCATCCAACCCTCCACCACTCACCAATCCACACCATCTCTGCCATCTCTAACCTCCCATCTTTACCTCTGGTCTCTCTTTGACATCTCCCCGCCCCTCGCCCCACTCTCTCTGCCACTCCCTTTCATCTCTGCCCCAAATCTCTCTCCAACTTGAGGCAGCACGGTAGCACAGTGGATAGCACTGTTGCTTCACAGCTCCAGGGTCCCGGGTTTGATTCCCGGCTTAGGTCACTGTCTGTACAGAGTTTGCACTTTCTCCCCTTGTTTGAGTGGGTTTCCTCCGGGTCCTTCGGTTTCCTCCCACAGTTCAAAGATGTGGAGGTTAGGTGGATTGGCAACGCTAAATTGCCCTTAGTGTCCAAAAAGGTTACATTTGGTTACGGGGACAGGGTGGAGATGTGGGCTTGGGTAGGGTGCGCTTTCCAAGGGCCGGTGCAGACTCGATGGGCCGAATGGCCTCCTTCTGCACTGTAAATGCTATGATTTTATGACTCTCTCAACTTTGGCCTCGACCCTCCAAACCACACTGTGCTCAACCCGCTAAAACCTCTCCACCGTCCCCATAACCCCCTATCCCAAACAAGAGTTATAGCTTTTTCTGGACTGTATCCTCTTCTGCAACTCTCCCCACCCAACAAGGGGACCAACCATGTCCATCATGCTGCCTTCCAGGCACGAAACCTGAGATTTATTCTTCCCCATTTGGAAATCTTTCTTCTAATGCAGTTCTCTGCCCGAAAGCAGGTCTGACCAACAGTGCCAAGGTTTCCACCACGGGTAAGGCAAGGACTTGAACTCACCCCAGCCAGAATGGGAATTGAACCCTCTGCTGTTGGCACCAATCTGTTCCACACTGGCTACCCAGCCAACAAGCCTTCCAATGAATCTGAGTTGCCATAGCAACATATGTTTTTATATGTATGTTGGAGCCTGGAGCTATGGATTCTTTCTATCAAATGGATGATCAGGACTCTCTCCCACTCTTACCACCTGCCAGTGATATATGTTGGAAGAATTTACAAGATTCTGCTCAGCCTGTTTGGCCACATCATGAACACACGCACACGGGGACGCAAGCCTGCCCTCCTGAACACCGTCTGGGAGGCAGTGGTAGAGGCAGTCAGCACTGCCAGCCTCACCAGGAGAAGACAGCAGCTGCTCCGGAGGGGTGGGAGTGACTGGTGAGTCCTGTGCCCTGAGAGGGGCAGAGAACCAGGGAGGGATCCAAAGACCAGTTTGGAGGTGTCCTCTTGTTGGGGTGAGTATGCTGATCCCCTGCTTTCTCTGCAGTGGGGGAGTGCTTCTGAGCAGTGCCAACACCTTGTGGGCCCCTGATTGTGCTTGGCCACAACAACTCCTTTGATAATACAGCTGGGGTATGAGGGTGCCCAGAGGGGCGGCCTGAGTGGGCTCCCAGATGACCAGAGGCCTTATGAGCATTCAAAGGAGCCTGGAAGTAGCACCAAGGGGGTGCATTTAAAAGACAGACTGCCGCAATAGCGGTCTGAGCCAGGCCACCCTGATCCCTAGGGGGACACCCTGAGTCCATGGAGTCAGCACTACTGCCCCCAGCCTGGAAAGCCACCCCCAGCCACACAGTTTTAAACAATTTTTCAGTGTTTTGTTAGCCTCCCGCTCCCCCTCTGCAGCCATGGTGCCCAGCTTTCATTTGTAAATACTTGTAGTAATTCGCACCCCAGAGATTCCACCTGAGAGGAGCGAAGCATCATGGAAGGAGCATGAAGTGTCCAACCGCTAATCACATTTAAATGCATGCAACTGCCAGCTTTGCATGCCCCCATCAGCGTAGGGAGCAAACCTCGTTTTTGCCACTGGGAAGGGGCCTGAGCATGGCTCCCGAATCAGTGCCGGACGCGAACCTCGATTTTTGCCAGACACACAATTCTCCGCCTAATCGCGGCGTTGTGAGGCAGAGAATCCAGTCCAGTTTCTTAGAGCCAGCTTGTCGTTTTGAGTTATGCATTGCATTCACCTCCTCTTTCCTGATTATTAATCACTTAATAGAACTAATTTTAATCATGGAAATATAGCTCCTTAACATTGCAATTTGTCTATTATATTGAACCAATGCAACGATTCAATACATTTCTTCAACATAAAATGATGCAATGCATTCATTTCATCATCCAAAATAATGGGAAAATAACATTTGCATTTTTATTTGAAGTTTGTGATACTTTGCTTAGCTCTGTTGTGCTGTTTTCCTAAATTACAATGTCACCATTGATAAAGTACTAACCAATTAATAGTAGCTGAAGTTCATTCTGGATTCATTTATTCCAT
Source organism: Scyliorhinus torazame (assembly GCF_047496885.1). NCBI lineage: Eukaryota > Metazoa > Chordata > Chondrichthyes > Carcharhiniformes > Scyliorhinidae > Scyliorhinus > Scyliorhinus torazame. Next base: position 194,271,475 of record NC_092715.1, read on the forward strand.
TATATGTATTCAGAATACATAATGGGCAAGTTGAGACTTTTAAATGAAAATTGATAGGCTGATAAACATTCAGAAAATGCACTCAAGGATGCACAAATCATTATGCATGTAAAGTCTGACTAGCTAATTGACTGCTGACACTAATTGATAGCTAAGTTCTCATTATCTGAGTAAAACCATTATTCTAATTAATAGAATTATGCATTGAGATTACCAAAAGTGGCATGAATGGTGGAGCTTTTCAGAATTAGTAACATCAGTATAGCATTCTTATTGCACTTTTCCCAAAGTTTCTGTATGCACCTCATTGTTTTATTCTCTACACATGATTGTCTATTGTTATTTTTATGGGGCTGTTTACAGGTCCACTTAAATCAAGCTTTCGATTATCTAGTGCTGTGTGATTACTGAAGTGAACAGATGGTGCTAGCCTAATCTTACATCTTGAAAATGCCGGTGCACATCTTTATGTTTTCTTTTACAAAAACTACTAAGGGGAAAATTGGGTTTGATAACACCAGGTGAAAAGAGGTCCCTTAAGGTTCCAAAATGGTATCCAAAGCAAAGTGCACTGGGATCTCTATTGTAGTGTGCATACACCGAATGTCTGGTGGTAGCATGCAGACATGGAAGATTATGGCATCAATTCACGGACAATGCAGATTTGATGCAAGTGTTGCCATAATGTGGATCCACATCCCATCACAAACCCTCTCCCAACCTCACACAGACAAAACCAATGTTAATCAGCATGAAGGACCTGTCGCCAGACCAATTTAAAAGGATCATCAAACACTTTTAGGTTGGCTGCTTTTCTATTTATTCTGCCATTGCAATTCAACATATTTTGGGTGCTTTCAAAGTTTCAAAAGTCTACGGAGAATGGTATGATAGAGGCTAAAGTACTTTTGTGTTGATTCCAAGGCTTCTGCACAAATCAGTTGGTTCAGCACATGGTGCATTGAGCATGACTGGGAGAATAGGCAGAGGCCAGAGAGAGGCAGGTGAGCTGCCAGCAGAGGAAGAAAGAGGAGGGAAAGAAGGATTTCCAGCAGGAGGCTCTATCTACACAGGCTGTTTTGGAAGCAATTCTACTACCTGAACTTCAATGACAACTGATCTTTGAGAGGTCTGCACAACACTGAGGAGAACGTCCGTGAAATCTGTCAACTACTGCAGCCACAACTCCAACTTCAGAGGAGGACCAGACCCATAGTGCCAATAATTGTCAAGGTGACCAGTAGCTATGGGAGTTTATGCACTGGCTCCTTCAAAGCTGTTATTAGCAATATCTCACAGCTTGCTGTGTGGTCAGTCGCTGAGGTTCTCTATACCAAGTAATGCATCACATCTCATTCCCCCTTTACACAGACAAGCAGGTAGAACACGTACAATGGCTTACAAGGATTGCAGGCTTCCCCATGGTGCAAGGGTGCCAGTAACTGCATGCACAATGCTTTGCAGACACCTCATATCAACCCTGTACTAACTGTGAACTTAAAGGGATTTCACTCCCTCAACATGTGTGACCAAAAGTTGTGAATCGTGCAGGTCATTTTGGCCATGGTCATAATAGATCTTTCTGCAGTAGTCCAGTCTGTCAGCTCTACTTCAGCCATCGAGGCAAAGAGTGGCCACTGGACATCAGGTGTATCTGCTGACAACATGACTCATGACTGCAGTCTATAAGCACACACACATACGTGGCAACATGCATACAATGGAAGCCATGCTGCTACAAGAAAACTGATAAAGCAGACAGACCTCTGGTATCCTGAACCAGTGTTTCCACTGCCTATCATGGTCTGCCACCTATCAGGTGGAAACTGGAGCACCCGGAGCAGCCCATAACACCATGGGCTCTTATCTTATTAAGTAGCCTTTTCTGGTATCTTATCGGATGCTTTTTTGAAATCAAAGTATATTACATCTACTGGTTCCCCTTCATCTACCCTGCTCATTACCACCTTAAAGAATTCTACTAAATTTGTCAGGCATGGTTTCCGCTTCATGAAACCCTGCTAACTCTGCTTTATTATATTATGTATTTCTAAATGCTCTGCTATTACATCCCCTAACATTTTCCCAATGACAGATATTGAGCTCACTGGTCTCTAGTTAACTGTTTTTTTTTTGTCTCTCTCCCTTTTTGAATAAGGGTGTCACATTGGGAGTTTTCCAATCCTCTGGGGTTCTTGGAAGATTATTACACTGCATCAACTATCTCTGTAATTGCTTCGAGACATTGGTCCTGAAAATTAAGTTTATTTCAAAATGTTAACATAATAACAAAAAATAGAGTTGCAATTTCAAAACTGGGGGCTGCGGCCCCAACCGGGAACACAGAAACAGCAAATCATGCCACAGACTCCCTCTCCTCCAAGACTGTACTGTGCAATGCCATGGAGAATCAGGCAATCTTTGGCCCGGCCCGATGAACTGAATGTTACTATGTCACTTTATTACCATTGGTTTTGGTGCTGTCTGCGGTCACGTTATTTTTCAAATGTTAAAATGGAGTCATATTAGAAAATAGTTTGAGAAAGTACTGAAATAGTGTATAAATTGAACAACACAGAAGCTCCCCATGTTTAAACAAAGAGCAGATACAGCCCATATTCTGGTACTCAGCCATACAGGTATGGGCTGCAGGGTAGCACAGTGGTTAATACTGTGGCTTAGCAGCGCCAAGGACCCGGGTTCGATTCCTGGCATGGGTCACTGTCTGTGCGGAGTCTGCACGTTCTCACCATGTCTGTGTGGATTTCCTCCAGGTACTCCGGTTTCCTCCCAAAGTCCAACGGTGTGCAGGTTAGGTGGATTAGCTGTGCTAAATTGACCCTTGGTGGGATTGCAGGGGTGGGGGGTTCTGTATAGGGTGCTCTCTCAGAGAGTCGGCGCAGACTTGATGGGCCGAATGGCTTCTTTCTTTCTGCACTGTAGGGATTCTATGATTCTATGAACTTCATCGCAGTGTTAATGTAAGCCTACTTGTGACAGTAATATAGATTATTATTAATTCTAAGATTCAGGGCATGATTTAACCACCGTATTGTGCCCGGCGCAGTTCTGGGCACGTCGGTTAAATAGCAGGAAAGGCCAAATCCGAGATTCGGGCCAGGCGCGAATCAGTTTGCTATCTAATCGGCCCGCTCTCGATAGCAAGTTCCGGATCATGCTCAAATATGGCAAACACATCGTTAACCCTACTTTGCATCATTTCCACCTCATTAGCGAGATTGAAGTTGAATGCAGCACCCTCCCGGGAATTAACCGGCTCCCCAGCGAGAAATCATGTCGGCGTCATTTAGTACTCCTTTTTAAAAAGCTGAAGCTACCGCAATGACTGCTGAGGTAAATTGAGTAGGTGAGCAGCCATTTCCATTTGCTGGCATGCAACTCAAGGGCACTGGAGCTACTACCCCAGTGCTCTGGTGGGGTTGGGGGGGGGGGGGGGCATTTCATCTGTGAGGCCTTCAAGCCATGTTTAAATATTGTGGATATTCATAACAGGGGCAACTACAGCTGCTGCCTGTCTGCCCTACCAAACACTCCAGGATCGAGCCCTGCTCTTGGTTCTATCCTGAAGGTAACACTCCCTTTGACTGTGAGCAGACTCTAGCTTCACAGCTGAAGGCTATTGCTAATAAGGAATTGGCCTTGTTAGTTGAGTGAACGCTTCACAGCTGCAGATTGTGTTTGTTCTTGCTGATGGCTGCAGATGCCTGGAGGCTGCTGTTACTCTTTTCTTCCTTTTCTGTAGTTGGAAATAAGGACAATTTTTTCTAAGATACCTGGGTCCTGGAACACCGGACTCAGGAGGAAGTAGGAGACCAGAAGGCAATCTGGTTTGAAGCAAGAAAACATGCAGTGCGCGACATTGATCCAAATGGGCCACCTGATGATGCCACTGAAGAAATGCTTTTGCAGATTGATGATCATTTTGTTGCTGGTGTGGTCAGTGCTACATGTAACTGGCACATCACTGCAGGTTCTACACGTTGGAAGTCAAGGATGTTCAACTGCACCTTGAGCGCCAATGGAATATGTGGATGCCAGGATTTGGTTCCAGTGAGATTGGGCTGTGTGGGAGGGCCTGCACAGTTGCGGCTCCTGGATGGAAAATGGCATTAATACGTGAAACAAGTCACACATTGATGGACAGATCATTTCTATGACAAAGTTCTGGACATGATAACACATTCTCGGATTTATCCTCCGTTTCTGCTGAGGAACCTGCGAGGAGTGATACCGTGTGTTTTTTTTTGTGAGCTGATATAGGTTTGCATTGGTATCTATTTGGAACAGTGACATTTCCTTGTTGTTTAATGGTTAGTGTGATATGTGGAATGTTACGCTGCTGATTTTCCAATCTTTTTACTGTTGACCCTCGAATAAACAAAATACTCTCAAGTGGTGCTGCAGGTTGGACTTGCTGCTAGCTCCTGCTTGTATCTGCAAATGCCTGGAGGCTGCTGCTGATCTTTCCTTATTTTTCTGTAGCCTGGAGTAAGGAAAGGGAAGGTGGGAAGATGACCTGCTGCCTCGGCTGGAGTCTGGGTTGGTCTGACTTTCCACTGCTGAGGGGGTCTACTGCTTGGAGTTGCAAGAGGGGGAGAGAGAGGCGGACTGAACCAGCTGAGCGGTGTTTGCTGCTTGGTGCTGTTAGCAGGTGCAGCATCCTGGAGGCTGGGTGTTTGTTTGTTGTTGCCTCTTTGTTTTTATGGCCTGAAATAAAGAAAGGGAGGATGGTAAGATGATCTGCAGCCTGGACTGGAGAAAGCAAAGGGGAGCTCTTTCTCTCTCCTGGCATGCTCTGGGTTGGTGCAACTTTCCACAGTAGGGGAGTTTGCTGCTGGAAGCTGCGGGAGGGAGAAAGAGAAGCAGATTGATCTGAATGAGCAACTTGATGAAGGTGTTGAAGAAATGCTTTTGCAAATTTCTGGTGACATTATTGTTGGTGTAATGAATGCTGCATTGCCAGCGAGCATGTCGCCACGAGTCTAACATGCTTAACATCGAGGCTGTTTTACTGCATCTCAAATGGCATATGAATACCAAGCTTTGACTCCGATGAAATTAGGCCGTATAAGAAGACTTGTACAACAGAGGGTCATGGACAGAGACTAATACTTGGAATGACTGCACAGCAAGGATCCCCCATTCTGTTGAGCTCCTGTGTGGGGTGATAGATAAAAATAAAAAAAAAATTGAGTATTCAATTAGGTTTTTTCCAATTAAGGGGCAATTTAGCATGGCCAATCTACCTACCCTGCACATCATTTAGGTTGTAGGGGTGAGACCCACACAGACACGAGGAGAATGTACAAACTCCATCACGAACAGTGACCCAGGGCCGGGATCAAACCCGTGTCCTCGGCGCCGTGAAGCAGCAGTGCTAACCACTGCACTACTGTGCCACTCATACGTGGGTGATAGAGTGTGTTTGGTATTCTTTGTACAAATGAACAGTTGTAACTTTGCATTTGTACCAATATTCTGTCGTGGAAAGGTAGTTGTGCGTGCATGTATGGTACGGTGACTTTTCCTTGTTGCTCAATGGTTAGTGTGGTTTATGAACTGTGAAGAAGTTGGTTTTTATCTTTTTTGTATGAAGGTACTGTTGACCATTTAATGAACAAAATATTCTCAAGTGGTTTCTCGTGGGTTCATGTGCCATGTCTCAGATGATGATTATTACACCACATTTCAATCAAGCTTTGAAGCCTGAACAGTTTCCCTGAACTCTAGAAGCATCTAGAGGAGGACACCCGTTCACAGTGGCCTTGAAACTCACTGCAGCACTGAACTTCTATGCAACCGGTTCATTCCAGAGCTCAAGTGGGGACTTGTGTGGCGTTTCTCAAGCTACAGCCCACAACTGCAACCGTGAGCTCACAGATGCCCCGTATGCCCAGGTGTCAGATTTTATCAAGTTTGAGCTGGACCAGGCCCACCAAGATGCCCGGGCTACAGGATTCTCTGCCATCGCCGGGGTGCCCCAGGTCCAGTAGGAAATAGATGGCACGCATGTCACCTTGCACACACCAGGGCATCAGGGAGTGCCCTTCACTAACATGAAGGGGCTCCACTCCCTGAATTTTCAACCCGTGTGCAACCACTTAACCGGATTATGCACGCATGTGCCCTGCTTTCCAGGGAGCATGCATGATAGCTACATCCTGAGACACTTAATAATAATCTTTATTATTGTCACAAGTAGGCTTCCAATAACACTGCAATGAAGTTACTGTGAAAATCCTTGGAGTAAAACTTGGAGCTCTCCGGCATCTTCAAGGACCACCCCAGGGTGACGGGTTGATTCCCGAGGGATAAGGGGTACCCGCTGAAGTCCTGTCTGATGATACTGTTGCAGAGGCCGGAGACCAAGGCTGAGACCCAATATAACAAGGCCCATGCTGCCACCCATGCTGTCATTGAGGGGTGCATCGGACTGCTCAAAATGGGATTTTGATGTCTGGACCGCTCTGGTGGTGCATTGCAGTACAACCCCCAGAGGGTCTCCCATTGTGTGGTGGTGTGCTGTGCCCTCCTCCTCACCCGATTCCATTAGGACGAGGCTTTGTCCATCAGCTCACCCCATCTCCCTCAATCCCTCCTTCTCCCAATACCCCATGCCCGCATTTCCCTTCTTCCTACCCCAATACCTCCTTCCTCCAATTTCTCCAATCCCCCAATCCCTTCAGTCCCCCAAATCCCTCCTTTCCCCAATCTCCTCTCTGAACAATTCCCCTCCTTCCAACCCAATCCCTTAACTCAGCCATCGCTCCTTCCCTCCCAATCCTTCCACTCTCCCTAAATCCCTCCTTTCCCCAAATTCCGCCACCTTTCGATTCCCGACCTTCCCACCAAACCCCCCCTTCCCCCAATCCCAACTTCTCCCATCCCCCCAATTCCCTTCTCTCCCACCCATTTCACTCCTTCCTCCCCCTCTATTCCCGACCCTTCACACACCCTCACCCCCGCACCACATTCCCGACTACCTTGTTCCACCCTCCGTTTCACCCTCCAAGAGCATGTGTAACATCACCCCAGGGTGATGGGCCTGTGTTGGCACTGTCAACGGCTCAATATACAAGGCAGGAGAGTGATGATAACTCGCTGTGAAAGCTCTGGTGCTCCTCAGTTTATGCCAAAGTCTGACTCTCATCTTTCTGCTAATAGCATTAATATAAATACAGCATCACTAACCAGGAAATTAATGGTACTAAAGAGTGACAACTCCCCAGGACCTGAGGGTTTCCATCCGAGGATGTTAAATGAAGTAGGGGAGCACATTGTACATGCCCTAACTATAATGTTACAGATTTCCCGAGATTGAAGAGTAGTCCCTCTGGTTTGGAATATTGCACATTTCACTCCACGTTTTAAGAAGGGGGAAACCAGGAAATTACAGATCAATTAGCCGAAAGTCTGTGGTGGGGAAATTGCTGCAGTCTATAATCAGGGATGGGGTAACTGAACACCTTGAAAAATTTTGGTCGGATTGAGAGCAAGGATGAATTCATGAAAGGATCATGCCTGGCTAATCTTATTGAATTTTTTGAAGAGGTGACTTAATAGAACATTAAAGCGCAGTACGGGCCCTTCGGCCCTCGATGTTGCGCCAACCTGTGAAACCAATCTAAAGCCCATCTACACTATTCCCTCATCATCCATATGTTTATCCAATGACCATTTAAATGCCCTTAATGTTGGCGAGTCCACTACTGTTGCAGGCAGGACATTCCACGCCCTTATTACTCTCTGAGTAATGAACCTACCTCTGACATCTGTCCGATATCTATCTCCCCTCAATTTAAATCTATGTCCCCTCGTGCTAGCCATTACCATCCGAGGAAAAAGGATCTCACTGTCCACCCTATCCAATCCTCTGATCATCTTGTATGCCTCTATTAAGTCACCTCTTTACCTTCTTCTCTCTAACGAAAACAGCCTCAAGTCCCTCAGCCTTTCCTCATAAGATCTTCCCTCCATACCAGGCAACATCCTGGTAAATCTCCTCTGCACCCTTTCCAATGCGTCCACATCCTTCCTATAATGCGGCAACCAGAACTGCACGCAATACTCCAAATGCGGCCGCACCAGAGTTTTGTACAGCTGCAACATGACATCATGGCTCCGAAACTCAATCCCTCTACCAATAAAAGTTAACACACCGTACGCCTTCTTAAGTAGTGGACAGGGGAATATCTCTGGATGTATTTATGTAGACTTCCAGAAGGCATTTGATAAAGTCCCACATAAGAAACTGTTAACTAAGGTGGGAGCCCATGGAGTTGAGAGTGGGGATAATCGGTAATTACTCTAATTAGCAGGAGGTGACTAGCGGTGTACCACAGGGATCTGTGTTGAGGCTCACTTATCCACACTATTCATTAATGACTTGGATGATGGCATAGAAAGTCAAGTATCCAAATTGGCAGATGATACAAAGTTAGGTGGCATTCTAGACAGCCTAGATGTTCGTATAAAATTGCAAGGAGATATGAATAGACTAGATGGATGGGCAAAATTGTGGCAGGTGGAATTTAATATGTGGGGTTATCCATTTTGGACCAAAAAAGATAGAGCAGAGTACTTTCTAAATGGAAAGAGGTTAGGTACAGTGGATGTCCAAAGAGACTTGGGGATTCAGGTGCATAGCTCCTTCAGTGCAGAAAACAATTAAAAAGGCTAATGGAATGCTAGCCTTTATATCTAGAGGTTTGGAATATAAAGACACAGGGGTTATGCTGCAGCTATACTAAACCCTAATTCAACCCCATTTGGAGTACTGTGAGCAGTTCTGGGCACCACACCTTAGGAAGGATATTTTGGCCTTGGAGGGAGTGCAATCTTGGTTACAAAAATATACTTGCATTTCAGGGATTGAGGTTAAAGGAGAGATTACTCAAATTAGACCTATTTTCGCTAGAACTTTGAAAGTTAAGGGGTGATCCGATCAAAGTATTGAAGATAGTGACAGGGAAAGACAGGGTAGATAAAGACAAACTATTTCCACTTGTTGGAGATTCTAAAACGACGAGGCATAGTCTAGAAATTAGGGCTAGATCATTCAGGAGAGATGTTAGGAAGAACTTCTTCACTCAGAGGGTGATAGAGGTTAGGAACTCTTCCCCCACAAACAGCAGTTGAAGCTTGATCAGCTGTTAATTTTAAATCTGAGATAGATAGATTTTTGTGAAGCAAAAATATTAAAGGATATGGGCCCAAGACAGGTATATGGAGTTAGGTCACAGATCAGCCATGATGTAATTGAATGGGAAGACAGGCTGAAGGGGCTGAATGACCTACTCCTGTTCATATGACAGCACGCTCACACCCATCCTCTGAACTGGGCCTGCAGTTTGCCCTTGGACCACTGTGCGCAGAGGGGCGAGGGATGAGGGGGGGCGAAGGGCAACAGGAGCTGGGAGTGTGCGCAGGTCTGTTCTGAAGATTAATGTGACAGAGGCTTCACTTGTATCAGGTGTGACATCATTCAATTTTGAACATTTGACATTACCACTCCTCTGAGCTACAAATCGTGTCCCCCACACACCCCACTGCCCACCCAAAGATCCTCTCTCTTCTTGATCTTTCACGGTCTACTGCCACGTTTAGGTGTGGCCCCAGAATGCACATCTGAGGTGGAGGTAGCCTGCTTTCCGTACCCTGTGGCCTGTGATGCCCTTGGCAGATGTTCTCGAGGGCCTGGACCCTGGGAGGCTCTGGCAAACTTACTGATGTCACTGGCATCGGCGTGCGACCCTGTTCTGCCCGCTGCCCTTGAGATGCGCAAGTGTCAGGATGGGGGTGTTCGGAAGAACTGGAGACTGCCGTTGTCTCCCGGGTGACAGGCACCATGTTGGTCTCCAGTGCTTCCTCTTCCCTGATGGTGCGTGTAGGGACCTGGGGGTCTTCATGGGTGAGAGAGGCAACTGGAGTGAGCTCCAGAGGCCTCTGGGTCATCTGTCTCTGCCAGTCCTGGTGGCTTCCCATTGTCTGTACCATGGTGTCAAAGCCCTCAGCAATGGTCCTCAGTGATTGGACCATGCTCTGCAGTGCCTTGGCAATATCCACCTACATCTGGGACATGTCTCTCAACGACTGGGACATGAAGTTGACGCCCTCAGCCATGGTCATCACAGACTGAGCCATGCTTTGGGCAACACTACTCAAGACATGGGCATCGGAGCTCTAGGCTTTCCACTGCGGCCGCCAGCCTAGAAGTGTTGGCTTTGGTGCCATGCATTGTCAGCATCATTTCCAGGGCCCGTAGCGTTTGGAACTCCTCGAATCGGCTACTGGAATGTCGCTGACATCCCCTCTTGAATCTGTCAGCTGTGTCCTATCATCTGCATCAGCTCAGGGAGAACATTGTCCAGAGGCTCGGATCTGACTCAGCCCCAGCTGAGTCCTGTGATCCAGCTGACCTCCGACTGCTGACTCCCTTGTATGTTCCTGCCTCCACCTGATGTCCATCAGCAACTGTGTGGTGCTCACCAGATTGTGCCCCAGAAACCTGTCAACTAAACTTGGCGACAGGCAGCACGATAGCACAAGTGGATAGCACTGTGGCTTCACAGCGCCAGGGTCCCAGGTTCGATTCCCCGCTGGGTCACTGTCTGTGCGGAGTCTGCACGTTCTCCCCGTGTCTGCGTGGGTTTCCTCCGGGTGCTCCGGTTTCCTCCCACAGTCCAAAGACGTGCAGGTTAGGCGAATTGGCCATGATAAATTGCCCTTAGTGACCAAAAAGGCTAGGAGGCGTTATTGGGTTACGGGGATAGGGTGGAAGTGAGGGCTTAAGTGAGTCGGTGCAGACTCGATGGGCCGAATGGCCTCCTTCTGCACCATATGTTCTATGTTCTAATGTGGCTTACCGAGGTGCATGTTCCTGCACTGGTGGAATGAGCGGGTAATAGCTGTAACACCTCGATGGTGGTCTCCTCGGAGCTTTCCTCCGAGTTGGTCTCTTGGGTGTCTGGAGAATGACTCCGGATGGCCTGGCCCCATCAGATGGAGATCCTGCAAGACAATGGACATGTGGTCAGAGCGAGGGAAGGATCATTTTGTCTGACATGAACTCACTTGAGACAAGTCATCTGGGAGAGAGGGGAGTGGATCCTCACTTCTGCAGCACAGGCCAACCTCACTGTTGGTGATTGTTCTCTCCATGGTCAAACCCCCAATTTCCATGGCCCATTCCTCATAGGGGGTATAGACTTGGATTTCTGATAGTCTGCCCCACCTTGGCCCTTATTATGGGCTATCTTCTTCTGCGGGGACAAAATGAGGGCATTATGGGCCGCTCACTTGATGGGTCAGGGAGAGTCTATAGCAGGTGGCATGTGTGGTCACCCTAACTGGACATGAAGAGGTTATGCTGGCAGTTGTCAGTGGGTTAAGAGGAGTAAGCACAAGATCGGATGTGTGGAGGGTGCGGTGTGTCAGCCAGTGATTTGTGGGAGTGGGCAGGGGACGGGGGTTGGGTTGGGAATTTGAGGGGTGGTAGGCAGAACTTATGCCAGGAGAGAGCTCGTAACTTACCCTTACAGCGCAGTGGAGGTCATTGGTCTTTCAACATTGTACAGCGGTCCTCCTGGTCATGCTGCCCACACTGACAGCTGCTCCCACTGCCTTCCAGGCGGCATTGCTGACCCAGCTGCTGGTCCTCCGACCCCCTCAGGGGAATAAGAATGTCCCATTTGCATCAACAGTGTCGAGAAGCCTGGCCAGGTTGGCATACCCAAAGCGAGGAGCAGGTCTCTGCGCAGCCATGCTTGTACGTTGATTGGGAGTTAGTTGTGAACGAGCGTTTAAATGTCGTTCCCCCCTGTGGAGGAGACGCTGAGGCGCGGGTCTGGTGAATCAGATGGTGAGACAGCCAGTAATGGTGAGAAGCTCATGGGGACGAAGTACCGTTAAATACAGACCGCGATCTTGCCAAAGCGGCCGTTGAGAAACACCCTACCAAACGTGCCCAAAATCGCACTTGGAAACCTTTCTGTTAAATCGCACCCTCAGTGTCTGAACTGTGCTGAATTTGGCTCAAATTACAAATTTTGTCGCGGAAGGTAGTGAGCATCTCCAGAACGATATGAATACATAATTCAGAATAGCATTTTGGCTGGAGCAGGCAGGAATCACTTGGTTAAAGTTCGCTTCATTACCAAATATTTATTAACCTACCAGCAATAGTTATAAAGTTCTAATGAAGTGAGGAAAAGAAAAGCAAATATAGGCAGCAGTCTTTACATTGTTGCTGAGCACTTGCACAACTATTTGTAGTAATTAGATTTGACTTATACTCTGTATCAGCACTGATAACCAAGTTGGCCAGGCTACCTGTTAACAGCCATAAAATATCAGGAAAGGCAAACCGACTTCTGCCCTTACAAGTTGTTGGTACATCTATTCAATCGGCACTGACTTCTTTCCTATTTTTTATCTCCTGGATTTTAATGGAATGCAAAATGCTCAGGAATGATCGGCCCAGTCTTGACATATAAACCCTTGAGCTGTTGAATGTAGACAGCCTAAGTCAAATTGGCCTGCCATTTCCTTTCACCAAAAAGCAGCTGGTGTTTCTATTCCGTGCTTTCATTGGTGGGAATCCATATGTAATTTCTTTTTTTTAAATTGAGTCCAGTCACTTGAACAAATCTATAGTAGGTGCATATCACGACTATAGCATCCCTCAATGAGCTTCAAAGGACAAAACTATCTATTACAGATAGCAAATCAGCCTGCACATATAGCATTCCACAGTGGGAAATAAAAATCCCTTTTGACAGTTGCAGTCTGTCGTCAAGACAAAAATATCTGGTGGACAGAGTGATGATATTGTGACAAATAAAGTGCATCAGATCACAGTAAATTGCAAATTCCCAATTGCCTGCATTATTTTTGACAGTCAATTGCCATTTTAAAAGTCCTTGTTTACTGCATTTTTGTCTTCGATGTTATAGATGTTATCATTGTATAATTGCAGCACACCAACACGTGAAAATCTCTGTCATCTAAGGTGCAGCATTCACCATGATTGCTTCAAATGAGATCTGTGCATGTGCACAGAAACAGCAGCAAATTAAACAATGTTGGCGTGGCATGTGACGCAGTGGTTAGCACTGGGACTGCGGCGCCGAGGACCCGGGTTTGACACCCGGCCCTGGGTCACTGTCCGTGTGGAGTTTGCACATTCTCCCCATGTCTGCATGGGTTTCACCCTCACAACCCAAAGATGTGTAGGTTAGATGGATTGGCCACACTAAATTGCCCCTAAAATTGGGGAAAAAATAATTGAATACTCTTTAAAAAAAAAAAATTTTTTTTTAATTAAACCATGCTGCCACACATATAAGACAATGGAACATCACAAACACAAATAAACATAAATCGTGAAGGTGAATACTAATATTCAAGGTATTAAAGGACAGAAAGAAATATCCACCGTTAAAAGGTGACTGCAAAAAATAAAATCATGCATTTCAACTGGGATTTAAAGAGTGCAAACCAATTTCACATTTCCAATAGCAACAGGTTAGCAGCCATCCCTGTCCCAGAAAATGACAAATGAATGCTGCTTAATATTTTGCTCGAACGGTTTCCTTCTTCCACAGAACCATTTGCAGTGCGGTAATGAGAGGAACGGTGCTGTAAAGAATGCAGTTTTGTATGGATGACAACCTTTCTTGGGCAAAGGATTTGATACATACATTGTTTATCTGATGTGCACACAGTGGTTAAAATGATTAATTGAGCCTATTACATGTTAGTCATACGTGGTTAGGCTAAGAAGGAAATACTATTTCTTACCAGTGATTCATTGCATACACAGAATAGTATGACATGTTCAAAAGAAAAGCTGGCCGGCTAAAAATAGCATTTCATAAATCACCCCATGAGCTAATTTTACATTTTCCACTGCCCTCCCCCAATATTTTCAGATATTTTCGCAATTACCATAAAAGCTACATAATTTTACAAATAACCCATATGCTTCTCTTGCCATATGTTGGCTCCTTTCTCGATAATCTGTTGCTTGAGGCATCGCCCGTCGTCCATGCTTCTTATCTTATTTTTTACTTCAGTTCTTTCCTTTTGACCCAATTTTCTGAAAGATACTGTCAGCAATCAACTCGCACGGTACATGGTTTTGACTGATTATCTTATGTCATGAGGATCCCATTTGTTCTGGTGCACTCTGTTACGCTGCAACAAACTTCCAGTTTAACACTGACAATAACTGCAGATAAATAGCTAATATTCTTCATGCAAACATTTGTAAACTTGTGCAGAGGTAAAGAAACAAATTATACGCCTGACGACTTTGACCCATCTGGGATACTAAATGCCATTGTCAAGTCTTCAGTATATTAATGTTTCACTTTATTTTAATCCCAAACAAAACTATAACTAGTTTTAACTATATCAATTTTGAGTGCCCAGATCGGGTGCCAATAGGATAAGAACAACCTCAAAAAGGAATCAGTCACCTAATGGATCCCTAACTCTGATTTGCAGACAGCTCCATTTAAAAGGGACCAACTGCTGAGTGTCCAGTTGGAAAACCACTTCATGTATGAAAATGGAAGTCTTACAATGCAAATACTTTTCTCATTAGCATTTTAAGGAGAAACTGTTTTCAGCCTGCGTAGTGCTGGAAGAGACGCACTGAAGCTACATTCGGAATTATTTTTATGACACCAGACAAGCCGGCATGTTTCCTCCGGGGCCACAAAAATAATTTGGGTTGTTGCTGCCCTGGGACCTGATCGTGGCAACCCTCCAACAAATACCCCACACCACAGTCTACCATATAAATCACCCTGCTTCCCCAAATGCCACACAAAAAACAATATGCTAAATTACAATGTTCCCTGAACAAACAATAAGCCTTGGCCCACACAAATGTTGCTGTGTTACTGGAAGGGCTAAGTAATTTATTGACCTGGATTTTGCTCTCCTAAGAGCCAGTGTGGGTGACGGCACGGTGACACAGTGGTTAGCACTGCTGCCTCACAGCGCCAGGGACCTGGGTTCAATTCCAGCTTTGAGTGACTGTGTGGAGTTTGCACTTTCTCCCTGTGTCTGTGTGGGTTTCCTCCGGGTGCTTCAGTTTCCTCCCACACTTCAAAGTGCAGGTTAGGCGAATTGGCCATGCTAAATTGCCCCTTAGCGTCCAAGGATGTGCAGGTTAGGTGGATTGGCCATGCTAAACTGCCCCTTGGTGTCCAAGGATGTGTGGGTTAGGTAGGGGTTACAGGGATAGAGGAGTGGGCCTGGGTAGAGTCCTCTTTGAGAGGATCAGTGTTGATTCAATGGGCCAAATAGCCTCCTTTTGCACTGTAGGAATCCTATGGTTCTACTAGCAGGGAGGCTGTCCATATTCATGGTCATTAGTGGAAAAATCTGACAGTGACTTCTGGCATCCACATTTATGCAGTTAAATTAGGAAGACAGGTGTATGTTATCAGCAATATCCTATTCCACCAAAGGATGTACCGATGAAGTATGCACAGAAATTACCATTTGGGCATGACCGAAGGCTAATTGCTACTTTTATTGCATGATGAAAATCTTAAACTTGCTTACTCAGCACTGAGCTCCCATTAATGTACTAAGTCATAGCTATTGCTAAACAACATCTCTGACCCTGAAAAAATAGATTTATCAGTGCAGAATCTCATTCCCGGAGAAGAAAATTAATGTTGAAGTTGGGTGATTTGCGGTAGCCATTTAACAAGTAACTGGAGGAAGAGACTCCACAAATATTCCCATTCCCATGGGGGAGACCGGCAGATCAGTGTAAGAAACAGGGATGAAGTATAGGCAACCATCTTCAGATGGACGTGCTGAGAGGATGATACATCTAAGCCTCCTCCTCAAGCCAATTTGATTCACTCCATGAGATATCAAGAAATGGCTGAAGGCACTGGATACTGCAAAGGTTATGTGCCCTGACAAGATTCCGGCAATTTATCAAAGACTTGTGCTTCAGGACTAGCTGCATCAAAAATCAAACTGTTCCAGTACAGCTATACCACTGGCATCTACCTGGCAATGTGGAAAGTTGCCCCAGTATGTCCTGTCCACAAAAAGCAGAACAAATCCAATCTGACGAATAACTGTTCCAGCAATCTACTCTTGATCATCAATAAAGTGATGGAACAGGTCAGTGACAGTATTATTAAGCAGCACTTAATCAGAAATAATCTGCTCATTGATGCTCATTTTGGGTTCCACAAGGGTGACTCAGCTCTTGACATCATTCCAGTCTTGGTTCAAGAGCTGAACTCCAGAGGTGAGAGTGACTGCCCTTAATATCAAGTCAGCATTGGACCGAGAATGGCATCAAGGAGCCCTGGCAAAAATGGAGTCGGGGGAAACTCTCCACTGGTTGGAGTCATAACTACCCCAAAGAAAGATAGTTGTGGTTGTGGCTGGTGGAAGCCAATTATCTCAGTCCCAGGGCACCACTGGAGTTCCTCGGTCTTAGGCACAACCATCTTCAGCTGCTTCATCAATCCTTCCATCATAAGGTCAGAAGTGGGGATGTTTGCTGACGATTGTACAATGTACAGCACCATTTGTGACTCCTCAGATACGAAAACAGTCTATGTCCAAATTCAGCAAGACCTGGACAATATCCATGCTTGGGCTGATTAGTGGCAATATTATGATCCAAGACCAGACCCCAACAGTGGCTAGGATGCTGGACAAAAACCCCAATATTTTAGTTTATTTGTAAGACTGTGCGGGAAGAATAACTCGTTCCATTAATGATTGAATGAAGAAATAATTTTGTATTTTTAAAACAAAACTTTATTATGGATACAATATTAAACTTTTTAACTTGACACCCAAAAAGAACAGCTAACAATTACCCCTTAAACACTACTACTTAATTTCCCATTTCCAATAAGAGAAGAAACTTACAGCTCTCAATTTATCTTACAGAGGGAGAATTCTGGACTCAGTATCAAGCAGATCAGAATTCAACTCCTCTTCCAAGGTCTTCTTCAAAAGCGGCCTCTCTAAAGCTTTTCAAAATGTCTCTCTGCATTCCTTGGCTCCACCAGGTAATGACATCATCTCCCCAAGCTGAAAAATATCTCTGCAGGCTGCAAAGCACATTAACTCCCCAGAAACTTTCCCAGTCAAACCACAGTCCATTAGCACTGACTGAAAAATATATTCTTTTGTCAATCTCACCTTCTGACTGCTAAAAGCACCCAGGCTCTGCAAAGCAGAATTATTTATAAAAAAACATGACCACTATGCCAAACACATCCTAACCGCAGGCTTTTAACCCTTGAATTTCCCAATACATAGACTCTAATATTCCGGGCTGCACGGTGGCACAGTGCTTAGCTCTGCTTCCTTACGGTGCCGAGGTCCCAGATTCGATCCCGGCCATGGGTCACTGTTCATGTGGAGTTTGCACATTCTCCCTGTGTTTGCATGGGTCTCACCCCCACAACCCAAACGGATATGCAGGGTAGGTGAATTAGCCACACAAAATTGCCCCTTAATTGGAAAAAAAGGATTGGGTACTCGATATTTATTTTAAAAGAATCCTATATTCCAAACGTCTTTCAGTCATCTCAGCAAATTACATTCATGCTCCACAGTGCCAAGCATTGACCATCTTGAACAAGGGCAAATCTAACAATCTTCCACTGTGAACATCCTGGAGATTACCATTGGCCAGAAACCGAACGAGACCAACCGTGCAAATGTTGTGCGTACAAGAGCAGGTCAGAGACTGGGAATCCTGCAGTGAGCAATCCACCTCCTGACTCTCCAAAGCCTGTCCACTATCTACAGGGGACAAGTCATGAGTGTGAAAGTACACTCTCCACTTCTCTAGGTGAATACAGCTCCAAACCTACTCAGGAAGCTTGACATCATCCAGGACAAAGCAGCCTGCTAGATTGGCACCTCATCCACCACCTTTAAAGTTGCCTCCCTCCACCACTGATACACAGTGGTACCTGTCGTGTTGTTCACCCTGGGGTAACACGGATTGCACACAATGCAATTAACTGATCAAGTATACACCAAACGAAGGCGTTGGTTCAATATGAGATATATTGAACTCCAGTAACGAAACATTCAGTTGCCTGTCGGTTCACTCTCTACTACCCTAAGTAAACTAAAGTTGACTCTCTAGACCAGCCTAGCTCTGATCCACATGTAGGAGGTGTTGAATGATTTGTACACCCTGACTATCACTATAGCTATCACCAGTGAAAAGAGGCAGAGTGCTGATGCCTTTTGTGCTTTATAAGTGTACGCCACCCTCTGGTGTCTGTCTTGTGATTCGTCATGTTCTGTTCTGTATATTGATTGGCTCACCTGGGTGTCTGTCACTGCCTGCTTTTACCTCATGATGTGCATGGGTGCATATTATGACAGTAGCAGTGTGTACCATTTACAAGTTGCATTGCAGCAGCTCTCCAAGCTCTTTTGTCAGCAACTTCCAAACACACAGCTTGTACCGCCAAGAAGGCCCAGGCAGTGATGTCTACATGCATCTGCCGAAATAATTTATTTTCATTCTTTAAAAATGATAATTTTTGGAAACTTTTGTTCTTTTTAAATTTCTCTCTTGATCTCAATTCTCTGCACTGCTCTCCCCACCATCTCTTCTTGCTTAGCCAATCTCTCTATTTATGTCATTTTTTAGTTTTCTATATATTTATTTATCTTCATTAATGTTTTTGTTCTTCTACTTCATTCTCACATCCATTTTCTTCAGCATTTCTTCTGAGATTGATGGCTTTCTGACTCTTTTCCTCCAACCATACCAATATTCTCTTTAGCAGTTTCTAAGTTGGCACTATCCCACTGAGTTTGGCAATTGCTTTCTGAACTGTTGTTTGTCTCTATATTTTCTCAGCTGCTTCGTAAAACTTAACCCCACCAGAGCCTTACACCTTCTCTCTATCCCACTGAACAATTGGATTTCCCTTCTCGATTCTCTTCAGCTAAGTTTTCACTTTCATAGCAACTGGCATATGACTTGGGTCTGGGTCTGTAGCTGCATAGGCACAGGGATTTTTTATGCTGTGAAAATTAAGGAATTGACTGGAGTAAGCAGAGGTACGTAAGCAGAAAGAACAATTGATCGTTGAGCTGCTTACACCACTTATGAGCTTGAGAATGTGAGGAATAGGTGGAGAGAGTGCACCAAGTACTTTTATGACAAAGGCGGCAAGTCAACAAAACTAGAATCAGAGAAAGAAGAAGAATTTCCCAGAATGTTTTAAGACCTGGAGCAGGATTCTCCGTCCCGTCGCACCAATTTTCCGGTGCGGCGCGCCCCTGTCGACGGCAGGATTCTCCGTCTCGCCAGCCAGCCAATGGGGGTTCCCATTGTGGGCACCTCCACGCAGTCAGGAAATCCCCGGGCGTGGGTGCGCTGCCGGCGCAACAGAGAATCCCGACAGTGGAGAATCCAACCCCTGATCTTCTGGAATGTGAGATATTTGGAGCAATGAAAGAACTGAAGCTGGGAAGGATGTGACGAAAACCCTGCTGAAATTATAAAAAGGACTTAGAAAGAAAGCAACAAGAGAATTGATTAATTTGTATAAGGAGATGGCGACCGAGGGAGAATGGCCAGAAGACATCTTGTGGAATGCAATCATCCCATTGGAAATGAAGGCAAATATCTCAAAATTTGAAGAGTATCTTGTTCGGAAAACAAAGGTCATTTTAAGAGATTCATATCTGTATTGGTTAACATTAGAAATAAGGTATGGTTTTATGTGTGTTTAATTTAATGTTTCTGTGCCTGAAAAGGTAAAACCTATAGTTAGATTCATGCTGAGCAAAGATGTTTGCATGTGTGGGGTTTGGTTAAGTTTGAACTGTGTTTCTATTGTGCTTAAAAATGGCTCCAGCATGAAGAGTAAATAAAAAGGCTGCAGAGATATGTGGTGTCGCAACTAGGGCCTTGTAAGGTAATGAAGTTTCAAGTTTTAGTTGAATTTGTGGGTAGTTGGAGACAGGACATTGGGGTGTGAACAGCTCTCAAATCTGCTCGGAGAAGCTGGACAGGACAAGAGAGTTGTAAAGATGCAAGCCTCCTCAGAAACGAGATAAAATCCAGATAACCAGGGAATTTGGACAAAATGAACATTTAAGACAGATGGGTTTCTCCATCTGCCGCATCAGATTTCTGGTGCGGCATGCCATCAGGATTCTCCATTTCACCGGCTGGTCAATGCTGTTTCCCATTGTGCGGCAGCCCCATGCCGTTGGGAAACCCCCGGCTGCCCGCAAAATGGAGAATCCTGACAGCGGAGAATTCAGCCCCAGAAGTTAAGAGAACAGAAACCAAGGTATTGTTCAGAAGAATTCAACGAAGAATAATCAAATTGTTCTGTGTGAAAGAGACAATTGTACTAAGTAGATTTAAAGTAGGACAGCAGACTTCAGAGGTAGATGAAATGTTTGCTATAATTTTAATACAGACTAGAAATCGAGAATTAAAGCAATTGTGAGCAGTTTACACAGCAGTCTGAACAAAGAAATCCAAAAAGGGATGGTGTAAAATCCTGGACTGGATTCGGTGTTAAAAGTGGAGTGGAAGCTTTGTTTAAAAGTGCCATTTGGAAAACTGGCCTGGAATTCGGTATGCAAACCACTAAGGGAAAGTGTACTTTTGAGAGAAGATTTTGAAGTGTTTTTTGGGGAGTGGATTTGGAAACGTTCCTGTGACAATCACCTGGGTGGATTCTGAGGAGACATCCATAAACATTCACTTGAGGTTCAGAGTGGAAAGTGCATTTGCCCACAGTTATCTTGTGTGCTTGAAAGGGAATTTGTGTTAATGTAACCATTGGAGATTATAATCCATGTAAATCCTAAAACCTATGTGTAGTTGTTAAATTATGGGTGGAGTAAAGGAGTTTTGTATAATAATAGAATTTTTCATGTTTGATAAAAGTTTTTTTCCTTGTTGTCAAAGCTAATCAGTGGTCCTGTGACTCTGTGCCTCCACATTTTATGAAAAAAGGTAAAAGTTACTGTAATTTGAGCCAGGGTTTCATTCTGGGATCTTCCTGTCCAGTTATAACATCAACTGGGATCGTAACATGAAATGAAAATGAAAATGAAAATCGCTTATTGTCACAAGTAGGCTTCAAATGAAGTTACTGTGAAAAGCCCCTAGTCGCCACATTCCGGCACCTGTTCGGGGAGGCTGTTAAGGGAACATTACGAGATGCATTACATGCATCCAAAGTAATGTTGAAAATCCTAGCAAATAGATTGGAAGCGAAAGCAAGCCATTGCTTCAGCTGTGATCAATTCAGCTATAGGAACAGATATGGAACTAGGGAGGCTATAGTCGTGATGAGAGGTAAAAGAGAGAAGCATAGAATACCAGCAAGAAGTGTTCACTTCTTTTGTGGATTTTGAAAAGGCTTTTTGACCAGGGAACTAGTAAATGTTGATAAACGTGCTGGGAGTGATCAGAGATGATAGGAGATAAAAGAATGATTGTTGCTCTGTACATGGTACAGACTGCTACAATCAGGACAGTACTTGATGGAACTGAACCGAATTGGCCGAGGAATAATACAAGGCTGCATGCTATCACCATCAGTCCTTAACACCTATGTGAAAGTCATAATAAAAGAAGCATGAAATGAAATACAGAAAGGTGCCAAAGTAGGAGGTTAATTGGTTAGATTTTCTTACGACCACACCCATGTATCTAGCCCAGCATAAAATCTATAGAAGGTAATGAGTGAAGTGATGAAAGCTAATGGAATAAAAATTAATGCAAAAACAATGAAAGTTATGAAAATTGATTGAAACAATGGTGAGAAAGTTTAGGTCAACATCTGCAACTGGTCTCTTTAAGTACCTAGGAAACATTTGGGAAGATAGTTATTGCCTGAGAAAATCAGAGTTGGAATAGTAATGGTAAAGGTTACATTCTCCAAATTAAGAATTGCTCTACATAAGAAAGAGTAGAGACCTTAAGAATATAATTATCAAGATTATAATTTGGGGTGTCTTGTTGTACGGGGGGCTGAAATGCAGGCCTTCAGAAAGCAGACATCTAAAGGCCTGAAAATTGTGAAATGTGCTGGTGGAGCAGGAGGGAGTGGGTCAGTGGTGGGACAATACAAGAGCGATTAAAATGTTTTCAGCATAATGGAGGAGGAAAGATCGTTAGTGAGTATCATCAACAAAAGGCAACATCGTTGGATTGGAAATATTCTAAGGCATGAGAACCTGCTGAAGAACATGATTGAACGAAGATCAGCTGGTGTTAGGAGGTGAAGAGGGAGAAAAGGAAAGATGATGTTCAACAACATGGAACTGAAAATGGGAGGCTCCTATGAGTAACTGGAGAGGAAAGCACAATACTGTGAGGGGTGGAGAAATGAGAAGTGGAATTGCCGTTAGGCAAATCATTTCTGTTAATTATTCTCATGTCTTTATCACAATCTTTATTTTGCTTTCCGTACAATGATTTAAATGTAATTTACATTTTACTTCCCGCTTTGTTATCGGAGAGGATTCTTCAATCTGATTGGAGGAACAGCCTTCCTTCTGCTCACAGAAGCTACAGATGCCAAGTAGAAGACAACAAATTCAAACTGACGGCAACAAAAATGATGCTCTAAAGTGTTCAAAAGCTTTGAGGGAAGCTCTTTTCAAACTGAATGATGAGCACTATTCCTTTGCCGCTTACCACAAAATCCAGGCCAATGTCAAATATGAAAACACGTCACACCATTGTGGGAATCAGCTTAGCGGGTTCCTCGCCTGACAGAAGTGGGTGTTCCGGATCAAGGATAACATTTTGCAGAAAAGTGTTGGGAGAGACAGATTTACAAGTGGAAACAAAAATTCAACACATCAGGAGATGGAGAAGATAGGAAATTGGAATTTGGTATAAAATAGACTAAAGACAGCAAATGCTGATGACTGAGAGTGTGTGGTGGGCGGAGCTTGGGAGGTCACCTCAGAGGGAATAAAAAAGCTGAGCACAAAGGTGAGAAAGGAATGGACTGGCATATCAGTTGTCCTGCGGCGAGGTGTGGTAGGGGTGGGCAATGATTCAGGTGCCCTCTGAGATATCTGCGCTTCTCCAATTGTCATCTCTTGTACATCCTCAATTTTCATTGCTCCACCATTGGTGGCCATTCTTTCAGCTGCCTAAACCCTGACTCTGGAGTTCCATTTCCTAACTTCTCCACCTCTAGTCTCCCTCCCCTCCTTTAAGATAATCCTTACAGTCTACTTCTTACACAAAGCTTTTCATCATCTGCCCTTACATCTCCTTCTGTGGCTCTGAATTAAGAAAAGTTTGATAATGTTTTTATGAAGTACTTTGGGATGTTTCATTATGTTAAAGGTACTATATAAATTGAAACTGTTGTTGTTTGTTGTTTGTGCAGGTTTAGTTATATCAACATAGCATTTGAAGTTCAGCTGAAGGATCAGTTGAACATAAATGTTGGGCGGAATTCAACCAAACAATTTATGTGGCCTGGTTTCGATGGCCTTGCCCACCCGGCGGCCGAAGGTTCCCACCCGAGGTCAATGGACTTTTACATGGTCCCCGTCCGGTCCCACCTGTGATGATCTTGCGGCAGGCGCGGCCAAAGAATCCAGCCCTAAGTGTCATTTTGGGCGAGTTTAAATTTGGATTTGTTTAATGTCACGTGTACAGTGAAAAGTATTGTTCTGCGTACAGTCCAGGCAGATCATTCCATACATGAAAAGAAAATACATCGGGCAAACATAAAATACACAACGTAAATACATAGACACAGGCATCGGGTGAAGCATACAGGAGTGTATTTATACCCAGTGGAGAAGGTGTGTGAAGAGATCAGATCAGTCCATTAGAGAGTGATTCAGGAGTCTGGTAACAGCGGGGAAGAAGCTGTTTTTGAATCTGTTCGTGCGTGTTCTCAGACCTTTGTACTCCTGCCCGATGGAAGAGGTTGGAAGTGAGAATAACCCGGGTGGGAGCGGTCTTTAATTATGCTGCCCACTTTCCCAAGGCAGTGGGAGGTGCAGACAGAGTCAATGGATGGGGGGTGGGTTCGTTTGCAGGGTGTTTCCGCTGGCTTTTTGGGTGAGACCCACACTGGTATTTACCCACACTTAGTCATTTTTGGGCCTTGGGAGGGGTTTCTCCATGGTCCAGCGTGTGCAATTTTCATTATCGGGGAGCTGAACTCGCCAGCGAGACCAGCTCTTCGGAGATTGGGCCGCCATTTTGAACAGGTGTCCGATCTCTGAGTGAGCTTGAGGGTCCCCCAAACCTCCCATACACAGACAAATCCCCCGTCCCCCCCCATACACAGGGGTATTACCACCCCCCAAGTGAGGACAACCCGCTATGGAGTTACTGAGATCCCCTCCCTTTTTCAGGCCTCCTTACCGTCCCTTAGAGCCCCCCCTTTCAGGACCCCCACCATTTACCACCAACTGTAATGAGGCCCCTTCGTATCCGCTCTTCGCAACACCCCCCCCCCCACCCTTTATCCACTCCTCATCCTCCCTTTCATGGGCATGTGCACCCTCAGGCCCCGACTTTTAGCACTGCTACCCTGGCAAAGCCACCTTGGCACCCTCACAGTGCCCCTGCCAGCCTGGCAATGCCACCCTGGAACCCTGGCAGTGTCAGGGTGACAGTGCCAAGGTGCCAGTGGTAGTTACAGGGTGCCACCCTACCCAGTCCTTGACCATCCAGGGGTCTCCAAAAGCTTGGGAGTCCCCTAAGGTCCACGTTCATGTGGACCAGTACTAAACGAAACCCTGGTGAGAATTCCCAGACGAGGCCGTTAGGTCCTGGGAGCCGGTAGAATCCAGCAATGCATATTTAAATGAGCCTCCTGGCTCATTTAAATATGCACATCTGGATCTCACCCAGCGAGGTCCAGATCCAGATTGCGACACGGGTTCAGTTGAATCCCGCAAGATGTTTCAAGTGTCACAAACCTCGCGAGAGGCCTCGCCCCGACACCAAGTCAGGCGCGACGAGGCTGTTACATTATGCCGGTTGTGCTCCACTACTTGCAGTTTCAGCAAACAGGCGTGGAGGAGAAAGTATTACATGTTACATACAATAAAAGTCTACAGCACAGAAATGGGTCAGCCGAAACAACTTGCCTCCACCTACATTTATGCTCCACACATATTGGGGACAAGAAAACAGAGTTCCTTGTGACAGCTGAACATAATAAATGATTGTCAGTGTTTAGCTGGAAGAAGGTCTGAATCAAACAGCAACAAAATGATATACTGTGCAAAGAACAATCAATATTTAGCATGCTCTTTGTGAATTATCTACTTACAGTACCTGTGTGTGATTGGACAAAATACTATGCTGCTGTATTCATCTAAAAAAAACACAATCTGAAAAAAAATAAACTCACCCCAATTAGTGTACCTGTATTCTTTGAAGAATTTTGTGCAGGAGTATGCTTTTTCTTCTTTTCCATTCTCTGGTCTATTATCGGAAAACAATATGAGTAGGAGAAGCAAAGCTCTGTTGGTTTATAAAGGTTGCATGGAAATAGGTCTCTGAATTTACTGCACAAAATGTCTGAGAAACTCAAAGGGAATAATTGTTGGAGTACAAACACTACTGTTAATTTTTGTGAACCAGGCCTAATTTGCATTGTTCAGATTAATTGGAAACTAGAATTTTTCCGAATGTATTGAAAAACCCCTCAAAATAAACATTAGAAGACAAGATATCAACTACAAATTGTCAAATAAAGAGGTCTTACTTTCAACCAGGTCTTCAAGAATTGCTCTTTTTCAAGTGGATATTGTTAACATGAGGGTGAATCACCCTAAGCTATTTTCACATGCTTCATGAAGTTACAGAGACATGGGAACAGGTTCTCTATCTACCCGAATGACAGTAGAAAGGCACTGGGGCATATGTAAGATAACATTAAAAGTGTGTATTGAAACAAGATCAGCACATTCTTATTTTCCTCACATAAGAGTTTACCCAGCAATTGTCCGAAGTGTTAACTTCCTCTGGACAATTGCGCTGTGCTGTGAACCATCCAACAAAGTGATTTAAATTCCTAACTTCGGGTGGTTCTGCCCCCATAGTTACTCTGAAAGGGTTAGAAGAGAAAAAAGTACTTTTAACTTCAGAGTAACTGTTTTAAAGATTCAGACTGAGCCTCGCCATTTTGGCCGAGCCACATACCCGACAAAAGGAGACACTCACCCCACCCCCTCACCGTGACCCCAGTCCGACCACCCTCCGATATGATCCTGGCCTGACCCAATACTGGACACCCTCATCGCCTGTCTGACCCTTGCGTGACCAGATACCAGGCACTACCCCACCCTCTCCTCCCAGTGTGATCCAGCCTCACTCCGTCCCGCTCCACCCCACCTCCTCATTCAACTCCATCCCCCCAGGCTGCTGTCTGAACCTCCACCCTCACCCCCACTTACCTGCTCCCTTTCAATAGTCCCTTTAAGCATCTGCTTTATGGCAGCTCATGCCGTAAAAAGCTGTGTGTCCTCTTTCTTGCCCTTCATTTACACAACGCTACTGTCCCAGCCTGCGTAAGGAAGTAGGGTGAGAAACGGGCTTTGCAATTACAACAAAGGTAAGTTCCTCCGGATTGGCAATCCGCCGGTGATTACCGGTCCGACAAATTCACTATAGGAGAAATGAAATTTGTGAGTAGGATAATCCATTTGGTGATGGACAAATCAGCATTGATTTCTCTACTGTCTCAGAGGGGAGCAATGGCCTTGCTGATGTGTCTCAATTTTGGCTCTCACTTAGTGTATGATGTACAAAACTATGACTAAATTGTGACCAATAATGTAACAGATGAAAATTGATTAAATTCATTCATTATCTACTCTCTATTCAAATTATTGAAGCAGTGCAAAATTGTTACACTATTCCAACAAGATATATTTGAAAGTCTTATCTGCACCTGATGCAAAATCCACCATGCTGATTATGTATCCGAATATAATAGATACTCAATTAACAAGCAGAAGATTAATCGCACACTGTAGACATGTTTAATTGAACGTGGCTTCTTCCTCCAACTTGTAAAATCAGAGGCATCCGGAAAACGTCTTCACACCTTTGGAACTGAAATAGGTAGGAGACATTCTGGGGCATCCCAATGCCACAGTGGCCAGCACTGCAGACTCACAACGTCAGGAACTCGGGTTCAATTCCAACCTTTTGTGGCGGTCTGCCGGATTTGCACATTCTCCCTGTGTCCGTGTGGGTTTCATCCGGGTGTTTGGGTTTTCTCCCACAGTCCAATGATGTGCAGGTTAGGTGGATTGGCCATTCTAAATTGTCCTTTAGTATCCAATGTTAGTTGGGGTCATGGGGTTACGGAGATATGGCGGGGGAGAAGGGCGGTGTAGACTCGATGGGCCGAATGGCCTTCTTCAGCGCTGTAGGAATTTTATGATTCCATGATTCTGATGTGATGCTTTACTCTGCACGGTAGTGTAAAATAGATAATATTAATTCATACCCTTCACATATCTCTCCCAATTCTCAATTTCAAATGGAAAATAAACATCTCAGGAGTTGGATAACAGGAGGTTAAGTCAATACTTCCCATCACCAATCATCCGAACACCCAAAATCAAAATTGTCTCATTATTTTTCTCAAAACTGGTTTCTAAATATCTTATATACTTACATGCAAAATTAAAGGAACTGCCAAGTTAACACAAAAGAAAATGTTTCATTTTGTCATATTGCACATATGTATAGCAGCCAGCTCCTCTCATTCTGCCATCTGTAGCATATAGACCCCAATGCCTGCATTTCAGAACATCCTTAATTTAAAAGTAGGACTTGAGATCTAGATCCCCTGGATTTATCCAAAGAGAAAATCATTGGTCCACAATGTCTTCCTCTGCCACCAGCAGATCCTCATGATCACTCGCACTGTGTGGTTCACTCAAGCTATGCCACTGTGAGCCATTCATTAACTTCCTCTAGGCTGGTGGTGCAAGGGATAGAGTGTGTGACGGTATGTGCCTGAACTAGAGAACTATGGAGAAATAGAAGAGGTGCTGTTAGCATGGGTTACTGAAGAGCAGCATTTACCTCACTTTCCGTTGGAGTGGGATTTTATGATTCAGTTTGTTGGCAAATAATCCAGGAAAAGGAACAACATTAACAATTCATGACAAATTTGCTGTTAGTACCTGTAAGATCCCATTTGCAATTCCTTCTAATTGCCCTTTCCTCACATTGGTTGAGATTTTACAGGTTTGTATGGTTGTGCCACATTTTGGAACTTGCTTGTTCATGTTATTGACCACATTGTCCTTGAAAAGAAAGTGCCTCTCCAAAGCATACATGCAGTAAAACCCAGGTGACATGATGTAGCCCATCATGGATATGGCGATAGGTACATGCAAGCAAGCAATCTGATGCTTTGTGTGCTTTTAGCCAGTGACTGCATATGCAAATGAGAGGACTTTACTTTTGTCCCTGGGCCGCCTCAATAGCTTGTTAATTGGTCATTTCAAAATGGTGCACAGGCTTCCAGGCCTGGTCACCTTCCATAGTTCTGAAGCTGGCACAATGACATCATATTGTCGACCCAATGGGTGGTATAAATAATTATTATAATTATTAATCCATTTAGCTGGACAAGAGGCTCCCTCGCAGTTGCTCCTCACTTCAAAGCAAGTGATGAATATATCTGAGCAGTTGTCTAGGACACTGAGCTTACTCAGGTCAACCATATTTCCACCACTCAAATTAAATCAGAACTCAGTAAAAACGGTGTCTGTACCTAAATAAAAGATCATTAAAGGAGTCAGTTTAAAAATCCGTAAAGGCACTTGGAAATTCTAGACATGTCTGCTTGTTTCAGATGAATAAAAAAGTAGGGTGAATTTTACTTTTTATTTGTTCCTTTTTCTTTCTAATGTCTCCTTGTTTAATTTTTGTTTGTTTGACTTTTAGCTTAACCTGACGGCGTGGTGTTTTCCTATCTATTGAACAGTGCACATTGGCATCGCACAAGTCATCTGTCGTAAATATCCCAGTAACAAGAGTAATTTTTTTAAATTAGTGGCGCACAAACCCATTCCCTCCATACATTACATTATCAGTTTTGGCTCATTGGCTCTGCCTATGGAAAGTCTGTTATTGCTATAAACATTGATAAAGAATTTGGGAGAAAGTCCACATTGTAAAAAAAAAAATGGCAACAACTTTGCTTGAGTTAACACTAATGCAAGCAATGTCTAACTCATTATGGTAAAACCCAAATTTTAATTTGCAGTTGCTGAACTGTTTAATTTGAATTTTTATAATTAACATCTCATTGGAATGTTTTAAAGATTATTTTTTGCCTTCATGCAAATGCCTTTCTTGTAATAAATGTGATTGTTAGTTTAGCCCGAACTGTAGGCTGGTACCAGTTGATTTTCTATTTACCTTCACTTGAATCAGAGAAACACACTAAATTCCATGTGAGTACTTGGGTATTAAATGTGCTGAAGTAACCGCCATTTACTGCCTGAACAGTTTGAACTGTTACAATTTTTCCAAAATGTTTTCTTGATTAAGATATAATCTGTTTAACCTTCAGGCTTCTTTAGCAGCAAACTTTGGGCCGAATTTTCCTGGCCCCGTGGAGTTAGGATTGGAGGCTGTGGAGGTCACATCGGGTCTGCTCCCTAACATCTTCCCTTCGCGTTTCATTTTTCCCTGGTTGCCAGGGCAAGGTTAAGGTCAGCCATCTTCTGCCGGGGGACATCTAATTGAGATAGCCAAGGTACTAATTAAGATAAATTTTGCGCAGCGTTTGCAATTTTACTGAAGGCGCACAAGTCCCACACAGATTCTTTAACTCTGCAACTGCAATGAGGTGACAGTACAGTGAGAGGCGATCATTGCCTCTTACTGACAGGCGATAAGAAGTGCAGGGTTTCCAGGCGGGAAGGCTCTTGGCTGCTATTTGGAGTGCACTTCAAAGGGATTGCTGTTGCAAGGATTTCCGCCGAAGCTTTCTTCCCCAGACCTCTACAGTGAGGGTAGGTAAGAAAAAGGGGGTTGACACCCATTGAGAATTGCCGGCTGGAAAGAAAGATGGATGCTCTGCTTTCATTGTTTGGCTTCTCCTTTCAGTAGGAGTGCGAGATACAGATGCGACTCCGCAGTCAGATGGGAATGCGCTGCAGCAGCCAGAGGAGATTAGCGACCTGACGCATTGCTGACAAATGCACACAGGAAAATGCCTGAATGGTGTAGCACTAAGTGTGTACAAACAGCAACTCAGCATCATTAAACCTTCGGAACAGCATCTCCCAAGATTTATCAAGATGGGTCATTGCTGATCTCCCGGAAACGCTGAAGGAGGAGTTGAGGCCACTGGGACATGGAGGATACCCACTGTCTGTGACTGTGAAGGTGATGCTGGTGCTCAAAGTTCTGCTAGAGGGTCGTTCCAGCAATCATATCGGGAATTTTGTGAGATCCCCCAATCTGTGACCCATCATTGCATAAGAAGGTAAGGGATGCCTTGTCTGCAAGAACAGGGGTGTGCATAAGGTTCCACACTGATAATGCAATTCAGGCTGAGAGCGAATGACTTCAGAGCCATCGCAGGATTAACTTGGGTCCAGGGAACCTGCAGCCACCAATGGTGGTGTAATTATAATTGCCTCTATTCAAGAGGCTCAAAATGGATATGTGCAGATATCTTGGAGACTTGTGGAGACTGAAGAGATTACAGAGATAGGAAGGGGTATGATCATAAAGGCATTTAATAACAAGATGACATTAAGTGGCATGTACAATCTTCCCATCAGCACTACGAAAAGATAATGTGAATTATACACAGGTTAGTTGCTGGATTATTCTTTCTGTCTGGTACAATTGTACATATTTTTGAAGCTCTCCTATCTATGTCTAACATTTCACTGGCCAACAGAGAGTGGTCTGGATTTCTGAAGTATTTTTCTGTACATTTAAAAGAATGTGCTGTCAGAATTTGCTTCCAGATATGGAGTGACTTGTAGACCTCCTTCTTGGAATTAAGAATAACTGGAAGAATGGGCAGACACCACGCAATGCAGACAACCTGAAAGAAGAGGGGGGAGGAAACTTAGAAAATCGGAGCAGGAAGAGGAAACTTAGAAAACCGGAGCACCGGGAGGAAACCCACATAGACATGGGGAGAAGATACAAACTCCACACAGTCACCTAAGGCTGGAATTGAACCCGGGTCCCTGGCACTAGAAGACACCACTGTGACTCCATGCCGTCCGTTTCATTATGATCATGGCTGATCATCCAACTCAATAGCCTAACCCCACTTTCCCCCCATAGCCTTGGATCATCTTCACCCCAAGTGCTATATCTAACTGCTTCTTGAAAACATACAGGATGGGATTCTCCATAGCCCAACACCAAAATCGTGTTCAGCGATCGGGCAGAGAATGGATTTCCACGCCAAAATCGGGACCGGTGCTGGTTTGACAGCGGTCAGCCATGCACCCCCCCCTTCAAACTGGCATCATCACGACGCACTCCACGCTGTTTCAATGGTGTTGGCGTGTCATCGGACGGTCTACCCGCGATGCTCCGCCCTCAAGGGCCGAGTTCCCGATGGTGCTGGACATGTGTTGTCCCAGTGGTCGCGAACCTGGCGTACCGGCTGGGATCCGTGCCACTGGCCGGGGGGGCTTCAGCTAGGGCTGTGGGGGGTGGGCAGGGGTGGGCTGGCGTCATGTTGTACGGTACGACCGGTGCAGGTCGTCAGCCAGGCGCATGCAAGGCTCAGGACCCAGCCATTCTCCGGCCGTTTTCAGCGCGGGTGGCAGGAGTTTCAGTGGGCGGCGGTGCTAGCCCTTTACCGGTACTGGAATCGGTGAGAGGTTCATTCCAGTTTTTGGTCGTGAAAGATCACACATGCTCCTCAGGAATGGAGAACCCAGCCCACAGTGTTTTGGCCTCAATTACTTCCTGTGGTAACAAATTCCATAGGTTCAGCATTCTCTGGGTGAAGAAAGTTCTCTTCATCTCTGTCCTAAATGGTCTACCTCATAACCTCAGGCTGTGACTCCTGGGGCGTCATTCTCTGACCCCCCCGCCGGGTCGGAGAATGGCCGTTGGCCGCCGTGAATCCCGCCCCCGCCGAAGTCTCCGGTACGGGAGATTGGGCGGGGGTGGGAATCGGGCCGCGCCGGTTGGCGGGACCCCCCGCTCAATTCTCCGGCCCGGATGGGCCGAAGTCCCGCCCAGAAATTGCCTGTCCTGCCGGCGTAAATTAAACCTGGTATTTACCGGCGGGACCAGGCGGCGTGGGCGGGCTCCGGGGTCCTGGGGGGGGCGCGGGGCGATCTGACCCCGAGGGATGCCCCCACGGTGGCCTGGCCCGCGATCGGGGCCCACTGATCCGCGGGCGGGCTTGTGCCGTTTGGGCACTCTTTCCCTTCCGCCTCCGCCACGGCCTCCACCATGGCGGAGGTGGAAGTGACTCTCTCCACTGCGCATGCGCGGGAAACTGTCGGCGCCCGCTGACGCTCCCGCGCATGCGCCGGGAAACTGTCAGCGGCCGCTGACGCTCCCGCGCATGTGCCACATTTCCGCGCCAGCTGGCGGGGCAACAAACGCCATTTACGCCAGCTGACGGGGCGGAAATCCCTCAGGCGTCGGCCTAGCCCCTCAATGTTGGGGCTTGGCCCACAAAGATGCGGAGCATTCCGCACCTTTGGCCCGGCGCGATGCCCGTCTGATTGGCGCCGTTTTTGGCGCCAGTCGGCGGACATCGCGCCGTTGGTGGAGAATTTCGCGACTGGTTCTAGACACCCACACCATCGGGAACATCTTTCCTGCATCTACCCAGTCTAGTCCTCTTAGAATTTTGTAGGTTCCTTTGAGCTATCCCCTCATTCTTCTGAACTCCAGCAAGTACAATCCTAACTGACTCAATCTCTCCTCATACGTCAGTCCCATATTCCAGTAATAAGTAAACCTTTGCTGCACTCCCTATAGAGCAAGAACATCCTTCCTCAGATAAGGAGACCAAAACTGCACATAATATTCCAGATGTGGCCTCACCAAGGCCCTGTATAATTGCAGCAAGATATCCCTGATCCTACACTCAAATCCTCTCACAATGAAGGCCATTGCTCCCATTTGCCTTCTGTACACCTGCAGTACCTGTATGCTTACCTTCAGTGACTGGTATATGAAGACACCCAGTACTTGTTCCACATTCCCCTCTCCTAATTTATGACCATTCAGATAATAGTCTCGTTGTTGCTACCAAAGTGGATAACCTCGCACTTATCCAAATTAGATATCATCTGCCATTTATTTGCCCTATCACTCAACTTGTCCAAATCACTTTGAAGGATCACTGCATCCTCCTCACAGCTCAGCATCCCACCTAACTTGGTGTCATCTGCAAATTTGGAGATAGAACATTTTGTTCTCTCATCTAAATTATTAATATACATTGTGAATAGCTGGGGTCTTTGCACCGATCCCTGCGGTACTTCACTCGTCACTGCCTGCCAATTTGAAAAAGACCTGTTAATTCCTACCCTGTTTCCTGTCTGCCAGCCAGTTTTCCATTCATCTCAATACACTACCCCTAATCCCTAGAGCTTTAATTTTACGGGGGACTTTGTCAAAAGCCTTCTGAAAGTCCAAATAAACCACAACCACTGGTTCCCCCTCATCAACTCTACTAGTCATATCGTTGAAGAATTCCATTAGATTTGTCAAGCATGATTTCCCCTTCAGAAATCCATGCTGACTCTGTCCGATCCTGCCACTGTGCTCTGCTATAAAATCTTAGATAATATATTCAAGAGGCGGCTAGATATGGCACTTGGGGAGAATGGGATCAAAGGCTATGGGGAGAAAGCAGGATTTGACTATTGAGTTGGATATTCAGCCATTATCATGATGAATGGTGGAGCAGGCTCGATGGGCCAAAAGGCCTCCTCCTGCTCCTATCTTCTATGTATCTATATATGTATCCATAGCATCACCTCATTCCCTCTTTCAGATAAGGAGACAAAGCATGCTACAAGGGTTGCAAGCTTCCCCATGGTGCAGGGTGCCACTGACTACATGCACATTTCCCAATCTCATGTGAACTCAACCATTTTCATGGAAGAAAAGGAATTCCACTCCCTCAATGGTGTGTGACCATAAGGATTGCATCATGCAAATTAATGCCTGTAATCCTGACAGCAGTCATGATTCCTTCACAACATTTCTCTCTGCCATCTCTATTTGTACCCAGCACGGCAAATGAAAGGGGGTATCACGTCATGACATGTTTTATGATTCCATTTTTAATTCTAAGCATATGTGCACAGCAAGCCTACAATGCGAGCCATGCTAGCATCATGAACACTAGGAGCACATGAAGCATCCTCAATCTAGGATTCTACTGCCTGACACCTCAAGATTTTAAGCCCATCTGCTCTCATTTTGCTTCCTAACCTCCTGTGTGGGACCTGATCAAAAGTCTTCTGAAAATCCAAATACACCACATATACTGGTTCCACCTTATCTATTCTGCTCGTAACATCCTCAACAACCTCCAACAGGGGGTATTGGAAGGGGCACCAGTAGTGTTGGTAAATGTGTACGCCCCAAATTGGGATGATGTGGGTTTTATGAGGGGGTTGCTGACAGCAATCCCGGATATGGTCACGCACCAGTTGATCATGGGAGGAGATTTTAACTGTGTCTTGGAGCCGAGGGTGGATAGGTCGAGCCTCAGGTCAATGGGTAGGTTATGAATGGCGAGTGAGCTGGGGGGGTTTATGGAGAGGATGGGTATGGTGGATCCATGGCGCTTTCACAACCCAGGGGAAGGGAGCATTCCTTCTTTTCACACGTCTATAAGGTGTATTCGAGGATTGATTACTTTGAAATGAGTCGGGAGATTTTGGTTGGGGTGGAGGGGGCAAAGTATGCGGGGAAAGTTATCTCGGACAATGCACCCCACTGGCTGGAGATTCGGTTTAGAACAGATCGAGAGCAGAGGCCGGGGTGGAGGTTTGACTCGGGGTTGTTGGTGGATGGAGGTTTTTGTGAGAAGGTGCGGGCGGCAATAAATGAGTACACGGAGTTGAATCAGAATGGGGAGGTGTCGGCGGACATTTTTTACAAAGCACTGAAGGCAGTGGTCCGGGGAGAAATTATTTTGTTTAAGGCTCATGCGTATAAGGAAATGAGGGCGGAACATGACCGTCTAGTGAGCGAGATAGTGGCGATGGGCAGAGAATATTCGAGGGTGCCAACTGTGGAGGGGTTAGCGAGAAGGAAAAAGTTGCAGTGGCAGTTTGACAGGCTGACAACAGGAGGGCAGTAGGGTGTTGCTCGTTTTAGCCTTAATTTAATTGCTCTTGTTCTATCACCTTTGCTCTTGAGTCGCCAGGTATCTTTCCGATACCGCCACGTGGTTCAAGTCCGAGTAATGATCAATAATCCAACACACCACTTAGTAAGAGTTAAATCAATGCACATTTATTATATACAGTAATCGATACTTATACATTAATTCTACTTCTAAGCTACTTCCTACAACTAACAGGCCAATACTTAACTTTGGAAATGGCCCACCAGGTCGGGAAACGAATGGCCTTTCGTATGGGTTCTGAGCCTGCGGGATTCAAAGCTGGTACAGATCGATAGCCAGGAGCACCTATCTCGTAGCGAGCGTTGAAGTAAGACTTACAATTTTAGCGGCTGTTGCAGAAGGTCAGCAGAAGGGTCTCGAAGGATGGAGAGAGGAGAAGAAGGGTCAATTTGAACTTAGATTCTATTCTTATAGTCCCCAGAGGCTTCCCGCCTTTCGGGGCGGACCCTGTACCTGGTTCCAAGTGATTGGACTTCGTCCCAATCACTTGGTTCGATATTCTCCAATGCTGGAGCGATTCCTTGATCGATGGGCGGTTTTGGGGTGATCGTTCACCTCTCTTTGTGTAGGCTCCTGCTGGCACCGAAAGGTCTGGGTTGGCTTTGTGTGTCTAATTTGTTGCACATTGTTCCCGGGGATTGTTACTTAATATTCAGATGGCTGGTCTGTTGTTATACTGATGGCTTCAGGTATTGATTCTGTCTGGCCTCCCCAGAGGCGAATACACAGTTTTATCTGCAGCTGCCTATTTTTAGTCCTGTTGGCTGATTTTCCTATCAGCCTTTTCCGTTCGCCATTTTAAATCGGAGTTGGCCATGCTAAATCGGGAGTTAGCCATTTTAACTGGCTACAAGGGAAACTGCTTAAGACAAGGGGGGTGCAATATGAGTATGGGGGGGAAGGCGAGCCGCATGCTGGCGCACCAGTTATGAAAGCAGGCTGTGTCCAGGCAAATATTGAAGATCCGGACTGGGGCTGGGGATGTGGTGTCAGAGCCAGGGAAGATAAATGAGGCATTTAGAGAGAATTACCAGGGACTTTATGAGGCAGACCCAGGAGGAGAGTGAGGTGTTGGGTGCTCTGAGGTACAGACGAACCAACACGGTTGCGATTGGCACAACGCAGTTTTATTCCATCTAACTATTTATACATCAGACTTGGTACTCAGCACGTGGTGACTGTGTGAGTGTCTTGCTATGAGGTCCTGACCCTGTGCTGTCTCCTGATGGACTGCCCAGGAAGTGTCGTGTTTCTTGTCTTATACTGTGTCTGCTCTTGTCTGTGATTGGCTGTCGTGTTATGTGTACTAATTGGTCCGTTGGTCTGTCTATCATTATGTATGCGTTATGATGTATGTTTGAATATCATGACATCCCCCATTTTTACAAGCTTATGTGCCTACGTGTCCTGAGTGCAGCTAAAGGTGTGTGTGTGTGCATAATATTTACATCATGTACACGGGGCTTAACTATATACAAGGGGCGATGTCAGGTGTGACATGCTAACGAGGTTGTAACATAACAAAAGAAGAACAACGTGGAAATTTGGAACGATCAAACTATGCCTGTAACGATAAAACAGTGACATGTTATAAAACAGTGGTTGCAAAAGTTTGACATGTGAACAGTCTCATAAGTCCAGTCTAGTAGGTGGGCGACGAATTCGGGTTGACCGCCTCAAGGGTGGGTCGAGACCCACCGGCTGAGGTGCGAGCCTGGCCACGGGCGGCGACAGAAGGGGCATGGTATATGGCAGCTCCATGAAGTCGCTATCAGGAACCAGTGGAGGACACGGCGTCTGTGTAGGGTCCCGTTGCGAGCGTGGAAGTAAGCGAAAGGCTCGGTGATTGCGCCTACGTACGGATTCATCCAGCATGCGTACCAGGAACGAGCGGGGAGCCACTCGTCAGAGAACTTCGGCAGGTGCTGACCAGCCACCGTCTGGTAGGTGGATGCGGACGTTGTCTCCAGGGGCCAGGAGGGAAGATCAGATGCCCGTATGTCGTACAATCTCTTCTGGCGATCGCGCTGCAGTTGCATCCTATGCAGTACCGGAGCATGGTCTATTGTTGGTGCCAGGATGGAAGGCACAGTGGTTCTGAGGGCGCGACCCATCAGCAGCTGTGCTGGTGAGAGACCAGTGGCTAGTGGGGCCGAGCGATAGGCCAGCAGGGCGAGGTAGAAGTCCGACCCGGCAGCAGCAGCCTTGCAGAGGAGCCGCTTGGCAATGTGAACACCCTTCTCCGCCTTTCCATTGGACTGGGGATGCAGAGGGCTGGACGTCACGTGTGTGAAGCCATACGAAGCAGCAAAGGACGACCATTCATGGCTGGCAAAACAGGGCCCATTGTCCGACATGACAGTCATCGGAATGCCGTGGCGAGCAAAGGTGTCTTTGCAAGCCCTGATGACAGCAGACAACGTCAAATCGTGCAGGCGTATGACTTCTGGGTAGTTTGAGAAGTAGTCAACTATGATGACATAGGCCATGCCGAGCGCGTGAAATAGGTCGACACCCACCTTCGCCCAGGGGGATGTCACCAGCTCATGGGGCAGAAGCGTCTCAGGATGTTGCGCCGGCTGAAACCTTTGGCAGGTTGTACAGGTGAGCACCATGTTGGGAATATCGTCACTGATGCCCGGCCAGTATACCGCCTCTCGGGCCCTCCGTCTGCACTTCTTGACGCCCAAGTGGCCTTCATGTAGTTGGTCGAGAACCAGCTGCCGCATGCAATCCGGTCCAGCTTCAGAAGGACACCATCAATGATGGCTAGGTCGTCTCGTACATTGTAGAATTTTGGGCACTGCCCCTTGAGCCACCCTTCCGTCATGTGGCGCATCACACGTTGTAGAAGGGGGTCAGTCGCAGTTTCACGGCGAATGTGGGCCAGACGTGCATCAGTAGCTGGCAGATTGGCCGATGTGAAAGCCACCTGTGCTTCGACCTGACATATGAACCCCTCCGCATCTGGCGGCGTGCTCACTGCTCTGGATAGGGCATCCGCCACGATGAGGTCCTTCCCTGGAGTGTAGACCAGTTGGAAGTCGTACCTCCTGAGTTTAAGTAGGATGCGCTGGAGGCGAGGGGTCATCTCGTTCAGGTCCTTGTTTATTATGCTGACCAGGGGTCGGTGGTCAGTTTCGACCGTGAACCGTGGAAGACCATGGACGTAATCGTGGAACTTGTCTAAACCGGTTAACAAGCCCTGGCATTCTTTTTCGATTTGCGCGTAGCGCTGCTCTGTGGGGGTCATGGCCCGCGATGCACAGGCCACTGGGGCCCATGATGCCGTGTCATCCCGCTGCAGGAGCACTGCTCCAATGCCGGATTGGCTGGCATCAGTTGAGATTTTGGTGGCATGAGACGTGTCAAAAACGCCAACACTGGTGCCGTTGTGAGTTTGCGTTTGAGCTCCTCCCATTCCAGCTGGTGCGTTTGTTGCCACTGGAACTCTGTGGATTTTCTGACGAGGTGGCGCAGAGTCGTCGTGTGGGAGGCAAGGTTGGGAATGAACTTCGCCAGGAAGTTGACCATGCCAAGGAAGCGTAGGACAGCCTTCTTGTCGGCCGGCTGCGGCATGGCTGTGATGGCGCTCACTTTGTCTGCATCCGGACAGACACCTGACCGGGAGATATGGTCCCCCAGGAACTTCAACTCGGTCTGGCCAAAGGAGCACTTGGCTCGGTTGAAGCGCAGGCCGTTTTCCCGTATGCGGGCAAAAAC
The DNA here is from genome assembly GCF_047496885.1 of Scyliorhinus torazame. Taxonomy (NCBI): domain Eukaryota; kingdom Metazoa; phylum Chordata; class Chondrichthyes; order Carcharhiniformes; family Scyliorhinidae; genus Scyliorhinus; species Scyliorhinus torazame. Next base: position 194,310,621 of record NC_092715.1, read on the forward strand.
GCGTTGGAGACAATATATGTGCTCCTGCGGTGTGGTGGACCAGATGATGACATCGTCCACATATACGCGCACCCCTTCGATGCCTTCCATCATCTGCACCATGATTCTATGGAAGACCTCGGATGCCGAGATGATGCCAAATGGCATCCGGTTGTAGCAGAACCTGCCAAAAGGGGTGTTGAAGGTCCATAGCTTTCGACTGGATGGGTCCAGTTGGATCTGCCAAAATCCTTTAGAAGCATCCAGTTTCGTGAATATCTTCACCTGGGCCATTTCACTGGTGATCTCCTCCCGTTTGGGTAGGGGATAATGTTCCCTCATAATATTATTCTTGAGGTCTTTGGGGTCAATATAGATGCGGAGCTCGCCACAGGGCTTCTTGACACACACCATGGAGCTGACCCATGGTGTGGGCTCCGTGACCCTGGATAGGACCCCTTGGTCCTGGAGATCCTGCAGCTGCTGCTTGAGGCGGTCTATAAGTGGCGCAGGAACCCTGCGAGGTGCGTAAGCGACCGGTATGGCGTCCGGTTTGAGGCGAATTCGGTAGGTGTATGGCAGTGTTCCCATGCCTTCGAATGCCTCCTGGTTGTGGGCGAGGAGCGATTGGAGCTGTGCGTAGAACTCTGCATCCGGGAAGTCAGACGTGCCGTCTGGAGAGAGAGAGAGAATTCGTTGCACAAGGTGGAGAGCCTTGCATGCCTGTGCGCCCAGCAGGGAGTCCTTCGATGAGCCGACTATCTCGAACAAGAGTGTGGCCGTGTGTGTGTTGTGTATCACCTGGAGCTGGCAGGATCCCATGGCCGGGATAATGTTCCCGTTGTAGTCGACCATCTTGCACCGGGATGGCTGGATTGGTGGTCTGACCTTTATGGCGTAGAAGGCTGACCATGCTATGAGGTTGGCGGAGGCGCCAGTGTCCAGGCGGAAAGTTATCGGCGATCGGTTGACCGTTAGGGTGGCACTCCATTCATCGGCCAGATTGATGGTGTTGACCCGGTTCACATCAATGACCGCAACCCGGAAGGCGTCTTGGTCATCTGTGTCGTCGGTTTGGATGTCGTGAAGTGGAGGCTGAATGGTCCGCACGTTCCTGCGAGGTTGTCGAAGATGTGGAAGATCAACAGGTTGAGCCGCTCGACAGTAGGCAGCGTAGTGGCCCATCTTGCCACAGCGTAGGCATTGTCGGGTTTTTGCAGGACATTGCCCGGTTAAATGTGCAGCTCCACAGTTGCCGCACGTCATGACGTCATGGCATTCGTTACGCCACTGCGCATGCGCAGTTCGGTCTTGCGTCAGGCGCGCCTGCGCAGCACGTCCCTCAGTGTTGCCGTAGGTTTTGGCGCACACAAACGCGGGAGGCCTTAAAAAGCACGCGAAATGGTCGCCCTCGTCCGGGCCGCGGGCCGGGAGAAACTCGATTGCCTGGATCCGTTCGGCCTCATGGGCGGCCTGGCTTGCCGATCCGATCGCGTGGGACCCCCTCCGTGCCGATTCGGTCGCCTGAAATTGGGCATATCGGCTAGTCGCATTCTCATGCAGGACACAGGCTTCAACTGCAGATGCTCAGGTCAGGCCTTTAATTTTTAGAAGCTGCTGGCGTAGGCCTCTGGAGGCAACGCCAAAAACGATCATGGACTCTGAGGTGGTGTCGTAACCGCAGGACTGCGCGAGTATGCGGAGGTACGTCAGGAAGGACTGAAAGAGCTCATCCTTACCTTGCAGGCACTGCTGAAAGACATACCTCTCAAAGCTTTCGTTGACCTCAACGTTGAAGTGCTTGTCGAGCTTGAGGAGGACCGTGTCATACTTAGCTTTGTTCTCGCCTTCCGCGAACACCAAGGAGTTGTATACATCGATGGCGTGCTGACCTGCGGTAATGAGGAGCATGGCAATCTTTGTTTCGTCTGAGGCGCCCTGTTTTTCATTGGCTTGCATGCAGAGTTCGAAGCGCTGCTTGAAGCGCTTCTAATTTGTGCCCAGGTTCCCAGCGACTTGCAACGGCTGCGGTTTGTTGCATGTGTCCATGGCTCAGGATGGCAGATTTGCCGGTAGGTATCGATTCACTCCTGGTATCATGAGGTGTTGGGTGCTCTGAGGTACAGACGAACCAACACGGTTGCGATTGCTACAACGCAGTTTTATTCCACCTTAACTATTTATGCATCAGACTTGGTACTCAGCACGTTGTGACTGTGTGAGTGTCTTGCTATGAGGTCCTGGCCCTGTGCTATCTCGAGATGGACTGCCCAGGAAGTGTTGTGTTTCTTGTCTTATACTGGGTCTGTTCTTGTCTGTGATTGGCTGTCGTGTTATGTGTGTTAATTGGTCCGTTGTTCTTTTTATCATTATGTATGTGTTATGATGTATGTTTGAATATCATGACAGAGAGGAGGGGGACATGGGGCGGTTTCTGGACGAGCTGAAATTTCCCCAGGTGGAGGAAGCAAAGAGGCAGGCGTTGGAGGAGCCCCTGGGGCTAAGGGAGGTGCTGGATAGTATCAGGGGTATGAAGTCGGGAAAGACCCCTGGGCCGGATGGGTATCCAGCAGAATTTTATAAGGAATTTGCAGAGGACCTGGCACCACATCTGTTGGGGGCGTTTAATGAAGCACTGGAGAAGAGGGAGTTGCCGGAGACAATGAAGCAGGTAGTAATCACATTAATCCCCAAAAAAGAGAAGCATCCAGTGGAATGTGGGTCATATAGACCCATATCACTATTGAACACGGATGTGAACGTATTGGCTAAGTTGTTGGCAGGGAGAAAGGAGGATTGTGTCCCGGGGGTGGTTGCAGAAGATCAAACAGGCTTCGTGAAGGGCAGGCAGTTCGCGGGTAATATAAGACGGCTGTTGAATGTGGTGATGAATCCGTCGGGGGATCTAGTACCGGAGGTGGTTGTGCCCATGGATGCGGAGAAGGCATTCGACCAGGTACTTACAACATAGAACATTGTTCGAAGTTTTGGGAAAGTTTGAGTTTGGGCCGAGATTTGTGGTGTGGGTGCACTTGCTGTATGTGGCGCCAAGAGCGAGGGTGAAGACGAATGATATGAACCCACAAAGCTTTGACTTACACGGGGTACGAGGCAGGGGTGCCCACTGTCACCAGTGCTATTTGGCAGGCCATAGAGCCATTGACGATGGCTCTCAGGGGGTCGGCGGAGTGGAGGAGGATTATGAGGGGACAAAGGGAGCATCGGGTATCGCTCTATGCCATTGACCTCTTGCTGTATGTTTTGGATCCGTTGGAGAGTATGGGAAGGATTATGGACCTTCTGGGAGGTTTGGAGGGTTCTCAGGGTACAAGCTGAATGTAGGGAAAAATGAGGTATTCCCAGTAAATGAGCTGGCACAGCGGGCTAATTTAGGGGGGATGCCATTTACGGTAGCGAGGGATGGGTTTAGGTATTTGGGGTTTCAGGTGACAAGGGAATGGACGGGGCCCAATAAATGGAACTTAACAAAGCTGGTGGAGGAGGCTATGGAGGATCTTAAGAGGTGGGATACACTGCACTTAACATTGGCGGGGTGGGTCCGAGTGGTGAAAATTAATATTCTGCCGAGGTTCTTGTTTATCTTTCAGGCTCTCCTGATCTTTATACCAAAGGCCTTTTGTTGGAAAGTGGACACAATCATCTCTGACTTTGCATGGGTGGAGAAGGTGCCGAGGGTGGGGAGGACCCTGCTACAGAGGCAGCAGGGGGGTTTGGCATTGCTGAACTTGCGTCATTACTATTGGGCGGCGAAAGTGGACAAGGTGCGGTGGTGGTGGCAAGGAGAAGGGGGAGAGTGGGTTAGGATGGAGGAGGAATCTTGTAAGGGGTCTAGTTTGAGGGCTACGGTGATGACAGCATTGTCAATGGCTCCGAGTAGGTATTCCGGGAGCCCAGTGGTGCAGTCCACGGTGAAGATATCGAATCAGCTGAGGTGGCATTTTAGGATGGAAGGGATGTCGGTGCTAACGCCGCTGTGCGAGAATCATGGGTTTGAGCCAGGGGGGATGGATAGTGTCTCCGGGAGGTGGAGCGAAGTGGGTATGGTCAAGGTGAGGAATTTTTATTTGGAGGAAGGGTTCGCCAGTCTGGAGGAACTAAGGGAGAGGGTAGAACTGCCGAGGGGCAGTGAGTTCAGGTATCTGCAGGTTAGGGACTTTGTGCAAAAGGTCTGGAGGGGGTTCCCTAGGTTGCTGGGATACACCCTGCTGGAGCAACTGCTGCTTCCGGATGTGGAAGGGGAGGGAAGAATTGGGGATATATATAAGTGGCTGGGAGAGCAGGGAAGCGAGCGGGTGGTGGAGATCAAGGAGAAATGGGAAGCGGAGTTGGGAATGGAGATCAATTGGGGAGTATGGAGTGAGGCACTGCAAAGGTTAAACGGGACCTCCCCTTGTGCAAAGATGAGCCTGATACAGTTTAAGATGGTGCACAGGGTGTATATGACTCGGGCGAGAATGAGTGGGTTCTTACAGGGCGTAGCAGGTGAGTGAGAGAGGTGTGGGCGGGGGCCAGCGAATCACACGCACATGTTTTGGGATTGCGAAAAAATTGGGAGGGAGTGTTCGCGGTCTTAGCCAGGAGAGTGGAGGAGGAGGTGGACCCGGACCCTTTGGTGCCGATATTTGGGGTTTCGGAGAAGCCGGAGCTCATGGAGAGGAGGAAGGCCGATGTCTCGGCGAATTTTGCTGGAGTGGCGATCGGCATCGCCACTGGGGGTAGCGGCATTGTTGGGTGACTGTATAACTTCCTGCGGTTAGAGAAGATAAAGTATGTGGTAAGGGGGTCAGCAGGGGAGTTTGAGAAAAGGTGGGGGATGTTTGTGACCATATTTGAGGAGCTGTTCGGCGCAGGGGGGTGGAGAGTGGGGGGAGCAGGGGGGGGTGGTGAAAATGGGGAAAAATCTGCACATGCTGTGCAGTTGATTGTTGGGAAGTATGTTTCCTGGGGTGTTTATTTGCTGTAGCCTGCTTTGATATATGTGTGTAATAAAATACATTTTAAAAAAACTCCAACAGGATATGCTAAACAAGATTTCTCTTTCATAAAGTGACTCTGCCCAATCCTACCATTATTTTCTAAGTGCCCAGTTATCACATTCCTTATAATTGATTCTGGCATTTCCTCTACTACTGAAGTTAGGCTAACAGGTTATACATTTCTGATTTTTCTCCCCCCTCTTTCTTAAATCGTGGGGTCAGATTTTCTACCGTGAAATATGCAGGAACCATTCCAAAATCTATAGAATTTTGCAAGGTGATCACCAGTGCATCTACTATCCCTACAACCACCTCGTTCAATAATTAATTTCTTCAGTGCTGCTTATTTTTACTAATATCGATTTATTTCAGTTCCTCTTTCTTGCTAGTAGTCCAACGCAATAGGACGAAAGAAGACCCACCATTGCAGACAGTGCATGCTACACAAATTCCCCTCACCTCAGCTGAAAAAGTCAAAAGCTTGCCTAGTAACCCTTTCATGTACCAGAAGAGATTTGCAGCGTTTCATATGACACAAAACCATTGACTGCTGAACAGATCCTGAAAAATCATGAAAATGTTTTCACCCGTCTTCGATGTCTTCCTTGTGTAGATCTCCATGAAGTCGATGAGAGTTTGAGGCCAACTCAACATCTACCGAGGAGAGTTCCAGCTGCCTTGAACTCCAGCCTGAAAGTAGATGGACGTCTTGCTCAGATCAAGCAATTTACCCAGCTCCTCAAGTGTAACAGGGAGTAGTGATTAAAGTATGGCCTAAAACTATCAAGAACACACCTATTTTAGTAAATGAGAATTGGACGTACAGAGATAAAGGGATCGCATAGGATGGCATCTTGTACAAAGGAACGGGGGTCATTTGCCCAAGGTGAGGAAAGATATGCTGAACCACATCCATGCAGATCATCAAGAGATTGAGTGTGGTTGAGGAAGGTAAGAAAAAGGCTCTACTGGCCAAACATGAACAATGAGCTCAGCCAATTCTATGCTTGTAATGAACATCAAGCTGTGCAAATTGATGAGTTGCTGATGACTCATGACATCCCAGACAGACCATGCACAGGATTTTCTGGCTGTTCCCACCAGCAGGATCATCTGGTCCCACCGATAGTAAGCCCCTGTCAAGGGTTCCCCAGCATCAGAGGGCACGAACAATTGGAAACCCCATTGAGAGCAGCAAGAACAGAAGATCCCACCATTAGCCAATGACAGGCTGCCTCCGCCACCACAAGACATGCTGCCATGGGGTGGGGCAGGAAATCTCGCCCCATGTTGAATGTTTGAGTGGACCTCTACATTTTGACTGGAATTAATTATCTTCTAACAGTTGATTACAATTCAGAGGACTGGGAACTACACCAGCTGACATCAATGACTACCAGTGAGATCACAGAACACGTGAAAGCACACTTCGATCGTCATGGTTTTTCCAACATTGTGATGAGTGACAATGGTCCTTAGTTCACAAGTGAAGATCTCAGGCACTCCATGAATGATTTGAAAGCCAGTACTATACATTATCTCCATACTATCCCCAGTCAAATGGAAAGGCTGAGGTCGTGGTGAAAATTGCCAAAGGGATCATTAAAAAAATCAACTGGATCCAGCACAGATGTATACAAGGCATATCTGAGTGGAGAAGCAAACCTACTGAAGATATGGAAAGTATTCTGGCCCTGCAAGTAACACCACACCCAGACAGCTCTTCCAATAGCCAGAAGTAGTAAGAGAAATGAGTTTCAAGATCAAAATGGAACACCAGAAAGAGAAATTTCACTTTGATAAAGCTGCAAAAGCATTGCCAAAACCGAGAGCTGGAGAGCCAGTAAATTAAAGTCTGTCACTTGACAACTTGGGATCTGTGTAAAGATGTCATCACTTTTATTGTGCAAAGTGAAAATGAAAGACCAAACAAATGGGCGACATTCTCTGGCCTCCCTGTAGCGAGAGGCGGGCCGCCATTCTCTGGCAGCAGGATAGTTTGGTCCCACCGCTGTCAATGGGATTTCCCATTGAATCTACCCCACGTCGCTGGGAAACCCACAGCGTGTTTACACCATTGGCAGGAGTGGAAGATCCCACCAGTGTGAAAAGATGGAAGATCTCGCCCACTGTCATAACCGTAGACATCTACGTGCACTCAGAGAAGCTGCTCCTGCACTGCAAGCAGCTAATGAAACAGATTTAATTTAGCCAACTGGAGAAGAAGCTGAACAACCATGAGTCCCAGAGGTCAATCATTCCCCACAAATACAATGGATCAGCAGCAGCAATTATCACAACCCGGAGTACTTGCCACCGCCTCAACGCTCCCCACAGAAGCAATGCCACCCCATGGACCACGAGACACCAGGTGAACAGCAAACAGTAACTCACACGTGTACCATAAAAAGACCTGAATGCTTTAAGGGCTATGTACGCAATGTGTGTTTAAGGACAGACAGAATTGGACCCGACTGGTCAGAACAAACAATTTTTTGTTCACGTGTTATGGTTTTCTTTATGGGCTATCTAACTTGCAAATTATTCCGTATGCATTTTTTTCTTTTTATGATAAAGTGAACGTTTGCATAAATGCCTTTGCTGACTAAAGAGACATGCTGCTGAAGTTTTTCCTCTTGCACACATCAGGACAGATACAAGAATATACAATTTAAAAGGGAACAATTATTTATACTGCATGTGAAAAGGGATGCCAATTGGTTGGCAAGTGTGCTCCGATTGGTCAAGGTGTTGCCATCTCAAATGCACCAGGGATCTTCTGTTTATTTAAAAAGTGGCATTTCTGGACATTTCCTTTCATCTTCAGAGGACAGGCCCCTGGGTATGAATATATGTAGCTTCTCACAAGCGGAAAGTGAGCTACATTGCGAGTTCAACTTATAGTCTTAAATTGGTTGTGAGAGTAATTTATAGCACACTCTGGATTGTTCAGCAAATGCTGCCCAATCGCGGAATCACATCTGACATTAGCCACTATGGTGGAAATTGTCCGGCCATTCCCACCTATGGGTCCTACTGGCCCGTCCAACGGCATCCCACTGCCAAGGGTTCCCCGGCAGCAGAAGGTGCGAACAACGGTAAAACCTATTGACAGCAGTGGGAATGGACGATCCCGCTGCCAGCCAATGGTGGGTTGCCTCTGCAACTGCAAAACACATCACGGGAGGGTGGAAAATCCCACACAGGTTGGTTGAGTATGATCAGTATGGTCAGTACTTCGCCTACTGCAAACAGCCAAAGGGATGTGCTGTTTGATCAAATCCGCCAGTCGTTGGGATGCACGGACTACACACATGGCATTGCACCAGCACTGAATTTATGTGCCACATTACTCGCCAATCCCTAGTATATTTGTTCCAAGTAGGCACGGACTGAGAAACTATTCAAACAGCCAGTAAGGATGGCTATAACAGGGAATATTGACACTAATGCAGCAATAAGTGCTCCGCTAAAGTTTGGGTTCGGAGTGTGCTGTCACAGTCTGGCGAAAACAGCAAAGCAAGGAATCGGTTTACCTGGTCTGGCGGCGTGTGATTTTAAAGGTGGGTTCAGCTCCTGCAGCGGCAAATTTCACTTTGATCAGCACTAAAATTCACTAAAATCATGATCAAATGGATTATCCCATTACAGCTAGACCTCTACCAAGTACCAATCTCAGTTATAAAAGAAGCTGGAAGACTCAAAAACTGCAAACAAAGTTGGTGAATCACAAGCAACAAAATGATACATGAATTTGTTCCCTTGAAACACTGATTTGCTGCTTTTATCCAACAGTCCACTGTATCCTTTTATGGCACAGAAAAAGCATTTTAATTAACTTGATTTTGGAGACATTGTTAGTGATTTGAACTCATTTGGAATGGAAAACATTTATTTTCAAACGACTGCATAGTCAGTACTCCATCCTTCTATTAACATGTCAGGTTAAAATGAAGACAACATTTAGTAATGTAATCTTCAGAACAGAAATGAACTGCAGCAGTATGTATCTGCATTGCAGCAAATGACTGTCTTGCAAAATACAGACTAATAGATTTTGTTTTTAGTAGGCTGAACAAAATCTTGCTCAATCTAAGAAATCTTAACAGAAAATGTGAAAATAAAATGGTACCAATAGGCAGGGGTGAAAGAATCAGTCTCCTCAATCTCAGTTGTTAAATCTGACGAAATCACGACATTTGTCCTCTACAGCAATAGGTTTCATTTTATTTGCAGAAGAGAGAACCCTAATCCATTAGCTGCACAGGTCCAAACTGATTAATCATCAATTCTAAAACCAACGTTATTTGCACTACCCATGCCTCAAAGAGCAAATTTAGAGATACCGGATAGAATTTAACAGAGGTTGCCAGAGTGAGCATGATGATAGGGGTGGGGTGAGTAAGAATTGGGCCTGAGTACCTGCAACCAATTCCTGGCAACAGGAAACTCTTCCTAATTTAATGGTAGGTGAGAAGGGCCCTGTCGCGTTGGGTGTTCTGATGCACAAATGATCCAATACGGCTGTAGATGGTACAACTCTGTTTTATTGTCTAGACAATGGTAATAACTAACTACTGGCTTGGGTACTGCTTCACCAGCTAACCTGTGGACCGAGCCCTATCACTATCTTAGTGAGGCACTCAGCACATGGTCTATGTCTGAGTGGCGCGCTGTGAGCTCTGTGCTCTGAGCTATCACCTGGTAGAATGAGCGGGAACTGTGGTGTTCCCTGTTTTATAGTGCGTGTGCTCTCACTGGTGATTGGCTGCGATGTTATGTGTGTGTTGGTTGGTCCAACTGCCTGTCCATCAGTGTGTGTGTGATTGCACCATGATATGCTGATGTGGATATCATGACATCCCCCCCTTTCACAAAGGATATGTGCCTACATGCTAATGAATAGAAATGTGTACTGAGTGCGTCTGAGTATGTGTGTGCAATATTTACAACATGTACATGAGGCTAAACTATATACAGAGGAAGGTGTCAGGTGCAACAAAACAACGAGATTGTACCAATAACAGAGCCAATGCAATCAACAAACGACGAGAGAAAACTTCTGGAACAATGAACGACAGAAAAGAAACTCGTTAACAGTACTGTAAAACAATTCAGTGAGTCCAATGTGCTAATAGGTTCATAAGTCAAGGCTCTCAGGTGGGCGACGAATTCAGGTTGACCGTTAGGGTGGCACACCACTCATCGCCCGGATCAATGCTGTGCACTGGCAGCGGCTGGTGTTTCCAACTTGGGGACATCCTGTTCTTGTGGATTACCGCAATGCGGAAGGGCTCCCTGTCTTCGGTATCGCTGGTCTGCATACCATCTGGGTATGACTCCGTGTAGGGGTGTTGAATCGCCCGCACGTCCCTGCGAGGCTGGCGGAATTGTTGGGAGTTGGCAGGTTGAGCTGCTCGACAGCAGGCAGCAGAGTGGCCCATCCTGCCACAGCGACGGCATTTTTGCGCTTTGGCCAGACATTGCCGCTTTAAGTGGGCGGAGCCACAGTTGCCGCACATCGCGACATCATGGCGTTCATTGCACCACCGCGCGTGCGCGGTGCGGTCCTGCGTAGAGCGCGCCTGCGCATCACGTTCCTCTGCGTCAACGTCCCCTCTTTTGGCGCGTACAAGCGCGGGAGGCCTCGGAAAGCACGCAAAATGGCCACCCTCGTCCGGGCCGTGGGCTGGGAGGAACTCGATCGACTGGACCCGCTTTGCCTCGTATGACCCGTGCTGTGCCGTTTCGGCCGCCTGGATTTGGGAGTACCGGCTGGTCGCGTTCTCATGGAGGACGCAGGTCTCGATGGCAGTGGCTAGGGTGAGGCACTTTATTTTAAGGAGCTGCTGGCATATGGTGTCCGAGGTGACCCCAAAAACTATCTGATCCCGTATCATGGAGTCGGAGGTGGACTCATAGCCGCAGGACTGCGCGAGGATACGGAGGTGTGTCAAATACGATTGGAAAGGCTCATCCTTACCCTGCAGGCACTGCTGGAATAGGTACCTCTCGAAGCTTTCATTGACTTCCACGATGAAGTGTTCCTCGAACTTCAGAAGCACCGTCTTATATTTTGTTTTGTCCTCACCTTCCGCGAATGCCAGGGAGTTATAGATGTGGATGGCCTGTTGCCCCACCGTGGAGAGGAGGAGGGCAATCTTCCTGGTGGCCGATGCATTCTCCCTGTCTGTGGCTTCGAGGAAGAGCTGGAAGCGCTGTTTAAACAGCTTCCAGTTTACGTCGAGATTGCCAGCGATTCGGAGCTGCTGCGGCAGGCTGATGTTTTCCATGGAGCAGGATGGCGGATTTCTGAAAGGGTGCAGGTAGGTCTCACAGTCGCTGGTTTGCGTCCACTACTGGTATCATGTCATGTTGGGTGTTCTGATGCACAAATGATCCAACACGGCTGTAGATGGTACAACTCTGTTTTATTGTCTAATCAACGGTAACAACTAACTACCGGCTTGGGTACGTGCTTCACCAGCTAACCTGTGGACCCAGCCCTATCACTAACTTAGTGAGGCACTCAGCACATGGTCTATGTCTGAGTGTAGCGCTGTGAGCTCTGTGCTCTGAGCTATCTCCTGGTAGAATGAGCGGGAACAGTGGTGTTCCCTGTTTTATAGTGCGTGTGCTCTCACTGGTGATTGGCTGCGATGTTATGTGTGTGCTGGTCGGTCCAACTGCCTGTCCATCAGTGTGTGTGTGATTGCACCATGATATGCTGATGTGGATATCATGACAGGTCCGAAGTAGGAATCTCCCTGCAGACTTCATCCCCCCGCCCTTCCAACCCAGCCCACATGTCAATTAGGCTCATAAATAAGCCACTTAAAACCAATTATCCCTCAGCCCAACCGGATTTCATGGTAGCTCAGCCAATGGTGGGTTGCCTCTGCAACTGCAAAACACATCACGGGAGGGTGGAAAATCCCGCACAGGTTGGTTGAGTATGATCAGTATGGTCAGTACTTCACCTACTGCAAACAGCCAAAGGGATGTGCTGTTTGATCAAATCCGCCAGTCGTTGGGATGCACGGACTACATGGCATTGCACCAGCACTGAATTCATGTGCCACATTACTCGCCGATCCCTAGTGTATTTGTTCCAAGTAGGCACTGACTGAGAAACTATTCAAACAGCCAGTAAGGATGGCTATAACAGGGAATATTGACACTAATGCAGCAATAAGTGCTCCACTAAAATTTAATAGAATGGGATTTAATAGAACTCACATCACTCGCCTGTACTTCCAGAAGGCAGCTCAGCAAACCTTGTTTTGCTGCAGCCTTATGGGGGGCGGTTCCCTCACTGACAAACTCAGTGCCTGGTCAAGGGACCTGGCATCAGAGAGGAAGGGGCTGCTGCAAGAAATCTGCTTGCCCTTGCATCCGACCACCCTCCCATGACCCCTGTCCTACCCCACTCACCTGTCTCTAGGGATCCCTGTCGCAGGAACCAAATTTCACCCAACTTATCTGAAGTGGCGAAATCATCAAATGAACATGCACAGACTTTATAAAATAGTTTGTCCCTAGATTGTATGTTACACTGGCAAAACTGCAATTATTGACCTTTATCCATTTATTGCACTTGATGAGGATCGACACAAGGAATTATGTGAAAAACATGAGAGTAATTATGTAATAATTCCACGGAGACAGAAGTCCCGTCACCAGAATTTTTTTATTTACAAACCTAACAGCTGGACAACCATGACCATTCAGTCTGCTGTCTATACCAGGAGTGCAGATGATCTGACACTCCCTGTTATATACACAGAAAGGGGTTCCCTGATTGGGGCCACTAATCAGGGAACTCGTATTCTAATTGGCTAATCTCAAAGGCCTGGCTTAAGTCATTACAAATTAGAACCAGCAGCGATGAGAGTGTTGCAAGTTGGTTCGGAGTTCAGAGACCGTGGGCGCGATTCTCCACTCCCACGCCGGTGTTGGGAGAATCGCCTGGGCCGCCGAAATTTCCGGGGACGCCGGTCCGACGCCCTCACGCGATTCTCCCAAGCGGCGGGAACGGCCCGGTCGAGTTTCGCAGGCCGGAGAATCGCCGGAGATACCCAAAATGGCGATTCTCCGGCACCCCCGCTATTCTGAGGCCCGGATGGGCCGAGCGGCCAGGCCAAAACAGCGGGTTCCCCCCAGCGCCGTCCACACCTGGTCGCTACAGTCGTGGGCGGTGCGTGAACGCTGGTGGGGGGCGGCCTGTGGGGGGGCGAGGGGGGATCCTGCACCGGGCTTCACACCTGGAATGTGGGGTGGCCCGCGATCGGTGCCCATCGATCGTCAGGCCGTCCTCTCTGAAGGAGGACCTCCTTCCTTCCGCGGCCCCGCAAGATCCGTCCCCCATCTTCTTGCGGGGTGGATTTGGACAGGACGGCAACCACGCATGCGCGGGTTGGCGCCGGCCAACCCGCGCATGCGCGGATGACGTCCGTTATGCGGCGCCGGCCGCGTCATCTTTGCGGCGCCGCTTTTACGTGGACGACAAGGCCTGGCGCGGGTAGATGACGCGGCCCCGATACTGGCCCATTGTCAGGGCCTGAATCGGTCGGGACCGGGGCCGTTCCGCGCCGTCGTGAACCTTGACGCCGTTCACGACGGCGTGGGAGTGGAGAATCGCACCCAGGGAATATCGAAGAAGGGAATGCACACTGATTGGTGGAAAATCAGGGTGCTCCCCAGGGCTCTGCAGCAGGGTTTCAGCTTTTCATCATGATAATGACTTGGATGCAGGAATAGAGAGTTGTATGTCCATGTTTGCAGAACTGCAAGGCACTAAGTTAGGTAGAGCATACATTGCGCAGGGGGAGCAGGATATTACAATGGGGCATAGTAATTGGACAAAACTGTGACAAATGGAGTTCAATGTGCGGAGGTGTGATGTAAGGAAGAAAACAAATACTTGCACTTTATAGTGCCTCTCACAACCTCAGAACACCTTAAGGGCTTAACAGCCGCTCAAACACTTTTTGAAATGTAGTCACTCCTGCAATATGGGAAACCTTGCATTCAGGGTAAACAATAATGTAGTAATAAACAGTTAACCTATTTTGTTCATGTTAATTGAGGAATAACTATTGACCAGGACATCAGTGAGAAACCCCTGCTCTTCTTTGAAATAATACCGTGGAATTTTATATACCGATCTGTACGAGCAGATGGGGTCTCAATTCAGTCAGGACGGAAGTGTACAATACCGGTTGTGATTAAAAGTTCATTCCAGAGGAGATGTTGCAAAGTGGTCAGACGTTTGCCCAACAGTTTAGCGACACAATGCTGATGGAGCCCCTCCAGGCAGTTAGAAAGCACAGAGATACCATTCTCATCGGATGGCTAGAGGAGGTCATCCTGAATGACCGACGAGGCGTGGTCGCAGATGGCAGCAGAGGTCAGCAGCTGAGGGGTTCAGCAGCGAGATCGGGCCCAGTGCTGCAGCAGGATGAATGGCCATCTCTAAACTGCAAGAGTGATTCTGAGTGAATGCAGCCTGAACTGTGGCTCAAAGGTGGATGAGGCAGTGGCTCACTCAATTTCTAAGAGATTGGTTGCGCTGTCATGCATACCTTCCACACCCTCGCCAGATGCCTCATGATAATTGGATGGACGTGGGTTTCATGAAAGCCCACCTTCCTCTCTGCCCCACGTGCTTCAGGTAAGACTGCAGGTTGAGAAGGAGATGTTGGTCTTGCATACCCACCATAAAATTAGGTTAAGTGCAGCTTTGAGGGCATTTCCTCAGCCTCATCTGGAGCCTAACTCACTGTCCACTTGGCCAGGCAATCCAAAAGGGCTTGCAAGAGAGCAGAGCCAGCCAAGACTGGCAGAGGGGTACCTGACTTCCAAGCTCTCATCCTCACAGAAATGGAAGCCCCAGAGCTGACTGGTGAGCAAGGTGATCATTCGGTCAGCCACCCAAACTCCTCCGGTGGCAGCCGCCCTCTATTTGCCTTGGCCTATCCAGGTATTGGCATCCGGAGGACACATATCATGATCCTCAAGTGCCATGGGGCATGGAGTGCAGTAACCTGCCTTCACGTCACCTGCAGATGGTGGGTTGTACTGCACCACAGCACTCTTAAGTGTTTTAAGAAGGACATGCAAAATCATCACTGTGGCACTGGGGATTGTTTGACTTTGTATGTATTGAATTTGTGTTTTTCAGATCTGCGTGTTTCAATCATTGAGGGCATCATGATGTATACGCAGTGTTCAGCAGGTATGTGACAGGCATGATGTTTAGCTACCTTCAAAGATGGGAGCATCAGGTCAGTGGAAAAGGAAGGGCCCGATTGGGCTTGTACATTAATTATTTTTCATACCAACGGCGACCGAAAAAGACCTGGGCAACACGGTAGCTCAGTGGTTGGCACAGTTGCTTCACAGCTCCAGGGTCCCAGGTTCGATTCTCCACTTGGTCACTGTCTGTGCGGAGTCTGCACGTTCTCCCCCTGTCTGCGTGGGTTTCCTCCGGGTGCTCCGTTTTGCTCCCACAGTCCAAAGATGTGCAGGTTAGGTGGATTGGCCATGCTGAATTGCCCTTAGTGTCCAGAAAAGTTAGGTGGGGTTACTGGGTTACGGGGATAGGGTGGAGGCTTAAGTAGGGTGCTCTTTCCAAGAACCAGTGCAGACTCGATGGGCCGAATGGCGTCCTTCTGCACTGTAAATTCTATGATTTTCCCAGTGGCCTTCACTGCATAATGGTGCGCTAGATTCAAGTTAGGATTCGACTTTTCATGCCTCCCATGCGTTGACACCCACCATTCTGGCTTCTGCACCATGTCACTCTTCCAGAACGATCTCCACCTCCCATTAATATCATCCAATGAGGTTTGTGCTGCCTTTTCCTCATAAGCCTTAGATGTTCTCCCTTTGGATGCCCAGATTGGATAGGGAGAAGCAAACCACAATGATGCACAAGACCCACTCTGGATCGTACTGAAGAATATGGGAACACAGGAGCAGGAGATCATTCAGCCCATCAAGCCTACTCTGCCAGTCACCCACATCATGGCTGACCATCTACCTCAATGCCGCTTTCCTATGCTATCCCCATATTCCTTGATGTCATTGGTATCTAGTAATCTTGCAATCGCTGTCTTGGACGTACTCCATGACTGAGCTGCCACTGCCCTCTGAGAATTCCAAAGACACACGATCCAGTTGGTGAAGAAATTCCTCCTCATCTCACGCCTAAATAGTCTTCATTCTGAGACTGTGTTCCCTGGTTCTAAATGCCTCCCCCAGCCAAGGGAAACATCCTTTCTACATCTACTCTGTCTCGCCTCCTTAAGAATTTTGTATGTTTCTATGAGATCACCTTTCATTCTTTAAACTCTGAAGAATATAGGTCCACTCTCCTCAATTTCTCCTCATCAGGCAGTGCCATCATCCAGGAATTAGTCTGGTAAACCTCCGCTGCACTCGCTCTATGACAAGTATACCCTTCCTCAGGTGAGGGGATCAAAACTGTCCACAATACTCCAGGTGTCTAAGCCAGGTTATATTCAATTGAAGCAAGACTTCTTTATTTCTGCATTCTTGCGGTAAAGGCTGACATACCATTTGGCTTCCTGATTGTTTGCTGAATCAGCATGTTAGTTTTCAGTAACTCATAAACAAGGAAACAGAACCAACACACAATGACTTGCCCAGGCAATGGTATGGAGTCTTCAGTAACTCAATAGTCTGCTCCCGGATGATACAGTCCATGGCTGCCGTTATATCTCAGCTCCCTTGCAAGAATTTCTCACGGGAATCATGCACCAGTTTCAAAGATGGTATTAGTAGGTCCCCAAGGATTCATCATTGACCTGCTGTCATGGGGTAACCAGTGTGACACAAAGGAGTGTCAAAGTCTGTAGGCATGATGACTGCAGCCTGGATACCTGATGTACACCTGAAGGATCTGTTTCGAATGGTCACACATTATCTGCATGTTTAACGTGTAGAATCCCTTCCAGTTGATGACAGCAGCCAATATGGTGATGTTCGCAGATGACTGCATAATTTTCAGCAGCATCCACAACTCCTCAGATAACGAAGCAGTCCTTGTCTAAATACAGCAATACCTGGACAATATCCAGGCTTGGGCTGACAAGTGGCAAGTTCCATTCATGCCACACAAGTGCCAGGCAATGACCATCTCCTACAAGAGATGATCCAATCATCGCCCCTTGACATTCAATGGCATTACACGATGGGCCAAATGGCCCCTTCTGCATTGTAAATTCTATGATTATTACCATTGCTGAAACCCCCACAATCAACATTTTGGGGGTTATTAGTGATCAGAAACTGAACTGGTCTCACCCTATTAATACCATGGTTGCTAGTGCAGGTCAAATGCTAGGAATCCTACGGCGAGTAACTCACCTCCTGACCCCCAAAGTCTCGACAAGGCACAAGTCAAGGGTTCAGTGGAATACTCTCCACTTGCCTGGATGGGCACAGCTCCAACAACACTCAAGGAGCTCAACACCATCCAAGACAAAGCAGCCCGCTTGACTGCTCCCTTTTCCACAAACATTCAAACCCTCCACTGCAGATGAACAGTGGAAGCTGTGTGTACCATCTACAAGATGCACAACAGTAACTCGCCAAAGTTCCTTAGAACCTTCAAAACCCATGACTGCTACCATCTGGAAGGACAAGAGCAGTAGATACCAGGGAACCCTGCCTCAGATTGGTTCCCCTCCAAGCCACTCACCACCCTGACTTGGTGGGCAGCACAGTAGTACAGTGGTTAGCACTGTAGCTTCACAGCACCAGGGTCCCAGGTTCGATTCCCGGGCGGAGTCCGCACTTCTCCCTGTGTCTGCGTGGATTTCCTCCCGATGCTCCGGTTTCCTCCCACAAGTCCCAAAAGACGTGTTCGGTAAGTTAATTGGACGTTCTGAATTCTCCCTCAGTGTACCTGTTTTGGCACCAGAGTGTGGCAACTAGGGGCATTTCACAGTAACTTCATTGCAGTGTTAACATAAGCTTACTTGTGACAAAAGTAAAGATTATTATTAATTGGAAATGTCATGTGAGAGACCCATTAAGAAAAGTATGTGTTATCAAATGGCTGCAGTGATGTCATTGTGTGGGTGGAGCTGGAATGTGATTCTGCCTTTTACTTTTGTTTAGAGCTGAAAGTTCTTTTTGACTCTGTGTTTTAATTTTGCTTTCAGTTGGAGAGCTGCATTCAAACCAAGCAGATGTATACTGGTCTCTCTCTGTATGTTAAACAAGGTGTTTAGATCACTTGATAATTTAAAAGTGACAACTATTCTCTGTAGAGAATTCAAACCTACTGTCTTTGTTAAAAAGTGTTTTAGCTTATGGATGTTGTTAGGAAAGTTACTAAGGGTTACCTATAGAGTGCTGTATCTTTTTGGGGGGTTATCAGTGTTGGTAGTTGGTAAGATGTTTACTGTGGGTTTATAAAATGTTAACTGGATTCATAGAATAAACATTGTTTTGTTCTAAAAATACTTTAGATCGCTGTTGCATCACACCTGTAAAGTGGGCCCTTGTGCTCCCCATACCAAAATCTATTAAAAGTTGTGGCCCAGTGAACTCCATGATATACTTTGGTGTTCTCTAAACCCTGGCCCACAACAGAAATATATCATCGTTCCTTCACTGTCGCTGGGGCAAAATCCTGGAACCACTCCCTGACAGCGCTGTGGGTGTACCTACACCTCAGGGTCTGCAGTGGTTCAAGAAGACAGCTCACTACCACCTTCGGAAGGACAGCTCGGGTGAGCAACAAATGCTGGCCCAACCAGTGATGCCCACTCCCGTAAGTGAATACATTTTTAAAAATTAAAATTGGTTGGAGGATTACTAAATGTGGACATCTGTGTTGTCGATCACACCCCAGAATCACGTAAAACATGTCATAGTCTCAAAGCCCACAGAACCTTCTGTCTGGCTGTTGTCATCTACAGGGTATTTTATGAACTAGCCTTTTGAAACGAGTGCTACTGACTTCCTTGATTCAGTGATTACCTGCGAGATTCCAGAACAGTCAAGCTCTGGAAGAAACCCTGTGGCATGAAGATTCGATGCAGCCGGCGCAAAACACCCCGCCAAACCCCATCGAAAACGGATGTTGAAAGTGTTCCGGTGAATCTTGTCCAACACTGACCACTGGGAAACCCCACTTTTAAACTTCTTCCAGTCCAAAAAGCAACCATTCACTAATACTCTCCCTTTCCTGTCATTCTGCCTATTTCATTTTCAGGCTACGAGTTTCCGATTTATCCCATGTGCATCAACATTACTGCCAAGTCAATCTTGCGATACAAGTCTGTATTTTATCAAACCCATTTACAAATCCATATGCTCCACATCAACCCCATTACCTTCAGCAATTTGCTCTTATCTCATCAAAAAACTCACTCAAGTTAATGAAGCTTATTATTGCCTCAGACTTGCTCTTTGTCCTTGCCTCCATGTGTCATTTCCCTTTTTGGTACCCAATCAGGCCCACCCACCATCTTGCTACCCTTTTACTCTTTTTATGCTGATGGAAGCCTTCCTCATTTTATTTTCTGTTAGTTGCTCATCTTTTCTCATGGTCCCTCTTTCTCTCACATTTCATTTTTCACTTCCCCTCTCAAGCAGGAGGTATGGGAGCTGAGCAAGAATGGAGCAGAATATGGCAGCATAGCAGGCCTGAGATCAGGAGGAACGGGAGCTGAGCGAGAGTGAAGTGGGATAGAAGACGGGGTAACAGGACAGGAAAAAACCGAGAGAGTGTTATAAGAGTGAGGTTAGAGTCAGTCCAGAGAAGAAAGAGTGAAAGAATCCAAGGGGACTAAGCTTGTGATTGAGATTAAGGGTGGAATTTCTTTGAATATTGGCAAAGGCTGAGAGCGTGTGGAAAATGTGGGGGTGAAGCCTTTGGCACCAACAGTGGCTTTCTCCATCGTGTTATTCAGGACACAGAGAAAAAAAAGGCAAGGGGCAGGTCTCATGACATCACGCTGGTGGGACAGGCTTTGACTGAGCTCGCCCATCCAGCAACTGAGTTATTTTGAGATCAGGGCATCATTTCTAAAGGCCACCATGATGGACAAAGGTTCACTGGAACGCCCCCACTACACAACCTCCCGTGCTCCAGGTGCTTGCCTTGGGAGACCAGTCGGGTTTCACGCTGGTCTGTCCTCAGTCCGACGTGAATGTACTTTCTGACGGGACGGGATGATTCAGGCATTGAGGCCCGATAATGAAATATTAATGCATGGAATAACTAAATTGGGTTTTAAATCTTAGTTTGTTTTTAAAGTCTTATGTTTCATTTCTGATGAATTTAGTTAGAAGCCAAATATATCAAGACTTAGTAGGGCCCCTTAGTTCCATTAGATGTATATCCTGCTGCATAGCAGAAGTCCAGGCCCATTTTCATGTTCTAAACAACCAATTGTGCAGGACATGTTATCAGCTGGAGCAGATCAAGCTCCAGGTTTCAAAATTTGAGTGGCAGCTGGAGTCACTCTGGTGTAACCATGTGACTGACAGTCTGTGGATAGTGCACTTCTAGATCCTCCAGCTAAAGAGTGTACAGATACAAAGGGAATTGGTGAATTCAAGATCATCAAACAGCATCAGGCAGGTAGTGCAGGAGTCCCCTAAGTGTATCTTATGTTCCCACATACTGGTGGGGGTGATGAATACTCTTGGGAGTCCAACTAAAGCTAAATCCATGGCTCAGTGGTTGTCTCAGATGCACAAAAGGGGCAAATGAATATTGGAAAGTCAGTAATGATAGGAGATGGTATAGTCAGGGAAACAGACAGGCACTTCTGTAGCCACAGACCTGAATCCAGAATAGTTTGTTGCCTCCAGAATGTCCTCTCTTCTTAGGATACCAACGTTTATTCGGATACCTAACGAGAACTCCAAACAATTTGCCATTTGTAAACTGTGAGGAAAGGATACTTCACCCCAGAAGTGATGACTGTGACCAGTAGATATCTTTGATGTTAAAATAAACTCTAATTTAAACACAGAATGAACCACATTAACATCAATTCACAGATAAACAGTTCTTAAAAAGTAAAAGGAAAAACTTTTTCTTATACCCTACACCTTCACTACAAATAGTACAATAAAGCAACCCAATACAGTTTGAAATACTGTAAATAAAGTTAGCAACCAGGGTTACCTGCTTATCTGTGCAGATCTTTGGAGAGAGAGACCCTTTCAGGAACAACCTGAAAATCCTTCTGAATTATCAGACTCCAATCCTATGGCAAACTGCTGTTCAATTTAAAATAGGCTTGCAGATTGCAAAACTACAGAGGGACCTGGCTCCTCCCATTAATTGCATTGTCTGTATTTCACTAAGATGTCCCATCTCCTGCTTAGCTAGGACTAAATGTAATCCCTCAAATTATTTATATCACAGGGAATCTCCTGCAATCAAAACAATGTTACATTAGCCATCTCTCTGTAAACAAGTAAATGGTTAAAATCAATAATGACCACACCTTTTACGACACCTTAATTACAGCTGTAGTAGACGCACTGCCTGTATACCTTAATCCAAACTTTTAATAACATTACTACAATAGATATAAATAATTTATTATATTCATTACACTATGCTCAACTATCCATTCACAAGACAGCATCCAACAAAACTGCTGAGTCCTTGAAAATCGGCCTACTGGATCTAGCACATGCATATTGTGGAATGCCTCATGACTTGTGTGATTATCACGTACAACATGAAAATCCAGTGACATTGGCAGGCCTCAGGACTAGCCTAGATATACATATTTGCAAGCCAGACAAAGGGACAAGAGTCGTATTTTAAATAAACATGGTCACGTTGACACGCTGTTCTTAATAATGGTTCAAAATTCATATCTATTGGACCTGTTGCCAAGCACACCTTGCTCAAAAACAAGCTACAAAAATATTTGTCAGACTTGTGTCAGAGGTTCAAGCTGCTTTGCAATGTATATGATAGGATTCATCCTCCTGGATCACTATCGAAGATATGGAAAAATGATGTCCCACTATACTGTATTCTGTCAATGACTGGTTCTGCACAGCATAAATTGGCCAAAGAATTCCTTCATGTCTGTGAAGGCTCTGCATGACCTACATGCTTCATGGGAGTTCAAAACCAGGGACTTTCTGTGTCAAATCTTTCATGAAGTGTTTGTTTATGACTTCTTGAGAGGGCTATTCATTTTTCCAAGCTTCTTCAGGTTTGAAATCATGCTGTCTGAGGTTCTGTGCAGGGCCCAAAATGACGAATATAACTTCAAGCAGACGTGAGGGATGTTGGTGAGGCCCAAATGGGTGTGGAGATATTTATTTTCCTCAATTCACTGAGCTTCATGGAGCATCACTGCCTTGTGGCGATATGTGCCAGCATGGGTAGCCAGAATGCTGGGTTGACTTGAGGGTTCCAGTGATGCATCTCATTGCAGTGTTTACTTGCACATCAATCAGTGAAGAGTGGCTACTTCTGTTCCATACCATTGCACAGTATTCAGCTATTGATTACACAAGGGCCATTGCTGAAGTCTGTTGTATTGATCCTGAGGCTGTCTATCTGGTGTTTGCCAATTTCTGGATCAAGTTAACTCTTGACTTCACCTTGGTGGCCATCTTCTTTAGGTGGATGTGGAAGGTTTGCATGTGGTCCAGCTTCACTCCAAGGTAAGTCAGAGTGAGGTAATAGCATACACATTGTCACAGAAGGTCACATTCAGTATGCGTTTAGAATTCTTGTTATCAAGACGAAATGCGATAATTGTCGGTTTGTGGGGGTTTAGTTTGTGCCCCTATTTCTGGACGTACTCAGACATAACGTTAAGGTCCTTGTTCAAAGTGAATTTGATGTTGTTGAATAAAAGCAAAATACTGTGCACACTGGAACGCTGAAATAAAAACAGAAAATCCTGGTAAAACTCAGCAGGTCTGGCAGCATCTATTGTCGATGCTGGCTTCTTGCATTGCCAGCAAGATCGCCTGATTACGCAAATATATGCAAATTTATTTGTGACATGTCATTCATGTGGACATTGAAAATGAGGTTGTCAGTACAGATCCTTGTGGCAGTCCCTTGTTGAGTTAAAGTGAGCTGCCTTTGTCACCAAGATGGACACACAACCGTCTTTTGCATTGCCCAAAGCAGGCATAGTGTTTGAGCAGATGATGATTGTTTATTGTCACAAGTAGGCTTACATTAACACTGCAATGAAGTTACTGTGAAAATCCTCAAGTCGCCACACTCCGGCGCCTGTTCGGGTACACAGAGGGAGAATTCAGCATGTCCAAATTACCTAACAGCACGTCTTTCAGGACTTGCGAGAGGAAACCGGAGCACCCAGAGGAAACCCACGCAGACACAGGGAGAACATGCAGACTCCGCACAGACAGTGACCCAAGTCGGGAAGTGAACCTAGGACCCTTGCGCTGTGAAGCCATAGTGGTAACCACTATGCTACCGTGTTCCTCATGAGTTTCAGCATCAAGCATCCTTCTAGGATATTGGCTGTCCTGATCAGGTCTTTGTTTACTGTGTATCATGCAATCTTGCAAATGATCTGAAAAGTGCCCCATCTATCTAAAATTGCCCTTGAAAAGCAGGGATCTCAAAAATTTCAATAACAGGTTAAGGATGCCATTTCATGCTGCTTATGTGGTGGCAATGCGAGTGGCATTTTCCACTAACAGGATGCTGTTGTCAGTCCAAAAAGACAATCTGCCTATCACACAGTTGAGCAACGTAGGGTCTGATTTTCAGTGCCAGGGCAATTCCGGATATGTAGAATACATCCCAACAATTGTCTGATTAAATCAAACAACATGTTCATTTGGTTGTTCATAATAAGCAGACTGCAGATCAAACTCAACCAGCCCACACTTACAAAACCCTGTCTACTCTTAGATGTGATTTCACAATTGGTCAGCATTTGCTGAACAACACTGACGGGAGTAATAGCTGCACTAACAGCCAATTTAAGATAATCACTCGAGCTCTTAACGTGGCTCATTTACGCTTGCTAGAAGTGACATACATTCATACATAGGAACTTGGTCACTGCAAACAAAAAAAATATGTTCAAGCATTGCACATTTTTTGAATTACCCGGGAACTTGGGAGCTTATCGTTCCCCATTGTGTTCTCCATGGTAACTCTTCGGACAATCAGAGTCAATTTCCCAACCAATCAGCATCCATTTTCTTATGGTATAAATTGTCGCAATCGTTTGAAATTTGGCAATCCTGCATTTGCCCTGATGAGTGAAAGATAAAAAGCTTTAGCAAAATGTCTCTCTTTTCAGCAACATTCAAGTTATCCACTACTCAGCAAATTGAAGCAAGTCATAGTGAAGCAGTTGTGAGCTTAAAGAATGTTTCTTTTAGAAAAAGGGATTAACTGAGAAACAACACAAATAAGTTAAAGTCAGGGTCATTGCAATAAAGTAAATAAGTAAACAAAGTAGGGTAAGGGAAGTAAAGTTAGTGCAAGAGAGGTAAGTTAATAGTATTCTTATATAAGCATATTTTTTGTTTAAAAAGGGAGTAATAAGAGGCTTAAGGGCAGTCATGGCAGGAGAGCTTGCACCATTGATATTCTCCTCCTGTGCTATGTGGGTGATCATGGAATCAGTACTCCCTGGAGACATGGAAAGAAGTAAAAAAGGAGGGGGGGTTACAATATTGATCATGAATCAATTACAGAAGTAAGGTGGGATGACATTTTAGAAGGCTCTTCAAATGAAGCCATATGGGGAGAACATAAAAACCAAAAAGGAGCAATCACATTCTGGAAGTGTTCTGTATGCACCCTAATAGTCCAAGAGAAATGGAAGATCAGATATATAGGCAAATTTCAGAGAAGTGCAAAAATAACAGGGTAGTGATAGTGGGAGATTTCAGCTTTAACTCGGGGAATCATGGTTTAAAAGGTTTAGAAGGAACAGAATTCTTTAAATACATCCAGGAGGACTTTTTAAGCCAGTGCATAGAAGGTCCTACAAGAGGGGACAGTCCTGTACTTAATTTTAGGTAACAAAGCAGAGCAAATGGTTGAAGTATCGGTGGGAAAGCATTTTAAGACAGCGATCATAACTCCGTGAGATTCAAGATTGTTATGGAAAAAGACAAGGATGGGCCTGAAATCAAGGGCGAGATCTACCAGCTGCGTTGTTCTCAAACGGGAGCGTGGCGTGGCCAGTAGATGCCGGGTGAAGCCTCCCTTGGGCCTCCAGACAGCCAGTACGCCTCATGAGATCTACCCAGATCGTGCGAGTGACCAAGCTGTGATCGCTTAAGTGGATCTTAAACCTACTGAGGCCAACTCACCCAGGATCTACTGGCCTCCTGGCATCTAACAGCCTCTCGAGGGAGTTCCCAGTCAGGTGCCATTCAGTACTTGTCCACGCAAACATGAACCAGGTGGAACAACACCCAAAGGGTCAATCCATTGGAGGCCCCTGGCTGGCCAGGTTTAGGGCAGGGTGACCCCCTGGCCCTCCTCCTGGAATGTGGACACCTTGGCACTCCCAGGCTGGCACCTTGGCACTGTCACCTTGACATTGCCAAGTTGCCAGGGTGGCACTACCAAGCCAGCAGAAGCACTGCCAGTGTGGCAGTGAAATGGTGCCCAGGTGCCAGGATAACACTGCCAATGGTCAGGGCCTGAGGGGGCCATGCCCATTAAAGGAGGTGGGAGGAGGGTATGAAGAGTGCGAGGTAGCGTGCAGGCAGGTAAGAAGAGGCCTTTGGGAGATTGGGGGTTTATGGGTTGGGGTCCTGGAAGTGGGGAGCCTGTAGGGGGATATGGGGGGGCCTGAAAAGGGGAGGCCCACAGGGACCAGATAATGGGATGTCCACACTTGAAGAGATATGAGGGTAATGCCCATGTGTGAGGGGTGACATTGCCCATGGGTGGGGGTGTGGGGGACATGCTCTCTTCGAGATTGAGGCACCCTTTTAAAATGGTGGCCTGATCTCTGAGGAGCTGGGCTGCTCAGTAAATGCAGCTCCACAGTGAAGAAAATAATTCGAAGTGTGAGCTAAACCGGTGAGAAACGTTCCAGGATCCCCCAACAATGAATAAGTGTGGTTGGATAGCAGGGGAAACTCACCGTCAGAGCCGAAGGGTAACTCCCAGCAAAACCCGCCACAAATGCGCCCCCAAGTTCTGAACTGGGGGGTGGCTAATTTTAATAATATCAGGGGCGCAACTCAGCAGACTTGAGTTAAAGTCCGGAAAATGGTGCATTTTGCAGGGGCAGGCGTGAAGAAACATCTTGCTATTCCACGGCACTTTGCCATTTTGTTTTGGCCTCGGGCAGATTCTCTCCACTGAGGCCGCACTTAGAGGAATTTCCTGCTGGCGAGCTGAAGCTCCTCTGGAAACCGCCCCCCTCCACATGCCTCTGCCCACCCGTCCCCGCCTCCCCTCTCCCACCCCACATCTCACCCCCCCCCCCCCCCCCCCCCAACCTGGTAAAGCCCACCGGACCCAATCTCTGGCAGTGCCAACCTGGCACCTGAGCACCCTGGCACGGCCAAGGTGCCAGCTCGCAGTGCCAAGGTGTCCAGGTGCCAGAGGAAGAGTCAAGGTGCAGCCCTGCCCTGTAGCACAGTGGTTAGCACAGTTGCTTCACAGCTTCAGAGTCCCAGGTTCGATTACCGGCTTGGCTCCCTGTCTGTGCGGAGTTTGCATTTTCTCCTCGTGTCTGCATGGGTTTCCTCCGGGTGCTCTGGTTTCCTCCCACAGTCCAAAAATGTGCAGATTAGGTGGACTGGCCATGCTAAATTGCCCTTAGTGTCCAAAAAGGGTGGGTTGGGTGGGGTTACTGGGTTACGGAGATAGGGTGGGGTTGGGGGCTTAGGTAAGTTGCTCTTTCCAAGGGCCTATGCAGATATCGTGGTCTGAAAACAACAGATTACCCTAGAGGAGCATAGAATGTACAAGAGGGAACTTAAAAAGGCAATAGGAGAGCAAAAGGGAAACATGAAAATATCTGGCAGGGTAAAATAAAGAAAGATCCTAAGTTGTTTTACAAGTATATTAAGGGTAAAAGGATATCTAGGAAAAGAGTAGAGCCCATTAAGGACCATAATGGTAATTTGTGTGTGGAGCCGGAGAATGTAGGTAAAGTTCAAAATGAATAGTTTGTGTGGGTGTCCACTTGCGAGAGGGATGGTTTGGGTATAGAAATCGGAGAAGGACTGTGATAAAATGGAAGAAATTAACATGGATAGAGAGAAGGTTTGAGTGGTCTGTCATGCTTAAAATTAGACAAATATTCAGGGCCAGATGAAATGTATCCCAGGCTGTTGAGTGAGGCAAGGGAGAAAATAGCAGGGGCACTGGCAATAATTTTCAATTCCTCTCTAGCCACAGGAGAGGTGCCGGAGGACTGGAGGATAGCCAATGTGGTACCATTATTCAAGAAGGGAGGAAGGGCGAAACCAGGAAACTACAGGCAAGTCAGTCTAACCTTAGGGTGGAGAAACAATTGAGAGACAGAATTAATCTGCATTTGGAGAGGCAGGGATTAATCAGAACAGTCAGCATGGCTTTGTTATGTCTGACCAACTTGATTGAATTTTTTGAAGAGGTGACCAGGTGTGTAGATGAGGGAAATGCATTTGAGAGACTGATAACAAAGATAAGAGCCCATACCATCCAAGGAAATTTGGCAAATTGGATCCCGAATTGGCTGAGTGGCCGGAAGCATAGGGTGATGGTCAAAGAGTGTTTTTCTGACTGGAAGCCTGTCCCAGTGGGATCCCGCAAAGATCAGTGTTGGGGCTGTTGCTGTTTGTGGTTTATATAATTGATTTAGACATGAATGACGGAGAGTTGGTCAGTAAGTTCGTGGATAATATGAAAATTGGTGAGGTGGTAAATAGTGAGGAGGATAGCCTTAGATTACAGGAGGATATAGACGGGCTGGTCAGATGGGCTGCTCAGTGGTAAATGGAATTCAATCCAGATAAATGTGAGATGATGCACTTGAGCAGGACAACAAGGCAATACAAATATACAGAGGATTTCCCGACGGCGCTCGCATTGCTGAAGGGCATCTATGTTCGGCCCGTAAACCAGGTCTACGCGCGCCACCAACTCGCGACGAGACGGCAAATTCCCGGAGAATCGCTCGAGGAATTCAACGGCGTGCTGCTAATTTTGGGACAAGGCTGCAACTGCCCGCCGGTGAACGCGATCGAACACATGGACCTGCTAATTCGTGATGCATTCGTGGCAGGTATGAACTCTCCCCAAATTCGTCAAAGACTTTTAGAAAGAGAGTTGCTCGGACTCTCAGAGGCACGGGCCCTTGCAGCTTCCCTTGATGTGGCCTCCCAAAACGCCCGCGCCTACAGCCCCGACCGCGCGGCAGCCCCTTGGGCTCCATGGACCCCCGTCACGACCAACTCCCCGGCACCCCTCCCGCCCCCCCCCCCCGCAAGCTTGCGCGGTTAAAGCGCCAGACCATCCCGGGGGGCCCGCTGCTATTTTTGTGGACAAGTGAAACACCCCCGGCGGTGCTGCCCGGCCCGCACAGCTACTTGTAAAAGCTGCGGCAAAAAGGGCCATTTCGCGGCAGTGTGCCGGTCCCGGGGGGTCGCCGCAATACCCGGAGAAGAACGAGGACAGCACATCCCAAACACCCCCCAGCGCCCCATGTGCGACCCGCGGGCACCGCCAGTTTGGGTCCCGGGCACCACGAGGGGAGGATGGGCGCCGCCATCTTGTGACCCCCCAGCCACGTGCGATTCATGGGGGTGGCCATTTTGTCCACCCCCGGCCGCGTGCGATTCATGGATGCCACCATCTTGATTGACAACAAAGGACCCCAGCATCAACGGCTCCACGGGGTCCGAAGAAGACGCCGCGACACTACTACCACAACTGGCTTCGGTGACACTGGATCAATCGCGGCCCCGGACGCTCCAGACGACGACAACAACGGTGCTGGTCAACGGATACGAGACGCCATGCCTGATCGACTCCGGGAGTACTGATAGTTTTATTCACCCAGACACGGTAAGGCGCTGTTTTCTGACCATCCATCCATCCAAGCACTCAAAAGATTTCCCTAGCTGCAGGATCCCACTCAGTGGAGATCAAAGGGTTCTGCATCGTAAACCTAACGGTGCAAGGGAGGGAGTTTAAGACCTACAGGCTCTACGTCCTGCCCCAACTCTGCGCGCACACATTACTGGGATTCGACTTCCAATGTAACCTTCAGAGCCTAACATTCCAATTCGGGGGCCCAATACACCCACTCAGTATCTGCGGCCTCGCAACTCTCAAAGTTGAACCGCCGTCCTTGTTTGCAAACCTCACCCCGGATTGCAAACCCGTCGCCACTAGGAGCAGACGGTACAGCGCCCAGGACCGGACATTTATTCGGTCTGAAATCCAGTGGTTGCTGAAGGAAGGCATAATCCAGGCCAGCAATAGTCCCTGGAGAGCACAGGTGGTAGTCGTAAAGACCGGGGAGAAGCAAAGGATGGTCGAAGACTATAGTCAGACCATCAGCAGGTACACGCAGCTAGATGCGTACCCTCTCCCCCGCATATCCGACATGGTCAATCGGATTGCTCAGTATAAGGTCTTTTCCACCGTGGACCTCAAGTTCGCCTACCACCAGCTCCCCATCCGCCCAGGTGACCGCAAGTACACCGCCTTTGAGGCAGACGGACGGCTATACCACTTCCTAAGGGTCCCATTTGGCGTCACGAACGGGGTCTCGGTCTTCCAACGGGAGATGGACCGAATGGTTGACCAGCACGGGTTGCAGGCCACATTCCCGTATCTCGACAACGTAACCATCTGCAGCCACGATCAGCAGGACCATGACGCCAACCTCCAAAAGTTCCTCCAGACCGCTAACGCCCTGAACCTCACATATAACGAGGAAAAATGCGTTTTTTGCACAAACCGGCTAGCCATCCTGGGCTACGTAGTGCGCAATGGAGTAATAGGCCCGACCCCGAACGCATGCGCCCACTTATGGAATTTCCCCTCCCCCACTG
Organism: Scyliorhinus torazame; assembly: GCF_047496885.1. Taxonomy (NCBI): domain Eukaryota; kingdom Metazoa; phylum Chordata; class Chondrichthyes; order Carcharhiniformes; family Scyliorhinidae; genus Scyliorhinus; species Scyliorhinus torazame. Next base: position 194,340,638 of record NC_092715.1, read on the forward strand.
CTCCAAAGCCCTGAAACGTTGCCTGGGCGTCTTTTCATATTACGCCCAGTGGGTCCCCCAGTATGCAGACAAGGCCCGCCCGCTAATACAGACCACTACCTTCCCTCTGTCGACAGAGGCTCGCCAGGCCTTCAGCCGCATCAAAGCGGATATCGCAAAGGCCACGATGTGCGCCATCGACGAGTCCCTCCCCTTCCAGGTCGAGAGCAACGCATCCGATGTAGATCTGGCGGCCACCCTTAACCAAGCGGGCAGACCCGTGGCCATTTTCTCACGGACCATCCACGCCTCAGAAATCCGCCACTCCTCAGTGGAAAAGGAAGCCCAAGCCATAGTGGAAGCTGTGCGACATTGGAGGCATTACCTGGCCGGCAGGAGATTCACTCTCCTCACCGACCAACGGTTGGTAGCCTTTATGTTCGATAATGCACAGCGGGGCAAAATTAAGAATGACAAGATCTTAAGGTGGAGGATCGAACTCTCCACCTACAATTATGAGATCTTGTATCATCCCGGAAAGCTGAATGAGCCATCCGATGCCCTATCCCGTGGCACATGTGCCAACGCACAAATAGACCGCCTCCAAGCCCTCCACGAGGACCTCTGCCACCCGGGGGTCACAAGATTCTACCATTTTGTAAAGTCCCGCAACCTCCCCTACTCTGTGGAGGAGGTCCATACAGTCACCAGGAACTGCCACATCTGCGCAGAGTGCAAACCGCACTTTTACAGGCCGGATAGAGCGCACCTGATCAAGGCTTCCCGCCCCTTTGAACGCCTCAGTTTGGATTTCAAAGGGCCCCTCCCCTCCATCGACCGCAACGCATACTTCCTGAACGTGGTGGACGAGTACTCCGGTTTCCCCTTCGCCATCCCCTGCCCCGACATGACAGCGGCCACAGTCATTAAAGCCCTTGGCACCATATTCACACTGTTCGGTTTCTCCGCGTATATCCATAGCGACAGGGGGTCCTCCTTCATGAGTGACGAGCTCAAGGGCATAGCCTCGAGCAGGACAACCAGCTACAACCCCCGGGGGAACGGGCAAGTAGAGAGGGAGAACGGCACGGTCTGGAAGACTGCCCGACTGGCCCTACGGTCCAGGGATCTCCCAGTTTCCCAGTGGCAGGAGGTCCTCCCGGACGCTCTCCACTCCATCAGGTCGCTGCTGTGTACCACCACTAACCAAACGCCTCATGAGCGCCTCCTTGTCTTCCCCAGGAAGTCCTCCTCCGAAACGTCGCTGCCGACCTGGCTGGCGGACCCAGGACCCATCTTGCTCTGGAAACATGTACGGGCGCACAAATCGGACCCGTTGGTCGAGAGGGTCCACCTTCTCCACGCGAACCCGCAGTACGCCTATGTGGCGTACCCCGACGGCCGACAGGACACAGTCTCCCTGCGGGACCTGGCGCCCACCGGCAACACACACACACACCCCCGACACCGATCACCCCCTCCCTGCCACCGGCGTACCCCGCGACCGCCCCCTTCCCGGGGGGATCGGTCCTCCTCCCGTGCCCGCCCAGGAGTAAAACTGGAACAAACAGCGAAACGCTCCCAGAGACGACAACGCCCGAGCAAGCACCTGCATCACCACCGGGGCTGAGGCGATCAATGAGGCAGACCAGACTGCCCGCTCGACTCGTGGAATCCGCGTGACACCAAGAAAAGCAAGAACGTTGTTGTAACAAAAATTTTTTTTTGCTCGTATTGTAAATAGTTCTCACAAACTTGTACATAGCCCAGTGTAGGGCTAAAGCTGTATTAACACAGTCCGAAATTTGTTCCAGGGCCAGCCTTGTAAACCCCTACCACCATGCGAACCACCACCCCGCCGGATTCCTTTTTAACAAGGGGTGAATGTGATGGTATGTATTAGGGGTAATGTGGTGCCTGTGAAGCCGAGAGGCTATTGGCTGACAGGTCCCGGGTCCTGGTTGGATCTGCCGACTTCTGGCTCTGCCCTGAAGGCGGAGTATCAGAGCTCGAGCTTCTCCCCGCAGCCTCATTCTGTTGCTGAGCTGCTGGGGACAAGTCTCGCTTAATAAAGCCTAGATCGACTTCATCGCTTCTCGTCTCGCGTAAGTCATTGTGTGCTACAGATAACAAATAGGTTAGACCAAGGAGAGCCAATGGATGTTATCTATCTTGACTTCCAAAAGGCCTTTGATAAGGTGCCTCACGGGAGACTGCTGAGTAAAATAAGGGCCCATGGTATTCGAGGCAAGGTACTAACATGGATTGACGATTGGCTGTCAGGCAGAAGGCAGAGAGTTGGGATAAAAGGTTCTTTTTCGGAATGGCAACCGGTGACGAGTGGTGTCCCGCAGGGTTCAGTGTTGGGGTCACAGCTGTTCTCTTTATATATTAACGATCTAGATGACGGGACTGGGGGCATTCTGGCTAAGTTTGCCGATGATACAAAGATAGGTGGAGGGACAGGTAGTATGGAGGAGGTGGGGAGGCTGCAGAAAGATTTAGACAGTTTAGGAGAGTGGTCCAAGAAATGGCTGATGAAATTCAACGTGGGCAAGTGTCAGGTCTTGCACTTTAGAAAAAAGAATAGAGGCATGGACAATTTTCTAAACGGTGACAGAATTCATAATGCTGAAGTGCAAAGGGACTTGGGAGTCCTAGTCCAGGATTCTCTAAAGGTAAACTTGCGGGTTGAGTCCGTAATTAAGAAAGCAAATGCAATGTTGTCATTTATTTCAAGAGGCTTGGAATATAAAAACAGGGATGTGCTTCTGAAGCTTTATAAAGCATTAGTTAGGCCCCATTTAGAATACTGTGAGCAGAGTTTGCTGACTTCTGGGGGGAGCAATTACGCTAGAAAGGGATCTAGCGGAGGGTGGGGGTTAACTGGGTTGCTGCTGCTAAGGGAAAGGGGGAGCTGCTATGGGGCAGGGTGGTCGGGATGGGAGGACACCGTCGGGGGCACAAACGGGAGCGTGGGAACCGGGTGAGGAGCTGGTCTAAAAAAGGGGATGGCTAGTCGACATGGGGGGGGGGGGGGGGGTAAAGAGCCCCCCAACCCGGTTGATCACGTGGAATGTGAGAGGGCTGAATGGGCCGATTAAGAGGGCAAGGGTACTCGCGCACCTAAAGAAATTAAAGGCAGATGTGGTCATGCTACAGGAGACGCATCTGAAACTGGCGGATCAGGTCAGATTACGTAAAGGATGGGTGGGACAGGTATTTCATTTGGGCTTGGATGCGAAAAATAGAGGGGTGGCTATATTAGTGGGGAAACGAGTAGTGTTTGAGGCGAGGACCATAGTAGCGGACAGTGGGGGTAGATACGTGATGGTGAGTGGCAGATTACAAGAGGAAGCGGTGGTTCTGGTGAACGTATATGCCCCGAACTGGGATGATGCAAACTTCATGAAGTGTATGCTGGGGCGTATCCCGGACCTGGAGGCGGGAAAGTTGGTAATGGGGGGAGATTTCAACACGGTGCAGGATCCAGGGCTGGACCGGTCCAGGTCTAGGACCGGGAGGAGGCCGGCAGCGGCCAAGGTGCTTAAGGACTTCATGGAGCAGGTGGGAGGAGTAGACCTCTGGAGATTCACTAGGCCCAGGAGTAGGGAGTTTTCCTTCTTCTCCCATGTCCACAAGGTGTATTCTCGGATAGACTTCTTTGTCCTGGGAAGGGCACTGATCCCGAAGGTGATAGGGACAGAGTATTCGGCCATAGCCATCTCGGACCATGCCCCACATTGGGTAGATCTGGTAGTAGGAGAGGAAAAGGAACGGCACCCACTCTGGAGATTAGATATGGGACTGTTGGCGGATGAGGGTGTGTGTGTAAGGGTGAGGGGATGTATCGAAAGGTACCTGGAGATTAACGATGATGGAGAGGTTCAGGTGGGAGTGGTCTGGGAGGCACTGAAGGCGGTGGTCAGAGGGAAACTGATTTCCATAAAGACCCATAAGGGGAAACAAGAGAGTAAAGAGAGGGAGCGATTGTTGAGAGAAATTTTGAGGGTGGATAGGCAATATGCAGAGGCTCCGGATGAGGGACTGTACAGGGAAAGACGAAGGTTGCATACGGAATTTGACTTGCTGACCACGGGCAGGGCAGAGGCACAATGGAGGAAGGCACAGGGAGTACAGTATGAGTACGGAGAGAAGGCGAGCCGGTTACTGGCCCAACAATTGAGGAAGAGAGGGGCGGCGAGGGAGATAAGTGGGGTGAGGGACGAGGAGGGTGAGATGGAACGGGGAGCAGAGAGGGTGAACGGGGTGTTTAAGGCATTTTATGAGAGGCTGTATAAGGCTCAACCCCCGGAAGGGAAGGAGGGAATGATGCACTTCCTGGATCAGTTGGAATTCCCGAAGGTGGAGGAGCAGGAGAGGACAGGATTGGGAGCACAGATTGAGGTGGAGGAGGTGGTAAAAGGGATTGGGAGCATGCAGGCAGGGAAGGCCCCGGGACCAGGTGGGTTCCCGGTGGAATTTTATAGGAAATACATGGACATACTAGCCCCGCTTCTGACGAGAACCTTTAACGAGGCCAGGGAAGGGGGGACGTTGCCCCCGACGATGTCGGAGGCGACGATATTGTTGCTCCTGAAGAGGGACAAAGACCCGCTGCAGTGCGGGTCTTACAGGCCTATCTCCCTTCTGAATGTAGATGCCAAGCTCTTGGCTAAGGTGATGGCGACAAGGATCGAGGATTATGTTCCGGGGTGGTTCACAAGGATCAAACTGGGTTTGTTAAGGGGAGACAGTTGAACACTAATATACGGAGGCTGCTAGGTGTGATGATGATGTCCCCGCCGGAGGGAGAGGCGGAGATAGTGGTGGCGATGGACGCTGAGAAAGCATTTGATAGAGTGGAGTGGGATTACCTGTGGGAAGTGTTGAGGAGATTTGGATTTGGAGAGGGGTTTATTGGGTGGGTTCAGCTTTTATATAGGGTCGCGGTGGCAAGTGTGATCACAAACAAGCAGAGATCTGATTACTTCCGTCTATATAGAGGGACTAGACAGGGGTGTCTCCTGTCCCCGATACTGTTTGCGTTGGCAATTGAGCCACTGGCCATAGCGCTGAGGGGCTCTAGGAAGTGGAGGGGAGTACTTAGGGGAGGAGAAGAGCACCGGGTGTCATTATACGCAGATGATTTGTTGTTGTATGTCGCGGACCCAGTGGAGGAGATGCCCGAGATAATGCAGACACTCAGGGAGTTTGGGGAATTTTCGGGATATAAACTGAATATGGGGAAGAGTGAGCTGTTTGTGATGCACCCTGGGGAACAGAGCAGGGGAATAGATGATTTGCCGCTGAGGAGAGTAACAAGGGATTTTCGGTACCTAGGGATCCAGATAGCCAGGAACTGGGGAACCTTGCATAAGCTTAATTTAGGAAGATTGGTGGAGCAGATGGAAGAGGATTTTAGGAGATGGGACATGGTGCCCCTGTCACTGGCGGGCAGGGTGCAGGCAGTCAAAATGGTGGTCCTTCCGCGATTTCTTTTTGTGTTCCAGTGCCTCCCTGTGATGATTACCAAGGCTTTTTTCAAAAAAGTGGATAAGAGCGTTATGAGCTTTGTGTGGGCTGGGAAGACCCCAAGAGTGAAGAGGGGGTTTCTGCAGCGTAGCAGGGATAGGGGGGGACTGGCACTGCCGAGCTTAATTGACTATTATTGGGCCACCAATATATCAATGGTATGCAAGTGGATGGGGGAAGGGGAGGGAGTGGCATGGAAAAGACTAGAGATGGCGTCCTGTAGGGGAACCTGCCTGCAAGCATTAGCGACGGCGCCTTTACCGTTCTCCCCGAAAAAGTACACCACAAGTCCAGTGGTGGTGACAACACTGAAAATTTGGGGGCAGTGGAGATGACATAAGGGAGTGACAGGTGCCTCAGTGTGGTCCCCGATAAGGAACAACCATAGGTTCGTCCCGGGAAGGATAGATGGGGGATTTAAATCTTGGCAGCGAGCAGGAATTGCGAAATTGAAGGACTTGTTGTTAGACGGGACGTTCGCGAGTCTGGGAGCACTGACAGAAAAATATGGGTTGCCACCTGGGAATGCATTTCGCTATATGCAAGTGAGGGCATTTGTGAGGCAACAGGTGAGGGAATTTCCGCAGCTCCCGGCGCAAGAGATCCAGGACAGAGTGATTTCGGGGGCATGGGTGTGTGATGGTAGGGTGTCAGATATATATAGGGAAATGAGAGATGATGGGGAGACGATGGTAGAGGAGCTGAAGGGAAAATGGGAGGAGGAGCTGAGGGAAGAGATTGAGGAGGGGCTGTGGGCAGATGCCCTAAGTAGGGTAAACTCTTCGTCCTCGTGTGCCAGGCTCAGCCTGATACAATTCAAGGTTCTACACAGGGCGCATATGACGGGAGCAAGGCTGAGTAGATTTTTTGGAGTGGAAGATAGGTGCGGGAGATGCGCGGGAAGCCCAGCGAACTACACCCACATGTTTTGGTCATGTCCGGTATTGCATGGGTTCTGGGTGGGTGTGGCAAAAGTGATTTCAAAGGTGGTGGGGGTCCGGGTCGAACCAGGCTGGAGGTTGGCTATATTTGGGGTTGCAGATGAGCCGGGAGTGCAGGAGGCGAGAGGCCGATGTTTTGGCCTTTGTGTCCCTAGTAGCCCGGAGAAGGATTCTACTTATGTGGAAAGAAGCTAAACCCCCGGGCGTGGAGGCCTGGATAAACAACATGGCAGGGTTTATAAAATCGGAGCGGATAAAGTACGCACTAAGAGGTTCGGCTCAAGGGTTCACCAGGCGGTGGCAACCGTTCCTTGACTACCTCGCAGAACGATAAGGGAAATGGAGAAGGTAGCAGCAGCAACCCAGGGGGGAGGGGGGGGGGGAGGGCCCATGCGGGCCCTTAGGGGTTTCCTATAGTTGTTTGTATATTCGTTATTTATACTGGCGTGTGGGACTTTGTCTTGGAGATTTATTATTTTGTTGTTGGCAGTTGCCGTTTAGTTAATATATTATTTATTTGTTAAAAAAAAACGGTCATTATTATTTATATTGTTTTAAAGTTATAAAAAGGGGGAAATCCTGTCCTGTTCTTGTTTGACCGAAGAAAATTTGAATAAAATATATATTTTTTAAAAAGAATACTGTGAGCAATGTTGGGCCCCACACCTCAGGAAGGACATACTGGCACTGGAGTGGGTCCAGCGGAGATTCACACGGATGATCCCAGGAATGGTAGGCCTAACATACGATGAACGTCTGAGGATCCTGGGATTATATTCATTGGAGTTTAGGAGGTTGAGGGGAGATCTAATAGAAACTTACAAGATAATGAATGGCTTAGATAGGGTGGATGTAGGGAAGTTGTTTCCATTAGCAGGGGAGACAAGGACCCGGGGGCACAGCCTTAGAATAAAAGCGAGTCACTTTAGAACAAAGATGAGGACAAATTTCTTCAGCCAGAGAGTGGTGGGTCTGTGGAATTCATTGCCACAGAGGGCGGTGGAGGCCGGGACGTTGAGTGTCTTTAAGACGGAAGTTGATAAATTCTTGATTTCTCGAGGAATTATGGGCTATGGAGAGAGAGCGGGTAAATGGAGTTGAAATCAGCCATGATTGAATGGTGGAGTGGACTCGATGGGCCGAATGGCCTTACTTCCGCTCCTATGCCTTATGGTCTTATTTAACGTAAGGGGCAGAAAGATTAGATGGGAAGTGAGGAAAAACCTTTTCACCCAGAGGGTGATGGGAGTCTGGAACTCTCTGCCTGAAAGGGTGGTGGAGGCAGAGATCCTCATGACATTTAATAAGAATTTAGATGTGCACTTGGGATGCCGAGGCATACAAGACTGGGATTAGAATTGTTAGGTGGTTGCTTTTGACCGGTGCAGAAACGAAGGCCAAAGGGCATTTTCTGTGCTGTTGACCTCTATAAGTCTATGATAGGAGTAAGAAATGTTACAACACCAGGTTAAAGTCCAACAGGTTTGTTTCAAATACTAGCTTTTGGAGCACTGCTCGTTCCTCAGGTGAATGAAGAGGTATGTACCAGAGGTATGTTTCTGGAACATACCTCTTCATTCACCTGAGTAAGGAGCAGTGCTCCGAAAGCTAGCGTTTGAAACAAAGCTGTTAGACTTTAACCTGGTATTGTGACATTTCTTACTGTGCTTACCCCAGTCCAACGCAGGCATTTCCACATCTATGATAGGAGAGTAGGGATAATGGGCAGGAATCCAATGTGCAGGATGTGATGAGTGGCACCCCTCACAAATTTGTGTTGAGGCCTCAAGCATTCACTTTTGGCTGCACAGAAATAGTGGCCTTGTAAACAGCTTAGATGGAAGATTAAAATTCTGAATACATATTAATGGATAAAGTGAATGGGCAAACTGTGGAAAATGAATTTCAATGTGTGAGGTCATCAGCTTTGAACCTACAATGTGTAAATTAGTATATATTTTCAATGGTTAAAAGCTAGGAGTATTATAGAATCATACAATCAACAGTGCAGAAGGAGGCCATTCGGCCCATCAAATCTGCACCAGCTCTTGTAAAGAGCACCCCACTTAAGCCCACACCTCCACCCTATCCCCATAACCCAGTCACCCCACCCAACCCTTTTTTGGACACTTAAGGGCAATTTAACATGGCCAATCCGCCTAACCTACACATCCTTGGACTGTGGGAGGATACCGGAGCACCTAGAGGAAACCCACGCAGACACAAGGAGAACGTGCAGGCTCCGCTCAGACAGTGACACAAGCCGGGAATCGAACCTGGGACCCTGGAGCTGTGAAGCAAAGAGCTAACCACTGTGCTACCGTGCCGCCCACGAGGCGGGGTGGGGGTGTGGGGTGGGGGAGGATGTTGAGGGAGGCTTCATGTTTAGATAATGAAAGTGTCATCTGCAGGTACAGAAAATAATCAAAAATAATAATGGAATGCTTGCCTTTATATCTAGCGGACTAGAATACAAGGGATTAACAGTTATGCTGCAGAAAAACAAAGCCCTGGTTAGGCCACACCTGTGGTATAGTTTTCCGTTCTGGATACATAGGATTGTATTCCCTGGAATATAAAAAGTTGAGGGGTGATTTGATCAAAGTTTTCAAGCCAATAAGGTGAATGGACAGGATCAATAGAAAGAAATTATTTCTGCTGGTTTGAAAATTTATGACCAAGAAACAGGCTAAAAACTAGAGCCTGATTGTTCAGAAGTAAAGTTAGGAAAGAATTCTGCATTCAAAGAATGGGAACAGTTTGAACTGTCTTCCACAAATGGCATTTGATGCTGGGTCAATTGTTAATTTGAAGACTGAGAATGAGAAATCTCTGTGAAGCAAAAGTATTGAAAGCTGTGAGGAAAAGGAATTAGGTCACAGATCACCTTTGACCTTACTGAATAGTGGAACAGGCGTAAGGTTCAAATGGCCGACTTGCGTCCCTATGAAGTTACCACTGCTTGAGTAAAATATCTTTTAATTATGTGACGAAAGTAATTTTGAAATGTGTGTGCCGGTCTTTTGTTCTGGTGGCAAACAGACTAAAAGTTTTATTCATGTCGGCAATAATAGCTACGCAGATTTGCAGATATTTCATTCAGTTTACATAGTAACAATGCCTTTTCACATCAATAAAATGGAATATGCTTTGCCTTTCATGTTTAAGAGGAGCAAGACAGGATGATGGTAATAGGATTTTTAAGTCTGTGATCTGACAAAAAAACAATTTAAACACTGCTCTTTCTTCACATCAGATGAGATTGGGATTGTCAGTAACTACAGCACATAAATCATTCACTCTCCTAAATGACTTATGCACAGAATGCCTTTCTTGCATTTTAGTGGTTTCATGTCAATTATAGACATGTCAAAAAAGAAAGGTATTCAAATTAAATAATACAGCACTCTGACTCCATGCAAAAGAAAATATTCTTTCATAAATCTAGACAGCAATGTTCTTTAGGTTCCAATTGGGAATGTGTCAATAAGTCAGATTGAACTGATCAATAATAATGAAAAAGTGCCATGGTGTTTGAAGGTAATGGAATTGCACACTTAGCCATTTGTTTTATAATAATAATAATCTTTATTAGAGTCACAAGTAGGCTTATATTAACACTGCAATGAAGTTACTGTGAAAATCCCCTAGCCGCCACACTCCGGTATCTGTTCGGCACACTGAGGAAGAATTCAGAATGTCCAATTCATCCAATAAGCACGTCTTTCGGGACTTTGTGGGAGGAAACTAGAGTGCCCGGAGGAAACCCATGCAGACACAGGGAGAACGTGCAGACTCCGCACAGACAATGACCCAAATCAGGAATCGAACCCAGGTACCTGGCGTGGTGAAGCAACAGTGATAACCACTGTGCTACCGTGCCGCCCACCTTCCCATTGACAGTGCATTTATATTCTCCCAGCATCATTTGCAAATATGAAAATGGGTTTCTTTCAGAGAAGCACAAGAGCTTCTATGTGAAGCAATATTTTAAAGGCATTGTGATCCTCGGCATTAAAATACAATATACTGTTACCTATGGCATGGACTTTTGGATGCTCTCCAAATTTTCACATGCCTTAGTGTCGAACCCTAGTACTTTGAAATGGATACTGTCTCAGGGACCGTACCACAAGTGCCATTTTTGACCCAGGATGATAGGGTACAACTGAATCAGAATCCTACAGTGGTGCAATAGTATCTTCCACTCAGACAAGCTTCAGTTCCTACAAAAAAAACATGAGAAAATAATATAACTTGTACTAGGTAGCAATGTGTGGCGATTACTGGAGTTATTGCAATTGCAGTAAATGTATAATGAGAAAGCGTAATCTGTCATCTCAGTTTACATTTTTGACAATTGATGGTTGGTACGAATATAGCCTGCAGAAGATTCTTAAATTAGATACATTACCGATTGAGAGAGAGAAAGAATGTTCCATTAAAATTGCCCTCCCCGAATTGATGTTATCTTTGCATGACATCTTTGGCACCTGTCTCACACAGATTCACAACATTTCATTGCCAGAAGTATAGCATGAAGGTGTCGCTGTGGGCTCAGTATTTGTGTAATTGAGGTTACAAACGAGAAATGGTCAAAGGCAGTTTAATATTTTTGAAATTGGAGGTAAATATCCATCAGTATCACTGATTAAGGAGATTGTCCCAGTAAATTTTTCTCAATCAGTAAAAGTATTGCTGATATCCAGAAACTGGCAAGTGACACCGTCTTGAGCCTTATACCAAACTGAACTCACAGTATAATGGTGCCTGTTCATTTGCAGCATGGCACTGTACTGCACCAGGAATAAAGACATCTCAAGGCTTGCTTTAAAAAAAATCATTGTTATACTTTATCTTAGATTGGAAAGCAAAAATAAGGCAACAATAGAATTAGTGTTAGTGCCAGGTGTTCAATCTGTCTGATCTCCTTCAAGGTTTTCATTAATTGAAGTGTTGCTTTTCGCACCAGATTATTTGTTGCTCAACCAATCCCCTAACCTGAGAGAGAGAGAGATGGAAAGATGTAAACAGGGCAGTGGCAACGCACTCACTAGAAAAAAATAAAGGTAGGTGATAACAAAGTACTTGTAAAACCATCTATCTGTCAACAGCTTTGGAAATTGCTCCTTCCCTCAATGGATCCTGCTATCGATAAATGTAAAACTGCATTCCCAATATGTTAAAACACAGCCACTGAAAATTAATAATCCTACACAGTTAGAAAGAATATTCATTTCTGCATTTATGCATAAACTAATATTCACGTCATAAATAGTCTTTTGAAATCTGTGAACTAAATTTGTTTCTGACTGAACCGAATCAAACACCTCCATCTAGTGGATGTTCTGCACATAAACAGACAGGAATACAGCACAGGGCTTATCAGGAAACATCCTTGATTTTAAACAAATGTTCATTGAAATCTCACTATTTCATTTGACTAACAGCTTTTTTACAGAAACAACTTTTAATATTTGCCAATCACAGCAACGCGCCGAATGTCAGCAGCAAAAACAACTTTGATTGCTCATTTCACGGTATCATCAACCATTCCTAGAATTCAACCTCCATTTTTTTATTCACACGGACTGGGACAAAATCATTTTGTTTCAAAATAATATCCAGTGGGAGAGCTTTCGCAATTTTTTTTAAAAAATCAGAAGATGCCGGAAACAAATTGCAGGGCAGGCAGCAAAAGTGGAGATTGAGTAACCGAGGTAATGGCCCTGGAATGAACCCAGAGGCAGGGCTGAGCAGGTGGAACAGTTTTGTGGGTGGCTAAACCGGAAAAATAGGTTTTCCTCGGGTCCGAATGAATTTAGGGCATGTGGTGATATGCACCACTGTAAATGCACAAGGGTTAATGTAAATATACTACAACTAAATAAACACTAGAGGGAGCACCGGAGATGTTATGACATGCAGACATACAGCTAATGAACACATAGAATAGGACACGACCATTGGGCAGTCAAGGCACCCAGAGGTGACACGACCACAAGGGGGCATTTACACAGCTCATATAAAAGGACAGGGCACACATGCTCTTTCTCTTTCCACAGGCGATACTCAGAGAGAAGGGACAGGGGCAGATCAGAAGCAGCACACCCACCGCATGGCTTAGAGCAGACTGGTTAGTTAGACTGAGTTACTATAGCAAGATTAGCAGGAGAGTCGAATTCAAGTCAGAGAATTGTTAACTGTTCAATAAATGTGTTAAACCTAAGTCTGAACCTTCCTTTGTCAGAGCATACATCAAGGAAGCAGCTTATGTTACATGAAGAAGCATAACACAACAGGGCACGATTAGCATTTCTGTCTCAAGAGATTGGGAGATTGGTTGGCTGGCAGATGTGAGTAAGCTTTGGGCACCAGGGCACAGCCATGGAATTGAAAGGATTGGGTGTCAGTGTGGTTTGGATGGTATGGAGAGAGAGCATGAAATAGGAAGTTAGAGGAGATGTCATTTTAGCGGGCGGGGAGGCTAAAATTGGATCCCTGAGGACATTGATGAGAAATGGGAGAGATTGGGGATCGGGGGTGGATGATGGTGAGACAGGAGCAATCGGGAATCAAAGGAGGTTGATGGGGGAATGGGGATGGGGACTGAGAGAGATAGAGGTTAGGAGGTACATCGTTGAAAAGGGAGGGAGAGATTAAGGGGTCATTGGAATAATGATGGGATGCCGAAGGAAATCAAGATGGAGGTGCCAGGGAAATATCAGAGGTCGATGGGTGGACGTTGGTGGGGAAAGAGGAAGAAATCAATGATCAGACAGGGACATTGAGAGGGAGAGTTTGAGAGGTCCAGGAGAGAATATTGTGGAAGCTGATAGAGAGATCAGGAAGATTGGGAGGCGATCATGGGACCTGGAAACTAATCTGTAGATACACAGTTTACAGTGGAGTTAAGCACCCACACCACACCCCTGAAATGCTCAACCCAGCGCACTTTGATAATTGTCCTGCCAGTTGGGAGAGATCCTCTGTTAACACTGCAGGTGAATAACCATATGAGGGGAGGACAATAGTTCTGGTCTGTCCAACAAGGGAGAATCATCATTCAGCATCCACCCTCTCAAATCCCCTCAGGATCTTAGATGTTTCACCTTGGGCCAGAAGTTCCAAGGAGAAGCAATCAAAGTCGGATTTCCACCGCCCCCCCTTATTTACTTACACTAGAACGCAGGTGCACATTTCATACCCGACCTTGAGAAGATAAGTAGGTGAGTGGACTGTAAAGGAAGTGATAATATACGGGTTGGGGCTTTGAGGAGATCAGTCAAGATGGGTTGCTAAATCAATCAGGTGCGTTCGGGGGTCATTTTTTCAGTGAGGTGATTCAGTGGGGGTCAGGGGTCTGTGGGTGGGTCAGGGAGAGTGTTCAGTGCGGGGTGGGTCAGGGGGTCAGTCGTGGCGGTCAGCATTATGATCATGATTGTTATGAGAGGAGCGGAGTGCTCTGTATAACATTCACTGAAAATAAAACTAACATGTACAAGATCCCAAAGATAGCAAAATATGCAGAAACTGGCACCTGCAGAGTGCTGTGAAGAATTTATGCTCAGACCTGAGTAACAGTTGTCCTCCAAAGAAAGCCCAAATGATGATGTTGAAGTGGCATGGTCAACCGTCAGTTTTGGAAGTTCACAATGATATCCTAGGAACACCAAAGAGAAACCACCGCGATTAAGGCACTGCTACAGGACAGAATTGCAGCATCTGTAGCACGGCTGGGAAATAATGATACATCTGTTGCTAATTGTGGTGACCTATCAGGGCCTAGCTTTACGCCTGATTAAATTGTATTTTAAATTAAAGAATTGGGCACTTTAAAACAAGCCACAGTTACTCCAGCACACAGTCCCATGGGAATTCGAACTGACCAAGTTTGAATACACTAAAGATCAGACAGGCTGCCAAGCCATGTCCGGACCTGCCCTGTCAATCGGCCATCAAGAGATAATCGATCCCATTGATACGCACAAATCTATTGTTGGAAGCCCAGATCGAGCCAACCAACAACCAGACCCAGCCAACATGGCTTATATACACAATTCTCCAATCCTCCTAACTACTTCCCACCTCAACCAGCCCCCCATGCCTCCCTCTTTCCCTTTAACCCTTCCCTGTCCCTCCCCCCCCATTTCTGCTGACAGCTTAATTTTCCCCAAAGAAGTCAATAAACGGCTGCCACTTCCGACGAATCCTAGCATCGATCCCCTCAGGGCGAACTCGATCTTCTCAAGCCTGAGAAACCCGGCCATGTCACTGACCCATACCCCTGTTTTCGGGGGGATCTGAGTCCCTCCACGCCATTAAGATTCATCTCCAGGCTACCACGGAGGCAAAGGCCAAACATCAGCCTCTCTCACCCCCTGGACTCCCGGGTCTTCCGACACACCAAAAATCGCCATCTCAGACTCGGAACCACCGTACCTTCAATACTTTTAACATGACATCGGCAAATCCCTGCCAAAATCCCCTAAGCCTCTGACATGCCCAAAACATGTGCACATGATTTGTGAGCCCTCCCGCTCACGGCCCACACCTGTCCTCCACCCCTTCGAAGAACCTGCTCATACAGGCCACAGTCATATGTACCCTGTGGACCACCTTGAATTGTATCAGGCTAAGCCCGACACACGAAGAGGTCGCATTGATTCTACTCAGGGCACCTTCCACAACCCCACCTCTAATTCCCTGCCCAATTCTTCCTCCCACTTTTGCTTCACCTCCCCTATCGGGGCTCCCTCCCATCCCATGAGCTCTTTATAAATTCCCGAGACCTTCCTCACCCCCACACCTGTTTTTGACACTACCTTGTCCTGTCATCGATAAACAAGTCCCCAAACCGCTCGATCCCAGCCACCTCCGAAATCCCCCAACTAGCCCCCTCTGTACAAACTGATGGTTGCCACAATCGATGTCCATACCGACACCCCCTCCACTCCCATATGCTTCTACCACTGTCCCCACACCCTCAAGGCAGCCACTACCACTGGGCTTGTGGAGTACCGAGCCGGCAAGAATGGCAGAGATGCCATTACCAGTGTCCCTAAACTTGTGCCCTGACATGAGGCCGCTTCCACCCGCTCCCACACCGATCCCTCCCGCACTATCCACTTCCTAACCATTGCTATGTTCACCGCCCAGTAGTACCAACCCTCATCTGTTATGGCCTGTGAACCGATACAGTTTCCAGGGGTGTGGCCATTGCCGTAAACCAGAAGCTCCTGGAGCTACAGGAGAGTCTAGGGAGAGGGGCAGTTATCCATCCAGCTCCGAAACAGAGTACAGCTGATTCCCGCAGAAGGTACTGTCTCTGACACACACCCAGCAACCCCACTAACAACAGGGTAGGCTTTCCGTTTTGAGCACAATCAGCAAAACTGGCACAAATTGTGGTCCAAATTGGACCCTTTTTTAGAAATGTCTATTTTCTCAAGTTGCCGCTGAAATGTATTTTCATATCAACGAATGGAAAATCTGCCATGACCTTGTGTGACTAAGGCAGCATTTACAACATCACCTTTTAAAAATATTTTGCTTCAAAAAATATTCCTTCTTACACTCAGATCAAGGTACATTGAGGGGAGCTGATGGGTTTATCACAAAAACATTCGCATTTTAATCACGGTGTCAATTATTCAGCCTTTGAATAATCCGATTTTAAATTACAAAAAAAGACTTTTTAAAACGTATCAGAACATTCTGCTCATTTTATTAGGATTGTGAATTTCTCAGTGAATCAAATAAAATTGAAAGAAAAAGTGAAATATTGAAAAGCCTTTCTATTCCTATTATTGTTTTTGTCCCCACCCCAAAAGATCCAGTTAAATCAAAGTCCCCAAAACAAGTGTAATTAATGGGAATTCCCAATGGTTATGAATTCATCCTGGGGACATGGCCAACTTGGGGGACAGAACCTGCCTCTGGCATGATGTTTTTAAAAAATAGTGCAAAAGAAGATCCATTTGCGCTGGAAATAATTTACACTTGGAATCCAAGCTCGTTCATATGGGTTGTGCTGATATTGGATGAATCGCACCCAGAAACAGCACAGTTGATTGGGAACTTCAGGCCAGCGCCTCTTCATCCTGTTCAGACTGAGGACTAATATCATAGAAGCCATTCGGTCCATCGAGGCTGCAGTGACCCTCTGAAAAAACACCCTACCTAGGCCCACTCCCCTGCCCTATCCCCATAACCCCTTAATCCCATCTAACCTGCACATTTTTCAAACTCGAAGGGGCAATTTATCATGGCCAATCCTCTAACCTGTACACCTTTGGACTGTGGGAGGAAACCGGAGCACCCGGAGGAAACCCATGGAGACATGGGGAGAAAGTGCAAACTCCACACCGTCACCCAATTCAACCTTGGTGTCTGGCTCTGTGAGGCAGCCATGCTAACCATTGTGTCACTAATACAACATGGGGTAGGTTTTTTGTGGGGGGAGGCGGGATTTATTATCTCCTGAATACATTTAAGGCCGAGTTAGGTAGATTCTAAACTGAGAAGGGAACCAAAGGGTATCGGAGGTAGTCAGAAAATTAGAGCAGAGGCCAAGAGCTGTGTGGCCTACTCCTGCTCATCATTCATATGTACTTATGTTCACAATTGCAAATGTGCACAAACACAATGATGTGCTTTTATGGTCCTGATGTTAATTCAGGGATGTGCTAGGAACAGGTAGGGGAAGATCAATGTGAGGATAAACCCAAATATCATTCCAGGACCTGTCTCAGTAGCTTTTTAACTCCTCCAACTAATTCATATTTTTGGTGTCGGATGCATGGCAGAAGACCTGCTATGAATCCACGTAACATGATCTGAATTTCCATATTTACAGGGCGAGTTTGAAGCTGAAATTTGATGCTGTTTGGTGATGACAAGCAGAGGATTCCAGACAAGCAAAGGTTGCACTGTGGCATAAAGATTGTGCTGCTGAGAAGCACGAGGGTGACTCCTCACCAGCAATAGGATGAAGGAGTCTATTGCTGACACTAAGAAACCATGGCTGGAGGTATCCCAGGTGGTCAGCAGCAGTAGCATTGTGCCATGCTCATGAAATTAGTGCAGCAAGTGTTTTAATGGTGAACCTGGACAGAAAAGGCAACTACAGCTGCTCCTAGATCCTGATGTGTGCAAATCAACCAAACCTCTCACTCTGCCTTGCCAAGCCTATTCCATCACATCACATCACTCCTCATACCTGCGTCCGCACTTCCTCACATCCCCATCTACCCATCCACCACTGCCACTCACCCTTAAGCAATTTCATGCCTCTCCATGACAGACACCCTCACCAAATGTACACATCCATCAGGGAAACACATCTTATTACACTAACTCACAAATCTCTTCCTTCTGGCCTTGCAGGTAATGATAACATAAAGCACCAGGGAAATGGAGAGAACCGGAGGGATCCATCGCAGATTTCACTATTCATAAATGCAAAGGATGAGGCACTGGAAATCAGTGGCATTTCAGCATGCATAGAGATGGGGAGATGGGACGACCCTCGCCAACTGGTGACAGAATTAAATATCAGCACCCCTCATGTCATACAAGAGTCAGTCACATTAACTTAGTTTGAACAGTGAGTGAAAAGTGTCCAGAATTATAAGTTACAACATTCTTACCTTGCCAAACTAATTCATCTGTTAACACTGACAGGACCTTCACATGTGCAGCAATGGTCGGTGAACGCCACAATAATTCCTCAGGGGAGCTGAACACTTTCGAGGGTGCACAATCTTCATGCAGACCATTCATCAGTTCAAATAGTCATTCTCCTGGAAGAAAAGTAACTGGGTTTTCAGCTTTGCCTCAGACTTTGCAAGTGAGCACCAGCAGGTGGTGGAGTCAGAGAATGCAGTGGCAAGTCTTCATCAGATACTGCCCTCTACATGTTCTGCTCAACTGGACACAGAGGCTGCATCCCAAGGGCTCTCCATGACAAGGAGAATCACTGAGTAATAGCATAGAATGTGCGATAGGTTGACAAGCACATTGACCACAGTTGCAGAGAGAATTAAAGAAATCAACTCAAGTATGTGTGAGTCAATGTCACAGGGATTTGCAATGATAAGTTCTTCCATGGATAGAGTGACTAACGCCATAGAACATCAAACAGTGCATCGAATGAGTCCATGCATACCTTGACCACACCTGCGCTGGACTCCATAGATCTTTGACCTTAAAGAGGACTTGCACACGAGCAGTGTGAGAATACACATCCTGAGTGAGACACGGCTAGAGTGAATGTGGGTATCGGCAATTTGGAGCAGAGAGGGAATTTAGTGCAGACTGGAAAGAGGTGCTTTCTGTTTTTTCTCCTTGTTTTGTAACGTTTTGCATCTTCAGAGAGTAGTCTTGCTCTGCTGCAGCAGTAGAGGCTACAAGGGAGAGAGCTGATTGGTAAATAGTGGGTACAGTCTGGTAAATATTTACTACCTTTATCACTTAGGGGTTGAAAATATTTTTTTGGTTTACCATTTGTGAGAGTTATATTCAGTAGTAATTAGAACAATGAAAGAAGGGCCCTAGAGAATTGGATATAATCTGACATCAAGCATCTTACAAAGGTTTAATTTAAAGGGGTAAGTTGTGGCAGGAGAGCTCAAAGCCATAGTTTGCTCTCTGTGTTTCATGTGGGAAGCCAGGAACATTTCCAGTGCCTGGGGCCAGCACATGTTCACGAGCTGCAGTTCCTGGAAGCATAGGTTTGAGAGCTGGAGCGGTGGCTGGGGGCACTGTGGAGAGTATTGTGGATAGCATGTATAGAGAGGTAGTCACACCACAGGCTCAGACTCCACAGGCAGGAAGGGAATGCGTGACCAAAAGATGCAGCAAGGGGGCTAGGCAGGCAGTGCAGGAATCTCTTGTGGTCACTTCCTTGCAAAACAGATACACCGTTTTTGTTACTGTTGAGGGGAATTCAATTCCTGATGTAGTGAGAACTCATGTGGAAGAGCAGAGGGTTAAAACTGCGAGATTAGTCGCAGAAATGGCAGATGATTATGGATTAGTTCATAAATCAACGCTTGGTTTCCGACATCAGTTTCAGCCTGTGAGGGATGGAAACTGTGGACATGAGAAATACTCAAATGGTAAAGGTCAAGGTGATCTGATGGGAGATAATAAGGAGAGTGTACCTCAGATTAAAAAAGAAATCCAGGAGGGTGGAAAAGAAATGAAAAGTTTCAAATGTTTTCACTGGAATAAACTAGGCCATGTAAAGTCACAGCGTTGGTGGTTGAAGAAAAGCCCTGGGAAGGCTGATGTGGTAAAATAGGATAAGACAGTGGGGTTTGTTAGAGTGGTAAAGGAAAGCCCAAGGGAAGCGAAGGAGGTGCAAAAGATTGTACAGCCTGTTCAAGAGGTGATTGATCAGAAGGTGCCAGATGTCTTTACAAAATCTACTTGTGTGGGTAAAGTTTACTCATGTGTATCAGGAGGAGCAGGTAAAGAAGTCACAATTTTAAAAGATACGGGAACTAGTCAATCTTTAATGGTAAGAGATGAGGAGTTATGTAGTTTGGGAAGAATGTTGCCAGAAAAGGTGGTAATATGTGGAATTCAGGTTGAGAGGAGTAGCGTTACATTATATAAGATCGGGTTGGAAAGTCCAGTGAAGAGTGGTGAAGTGGTAGTAGGAATAATAGACAAACTATCTTGTCCAGGAATACAGTTTATCTTGGGTAATGATATAGCTGGATCACAAGTGGGAGTGATGCCTACTGTGGTTGATAAGCCAGTGGAAAATCAGACAACTGAAATGTTGAAGGACGAATATCCTGGGATTTCTCTGGATTGTGTAGTAACAAAGTCGCAAAGTCACAGGTTAAGACAAGAGAATAAATCAAAGAGTGAAGATGAAGTGGAAGTGCAATTATCAGAAATGATTTTTGATCAGATGGTTGAAAAAGAACAAGAACAGGTGGAGGATGAGGCGGATATTTTTTGTTCAGGAAAATTGGCGAAGTTACAACAAAAAGATATAGAAATAAAACGGATGTATCAGAAAGCATACACAGAAGAGGAATCTGCGTGTATACCAGAGTGTTATTATCGTAAAAGTGATATCTTGATGAGAAAATGGAGACCTGTAAATATGCAGGTGGACAAAAAGTGGGCAGAAGTTCATCAAGTAGTATTGCCGGTAGGGTATAGAAAGGAGGTGTTGCGAGTTGCACATGAGGTACCAGTGAGAGGTCATTTGACGATAAGGAAAACTCAAGCTAAAATCCAAAAACATTTTTATTGGCCTAGACTACATAAAGATGTAGTTAAATTTTGTCAATCATGTCATACATGTCAAGTGATAGGGAAACCTCAAGCAGTGATAAAACCAGCGCCCTTAATACCCATTCCAACATTTGAGGAACCTTTTACAAGGGTCCTAATTGATTGTGTAGGACCGCTTCCTAAAACAAAAAGTGGGAATCAATATATTTTGACTATAATGGATGTGTCTACTTGGTTTCCAGAGGCCATTCCAGTACATAATATTACAGCTAAAAAGATTGTGGAGGAGTTACTTAAATTCTTTACTAGATATGGACTACACACAGAAATACAATCGGATCAAGGATCACATTTTACCTCAAAGTTATTCAAGGAAGTTATGGATAGTTTAGGAATAAAACAATTGAAATCAATTGCGTACCATCCAGAATTGCAGGGAGCGTTAGAACGGTGGCATCAGACATTAAAGACAATATTGAGGGCTTATTGTCAAGATTATCCAGAGGATTGGGATAAAGGAATTCCATTCGTACTGTTTGCAATTAGGGATGCACCTAATGAGTCAACCAAATTTCCTTTTGAACTAATTTTTGGTCATGAGGTAAGAGGACCACTTAAGTTGATTAAGGAAAAATTGGTGGGTGAAAAATTGGAAATTACATTATTGGATTACGTGTCAAATTTTAGGGAACGATTAAATTGAGCAGGTGAATTGGCGAGACAACATTTGAAAGTTGCACAAAATGTGATGAAACGGGTTGCGGACAAGAAATCCAAAGTTCGTAGTTTTGCCAGTGGAGATAAAGTTTTAGTATTGTTACCAGTGGTAGGTGAATCTTTAAAAGCAAAGTTTTGTGGAACTTTTCAGATTGAAAGGAAATTAAGTGAGGTGAATTATGTGATAAAAACACCAGATAGAAGGAAGAATCACCGAGTGTGACATGTGAATATGCTTAAAAGGTACTTTGAAAGGGAAGGAGAGAAAAAGGAGGAGGTTTTAATGATTCTAGCTCAAAGTGACGAACCAAATCCAGATGACTGTGAATTTGACATACCTCAAATTAAATTGGAAAATGAAGATATTCTTAAAAATTGGGATAAATTGTTGAGTTATCTTCCAGAGGAAAAACGAACTGACCTGAAAGAGTTATTGATATCACATGGGCAAGTTTGTAGAGATAAATTGGGAAGTACTAAAATGGAGATACATGATGTAGATGTGGGAAATGCTGTTCCGATCAAACAACATCCATATAGACTTAACCCTTTAAAATTGGCACAGGTTAACAAAGAGATTGAGAGTATGCTTAAAAATGGCATAATTGAAGTGGGTTGCAGCCAATGGAGCTCACCCATAGTGATGGTACCAAAACCAGATGGTACCCAAAGGTTGTGTGTGGACTATAGAAAGGTTCATACAGTTACAAGAACGGACTCTTATCCTAGCCCACGTTTGGAGGATTGCATTGAGAAAGTGGGACAATCACCTTTATTTCCAAATTGGATTTACTTAAAGGTTACTGGCAGGTACCTTTATCCGAAAGGACGAAGGAGATTTCAGCTTTTGTGACTCCAGATGATATATACCAATTCAAAGTTATGCCATTTGGCATTAAAAACACCCCAGCCACATTTCAATGGTTAACTAACACAGTCGTTTCAGGATTACCCAATTGTGCGGTAGACATCGATGATCTGGTAATTTTCAGCCAGACATGGACAGAACATTTGAAACATCTGATGGAGTTATTCGATCGACTTCAGGAGGTGGGTTTGGTGATAAACCTCGCCAAAAGTGAATTTGGAAAAGCCCAAGTCACTTTCCTTGAGGAGTTTTCGATACCCTCAAGACGAAGGGAAAAAATGCGATTTCTTGGCATGAGTGGATTTGATCGAACATTTGTGCAAAAGTTTTAGAACATAAGAACAAAAGAACTAGGAACAGGAGTAGGCCATCTGGCCCCTCGAGCCTGCTCCGCCATTCAATGAGATCATGGCTGATCTTTGTGGACTCAGCTCCACTCTCCAGCCCGTGCACCATATCCCCGAATCCCTTTATTCTTTAGAAAGGTATCTATCTTTTTCTTAAAAACGTTTAAAGAAGGAGCCTCAACTGCTTCACTGGGCAAGGAATTCCAGAGATTCACAACCCTTTGGGTGAAGAAGTTCCTCCTAAACTCGGTCCTAAATCTACTTCCCCTTATTTTGAGGCTATGCCCCCTAGTTCTGCTTTCCCCGACCAGTGGAAACAACCTGCCCGCATCTATCCTATCTATTCCCTTCATAATTTTATATGTTTCAATAAGATCCCCCCGCATCCTTCTAAACTCCAATGAGTACAGTCCCAGTCTACTCAACCTCTCGTCATAATCTAATCCCCTCAACTCTGGGATCAACCTCGTGAATCTCCTCTGCACTCCCTCCAGTGCCAATATGTCCTTCCTCAGGTAAGGAGACCAAAACTGAACACAATACTCCAGATGTGGCCTCACCAACACCTTTTGTAGCATGATTGCTCCACTGATGGACTTGCTGAAGAACCGTCGAAAATTTCAATGGACAGTGGACTTTCAACAGGCATTTGACTGCCTGAAAACTGTGATAACCAATGCTCCTGTGTTGGAGTATTGCAAGGGATTCTGGGATCAGATTGAACTAAATTATCTGACTTTAAAGAGAAATGCCGAGGCATAGAGAAATGGACAGATCGTGCAGAGACCTTCTTGTTCAAGGAGACCGTTAATCAAGAAGAATTTCAGTTGGAGGAAGAAAGAAAAAAATGGACTATATTATTGTACCTGTTTACGTGTGTTGTTTTTTTGAAACAAAAAGTATATCTACTGTGTGCATTTCTTAAAGGATGGTGAAAAGGTGAAAAATGAAACCATCTTGAAGTTGATGGTTTATTTTTTTTTCTTGGGGGGAGGTGTCATGTGAGAGTACCCTTTAAGTAATGGGTGTTTAAGAAATGTACCTTTAAGAAATAGAGCTGCTCATGTTACTGGAGCGATGTCAGCGTGTGGGTGGAGCTGAGCTTTACTACTGCCTTTTTAGTTTCAGTTTGAGAAAAGCTTGGGTGTGTCTGTGAGCTGAACTGCTGTTGATCTATGCCATCCAAAGACTATGGATCATTTGGGTGAACTCAGAATTGTAAAAAAAGGTCTCAGCATTGAATATAAATCCAGTTTAAAGCTTGTTAAGTCTTTCGGATGTTAAAAGGACAGCTTACAGGGTTACTTAGTGTGGTATTCTTTGTGGGATGTATTTGATTTGCTGGTTGCTAAGATATTCACTGTTTGTTATAAAAAGGTTAACTTGAGTTCATAGAATAAACATTGTTTTGTTTTAAAAATCACTGGTCCATTTTCTGCTGTGCCATACCTGTAGAGTAAGCTGTGTGCTCCCCATACCACAATCTATTAAAAGTTGTGGGTCAGGTGAACTCCATGATACACTTTGGGATTCTGTAAATCCTGACCTATAACAACACATACCGATATACTGACAAGCAGCTAATGGACACAGAGAACAGGACATGGCCAATAGCAGGCAGGATATTCAGGGGTGGGATCTGACTATAAAAGACATGAGGCACTCACACTCCGCCTCTTTCCACTGATGAACATCTAGAGAGTCAGTCAAGGGTGTTGTTACAATCTCACACGTTCACCACATGGCTAAGAGCTAGTCTGGTTCAGTCAGAGTAACCAGACTTAAGTTAGCAGAGAGTCAAACTCACAGAGAACTATGCTATAGTTCAATAAACCTGATGGAACTAACTTCAAGGTCTGGAGTATTTTTCTGATCTAAGCTGCATCCAGTTGCAGCCAGTGTTAGACCAGTGTACCCAACACGACATGATACAGGAGACTACTAATTTAAAGTGGCTTACCTCAGTCTGTTCCTTGACAACCAGCAAATGTATCCCGGCACCATGGAGCAGATTCAGGCTCCTCACCAGCTCAGGACCTCCGGCAATCTCAGTGCCAACTGGCGGATATTCAAGCAAAATTTTCTGCTGTACATCGAAGCCTCAGACCTCGAGGGTGCATCTGATGCAAGAAAGATCCCGCTTCTCCTCTCAACAGCGGGTGATCAAGCCATCGAACTCTTCAACTCGTTTAACTTCACCGAAGGCCAGGACGAGACAAAGTTTCAGACCACCCTGGACAAGTTCGATAGTCACTGTGAAGTGGACACCAATGAAATCTTCGAGCGCTACATATTCAAACAACATCTTCAAGGTAAAGATGAATCTTTCAATGCCTTCTTAACTAACCTCCGCCTGCTAGCGCTGTCCTGCAACTTTGGTGATATTGCTGACTCCATGATCAGAGACAAAATCGTGTTTGGAGTTCACTCTGATCCTTTGAGAGAGCAGCTCTTAAAAATCAAGCATATGACCCTGCCAGTCACGATTGAAACATGTACTGTGCATGAGCATGCAGAAAATCAGTATTCCCAATACAAATCGGCTGAAAATGAGAAACTTGCCTGCCACAAGGCAGGCCATCTCCCGGATGCAGCGCCTCAGCATTGAAGACAGCAGCCATCTCACGGACTTTTCCCAGAGCCCCACCATGCGCGATGTGAATGGGATAACGAAGCGGCCGACACCCACACTGCGCAGGTGCAGATGTCTGCCGACCGCACTGCGCATGTGCGACGACGTACACCGTGTCACGACGCTGATGTCATGACGTGCCCGAACTGTGGCAACGCCCACTTAAAGGGACACTGCCCTTCAAAAGGCAGGCGATGTTTAAACTGTGGGAAGCCTGGACACTATGCAGCCTTGTGCAGGTCTGCACCACCAGTCAGTGGCCAGCGCTCCCAATTCTGACGACGGCGCGTCCAGTATGTGCAACGACGATTACAGAATTCTGATCCTGGCAGTATAACGGATCCAGAGGACGAGTGCCTGGAGGCCGCCTACCAAGTGGGCATCATTACCACACGTGAACATGCCACACCTAACTCATCTCGCATTCAGTCCGTCCTCGCTGTGGATTCGGAGGACGAATGGAGTGCGGTGATGCAGGTCAACTGCTGCTCCATCAAGTTCAAGCGGGACACAGGTGCTTCTGCCAACCTCCCTCACAGGCAAACTTCAAACGCATCAAGAAGCCCCCCAAGGTCCTTCCAGCAGCCTGCCAGCTCCTGGACTATAACGGTAATGCCATCACGGCACTGGGGTCTTGCCATCTATTCGTCTCCAACCGAAGTACCCATGCACGGTGACACTTTATCCTGGGCAACGATTGCCTTCGCATCAATGCAATGACGCCCACCGAACAAAGGTATGCACAAATCGAGAAGGAATGCCTGGGCCTTCTCACTGGCATTCTCAGGTTTCACGACTATGTCTACGGCCTGCTGACATTCACAGTCGAGACGGATCACAGGCCCCTGGTCCACATTATCCACAAGGACCTGAATGACATGACGCCTCAGTTGCAGCACATCCTCCTCAAACTCAGAAGGTACGACTTTGACTTAGTGAACATGCCTGGCAAGGAGCTCATCATCGCTGATGCATTGTCCCGCTCCATCACGGACAGCACGGCTGCATTATGGTTAGCACAATTGCTTCACAGCTCCAGGGTCCCAAGTTCAATTCCAGCTTGGGTCACTGTCTGTGCGGAGTCTGCACATTCTCCCCATGTGTGCGTGGGTTTCCTCCGGGTGCTCCGGTTTCCTCCCACAGTCCAAAGATGTGCAGGTTAGGTGGATTGGCCAAGCTAAATTGCCCTTAGTGTCCAAAATTTCCCTTAGTGTTGGGTGGGATTACTGGGTTATGGGTATAGGGTGGAAGTGTGGACCTTGGGCAGGGTGCTCTTTCCAAGAGCCGGTGCAGACTCAATGGGCTGAATGGCCTCCTTCTGCACTGTAAATTCTATGATTCTATGATCACCTTGTCTAGTGAACCGCTGGAAATCATCCAGCAGATTGAATCACAGGTGCAGCTGTGTGCTAGCACCCTCCCGGGCTCTGATGAGAATGTGGTTCGTATCCACGAGGAGACAGCCAAAGACCCCCTCTTGCAGCGTGTCATGCACCACCTCGCCAATGGCTGGCAGAAAGGGCAGTGCCCTCAACTTTACAATGTAAAGGACGACCTGACGGTGATTGATGGTATCCTCCTCAAGCTGGACCGGATTGTCATTCCATTCAGTCTCCAGAGCTTGGTGCTCCGCCAAATCCATGAGGGACACCTGGGCGTCGAGAAGTACAGACGCAGAGCCAGGCAGGCTGTCTACTGGCCCGGTATTAGCCAGGACACCTCGAACATAGTCCTCAACTGTGCGACCTGTCAACGCTTCCAGCCAGCGCAGAGCAAGGAGACGCTCCAGCAGCATGAAATTGAGACCTCCCCATGGTCCAAGGTTGGCATCGACCTCTTTCGTGCGAATGGTCATGACCAAGTATTGATTATTGACTATTTTCCCCTGTCATGATATGCAGACAAGCACCTAATGAACACATAGAACAGGACATAACCAATCAGCAGGCAGAACGCTTGGGGGTGGTTTCCAACTATAAAAGGCACGAGGCACTCACACTCCATCTCTTTCCACTGGGGCCATCTACAGAGTGAGTCAGAGTCACATAACACCTCCAGCACGTGGCTAAGAGCTAGTCTGGTTCAGTCAGACAGAGTAATCACACTTAGGTTAGCAGAGATCGAACTCACAGAGAACTGTGCTAACTGTGTGACAGATTCAATAAATCAAATTGAACTAACTTCAAGGTCTGGAGTATCTTTCAGTTAAAGCTGCATCCAGTTGCAGCCCATGTTATCTCAGTGTGCTCAACACGACATCTCGAACTACCCTGAAGTCGTGAAGCTCTCAGACCTCACATCTCGGACCGTCATCAAGGGCTGTAAGGAGACGTTCTCCAGGCATGGTATCCCACTCACTGTCAGTTGTGACAATGGCCCGTGCTTGAACAGCCAAGAGTGGTCTATGTTTGCCAAGTCATACCATTTTAAACATGTCACTTCCAGCCCACACTATCCGCAGTCCAATGTGAAAGTTGAAAAAGGGGTGCACATTGTGAAACAGCTCATCTGCAAGGCCTCGGATTCTGCTTCTGACAACTACCTCGCGCTGCTTGCGTACAGGGTGATCCCATGGCATGTTGCCGGCTCAACTCCTGATGAACAGGGACCTGCGGACGACACTTCCAACCATACACTTGCCCAACCTGGATCACCTCCCGGTGCTGCAGAAGGTGCAGCAGCTCCGAAACCAGCAAAAGCAGGGCTCTTTTGCTCATGCCACTGATTCGCTCATGTTATCCCCGGCAGACACTGTCAGGATCAAGAAACCGGATGGTGGCTGGTCTGCTCCAGATGTCGTTGTTCGACAGGCTGTGCCCCGCTCATATGTTGTACGTATGGCTGGTGGTTCTGTTGTGCAACGAAACAGATGGGCACTGCGCAAAGTTGCCTGCCCGCAACCGCTTTCTTCTCCGTTTCCGTCCGTTGTTTTGCCACCTCCTGATACCTTGAACTACGAGGCCACCAGTCAGGGTTCCATCCCACCTGTCAAGGCGCCGTTGTCCCCACCATCACCTCTCTGGCGGTCGACAAGGATCAGACGTAAGCCCCAGAGATTGGACTTATGAACATTTGTTTTGTTTGCTATGTTCTGTTTTCTAACATTAGACAGCTGTCTTCACATGTAAATACGTTCACATATGCCACCGCTTGTAAATATGTTAATATATGCCACCACATGTAAGTACGTTCCCATATGCCAACAAAACATTTTTAAAAAGGGAAGATGTCATGATATGCAAACATTCACGTAATGATATACAAACAGGCAGCTAATGAACACAGAGAACAGGACATGACAAATGAGCAGGCAGGACACTCAGGGGTGGGATCTTACTATAAAAGGCATGATGCACTCACACTCCGCCTCTTTCCACTGATGAACATCGACAGAGTGAATCAGGGTGTATGTACAATATTACACCTCCAGCACGTGGATAAGAGTTAGTCTGGTTCAGTCAGACAGAGTAACCACACTTAGGTTTGCAGAGAGTCTAACTCATTAAGAACTGTCTTAACTGTGCTACTAGTTCAATAAATCAGATTGAACTAACTTCAAGGTCTGGAGTATCTTTTGGTCAAAGCTGCATCCAGTTGCAGCCAGTGTTGTCCCAGAGTACATAACACATCATGATACCAGGAGACTGCTTAATCTAGGTGGTTTATCTCAGTCCATTCCGTGACAACCAGCAAATGTATCCCGGCACCATGGAGAAGATTCAGGCTCCTCACCAGCTCAGGACCTCCGGCAATCTCAGTGCCAACTGGCGGACATTCAAGCAAAAGTTTCTGCTGTACCTCGAAGCATCAGACCTCGTGTGTGTGTCTGATGCAAGGAAGATGGCGCTTTTCCTCTCAACAGTGGGTGATCAAGCCATCGAACTCTTCAACTCTTTTCACTTCACCGAAGGCCAGGGCAAGACAAAGTTTCAGACCATCCTGGACAAGTTTGACAGTCACTGTGAAGTGGACACCAATGAAATCGTCGAGTGCTACATTTTTAAGCAGCATCTACAAGGTAATGATGAATCTTTCAACTCCTTCTTAACTAACCTCCGCCTACTAGCGCTGTCCTGCAACTTTGGTGATATTGCTGACTCTGTGATCAGAGACCAAATCGTTTTTGGCGTTCACTCTGATCCTCTGAGGGAGCAGCTACTGAAAATCAAGCATATGACCCTGCCAGTCGCGATTGAAACATGCACAGTGCATGAGCACGTCAAAAATCGTTATGCCCAGTACAAATCGGCTGAAAATTAGAAACTTACCTCCCACAAGGCAGAGAGTGTGCAGGCCATCTCCCGGATGCAGCGTGTCAGCATTGATGACAGCGGCCATTT
Source organism: Scyliorhinus torazame (assembly GCF_047496885.1). Lineage (NCBI taxonomy): Eukaryota > Metazoa > Chordata > Chondrichthyes > Carcharhiniformes > Scyliorhinidae > Scyliorhinus > Scyliorhinus torazame. The sequence goes on from NC_092715.1 coordinate 194,370,256, forward strand.
CGCGCAATTTTCCCGGGGTCCCACGCATGCGCGATGCAAATGGGACAATGAAGCGGCCGACACCCACACTGCGCATGTGCGATGACGCGCGGAGCGTCAGGACACCGACGTTATGATGTGCTCGAACTGCGGCAACGCCCACTTAAAGAAACACTGCCCTGCAAGAGGCAGGCGATGTTTAAACTGCGGGAAGTCTGGACACTATTCAGCCTTGTGCAGGTCTGCACCACCAGTCAGGGGCCAGTGTTCCCAATTCCGACGACGGCGCGTTCAGAGTGTGCAACAACGACGACAAGATTCTGATTCTGACAGCACAACGGATCCAGAGGAAGAATGCCTGGACTCCACCTACTGTGGGGGCATCATTACCAAATGTGAATATGTCACATCCAACTCACCCCAATTCCAGTCCACTCTCACTGTGGATTCTGCGGACGAATGGCGTGCAGTGATGCAGGTTAACCACTGCTCCATCCAGTTTAAGCTGGACACAGGTGCTTCTGCCAACCTCCTCTCACAGGCAGATTTCAGACGCATCCAGAAGTCCCCCAAGGTCCTTCCAGCAGCCTGCAGGCTCCTTGACTACAATGGAAATGCCATCACGGCGCTAGGATCCTGCCATCTACTCGTCTCCAACCGGAGCACCCATGCACGGTTATGTTTTGAGATTGTCAAGCCAGACAGGGCATCCCTACTTTGAGCGAATGCCTGCAAGCAGCTGAACCTCCTGCAGCGGGTTTAATAGTGACTTTAAAATCAGCACAAATGCGGACCGATCTGTTTTTTTCCATCACAAATACCAACGGTGTGGACTGATTACCCAGGTCAACCGGGTTCAAGGGCTCTTGTTCTGAACAGCCATTCTAATTCTGCCTTACCTTAGATCTGATTACATACAGCACTGACCTAGCCTTTAAGCATCTCACCTGACTTTCTTCCTTCATCTTCAGCTTTACCGAGATATCCTTCATGGTCCCCGGCTCACCGTTAAGACAATGGCATGTTTCTTCAAGATTTTGGGTTGGTCTGATTCAGAATCTGTCATGAGATTTACCTTGGCCCAATTTAATCTAATCTTTTCCAGCTAAAGTTCTTCCCATTAGTTCCTATTTCCTTTGACTATGTGCAAGGAAAATCTGCTGTCTGTCCATTTAATTGCACTGTTACATCAATTTGGGGTGACAATGGATCCACTTCTCTCGTATAGGTTTTCAACACTACATTTGAGGATTTTTTTCTGCTACCAATGAGATGGCTGCCCCAGTGTCCACCCCCATCTTCACCGGATGACCGTCCAGTAATGGAGTGACCCAGTAACGGTTTGTTTCACCTGCAATAGCCAGCACCTTTAATGACAGTTCATCTTCGGACTGTGAATTAAGCTTCTTCTCACATCCTTTTTGTACCATATGGACACTTTTTCCTTTATTCAGCTTCCCATTTGATTTATTTGTCTCTGGCTGTTTTCAACTTTGTCTGAAATTTGGTTCTTTTTCCAACAGGCACATTGAATGTGGGCAAATCTGCCACATTCCTGCACCTGGAATGATGTCTTTGCACCAAGAATCTGCTGCTGAGTGCCTGGTTTTTGCACACCTATGTCAGTGCCCATCTGTGTCGGTGTTCAGGTTTTGGCTGACATCTTATATTCTTGTGTTTGTGCTTGCACTCAACTGTTGAGTTTCTTTGGCTGCTAATTCCATGGATATGGCAACTTCCAAAGATTTCTTTCAGGTCAGGTTGCTTTTGGTTAACAACCGCTTTTGCACAGCTTTGCTCCTTAAACCACAGACTAATCCTTCTCTAATGGTATCATTTAACTCATCTTCGAATTTGCAGTATTCAGCCAGTCTATTTAGGATAGCTACAAACTGTGCAATCGATTCACCTTCTTCTTGGAAGCGTTTACGAAACCTAAACCTTTCTTTGAAGATTAAAGGTTTCAGTGAATAGTGGCTCTGCAATATTTCCACTATTTCATCGTAGGTTTTCGTGTCTGGCTTTTCCAGCTGTACCAGACTCCTCTGGATTTTAAATGTCCCCCCCCACCCCTTCCCTCCAATTATGCTGAGGAAAGTTGGGATTACTATATCTTCTGCTATCTTATTCGCTGAGACAAAATAGTTGAATCTCTCTGTGTATGAGCTCCATCGTTCTGTGTTCTCATCAAATCATAGATTATCATAGAATTTACAGTGCAGAAGGAGGCCATACGGCCCATCGAGTCTGAACCGGCTCTTGGAAAGAGCACCCTACCCAAGGTCAACACCTCCATTCTATCCCCATAACCCAGTAACCCCACCCAACACTAAGGGCAATTTTGGACATGAAGGGCAATTTATCATGGCCAATCCACCTAACCTGCACATCTTTGGACTGTGGGAGGAAACCGGAGCACCCGGAGGAAACCCACGCACACACGGGGAGGATGTGCAGACTCCATACAGACAGTGACCCAAGCCGAAATCGAACCTGGGACCCTGGAGCTGTGAAGCAATTGTGCTATCCACAATGCTACCGTGCTGCCCCTGAAATGGTTCCAGAGAGCCTAAAACTCCCATCATTTTTCACACTGGAAGACTCACCACATATTTTTAGCACTATCTTGCTTCCATTTTCCCCCAAACAAGGCAAACCTGAGCTCAGCCTGTTTTACAACACCCCCAGCTCTAAATTTGCAGTTGCAGGATGCTTGCTGGGCACGGCTAGCGAGATCATTTCGGGCGGAGCGGGTGGTGCGCTTCTTTCCAAAGTTGTTTTCTTCAGATTCCTGGATGATTGTTCGGTTCCTTGGTGGTTGCAACCATTGTTTGGCATCCATGATTTTAATGATTTCTTTTTCTTTTTGAGTGCCCACAAACGCAATTCGACTTTTTTTTCAGGTGCCTACCTCGTCGCTGGTTTTTATGTGATGGTTTTGAAAGTAAGTCTGCAGGCCGGAGATTCGGACAAACAAAGCTTTATTCAGGAGATGTTAGCAGCCAGCAGTGTTATGTTACACTGCCTGTTTACCCATGCAAATTATCAGCCTGCTTTATCTTTCTACTGATTTTGATTTCCATTGAAAATGCATTAAAACAACAGGACGTTCTCGGGCATCATCCTATTCCCCTTCCCCACAGCTACCTAACTCCATGAGCCAATAGTCCTCATTTTGCGCCCACGCCTGATTATTGCTGACTCCCAGTCGCACTCACTTTCACAATCACACCCCACTCCTGATCGCCCCTTCTCCTGCTTGTGACACTCCCCATGATACACCTAATTTCTCGATTGCCCAAAATCTCTGTCATTCTACTCCACCGATTGTCTCCCTTTCCTGATTGCACTCCATTCCTCACCACGCCCCTGCTTCCATTCATCACACTATCATTACCTCCCCCCCCCCCCAATTTCTTGAAAGGTTTGATGTAAATTATGCCTGAGATCTAATATTGGGTGGTCTTTGGACTTACAGTTTCCGGCACAAACATTACTCTGAGCACCAAATCTGCCCCATCATGTCCGCGTGAATCAGTTTCAAGGTCACAATGGGCTCCTGAGCTTCAGGGTAGCGCATCTGGGTGCTTCCCAAAGATGCAATGGAGGTTCCCAGGTAAGAATTGGCCAGCAATTGCCTGGGAAGTTCAAACTTCAATAGGCAATTAGCCTGCACTGGGAACCAGCCAAAAATGTGATTTAAATCGCAAAATTCAGATGGTTCCGATTGTTTACAGTAATAGTAACCCAGAAAGTGCTGGAAGAATGAAATTTACATCTCGCTTCTGGATAACTATAGCACTGAATCATCCTGACACCTCACAGGACATTCTCACCCTCCTAACATCACCTCAGGAACACTTGCTCACCCCACTCCTCAGACCCGCCTCCTCACTCTCCTCCACCCAACTCCGAACCACACAACCCTCCCACTCCACTCCCCCTCCACCGCCCCCCTCCCCCAAATCCTACCCACTTACTTATACACTTATGCTCACGCCGTCTTATCAAAGATGAAGTGGGAGAAGGTGCCTTGTTTACCCGAGACTGAGCTGCCCTTGACTGTAGGCCCCAGAAGTGCGCTGCAATGAACAAATCTCGCCCAGTGCGAGTTCGAAGGTCTGGCGAAATAGGATCACCTGGATTTTCAGGTAAGTAATTTTGAGCAAAGTGACAATCAAACTCAATTGTCATTCCATCAGAATTTGTAGCCCAATGCCTTATGCTGTTTTCTGGAGCGGAAGTTGAACCTACACCTTCTGAAGCAAGTGTGCTACCACTGAGCTAGGTCTAACACTGCCGCTGTATCACTTGTCAGTCTAAGCCTGGATGTTGTACAAGTTCATCTGTACGATTTCATGGGCTGTTTCATTACCAGAGGAATTGTAAATTGAGGAAAAACACTGTTGCCTCATCAATGAATGGGTCATTCCTGATCTTATATGAGAAAAGTCACCGATGAAGCAGTTTGAACCAAGGATGCTGTTCTGAGGAATCATTGCCACAATATTCTCATTCTGTGATGATTGATATTTGTCAATCCAATCATCCTCTGTGAAAAATGTGAATGCAGCCACTTTACTTTGACCCACCACTTGACCTCAGTTTTGCTAGATTGACTCAGTGCCAATCTTAATCAAACACGGCGTTGATGTCATCATCCATTCATTTCAGTCTACTTCTGACTGAAGACATTTGCAGACGCTTCAGCCTCCTCTCTTGCACACACACGGTTGAGAATTGAGACGTTCTTTGAGCCTCATCCTCCTACTCCTGGTCAATTGGCTAACAGTCCACCAGTAGATGTAATAGGGATACATAGATGTAATTATGCAATTGTGGAATAATTTAGCTCTGTCAAAAGCAGCTGCTTCTGACATTCAGCATACGGGTAACTCCATTCTACAACTTCATTCTAAAGTATGCCTTCTGCTGCCCCTGGTACATCTTTCAACGCAATGGGAAATTTCATCGCCTATTCTTCTGATTGAAATTCATAATTTCAGCAGAAAACCCTAGAAAATGATGTCGTGCTCGTGCTACTTACTTGGTTTCCTATCTTATCCCCGAGGAATAAGTCTTCTTTTGGTTTCTCCCATTTCCCTACGTTTCTCCACAATGCTGGTTGATCACACTTCTCTATCTCCTCCGGTCAGTCACCCATTCTTCTTCCAATTAATTCTCTCACCATCATATCTTTCCATCTGGTCTTAAGACCTTCCACTTCTCCTTCTTCTTAGCATTCCATCTCCATCACTCGCTTCACCACCTACTGTTTCTCTCTCTCTCGCACGCGCTCTCATTCTGCAACATATGACCATACCAGTTCAACCACTTGCCTCCTTTATTTGATCGTCCAACAATCTTCACTGATCCTTGAGGTGCTCATTCCTGACCTTATTCTTTCCTGTTGCTCCACATCATCCTTCTCAGCATCTGCATCTCATTCATCAATATAAATGAGGAATGAGTGATACCAGATAATAATCAGAGTTTCAGCGCCTTGTTTTACCTTAAACAATGAGATTTCATGGGGTCCAGTGTCAATGGTAGTGACTCCCAGGGCCACACACTCAACTGTTTTTAACACCAGTTACTTTCCAGCTCTTTCCCGGCGAGCTGAACAGATATTTAAATAGGCGACCACAGCTATCGGAGGGAGACATGCCACAGCGGGGCCTCAAAATCCAGGCCTATGTCCCGATTATTGGCTGATCCTGATGTTAGGAGTAGGACAGACCCAAGTAGATGAAGAATCCTGGCAAACAAATGTGATCAGTTGTTGCACTTGGAAAACAGTCCATAGATTTTAGTGATGTTACCACCCCCTACAAGGACAGATAGCATCTATAGCATCCACTTCCCTTCCAACAAATATTTTAAGTGTATTGACAACTGAAGAATACAAAAAACAATCACAAAGAATCAGAAATATGCTAAAAGCATTTACAAGACACCAAGAAAAAACAAAACAACCAACTCTCAAGCCAGCACACACCCACCCCCACCCTCCGGGGGAGCAGGGAGACAGAGAGAGAGAGGCGGAGAGACAGAGACAGAGAGAGAGAGAATCCGCCCTGTGCTACACTCCCAGCCGGTAAGCAGAAAGACAGCCAGTAACAAGTACGAGTTCCAGGCATGGCAACTAAAGGCATGCAAACACTTTCCTCTCTCTACCCTGCAAGAAACTGGCAGCAGCAACAGGCTCCCCTTTTCGCTCCATCCAACCGTTCACCTTTGCCGTAGTCCAGGCTTCAAAGTCCGGAAAAGGCAGCCAGATTATAGAACAACACACCAGGGGCGAGATTCTCCGACCCCCCGCCGGGTTGGAGAATCGCCGGGGGCTGGCGTGAATCCCGCCCCCGCCGGTTGCCAAATTCTCCGGCACCGGAGATTCGGCGGGGGCGGGAATCGCGCCGCGCCGGTTGGCGGGCCCCCCCCCCGGTGATTCTCCGGCCCGGATGGGCCGAAGTCCCGCTGCTAGAATGCTTGTCCTGCCGGCGAGGATTAAACCACCTCTCTTACCGGCGGGACAAGGCGGCGCGGGCGGGCTCTGGGATCCTGGGGGGGGCGCGGGGCGATCTAGCCCCGGGGGGTGCCCCCACGGTGGCCTGGCCCGCGATCGGGGCCCACCAATCCGCGGGCGGGCCTGTGCCGTGGAGGCACTCTTTTCCTTCCGCCTTCGCCATGGTCTCCACCATGGCGGAGGTGGAAGAGACCCCCTCCACTGCGCATGCGCGGGGATGCCGTGAGCATCCGCTAACGCTCCCACGCATGCGCCGCCCGGCAATGTCATTTCCGCTCCAACTGGCGGGGCACCAAAGGCCGTTCCCGCCAGCTGGCGGGGCGGAAATCAGTCCGGCGCGGGCCTAGCCCCTCAAGGTTAGGGCTCGGCCACTCAAGATGCGGAGGATTCCGCACCTTTGGGGCGGCGCGATGCCGGACTGATTTGCGCCGTTTTTGGCACCGGTCGGCGGACATCACGCCGATTACGGAGAATTTCGCCCCAAGTCCGAAAGCAGGGTTACAGCCAGAAGCAGCAGGAGCTCAGAGAAAGATTCCCCTCTCACACCTCAGAGTATGACTAGGGGCAGAGCTTCCTCCTAATTGGAGGAGCTCCCGACAGAATATAGAGCTGGAAGCAGTTCGAGGAAGAAGACCCTGCGGAGAGTGGACAGGAGCGATTATTGTGACTCGTGTGGAATAAAGTGAGTTGCACCCTGCCAGCCTCGCCTCTCATGGAGTATTTGCCCCAATCGACAACAAGTGAGAAACACCGAGCAGATTAACTGGGCTAGGATATCCGAAGTCTTGATATGATGGACATTGTAAAATAATTTCTTTTATTTGAATTATTTTTATTTATCTCTGCAGCAATTATTTACAACTCACTGACTAATTCGGCCACTTAAGAGTGAAGCATGTAGTGTGAAACTGGAGTCACATGAGACCAAACTGGTTAGGGTTGGCAGGCTTCCTTCCCGAAAGGACATTTGTGAACCAGTTGTTTCCTTCGAGCAGTCTGTCAGCTTTCATAATCAGCTATACCCTTTTACATGAAAGCTCATAAACTTGCAAACAAAAATGTGCCTTTGATATATTTTCAATCCAACGTTATCTCTATATGCAGATTGTGGAGGTGGCAGTAATGTTCAAATTCTAATAATTTTATTTCAAAAGCATTGAACTGTCACTACTTCAAGAGCAAGGAAACATTGTCTGATTCTTTTGCAGATCACAAAGAAGCAGGCATATATATATTTTAAAATCTACTCTTTTTGTCTGAAGCAACCTTCCTTATCACATTCCTCAGCAACATTTCCTGTCAAAAATCTGACAACATCCATGTCAGGTTTTTGATTTAATAAACTTTAAGGCATACAAGGAAAAACCAAAGTGTAAACGGTTGTCTTTAGTTTTAATCTCGACTGCCCAAATCTGTTCAACTCCGATCCAATTCTGCCCCAATGATGAGTGTTAATTCCTGTGGGTGTGATGTTGGCAGCCTGATTCTAATTCCTTTTACTCATTGGAGCACAAGATGCAATGATCAATTACTTGCATTAAGGAAAAGCATAACAGTGGAATTTGAAACAGCCTTTTTTATTCTGTTTACCGATTACCCATTTTCAACAAACACTTTACATTTATTGCAATGTACAGTGATATTTTCCACAAGCAGATAAAGAAAGCCTGTCTGTATTAAATTAACCATGGTGCAAAAATTAATTATTAATCCCCAAACCCTTTCCTTAAAGTCTGAGTGCAGTGCACATCCAATTGTTGGAATTTTAATGTTGAATACATGCACCACATTGGGAACTAAATTGGGTAGTCAATCACAGCTCCGTTCAACTACAACTAGTACTGTTGCCCCTTATTTTCCAACTGATTGTCAAAGGTGCTTCAAGAGGCAAATTGTTACCATTCATATTATCACAGCTGAAAATTGAACCTGGCTCCTTTAACAAAATACATACAAAACATCTTAAATTGTGGAAAATTAAAGGAAAAAAATTAGCCACTTAAATGATTGGTTAAATTGGAAAATAGTGGCATTTTAGCAAAAAGCCGAAAAGTCACTTCTGCTGGTTCAGGATTGGATACTAAATATATCTTGGTAGAACAATTTCAGGAGGAATGGGGAAAGATAGAATCATAAAATTTACAGTGCAGAAAGAGGCCATTCGGCACTGGCCCTTGGAAAGAGCACCCTACTTAAGCCCACCCTATCCCCGTAACCCAGTAACCCCACCTAACCTTTTTGGACACAAGGGCAATTTATCATGGCCAATCCACCTAACCCACACATCTTTGGACTGTGGGAGGAAACAGGAGCACCCGGAGGAAACCGATACAGACACGGGGAGAACATGCAGACTCCGCACAGACAATGACCCAAACTGGGAATCAAACCTAGGTCCCTGGCTCTGTGAAGCAACTGTGCTAACCACTGTGCTAACTTGTCGCCCCATCTTCCCATTACCAGTGCTTTATATTCTCCCAACATCATTTGCAAATATGAAAAAGGGTTGCTGTCAGATCAGCACAAGAAAGGAGTCCATTCAGCCCATCGAGATGGCACTGACCCTCCGAAAGAGCACCCTACCGAGGCCCACTCACTCTGTTGATGTAAATTGAGTCCCATTATTGCTCACAAGTTACTACGGCCTTCTGATCCTTACAAATACCTCACCTAGTCTCTAAATTGTCTGTTCGGTTGTTGTGAACTTTATGATTGCAACATCTGGTCACTTTGAGAGTGCATCAACTATCACTGGGAACATACACCCCTCAATTGGATCAGCAAAGTCAATATGGATTCTCTGCCGTGTCTGTGTAGGCCATTCCCACAAATGCAAAGGTTTCAGGGATGGAATATTCCTTAATGTAGTGCAGACTTGGCAAAGCTCCACCGTCTCCTCAATTTGAGCATCTAATTCTGACCACCAAAAGTAGCTGCGTGCCAACTCCTTCATTCTAATATATATACCATTATATACCTTTGTACTTGAAATTAAGTTTTTTTTTTAAATATTTTATTGAGGCATTTGAACTTTAAATTTGAACACAATGAACAGCTGCACACCCCAAACCAGCCAACATGGTTTTACGTTACTAGCCCCACAAAAAAAATTCCCCACCGACCTGCCCCCGACCTTATCCAACTCCCCCTGCCTCCCCCTTTTAAACCCCCCCCCAGTCCCACCCCACTGCTGACAGCTTAATTTTTCCCAAAGAAGTCGATAAACGGCTGCCACTTCCAGGCAAACCCTTCCACCGAGTCCCTCAAGGCGAACTTTATTTTCTCTAGCCTGAGAAACCCTGTCAGGTCACTCACCCACCCACCCCCTCCCCCTACCCAACCCTCTCCCCCCCCCGAGTTTGGGGGGTCCGAGTCCCTCCATTCTAACAAGACCCGTCCCCGGGCTACCAGGGAGACAAAGGCCAAGCCATCGGCCTCTCTCGCCCCCTGGACTCCCGGGTCTTCTGACACACCAAAAATCGCCACCTCTGGATTCGGGGCCACCCTCACTTTCAGAACCTCTGACATAACATCGGCAAACCCCTGCCAGAATCCGCCGAACTTTGGACACACCCATGTGGACATGGTTAGCGCGATACAACTATCCTCCACCCCCTTAAAAAACCTGCTAATCTGGTCTACAGTCATATGTGCCCTGTGGACCACCTGAAACTGTATAAGGCGAAACCTAGTGCACCACGAGGATGCATTTACCCTCCTCAGGGGATCCTCCCACAGCCCAGCCTCCAACTCCCTACCCAGTTCTTCCTCCCACTTACGCTTGACCTCGCCTATCGGCTCCCTCCCAGTCCATCAGCTCCTTATAAATTTCAGACACCTTCCTCTCCCCAACCCCCGTTTTTGACACCACCTTATCCTGTAGCCCCTGGAACAGGACGTGCAAGTAGGTCAATACTTGCCTCCACACAAAGTCCGTCACCTGCAAATACTGGAACTCATTCCCACCGGGCAGCTCAAATTCCTCCTCCAGCTCTTCCAAGCACAGAAAGCCACCGTCACAAAACAAATCCCCAAACCGCTCGAACCCAGCTCGCTGCCATCCCCGAAATCCCCTGTCCAGCCCCCCGGGAACAAACCAGTGGGTGTCACATACCAACGCCCAAACCGAGGACCTCACCAGCCCCATGTGCTACCACCACTGTCCCCACAACCCTCAGGGCCGCCACCATTACCGGGCTTGTGGAGTACCTGGCCTGGGAGAATGGCAGAGGCATCGTTAACAGTGCCCCCAATCTCGTGCCCCTACATGAGGCTGGCTCCATCCGCTTCCATACCGACCAGTGGTGTGGTGGAGAGGTACTTCGGGATCCTGAAGTTGCGTTTCAGGCGCCTGGGCCACTCTGGAGGGGCCCTCATGTATGAGGCCAGGAGGGTCGGCCGCATCGTTGTGGTCTGCTGCATCCTCCACAATACAGCCCAGCAGAGGGGCGATGTGCTGGACGAGGATGGGGAGCAAGGGCAGGCCTTGTCAGACGAGGAGGATGAGGGGGAGGGGGGCAATGGACGGGACATGGGGGCCGGCCATGCAAGGGAGGACGCGCAACGGAATCGCCAGGGCCAGCACGCACGGGACACTCTAATCGAGACACGGGTCATCAACTAGGGGGGAGGGGGGGTTGCAGGGCAGGGGCACGGACAGAAGAATACCACACCCCTTCACCACCAAACACCATCGCCTCCCACCACTGACCACCCTCATCCTCCACACCACCAAGCCACCCGCATGCACAGCCCGCTCCGTTATATATACCTGCGGCAGTATGAGCCGGGGGCACAGGTTGACAGTGACTGCGGATCTGGTCCATGGCATGGAGGATGATGACAGCCCGCTCTGCGAAGAGCTCAATGCTCATCATCGTCAGACAATGTCTGACTCATGCCCACAGTAGCACCTTCATACGAGCCTTCCAGTCCATCACACGGTCCCGTCGAATCGCTGGGGACGGGGTGATGGGGATGGTCAGATCAGGGGTGGTCTGCACGGTCCACTCACTGGGCCTCACTCATCCACCACCACTCACCCCCCAGTAGCTATCACGGACTGCCCCACCTCCACACCCATCAAACATGGCACAGACGCAGGTTTCAATGGTGTTAACATGTGTTTAATGTGAAGAGGTATATACAGTCTGTGCCCTCGCCCCTATAACTAAACTGTGCCCTGCATCCGAGCCAACTTAACTGGTGTCTAACTTTCTGGCCTTATGGGTACTAACACTACGCCTAGGTGGTTCCCCAGACGGTACAGCAAGAGTGAAGGAGGACTGCTGTGACTGCTGCCCTGCGACGAGGGTCCCCGGCTGGTCCTCAGACGTCCCGGGTATCGTGGTGCCTCCCTGTCCTGCCCGCTGCCCAACAGGTGCACCAGTGACAGGAGTGGGGGGTAGTCCGAGGTGCTGGGGTGTTCCAGCACCCCCTGCCGGAGTCACCGGCACAGGCCCCAGAACCTCCTCCTCCCTCGGGGTGCCGGATGATCCCTGGGCTTTTCCTTGGGATGGGGCTGCGAACGGAGCCATCCCCTGAGGCCTCCCGGACAGCTGGCGCTGCCGGTCCTCGATGCCGCCTCTGATATCGACAAGGGTCTGAACGTTAGCGGCCATGGAACACAGGGAGTGGGCCACCTCCCTCTGTGTCTGTGCGAAGCCGGCCAGCACCTGGGCAATACGCCCGTGCTCTCAGCAATGGCTGCTGTGATTGGGCCATCACCTGGGCAATGCCGCTGATGCTCTCAGCAATGGCTGCTGTGATTGGGCCATCACCTGGGCAATATGCCCATGCTCTCAGCAGTGGCCTGCTGTGATTGGGCCATCACCTGGGCAGTGCCGCCAACTCTCTTTGCAATGGCCTGCTGTGATTGGGCCACGCCAGTGCGGTTTTGGCCTGGGTGGCACACATGACCAGCACCTCTCCCTGCTCCTGCATGCGGATGGACGCCTCCAGTTGCGTCTGCAGGTTCTGGAAGCCGGCCGTCATCTCCTCCTCTAATCCCTGGGTCTCTGCCTGCACCTGTGCTATGTGTGGGACTGGATCTTCCAACAGCCCAGGACCCATCTGGGCAGCAGCTGGTTTCTGGGGCCGTCCTACCCTCCGATCATCCGGCCCCTCGGCTGCTCCTACTTCCACCTGTTGTACCGGACCGACTGTGTGGTGCGCACCAGTGACTGTCCCAGAAGCCTCTTCACTAATTTGCCCAACCGAGGTGATAGTCTCTGAGATAATGGCGGGTGTTGGAGACAGCTGTGATGGAAAGTCAGTGTCCACACCCGACCCGAACTCTGGGGTCTCCAGGGTCATGGTGTCCTGGGTCGTGATGTCCTGGGTTGTCTCGGGCAGAGGGCTGGTGTTCCGGACGCTCTCCCTGTCGGTACCCGGTTGTCTGGGGGGCACTGGCTCTGGCACTTGCTGGGGTCGGGGGGGCCCATCCCTGGCTAGTCCTGTAAGACAAAAGATGGCATGTATGGTTAGTCAGCCAGACTGGGGTGGGCGTGAGGTAGTGAGGGCTGGGGGTAGGCGTGTGGGGTGAGGGGTGAGGGGGGGGGTGGGGGGGGGGGGTTGGGGTGAGGGGGGTGTGGGGTGAGGGGGGTTGGGGTGTGGCGTGAGGGGGGTTGTGGTGAGGGGTGAGGGGGTGAGGGGAGTATAGGGTGAGGGGTGTGGGGTGTGGGGTTTGGGGGGTTGGGGTGTGCACACATTTGTCGTGGGGACCCGCAACCAGGCAGGGGGGACAATGTCTAGTGCCCTCTGCTCGGGCATGGTGAGGCGACGCAGATTTGGTGGTCCTCCTCTGGTCTTCTCCTGCTCCCGGCAGTTGTGCGCAGCCTTGACCTGGGGGAGGGGGGTGAACACAAACAGCAATAGTGTTAGACAGCCCAGTGGTTGGGTATCTGATGGCATCAGTGGCCAGGCACACGGCCATATGAGGTTGGCATGGATGCAGCCATGTGGGTCAGGGTGGGGGGTCCGACCGTCCCTGGCGGTGGGGGGGGTGTAGAGTGCTTGGTGCCAGGGGACAGCGCTGGGTACTCACCCTGGCCGCCCTGAGGAGGTTGTGCAGTTTTTTTCTGCACTTGTCTGCAGTCCGGGCCACCGGCCCGACGGCGCTGAGGGCGGCTCGCACCTCTGCCCAGGCACGGCAAACGATGGCGCCTGCTGACCTCCATCCTGGCCCGAGATATAGCGTGAGCCTCTCCTCCTCCACAGAGTCAAGGAGGGTCTCGAGTTCAGTGGACTGGAAGCGCGACACTGCCCTCCTTGCGGCCATGTTGGCTGCGACGCTTGTGCGTGGGAGGGGGAGAATGGTTTATGTGCAGCCGCGACATCGTGTCAATCACGGAACCAGCAAATCGGCCGCCGGTCCCTTAACAGAGTGTGGAGTTTCACAATATGCCCCTGTTAGCCCCTTGGGAGCTGTTGAATCACTGCAGCTGGTGACCCGACCACGCCATCGTGAATAGCCACCATTTTCACAACTGCGTCAACACTTAGGGCGGGATTCTCCAAAACTCCACACCTAAATCGCGATCGGCGCGGGGCCGGAGAATGGGCTTCAAACCCGAGAACGGGGTGTGGGGTGAGAGGGTGAGGGGTGAGGGGTTGAGGAGAGTTGGAGAATCGCTGCCAATCGGGTGCACGCGGTCGATGCGACGTCTGTCGGGGGCCTCTTTCAATTGAAAGAGGCCCCGCGGCGATTCTCCAAGTGCAGCTGGCCAAGTTCCCACCGGCGTGGTTCTCTCATGGTTCCACCCGGCGTGGCGGCGGCTGATAATTTACCGGGTGGGTAATAGAGGGTCAGTGATGCTGGAAGCCTTTTCAATATGACACCTGGACACAACGCTGGTCTACACGCCATCTGGGGGGGGGGGCCTCCAGGATGGCCAAGCTATAGATCGGGGTCCACCGATCTATGGACGCGCATGATTTGGGGGGGGGCCTATCTTTTTGGTGCCGCTCCGCAATGTGGGTCCGCCAAGTCGCGCGGGGCGACCGACACAGGCTGCCGGCGTGCGCATGCGCAGACTCCCGACTGGAAGTGCAGGGTGCCAAATTGGCAGCCGGAGCTGCGAGGAACACTCCGGGCCCTGCTAGCCTCCTGCAAATTGGAGAATCACCCTGGACTTACTCCAGGTAAGTCCAGAGTGATTTGCGTGCGTTTGTTCGCGGGCGTGTGATTTGTTATGTTGTAGGTGTAACATAAGCGGCTTCCTTGTGGTGCACTTGTCAAAGGAAGGTTCAGACATGGAGATAACTTCAACACGTTGATTAAACTATTTACACTTCTATTACTCGGGTTCGACACTACTGCCAATCCTACTATAGCTACCCAGACTGACTAACCAGTTGCTGCAGTCCACGTGGTGGGAGTGATATTGAATCAACGCTGTATCTGTGCTCACTGAGAGTCTCGACTGGAAAGAGACAGATCATGTGTGTGGTGTCCTTTATATATGGGTTGGTGTAATGCCCCCCTGTGGTCATGTCACCTCCATGTGTATTGTGAATATCCATTGGTCGTGTCCTATCTACCTGATCTATTGGTTGAGTGTGTGTGTGTGATGTTTCTGGTGCTCCCTCTAGTGTCTAGCTAGCCTACATGCATTTACATTGATGCACATCACCACATCCCCCTTTTTTATATGTTACATATTTTCTGTACACTTTAAGAAAATTGAACAAAAAAACAGGCAGATACGTTAAGGTGTATACAAGTCATGGGAACAGTGATTAAACAATAAGTCCAAATCATTGTGTGAGTCCAAAAACCATCAATCATCATGGTCAAATGTCTCTCTTGGTTATGAACGCCATCAACGTCCCTGTGCCAAAGGAACGAAGAAGTGGTCAAATCACTTCGCTGTCTGATTTGGAGTCCCTTTCTTTTTCCGATGTTTGTGATGGTGCTGTCAGATGGCATCGTGTAGCAAATAAGGTGTTGACGTTGAAGAGGTACCATCAACAGTATTATTCGAGGTGATGGATGTGCCATATTTTGAAGTTGGATAAGCCTGTACATACTGGTTCTGGCCATGTGCTGTGCAGGAAGGGTGATCCTGCTGAGAACCGTTGAAGCTTGTCGAATTGGAAACAGAATTGTTGCTCGCATAAATACCTGGTGATGGTGTGAAACTAGAACCTTGCATCTGATAGGAATATGCCGTCTGGCTAGGCTGGGGTGCAGCAAATCCTGGGCTGTAACTAAGGCATCCAGTCTGTAGTGCAGATTGCGCTTGCGGTAGTCCTCCTTGGGTCTTGATTCCATTAGTGGGTAATCCGTAGTGCTGGCCTGTTTGAGAATATGCTACATAGACTGCTGGCTGCTGCATGCCTGAATACTGGGTTTGTCCAGCATGAGCTGTCATTGGCTGCACTGCTGGTGTGGAAAAAGTGTGTGGATATAGCTGTGGTGAATATTGGTGTATTCCTCTTGGACTGTAGCTGCTGCCTGTTATTACTGACCCAGTGTAATTGTTAAGTGATCGATCTGTCGTTGTGGCATCTGCTGTCACCCTGAGCGTGCCATCACTGAGGTTGCGGCACTCCCTGTCTGGAGTAAAGTCCGGCTTACGTGAATCAGAGTCGGCGTTTGGTTGCTCCCCATCTGGAGTCTGGTCTGTTTCACCTGAGTCAGTGTTGGTTTGTTGATGCTCCCCGTCCGGAGTCTTAGCAGGTTCACTGGAGTGAGCTGAGATTTCTTGAAGCTGCACTATGGAGATTAGAACATGCATGAATGCATTGATTGTGGAGAGATTCGAGCGAATGAGGGTGTAAGTATCATGGTGTCACCGGAGTCACCAGTGGTCTCACAGTAATCGTCGAGTGCCTCTGTAAACACTAGTTGAGGTCTGTCATTTTGCACAACTTGCATGGGAAGTGGGATGCTGTCGTCACTCGTCTCACATATCGTGGGTCGAGCCTCAGTAGCTGCTTGTTGTTCACTTGGGTTGGGTAAATTGTCAGAGTCTTCATCTGGTGGCACAAACAATGTGGGTGGACTGTCATTGTCTAGCTGTTGTCCTTCATTTGGGCTTGGACTGTCATCGTCGCTTTGTTCTTCACTGTAGCATGATAGACTATCATGGTCATCCTGCTGTGCACTGGAGCGTGGTAGACTGTCATAGTCTTCTTGCTGTTTACTTGAGCATAGCAGACTTGCATCATCTGCCGCTAGTTGGTCAGAGGAGGTTGCTAGACCCTCATGGTCTTGTTCCTGCAAGCACTGCTCATCGGAATCTTGCATTGCTTCTATCGTAGAGGCTGTCCACGAGCTCGCTGTGGAGGCTTGTGACACTGGAGTCACTTCTTGTTCGTGCAAGGACTGCGCTCTGGAGTCTTGCGTTTCTGCAACTGTGGAGTCTGTCCACGAGCTCGCTGTGGAAGCTTGTGACACTGGAGTCATTCCTTGTTCATGCAAGGACTGCGGTGTGGAGTCTTGCGTGTCTTCTTTCGGAGAGTCGGGAACCCTGAGCGGTGCGTGGACCACGCTCTGTGTGGCAGCAGGCCGCACTCTGTGGGCTTGTACCGCTCTCTGTCTCTTCACTTCAGGCTGCAGCATCATCCTCCACTCACGAGTTGGGGTGTCATATCTGCTGGGCTGAAGATCCTCAAATCCGAAGAACGAATCCGCATCTGCGTCGGATTCAGTACGGGGGTCACCAATGTGCAACACGTCTAGTTGCAGTTCGGATTTGGTACTGGGGTAGCCTCCCAAGGCGAAAGGTTCGTCCAAGTCGTAGTCTTCTAGGACCATACCATCACTGTTTGCGTCGGAGCTGGCATTGGGCTCGCGAGGTCCAGAGAAAATGTAAAGGTCGGTGTCAAAGTATTCAAGGTCGGAATCATCGGTTTGGGTGTAGTAACTGATTGTTGCAGGGTTCTTTGGAGGTTAATTTCATTTCCTGGTTCAATTTGAGGCATTGCGCTGTCATTCCAGGTGAAAGAAGGTTGTTCTACTGCTTTAAAAGATTTTTTCTTTGATTTGGGACGTTTCCCCTTTAAATGGGCATGGTCCGGGGCCTCTGACGTCATGAAGCGCGTGATGTAGCGGGTAGGAAGCATTGACCGCTGTTCCTGTATCGGTGGCCGTTTTCGGGATTGCGCATGCGCAAGACGCCGCGCATGCGCAAACGAACCTTCACGTTCTGTGCGTTCTCGCACAACTGCGCAAGTGCAGTCCCTGTAGAAAGATGACCGGCGATCAAAATTGTTCTCTGCTCCGGGATCTCGACATTGTGGTGAGTATTGGTGCTTTTCTTACCTTTTATTGCTGGTTGGAGTATATTTTCCTCACAGTATTTGCCGAATTTGTCCAGGACTGCCTGGAAGTCGCTCCTGTTTTGCCCCTTGGAGAACTTGAATTTGTTAAAGATTTCTTCTGCTCTGGCACCGGCGATGGTGAGGACAAGCTCTGTCTTTTCAGGATCGGCCACTTCTTCAATTCGGCTGCTACCAGGAAGAATTCAAACATTTGCCGGAATATCCGCCAATTTTCGCGGAGATCGCTGTGGCACCGGAGCTGCTGCGGAACCCGGATATCGAACATCTTGCCTGGGTATTGCTGGTTGTCACTGTACGCTGAGGTATGGCTATATGGATTGAAACAATTCAGTCCTGGTACCATGATTTGTTATGTTGTAGGTGTAACATAAGTGGCTTCCTTGTGGTGCACTTGGCAAAGGAAGGTTCAGACGTGGAGATAACTTCAACACATTTATTAAACTATTTACACTTCTATTACTCGGGTTCGACATTACTGCTAATCCTACTATAGCTACCCAAACTGACTAACCAGTTGCTGCAATCCTCATGGTGGGAGTGATATTGAATCAACCCTGTGCCTGTGCTCACTGAGAGTCTCCACTGGAAAGAGACAGATCATGTGTGTGGTATCATTTATATATGGGTTGGTGTAATGGTGGTCGTGTCGCCTCCGTGTGTATCGTGAATGTCCATTGGTCGTGTCCTATCTACCTGATCTATTGGTTGAGTGTGTGTGTGTGATGTTTCTGGTGCTCCCTCTAGTGTCTAGCTAGCCTACATGCATTTACATTAATGCGCATCACCACAGCGTGGGCACACGGCCCCGTTATTGGAGAATCCCGCCCCATGTCTCCAGAATGGAGAATTCAGCCCTTGATATTTGGTGATTATTTAAATGGACACAATGAGCAAGGTTATGGAGAAAATGCCGGAGAGTGGCACTAAGTCGTAATTCTCATTTAGAGAGCAGAGATGTTGGGCTGAATGACCTTGTTCTATGCTGCAACGACTCTGTGAGTGTTGCGCAACTTAGTAGAATGAACTTCCAACCGGGAGAGCTGTGTGGCCAGCTTAGTTGCTACTGGCGCTCACAGAGGACAGTCACACCAGCACCCTTCTCAAGACGGTTGCACAGTGCAGGCCATGCCATAAGTGGTTGGAGGCATTGCGCGTGTCCCAGAAAGGCAACCAACAGCCTCCAGCAGTGTTGTGGATATGAAATTTGCACCCACCATGCCAACAACGTCAGGTGATTGTTCAATATGAACAGTTATATTTCAAAATGATTAGTTTGGATTACAGAATATTTCCTGGAGCTGCCAGCATTCTGAGAAGTAAAATAATTGTTATCCAAAGATTCTAAAAAAATAGATAAACAATTTTTAAAATCATTTAATTTTGTTTAACTAAAATCAATCATTTCATTAGTACATATTTTGTTCATTTTATTCTTTATATGTATAGGGAAGGTGATATTTTGATCTTGGCATTTTCAATTTAACCTGCACAGTTCACATGCAGCATATGAAATTTGAGCCTTGGTCTTGGAGCTGTAGC
This sequence comes from Scyliorhinus torazame, assembly GCF_047496885.1. Lineage (NCBI taxonomy): Eukaryota > Metazoa > Chordata > Chondrichthyes > Carcharhiniformes > Scyliorhinidae > Scyliorhinus > Scyliorhinus torazame. Next base: position 194,389,589 of record NC_092715.1, read on the forward strand.
AACACAAGATGGTGCTGCAGCTTAAAATGTCAAATCCGTTCAGCATCAACAGTGTCTGGGAAGGTTGAAATTTCAGAGAGGATCAATTCTATTTGGGTCACAGAAAGTGAATTTCAAAGTTATTTCAGTGCCTGTATTTTCTTTTACACATTGTCAAGATAAAAATAGTACCTCGTGATAAATTAAAACACATTTGCAGAGCCATCGGCATTTTTTAAAAACATAATGGGTGAGATTCTCGGGCCTCCCCACAGCGTGTTTCTCATTCTCCAATCTCGATCGTCCAATCTCAGAGTGCACCCAGAGATCTATCATCATTGTCAGAAGGTCCACCTTTTTTCAATAGATGGTCAGTGATGCTGGAAGCCTTTTCAATATGACACCTGGACACAATGCTGGCCTACACGCCATCCAGGGCATCCACTGAATATGGCATTAAACATTGGGGCACATGAGGTCTGGGCCAGAAGAGTTGGTGTGTTTTCCCGCCAGCCACCACAGCAGAAAACACCCCTTGGGCGTGTTTTACCCATTGCATAGTGCCGTGCGCAGATCTGAGAATGCTTGTTAAATAGCTGGAAAGGCCAAAATCGAGATTCGTGCTGGACGCAAATCAGTTTGTTATCTCTTCGGCCCCCTCCCGATGGCGAGTTCCAGATCACACCCAAATATGGCGAGCATATCATTAACCCCAATTTGCATTAATTTCCATCTGAATGGCGTGATTGAAGTAAAATGTAACAGCCTCCCAGGAATAAACCAGCTCCCCAGTAAGTCATCACTCGGACGTCGTTTAGCCCCCCTTTTTGGAAACATGAAGCTGGCGCAATGGCTGCTGAGGGGAACTAAGGAGGTGAGTAGCTATTTGAGCCAGTTAAGTCACCAAACTACAGATTGTAGGGCGTGGAGCCAAGTTCTGACGCCGGTGTGAAAGGCGGCTTGAACCATTCCGGCGTCAATGGTCCTCAATTGTCCGGTATGCTCCCCTTCCTGGGGGGCTAGGTCAGCAGCGGAGTGGTCCCCGCAGCTCCAGCCGGCGCGGCACGGCCGACACGAGTTTGCGCATGCGCGCTACGGCCGGCGTGATTCCGCACTTGCGCGTGGGTTCCCATCTCCGCGCCAGCCCCCGGGCAATATGGCGGAGTCCTACAGGGGCCCGGCGCGGAGGAACATAGGCTCCCACGGAACCAGTCCGCCGCCGATCGGTAGGCCCCAATCGCGGGCCAGGCCACCATGGAGGCCCCCCCCCGGGGTCAGATCCCCCCCGCCGCCCTTCCCCCCCCAGGATGACCCCCGCAGACATGCCTTTCAGGTCCTGCTGTGTGGGGTCTGAGTAACCCACGCCGGCGGGACTCGGCCGAACTCGGTGGGCACTCAGCCCGTTGAGGCCCAGAGAATCACCGGGGGTGGGTGCTTTTAACGACCCCCGACCAGCGCGGCGCTGACCCCGCGGGCGCCCGAAAATCAGCGGCGGAGAATCGGTGAGCCGGCTTCGGGGCGGCGCAGCCCGATTCTCGCGCCCTCCCGGGGATTCTCCGACCCGGTGCGGGGTCGGAGAATCCCTGCCTATACCCCTTTTATTTCTCCAGACTCTAGTTTGATTCATCAATCCTTTGCTCTGTAATCTATATTTATATGTGAACTTCAAGTGTGTGTGTGCACGCAAGTTGGCACGTATTTTGTTATTTTTACACGGATCCGTTTTTGTATAATAAAGCTAACCTCTTTCTTTGTAAACTCAAGAAAACCTGTCCGACTAGTTCTTCCATGATCACAGCACATAAACAGTTAAACACTCACTGAATTGGCAAGTTTTCCCTTTTCAAAAATAAACCTGTTGCGGTCAAACAAGGAGCGGAAAAAATAAAGCCATTCGACCCCTTCTCATCTGATTGTAAGAAAGTATACAATTGATTCCTTTATAATCGATGCAAACTCTTAAAATCCTTTTCAAACATCCATCAAAACAATTCAGATTCCACTGAAATTAAAATATTCCTTTTGTACTGCTTCTGGGTCAAAGATCATCACACATATAAATGACAAATTATTTTCTGTACAGCTAATGTTAGTGGAAACAGGTCAATCTTTTTGCACATCTTCCTTGTTTTATAATTGTATTTAGAATTGCAACAAATATCTTTAATTCAACTGGGATATTTATAAAATAAGCCTTGATTGATGACCGCACACTTATTAAAGTCCGATCATTAAAACGACATGATTTGCATTTAGAAGATAGACCGAATATCATTTTTCTTAAGAAATGTTTCAATATGAAGCTCTTAACCAATGGATGACAGGTTTAAGCATTAGCCACTGTTACACCTCAAACCATAGAACTGTGAAAAAGTACCTTCACATCTACAAATCTACCAGCACTTGAACAAAGGGTTTTAGCACATTACTTCAACAAGAATTACAAGGAAAACTGACCACAAAGTGGCAAGTTTATTTTATCACAAATGGATCTCCATGAAATTTCTCTCAATGAACCAGGGATGATGCAGTGTTGCATTGTCTGGCAACTAAGCCATGAAAGCAGCTATCCTCTGACAGCTGTGTCGAGCCCTGACATGTGCAACATAACATGATCTCTCCCTTCCCATGCACCAACCTTCTCTTAACTGCATTAGATGACTTGATGTATATACTCACAGGGAGCAGGGCAGAGATATTTGTTGCCTGGCTCAGATCAACTGAAGGGGGCATTCCAATGGACAATGAGCTAGTGGAGTGACATCATGCGGAAAATAAATACTACTCAGCTACCTGGAAAATGCTGAGCATTTTTTGTATTTGCCCTCTGGACCCTCATTAAGGTTTGTGGTATGCTTTGGGTAATTGACAACTGTGACAAAACACAATCATCAACTTTTAACCCTTTGGGATTTGTAAAAGTTAGAAGATAGCACCTCCAAACCCGTGACCTCCACTACCTGGAAGAGGACAAGGGCAGCAGATGCGTGGGAACGCCACCCCCTGCAAGTTCCCCATAAGTTGCTTGCCATCCTGACTTGGAACTATATTGCCGTTCCTTTACTGCCGCTGGATCAAAATCATGGAATGCTCTTCCAAACAACACGGTAGATGTACCTACACCTCAGCAACTTCAGTAGTTGAAGAAGACAGCTTATCACCACCTTCTCAAGGCGACTTAGAGATGGGCAATAAATACTGGGCCAGCCATTGACACCCACATCCCATTAATATTTTTTTTTAAAGTAGAGTCCACTTTAAAAGCAACAAAGGGCAATCAGTGCACTTAGCAAAATGTAGAACTTCAGCACGGTAGCATAGTGGGTGGGCAGCACCGTAGCATAGTGGGTGGGCAGCATGGTGGCATAGTGGTTAGCACTATGGCTTCACAGCGCCAGGGTCCCAGTGCTGGGTCACTGTCTGTGAGGAGTCTGCACGTTCTCCCCGTGTGTGCGTGGGTCTCCTCTGGGCGCTCCAGTTTCCTCCCACAGTCCAAAGACGTGCACGTTAGGTGGATTGGCCATGTTAAATTGCCCTCAGTGTCCAAAAACATTAGGAGGGGTTATTGGGTTAAGGCGACAGGGTGGAAGTGACGGCTAAGTGGGTCGGTGCACATTTGATGGGCCGAATGGCCTTCTTCTGCACTGTATGTTCTATGTTCTATTATTTTCCCTTGGTATTTTCCAGGGAGATAACACAAGAGGACACAATATTAAATAATGGATGAATAACGAGATAAGTGTATTTAAAATCAAAGGAGAGGGTATACTGAATAAACTAATTAAACTCAAAGGGGCGGATTTGACAGAGCACCATGTTCCCTGTGAGTCCTGAATCCACCCGCCCAAAGGCCAGCTGCCCTGTAGCCATTTCACACTGGAAGCAGAGTGAATTGTCTCGGAGTGACACTCCTGTCTCCATCTGGCAACAAGTCCTGTCTTCTAATTGACTGGCAGCTCTATAGTCCCAACAGAATCAGGTTTAAGTGGCTTGCCCTGCAAGCAGTTTTGAAGAAGTGATGTAGTCCACACTGACAGCTGAGTCTGGAGTTTCAGTGGGATTGACTGTTGGCGTACCCGAGTAAGGTGGGAGGGGGAGAGCGTGTTTGAGAAGCGTGGGGCTCACACTGCCACAAGCAAAATAGCAGCAGAGGCGGAATGAGGCCATTAATTGGCCACTTAAAGGACTCAATAGGCCCGAGTGTGGGCCGGCAGCCTGTCCCTCTCCCACCCACCATAAAATGAGAGGCACGTGGGGGGGTGAGTGGAAGAGTGGTGGGAAGATCATACACTATGTTTTACTCACCCCCTCACTTTCAATTTAACCAGTGGGAGGAAGTAACATACAGACAATAAAACCCCTGCGTTGTGTCCACATATTTTAAAGTAAGTTAAGAGATAGTAGGCACATTACTGCACATGATTAATAATTCATTAAAAATGGTGCAATATCAGTGGCGTGGCGGAGGATAGCTAATTTAATTCCTATATTGAAGAAAGAGAACAGAACATGCCCAGAAAATTATTGACGAGTCAACTCAACACCAGTAATAGGAAAAGTAATGGAATACCAAACAAAGGAGAGAATGGAAGAATATCTAGAAACAAAAAATATATAAAAATGGATAGTCAGCATGGATTTCAAGATCTTGCTTGACCAACCTTGTTGATTTATTGAGGAGGTAACAGAGAGAGTAGACAATGGTAATGCAGTCGAGATAATTGATCTGGATTTTGAAACGGTCTTCAATAAGGTACCTCACGATAGAATAAAGTCAGAGATGGTGGAGTCAGGGGACCAATGGCAGAATGTATTAACAGCTGGCTTCAAGACAGAAAACAGAGAGTGAGAGTAAACAGTAGCTATTCAGAGTGCCAGAAGGTGGGAAAAGAATCAGTGCTAGAACCATTGCTGTTCATCATTTTCATTGACAATTTGGACTTTGGTTATGGGGATAGGGTGGAGGTGTTGACCTTGGGTGGGGTGCTCTTTCCAAGAGCTGGTGCAGACTCGATGGGCCGAATGGCCTCCTTCTGCACTGTAAATTCTATGAACCCTGAATAATGGGAGCAGAACCCAATCCCATGTTTCTTTTTCTGGAGATAATCCGGAGTAATTCTCCAGGATAAGGTAAATCCAATATTACTTAGTTTTCTAAATCTACCCTTCACCTTCATCTCCAATATCAAGTGCAAAGGGTTTACGATCTTTGTTTCAAAGATTGAGACTATTTGCAAAACAGTCTCCAAAACTTTTACCACCTCCCCCTCATATCCTAGCCCACTAGATTCTATCCACCTAAGACCTATCATTGTAAACCTCTTCTTCCCCAACTTCCCCCCTGCCTGATCCAACTCAATTCTACCATGAAACCTACCAACTACTGCTTCAATTCTCTCTCAACCCAATTTCGAACAATTCGACTACCCTTCCTTACCCGATTAATTACTGACGTTGTTCATGAATCCCTTAGAGTGGGCATTACCACTCCTCAAAACTGCCCATCATTAAGATAAAGCTCTCAATACCTTGACCTTCTCCAATTGCTGTTCTGTATCTCCAAGATTCGAGACCATGTCTGCAGTGCCCAGCTCCATTCTCACTCCACCGCCCTATTCCTATAACCCCTCCTAACCTTTGGACACCAAGGGGCAAATTATCATGGCCAGTCCACCTATCCTGTACATCTTTGGACTGTGGGAGCACCCTGAAGAAACCCACCCAGACACGGGGAGAACAGGCAAACTCCACACAGACAGTGACCCAAGGCCAGAATTGCACCAGGTCCCTGGCGCTGTGAGGCAGCAGTGCTAATCACTGTGCAACCTTGTGACTGTGACATACTGTCCCTCCGTGTATCTCCATGACATTTAACACATTGGCAACCCTTCTCTATTGCTTCTTCTCTGTAGTTCACATCTAGGGGGCATGCTTTGTTCCCCTCCTATCTGTCCGAACACAGCCAGTAAATCTCTAATCATAGCTTCTGCTCCTGCCAATTCACCTGCACGGTGATACCTTCAAACCCCACATCCTATCCACCACTAAATCTACTTACATCAATCTGTACAACATTGCTACCTCAACCTTCACTTTCTTTATGGCTGCTGAAGACACTTATACGATATCAGTGTACTGATATAAATCTCAGTTCATCCCAACCCCTACGTATATTCTGTCTGCTAAGCCAACCTTATCAATTTCTACTAGTTATCTGGGGCGTCATTCTCCAAACCCCCCCCCGGGTCGGAGAATGGCCGTTGGCCGCCGTGAATCCCGCCCCCGCCCCCGCCGAAGTCTCCGGTACCGGAGATTGGGCGGGGGCGGGAATCGGGCCGCGCCGGTTGGCAGGAACCACCGCTCAATTCTCCGGCCCGAATGGGCCGAAGTCCCACCGAGAAATTGCCTGTCCCGCCGGCGTAAATCAAAGCTGGTATTTACTGGCGGGACCAGGCGGCGTGGGCGGGCTCCGGGGTCCTGGGGGGGGCACGGGCCGATCTGACCCCGGGGGGTGCCCCCACGGTGGCTTGGCCCGCGATCAGGGCCCACCGATCCGCGGGCGGGCCTGTGCCGTGGGGGCACTCTTTCCCTTCCGCCTCCACCACGGCCTCCACCATGGCGGAGGCGGAAGAGACTCTCCCCACTGCGCCTGCGCGGGAAACTGTCGGCGGCCGCTGACGCTCCCGCGCCGCATTTCCGTGCCAGCTGGCGGGGCACCAACCGCCATTTCCGCCAGCTGGCGGGGCACCAACCGCCATTTCCGCCAGCCGGCGGGGCGGAAATCCCTCCGGCGCCGGCCTAGCCCCTCAATGTTGGGGCTCGGCCCCCAAAGATGCGGAGCATTCCGCACCTTTGGGCCGGCGCGATGCCCGTCTGATTGACGCCGTTTTTGGCGCCAGTCGGCTGACATCGCGCCGTTGGGGGAGAATCTCGCCCCTGATCTCTGACCTACTGAATTTAAAAATTCTCATCCCTGTCTACAAATCACTTTATGACCTTGTTTCACTTCGTCTCTACCGTTTGCTGCAGCCTCTCAACTCTAACCTGGTGTGCATCTCCCCTTCCCCCATCAAAATTCCACCATTGGCATTAGAACATTTACCGACACCCAGTCCTCAGTCTGTGATGCACTATCAATTACGACGAGACGAGAGTAGAGTGTAATCGAGGCTTTATTAGGCAGAGATGTGTAGCCTCCTGCAGCTACTGCCAAAATGGCTGCAGCTTGGTGAGCACACACATTTATACTCCGCCTACTGGGCGGAGCCAGCAGGTAGGGATCTACCCCCGCACCTGTAGTACAGGAGCCTTACCGTATTACATCTCGTATGTGATATATACAACAGGGGTGACTACCACAGTCTGCAATGTCTATCTAAAAGTCTCAGACATGCTAATGTTTTGCCTGTCTTCGAAAGGTCTCATCAAAACATTTTCAGCGTGCCTTTGACCAGTTTTCTTAACCGTCCTACGACTGCTTGAGAATTTTGTCCAATGTTGAAGTGCCTTAGGACATTTTATTACTTGTGCTATTTTATACTTCACTCTAAAAAGCAAGTTGTCGGATATACATTTGTGCCACAGAGATGATCGTTGTCAGTGTGATAATCATGATGTATATTCACACTGCAGCCATTACTTCACTCATTTTTTATTACGTTGACAGTATATTTTTTGGGGCACGGTCTTCCAAATTCTTCTCTAAAAATATAAATAACCTCTTTGAGGGGAATTTTATTGAAAGCAAACATTACCTCACTCTCAGCCAAACAGTTGTGCACCGCACTTTATTTCAGGCACCACTGACAAAATTACAGCAAATAGCTTGCAATCAACCAGAACCAGTTGCCACTGAAATAACCAGCTCAAAACAACTTCTTTGAAGCACACAGATAGGAAGCAACAAAGAGGATATTCTGTGTGGAGGTTTACTTTTGAAAGTCTTATTAGTTCAACTGGAATAACTTTGAGAGTGAGAATCAATTCTTGAATCTTCCTCAAGGATATAATTAAATCCAGATTGCCTGGTCAACAGTTCATCGTGTCACGGGTGGGCCAAGTGTTTGCTCAGCCAATTTTTATGTACCCAGGTGCTGTCTTATTAAAAGCTTCAACCACTACCCACCTGTACAGCTTGAGACAGTCTTCTGTAACCTCAAGATAATCATACAAGACAGCACCATTGTCCTTTCTGTTTGCAAAGTATACATAAAATCACCGTTTCAGTTTACCATTCCTAACACCCACACACGGAGTCTCATCCTATTACATTCGGAGCTCTGGGTATTGTTAGCAGCTTTCAAAGTCTCAGCATCCAAACTTTCAAGGATTCTAAAATTATGTTTCTTGCGCCAACTAACATCAGTGAAGAAGGTGAAACCTATCGGTTTCCGAATAGAAACCATCCGAATTCAACTACTACAATCAACATTACACATTTGTGAAATCTTTCGCCAAAAAAAAGTTTGCAAAAGCATCAACTGGTCTTCCACACAAAAGAGAATGAAGGAGTATTTTTAAATCATTTACATTCTCCAGCTTAATTTCAAATGGATTGTTCAAAATGACACAGAAAAGGGTTTGCTTTTCATCCCATGGGTATCCATACGGGGTCTTGATGCGCAATAGTAGTGACCCTACCTCTCAACCAGAAGCTCTGGGTTCAAGTCCAATGCTAGGACTTACTGATCATGGAAGGAGTGTTCATAAAATGGTTGAACAGTCTGATAATCAGCTTGAGAATCCTTACAGCACCATCCCCAAAGGGAAGCCTCCAGCCATTCTGTGCCAGAAAAACAGCTTGCTGCGGCGCAACGTGGCCATAGAAAGCCAGTAGACCCCGCTCTATTGGTCCACCTGGCTCACAACAGCTCGCCAGATTCAACAATCTCATGAGATGTTGCAAGGTGAATCCTGCCCACAATGGGCGGGATCACTTTTTTAGCAAATCTGCATATTAGAGTGAGGCAGTAAGTCACAAACGGGGACCAGACGGAAACGCACTAGTGAGGGTCTCCAAGGGGATCGGAAACCCCAGCTCTAAGCCCGTTCGGTAGGGTGGTGCCCTAGCATTGCTGATGCCACTGAGTACCCTGGCACCTGGGTGCCAGTCTGGCACTGCCAAGGTGCGCAGGTTGGCAGTGCCAAGGTGGAATTTTTGTCCACGTGCGATCGGGTCAGGGTTGCCCGGCATGTGTGTTGGTTTTGGGGGGGGGTGGCGTCGAGGTGGGGTTGGGGGACTCTCCCATGTTGCGTTCGGGCTGGGGGGGGAGATCAGGGATTCCTTTCGGGGTCTCGGAGATTGCGATGCCATTTAAATGTGGCATCCCAATCTCTCGCTACAATGGGGAGTTCCAGCGAGCTGAGTTCCCTATTGCAAAAAACAGGGCGATGTGAAGCCTCGGCCGCATGTTCCCCATTTAGGCCCCTTATTCAAAACAGGTCACGTTGAATAGCCATGTGTTTCTTGGCACTGCGAGTGCCGGGAAACTCGCAGCAAACGCGCTCGCTCGGGAACTTTGTACCGTTTTGGGAAGATGGTGCAAGTGTGTGTGAGAAAGTACACTTTTTTTTAATGCTAATGTGTTGGAGAAGATATGGCCGACTTGTTCAGATCGGATCAGATATTTGTGCTGATTCAAATATCATCCATTTCACTTTTTATGCATTTGGAGATTAGCCAGTGAAACCTTTCTGCTATTTTTCCATGAAAATCATACATGATCCTCCGTCGGGTGGGGGCTAGCATGCGGGCAGTGTAGAGCCACCGGCTATAGCTGCGGATACGGCCGGAGAATTGCTGGATCCGTGGCCGCGCATGGCCTGCGGCGACCGCGCCATACAACATGGCGTCGGCCGCGCGAACCCGGCCTGCCAAATAATGCCCCACTTTGGCCAGGCTCGCCACCCCCCTGACTACCCCTCACTAATGCCCCCAGCCCCCGCCAAAGCCGCCCCTACCCACGGATCAGCTCCCCCCCCCCCACCCCCCCGAATGTGGTGGCGCTGGACTCAGTCCACAGCCGCAACGTCGGGTTCCCGAAGTTCGGGTTCCGGGTTCGCAAAGTACGCCGTTTTGGAAGCGCCGCCGCCCCCAATTTCGGCGCCAACAGGGATTTTCCATCCGATTTCGGGGGTTACGGGGATAGGATGGAAATGAGGGTTTAAGTGGGTCGGTACAGACTCGATGTGCCGAATGGCCTCCTTCTGCACTGTACGTTCTAACAATGTGGATCCCAATTTTAAAAATAATAAATTTAGAGCACCCAATTCATTTTTTCCAATGAAGGGCTAATTTAGCGTGGCCAATTCACCTAGCCTGCACATCTTTGGGTTGTGGGGGCGAGACCCACGCAAACATGGGCAAACTCCACACGGACAGTGACCCAGAGCTGGGATTGAACCTGGGACCTCGGCGCCGTAAGGCAGCAGGGCTAACCCACTGCACCACCGTGCTGCCCACATGGATCCCAGTATTGATCATGAGGGCAACCAACCAATCCAGCAGTTCTCCCTGCCCACTTCTCTCATTATTCTCTGCTATTTTTGATTTATCAACCAATTTCTTGCCCGCTTTCTAGGTTTATCCTGATTTATCTCTACTTGAGCTTCATTGGTATCATCGAATGATACAATGTTCACAGCACATCATGCCCATACCAGCTCTCTACAGCAACAACTTTGCTAGTCCCATTCTCCTGCCTTTTTTACAGAACCCTGCAAATTCTTTTTCTTCACATAATTATCCAATACCCTTTGAAAGCCATGATTGAATCTGCTTCCACCACACGCAGGCACTGCACTCCTGCCTGGTTCAAAAAAAGTTATTTCTTTGGTTCTTTTCCCAATCATCTTAAATTGGTGTCCTCCATGTGTTGATCCTTACGCCAATGGGAACAGTTTCTCCCCATTTACACTGTCCAGACCCCTTACGATTTTGAACAACAATATCAAATCTCCTCTTATCTTCTCTTCTCTCAGGAGGCCTTTGGGATAAGTTTACATACATCACATCATCACACCTTCTTACATTCTCTTTTCCAATGCTCCTTCCACAAAGCCATTAAACTGCTTGGTTAGGCAGGAATCTTTCTCTTCTGAATGTGTTGGTTGCATCTTCTTACTGGATCACCATCATACTCAAATTTACTCTGGTAATCAAATTCATTGGGCTGGATTCTCCGATTTTGAGGCTATGTCCGGAGGAAGTGTCTGGTTTTACAATGGAAATGTTGGTGCCAGCCCCACACTGATGCTCCGACCAGTGAGGGGCTAGCAGCCGCGCCACGTAAAACACACGGCCTTCCCGATATAAACGCCTGGAGAATTACCGGGTCCGTGGCCGCACATGCACACGCGACAACCTGCAGCAGTCCCGCCACAGCGGTCCTGCCATACAACATGGTGCCGGCCACGCGCGGGCCCGATCTGCCAGAAAGTGCCCCCCTGGACAATGTCTCGGCAGCCCCGGACAACGCCCCACCAGTCCCCCCAACCCTCGCCGAAGCTCCCCGGCCAGCAGTACGGCTCCCCTCCGACACGCCAGGTTCCCGAAAACTGAGAGCACACGTCCCCCGCGCCATCGGGAACTCAGCCCATCGGGGTCGGAACATCGGGGGAGGGCCTTAAGGTAATGTCCTGAGATCATCCCAACAGCATGCGGTGTACTCCTCGATAATGCCATTTTGGAGGGGGCGGAGCGTCTAAAAACAGGCGCCGTTCCCAATTCGGTCGTAAACAGGAATTCTCCACCCAATCACCGATTATGATATCGGCGTCGGACAACGGAGAATCCTGCCCAGCATCTTATCCAGTATTGGAAGTAATGCACTTGCTCTCCAGTTGTGTGCTTTGGCTTTCTGAAAATGGTACTATTTTAACTTGTTTCCTATTTACTCCACTGTCCATCAACTATCTTACAATTACCCATCATAGCCTTATACATCTTCTATCTTGTCTTCTTTACACTCTGAAATGATTACAATCTATCTCTGCAGACTTAATTGGTTTGAACCCTTCCAGCTTATTGAGGCTTTTGCGGTCATTCATCTCAAAGTTGTTTTGGCTACTCGGGTTATCACCACCTTGAGATGGCATACTGCTTACATTTTATGTTTTAACTATTCTGTTCAATCCTATCTTAGTTCTAAATCAGCCACTGCATCATAGTCAGCCACTTCCACCACAAGTTATGTGCAACAAAAGCAAAAACTGCAGGAGAGTCATATTATGAATACACCAGTGCTATATGAAAAAGATCACAATAGAAACTTGGCAATGTGTACAAAATAAATTACCAGATGAATCAGCCGACCTGGAGTTTATTTGCCTCTTGAGGATGTACATTGGACAGAACTCATTTTGTTATTTATCAATAACCCGAATTCCATTACATATTCCAGAAACATTTGCACATTTTTCACAATCATAGGATGTCCCAACAATGCACCCACCCAACATTAAACAGTCCCACTTTTAATGCGTGGAAATTGTGAATATACAAAATAGTTGCTCTGAAAAAAACTTTTTCTCTAACTTGATATTCGACTTAACTTTGAAAAAAAGTCAGTTTACCTCAGTCCCAGGGCATAAAGTAACAAATTGCTCTCGTTGGAATGCTCCACAGCTTTAATTTCTATATTAAGGAACCTCTAAAATGAAGGATTCAATTGTAACTATAATAAAGGGTTTGGGTCATGTGCAGGATGAAGGTATTAGAAATCAGTCACTCTCCTCAAATCCACCTCCAACTCATTAATTTCTGGCCGGAAATTGGTCTTATGTCCAAAACAACCTGAGGAGGCAGATTGCAACTTGATGTGTAACAATGAAGCTGTAATTCATATTTTTCTCATTGTAATTCGTATTTTTGACTTTCCAATTGTTGGACAGATTTCTCAAGGTGCGGACTGGTGGAATCAGGAGGTATACTCCTTCACATCAACCTCCAGGTGCCTGCCTGAAGACCATCCACAATCAGTGTTCACCCCCTTGAGGAGCACATCTCCCTCACCAAGGCACTAAACCCATTCCCTCTGGCCTCTAATTCCTCCCTCCCTCACCTCAGTGGTGGTAGCCCTTTCCACTGCCCCGCTCTTCAATCACAAGATCCCACCCCGGTCACTTCCCCCTTCAATCCCACATTATCCTTCCAGTTGAACCTCCAATTCAATTGACAGCTCCAGCCCCTGCCAACCCCTCCAGTTGACCCACTCCGCTCCAGTTGACCCTCTTCATTCACATGGCAGACATACCGATTACTGCAGTCACCAATGACCAGTATCGCATCTGGTTGATAGCCCATCAAGAAATCAATGGGGCGACTGATGATTCAATTCCCTCCCCAAATTCCATCCCTGGTTGTATGCCCTAAGCCATCACGTTTGCACTTGACCAAATCTTTGGAAATCCAGACTTTGCATGTTTGTCAAGGTCTTAAAAAAACACAGGCCCAGATTGTGGATTTTTTCCCTGCTTGGCCCAGATGCACCCACAAGCGGAATGCAAAATTCTTCCTGCTGATTTGTTCACCTCAGGTATTCTAAATAGCTGGAGCACGGCAGCACATGATTCCTCTCTTGGGTCAGCTGGACAAAGTTGTATTGATTTTTGATGGCTCAAGTTATATAGCCTCTCTCAAGGCAAATGCCCAAGACTGTTGAAGAATGTCTTCAATGACCCTTGCACAAAGCTGAGGCTTTCTTTTACTATTAAGCAAACAGCCACCTTTCAGGAAACGGTAGAGACAAAAGAGTGATGAGTCGTCAGTGGTAGAAGTTGCACTGCATGTCAGTATTCTTCAAGATAATTTAGCAGGGGGGGGTGCTTTAGACATAAACATGGTTCAGCCTTTGGTTGAAAATGGGGGGAAATTAAGGCAGAAGAATATTACAATACAGTTGCGAGGAATTTCCCCAACATTGCTGAATTACTTGGAGCACTGAAAACCTGCCTTTGAATGTACAGAAAAGCTTGTGTGGGCCCTGTAGAGAAATGCCAGCATGCAATAATATAAAAAATAGCTTTGCCATTGACCATAAAATAATTCAAACTGTTAATTTGATAAACAAGTGTCTTGTTTTTGATGAATGGGCAAATGCAAAACCCATTATCCCCTGTCACATGTCTGACTGGACCACCATGAATGCACCCATTTCTATAACGTTTTTCAATAGTTCACAGCAGTAAAGGCAGTTGAATTAGTTTTGTGTTTGCCAGGCATCGCAGTCCCCTCTCAATGTATTTATTCCAGTGTTTGGTCTCCTGAAAAGCTGTTTTGGTATTTCTGCCAGGCAGGCAATTTTGTTATGTGAATTTTGACCTGGACTGTAATGCATTCTATGACAAGCTGCTGAAAGACACGTGGACCCTTCAAAAGATTGCTTCAAATGAGAAACGCAGTCCATAAGAAACATCACAGTGTGGAAACATCCTGGGGGTCACCATTGATCAGAAATTGAACTGGACTAACCATATTAATACTGTGGCTACCAGCGCGGGTCAAAGACTAGGAATCCTACGCCGAGTAACTCACCTCCTGACCCCCCAAAGCCTGTCCACCATCTCCAAGGCACAAGTCAGGAGTGTAATGGAATACTCTCTACTCGCCTGGGTGAGTGCAGCTCCAACAACACTCAAGAAGCTCAACACCATCCAGGACAAAGCAGCCCGCTTGATTGCTGCCCCTTCCACAAACATTCAAACCCTCCACCACCGACGAACAGTGGCAGCCTTGTGTATCATCTACAAGATGCACTGCAGTAACTCACCAAGATTTCTTAGTCAGCACCTGCCAAACCCATTACCTGAAGGACATGAGCAGCAGATACCTGGGAATCTGAGAGGCTTGGATGAGAATTCATCTGGCTTGTTTTCCTCTACATCAAAGCTCTGTTTGTGAAAACCTCAAGACATCTACTGGAACGAGTGATTTGTCTTCACACAAGGATGCTCCAGATCAACAGTGTCAAAACCGTGTGAACTTTATCCTTTTTTATAAATTCTGGGTTGGATTCTTCATTCTGGAGACTAAGTGTTGATGCCGTCGTGAAAACTGTGGAGTTTCACGATGGCGAAATTGGGTCCACAGCTGCAGCGATTCAACAGCTCCCAAGGGCGTAACGAGCAACGCCACACGCTGGGAACAGAACGGCGGCCGATTCGCTGGTTCCGTTATTGCCGCACCGCCGCGCCTGGACTTAAGGCATTCTCCCCCAAAGAGAGCAGCACCGTGTTTTCACGATGCCGAACTCGAGACCCTCCTTGACTCAGTGGAGGAGAGGAGGACGGTGTTGTAACCCGGGCCACGAGGGAGGTCCTCAGGTGCCACGTTCGCCGTGCCTGGGCGGACCAGGCACGACCTCCTCAGGGTGGCCAGGATGAGTACCAGGCACTGTGCCTCTGGCACCAAGCACCCTACCCCCACACACATGGGACCCGGACTTCCCCTCCCGGGGGACGGCCGGACCCCCACCCTGACCCACATGCCAGAACAAATGCCAGCTGCAATGGCCATGTGCCCTGGTTACTGATGCCATCAGCTACCCAACCACTGGACTGCATGCACCGGACTGCAAACACTGTCGTTGTTTGTGGTTGCCCCCCCTCCCAGGACAAGGCCGCGCAGAACCGCCAGGAGCGGGAGAAGACTGGAGGGGGAGCACCAGACCTGCCGCCCCTAACCAAGGCAGAGCAGAGGGCACTGGATGTGGTCGACAGCCCAGAGGAGAGGCAGGTTGCCGATGCGGAGGTCGTCGGCGGGCGACAAAGTGAGTTCACCTGCCTGGTTGCGGGACCTCACAACAAAAGTATGCCCACCCCAACCCACCACACCCCAACCCCGACCACCCCTCACCCCACACCCCAATCCCCCTCACCCCACACCCCAACAGCCCTCACCCCACAAGCCAACTCCCCACACCCCACACCCCAACCCCCCTCACCCCACACCCCAACGCCACTCACCTCAGCCCCATCACCTCACGCTTCACCACTGTCCAGCTGTCTAACTATACATGCTGTCTTGTGTCTTACAGGACCCGCCGGAATGGGCCCGGCCCATCCGGGGCCTCCTGCCTCCAGCCAGTGCCAGAGCCGGTGCTCCCCAAACAGTCGAGCACCGATGGGAAGGGCAGCCAGAAAACCAGCCCTCTGCCCGAGACCCAGGAGACCCCGGAGTTCGGGTCGGAGCAGGAGTCAGACTTTCCGTCACAGCTGTCTCCTATACTATCCACCATCCCAGAGACTATCACCTAGGTTGGGCACATTAGTGAAGGCGCTCCTGGGACACTATCTGGTGTGCACCACACAGTTGGTCCGGTACAGCAGGTGGAGGTAGGAGCAGCCGAGGGGCTGAACGGTCAGAGGGCAGCCCGGCCCCAGGAACCAGCTGCCATCCACAAGTGTCCCGGGCTCCTGGAAGATCCAGTCCCACCCATAGTGCAGGTGCAGTCAGAGACCCAGGGACCAGAGCAGGGGATGATGGCCGGCTTCTAGCACCTGGAGGGGCAGGTGGAGGAGTCCATCCGTGTGCAGGAGCAGGGAGTGGTGCCAGTCATGCTGCCAGCCAGGCCGACATCGCATGGGTGGAGCCCGCGGTGGAGGCAATGGGGGCGACGGTGTCAGACATGGGTCATCGGTTGCAAAGCCTGGGGCATTCTGTACAAGGGGGGCCGAGGCCAGGACAGGGCTGCCCTCTCACAGGCAACCATGTGCCGGAGCCAGCTGGAGATTGCAGCGGTGCTCCTCAGTGTGGCCCAGTCACAGCAGGCCATTGCTGAGAGCATCGGCTCCATTACCCAGCTGCAGGACGGCGTCGCACAGGCACTGAGGGAGGTGGCCCACTCACTGGCCGATGTGGCACAGACCTACAGGGTGGTGGCACAGTCGCAGACTGAAGGGTTGCAGTCCCAGATGGAGATGAACCACTCCCTGTGCTCCATGGCCGCTAACGTTCAGATCCTGGTCGTTACCAGAGCAGGCCTCCAGGACTGGCAACGCCAGGTGGCCGAGGGGCCTCGGGGGGTTGCTCCTCTTGCATCCCACGCACGCACATGGATGACACTTACCTGAGGTGTTTAAGCAACTGGTGGGCAGTATTACCCTGCCTGGGCCACAGAATGTCGGACACTGATCTTAGTGTTAAAGACTATGGCTTGATGCCTGGAATAAGCACAGGCATCAATAAGCGCCCATGATTCTACCACTGTTAATCGCAGGCGTCGGACCTGGGTTGATAATGACTGACAACAAGAACTGTATTAGAAAAATAATTAAACCATAAACCTGAACAATTAAAGCTTATGGGCTGGATTCTCCGCAACCCGACGCCAAAATCATATTCGGCGTCAGGGCGGAGAATCCGGTTTCGCGCACGAAAAATCAGGACTGGCGCCGGTTCACTATTCTCCGCCCTCCGAGTATCCACCACCTCAGGCCATTGCCTTAGGCCCGCCCCGCTATTCTCTGTCCCTGACAGGCCGAATTCCTGACGGCGTGGTTCTAATATGATTCTGCCGTTTGGGAACCTCGCGTGGCGGCTGCGGACTCAGCCTGGGGTCGCCACATTGTGGGGGGGACCGATTGGAGTGCAGGAGGGACCAGGGGCTGTCTGTGCGGGCGGTCCGGGGCGGTCGAGCGGCCAATGCGGGGCAACTATTTTGGCAGTCCAGGTCCGCTGGCTGAGTCCGCCATGGAGCACGGCGAGGCCGCTGGAGGCCACCGCCATGCGCATGCGTAGCCTTTGACCCGGAAGTGCGGGGAGCCGTATCGGCAGTTGGTGCTGCCTGCTCGCCCCCAGCAAAATGGGGAATCGGTAGCCTTTTGATGCCAGCTTTGATGCCAATTTTCACGACGGCGTGGGGACATAGTCCCAAATATGGAGAATCCAAACCAATATCTCCATTATCCACCCACCAGGTGGTCCACCACCCCACAAACATCCTCCCAACAGTGATCACCAATGCTGACAAGAGGATCTAGTCCTTCAATTTTATGTGACAGGGAAGGTTTTTGATGAAGTTGATGATTATAGTTGGGTCATTGCAGCCGTTTGGAATTCCTGCAATGGTATCCTCGGGCTTTGATCACTGGTGACCAGCAATCCTAACCAACTTCCTTTGTGTCAGCCATTGACTTCAGCTTTACTACTGTTCCTTGGTCCCATACTTAGTCAAATGCTGCCTTCAAGTTGCGTACTGCTACTCCTATCTGATAGCTTGTCTATCTGGATCACAGCTATATTCATAACTATTACTGAGCAGATTTTGATTGAAAACACGATTGAGAATTCCTTCCATCACTTGGATCATTGGAGGAGACTGATAGGTAATTATTGCTTGAGGTAGATATGTGTCATCTTTCTGAGCATTATCATTTTTGAATAGAGACTCCAGCAAACATGATAACAATATATCTTACACTCACATGCTGGGCTCCAACATGAGTGGGAATAAGAATTTCTATGATTTTGATGTCAATCACAGTCCGTGCCCTTGCACCTCATCGAAAGTAGTGCATTGTTGAAGTTACTATCATTCTGGTATGAAATTTAATTGAGACCTTGTCCAGTTAGACATTAAAAATCCCATGGCACTATTTACAAAATAGCTGAGACTTCTCCTAATGTTGAATCCATTGCTGACCCATGAGCTAACCCGAGCAAAAACTGGATCAATCGCCTCATTGTTATTTGTGGGAGCTTGCTGTGTACAGAATGCTTGTTGTGTTAATCTCGACAAAAAGACCGCACTGGGGACAGCACAGTGGTGCAGTGGCTAGCACTGCTGCCTGCAGCACTAGGGACCTGGGTTTGAATCCTGGCCCTGGGTCACTGTCTGTGTGGAGTTTACACATTCTCCCCATGTCTGCGTGGATTTCACCCCCACAACCCAAAGATATGCAGGCTAGGTGGATTGGCCACACTAAATTGCCCCTTAAATGGAAAAAAATAATTGGGAACTCTAAATTTATTTAAAAAAAAGACTGCACTGGAGGAGTGTGAAATCCTTTACATTCATAATGGCAACAGATATGAGTGCCATTAACACCATGGGTGGCACGGTAGCACAGTGGTTAGCACTGTTGCTGCACAGCACCAGGGTCCCGAGGTTCGAATCCCAGCTTGGGTCACTGTCTGTGTGGGTCTCCACATTCCCCTCGTGTCTGTGTGGGTTTCCTCCGGGTGCTCCGGTAAACAGGACTTGGTGTGAAGTAAGACACAGGCAGCAGTTTTGGGGGATCTCAAGTTTACGAACAGTAGAATATGGGAGAGGAGCCAAGAGTGCATTGATATAGCCAAGCCTCGAGGTTATAAAGGCATGAATGCAGGTTTCACCAGCAGGTGACCAATTAGTCCTGTTATGACAAGGATGGGACAAATGCGTAATTTATCTTGCTCACTGCTCCACAGGTTGTGTCATTAGTTTAAAAGTTTAATTCACTCACTAAAATGATCAAGCATTTATCTTTGCTACTGTAAGACCCAGAATAAAAGAAACTTTTACCAGTCTTCTTTCAATAAACTTCGAATGATTGATTGATTTTAAAACAAAACTTTTTTAAAACAAGTTCAAAAAATTGGTTAACACATATTTCTATTCTGGAATTGTAAATATCTATCCCTTTTTAAAAATACCCCAGCATGCATGCGCTCACATTCGCACAACCAAAGGACAAGCAGAGGGTCATTGATAGGGTGCAGAGCTGGGCCGGAAAATGGCAGATGGAGTTTAACCCTGATAAGTGTGAGGTGATTCATTTTGGTAGGAAAAACTTGAATGCGGATTATAGTGTCAACGGCAGAGTTCTGAGGAATGTGGAGGAACAGAGAGATCTTGGGGTTCATGTCCACAGATCTCTGAAGGTTGCCACTCAAGTGGATAGAACCGTGAAGAAAGCTTATAGTGTGTTAGCGTTTATTAACAGGGAGATTGAGTTTAAGAGCCGTGGGGTTATGCTGCAACTGTACATGACCCTGGTGAGACCACATTTGGAGTATTGTGTGCAGTTCTGGTCACCTCACTATAGGAAGGATGTGGAAGCATTGGAAAGGGTGCAAAGGAGATTCACCAGGATGCTGCCTGGTTTGGAGGATATGTCTTCTGAGGAAAGGTTGAGGGAGCTAGGGCTTTTCTCTTTGCAGTGGAGGAGGATGAGAGGCGATGAAACCTTAATAGAGGTTTATAAGATGATGAGGGGGATAGATAGAGTGGACGTTGAGAGACTATTTCTTCGGGTGGATGTAGCTGTTACAAGGGGGCATAACTATAAGGTTCAGAGTGGGAGATATAGGAGGAATGTCCGAGGTAGGTTCTTTACTCAGAGAGTGGTTAGGGTGTGGAATGGACTGCCTCCTGTGATAGTGGAATCGGACACTTTAGGAACTTTCAAGCGGTTATTGGATAGGCACATGGAGCACACCAGAATGGCAGGGAGCGGGATAGCTTGATCTTGGTTTCGGACAAGGCTCAGCACAACATCGAGGGCCAAAGTGCCTGTTCTGTTCTATGTTCTATGTCTCTGCAGAGAGATAGGCTTAAGGAAATGAAGGATTAAGTTTACACGGTTTCGACATTGTCGATCTGGAACTTCCTCTTGTGAAGATCCCTCTGGTCCCAGTAGATGTCTAGAATTTCTCACCAATGGAGCTTTGGCTTTGAGGAGGATAGAGCTGGATTAATTCTTCTTGTCTCAGCTTTGCAGGTTTCCAAATGTAGACAAGTTATATTCAGATGAGAATTCTCTAACTGCACATTTACGGTAGCGAGGGATAGGTTTAGGTACTTGGGGATTCAGATAGCGGGGGAATGGATGGGGCTCCATAAGTGGAACTTAACGAAGCTGGTGGAGGAGGCCAGGGAGGATCTTAAGAGGTGGGATACACTGCACTTAACGTTGGCAGGGAGGGTCCAAGTGGTGAAAATGAATATTCTGCCGAGGTTCTTTTTTATCTTTCAGGCTCTTCCGATCTTTATACCAAAGGCAATTGATCAATTAGGCCAGTGGGCCGACGAATGGCAGATGGAGTTTAATTTAGATAAATGTGAGGTGATGCATTTTGGCAGATCGAATCAGGCCAGGACCTACTCAGTTAATGGTATGGCGTTGGGGAGAGTTATAGAACAAAGAGATCTAGGAGTACAGGTTCATAGCTCCTTGAAGGTGGAGTCGCAGGTGGACAGGGTGGTGAAGAAGGCATTCGGCATGCTTGGTTTCATTGGTCAGAACATTGAATATAGGAGTTGGGACGTCTTGTTGAAGTTGTACAAGACATTGGTACGGCCACACTTGGAATACTGTGTGCAGTTCTGGTCACCCTATTATAGAAAGGATATTATTAAACTAGAAAGAGTGCAGAAAAGATTTACTAGGATGTTGCCGGGACTTGATGGTTTGAGTTATAAGGAGAGGCTGGATAGACTGGGACTTTTTTCCCTGGAGCGTAGGAGGCTTAGGGGTGATCTTATAGAGGTCTATAAAATAATGAGGGGCATAGATAAGGTAGATAGTCAACATCTTTTCCCAAAGGTAGGGGAGTCTAAAACTAGAGGGCATAGGTTTAAGGTGAGAGGGGAGAGATTCAGAAGGGCCCAGAGGGGCAATTTCTTCACTCAGAGGGTAGTGAGTGTCTGGAATGGGCTGCCAGAGGTAGTAGTAGAGGCGGGTACAATTGTGTCTTTCAAAAAGCATTTGGATAGTTACATGGGTAAGATGGGTATAGAGGGTTATGGGCCAAGTGCGGGCAACTGGGACTAGCTTAATGGTAAAAACTGGGCGGCATGGACTGGTTGGGCCGAAGGGCCTGTTTCCATGCTGTAAACTTCTATGATTCTATGATTCTATGAAATGCCTTTTTTCGAAAAGTGGACACAATCATCGCTGACTTTATATGGGCGGGAAGGTGCCGAGGGTGGGGAGGACCCTGCTACAGAGGCAGAGGCAGCAGGGGGGGTTGGCATTGCCAATCTTGCTTCATTATTATTCGGCGGCGAAATGTGGACAAGTTGCGGCGGTGGTGGGAAGGAGAAGGGGTAGAGTGGGTTAGGATGGAGAAGGAATCTTGTAAGGGGTCTAGTTTGAGGGCAATGGTGACGGCAGCATTGCCAATGGCTCTGAGTAGGTGTTCAGGGAGCCCAGTGGTGCAGTCCACGGTGAAGATATGGAATCAGCTGAGGAGGCATTTTAGGGTGGAAGGGATGTCGGTGTTAACGCCGCAGTGCGAGAATCATGGGTTTGAGCCGGGGTGGATGGATAGTGTATACAGGAGGTGGAGGGAAGTGGGGCTGGTCAAGGTGAGGGATTTGTATTTGGAAGAACGGTTCGCCAGTCTGGAGGAGCAAAGGGAGAGGGTAGAGCTGCCGAGGGGTAGTGAGTTCAGGTATCTGCAGGTTAGGGACTTTGCACAAAAGGTCTGGAAGGGGTTCCCTAGATTGCTGGGATACACCCTGCTGGAGCAAATGCTGCTTCCGGATGTGGAGAGTGAGGGAAGAATTGGGGATGTGTATAAGTGGCTGGGGGAGCAGGGAGGCTAGAGGGTGGTGAAGATCAAGGAGAAATGCGAAGCGGAGTTGCGAGTATGGAGTGAGGCACTGCGAAGGGTAAATGGGACCTCCTCATGTGCAAGGATGAGCCTGATACGGTTTAAGGTGGTGCACAGGGTGCATATGACTCGGGTGAGAATGAGTGGGTTCTTTCAGGGGGTAGCAGATGAGTGTGAGAGGTGTGGGCGGGGGCCAGCGAATCATGCGCACATGTTTAGGGATTGTGAAAAATTGGGAAGATTTTGGGCGGGCGTGTTCACGGTCTTAGCCAGGACAGTGGAAGAGGGAGTGGACCGGACCCTTTGGTGGTGATATTTGGGGTTTCAGAGAAGCCGGAGCTCATGGAGAGGAGGAAGGCCGATGTCTTGGCCTTCACCTCTCTGATTGCACGGCGACAAATTTTGCTGGAGTGGCGGTCGGCATCGCCACCGGGGGTAGCAGCATGGTTGGGTGACCTGTACGACTTCCTGCGGTTAGAGAAGATAAGTATGAGTTAAGGGGCTCAGCAGGGGAGTTTGAGAAAAGGTGGCCGTGTTTGAGGAGCTGTTCATCGCAGGGGGATGGGGGGGTTGGTGATGGGGAGGGGGGACGTGAAAAACAAGAAAAATCTGTACAAACTGTATAGTTAATTGTTGGGAAGAATGTTTCCCGGGGTGTTGATTTGCTGTAACCTACTTTGATACAAGTTTGAATAAAATGCGTTAAAAAAAAAAGGTATTGGTGGATAAGATGGAGGGGGTGTCTGCCAGAGGTGGCCTCCGAGGCTTAGCAGGCTTTGTGAAGGGTGCGCAGCTCTCCAGCAACATTAGGAGACTGTTGAATGTAGTTATGACTCCACTGGAAGTTATTGAATCGATGGACGGGGAGAAGGCCTTTGACTGGGTACAGTGGAGGTACCTGTTCGAAATTCTGGGTAGGTTTGGGCCGAAGTTTGTGGCGCGGGTTCATCTTTTGTATGCGTCCCCGGTGGCAAGTGTGTGTACGAACAAGACGAGTTCAGCGTACTTCGGTTTACATAGGGGTACAAGGCATGTGCGCCTGCTATCTCTATTGTTATTTGCGCTGGCGATTGAGCCCTTGGGAATGGCTTTTCGGGGTCAGCCGAGTGGCGAGGGATTGTGAGGGGGATCAGGGAGAACTCAGTGTTGTTGTACGTAGACATCCTGCTGTTGTTTGTGTCGGACTCCCCCGGAGAGTAGCGGCAGAATCATGGGCCTGCTGGAGAGGTTTGTGGCCTTCTTCGGGTATAAGCTGAATGAAGGGAAGAGCGAGGTGTTTCCGGTGAATACGGCAGGGTGGGGGGCTAGTTTGGGGCAACACCGTTTACGGTGGCAAGAGAACGGTTTAAGTATTTGGTGATTCAGGTAATGCATGAGTGGGCCATGATGCATAGGTGGAACGCGACAGCATTCGTGGAGGATGTTAAAGGGAATCTCAAGTGTTGGGACACTTTGCACTTGATGTTGGCAGGGAGGGTACAAATGGTAAATATGAAGTTACTGTCAAGGTTCCTCTTTGTCTTTCAAATCTCCTGATCTTTCTCCCTAAGTCATTCTTCTGGAGGCTGGAGGTGCTGATCTCAGAGTTTATATGGACGGGGAAGGTACCGAGGGTGAAGAGGGCTCTGGTGCAGAGGCAGAGATAGAAAGTGGGAGGTTGATGCTCTCAAACCTGATGTATTATTACTGGGCTGCGCACATGGAGAAGGTGAGGCGTTGGTGAGGGTGGATAGGGCAGAGGAATCAGGTTGGAGGAAGAGTCCTGTAGGGGTCTCATCTGAGGGCCTGGTGAAGGCCCCATTGCCGTTAGCCCCAGGGAGCTATGTGAGGAGTCCAGCCGTGCAGTCAATGATCAGGATATGGAACCAGTTGAGGAGGCATTTCAAGTTGTTTAGAATGTTTATCTTGACGCCACTGTGTGGGAACCACAGGTTTAAGCCAGGTGGGGTGGATGGGATGTATGGGAAGTGGAGAGAGATGGGGTGGATCGGGTTAGGGGTATGTTCTTGGAGGGGGTATTTTTGGGGATCGACGAGCTGCAGGAGAGGTGTGATTTGCCGAGGGGTAGCAGGTTTAGAAACATGCAGGTGCGTGACATGAGAAAGGAGTGGCAGGCGTTCCCCCAGTTACAGGGGTACATGATGTTGGAGCAACTGCTGCCTCCTGATTTGGGGGAGGGTAGGATTGGGGATGTCCAGGTGGTTGGGAGAGCAGGTGCAACACAGGTGGTGAGGACAAAGCATAAATGGGAGGAGGAGTTGGGGAGGGAAATAGGATGGGGACTCTGGGGTGTGGTGTTGCGGCGATTGAACTCAAACTCCTCCTGCGCAAGATGAGCTTGATTCAGTTCAAGGTAGTACATAGGGTACACATGACTCAGGCGAGGGTGAGTGGGTTCTTGCAGGGGGGTGACCGATGGGTGTGACCGGGGGCCAGCAAATCCTGCTCACATGTTCTGGGGCTGAGAGAAGCTGGACAGCTTTTGGGAGACGGTGTTCGGATGTTATCAAGGTTAGTAGGGGTGGAGGTCAGGCCGGACCGTATGGTGGTGATCTTTGGGGTCTCAGAGGAGCCGGAGCTGCTGGAGGAGAAGGGGGCCGATGTTGTGGCTTTCGCCTCTCTGATTTCCCCAGTGAAGGATCCTGTTGAATTGGTGGTCGGAGACGCCGCCGGGAGTGGCAGCCTGGCTGGGGGTCTTGTACGACTTTCTCTGGCTGGAGAAGATCAAATTCGAGTTGAGGGGGTCAGAGAGGGTTTTCAGCTGCAGTGGAGGTCGTTCATGGCCTTATTTGAGGAGGTGTTCATCGTGGTGGGAGGGTGGGAGGGATTAAACTGTAAAAACTGTTGACTATGTTTTGATGAACTGTGTATTCTGTTGATGATGTATGTGTTTAGAAGAAAACATCAGATAAAAAATAATAACAGGGCATGGCTTGGTGTCACGAGCCATGCTGATGTCATCTGCGAGAGTATCCCAATTTGAATCACCGATTCATGGAGGTGTATAGTTTTGCTTTTGGAACGGTGTGAGGAGTCATGTGAAACCTCAGTGAGACGAAGTAATCCAGTTGTCATGTAACAATTATTAAAGACTATTTATTAAATTAAAGAAAAGACTAATACATATGAACAGGACTATACTATGCTCAGACAATTCCGTATATGAATTACTAAACAAACACTACAGTTTTTGTAGAACATATCCCTTGTTCCAAATATATGTACAATCCCTGAACTCCTTAAGACTTCCCCTGTCCCCCAAAACAACATCCAAATTAAATAGATCTATAAGTTAAAGCCAGTTTATAGTTACCACACAATACAAGGAGGATGACCAAGTCTGGGAAAGATCTTGAATTGAATTCAATTCAATTCCTGAATTGATTTCTTTATCATGAGCAGGGACTTGCTGACAGGGATGACGGGTGCAGAATATTCGGCAATTACCATCTCGGACCATGCTCCGCACTGGGTTGATCTGCAGATCTGCAAAGATAGCTTTCAGCGCCCACAATGGAGGCTGGAAGTTGGGCTGCTGGCAGACGAGGCGGTGTGCGAGAGGCTGAGGAAATGTTTGCATATTTACCGGCAGGTAAATGGTCCTGGAGAAGTCTCAGCAGCGGTGCTCTGGGAGGCGCAAACGGCAGTGGTGAGAGGGGAGCTGATTTCAATCCGAGCCCATAGGGACAGGACAGACAGGGCAGAAATGGACCTACTGGTTAAGGAAATTTTGCGGACGGACAGGAGCTACGCGGAGTCCCCGAGGCCAGAGTTACTTAGAAAACGACAGAGGCTGCAGACCGAGTTTGGGGTGTTGTCTACAGGGAAGGCCGTAGAGCAGATTAGAAGGGCAAAGGGTGCAATATACGAGCATGGGGAGAAGGCCAGCAGAATGCTTGCACAACAACTAAGAAAGAGAGAAGCGGCTAGGGAAATAGGAAAGGTAGTCGACGGGGAGGGAAACCTGGTGGGGGACCCGGTAGGATTGAACAAGGTGTTTAGGGACTTCTACAGCAAGCTGTACACCTCGGAACCCCCCACGGGACCAGAGGGGATGAGGCGCTTTTTGGACGGACTTACCTTCCCAACAGTAGGTAGGGGGTTGGTAGATGGGCTGGGGGCCCCGATCAGGGCCGAAGAAGTACTGGGGGGCCTGAAGGTCATGCAGTCGGGTAAAGCCCCGGGGCCGGACGGATACCTGGTGGAGTTTTATAAAAGATTCTCCGAGATGGTGGGGTCGGTGCTGGTCAGGGTGTTCAACGAGGCAAGAGACAGAGGGGTCTTACCCCCGACGATTTTGCAGGCCACTATCTCGCTTATACTGAAACGGGATAAACACCCGGAGGCATGTGGGTCCTATAGGCCGATCTCTTTGATTAACGCAGATGCTAAGTTACTGGCCAAGATCTTGGCATCTAGAATTGAGGACTGTGTACCAGACGTGATTGCGGAGGACCAAACCGGGTTCATAAAGGGCAGGCAACTGGTGGCCAATCTAAGCAGGCTGCTTAATGTGATTATGATGCCCCCAGAGAGCAGGGAGGCAGA
This sequence comes from Scyliorhinus torazame, assembly GCF_047496885.1. NCBI lineage: Eukaryota > Metazoa > Chordata > Chondrichthyes > Carcharhiniformes > Scyliorhinidae > Scyliorhinus > Scyliorhinus torazame. Next base: position 194,416,653 of record NC_092715.1, read on the forward strand.
GGTAGTGGTTGCAATGGATGCCGAAAAGGCTTTCGACCGGTTTGAGTGGGACTATTTATGGGAGGTGCTGGGAAGTTTTGGGTTCGGAAATGGATTCATTGACTGGGTTAGGCTGCTATATCAAGCCCCAGAGGCTAGTGTGAGGACGAACAGGATGACATCTGACGACTTCAGACTGCACCGCGGGACTAGACAGGGATGCCCCCTCTCCCCACTGCTGTTTGCGCTGGCTATAGAGCCGCTGGCAATTGCTCTGAGAGCTTGAAGGGACTGGAAAGGGCCCAATGGCGGGGATGGACGGAATCATGGAAACCCTGAGGGAATTTGGTCCGTTCCCAGGATATGAATTGAACATGGCAAAGAGCGACATGTGGGTAGTGCAGGCGACGGGTCAGGAGAGTAGGCTGAGGGGGCTGCCGTTCAGGCTGGTAGGGGAAAGCTTCAGATATTTAGGGATACAAGTAGCACGTGACTGGGGTAAGTTGCATAAGCTAAACTTGTCCCGGTTGGTGGAGCAAGTGAGGGACGAGTTCCAGAGATGGGATGCGCTCCCGCTGTCATTGGCGGGCAGAGTGCAGATGGTGAAGATGTCGATTCTCCTGAGATTCTTGTTCATATTTCAGTGTCTCCCCATTTTCATCCCGCGGTCCTTCCTTAAGAGGCCAGATAAAATTATCCTGGGATTTGTTTGGGCGGGAAAGTCTCCATTGGTGAGGAAGGCGATGCTCGAGAGGAACCAAGGGCAAGGGGGGCTGGTGTTGCCGAACTTTAGCAACTACTACTGGGCAGCGAACATAACCATGGTAAGGAAATGGATGGTGGGTACGGGGTTGGTTTGGGAGTGGATGGAGTCTGCTTCATGCAGGGGCACGAGTCTGGCAGCCTTGGTTACGGCGCCTCTGCCGCTCCCGCCGGCACGATACTCCGCCAGCCCTATAGTGGTGGCGGCTCTATGGATCTGGGGCCAGTGGAGGAGGCACAGAGGGGACCTGAGAGCATCGGTTTGGTCCCCAATCAGCGGCAACCACTGATTTGCCCCGGGGAAAATGGACGGTGGGTTCCAACTATGGCAGAGGGCGGTGATTGCGAGGATATGCGATCTATTCCTGGAAGGGAGCTTCCTGAGCATGAGGGTGTTGGAGGAGAAGTTCGGGCTGGCGAGAGGGAATGATTTCAGGTACTTGCAGGTGCGGGATTTCGTAAGCAGACTGGTACCATCCTTCCCATGCCTCCCACCAAGGGGGATCCAGGACAGGGTAGTTTCCAGAGGAGAGGTGGGAGAGGGGAGAGTCTCCGACATTTATAAAGAACTAATGGGAGCAGAGGAGGCACAGGCCGAAGAACTGAAGTTTAAGTGGGAGGAGGAGCTCGGGGGGAGAGATAGAGGACGACATATGGGCAGGCGCTTTGAGTAGAGTAAACACGACCGCAACATGCGCCAGGCTCAGTCTGATCCAGTTCAAGGTCGTACATCGTGCCCACATGACGGTGGCCCGGATGAGCAAATTTTTGGGCTGGAGGACAAATGTGCTAGATGTGCCGGAGGACTAGCGAATCATGTACACATGTTCTGGGCGTGTCCTAAACTCAGGGGGTACTGGCAGGGATTCGTGGACGTCATGTCCCGGGTATTGAAAGCTAGGGTAGCAATGAGTCCTGAGGTGGCAATTTTTGGTGTTTCGGAGGACCCGGGAGTCCAGGAGGAGAAAGAGGCCGACATCTTGGCCTTTGCTTTCCTGGTAGCCCGGCGACGAATACTGTTGGGGTGGAGGGACTCAACGCCCCCGATGTCTGAAATATGGCTTTCGAACATGGCGAGCTTTCTCGGGCTGGAGAAAATTAAGTTTGCCTTGAGAGGATCGCTGTCAGGGTTCGCCCGGAGGTGGCAGCCATTCGTTGACTTCTTCGCGGAGAATTAATCGTCAGCAGGGGAGGTGGAGGGGGGTTAGGGTAGCGTAGATTAGGCAGGTTCTTGCGAGAGGGGAGCTGATGCTTGCATTATGTCTTATTTGCTTTTTGTACACTACGGTATAATGTTGCTGTTTTATATGCAAAAAATACCTCAATAAAATTGTTTATTAAAAAAAAGGCAGGATGGAAAAGCAAGAGAGCTGATAATAAAGGATTTCATAAGGACATTTGTGAGAAAGCATCTTGGCTCATAAAATCAGAAAGTAGAATAGATTAGAAGTAGAAGGGGTCAGAGAATGTTGGTGGGCGTAATTTGTCAGTGCCCTTATTGAAGTATGCTGCGGTAGAGAGCATTAAACAAGAACTTATTAGAGTACGTGACAAAGGCAATGTAATAGCCATGAGGAACTTTAATTTTCATGCCGATGGAATCAATCAGGCGGCAAGGTGGCAAAGTGGTTAGCACTGCTGCCTCATGGCGTCGAGGTCCCAGGTTCGTTCCCGGTCTGGGTCACTGTCTATGTGGAGTTTGCACATTCTCCCCATGTCTGCGTGGGTCTCACCCCCACAACATAAAGATATGTATTATAGGTGGATTGGTCACGCTAAATTGCCCATGAATTGGAAAAAACAAGAATTGGGTATTTTAAACGTGTTTTTAAAAAATAGACAAATTAATCAAAATGGAGAAGGGGGCCTGGATGAGATTGTAGAATTATTTCATGGTAATATGTTATGGATAAAATATGTAGGGATAAAACTATTTTAGATCTAATGTTGTGCAATGAGGCAGGGTTAAACAGTAATATCACAGTAAATGATACTGGGAAATTGTGATTATTATACAATTGATTTCCACATTAATTTTGAAAACAACAAACTCCAATCACAAAGAAGAATCATAAATTTAAACAAAACCAGGTACCTCGGTATGAGGGGAGAGCTGCCCATGGTTAATTGGGAATTAAATGTATGGTGGTAAATAAACAGTGGGAAACATTTATAGAAACAATTCAAAATGTTCAACAGTACCTTCCATTGAAAAACAAAACTGAACAAGTAAGATCCATCCACAGCTCACTCAGGAGGATCATATTAGATTAAAAGAAGATTAAAATGTTGCAAAGAATAGTAATGAGTCTGAGTATTGGGAGTGTTTTAGAAACTAGCAAAGGGCCATTAAAAAACCAATAATATAAAAACAGATTGTATGAGTTTTTACAGGTATATAAAAAGGGAGTGAGTAGCTAATGTAAATATTGGTCCTTTAGAAGCCAAGACAGGAAAGGTTATCATGGGGAATGAGGAAATGGTAGAGTATTGAATAAATTCTGTGCCTGTTTTCATAGTAGAAGACATAAGTTACATGCCAGGAATAAAGGATAACCTAGAGGCTAATCAGAATGAGGAAATTAAGGACATTAATATCAGCGGAGAAAAAGTGCTGGAGAAATTTAAGTGACTAAAATGCAACAAATCCCTACGATCAGATTGCCTACTCCCTTGCTTCTGTAAGAGATAGCTGCAGAGATAATGAATGTGGTGGCTAAAATTTGTTAGCTTTTGGACCAGTCCCAGCAGATTGGAACTAGAACATGTAACATCGCTATTCAAGAAAGGAGGGAGGGAGAAAACAGAGAACTACACATCAGTAAGCCTGACATTAGTCATTAGGAAATTGTTGGAATGTATTATGAAGTACGTCTTAACATAGAAAAGCACATGATTAGGACAAGTCCACATGGTTTTACAAAAGGGACATTTCTTTAATAAATTTATTAAAGATTTTTTAGGATATAACTATTGGTGTTGAAAAAGGGGAACCAGTAGATGTAATACATTTGGATTTTCAAAAGGCATTTGATAAGGTGCTACACAAAAGATTAACAGACAAGATAAGGGGTTGGGGATTTGGGTGTGATATATTAGCATGGGTAGACAATTGGTTAATGAACAGGACATGGAGGTTTCAGATAAATACCACATTTTCAATTTGGCAGCTTGTAACTAGTGACGTACCAAAAGGATCAGTGCTGGGCACTCAACTATTGGCACTCAACTATTGGCTGAGTCAGCAGTTGCTGCTCATTCCTAATTGCCCTTTGAACTGTGTGGCTTCCTAGGCCATTTCAGAGGCTGGTTCAGAGTCAACCACAGTGCTGTGGGCCTGGAGTCACATGCAGGCTAGACCAGGTAAGGACGGCATATTTCCTTCTCAAAAGGATATTAATCAACGTGATGGATTTTTATGACATTCCAGCCCTTAGAAATATATTGAACATAAGAAATAGGAGCAGGAATAGATCAGATGCTGCTCTAATCAATATGATCTTTGACTTTAACTCTACTTTCCTGCCAACTCGATTCCCAAAGTCAAAAATCTGTCAATCACAGCCTTAAATATTTATCAATAATGAGTCATGCACAGCCCTGTGGGAAAGAGAAGTTCGAAGATTCACAGCCCCCTTGAATTAAGAAATGGTCTCCTTGTCTCCGTCCTAAATGATTGGCCCGTTATCCCAAGATAGTGTCCCCCTGTCCCAGATTCCTCCATGAGGGAATAAACCTCTCAGTACCCACCCTGTCTAGTTCCTTCATGATCTGGTATGTTTCAATGAGATCCTTTTTTACTCTTGTGAATTCCAGAGAAAATAAATCCAATTTATTCAGCCTCTCATCAGGGATTATCTCTCATCTAGGGACCAATCAAGTGAAATGTACTAGCTACATTATCTTTCATGCAAGTATACATTTCCTTAGTATTAACCTAGGCAACAGAAATGACAACTGCAAACCCAGCCCTGCCGGCCCTGCAAAGTCCTCCTTTCCAACACCTGGGGGTTGTGCCAAGTTGGTTGTCTCACAGATTAGTCAAACAACAGCCTGACATGGTCATACTCACAGAATCATACCTTACAGAAAATGTCCTAAGCACTTTTTTGGCCAACAGGACACCCACAGCCCATTAAGGAATAAGAAGAATGACTGCTGACTTCCTCAAATATTCATATTTTATTAAAATGCTCACCAAAAACATTTTAAAACCAGGCTTCCATCACCTGAGTTATATTCCACAAGGCCTGAGTCGTTCTGAAAGGGTTTCTTGGTCCTTTGATTTAGTGTTGATGTGTTGGGTGTTCTGGATCACATACAGGTCACCAACACTTGAAGTAGTGCAACACTATTTTATTAAAAGGTTAACTTTTTAAACATACTTGAACTGTGGGTAAATACGATACCAGCTTTAACTAAAGACCTTTGCCTTGTCCTAACCAGTTGATGCACTCAGCACATGGTGAATGTCTGTGTTGCAGGCTGTGAGCGCTGTGCTCCTCGCTAGCTGCTATTCGAATGAGCGGGAACTCTGATGCCCCCTGTCTTTACAGTGCGTGTGCTCTCACTGGTGATTGGCTGCGGTGTTGTGTATGTTGATTAGTCCCATTGTGTGTCCATCAGTGTGTGTCTGCACCAGGATATACTGGTGTATATTATGACATCCCCCCCTTTATATAAAAAATTTTGCCTGCATGACAATAAATAGTGTGTGGTGAATGTTCCTGACTACGTGTTTCCGAAATATTTACAGGACTATGTACATAAAACTAAGCTATTTACATGGGAAGGTGCCTGGTGCAGAAAGAAAACAGTGTGTCACACAAATAACGAGATGAACACTATATACAAACCAATTGAACGATTAAACGGAAGAACAGAACAGACCAGAGTCCATTAGTGCAAGGTTCACAAATCAAGTCTCTGAGGTGGGCGATGAATTCTGGTTGACTGCCTCAAGGGTGGGTCAGGAGCCATCAGCTGAGGAGCGGGCTGGACAGCGTCAGAGTGAGGAGGATGCAGAGTAACCGGAATCTCTGCATAGTCCAGGTCAGGGACAACAGGAGAGCATGGCACTGTCAGAGGATCATGTAGCGAGCGCGGAACGCTACGAAGGGCATGCCGATTACGGTGCAGAATGGAACCATCCGGTAGACGAACCGTGAACGAGCGGGGAGCCACCTGCCGAAGAACCACAGCAGTTGCAGACCAGCCACCATCCGGAAGATGGATGCAGACGTTGTCATCTGGAGCCAGAGCAGGGAGATCAGCTGCACGGGCGTCATGAGCCGCCTTGTGCTGTGCACGAGACAGTTGCATTTGTTGAAAGTCCGGAACGTGGTCGAGGTCGGGGACGTGAATGGACGGCACCGTCGTCCTCAGGGTGCGCCCCATGAGCAGCTGGGCTGGCGACAGGCCAGTGGACAGTGGGGCCAAGTAATAGGCCAGCAGGGCGAGGTAGAAGTTGGATCCCACATCGGCAGCCTTGCAGAGGAGCCGTTTGACGATGTGGACGCCCTTCTCCGCTTTGCCATTGGATTGGGGGTACAGGGGACTGGATGTCACATGCACAAAGTTGTACCTCCTGGCAAAGTTGGACCATTCCTTGCTTGCGAAGCAGGGGCCATTGTCCGACATCACAGTGAGTGGGATGCCGTGACAAGCAAAGGTGTCCTTACAGGCACGGATGACTGCAGACGATGTGATGTTGTGCAAACGTACCACCTCCGGGTAGTTTGAAAAATAGTCTACAATCAGAACATAGTCCCTGCCCAGCGCGTGGAACAGGTCGATGCCGACCTTGGACCAAGGGGACGTGACCAACTCATGGGGCTGTAGGGTCTCACTTGGTTGGGCCGGCTGGAACCGCAGACAGGTGGGGCAGTTGAGCACTGTGTTGGCAATGTCGGCATTGATGCTGGGCCAGTACACTGCCTCTCGGGCCCGTCGGCGGCACTTGTCCACGCCAAGATGGCCCTCGTGTAGCTGTTCCAAGGCGAGCTGGCACATGCTGTACGGGATAACAATGCGGTCCAACATCAGGAGGACACCATCGACTACCGCCAGATCATCTCTGATGTTGTAGAACTGTGGGCATTGGCCCTTGAGCCACCCGTCTGTTAGGTGGCGCATGAATTGCTGTAGCAGGGGGTCAGCCACAGTCTCGCGGCGAATCTGGACGAGGCGTTCATCCCTGGCCGGTAGATTGGAGGCCACGAAGGCCACATGGGCGTCAACCTGGCAGACGAATCCCGCTGGGTCACACGGGGTGTTGACTGCCCTGGAGAGAGCGTCGGCTATGATCAGGTCTTTGCCCGGGGTGTATACCAGCTGGAAGTCAGATTGCCGGAGTTTGAGCAGAATGCGCTGGACGCGAGGCGTCATGTCGTTCAAGTCTTTTTGTATTATATTGACCAGCAGGCGATGGTCGGTCTCGACGGTGAATTGGGGAAGGCCGTACACATAATCATGACATTTGACGACACCGGTCAACAGGCCCAGGCACTCCTTTTCTATCTGCACCTAGCGTTGTTCCGTGGGGGTCATGGCGCGTGACGCATATGCAATGGGGGCCCATGATGAGGCCTCATCACGTTGCAGGAGCACTGCCCCAATGTCAGATTGGCTGGCATTGGTCGAAATTTTTGTCTCTTTCGCTGGATCAAAAAAGGCCAATACCGGGGCCGTGGTAAATTTGGTTTTAAGTTCTCTCCATTCGCGCTTGTGGGCAGGAAGCCATTGGAAGTCTGTCGTTTTCCTGACCAGGTTCCTGTGAGCTGTGGTCTGAGAGGCAAGGTTAGGGATGAACTTCCCTAGGAAGTTGACCATGCCCAGAAATCGGAGGACCGCCTTCTTGTCCTCTGGCTTTTTCATGGCTGTGATAGCAGCCTCCTTGTCCGCATCCGGCCTCACACCCAACTGGGAGATGTGGTCCCCTAGGAACTTGAGTTCCGTCTGGCCGAAGGAGCATTCGGCTCTGTTGAGGCGTAGGCCCTGCTCCCGTATGCGTTTGAACACGTTCTGGAGACGACTGATATGCTCCTGCGGGGTGGTGGCACAAATGATTATGTCGTCAACATAGACGGGAACACCTTCAATGCCTTCCATCATTTGTTCCATGATCCTGTGGAATACGCCTGATGCCGATATGATCCCAAATGGCATCCTGTTGTAACAATATCTGCCAAAAGTGGTGTTAAAGGTACACAGGATGCTGGATCTGTCCAGTTGAATTTGCCAGAATCCTTTCGAGTTTGGTGAAGAGCTTGGCCCGAGCCATCTCGCATGTGATCTCTTCACACTTGGGGATTGGATAATGCTCCCTCATTATGTTGCGATTCAGATCCTTTGGATCAATGCAGATTCTGAGCTCGCCGGAAGGCTTCTTTACGCACACCATGGAACTGACCCAGTCGGTTGGTTCCGTAACTCTGGAGATCACTCCTTGGTCTTGGAGGTCCTGCAGCTGCTGCTTGAGGCGGTCCTTGAGGGGTGCTGGGACTCTGCGAGGTGTATGCACCACAGGCGTGGCGTTCTGTTTGAGTATGATCTCGTACGTATATGGGAGCGCGCCCATGCCTTCGAAGAAGTTGTGGTGCTGGTCGATGATGGCGTTGAGTTGCGCCCTGAAGTCAGCATCCTGGAAGGCAGACGTGTCATCAGGAGAGAGAGAGTGAACTTTTTGAATGAGGTTTAGCAATTTGCACGCCTGTGTGCCAAACAGAGAGTCCTTCGAGGAGCCCACGATCTCGAAAGGAAGGATGGCTTTTCATGACTTGTGCATCACTTCGAGTTGGCATGAGCCGGTAGCAGGGATGATGTTGCCATTGTAGTCCAATAGCTGGCAGGCCGATGGGAGAATGGTTGTTTTGACACGAAGGCTTTGGAAAGCAGACCACGCCATGAGATTGGCGGAGGCACCAGTGTCCAGGCGGAACCGTATTTGAGACCGGTTGACCATCAGGGCGGCACACCACTCATCGTCTGGATCGATGCTGTATACCGACAGCGGCTGGTGTCTTTGCTTCGGGAACACCCTGTTTTTCGTTGTGACACCGACTCAAAAAGGTGCCTTCTGGTCCTCGGTGTCACTGCTGTGTGGGAGGTCGGAATCGGACTCGGTGACCGTGGGTTGAATTGCCCGAACATTCCTGTGAGGCTGGCTGAAGCGATATGAATTGGAAGGCTGAGCTGCTCGACAGCAGGCAGCATAGTGGCCAAGTCTTCCACATCGTAGGCATTGTTGAGATTTTGCGGGGCATTACCGCTTTAAATGGGCGGAGCCACAGTTGCCACACGTCGTGACGTCAGCACGTTCGCTGCGCCACCGTGCATATGCGGTGCAGTCCAGCATGGTGCCCGCCTGCGCATTACGTTCCTCCATGTTGCCGTCCCCTCGTTTGGTGCGTACAAGTGCAGGAGTCCGCGAAAAGTGCGCAAAATAGCCGCCCTCACCCAGGCTGAGTCTCTGGAGGTGTTCAATCACTTGTACCCGTTCTGCCTCGTGGGGACCTTGCCGTGCCATTTCAGCCGCTTGTATATGGAACTTGTGGCATTTTCATGTAGGGTACAGGTCTCGATAGTGGTCGCTAGGGTGAGTTGCTTTACTTTGAGGAGCTGCTGACGTAGGGGGTCCGACTGAACACCGAAAATTATCTGGTCATGTATCATGGAGTCGGAGGTGGGCCCGGAGCTGCAAGATTGTGCAAGGATGCGGAGGTGCGTTAGAAAGGATTGGAAAGGTTCGTCCTTACCCTGCAAACGCTGCTGGAACACGTCGCGTTCGAAACTTTTATTCACCTCTACGCTGCAGTGAGTGTCAAATTTGAGGAGAACCGTCTCGAACTTCGTCTTGTCTTTGTCATCTGCAAAGGTGAGAGAGTTGAATATATGGATGGCATGGTCTCCGGCCGTGGAGAGGAGAAGAGCAATCTTTCTGGTGTCCGAGGCGCCCTCCCTGTCCGTGGCTTTGAGGTAGAGCTGGAAGCGCTGTTTGAAAATCTTCCAGTTGGCCCCGAGGTTGCAGTCGATGCGGAGCGGCAGCGGGCTGATGTTTTCCATGTTGCAGAATGACAGAATGCTGGCGGAAGAGGCAGATCACTTGCAGGTAGGTCTAAGAAGTGCTAGTATGCAATCACTCCTGGTATCATGATGTGTTGGGTGTTCTAGATCACATACAGGTCACCAACACTTGAAGTAGTGCAACACTATTTTATTAAAAGGTTAACTATTTAAACATACTTGAACTGTGGGTAAATACGATACCAGCTTCAACTAAAGACCTTTGCCTTGTCCTAATCATAGAAATCATAGAAATTACAGTGCAGAAGGAGGCCATTCGGCCCATCGAGTCTGCACCAGCTCTTGGAAAGAGCATCCTACCAAGGTCCACACCTCCATCCTATTCCCATAACACAGTAGCCCCACCCAACACTAAGGGAAATTTTGGACACTAAGGGCAATTTAGCATGGCCAATCCACCTACCCTGCACATCTTTGGACTGTGGGAGGAAACCGGAGTACCCAGAGGAAACCCACGCAGACACGGGGAGGACGTGCAGACTCCACACAGACAGTGACCCAAGCCGGGAATCGAACCTGGGACCCTGGAGCTGTGAAGCAATTGTGCTTTCCACAATGCTACCGTGCTGCCCTAACCAGTTGATGTACTCAGCACATGGTGAATGTCTGTGTTGCAGGCTGTGAGCTCTGTGCTCCTAGCTAGCTGCTACGCGGGAACTCTGATGTCCCCTGTCTTTATAGTGCGTGTGCTCTCACTGGTGATTGGCTGCGGTGTTGTGTATGTTGATTGGTCCCACTGTGTGTCCATCAGTGTGTGTCTGCACCATGATATACTGGTGTATATTATGACAAGTGTGTTTCGATTGCCTGCAGAGGTCAAGGCGCCAATCGTAGGTTGTACACTGCCACTTTCACATCAAGCGGAGCAGCCAAAACGGCCTCATATCCATGCGAAAGTGACGGTATAACTCCAGGGTATATAAGTTTTCCTCGGCTTGGTAAGCCCTTCCAAAAGGTATTTGATTTTCAGCGCTCTATTTCAGCTGGCTAACACTCTTGTGATAGGCGGCAAGAAGAATAACATTAGTGTTCCAGATGGAAGTGTTTTATTGCCAGAGTCATGTTGCAAAAACAAAGACCTCTGAATAGGAGTATTATTTTGTAACCGATGTAAGCAGCTGGCCCGCTCAAGGGGCTCTGAACGCTGTTTGCGATGAGCTGCTCGTCTTGACAGCAAATTCACTCCTCACTTTAAATTTGCTTGACAAATTCTATGGGTCAATAAAGAAGTGTTAAGAATTCCCTCGGGCTGACGTACAAACTTCTGGCCCCGCGGTCCACTCGGAGCTTTCGGACGGAGAGAGTTTGGAAAGATATCAAAAGCAAAGCCGCCTAAAGGAGCAAATTGTTGATGCTGTCTCCAGCCTTCAGTCAAACACCCACGCACACACCGCACTTAGCTTCGGTAATTTTGGTTGTAGGGAATGAACTGAAAAGCTGGAGATATTCATATTGGGGTCAGGTTCGCGGCAGACTGGATTCACCAGTGTTTAGACTGTAAAGAGAATACTAATATATATATAGAAGTTTCTTGAGAATTCGTTGATGTTTTGGTTTCTAGTTTGATGTGTATCACAACAGTTCCAATAAACCGAAGTCGCATTGCCTTCGCCGATGCTGCCTGACCTTGCTGAGAGTTTGTGTTTTATGGGTTGTATTCATAAACTATACTGCCAAATCAATATTTGTTGTCGCTTATTGTTTGAACTTAGCCTTTAAAACACAAGAAGATCGCATGTTCTACTGATTGAGTAAAGAAACATAAATGCAATAGAATTGATGTGAAGGACTGTTTAAATGTCGAATTTCCATTTGAATAGATTGTGCTCTCCCATTCAGATTGAAACCCGTTCAATGTGAGCACTGCTCGTTTCTCATCATATGGACTCAAGGCGATTCGCCCACATTGTTCGATTCAGAGGCAATAGTGGCTGATGTGGAGCGGCGGTTGCATTTGAATTGCAGGAGGCGGCTCTTGGAAAGAGCACCCTACCCAAGGTCAACACCTCCACCCTATCCCCATAACCCAGTAACCCCACCCAACACTAAGGGAAATTTTGGACACTAAGGGCAATTTAGCATGGCCAATCCACCTAACCTGCACATCTTTGGACTGTGGGAGGAAACCGGAGCACCCGGAGGAAACCCACGCACACACGGGGAGGATGTGCAGACTCCGCACAGACAGTGACCCAAGCCAGAATCGAACCTCGGACCCTGGAGCTGTGAAGTGATTGTGCTAACCACTGTGCTACCGTGCTGCCCCTTGCGGGAAGCAATGAAGTATTGCGGAAGAGGGGAATTCTGAAATACAAACCCAGCATTTTCTGAGGGGGTTTTGTTGATACGGAAACTGCTTATTTGTTTGGGCAGAGTTTGGAAAGTACTTGTGCGTTGTCTTAATATCGCCACAAACTGAAACAAAGATTAATATTCGTTCTTATTATCCAGGCTCCATTTAATTCTGTACAATTTCTTGAATGCGCGACATTAACTTTACAATGGTAGAGTGTATGGGGGAGTGGCAGGTTAAATTCCAAATGGGAAAACCGTCCATTGAGTTAATTAACCATGGGTGTAACCGCTCCTGGAGACTTGGCAAGGTGGCTTAAGGGTTGGACTAACTCAGAAGCTCACGCTTGCCGATTGCAGACTTTCCCCACTTCAGATGATTTGGCCGGAATATGTAGTGTGCAAGGTTAATACAGCATCGCCTATCCCGCACTCAGCAAGCATATACAATCAAACAAGCTTGGTGTTCCGAACGGTTCCAAACAGCAAATATCTCACAGGCAGCTAAAATACCTTCAAGTATCTGTGTGCAAACAGAAGAAGTTCATAAATCATCTCGGTCGAACATCCGCTCCGGTGTTAACTCGAGAAGGCCCTTTACCTCAAGTGGAAAATATTTTGCTCGTACACTCGAATCGCCACGAGACAAAGGTCACAGTAATAAGTAGCGAGGAGTTTTCCCAGATATTTGTTACACATTAAGGGAAGGGCTGCTTCTTTCAGTCGAAGTCAACCAGCAAATGGCCGAAGGATCGGATTGCCAGATGTTTCTGTGCATGTGATTTTTAAAAATCATAAAACATAGGAAAAAACTGTTCAGATTTGTGTTTAGATTTGTCATCAGTTGTATTTATGCCGCTGTATTTTTGATTTTGACTTGCGTTAACGAAAATCACTATTGCAGCGCAAAGGCACGTAGATTTAAAATGTTGGGGAGCATGAAAAGAAAATGGTTCTCAGATAAATCAAGGAATGAAATATCGATTTTTTTTCTTTCTATTTCTGGATTGACCGCCCATTATTTTTTTTTAAATTTAGAGTATCCAATTCATTTTTTCCAATTAAGGGGCAATTTAGCGTGGCCAGTCCACCTACTCTGCACATCTTTGGGTTGTGGGGGCGAAATCCACGCAAACACGGGGAGAATGTGCAAACTCCACAGGAACAGTGACCCAGAGCCGGGATTGAACCTGGGACCTCGGCGCCCTGAGGCAGCAGTGCTAACCACTGTGCCACCATGTTGCCCCAGACCGCCCATTAATTACCCATAAGGATGTGGCTGGAATGGAGAGTGTATTTATTAATAATAACAATAAAAGGCTATTGCTGACGACTGGCAACATCAAAATCTATTTTTATTCAATTATATTTAGAGATTTTTCCTTATGTTTAGGATTGAATTCCACGACACCGCCCATTATCATGTGAAAGGTGTGAGTAACCTTTATTTTACACCTACCTATGCGTTTAACATCTGTCTCTTTCGTTTAAAAAAACATGCACAGCTTGTTCAAAGTGCTTATTTGTTTGGGCAGAGTTTGGAAAGTACTTGTGCGTTGTCTTAATATCGCCACAAACTGAAACTAAAGATAAATATTCGATCTTATTTTCCAGGCTCCATTTAATTCTGCACAATTCCTTGAATGTGCGACATTAACTTTACAATGTGTTTTCTGGGGGAGTGGGCAGGTTACATTCCAAATGGGAAAACCGTCCATTGAGTTAATTAACCATGAGTGTGACCGCCCCTGGAGACTTGGCAAGGTGGCTTAAGGATTGCACTGGCTCAGAAGCTCAAGCTTGCCGAGTTGCAGACTTTCCCACTTCAGATCATTTGGCCGGAATATGTAGTGTGCAAGGTTAATACAGCATCGCCTATCCCGCACTCAGCAAGGATATACAATCAAACAAGCTTGGTGCAAAATCCACCAATTAGAGGTGAATATCAGTGGGGCACTGAGAACAGCACTCATACTGCATGTCTTCTGATACCCGTCATCACTTTGAGGATTGATTAGAGGGCACTGTTTCTTCGGGGGGAGGGGGGGGGCACAAAAACCCCAATTGGTTTTCGCAGCACCTGAGCACTGTGTGTGCATCTCCGACAGATTCCAGGGTTTTGCACAACATCCATATGCCACGTTTGTATTGTTCCTGGGCTTCCCAATGGAGCCCATTTGTTCCCTATGGAAAGTCGACCTTTTGGTGTAATAGCCTCCAATTTTATGTGGAGTCACTGTGAGGTTAAGAAAACAGGAACTTCTGGCATTAAAAAAAGTTTCCAAATTGGAATTCCACTTGTTCTGATGCAAATGTCCTCCTGAGGTGCTGAAAAAAGTCCAGCCTTTACCAGTCACCATAAAAACCGTGAGTTCATGCCAAAACTTGATCTACCCCGGCCCGTGGCTGTTTTAGCATGTTCCCACTAAAATTACAATGGGTGTCTACTGAAAAAAAGGATTGAGTAATTTTGGCCATCTGCTAGCTCAACGTATGGCAGATGACAAATGCAACCTACTTGCATTTGGGATGCTGCACACTTTAATAGCATGGGAGAATAGCCCTGGAATTTGGTGGCATTATTGTTTGAAAGTCCAGGGTTTGAAAGAATTGAGATGAGACTTGCAGTATTTGACATTATTGCAGTAGGATCGCTGATGTTGGGTGGCATTTGGTGGCCCTTTGATCTGACAAGGGACACCACGGTATGGAAGAAACTTGAGGTTTGGAACGACAAAGGGTTAACTTTGAAGTTTGCCTCATTGGTGGATTCCTGAATCTGACAAGAATATGAAGAGATGAAACATGCATCAGGGAACATGGCATTTCTCACAACACTGGTTTGTGACTTGTTAAGGATCCAAGATGCCAGCCGAAGACAGAAGGCTGTTAGCTCAAGTCCCATTCTCAAGACATGAGAACACATTCCAGCCTGGGAGTACTGCACTGTTGGACATGATGTCTTTTGAGGCCCTATATTCCTGCTTGGCCTCACTTAGAGGATCCATGGCACTATTTAGAAAAGAGCAACAAACGTGTCCTGGACTGCGGTCGACCTTTTTCCCTCAATTAACATCAGTAAAACTCTGGTCATTACCTCATTATTGTTTGTGGGATCTTGCCATGCGCAAACTGACTGCTGCCTAATAAGATCATGCAAAATAATACTGAATTCACAAAAATGCAAGCACGCTCCTCAAGAGTTTCCTGACAAAAATGAGTTGGCCTCGCTCCATGTCATTTAAGAGCTAGCCTCTGGATGTTAAGTAATAATACCAGCTTGTAATACATCAAAATACTCAGCCAATAAATAATACAAAAGAAATAAAATACATCTGTTGGAAATTCGAAATATAAACAGAAAACTTGAAATATAAAAATGCTACATAGTTTCCATTAGAACAAATAAATAAAAGTTGTAGTAACTGAATTGCAATTTATTTATTCACATATATCATTGCGGTGTTTAATACACTCATAGGGAACGAACAACACAATAACTGAATAAAGGTAATTTTTGGGGGAATTCAAAATTACTGTTCCTATTGGTAGCTCTAG
This sequence comes from Scyliorhinus torazame, assembly GCF_047496885.1. NCBI lineage: Eukaryota > Metazoa > Chordata > Chondrichthyes > Carcharhiniformes > Scyliorhinidae > Scyliorhinus > Scyliorhinus torazame. The sequence continues at coordinate 194,432,328 of NC_092715.1, forward strand.
AATTCCCTCCCTAAATCTCTCCACCGCTCTCTCGCTCTCTTGCCTTCTTTATGGCACTCTTTAAACCCTATCGCCTTGGCCAAGCTTTTGGTCATCTGTCCCAATATCTCCTTATGCAACTTGGTGTCAGTGTCTTGGGATGATTTTGCTATGTTATAGGCACTATGTAAATACCAGTTGTTGTTGTTGTTGTTGAAATGATGCCAGTGATTACAGTGAAAGTCACCTGTAAAGCTAACAATTTGATTCACACTTTCCAAGTAAGTGAAAGGAAAATTGGTTAGGCTTGGAACTCAGGCAGCTCTGACAGGAAGTGTGTTTATGTCTGAGTATCAGGTGTGGATCGAATTGGATTCCACTGTTATATGTCCTTGCACAATCAAATCCTCGCTACCTCAGTTCCCAATTGAACTTATTTGGGCAAGTTAAAGAAGGCCAATGGTGAATGTCAACTCGTCGGACAATAAATACAAAGCAGAATCTGCAGCACAAATAAGAGATTAGCCAAATTGAGAGCAGGAGGGTGCTTGCATGATGCCATACACACCCAAGAACCTGCGGTCTGTGTAAATAGCCATTCTTATTCAGGGCGAAGCGGGGTGAGATGTTACAATTTGTCCTCTGGCCCATGGAGGAGGAGGGATTGCAGTGCTTCCAATATTGACCCCTAAGCTGTCATATGTGATGGAAAGTGTGTGTGTGTGTGTGCTAATTCTGGACACAAAAAGGATGAGTATGATTATGATGATTTATTTGGTGGAAAGACCAGCTGCAATTTACTTTCTAAGGTCACACATGAATAATGCTCGCTTGAAGAAAGCCCCAATGAGCTGTGTAGCAATGCTCTTCCTCAAGTTACTACATTCAATAGAGGAAGATTAAGGGAAGATTGGACAGAACGCTGAAGATCACATCTCACAGTTCAGATGATAAATCACGTGACTTTTGCTCAGCTGAGTCCATTGATGAGACTATTTTATTTCAGTTGCGCTGATTTCATGCTACATTATTCTCAAGTTTGAAAAAATAAATTAGCTTCAGGAAATTAAATATATTCAGAAGCCAGCAGCTGGCTGCCGCCAAACAAGAGCCCTGTGAAAACTACTGGAGCACTGACAGAATAACGTCATCACTCTAACTAAATAAAGTTTTTACTGTGATGGTCATTATTTATAATTGCGTGAATAGAGAAAGTTGCTGGGGGTATTATTCCGATCATGAGGTCACTATGGACATACAAAATAGGAAGGACTGGAAATTTACCTCCAGGTTTGCAACTTTTCTATTGGTAGATCAAATATATGCTTCACGGTAAGGAGGCAATTCAGACATTTATTTCCATATTTAAAGTCATGATGTGGAGATGCCGGCATTGGACTGGGGTGGGCACAGTAAGAGGTTTTACAACACCAGGTTGAAGTCCAACAGGTTTGTTTCGAATCACTAGCTTTCGGAGCGCAGCTCCTTCACCTGGCCCGAAAGCTAGTGATTCCATACAAACCTGTTGGACTTTAACCTGGTGCTGTAAGACTTCTTACTGGGCCCATATTTAAAGTCATGATGTGGAGATGCCGGCATTGGACTGGGGTGGGCACAGTAAGAAGTCTTACAACACCAGGTTAAAGTCCCACAGGTTTGTTTCGAATCACTAGCTTTCCGAGAGCAGCTCCTTCCTCAGGTGACCTTATTCTGTTGTAAGACTTCTTACCATATTTAAAGTGACAGTCCTCAGGCGCTTTGGGCTTTTTTTTCATGAAAGGCACTTTAAAAATGTAAGATGTTGCTGTTCTTTAAAGCCAGTGTATGATTTACCCTATTATTGTTAACATCTTCTCATCGGAGTTACACACATGGCTTTCAGGGTTACACTTTTTCCAGATGTGACCCATGGGGGGTGCTGGAATAGTAGGTAGGAGGCAATAGAAGTCCCATTGATGAATACCTGGCTACAGGGAATGTGTAAGAAGCTGGCCTCTTGTAACGCAAGACAGTGTCAGCGGGGCCTTGCAGAGGAGTGAAGGCCGAATTTATGCCTCCGATCGAAACCTTCCTCACCGGCGGAGGATTCAACCCACTCCCTGGATGGCCCAGCCCGGAGACAAGGTGAACATTCATCAGGGTCTCACCCGCTGACAGGAAGAACTCGATCGCCTTCACCACATCTGCGCTGCACTCTTGCAACACCAGCCCCAGCACTGATCTCTTCTCGAAGGGGAAGAGACGCTGGAGGATCTCGATGTGGCTCATCCTGCCCTCTCGCAGCCTGCTCCCACCGCCCTGCCTGGCCAACCAGGCGGCCAAGGGGAAGCGGACCGCAGGTTCCGTCCACGTCCAACTCTCTGAAGAAGCGACTGGACTGCCCAAATCATCCGCCTGGAGTGCACTGGCCTGGTTTCCGAAGGCCACCACCTCGTCTTGCTCTGAGTGAAAGACACAGGTCATTATTTGCAAATTCCTGAGGCTGAGGATATATCTTAAAGGCATAATCGTGCAGAATACTTGCGTTCAAATGTGAGGGAAAGAAAAGTTTCCTTCACTCTGATAAAGAATGTATTTTTCATTCAAAGATAATGAGAACGAAACTGGTGAACAATGTACACACTGAACACTGAAAAGAGGCTGAAATATCTTAAGACCATAAGACATAGATGCAGAATTAGGCCACTCGGACTATCAAGTCTGCTCCGCCATTCAATCATGGCTGATATTTTTCCCATCCCCATTCTCCTGCCTTCTCCCCATAACCCCAGATCCCCTTATTAATCAAGAACCTATCTATCTCTGTCTTAAAGAAACTCCGTGATTTGGCCTCCACAGCCTTCTGCGGCAAAGAGTTCCATAGATTCACCACCCCCTGTCTGAAGAAATTCCTCCTCATCTCTGTTTTAAAGGATCGTCCCTTTAGTCTCAGATTGTGTCCTCTGCTGCTAGTTTTTCCTACAAGTGGAAATATCCTCTCCACGTCCATCCAGGCCTCGCAGTATCCTGTAAGTTTCAATAAGATCCCCTCTTATCCTTCTAAACTCCAAAACTATGTTTTCATGGTTTTGTAAACTTTGGCTTCAATAAGTATGAACGTGTATAAACATCATAGCTTTCCAAATGTTTAAATTGTGCAATGCTATTAAGCCACTCAAAGTTAAATATTGTAGGCATATTAATTTGCTAGTTGATTGAGTCCACATATTGTTATTACCACAGGAATATTGAAGCTAGGGTTCAAAAACATCTAATTCGTTTTATATATTTCCAGAGAAATAAGAGAAATTTAAACGCATTTGTAATCGGTTATGGTTACTGAAGTTCACCGTTCATGTGTCGTACCTGATAGATCTTTCATCTGATTGCGGTTCGAACGCCTCTCTGCCCTACAGATTTTAGCTCCCTCAGCTGGGAATACTGGTCCTGGAGGCAGGTAGCCGAGGAACGAGCTGTCCCGGAGTCCCAGGGCAATGGCATCTTCCGCTGCCTGCTGCCTCTTGAGGGCGACTTGAGCCGCCATCACCCGCTGTCTCTCCGAGATCAAGATGCACTTTGGACAAGTGCAGCCCCTGTAGGGGCAGAGCCGCTTGTGTCCTTTCAGCCAGGCGATCATGCCGTGGTTCCTGCAGCGGGCGCACTTCGGCTTTCTGACCCCTCTCTCCGCTGAGGGGATAACTGTTAGGAGCGAGTTCATGTCGCACGGAATCACGTGTGCCTGGAATAATTCGACCAGATTAGCACTCGGTTCTTCCTTAATCTTAGAATTTTAAAAGACGCGTGTCTAAAGATCGGTATAAAAATTACCACGGATACAGAAGACTTTTCCTGCTCTCGTGTCACATTTAAAATAATTAAACCATTGCATTCCCAATAAAGGGCTTTGCAGTTTACCTAGAGCCAATTTGAGATGAAAGTGACAACAGCTTCAGTAGGTCAGTTGAAAGGTTGCCGTTCTCGATGTCTATCCGTCTCTGACTGATGGAGATTCGACTGACGAGCAATCTACCAGGCTGCGATATCGATCGGGAGGTCTGCATCTCGTAACTGATGCAAATATCGGCAGTGAGCAATTATTTCAATATCCACTTCTGAGCATTTCGTCCAAGGAGTAAGTAGAGTTTTCATTAAAGGGTTCCCCCGCTGACTGACTGAAAGCCACGCGTTACACAGCAATTCGGCAATGTGCTGTTCAATGTAACTGTACCTTCCCGCGTGCAAACAATTGCGGCCGCCGGGACACCGACAAGGAAAGCTGAAAGGAAAGGTGTCCGGGGGAGCTGGAGGCTGAGGTGCCTTGTTTATTGTGGCCCCGCTCTGTTTACCTGAGGCTTCAGCGACTGCTCTTCAAAATATTGCAGAGAGGGAGCAACAGGATAGCGTCTTTCATTGGCTAGACTGAGGACTCCTCCCCCCGGTGCAAGGAAATCCTCAGCGTGCTGAGGAAGAATGATAACTAAAATTGTTCAGAAAAATAGATCGCCTCTTTTAAAATCCGGCTAATCCTTCCAGGGAAGGTTATCCAAGTTCAAGAATCGAATGAACGGCATCTTCACGGGGAAACAGGACATTGATCAAAGTACAGCAATTCCAACATTCATTTCTATTCTGACACTCTTTCACTTTTCCTCAATTGTAAGGACCCCCCCCCCCCCTCAATAACGTGTTGCTAAAACTTGCTGGAACGCTCAATCCTTACGGTCACGTTGGTATGGAGGAGGATTTAGCCGCTTGTGGGAAAAGTGAGGACGAATTAACTATTACAGATTCCCACAGAGCTGCACTTTATTCACAGCACCTTTTAACTCCAGACTTCCAACATTCATTCATTCATTACCTGGGACTGTAGGTGTTGTCTGTAATCAGGGCAACGCGTTGGAATTGGAACACAAGCGACTGGAGGCGGTGAGCAGCTTGGGGAATCGGCCGGCTTCGAGGAGAATCAAACCCACTTCTGCTGTTGATCGAATCTCGTCCACCTCGCTCTGCGTGAGGAAAGACAATCCGAGAAACGCCAAACTTGACAGTGACATCTCGAGAATACAGATTGAGAGATCGTAGCAGGCTGGGGTGGAGAAATCCCCCACTGTGTTCAGGATCTTAATATCTCTCTTTTCAGGAGGGAATGCTCCACCGCCTTCGTTTTAATCTTCAGGTTGTTTTATTTTCAAGTTATTTTCTAAATTAAATTCGAAGTTTTCTATGCATTAATCACATTGAACAAAATTCCTCATCTTTAAGCCCCGGTTGTTTGACTGATCGCTGGGATTACGAATTTTGCTGTGCGGTGTTTTGATTGTGAAAAACATGAGCGTCAAGCAAAGACATTTACATCGAATATTTATTTGTTTTATTGGCGGTGATTTGTACATATTATTGTAAGAGACTGAGTCAGAACTATAGGAGGCAAGATTACTCCTCTGAGCTGTGTTTTTTTAATAGTCTGGACTTGCTACTCGTATTTCAACATACCCTGAAAATATTTATTTTTACGCTGTCAGTCCTTTTGAAAAATGTCTCCTGGCCACTTAAGTTATTCTGCGCTAATATAACCTGACGTCATGGAACTTTCTACCACGGACTTATATAGACTCTCTATTCAGCTAATTGCAGATATCGTAATTTATATTTCAGTCAGGAAAAGTTCGTATCAAGTTCAACAAAATAGAACTGAGTGGAGAAGGGCTGTCGAGTGACAGTATATTAATACATTAATTAAAGGAGAGCAAAGTCACTGTCCCGATATACATAGCTCTTAAATAAATTAAATATCCCAATTGTTTGAGCTCAGCTTACTGCCCCCACACTTGTGCACACACACAGTCTCTCAGACCGATGTACCTATCCACAATTATACAACCACTCACTCATTCAATCTCACACATACTCGGACTATTGCTCCCACTCAGTTATCCAATCCCTAGCTCATCCTGTCTTTCTCACACATTCAGACGCACTCTGATACACTTACACTCATTTGCAAACATCAGCTAACGTGGCCCACACCCGCCTATCCAAAGTTACACACAGGCAGCTTAATGACTAATTCGAGAAGGCGTTTTTGGAAATATGTCTGCTTAACATTGCGATCGTTCTTTTTTTTTAACTAATTCACCAGTCTGGCAACAAACATTGAGGGTACAAGCAGTTTTTTTATTAGAGAAATTGAACAAAAATTGACTGCCTAAAACATAAGGTTCGTTATCTTGTTTGGCATTAACTGATTGTTACTTGAAGTAATGTTTTATTTTAGATCATCATCCACTTCACAGCAAATGCCTGTAAATGAATGCAGTGTGAACATCTCTCTGTCTCTCTGAAATACTGATAATCTAAACTTACCTCGGGCAGTTCCCACAAAGGAAAACACAAGCAACAATGCTTGAAATGCACAAAACTAGATTTTTTAAATTTGTCCATGTTTTGTGGGCGTTGCTGGCTGGGTCAATATTTATTACCCATCCCTGCGAGCAGTTAAGAGTCAACCACATTGCTGTGAGTCTGGAGTCACATAGAGGCCAGATCAGGTAAAGATGTCAGATTTCCTTCCCTAAACGACATTAATGGCCCAGGTGGGATTTTACGACAACCAGCAATAATTTCATGGTCATCCAGATTTTTACCAAATTCAAATTTCACAATCTGTCCTGGTGGAATTCGAAGCCGGGTCCCCAGAGCATTACCCTGGCTCTTGGATTACAAGCCCAGTGGCAATACCACAACATCACTGTGTCCCCCATCCTGCTTACTAATATACACTTTGCAAAAACTTAACTGGAATATATTGGCTCCTGGTTTTCTTTGATTACTGAGAAATTTGGTCGAATTCTGTTGTATCTGTGCACCTTTAGAGCCAGTATGCTGTAGTATAAGAGTATTGAGGGCCACACACTCCTGTGTAACAGTTTACTCTTGTGAAGTCCAGGTTTACCCTATGTTTCCAAAATGATTAATGATCCATTTCTCTATACCAAACGCCATCTCAAAGAAGTGGTCAGTATATTCCAGGGCCTGGGTCAATGTTTATTTAGTGACAAAAAATGTGTGCAGGAACAGCAAAAATACAATCTCCTTCAGTTCTGTACAAAACAAACTGTCTAACTTCCTTTCAATGTCTGTTTGAAAGCACAGACATTTAGTTGTGTGAGCCCTACAAGTGAAAACCAAATTAACACCATATACATTGCAATGTGAATCAGTATTGTAATGTGTTGCCTCTGAGCCATGCCAATAGACTACTCACATACATCCTTTGTCAGCATAATCAGAGAATAATGTTCCTTTTGAAGTAAGTAAAGAATGACATTGTCTGTTTGATATTCATGCACATTTTTGTCTGGATAATATTTTAACATATTCAATTTATGAAATGTTGGACTAATATAAACAGAAAACTCAGCAATGCCTACATCATGTGAACTTAACGAAGAATATCTAAGTACTACATTCCAATGAATAATGAAACGTATCTCCACAAATAAAGAATGGTTTTTAAAAATAGACTGCATGAAATTAATAGTTTCCACTTCTGGGTTGCTGAATTATTGGATTCAATCGTTAAATAAATCATTTCAGAAAAGATTATTTCCCATACTAGCTGTAGCACCATCGATCACATGCAAGGCGAGACGTAGAGAACTTCAATCGAGGCTTTATTGAGCAGACTTGTTCAGACCTGTTCCCCAGCAGCTCAGTCACAGAATGCAGCTGCGGGGAGTAAACCGGGTTCTTATACCCCGCCTATCTGGGTGGAGCCCAGTAGGCGGCAGATCCAATCGGGACCCAGCATCTGTCCTCCAATAGCTCCTTGGCATTCATGGTGTACCGTATTACCCCTAATACATACCACCACACTAGCAATATATGGGAAGGGAAAGATTTTCATGTGGAACAAAATGGTATACCCATTTCCGAGTGATGATGAATTTACCCAGAGCATGTTACATCCCCAATCTGGAGCCTAAATCAGACATGAAGTGAGGAGCACTTAATCTGCAACTTTTCTATTGATGTTTCCAGTTTGAGCTCAGAAATAAATTTGTATAACATAAAGCTGACTGTGGACAAAAGGGGGAACTTCTTGGTTGGGGAGGGCCTCATCACTGAGTTACATTGATGCTGTCGATGGCCTGGAAAGGCTCCCAGGGATTGCTGAACATGACCCAGCAAATATATTGTATTGTGCGAAATAAAAAGATAATTCAGCTATTAACGCATTCTGCTATCTTCATGCCACTATCAGCATATTCTTTAGTCCTTAACACTACCATTAACACTTCCTCTGTTTTGTGCCCAAAACATCTGTGTCCAAACTCTCCAAGCTCACATTTATCCCTACAAGGTTACAGACCAAGTGCTGGGAAATGGGATTATAATAGATAGGTGCTTGATGGTTCAGCACAGACACAATGGACTAAAGGCATCTTTGAAAATTGAAATTGAAAATCACTTATTATCACAAGTAGGCTTCAATGAAGTTACTGTGAAAAGCCCCTAGTCGCCACATTCCAGTGCCTGTTTGGGGAGGCTGTTATGGGAATTGAACCGTGCTGCTGGCCTGCCTTGGTCTGCTTTCAAAGCCAGCGATTTAGCCCTGTGCTAAACAGCCCCAGTGCTGTATAGCTCTTTCTGTGCTGTATAGCTCCATGACTCAATTACCTATTTTTCTACACGCGCTCCAACCCCTTTAAAAAGTATAACATCCATCACATTTCTCTCTCATTATCTCTGAAGACATCATATGGCCTCAAAACATTAACTCTGTTTCTCTCTCACAGATATTGCCAAACCTGCTTAGTTTTCCCCGCATTTTGTTTCAGATTTCCAGCATCCGCAATATTTCCTTTTCCTTTTAAAATATTGCAGATGTAGTCAATCTGACATCAAAGCAGAAAGTAATGAAAATGCTCAGCAGGTTACACTGAAAATTTTTTTTTTTACATTTTGTTAGAACGGAAAGTCAACTGCTTTTGAAAAAAGGTTGAGCTGAGGAAAGAGTGAGAGGGAAGGAAAGAACAAAAGCCAACTTTGATAGAGTAGAAATCTGGAGTGATTAAATAATGGAACGATAAGGTGCCTAATGGGACTAGTAAAGAAATAAAAGGTGGGTCCAGATAAGCTGTAAATGGCAATGGCTGAACTATTACCAGCAGCTGCTATACAAATAAAACAGTAGCAGTAGTTATGATCCGAAGTTACTGAAATACCTCGGTTCGATTCCCAACTTGGGTCACTATCTGTGCGGAGTCTGTACGTTCTCCCAGTGTCTGCGTGGGTTTCCTCCGGGCGCACCAGTTTCCTCCCAGAAGTCCCGAAAGACGTGCTTGTTAGCTGAATTGGATATTCTGAATTCTCCCTCAGTGTATCCGAACAGGCGACAGAGTGTGGCGGCTAGGGGATTTTCACAGTAACTTCAGTGCAGTGTTAATGTAAGCCTACTTGTGACACTAATAAAGATTATTATCAATGCTGAGTTCAGAAGGTCATCAGTGTCTAATCAAACAATGGAGTGCTGTTCCTTGTGTTTCCATTGACCGTCATTGGATTGGTGCAGGAGATCCAGACAGAGAGATCAGAGTGGGACTGGGATGGAGAATTAAAATGGCAAGCAACTGAACCTGACAGTCATGCTTAAGGACTGAATGGTGATATACGACAAATATGGATACTCAATTTGTATTTTACTTTCCCAATGTAGAGGAGACAAGGAGAGCAGACACTATCACCTATAAATTCCTCGCCATCCTGACTTAGAAGTATATTGTTGTTCCTTCACTGTCACCAAGTCAAACACCTGGAACTTCCTCTCTAACAAAACTGCCAGTGTATCTACACCACATGGACTGCAGCAAGCCAAGAAGACAGCTTACCACCACCTTCTCAATGGCAATTAGGGATGATCAATAAATGCTAACCTTGCGAGTAATTTGCAAAATTCTGCCCTCACCCTTTCCCTCTTTCCCAGAACCATAATAAAGCTTCCCTTGTCCTCACCTTCCAGCCAATCAACCTGGACATTCAAAAGATTATCTTCTGCCATTTTTGCCACAGCCAGCAAGATGCCACCATCAAACACATCTTTCCTGTCTTGTTGCACTCAAAAAGTGCCCTTCCATCAACCCAACAACCCTTTCACACAGCACATTCCCCTGCAAGTGCAGGAAATGCAACACTTGCTTTTTCTCTCCTCTCTTACCATTTAGGGCCCAAAACATTATTTTCAAGTAAAACAGAAAATTACTTGTACTTCTGTTAACTCAGCATACTGTATTGACTACTCATGTTGAAATCTCCACCACACTAAAAGACTAGGATGTTAACTTTTTTTAAGGCAGCACGGTAGCACAAGTTGAGAACACTGTGGCTTCACAGCGCCAGGGTCCCAGGTTTGATTCCCCGCTGGGTCACTGTCTGTGCGGAGTCTGCACGTTCTCCCTGTGCCTGCATTGGTTTCCTCTGGGTGCTCCAGTTTCTTCCCACAGTCGTGCTGGTTGGGTGGATTGGCTATGATAAATATCCCTTCGTGACCAAAAGGGTTAGGAGGGGAATTTTGGTTACGGGCATAGGGTGGAAGTGACGGCTTAAGTGGATCGGTGCAGACTCGATGGGCCGAATGGCCTCCTTCTGTTTGTTCTATGTTTCCTGAACACCACCAGTTAGGTCCTCCAACATGGCTTTTGAAGATGCATGTCATGTTAACCCTCCATCAAGCCCACTTTCACTTCACTGTCCTTGACATGTTGCACGACAGAGTCTTAATGCAAGTCAATGCAAGCTAATGGAACACATCCGGCTGGATTTTCCATTCCTGACACTAAGTGTTGATGTCGGGGCAGAATTCATGGACTTTCGCGACAGCAAAACTGGCACTGAACATGGACCAATTCAGCGACTATGAAGTGGGTAGCACTGGCACCACGTGGAACACAATCGATTCCAATGAGAAACGGTGTGGGATTCGTCGGGTCTGTAATTGATACTTGGGAGACTGACAATCTGCAGCTTCAAAAACACATTACAATCCCCATACACACTCATCCCGGCCAACAAGATGGCACTGGTTGCACTGGAGTGATTGACCCACTGATGGGTCGGCTATGGGAGTGCTCAGGGGAGACACCCATACGACCTTTGGTCCCAGGTTCACAGTGGACAGTCAGGGCATGTGCAGCTGCATGGCCACCTTGCAGGCTGCGGCAATGGTGCTCCATGCCCGTCCACCCCGACCCCACAGTCCGCCTCCTGGCCAGCCCTCGCTACTCGCCCCAGCTCTGGAAGAGGTCCCCCGGCCAGCAGCATAACTGTCAACAAACTATGGTGATGTTGGACACTTTCCATACCCCCTCTCTCTCACTCATCAGCCACGATGCCAGTTTCATGATTTTTAAAAGCACACGTGAACCTCGCTGTCGGGAATTCGACCCATCGGAGGTGGAGAATTCCGGAGGCCCTAGAGAATACCGGGCCATGCTCGCTAATGATATGCCAAAGTGTTTACTGTACTGACATTCCAGAACACATTGACGGTACCATTGAGGCTATGGAGAATTGCGATTTGGCATGAAATTGGCACCCTCCGCGATTTCGTCATCCGAACCGATTCTCTGCCCAATCGCGTTTCCCGATTTCCATGTCAGCCGACGGAGAATCCCGCCCATCATCCTTCAATTACAACTTTATAAATTCAACATTGACTTTATTAACTGTAGACCATAATCATTCAATCACTCCCTCCACCACCAATGCACAATGGCAACCGTGTGTAACATCTACAAGGTGCATTGCAGGAACTCACCAAGGTCCCTTCGGCAGCACCTTCCAAGACCACAACTGTTCCCATCTAGAAGGACAAGTGCAGCAGATACATGGAAACACCTCTCCAAGCCACTATCATGCTGACTCAGACCATAAGACGAAGGAGCAGAAATAGGCCATTCAATAGGAATAGGCCGTTCCTTCACTGTTGGTGGGATAAAATGCTGGAACTCCCTCCATTAGCACAATGGGTGTACCTACACCACATAGACTGCAGTGCTTCAAGAAGGCAGCTTATCACCATCAAGTCTGCACCAACCTTTTGAAAGAGCACCCAAGCCCAATCCCCTGCCCCATCCCAATAACCATGTAGCCTAACCTGCACATCGCTGGACACTAAGGGACAATTTAGTATGGCCAATACACCTAACCTGCACAACATTGGATGTGGGAGAAAGCACATACAGACACGGGGAGAAAGTGTAAACCCCACACAGTCACCCAAGACCGGAATTGAACCTGGGTCCCTGGTGCTGTGAGACAGCAGCGCTAACCACTGTGCCACCCCATCTCAAGGGCAATTAGGATGGGCAATAAATGCTAGCCTAGCCAGCGAAGCCCGCATCCCTGAAATTAATTTCAAAAAAATTCAGACAAGAGATGCTGGCAATGTTTCTATTGTTGCAATTTGCATCTCCCCTAGACATCCTTTGTTTATTTGTTTATTTGGCCCACTTGCCTTGCACCATTATCACTCCTGCCGCGAACTCAGTCACGAACCTTCCCAATTGCTCCTTCCTCTGCTCCCTATTTGCCCATTGACATCAGGACTTAACTAACGCCGTTATTAATAATCTTTATTTGTATCACAAGTAGGCTTACATTCACACTGCAATTAAATAACTGTGAAAATCCCCTAGTCGCCACACTCCGGCGGCTGTTCAGGTACACTGAGGGAGAATTCAGAATGTACAAATTACCTAACAAGCACGTCTTTCGTAACTTGTGGGAGGAAACTGGAGCACCCGGAGGAAACCCACGCAGACACGGGGAGAACATGCAGACTCCGAACAGACAGAGACCCAAGTCAGGAATCGAACCCAGGACCCTGGCGCTGTGAACCAACAGTGCTAACCACTGCGCCCTCATATTGGCAGAATTTTGGATTTTTGTGCGTGCATTACTTTGGACAGACTGCAAATCCGTTAAATTTGTTATGCGTTTCTTTCAAAAGGCCTTACCTCCATTTAAATGTTTAGACTGGCACCTTCATATTCCCTCCTAAACATGTCAATGTCTGTACCCAAACGTGGACAGCCTCTGCTGGTGTGGACTGGAGGAACGGGAACCATGGGTTGCGCCGCGGATAGCAGCTTCCAGCCTCAACCGGCGAGGCTGAAGCAATACTTCGAAGTACCGCCAGAGAGCAGCGTGTGACTGCAGAAACCAGGCTGTTCGCATTCCCATTGGATCCTCACATTTAAAAAAACATAAATTGCCGCGGGGAGGGGGGAGGGGTTGCAGTAGCTTTATGGGTGCATTTCACCGAAATGTCACTGTTTTCACAATAGATTCGCACCACAAAATGCAGGATATCTTTAAAGTATCCACCTCCCTGACAGGGCCAGGGGAAAAGCAAGCACTCCTTTCCACCTATTCAAGCCCGCTTGCTTTGCAAGCTGATGGCCGTGCTACCCAGGTGACTTGCTCTGCTGCCCTCGTTCTACTGCACCATCCAGGTCAACGATAATTCAAAGCTTTTGTTCCAAAAGTTCGTTCTGCTTAGGAATGAACCACATTGGGAGCAGGAGTAGATAAGCACTGCGGTGCTTTATTGAACCGTCTAATCATATTTTAGTTTGATGTTTCATTTGTGAGCACCCGGAGGAAACCCACGCAGACCCGGGGAGAAAAGTGCAAACGCCACACAGTCACCCGAGGGCAGAATTGAACCCAAAACCCTGAAGCTATGAGGCATCAGTGCTAACCACTGTGCCGCCTTACTTTTTTTTTAAATTCATTGATTTGGTTTTCACGCGAAGTAGTTGGGAGCAGGAGGAGGCCATTGAGTCCCTCCAGGCTCCCTCCGCCATCCAACCAGTTTCAGCATTGCTGATCTGCAATTCCATTTACTCCCTTGAGCCTTTCACAGCGCAGAGAACCCTTCGGCTCATCGTGCACCTAACAAAAATGCCGGAAACACTCAGCAGGTCTGACAGGAGCTATATGGGGAAACAAGTTTCAGGTTCTATGACCTTTCATCAGAACTCAGTTGGTACCCTTGTTTAAAAGGTGACCATTGATCTGAGTTTTGAGAGCTCCAGTTGACCCAGCGTCCATCTCGGGGCAATGGATTCCAACTTCTTACTGCTCCCTCAGTGAAAACGGGCTTCCTGATACCACTCCTACGTGACCTGGTTCTACTTTTATAAAGAACTCCTATTTTCACGACCCCAAGGTGCTTCACGGCTGATTAAACCCTTCTGAAGTGTAATGTGGGAAATGTAAACTGTGGAGAATATTTCGAGCTGTTTCTACGGTTCACACAAGTTCAATGACACACGAAGGTATTAAGAGGCACAACAAGGGCATGTACATGAGTACATCAGGCAAGCAGTCGTAAAGTTAGCGCATTTGGAGTTTGTACTTAACTCATTTGAATTGTTTTTTTTAAAAGCTTTATTCATTTCAGAGAGGTTCAATTGGGGAAGGTTTGGGCTCGAAGAACAACCGGAGACACTCGAGTTCGGAAGGACCAGGGTGTCAAAGGCGATGCCAATGTCACAGCGCCCGGGCCCGGGCAACAGCAAATATTTACAGATCGCGCTTCCAATTTGAGGTAAATGAAGAGGCCCAGGGAAATCCCGCGGCTGGGGTGATGTGAGCAGAGCTTTATTTTACTGAGAGGCCTGCTTCACACAGACGTAGCTGAAATCGTTGAGGCAAGGTTGTGCCAATAGCTGACCACTGCAGCAACATTGCATTCGAGCAGTGTTCTTCAAACTTTTTTTCCGGGGACCCATTTTTACCAACCGGCCAACCTTCGGGACCCAACCCGGCCGCCCTTCTCGAACCACGCCGGCCACCTGCGCGACCCACCATTTTCTACTACTGCTGTTTGCTGCTGACAAAAATGGAGGAAATGCTTTTGGGTCCCTTTGGCCCTCGTACACGCTCCTCCAATGGAACCTGTTGGATGAAGGTGAAGCCTTCCTGTGTCAGAAAGTATGTAGCCTCCATCTGTCCAGAGTTCTACATTTTTTTTCTGTAAAATTTTATCAAATAAACCCCCCCAGAACTTGTAAAAAAAAAATGAATAAAATAAATTTAAAAAATAAAAATTAAATGGATAAAATAAATGAATAATCACCCCCGAACTTATAAAACAAAAAGCTGCAACCGTTTATTTAAAAAAGCGGCCGCGCATGTGTGCCCGATCATCAGCGCCGATGATCCGGCACGCATGCACAGTGCGGCAGCATTTTAAAAAAATGTTCGCGGCCATTTGTAAGGCCGCTTGCAGCCGGCGTTATTAACAGCCGGCTGCTGCGCGCAGATTTGCGCGATCGGGAGCGCCGCAACAGACGGCTTCGCGGCCCTCCCGACACCCGCCCGCGACCCACCCACGGGTCGCACCCCTGAGTTTGACAATGCCTGCATTAGAGTTAGGGCAGTATCTCTCGTCACATCACTATAACTTGCAATTTCACAAATAACTACACTACATCATAAAGATTACAATTACCTTGTTTTAACGGCATACACTTTATCGCTTCATATGCATTTCATGTTTTAAAACATTTTATGTTTATAAGTACCGAGAGTTCAGTTTGATGGCCACATTTGTTTAGTTAAAGGTAATTTTCAATATTATTGACCGAGTCTTTGTTGGATTTGAATGTCGGAGCCAAAGAAACAAGCAGGCGTTTGACAAGCAGCTTTCCTGAACACCAAACCCTCCACTTTTAAAAGTTAGAGACAAGTCAACATTGGACACAAGCTGGAACATATTACACAGTTGTTGCATGTGTGAATTACAAATTAAATAATAAATCATGTTAAAATAAATACAGTTAGAGGTAAGATACACCCCCACATGTGAAAATAAAGTTGATAACGGTTGGATCCAGGTTAACCTCTTGACTAAGTGATTGTGGATTCTAGCCTCATATACCCGTTTGGGTTCATGGGGCAGATTTTGTGTTCAGCGTCAAAGCGGTGCCCAAAATGAGTTGCCCTCAATAAATTAGTCATGCCTGTGGCATGGTTTCTCCCTTTCCCCCACAATCTCCCCCCCCTTTTGCCCCACAATTCCCCCCTTTCCCCCACAGTAGTTTAAATCTGTCAGCATGTCAAGGAGATCTCAGGGCATGCAGCCACGGTGATGTCAGCAACGCGGAATCAGCCAATCACATTGAAGTATTCACAGGCTGAAAACCACTTTCTCAAGGGCAATCCGTGATGGACAATAAATGCTAGCCAATGACTCCCACATCCCAAGAATGAATTTTTTAAAAGTAAGTTGAAAGCACTTTCTATCTATCATTTTAAATTTAAATTTCCAGATAATGAAATCAATGATTCTGATTGGATTGAAATAGAAACAAAAATAAATGTAAACATACTTTTAAAACCTTTTTGAAATATTTGGAGTGCTTTACTATTATGGTGAAATGGGACATTTCACAGATTAGCTTTTCAGCGTCATTAAGCAATAATGATGTAGTTTGCATATCACTAAACTTATTCAACAAGGCATAACTTTTTCAAGGATTTTAACCACAGGATGAGTTGTGTCGTAACAGAAGCCATTATCAACTCAATTGTTTTGACATCAATTCTTGACCTGGGGTAGGATGAAGTACAGGGAGGGGACATCTCAAAAACGTACCCAACGAAGAAATAAAGTCACTGACAGGAACCTCTGGCTTTTCAACTTAAACTATACGGGCATGCTCCCAAAGATGTTTGTCAGTTTCAGTGGCGCAATGGCAGTGACCACAGATGGTTTAATCATCATTACCACTGGTAAATCCAAGCCCATATTGGAAGGTCTCACAGTACAAATAAATTGAGGTCTTCCATTAACCTACCTTAGCCAATACAACAAGGCAGCAAACAAGCCCTTTAAGCCAGTGTTGTTTGCAGGAATTTACTAACTGGTTGCCGATTTAAAACTTTGAAATGTTGATTTTGTTGGATGACTGTAAGCTATCATAATGTGCTAAATAAATGCTATTATTTAAAGCATCAAAAAAGCTGTTTCACTTTGATCTGGTAATGATCACCTCTGAAATCAACAGTATTTATTTCCCTAGGGCTTTCTGTTTCATCAATTTTTGATGTGGATTGAGAAGCTGTGATGACGACTTCCCCCAAAAAAGCCGGACAGATCCAATCAGGGCAATTTATTGGCCCGTCAGTTTGCTCTCAATCATCAGCAAAGTGATGGAAGGCGCTGTTGACAGTGCTAGCAAGTGGCACTTACTCGGCAAAAACGTACTCACTTTGGATTCCAGACCTCAATACTTAGTTCAAACATGGACAAAACAGGTAAAATTTTAGAGGTGAGGTAGGAGTGGCTGCCCTTGCTATCAGGTCATATTTGACTGTGGCATCAGGATTTTTTATGAATGTGCACTGCACCCTTATCAAGATGGGTGAAACTAGCACAAATAGAAAATTAATAAATATGATCGCTATTATAGAGATGTGGTTGCAAAGTGACCAGCACTTGGACCTAAATACTCAAAGGTATTTGCCATTTGAAGTGACAGGAGGAAATGAAATGGGATGGGGTAGCTCCATCAATAAGAATGAATTCAGCACAATAGCGAGAAAGGATCTTGGTTCAGAAGATCAAAATTCAGAATCAGTTTGGGTGGAAATAACAACGGAAATACATCATTGGTGAGAATAGTTTATAGGCCCCTTAACAGTAGCCATACAATAGGACGTAAAAAATAATGGGGGCATGCAAGAAAGGTACTACAATAATAATGGCTAACTATAATATTCACATCAATTAGACAAATAAAATTAGTGTATCCAGGACAGTTTCTTAGAACAGTACATTTTGGAACCTAACAGAGAACAGGCTATGTTGGACCTGGTAAAGTGTAATGAGGTAAAATTACTTTTTAAAACCTCTTGTAATGGATTGTCTAGGCATAATGATCATAATATGTCAGAACTTTGCATTCAATTTGAGAGTAAGAAATGTGGGTCCATAAACCTTAAAGTGCCTTAAACTAAAATAAAGGCAATTACAAGGGCAAGAATGTCTAAAATGGACTGTGTAAATAGATTAGAAGGGAAGATGGTAGAGAAGCAGTGGCACACATTTAAGAGATCTTTCAAAACTTTCAACAAAGATAGATTTTGTTGAAAGACAAATACTCTACTAGAAGAATACACCATCCATGACTAACTAGAAAATTAGGACTGTTATCAAATTGAAAGAAAAAGCATACAATGCTGCAAAGGTTAATAGTAAGCCTGAGGAATGGGACTGTTTCAGACTACAGCAAAGGATGACAAAACAAATAATTAAGAGAGAGAGACTGGAATATGAGAGATATATAAAGGCAGATTATAAACGCTTCTGCAAGTACATAAAATGGGGAAAGGAAGTGAGCATTGGTCCCTTAGAGGGTTGATGCTGAGTTAGACAGATGTTTAATTGAAAAGAGAGTCATGACTTATGGGGGCAGTTAGGAAAGTGGAGTTATGACCACAATCACTTCAGCTCTTATGGAATGGTGGAGCAGGCTTGAGGAACTGAATAGTCTATTTCTGCTCCTATTTCTTATGTTCTCATTTTCTAAGCATCCCTTCGTATCTTGGTGCACTGTTTCATACAAAATATGAATTAAGTTGAAATTCTAGTGCACTTGGTTCAAATTCAAACTGATGTGAGAGGATCTCCTAATGAATATCCCACTCAGACTTTAGTCGCCAGAGATCTACTGCCCATTTTAGTTGCTATATACTTCATATTACTCCACATGAAATAAAACAATAATTTAATGAGACCTTTACAAATGATGCAGAATAAATATAACCCCTGTCTTGACTTTATTGTCAGCGAATTTAATCTAATCATTATCTCAGCTTCATGTCTCCTATCAGTTTTCCTTATTTAATCATAAAATGTCACCCACCTTGAACAGTTAAAATACTAATGTTAAACATTTGCCATATTGGAATTCTGCCCAATCAAAGCCGACAATTTATCTTGCATGGGTGTAACTTCTAACTTGTACAATGTATTTTTTTTAAAAATGGGGTCTTTATTTCCGTCTTTTATGAATATTCTATATTTTGCCCTATTTTTTCCTTCATGAGCTCTTGGTTCTAAGCAGGTATCAGTCAAGCTATTTTAAAAAAAACATTTGATTACTTGCAGAAACACAACATTTTAATATTCTATTATTGGTGCTGCGATATTTTAGGGCAAAACCCCTTTATTATTTTCCACTGTTTCAAATATATTTTTCTTGGCTGCTTGTGAGTGGTGGAGCTAGAAGTTTAAAGCACACAAAGAGACAATTTGACCCATTCTGCCTGTACAGGCTTGTTGACAGGCCCATTTTGATTAGTCCCACATTTCTGCTTTTAGCCCATAACACTGTAAATTCCTCATCATCAAATCTCCGTCCAACTCACTTTTAAAATTATCTATGGCTATATTTGGACAGTGAGAGTGAGGCTGTTTATCTCAAGTCTGGGCTAACCTGGCAGGAAGAGGGTGGGCAGGTGGGTATATTGGAATGGTGACTTACATAGTCCAAACACTGAGCTGGGAACAACACAGGCTAAATACAGAGACAAAAGTTGTTGGGAGAGAAATCAAGTTGACTTCAGAATGATTGCAGATGGTAGAAGGATTTGTGTCCCTGAATGACCCTCTGTCTTCTTCACTGCTCCTTGTTACTATCCTTCTCATGTTGTTATAAATTGGTGTTCATTGAACTTATCAGCTAAGCAACTTGCACAGTTGAATTTAGTTTTGATGTGTGCCCAAACAGATGTTGCAGTTTTTGATTCACCTCTGTGCCCAGCTCTCGCCAACATATTCAGCTTTGAAATGGAGCAGTCTAACTAGATCTCTCTCCGTGATATGTTGTGCCAGAAATGCACTAATGGATAATTTACTACTATCTGCTGCAAACCTATCATCATTGATCAATATACACGTTGGGGCTGGATAGACTGGGATTGGGCTCCATGGAGCTGGTTAGACTGGGATTGATCCCCATGGAGCTGGATAGACTGGGATTGATCCCCATGGAGCTGGAGAGGCTGGGATTGGTCTCCATGGAGCTGGATAGACTGGTATTGGTCGCCATGGAGCTGGTTAGACTGGGATTGATCCCCATGGAGCTGGATAGACTGGGATTGGTCTCCATTGAGCTGGATAGGCTGGGATTGTTCCCCATGGAGCTGGAAAGGCTGGGATTGATCCCATTGGAGCTGGATGGGCTAGAATTCTTCCCATTGTAGGTGCATGGGCTGGAATTGTTCCCATCAGAGCTGCCATAGGCTGGGAATATTCCTCCTGGAGCTTGAAAGGCTGGGAATGTTCCCCTTGGAGCTGGATAAACTGGGATTATTCGTCATGGATCTGGATAGGCTGGGATTGTTCACATTGGAGCTGGATAGGCTTGGATTTTTCCCTTTGGATCTGAACAGGTTGGGATTGTTCCTCTTGGAGCTGGATAGGCTGGGAATGGTCCTCTTGGAGCTGGATACCCTGGGATTTTTCCCCTTGGATCTGCATAGGGTGGAGTTGTTCCCCTTGGAGATGGATAGGCTGGGATTATTCCTCTTGGAGATGGATAGGCTGGGATTGTTCCTCTTGGAGATGGATAGGCTGGGATTGTTCCTCATGGAGATGGATAGGCTGGGATTGTTCTCTTGGAACTGGATAGGCTGGGATTGTTCTTCTGGAGATGGATAGACTGGGATTGTTCCCTCTGGAGCTGATTAGACTGGGATTGTTCCCCGTGGAGATGTATAGGCTGGGATTGTTCTGGAGATGGATAGACTGGGATTGTTCTCCTGGAAATGGATAGAGGGATTGTTCCCCATGGAGATGGATAGACTGGGATTGTTCCCATTGGAGCTGGACAGGCTGGGATTATCCCTCTTGGAGCTGGATAGGCTGGGATTGTTCTCTGTAGAACTGGATAGGCTGGGATTGTTCCCATGGAAAAAACAAGGGACAAACAGGGATTAACATCAGGATCTTTACACAGTAAGATTGCAGATTAAATATTTGCTTTGCAGCCTGTAAAAAATTTTTTTTTAAATAAATATATACACATTGGGATTCTCCATATCCCCACACAGCAAGATTGGTCTACTAGTCCAACTCATGAATTGGACCATTAGCCATCTTCTCACCATGCCAGCTTGACACCAAAATAAGGTCGATCAAAGCTATCCTGCGGGACAATAGCTTCCCCAAAAGACAATTTCTCACTTTGTATGACACATACTGAGGCCACCATATTTGTTGCTGAAAAGGGCCCAGTCTACCTGGAAGGGTAAAGTATCTCAAAAAACTAGCCATTTCATGCACCTCCCATCATAGAATCATAGAATCCCTACAGCACTGAAGGAGGCCATTGGGCCCATCGCATCTGCACTGACCCTCTGAAAGAGCATCCTACCTCACCTCACCTCACCTTTGGACACTTAGCATGGCCAATCCCCCTAACCTGTACATCTTGGACTGTGGGAGGAAACCGGAGCACCCAGAGGACGCCAGGCAGACATGAGGACAATGTGTAACTCCACGCAGATAGTCACCCAAGGCTGGAATCAAACTTGGGTTCCTGGCACGTTTGAGGCAGCAGTGCTAACCACTGTGCCGCCTAGAATATAACAATCTATTAGCAATGTGAGTGAGGCTTACCACTAACAGGATGCTGCCGTTAAGCCAAAATGTGATTCTGTCTACCACACAAATGAGTAATGTGGTGTATAAATGTCAGTGTCAGCGTGATGCCAGGTATATGAGCCTTACATCCCAATTACTGGTGATTCATATCAAACAGCACAGCCCTTCTGCTATTCACAATAGACAGAGTACTGATTGTATTCAACCAATCCATACTTACAAAACTCAGAACATAATGTCTAACAGTAGATGTAATTCTGCAATTTAACAGCATTTACTGAACAGTGTTATGACACCTTGGGCACATGCGTAGTCAATTCCAGCCCCACTCGTCCCATGTCACATCACAAATGAATTAACTAATAGTTTTTATTAAAATACCTGAAGTCTTTGGCCCTTGGCTGCCCAATAATTACAATCACCAGGCTTGTAAGTTGAAATACAATTACTGTTTATTTGTAACAAGGCCTATCATGGAAAAATGCAGTAAATACAACTGGTTAACTATCAACTAACTGCCCCACCCTCTACCCACACACACAGAGCAAACAAACACAGAGAGGGGCAAGGGGTGAAAAATAATAAGAATAAAGGTCAAAAGATAAGAATCTTCTCTGCTTTAGATGGTGGTTCTTTACCACACTTTGTTCACAACAAGCTTGCTGATTAACGTCTCTAGTTTACAGCCAATAATGTTCTTCTTTGTGGAGTCATTCATTCAAGGCCCCCTTGGGGGGGTTAGAAGATACAGAGCTCACAGGCAGCTGGCTTTCTAGAGAAACACCATATTTCTCATCAAACTGGGCCTTCAGCACAAGGTTTGCCTCCAGGCCTATATCTTTCTGGAGAGACACGTTATATCACATCACAGCTTGCTTTCAGCTTGTGGTTTGACTTCAGGCCTCTGCAGTCTCAAGAGAGCAGCACCCAAACTTGCTGGCGGGAGAGTGTCCACCATCACAGTGGCCTCCTGACGAGAATTAGTTAAATCTTTGTGGAGAGAGTTAGTTAGATCCCATTATCCAGGTGATCTCCCAGCTCAAAAACCACAGCTTTTCTGGAGAAAAACAGAGCAGGACCTCCTTTGCAGCTATGAGGAATAAAACTGAAACCAAATTGAGAACTGTGTGACTTTGAAAACATTCCAGTGTGATTAAATCCGATCACCACCTGTTACCTGATGGAGCATCGCCTTTTGGGCCAATTTATTGGCCATCAGCCGAATCAATCAAACCAAGACCCAGCCAATCTCTGTTATTGGTGCTGGTCAGTCTACACTCACCAATCTAAATTCGCACCGGCTTGTGCTGGAATTAAAGGTACAGGTCACTGCTTTCTTCTGCTTGAATTAAACATACAGGCTGTCGTAGAGGGACATGTCCATAAATCATCCATGAATAAAAAATGTAACGCCAAATATAAAAGAAAGGGGAAATAAGGGAATAAACAGGGAATAAACAAGAAGGACCCTTACAATGGTCATAAGTGTGCTGAGAATTATACTAACAACCGATTTAGGATTATCAGTCAGACTTGCAATATAGCTGATCTGTGCTTGCTAGAAGTTACCTATACTCACAAGCAAGAACCTGCCCTCTGCAGACAAGAATAATGTAGAATCATAGAATTATATAGATTTTACAGTGCAGAAGGAGGCCCTTTGGCCCATTGAGTCTGCACTGGCTCTTCGAAAGAGCACCCTACTTATGCCCATGCCTCTACCCTATCCCCGTAACCCAGTAACCCCAGGTAACCTTTTTTGGACACTAGGAGCAATTTAGCATGGCCAATCCACCTAACCTGCACATCTTTGGACTGTGGGAGGAAACCGGAGCACCTGGAGGAAACCCGCACAGACACGGGGAGAACGTGCAGACTCCGCACAGACAGTGACCCAAGCCGTGAATCGAACCTGGGACCCTGGAGCTGTGAATCAACTGTGCTAGCCACTGTGCTACTGTGCTGCCCTGTCCAAACATTGCACATTTTTGGAATTAAAAAAAGGATGTGGGAAAATAGCTCCCTGGTGCATTCACCAGAGCAATACCTCGACCAATCACAATCAACTTGCCAACCAATCAGCACCCCTTTTAACATGCAGTATAAATTGTTGTCCCCTTTGAAATTTGGCATTCTTGCATCAGTTCTGGTTAGTGCAAGATGAAAACTTTAGACAGTATGTTTCTTTTTCAGCAATACTTTCCCATGTTATATTTTCCACTTACTTTTGCTTATTCAGTCATTCTATTTTCTTCAAACTGCCCATTCCCATCTCGCCACAAGCTGTTGAGTTTAACTGTTTCCAGTTTAGAATGATCATATCTTATCCAGTTTTGTAAGGTGCAATATTTGACTTCATAGGACTACATTTGTACTGCATATTTTGTGATGTTGCAAAGTAATTTTGTGTGGGCATTGGGCGAAAGTAGTAGTCAAGTTCAATGCACTAAAGTTTCTCCATGAGGCTGTCTGATGCTGATTTCAGTGCTCAAAGATTGCACTGCGATTGCTTGGACTTCCTATTTTTTCCAACAAAGACAGGCTGTGCACACGTGAGCTCGAGCTCATCTGATTTTATCTAAACTGATTCAAACTTCAATTTGTAAAGTTCCACTTTTAAAATGTTGTTTTGAACATGACTGGAGTTAAATTATAGCCAAACATAAACTCACGCTCTGTGAAAGGATACCTGCCAGAGGTTACTTCGTACATTCAGAAGTAATTTTGTTCTGCACTCTCAGGCTACCCGCTGTTCTTGTGTCAATGCATATATAAATCTGCTTTGCATTGGCATTTATACTTAGATTTCTAAAGAGCACTTTCTTAAAATCCACCCCAGTTGCTTACAAAACCCTTTCCATTTCACGTCATATTTTTGTGTTCTTCCTGTGATTAGGTGCTGTATTCAACTTCTCACCATCCTTTGTTATAATTTCAATTTCATTTGCCTTTCATAATATCAGACGAGTTGATATTTAAAATCATTTGAGGTTACTTCAATGTATCTTTGTAATGTTCAAATAATCATAAGGGCGGCACGGTGGCACAGTTAGCACTGCTGCCTCAAAGCACCAGGGGCCTAGGTTCAATTCCAGCCTTGGGTAACTGTGTGGAGTTTGCACATTCTCCCCATGTCTGCGTGGGTTTCCTCAGGGTGCTCTGGTTTCCTCCCACAGTCCAAAGATGTTCAGGGTAGGTGGATTTGCCATGAGAAATTGCTGCTTAGTGTCCAAAGGTTAGGTGAGGTGAATGGGATCGGGCAGTGGAGTGGGCCTGGGTGGGGTGCTCTTTCAGAGCGTTGGTGCAGACCCAGTGGGCCTAATGCCTCTTTCTGCACTGTTGGTGTTCTATGGTTCTATTACCATGTCTGCTGGTAATAAAACATTTATCTTGTGTAAACCTGTCGAGATACCTCATGATCAAGCCTTTTCTTTCTATCACTTACCTCCCTTTACTCTGTATCACTTCTGTGATCCTCAGTTATTTGATTTAAAACATAATTAACAACTTCTCCTGTCAAATTTTCAATATCACAAACCTGCTATTGTCTTCCAGTTTTACTCCAGCCTGTATGTCCTTCCTCTCCGTTTCATTCTTATTCATATGTCTTCCCTCCATTTTTATCTCATGACTTCTCCTGTGTTTTGTTTCTATTAGGTTTTATTTTGACATAACAATCAACTTTAAATTCTTCGGCGAAGGATTCTCCTTCAGTGGAAAGATACGAGGCCCCCAAACGTGGAATCCTGGGTCAGCGATATGGCAGGGTTCATTAAATTGGAGAGGGTGAAATTCGCCTTGAGAGGGTCGGTACAAGGGTTCTTTAGGCGGTGGCAACCGTTCTTAGACTTTCTGGCAGAACGATAGACATTGGTCAATGGCAGCAGCAGCTCGGGGGGGTGGGGTTACTTTATTTTTGTTTATGTTATTTACACTGGAAGGGTCTGAGGGGGTGTATACACCTGTTGTCTTAAGTCGGGGTGTTAATGTTAATTTATTATTTAGGTACAGCGGGGGAGGGGTTTGGGGGGTTGCTTTTTTAGATTGTGTTTTGTACTTAACCCTGTTGGGTTCTTTTTTCTTTCTCATTTTGTTATTGATATTTTATGAAAACCTTTAATAAATTTTTTTTTTTTTTTTTTTAAACTTTAAATTCTTATTTCAATGAATGAACCTCATGATTAAATGGAGTTATGCATCACTTTACTGAGTGGCTCTATCAACTTACAGATAGAATTTGATAGGAATTTTGTAAATCATTGAAGAACTACTGGCGTTGGGCATCCCTTATTGACTTGGATCAGTGTGCCATGTGTTTTGATCAGTTCTCCAGAATGTTTCCAAGGCTAAAAAAGTTACATTAGAAGTGCAGGTTGAGCAGATTAGGCTTGTATTCCATTTGAATACAAGAACACAAGAGATAGGAGCAATGGTAGACCACATGACCCATCGTACCTGTTCCACCATTCAACACAGCTGATCTTGGCTCTCAACTTCACTTTCCCATCTGTTCCCCATATCCCTTTATTCGCTGTCTAACCGACCATAAAAATAGTTAATAATGGAGCATCCAAAACCCTCTTGGGTAGAGAATTCCAAAGATTCACAATCCTTTGAGTGAAATAATTTCTCCTAATTATTGACAAACAATGTGGGTAGAGAATCCCGCAGCCAGTGATTAGTGCAATGCCAAGAAACATGAGCTGGGGAACTGAAGAATCCCGCCCAACATCAACACTTGCATGTTTCATGCCTTTTTTTAAAATTCTGCTTTCCTATTCTTGTGAACAAAATTTATAATCTACCACTTCCCCATTTTATACTCACTCACTACCATCTGTTTTCCCACTCACCTAGCCTGTTGATATGTCTTTTCAGCCTCTTTGTGATCACGTCACAACTTACTCCACCTAGCTTTGCATTATCAGCCAAGTTAGATACATTACTCACTCTCAATTGGTCTAAGTCCATTTGTACATATTTTAAATATCTGAGGCCCCAGCACTAATCATTGTCACACTTCACTAGTCTCAGCTTGCCAACTTAAAAATAAGTAATTTGTGCTGAATCTAGCATGTAGGCCATCCGATTCTGGAGGTTTGCCTGATCATAATCCTTAAGTTTCTTCAGTACATTTTCTCTGCTGCTATTAATTTCGACAATTACCTCACACTTTTTAGCACCCAGGTCACCCTCTATTTCTGGTATGTAACTTGTGTCTCCTGCTGTGAAGGCAGATATAAAAGTGTCAATGTCTTTGCCATTTTCTCACTCCCCGTTATATTTTCTCGTATCTCTGTTTTTCAGGGACCAGGGTTTACTTTAGCTTTTTATACACACTCGTAAAAGTATATCTGAGACAATCTTTATATTCCTGGTTACTTTGCTCTCATTTTATGTTTGCCTCTTTCTCAATTTTTTGTTGGCCCTTTGTAAGTTTCTAAAACACTCCCAATCCTCAGACTTGCTACTATCCTTTGCAACATTATGAGCCCCCTATTTTAATACACTATCCTTAATTTCCTGAATAAGCCACAGTTGAATCTTTCTTGCTGAGTTTTTGCTTTTCGGCGAAATGTATATTTGCTGAACATTTTGGACTGTTTCTTTAAATGGTGGTGCAGTGGTTAGCACTGCTGCCTCACGGCGCCGAGGACCTGGGTTCGATCCCGGCTCCAGGCCACTGTCCGTGTGGGGTTTGCACAGTGTCTGCGTGGCTCTCACCCCCACAACCAAAGACATAATGGGAAGGTGGATTGGCCATGCTAAATTGCCTCTTCATTGGGGAGAAAATGTTTCTCACTGTTTCTCACCTCCTAATCTTTTAGACTTTTTTTGCAATCAACTTTGGCCAAATCGCACCTTATACCCATGTAATTGGCTTTAAGATTCTTGTTTATGATTTGAAATAGTTGTTTTCTAACTTAATGTTGAATTCAATGGATACAGAGCTTCCCAGTGGAGCTGACCTCCACATTGCTTGAGGAGATGCTGACGACAAGGGGACTGGAGAAGGGAGTCATGTTGGCGGTTTACAGGGCTATTTTGGGGGAGGAGAAGGCACCGCTGGAAGTGATCAAAGCAAAGTGGGAGAAAGAGTTGGGAGAGGGTATGGAGGAGGGGTTCTGATGTGAGGTGCTCCGGGGAGTGAATGTCTCCACCTCGTGCATGAGGTTGGGGCTGATACAGCTGAAGGTGGTGTATAGAGCACACTTCACAAGGGTGAGGATGAGCCAGCTCTTTGAGGGGGTAGAAGATGTGTGAACTTTGCTGGGGGGGCGCAAACCACGTTCATACATTTTGGTCCTGTCCAAAGCTGGAGGATTACTGGGAGGAGGTTTTTAGGGTAATCTCTAAAGTGGTGTATGCAAAACTGGATCCGGACCCCTGGGAGGCCGTATTCAGGGTATCGGACCAGCAGGGTTGGAAACGGGTGCGGAGGCAGATATTGTAGCCTTCGCCGCATTGATCGCCCAAAGGCAGATCCTGTTGGGTTGGAGATCAACCTCTCCACTCTGTGCCCTGGCGTGGCGAGAGGACCTGCTGGAATTCTTACCTCTTGAGAAGGTTGAGTTTGAACTGAGGGGAAGGACGGAAGGACCCTACATTTCATGGGCGTTATTCATTAAGCACTTTCAAGAATTGGGTTACATCAAGAATTGGGAGGGTTGGGGGAGGGGGACTGTATGTGTTAATGGTGACTATGGGTGTTTCCTGATTCCTTCTTGTTTTTTGTTTATGTTAACACACGGGCTGTTGTTTCTGGGTTTGGTGAGAGGATGGGATTGTTTTTATTGATAATGGTATTGGCAATGTATTTGTTGTTTATTGTTCATTGGTGGGTGTAAATTTGGAAGAAAATGTGAAAAAGTAGAATAAAAATACTTTTATAAAATAATGTTGAATTCAATTGTATTATGATCATTAATTCCCAGCGGACCTTTTACTATGAGATTGCAAATCAATCTTGCCTCATTACAAAATATTAGATCTAATTACAGTTAACAGAAGCGACTTTCTCCTAACTGACCCTAACTGTTTGGATGTGTCAATGACCTGTGAGGAGTTAATTGGGAATAAATAAAGGACTGCATGTCAGTGGCGTCTTTCACAAGCTAAGGGCAGTCTAAAGCGTTTTATATCCATAGAAATGAATCATAGAATTCCTACAGTACATGAGGAGGACATTTGGCCCATCACCTCTGCACCGACCCTCTGAAAGGGCACACTACCTAGGCTCACTCCCCTACCCTTAACCTCACCTAACTTGCACATCCCTGGACACCAGGAGGCAATTTAGCACGGCCAATCCAACTAACCTGTCTTTCGACTGTAGGAGGAAACCGGAGCACCGAGAAACCCACGCAGACACGGGAAGAAAGTGCACACTCCACACAGGCAGTAAACCAAGGCCGGAATTGAACCCAGGTCTCTGGTGCCACCAAAACAAAATATTTTTTGAAGTGTAATTAAAACTAATTCTATTCTTTGGCTGAAGCTAACGTCATTCGTGGTCGGTAAGAATAACACATCTCCTTGCAAATAATTCGCGTTAGTTTATATTCTGTAAAAAGAAAATGCACATGTAACAGGTATAAAACAAATGAAGGCTTCCGTCTCATTACAGCAACGAACACAAACAAATAAACCCCGCTGGCTTTTAATGGATTTATTTTGTTTCTTGTTTACAGCTATAAGGCCTCTCCTCAATGGCACTTAACTTGGAACATCATTATGCAAAAATATACGACAGGAGTGTGATTCACAGCAGCCCAGTTTCAGACAGTAAACTGCTTTCTGGAAATGTCCATCCTTTTCAAAAGGACCAATTACTGCCGGTGACTTGGACGTTAATTGCGTGGACGTAACGCGAAGATTGTGATCACGGTTACCTTTCCTGAGAAAGTAAAAGGGATTGTTTTTTAATTAATCCTGCTGCAATGTATCGCCAGTGATTGTTTTTAAAAAGCTTGACTCTTCCCTTGCCAAACAACAATGTCCTGGCCGCCTTTTCGTTCAAGCAACGCCCATTTGAAATCGCAAGTTAAATTCTGGTTTCCTCAGAACACAGCAGTCCCCCGCCCCGGGCTTCAGCTGCTTAGTTCCTCGAGCGTTCGTTTTATTTTTCTCATTCCACTATCAGAACTTCAAGTCGCTGCGAAAACCGACATGGTTTTAAACTCCGCTGTCCGTTGATCCCTCCAGTTTTAGTAACTCGAAGTAAGGCACTTTTATTGTCCACAGCTTGGTCAGGTAGGTTTGAGTGACGAACTCATGCCTTTGCCTCACGAGAAATCTCTTCCTGGGCAACGAAAATCTGTATCTTTAGTTTTGCATAATATCTGAATATGTAATGTGACAAGACATTGATTACAAAGCAATGTGAGAAGAGCACTGGGGCCTCACTGAAGCGAACCGAAGTTGGTCAGATTAAGACTAACCTGGTGCAATCGTGCTTTCTAATATGTGAATGTCGGAGCATGGTCAAAGTTTAGATTTCGTGATATTTGCTGCTTTTTTTTCTCAACTGCACATCTTCCCGGCTCCATTTTTTCTCTCTCTAATGAAGAAGCGTAACATAAAACCGCTGGTCAGAAGAAACGAATGCACTAAATATTAATGTCTGCTCCACACAGATAGTATTTCTTTCGGCCGGAGCAGTGTCAATGTCAGGAGGCTTCCCGGAAAAACGCTGTTTGCTGAACTGGCGGACTTGCTCTCACATTTTCCTCAACGCCGACAAGGGGCGGGAACTATGGTCGAGCCCACATCTCCTTCCTCCCAGGCGGCTTGCTTCCTGGGTCAGCGTTCAGAAACAGAGGGGTGAACATTCCAATGCACAGGCTCTGTTGCCCTCACTCCATTCTAACTCTTCTCACATTCCTTTGAGGGCAATCGAAACGAAAGGAAAACACAGATTGAGAATGTTGGTCACTCTCAGTCGCACTCTCAGTAACCAAATGCTGCATTTCCCAATCCCCAATGTTGCATTTCTCAATCCACAGTGCTGCATTTCCCAATCCCCAATGCTGCATTTCTCAATCCGCAATGCTGCATTTCCCAAGCCAAATGCTGCATTTCCCCATCCCCAATGCTGCATTTCCCTAGCCCCAGTGCTGTATTTCCCATTCTGTTCAGTCCAATGCTGCATTTCCAAACCCCAATTCTGCATTTCTCATTCTATTCAGTCCAATGCTGCTTTTCCCAATCTGTTCAGGCCAATCCTGCATTTCCCAATCCCCAATGTGCCATTTCTCAATCTGTTCAGTCCACTGCTGCATTTCCCCAATCCCCAATGCTGCATTTCCCAATCCCCATTGCTGCATTTTCCAATCCCCATTGCTGCATTTACCAATCTCCAATGCTGCATTTCCCCAGTCCCCAATGCTGCATTGCAGCATTTCCCAATCTGTTCAATCCAATGCTGCATTTCCCAATCTCCATTGCTGCTCTTCCCAATCCCCAATGCTGCATTTCCCAATCTGTTCAATCCAATGTAGTATTTCCCAATCCCCAATGCTGCATTTCCCAATCCCCATTGCTGCATTTCCCCAATCACCAATGCTGCATTTCCCCATTGCTGTATTTCCCCAATCCCCAATGCTGCATTTCCCAATCCCCAATGCTGCATTTCCCCATCCCCATTGCTGCATTTCCCCAATGCCCAATGCTGCATTTCTCAATCCCCAATGCTGCATTTCCCCATCCCCATTGCTGCATTTCCCAATCCCCAATGCTGCATTTCCCCATCCCCATTGCTGCATTTCCCCAATCCCCAATGCTGCATTTCCCAATCCCCAAGGCTGCATTTCCCAATCCCCATGGCTGCATTTCCCCAATCCCCAAAGGCTGCATTTCCCAATCCCCATTGCTGCATTTCCCAATCCCCAATGTTGCATTTCCCCATCCCCATTGCTGCATTGCTGTATTTCCCAATGCATTCAGTCCAATGCTGCATTTCCCAATCCCCAATGCTGCATTTCCCATTCTGTTCAGTCCAATGCTGCATTTCCCAATCCCCAATGCTACATTTTCCAATCTGTTCAGTCCATTGTTGCATTTCCCTATCTCCAGTGCTGCGTTTCCCAATCTTTTCAGTCCAACACTGCATTTCCCAATCCCAAAAGCTGCGTTTCCCAATCCCAAATTCTGCATTTCCCAATCTGTTCAGTCCTATGCTGCATTTCCCAATCTCAAAAACTGCATTTCCCAATCCCCAATGCTGCATTTCCCAATCTGTTCAGTTCACTGCTGCGAGCCGCAATTCTTAAACACATCAAAAATAACCATGTCGATATTCACTGGATCCGTTGAGCAATCTGGTGGCAAAGTGGGACTAAATTAATCCAGAATCACCAAACCAATCGGCTTTTTTTTATCTCAAGCGGTGACATGTTCAAAGTTGCCTGTTTCCTGATGTGTTTTGCCTCAAATGGACTTGTCTCACGGTACCAGTCATTGCTTTTCCGGATTGATTCGAGAGTACAGCCCACCAGAGCAGAGTGCCTCTTTGTTCTGGAAATATGGAATGTCCCTCACGATGCCCGGAAAAGAATAGTCTATTTGGGGGCGGAATGGCAACGTTGGCATCAGGCCAGACGTGACATAAGGTGACATGAAAGTGGGGAGGCCTCGTCCGGGGTTCGAGTAGGCCAGGCGAAGTGGGTTAACTCCGAGCCTGGGGTTCAGCCCGTACAGGTTTGCGGGTCCTCCGAAAACCGCGCTGGATTGCAGAGGGGAGAAAGCGGACTTTGTCCCCAGGGAGCCGCCAGAAAGGCCAGCGAAGGTGAAGTGGGAGGGTCGCTGCAGCTCCCCCGGCTCGGGCGCCGTGCACTCGACATCTTTGACTTGTGCCTTTGCTTCCTTCCCATTCAGGACTTGCTCGATGGCCTGGACGACGTTCCCCTTGCAGCCGGCGAGGATGCACACCAGTTTGTCGCGCTTGTGGCTGGGGAAGACCTTGGTGAGGATGTCAATGGGCGCCCTGTGGTTCGAGGAAGAGCCGGGCAGGTTGGCCATGACCTTAGCCAGCTCCTTGGGTTTCTCACATTCGTTGCCCGACTCGCCATCCGAGGGGCTCATTGAGCCAGGGCTGTCAGCGCCTTCCGAGGGGGGATCAGGGGACAGGGACAGCTGGGCCGACTCGTTCTCCGACGCTTCGGCGTTTCCTGCTTTATCCCTCAGATTCGTGTCGGAGCCCTCAGTCTCTGGAGCGAGAGAGTGTGGCGGCTGAAGCATCGATCGGCTGACCAACCCGTTGTAGAAAAGCTCATATTTGGGGCTTTTCTGCCCTGTAAAGAAACAGAAAGATTGAAACCAGGCACAGGAAATAAACGTGGGAGATCACTGAATAAAACGTTGCCTTCCTTCAGTTGGGAACGGAAAATACAACCGTGTTAGACACGGAAATGGCGGGAACAATTGCGTGGATGGTTTTAAATGTTTACAGAGAATTGCATGTTTATTTGTTTTTAAATCAGCGAATGAGGGGAAAGTGGACTGTTTGGTTTAAACAACCATAGGCTGGTTTTACCATGGTCGGAGAGTTGTGTCGGTTTATGTCAATAAAGAATATATGGTAAAAAGTAACACATTCGAGAAGGAACATGAGAATAGATTTGCTGTTCAGTAGTGTTACCTGAATTACAGGGGCTTCCTCTATAATTTGATTTTTCACTCTGATTGAAATGATTTACTATACACTTGATGTAAAAGGACATACATTAATAACCTCCATTCCTGTCATCGATTTGTTTAGAATTCGCTAAATTGCTCACTGGTTATGTGTTCCCTTTTCCCAAAAACGTTACTCGAGGTCTGGCGTCAATATTAAAAGCCAGACAGTAACGTCTCCATCACGGGCTAATCCAACAAAGACAGCAGCATTTTACAGGCAGTTTCCAATCGAAGAATTCAACGTGTTTCACATCAGATTTTAAATATATCTTGCACGTTGCATTAAGTGGAGTTACGAGTCCTCCCAGGGGTATCTTACTGTCTTTGACGTGGATGATACAGCATCACAGGGACTGCAGCGGTTCAAGGAGGCGGGGCAAGGGCAATTAGGGATGGGCAACAAATGCTGGCTGTGCCAACGGCGCCCACGTCCCGTGTAGGAATGTAAAAAATAGCATTGGATGGTTCAGTAATCATTTCCTGGCTCATTTTCCTATCGGTGTGTTGGTAACGATTGCAAATTTCTTATAAATATATTGCACAAAATATCCGCATATACTGGCAGTAATGTGATCAGATTATTTAATGACAGTCGTTTATGCTTTTTAAAAATATAGTTCCTCTCCTGTCCGCAGGCCTTGCATTGGGAGCCGATTTATCGCTGTGTAGCTTACTGAGAGACAAGGTTCATTTCTCGAATCTCTTCTCCAATGTAAAGTGTTCCAAAGCACATCCACTAGTTTATTCCGGTACATTCTAGAGGGCATTCAATTTATATGTATTTTACAGACCTTCCAGGAGATTGATACTTTTTAAAAACGCTATAAGTTGTTTGGGTCGCATTTAATTTAGCATTTTAATTTTGATTTTACTAATGATCACGAAAAAACGGGATTAATTAGGATCTATTACTGGCTTTAAGATGCAGAATGTAAAAATTTGATCTTTTTTTCAATCGGCCTGCAAGTACTATTGTATAGTTCTCCTTTGCTAGTGAAGCAAGTTCGAACTACATTTATTGATAATGCCGCCAGGTTTACTTCACATAAACAAGTGGTGTTGCTGAATGTGCAAGACACAGCACATAACCCTCCTCCCAGCCACCAGTCCCCCAGCAATGCATGCGCTTTCCTTTTAAACGAATGAGAACCCTTTTATCATTGGGGAGTCAAGTTTTATCTTTGAATGTAATTTTCCAAGATGCGGGGAAACCTTTCTCTTGGCCCCAGTTTGTCCACGGGATATCGGTTTGAGTGTTATTTTCTGCGTTGAAGCAATTCGAACTGCCTTTATCATTCCACTTTTCTGTTCTGCATTATCCCACTATGAAAATATTAAATTTTTTAAAAGTTTTTTGCAAGTCTGGATGGATCGAGTACAAGGAATACTGGAATGTGGCGATTAGGGCCTTTTCACAGTAACTTCATTGAAGCCTACTTGTGACAATAAGCGATTATTATTATTCATTTTATTGCCACTCTAAA
Organism: Scyliorhinus torazame; assembly: GCF_047496885.1. Lineage (NCBI taxonomy): Eukaryota > Metazoa > Chordata > Chondrichthyes > Carcharhiniformes > Scyliorhinidae > Scyliorhinus > Scyliorhinus torazame. The sequence goes on from NC_092715.1 coordinate 194,467,128, forward strand.
CAATATTCGTTTATCACAAGATTGAGGCATCTCACTAGTTAATGTAACAATCCAATTGTGGTATTGGAAAGCAATATTGTAGCTTTGCACAGTGTTCTCCTACCAAGTGCATCTCATTAGGAAAAAATACCTGTTCGCTTCAGCAAACGATTTTAACCAAATTATAACTGATCAGAAGCCAAAATTGATTGGACTGCTTGAGCACTGGATTCGAAAACATCCAAATCCACCCGTTACCTTTCTGGTGAAAGGTAATCGACCTGAAATCATTCATTCTGTTTCTTTCCCTCCACAGATGGTGCCTGACCTGCTGAGTTTTTGCAGCATTTTTCTGTTTTTATTACCTTTCGGGGTTGAGATTTTTAAAAATAGAAAATTATGCATGGAGTGAATAATAATATTTAAACAAACTCTTTGATTGTTATCAATTCCCCACAAAGACTGCAACCTGGTGTTGTAAATTAAAGTCGATTTTTCTAAATAAGCAGGTGTCAGAATCAACAGCACAATGTTCAAAGCTGCAATCAAGACAACCCGGGTTGCATTCAGAAAGTTGTCACATTATCAACCAATCAGTTCACTGCCAGAGAGTCGAATGATTTCGACATTAACTGGAAAATTCCCTGTTATTTCTACGTTTAGTCTTTTGTTTGAAATGGCTTAGGACTGGCCGTTCCTTATGTCGACAGATATAACCCGGGTGTAATTTGACCGAAATGTCTCTAACTCACGTTAAAACTGTTTGCACCATTCAACTTTACCCACATTATCTCTCGCTGAAATATGGCCAAGCAAAAATTACAGCTCCCCAAATTTGAAAAAAACAACAAAGTAATCTTCCAGCTGAAACTTGCTTTTGATCATTTATTGGCAATGTTGCTGTTCTCGTTTATCGTGGTCGGCGTGCGGGGTGATCAGAGCGATCATTCGCCAGTGTAAACATTTATTTGGGGGATGCACCCGAGAGCTCGTCGCTGATTTGGGCGTTTAGATAATGAACGTGTCACTGTTGGGATGATGATCAGATACCGGCACTTGTGACTCGCTCGAATACTCCGGGAATGAATTGGATGCACTAACAAATGCCGGTTTCTGGACCACTAACTCTGAATATTGGAAAACGCTGTTTTTCAAGCGGCAATTTCGACATATAGGCAACCCAAATGATGCCTTTAGCAACACTGTACCGTTCCCGCCATGGTGCATATATTTTTTTTTTAATGTACAAAATTATACACTGCCCTTAGGCGGTTTCTAAACGGGAAAAATGACTTTTGTTCAGATGCTGGCTCGTCACGACATGGGAAACGGTAGGGCTCTGCCAGCACTGCTAACTCAGATCTGGAAAACAATTGATGATGGGAGATGTTAATCCACTAAGATGAATGTTATTGACAAATCAATAATGAACCACTCACTACATTCAAAAATGATGCTACAACCGTTCAGTATTAATCTGCTGGTGGGGAACGGTAAGTGGGGGGGGGGGGGGGGGGCGCAGTAACAAATGCAGAATAATGAACAGAAAGCTGCGACAATTAAAACAGTGATAAATGGTCAGATTTCGAGCAGGCTTATTTTGCATTGTTGTTCGTATTGAGCATTGACTGTGATGAGGTGCGGAACGAGCACAACATGTTGCAAACATTCCTTCAAACTCCCGGCTCGGGGTTGCAAAATAAAATGTTTGCAAAGAGAAGTTCACACTTTGCCTCGTTGAACGGCCGGCTTTGAGGTCGCTGTGACTTACCGTCTTTATGATTCTGGTACTCGGCCCCGAAGATCTCATAAGGCGTGGAGACGGCTCTCGATCCCGGGATGATGCTGTTGGCCGCGGCGGCAGCCGCTGCCATGGCCAGGCCGGCTTCGGCGGCCCCTCCTCCGGCGTATATGAACTGCAGCTCCCTGGCCTCGTTCTCCTCCTGCGCTTGCTGCCGCCGTAGAGCCACCTGAGCGGCCATGACCCGCTGCCTCTCGGCGATCAGCATGCACTTGGCGCACATGCAGTCCCTCCAGCGGCAGAAGCGCTTGTGCCCCTTGAGCGCCGACACCACGCCGTGGTTCCTGCAGCGGGCGCACTTGGGGGTCCGGGGGTACCGCTCGGCGGCAGAGGCGGCGGCCGCAGCAGCGGCCGCGGCCCGCAGCAGCAAGGCGGGCGGTCGGAGCAGCGAGCCGCTCCCCGCCATGGAAATGGGCACGGCGGCAGGGTTGGGCGGCACGCAGGAGCCCGGCAGCGGGGCGGAGGGCAGAGAGCCCCTGCCATTCATCCTAAATCTGATCGGCTCTGACCCACAGTCAAGTTACTCCCGTCCCCAGTCAGGACAAGAAGGAAATTTACCAAAGGCTTCTTGATATCGACAGAGAGCTGTTTTTACAACTGTACTCTTAAAACAAACATGGTTCGACTGTCAAATCAGAAAATGCACCAAAGGTGCTGGGAGGTTCTGCAAACTATTTATTGCACCCGCATGAGGTGTCAGTCAACAGCCTGCATTTCCCAGCATTACTGGAAATGTGACATGCTGGGAACAATTTTAGATCAGTAAAGTCCTTTCATACAAAAAATATAAACTGCCTCTTTGGATCACAGCAAACCTGTCGTTAAAAACTTCAAGTTGGGTTTTGTAACACGCACACCGGACACAACTGCTGTATCCTTCAAACGCTCAAAAAAATGGGCTCAGTTGTTTACTAGGATTTGGGTTGCGAGATGTGGCTGCTCTTGAACTCGCCCAGTCTGTGTCCAAGTGCAATGTTGCGGAGGCAGCCGCTGCAAATGATAAATAGTTGACAGTTGCTGCCCCCGCGAGCCTCCAGCTCCCTGTCAATCACCGGGAGGGGACGGGACCAGAACAGGGTGGGCTGGAGCTCAGCACCAATGGCAACTCTCTGCCTTCTCATTGGCAGCTCCCAGCTGAGTCACATGAGTCCCTGCCTCAATAGCAAACTGAGCTGGGGGGCGGTGCTTCTGTCTGGAGATCTGGAGTGAGTGTCACTTATTATTAATCTAGAAACAGAAGTAGCTGTTGTGAAGGCCACTTTACATCTCCAGACAGAGGCAGCCCCTCCCCCTCCACAGCTCAGTTTGCTATTGGGGCAGGGGATCATGTGACCCAGCCAATAAGAAGGCAGAGAGCTACCATTGGTGCTGAACTCCAGCCAATCGGTGAAGGTCCCCGTTCTATTCCCTCCCGGTGATTGATAGGCAGTAGGAGGCACGCGGGCCCCGTCCAGTTACCCATTTATCATTTGCAGCCTCTGCCAGGCTCTGAATGTATAGAGTAAATGGTCACATCTATCGCAATTGTATTGCGGCATCTCAGAGTGCCACTCGCTCTTTGGAGAAAAGTTGAATATCATTGCATTTTCCGTAATGACCATGTTTGGAATGTCCTTTTAAATATTTTATGAATTAAGTATCTTGCTCCTATTCTTCGTTCGGCTGCTTCCGAACAAGAGGAACATAAATTCCTCAATATACCGTTAGTTAAAGACAGGCTTCATAGATCTTGCAATAGTTTCAACCGAATACGCGCTAATTCCGTTTTTAAATTTCCGCCGAACCTCTTTGCACGGCAACTAGAGTAATTGGTCTGAATAAGCATATCTATAAATGATCAGTTTTGTGAATTTGACATTTTGGATTTTTTTTCTCCCAAACAGACAGAATAGCATATTTGGTTTCCATGTTTGGTTGGCAAGTTCTCGTCGAACAGAATCGCCTCACTAAAATAATACTTGAGGCAATAGTGGGACGTCGATGTACAGAAGCATTTCAATACACCCACTGTAAAATAGACATATTTCGCAAATACCATTTTGCTTGAAAGTTAGAGACAGAGAATCTTGCCAGGCTCCTCCGAATTCCATCTAAAGGGTACAATTTAGAAATCTAATCCTGGCCATATTGCAACAGCGAACAAACATTTATCAACATTTTACATCGTGGCCCGTTCACTACACGAAAAGTTGCTGAAAGTGTCAAATTACTTATTAACGTTTGTAAATCTACTGCCCACATAATCCCGCCGAGACGCGTAAATCATTTCGCACAGCAATGTAGCTTGTGAAAATAGATGTGGGTTCATCACACAATGATCCACGCACTTTTCCTGTAGGTGTAATTATGCAGATTATTCGCGGCCAATTTAATTGGTTCATCCTCCATTTATTTGAGTTTATTTTGCAGTTAAACGAATATTCGCACAGAAGCCTAATTTTAGCATTTACAATTTTTGTTACACGTTTTTCAGAAAATTGTTTGGTATCTCGTATAAACTGAATAAATTCAGGAAGAAGCACGCATTTCACTGTCCAGCAGAGTTCAATCTATTTATACCAGTGTCAATTTATCGGAATTGCTTGATAGTACAGAACACTAACTAGTTCTCGACATACATGCAATCCGACCTTGCCTGTTTTTTTTTACAAAAGTGGACAATTAAAAGGCCTTTGCTTCAGCTTGATTCCGCAAACCTTTCAGACCTTTGCGTTTTCTAAAAAGGTCGAATGCCCGAAATAGGTTGAGACTTGAGGCAGCCTGTCCAACCCAAACCCAAAACCAAAGACTCGGGTAAGCTTGGGCGAAATAGAAAATAATTAAAAGTGTGGCGTAGCAAAACGTTATCCATAACGGACTAAATCCCACTCCAGCCGGGGTCAATTCTCTCCTCTTGTATTTGCTGGGATAAATAAAGTGGATTCAGTTTATTTAGTCCCCGCCCCAAACAGGAATCAACTCATTGCAAAGCTCCAGGATTTAACCGTCCACTATAGCTCGCATTGCCAATCGAGCTGACCGTTTATTTTATTGGTTGCACTGGGTTTAATTAGAATTCTTACATTGTCAGGCGATGCTGGAGATTTTCTCTCTCTGTTTGCATACTTTCGTGTAAATCATGCATTTAAAGGCCCAAAAGCGTTGTACAACATTGGATACACATATTAGTTTGGACAGAGGCAGGATGTATATCATCTATTTTAATCATTTGATTTTCAACACCCAAAACAACCTTGGAAATATTTTTTTATAATGGATGAGCCTACAGTGGTTAGCACTGCTGTCTCACAGCGCAAGGGACCCGGGTTCAATTCCGGTCTCGGGTGACTGTGTGGAGTTTGCACTTCCTCCCTGTGTCTGAGTGGGTGCTCCGGTTGCCTCCCACAGTTCAAAGAAGAGCAGGTTAGGTGGATTGGCCATGATAAACTGTTCCTTAGTGTCTCAAAGTTAGATGGGGCTACGGGGGTAGGGTAAGGGAGTTGGCCTAGATAGGGTGCTCTTTCAGGGAGGTCGGTGCAGACTCGATGGGCTGAATGGCCTCCTTCTGCACTGTAGGAATTCTATGAAACGCCAGCTCACCACCCTCGAAGTATCATTTCCTCTGGACGAGTTAATTATATTTTTCATGCACATTTCCGCTTTACATCTGTGTACACAATTCCTGCAGCGTTCCTGCTCCTGTTACTTTCCGTACAATTGCAGGTACATTTTATACATCTAAGAATGGGTCGGCTCTTTCTGTAATCGAGCTGATTCAGAAGCAAACCCTTTCAGTCAATAGATGACTGTAATTAAATATAACCACTTGCTCAAACGAACGCGATCTAATTGCAATACCTCCAGCCAAGGACATTTTACATTGCTATAGAGTGGAACCTGATACAATATTTTTTTTTAAATAGGAAAGGTCAAACAGTAACCCTAACCTTTGGAAGATTGTTAGCTGTTCACTCGCTCGCACGAACGTCTATATTTCTCGATTCTTCCAATACTATAATTTGTAACGAAGCGTTATATGCACCCTATGATGGTCAGTAGTGCATTTTTAAAAATGTATTTATTATGGAAACGCGCAGATTTCAAAAACTGTGAAAGTATCATCTTTTCTCCAGGGTTGAAATTGCAAAGAGGCGGCACGAGTACGACGGGCCGAATGGTCTCTCGGAGAATTCCTATGATTCAGGGGACATTTTCGTGTAAGAATGGACGCGGACCATTAATAATAAATGGCTGTATTTGAAGATATTGGTAAACACCTTTCTTTACTGTGAGCACTGCTGGTCATTCAGCGGCCACAACGAGCCACCCGCAAAGCAACAGACATGCACGTTGCCCCCATGTTCGGAGAGAGCGTGGGCACAGGCTTGAACCCGACAGTTCAAACACATGCACAGGTCCAGGTACGATAAGATGATATCGTGTTATGTAGTGAGCCTTGGGGAGGGGCAAGGGGCTGCAATTGGATTCAATCCCCCAAAAACCCGAAGTCAAAGCAAAAACCCATGTTCAGCAGATACTATTGGATTTAACACAACACATAATCAATGTCAGCTTGACGCAGCGTTTGAATCTTTTAATACAGCGAAACAGGCATCCAGTAGTAAACAGCATATATGTTCTTACTGTTAGAGTTACAGTCGCTAGCTAGCAATAATCAGACATTTTATTTGGATAACTTTAATAATAGTAGTCAGCACCTGAACAATGCCCCCTTAGATCATGATTGCCTTTTACTGCATCTGCTTAACTATGGGTTGCGTTATTTGCTTTATGAATCAAGTAAGCGGACTTACATATACATTACCAAACTGGAAGGATTAAATGAATGTCTTGATTTATCAGTGGCGCAATCCTTATTCTGTTTACTAAGCTGTATTTGTTTAACCAGCAGGTAGAGTGTCATTAACAATAAAAGGTGCAGGTTCCCACATGTTCTATAGATTTCCTTCCTCGTCGGTTGATAAAACTCTTGCTGTTCGATTCTTAGGGCTATTTGGATCACATGATAAAAAAAATCTTTATAATGGAGTAATCCTCGCATGCATGAGTTACTCTTTAATGAACACAGACTCACTACTCCATTCACAATTTTAATTATTAATGCTGTCTCCCAGATAAAACATGCAATTATCACACCCTGCAGCTCAGCGAGACTATAGGAGTTGTAAACAACAAAGCCATGATATAATAACTAGGCATTTACCCCAAAAAAATACACAATCAGGAAAATGAGGTAAATGCATTCTTTCCTTTCACTTATCGCAGAGTCGCGCGATTATGGTATTTCATATCCAAAGTAAACTTTAAATCACAGACGACAACAGTAGCACAAAATATATGCTTAATAGTCTATTTATCTATTTTGTAGTTAATGGATTGTTTACAACGGCGTCAGTGAAAACCTTTCGAGTGAAGCCTCGAAAACAACTGTGTGCCAACCTTCTCGAGCTACCGGGTAATCAGTAAATATCACAGCTATTAGTGTGGGGTTATGTTAAGCGTTTCTGTTTTTACAGTCAAGTGAAGCAAAGTTCACGATGGAATTTAACGTGAACTGATTATGAGATGGAAACTACTCGCCTCTGTAATCTATGATTGATAATTCCTGATACAGAAGTTCATTGGGAAACAAACTTGCAGGTAACTATCAAAATCTAGGTTACAAGGGTTTTCCATGATACTGATGTTAGAAATAAAATATTTGATGGGTCTTTACTATTTGATCAAATAATAACATTGCTTGACCATGAATGTAATAGATGTGAATCCATGCTATTCCGTTTGAATACTTTTTAAATGGGTGTTTTTGGTGCAAAAAGTGCAAAGTGAGTGGAGATTGATGGTTTCTCCCCCAGAGTGGAATGTCGGTGCCTTATCACACCTTGCAAAAGTCGGTAAGAGCCCTGGGCTCAAGAGTTGGAGGCTACCCGTGGCGCAGCACTAACGGAAAAAATGGCGGAGGGGGAAGCTGCTTCGTCTTCTGCCTGTAGAGCAGTTAATGGACTTTACCAAGGAGGAGTTTCGACAACAGCAAAAAGAGATGCAGGAGGATTGGTCCAGGCCAATTGAGGAAGCGGTAGCCCCTCTTCGCAGGACTTTGGATCGGGTAGAGAAGCTCCTGGAATTGCAAGGTGCGACAATCCGAGATGTGGAAAAGGCAGTTTCAGATCATAGAGACCGGCACGTGTCGTTGGAAGCAGAGATGGCGATGCTGGGGGAGGCCCGCAAAGTGCTGAGGACGAAGGTGGACGACCAGGAAAATCAGTCCAGGTGGCAGAATTTGCGAATTGTAGGTCTGCCGGAGAGTGTGGAGGGAATCAATGGCACGGGCTACGTTTCAAAGATGTTCGAGAAGCTGGTGAAGGCGGGGTGTTCGAGAAAGCCCCGGAGGCGGATTGTGTCCATCGGTCACCACGACAGAGGCCGAGAACTGGGAATCCGCCGCGGGCGGTGATTGTGGATTGTGTGTATGCACAAGTTCCAGGAGAAGGACAAAGGCAACTCAAGACTGTAGCTGTAGAGGGGAATCGGATCCAGATTTACCAAGACATAGGTGCTGACCTTGCCACACAATGGGCTGGGTTTAATAAAGCCAAGGCAGCGCTCTTTCAGAGCAAGGCCCCGTTTGGGGTGTTGTCCCTGGCCAAACATTGGATCACTTTCAAGGGCATGGAATATTACTTTACAACACTGGAGGAGGTGGACAACTTTGTCAAGGAGCATGGGTTGGGGGAGGGCTGATGTTGGGAATTTTCTCTGATTTATAGCTTTAAAGGATTCATGGATCGGGTGGGGTGGGGGGTTTGGGGATGAGGTGGACCCGTGCAGGTTTGGGCATCCGGGAGAGAGGGGGTATTCCTTCTCTCATGCACGTTGGGTAAACTCCCATATTGATTTTTTTGTGGGAGTGAAGTTGGTGCTGTCGAGGATCATGGGGTTGGAATATGCAGGGCGACTCATTTTGGACCACGCACCTCATTATGTGGCTGCGAGGTTCAAAACGGGCCGAGGATTGGGTGGAGGTTTGATTCAGGCCTTCTGGCAGAAGGTGGCATTGTGATAAAGAACTATGTGGAGCTTAATTAGAACAGAACAGGGAGGTTTCCTCCTCCACATTCTGGGAGACATTGAAGATGGTGGCCCAGGGGTGGGCGGGGGGTATCTTATAAGGTCCCCAGGGACAAAGTTGGAGGGAGGAAAGGCAGGGGTTGGTGGATGCTATTGGAGAGGTGGGTCGGTGGTACTTCGTGGCCCTGAATAGGGAACTGTTGGCGGAAAGGAAGAAACTGCAGGGGAAGCTTTTTAAAAATAAATTTAGAGTACCCAATTATTATTTCCCAATTCAGGGGAAATTTAGCATGGCCAATCCACGTACCCTGCACATCTTTGGGTTGTGGGGGTGAAACCCACACAGACACGGGGGGAATGTGCAAACTCCACACAGACATTGACCCGGGGCTGGGATTGAACCTGGATCCACAGGGCCGTAGGCAGCAGTGCTAACCACTGCACCACCGTGCTGCCCTCCTGCAGGGGCAGTTTGACCTAGTGACAACAGGGAAGGCGGTGGGTCAATTTCGCTGCTCAAAGAGAGTTCAGCATGAGTATGGGGAGAAGGCTAGCCGGCTGCTAGCCCATCAGTTGAGGTGGCAGGCAGCTGCATTGGAGAATGCGCAGGTGAGGGAGGCGGGGTGGGGGGGGGGGGGGTGGGGGGGGGGGGGGAGATGGGGTGACGCCGCCGGGAAACATCAATACAGCATTTGCTGCTCTCTCTAGAGGGCTGTATTGGTGTGCCCCTGCGGTGGACGCAGATATGGGTAATTTTTGGATGGGTTAGCATTTCTGGAGGTGGAGAATGGGAAGAGACAGGGATTGGAGGTGGCATTGGTTTTGCAGGAGATAATGGAATGTGTGTGGTTGATGAAATTGGGAAAGGCACCGGTGGCAAATGGTTTCTGGTAGAATGTTATGAACAGTTTTTGGCAGAGTTGGCACACCATCTCCTTGATGCTTATAATAAATCGTTGGCGAGGGAGGAGTTGCCAGCCAGGCTTGCACGAGCATCTATTTCTCTGATTCCAAAGAAGGATAAAGACCCGACAGAGTGTGGGTCTTACAGGCCCATCGCCCTCCTGAATACAGATGTGGACAAATCGGCTAAGCTGTTGGCGGGCCGGTTGGAAGGTGTGTGCTGAATGTGGTCTTGGAGAACCAAATGGGCATTGTTAAGGGGCAACAGTTGTCAAGCAGTATGAAGAAGTTGTTGAATGTGGTAATGACCCTGTCAAAGGAGGTTATCATATCAATGGATGTGGAGAAGCCCTTTGACCAGGTAGAATGGCGGTACCTGTTTGAGATTGTGAGGAGGTTTGTGTTTGGACCGACATTTGTTTCGTGGGTGTGGTTGCTGAATGCATCCTCAACAGAGAGCGTGAGGATGAATGTGATGAATTTGGGGTATTTTAGGTTGCATAGGGGAATAACGCAGGGATACCTGCTGTCCCTTTTGTTGTTTGCATCGGCTATTGAGCCCTTTGCCATTGCGCTACAGGCTTCAAGAGTGTGGCAGGGCATTTTAAAGGGAGATAAGGAACATAAGGTGTCACTGTATGCGATGATTTATTGCTATGCATTTCAAACCCGTTGGAGTGCATGGGGAAAATAATGGATGTGCTGGGGAGGTTTGGTGCATTTTCTGGGTATACGTTGAACATGGCGAAAAGTGAGGTAGTTCTGGTGAATGCTCAGTGCGAATCTGGGAGGCCTGCCATCCAAGCTGGCCAGGATAAAGTTATGATATCTGAGTATTCAAGTGGCCCAGTCGACATAAATGGAATCTAGCCAGTCTGGTAGAGTGGGGTCAAGGGGATTTGAATAGCAGGGATGCCCTGCCGCTGTCCCTGGCAGGGAGGGTGCAGCTATGAAGATGAATGTTTTGTGGAGGTTTTTTTTCTCAGTCCCTTCCAATCGGGCTGGTTTAGCTCAGTGGGCTAGACAGCTGGTTTGTGATGCCGAACAAGGCTACTAGCACGGGTTCAATTAGCTTACCCGAACTGGCGCAGGAATGTGGCGAAAGAGGCTTTTCACAGTAACTTCAAACTTGTGTCATGTGAGAGTATCTTTAAGACATGGATGTTTAAGCAATGTACCTTTAAGAAAACAGTGATGTCAGAGAGTGGGTGGAGCTGGGCTTTAGATCAGCCATTTTGCAGTTTTTAGTTTTGCAGTTTGAAAAGAGCTGTGTGTGTGTCTGTGTTTGCAGTGAGCTGGATCTCTGCCATGAAATACTATCTCTGGATCATTTGGGTGATTTAAACTCATAATAGTGAAGCCTTTAACCTGATGTGATTCTGTTTAAAGGTGTTAAGTCTCTTGGAAGTTTGAAGGAACATTTTGAGGAATTATTTACTGTTGCAATATTTTCGGAGTTATCTTTGAAGTAAGGGGTTTTAAGAGATCCAATGTTTATTAAAGATGTTAAGTTGAGTTCATGGAATAAACATTGTTTTGTGTTTAAAAACCCACGTGTCCATAATTGTAATCTCACACCTAGGGAACAAGCCGTGTGCTAGGAAAAGCAACAAATACATTAAAGGGGGCGGTTGGTTGAACTCCATGATACATTTCGGGGTTCTGAAAACGCCTCTCCCATAACACTTGTGACAATAAAAGATTATTATTATTCCTTCCTGAGGTGTTTTACTGGAGGGGGTTAAATTAATTTTGGAATTTGTTTGCGCAGGCAAGACACCGAGGATTTGAAGGGTGTTTTTCCGTGAGGGCAGTGGGTGGGGGGGGGGGGGGGTGTTGGCACACCCAAAACTGTTGTATTATTATTAGGCGGCAAACATGGAGACAGTGAGATGCTGGTAGGGGGTGTAGGGTCAGAATGGGTGCAGGTGCAGTAGGCCTCATGTGTGGGATGGAGCTTGAGGGCCCTAGTGGCGCCCCTCCTTCCATTTTCCCTGGGTGGGCACACTTGTCATCCCGTCGTGATATCATCACTCAAAATATGGAACCAGTTGAGGCAGCACTTCGGTGTAGGAAGTATGTCGGTACTGGCCCCAATATGCTGGAAACACAGGTTTATACCAGGATGGATGGATGCGATGTACAGGAGTTGGCACAGGGAAGGGATAGAGTGGGTACGGGTCATGTTTGTAGAAGGGAGGTTCGTGAGGCTCAAGAAATTGCAGGAGAAGTTCGAGTTGCCAAGGGGGAGCATATTCAGATGGTTTCAGGTCTGGGATTTTGCATGTATGGGGCTGCCAAAGCATATGCTGTTGGATAAATTGTTAACTCAGGATGAATTGGGCAGGGAGAGGATTGGGTATATTTACGGGTGGTTTGTGGAGATGGAGAATGTGCCAGTGGAGGAAATAAGGTGGTAAATGGGAAAAGGGACTGGGAATTGAGCTCGGGTGCGGGGCCTGGAGTGAAATTATGTACCGGATAAATCCGACCTCGTCTTGTGCTAGGATGAGCCTTTTACAGTTTAAGGTGGTGCATAGGGCTCATGACTCAGGCCCGTATGAGTGGGTTTTTCCCAGAGGTAGAGGATGTGTGCAAGAGATGTGTGAGGGGCCAGTGAACCACGCTCATGTTCTGGGGGTGTACAAAGTTGGGGGTTTCTGGGCAGCAGTTTTCGAGACTGTCAGAAATAGTGGGGGTGAGGATGTCGCCATGAACTTTGGTGGCGATTTTTGAGGTTTCAGATCTCCCGGAGCTGCTGGAGGGGAGGGGGGCTGATACTGTGGCCTTCACCTCTCTGATTGCCCAATGGCGAATCAAACTGAGTTGGAGCTTGACAGTGCTGCCAAGGAACTGGGAAGAGGGGTTCTGTGTGAGAAGGAAGCTCTTTCTGTCCTGATTTGAGGAATTATTTGTTGCCAGAGGGTTTGGGGGGGTGGGGGGGGGTGCTTGGCTAGTTTGTGGGGGGGAAACGGAAAAATTAACAGACTGTTTAAATCAAGTTTATCTTTGGGTTGTTGTATGTGTACGTTACTGATTGTGTTTGGAATGAAATATATATATTTTTTAATAATAGATCTGTCCATGGGGCTAGTGGAGAATGAATTTCCTTGATAATGGGTGGTGGCCCATTGGAACATGTCCAGTTGGAACTAATTAACTTAGTCCTGTAAATACTGGCCCGAACCTGGATCGACTAATCTGGGAGTCCCGGCCTGGGGCTTTTTGGTTGCATGCCAAAGTAGTGGATTTACTTTTGACTTATAGATAAACAAAGATAACCTTCAAGGCTGTGTCTCTTGGTTTAATACAGTACCCCACTCACTCCTTAGACGTTCACTTCCTCCACCACCAAAGCTATGTGTCCGCAGTGTGTATTGTCCACATAACTATAGCAAGTTGCTAGGGCACCTTCAGCAGCACATTCCAAATCCATGACCTCTACCACCAATAAGGTCAAGGGGAAGACGAGCATGGTAAAACCATTACTGGCAAGTTCCTTGCTAACTCACGCACCGTGACTTGGAAGTGTATCATACTGTTCCTTAATGGGTCAAAATCATGGAACTTCTTCCATAACAACACACTGGATGTACCTTCACAACATAGACTCCAGACATTCAAGAGGTGGTTCACTACCATCTTCGCGAGGGCAATTAGGCCTGGACAATTAATGCTGACCGTACCAATGACATTCATATCCTAAGAAGGATTAAAAAAATCTGAGTTATCGTAACACATGTCTAACAATGAATCCCAATCATGATAATTGCTTTCATATTCTCTATGTATAATAGGGTGATAAATAGAATCTAATGAACACTGAAAGATTCAGGGGTTATAGGCATATTCACATTTTTGTAAATTAAGCATTACATTGCAAATCGAAGCAACAAAGATTTCTTGCTCTGTGACAATGACAGTTGTATCCCTATATTTACTCAGTTCAAAATCTCAAAATGACAATTAATATGATAAATCGAGAGTTTGCCGAATTTCAGGTGAAATGTTATTGTTGTACAATTTTACAGTAATTTCAGCCAGGCAAATGTATGTCCGTTCCATTGATTACATAGACTACATTCTACCTATGTTGATTACATCGCACTATATTGAAAGAGGAAATTTCATAAAGCTAGCCCAGACATATAGTTGGTTGATACCTTTTGAATAATGAATTATCTTTACTGTTTAAGACGATATAAAGCTGACAACAAAAATTCGTATTTTTGTTCCAGTCAATAAAAAATGTTGTCACGAGGCAACATCCCTTTATTTTTTGAAAATATGTTTGTTTAACTGACTGGAAATGTAGCAATTTGGAATGAGACAGAGCAAATTGCTAAAAATGCAAGGCTACATTCCAAGGTGAAGGTGAGAAATTTAGGGGAGTGTGAAGACAGAGAAATATTATCCATAATCCAGACATCCATCAAAACTCATAACTGTCTAAGGAAGAGGTAACAAGAATTAAAACTATTGGATAGTGTGCCAATGGCTGCAATAGACAGACACTTCCAAACCCTCTTGGAAATACTCATTGGGTGAAGTACTTCAAAGCAAGATTGCTCACTGGGGAGAGCTTGTGAGTGACATAGGTGGTGTCATCAAAGTCTTCAGCAGAGGAAAGTCAAAGAAAACTGCTCTCTTTTCCTCTCCCTTTTTAAAAATAAGAATGTTGCCTGTTTCAAGAAACCAAATACTACCTGAAACCTTTCAGCAAACTGAGGTCTCAGAATAATTGCAACAGTTTTTACATCTGAGCGCATTCAAGAAATTGTGGGCGGGATTCTCTAATCCCTCGGCAGAGTGTCCACACCGTCGTAAACGGCGTCGCATTTTACGACGGCGTGAATGGGCCGACCCCACGACTAATTCTGGCCTGCAAAAGGGGCCAGGAGGGCACTGGAGCGGTTCACGCCGCTCCAGCTGCTGATCCCGATGCGAACTGGGCGCCGCGGGATCTGCACATGCGCAGTGGCACCGGCGCCAACGTGCACATGCGCAGTGCTTTCCTTCAACACGCCGGCCCGATGCAACATGGTGCAGGACTAGAAGGGCCAGCGCGGGAGAAACGAGGCTCCCAGCCAGAGAGGCCGGCCCGCCAATCAGTGGGCCCCGATCGGGGCCAGGCCACATCGGAGCCCCCCCCCCACCCCCACCACCACCACCGCCCCCCGACCCTTAAACGCCGAGTTCCCGCCGGCTGAGAGCAAGTGTGGACGGCGCGGGCGGGACTCGGCGTTTTCACAATGGTTGCTCGGCCCACCCCGGGCCAAGAATCGGCAGAGCGGCCCCCGACCGACTCCGCGTCAACCACGCCGACGCCAATGGCGGCGTGGCGCGGGGATCCCCCGGACCAGCCCCGGGCTGAGAGAATCCCGCCCCATGCTTGCATCTGAAATCTATAGTTGGGATTTTAAAAAGTAGGAATAAAAATAACCTTATCATTTGACAAAATGATATCTGGATTTGAATGTAATGGTTCATATTTTTCACTTTTGCAGAGAAAGTATTCATAGTTATATATAAATGTTGAATTTTTAATGGCTGGCAAACAAATTGATAGTTAAGTGCTGTTCCTGTGTTGAATTTCTAAAACATAAAATTGTTTCAGAGACTGACCGAAAACCTAGCAAAGATGATGTACCTGCAATAATTCCTCTCACATTTTGTATGCAGCTACATTGATATCTTTTAAAATATAAATTTAGAGTGCCCAATTAATTTTTTCCGATTGAGGGGCAACTTAGAGTGACCAATCCACCTACCCTGCACATCTTTGGGTTGTGGGGGTGAGACCCACGCTGACACGGGGTGAATGTGCAAACTCCACACGGACAGTGACCCAGAGCCGGGATCGCACCTGGGTCCTCGGTGTCATGAGGCCGCAGTGCTAACCACTGCGCCACAGTGCTGCCCCTGCTACGTTGATATTTTGAATGTAAGATTGATGAAAAATTCGTTCAATCAGCTGTGGAATGCATAATATATGTAAATTCTGACCCTTGTGAAAAGGATCCTAAATTTTCCGACAAGATTCAGCTTACTTTGGGCGGCACGTGGCACAGTGGTTAGTACTTGGACTACAGCGCTGAAGACCCGGGTTCAAATCCCGTCCCTGGCTCACTGTCCATGTTTGCACAATCTCCCTGTGTCTGTATGGGTTTCACACCCTCAACCCAAAGATGTGCAGGGTAGGTGGATTGGCCCTTAATTGGAAAAATATATTTGGGTACTCTAAATTTATTTTTAAAAAGATTCAGTTTACTTTAAAATTACACTTATTCAGCCAACCCTGCTTCAGTAACATTTAGGTGTATTTTTTTTGACCGTGCATTTCTAGTGGGGAACCTGGTCTACAAGAACACAAGGAAAAAATACACCTTTCATGGTGTTCAAGTATTCAACAGCATTCATAAAACCATGTTATACATTGACCATTACTTTAAAGTTTGATTTTTGCAAACGGCACATTTTCAGATAACCTTGATTGAGCACGACTTTCTGCCCACAAATTTGACTTCCTTTTGTGGTTTTGGATCATGCTTTACTGGCATCATTTAATATTGGAAATTGTTATGACAACATTGTGCATTTTATGTTGCCATGGTAACTGCAATTCTCTAGTTGCAGGCTCTGGCCATTAGGTAGCTCTGCTGAACACATTTCTGAAGAATATCTCCTTACTCCAAATCCATCCTGTGTATATAAGAAACATAGGGTGTGATTCAGTGGCCACTTTGCGCTCAAGCGAGAACGCGACAAGGCGATGAGGCCAGTGAATATCGGTAGAGGCCAAAAACATGAACCACACCGGGCGCCAAACCGCTCGCAATGCATCCGGTCTGCTTCCTGAGGCGAAATCAGGATCCTGCCACAGCATGGCGAGAATCCAATAATCACCACTTAAGACCGATTTCCAGACAATTAACCATAGCCACCCCATATGCAATGGCCTCCCATGATCAAACCGCTTCCCCAGCAAGTGGTCATGCTGGATCCGGTTAGTACCTCTTTTTAAAAACCTAGACCGGGCAGATGGGCTGCTACGGGGACCCGAGGAGGTGAGTGGCCATCGTGCCTCACCAGGCAATGAGCCCAGGGGCACTGGGATTGCTGCCTCAGTGCTCAGAGAGAGGTGGGGGGGCTACCGGGGGGGTCCAGCCTTGGTTGGGGTGGGCCGCCATGGGAGGTGGGCGTATCAGACCTAGGGGGGTCTCTGCTGAGGCAACAGTCATGCACAGGTCCTCTATGCCAACTCCTAGATCGTGTGTAACCATTCTGGGAGCAGCCCTAGTTTCTGCCTGTCTGCTCCACTGACCACACATAATCTCACTGACCGCGGAGGCGTCTGCACGTGCGACTGATGGCTATGCTAATAGGGAATTGGCAATCGTAGTTAAGTGAGCACTTCACACAACCCAAATGGATTCCTGTGGGTGGGCGGGCCATGTAGCATGTGGGAGTCATTGCCTAGCATCTCAATCAAACCGAGATGCCTGGACACTGCCTGAACACCGCGGGAGGAAACACCACGGACGCAGAAACCAACATCCAAGCACCCAGGGGATGGGCCCCAGCCCGGGGACATGTCCACAGCTGGGGGCTGGATGAGTGCAATGGTGAAGGGACCAACGTCCGGTCCAGGTAAAACTATGTTCGGGTGTCTGAGGTGCACGGTGACATGACCGATAAGCAGGGGCCCCCAGTGCAGCCAGGTTTGCGTTGGCAGGGTGTCCTGGGGGGAGGGGGTGGGAGGACGGCAGCAATAGGGTAATGGAGGGCCTCGGGGTGGAAGACATCGCAGTTTGTCAGTTGCACACCCTCTCCCAATTCCTTACAGATATTGAGCGGTATGGATGCTATTTTGGAACCCGCAAAACCTGCCCTCATGGTGCTGTTGGCAGGCCAGGCAGCGGCAGCAGCATCGAAAGAGACTCAAGGCAGCGGCGCATGTGTAGGGCCCGGCCCCACACTCTGGCGACCTATCTGCCCATCAGGCCAGGGTGAGACCCAGAGGGGGATGCCCGCAACAGCCCAGAGTGTACACCTGTCACTGGTCTTTTGCCTAAATGATGGACAGCACTTGCCACCTGAGGCTCTTCCTCAACAAGCAGACAGTGTGGCAACTGTGCCATGTTGTCGCGGATTTGGCACCCCGTGGACGAGGAGGACACATGCTCAGAGTGGCCGTCAACATCACCGCAGTCTGAACGTTTACACCTCAGGATCATTCCTGTGCTGGAGACGTGTGCAGCATCTCATAAGCAACAGCCCACATGTGCATCCGACAGGTCACGGATGCCCTGTTTGCACGGGCAGCGAACTATATAAACTTTGACAGACCAAGCCCAACTCGATCCCCATGCAGCAGGAATCTCCGCCATCGCTGGGATGCCCGAGGTCTAGGGGTTAATAGATGGCACGCATGTCGCCTTGCGTGCACTGGGCCACCTGGGAGTGATCTACGAAACAGAAAGGGGTTCCACTCCCTGAACATCCCACTCGTTTGTGACTACCGCCTCAAGATCATGCACATGTGTACACGCTTCCAAGGGAATGTGCACGGCAGCTACATCCTGGGGGAGTCAGACATCCCCGCCCTATACGAAGACCACCTCAGGGTGGCCGGTTGGCTCTTGGGCGATGAGGGGTACCCACAGAAAACCTGGCTAATGATGCCAGTATGGAGGTCGGTGACTGCTGCAGAGACCCAGCACAACAAGGTCCATGTGGCCACCTGGGCTGTCATAGAGCGGGGTATCAAACTACTCAAAATGCAGTTCCGATGCGTCAACCGCTCCGGTGGTGCCCTGTTGTACACACCCCGTAGGGTTGCCCGCATTGTGGTGGTCTGCTGTGTCCTCCACAACCTGGCACAGCAGCAGGGTGATGTGCTGGAGATGGAGAAGGAGGAACACATGGCCACCTCTGAGGAGGAGGTGCCAGATCAGGAAGGACTGGAGGACGACCCCATGGAGGAACTGGAGGACTAACCAGAGGCTGGAGGACAGGTGGCAGTGGCGAGGATCCAGGCAGAGCACAGCCTTTGGGCAATTCCTTGGCCACCAACCAAATCAATCAAACCAACTCCCAACCATCTCTCTGTCACTGATGTTGGCCTGTATGCCACATCCTGTTTAAACCAGCACAATCTTCTGGATTCTTCCTGCCTGAATTAAGGTTTCTTGCCTTCACGTAAGATGTCTATTAATCATCCATGGATCAAAAATTGAGCTGCAAAAATAAAAGAAAGGGGAAACAAGGGAATAAATAGGGACTAAACAGAAAGGGCCATTACAAAATAGGACTGTTGATTGAAAGCAATGCCAGACCTACTTTGTCTAATGTCTAAACCAATGTATTTAAAAGCTGCACAGGCCTGACTCCCAATTTTGAATTGACTAATGTCACATTTATTAAATTCGACACGCATATGAAAGTTTCCCCTTGTGATACCAATAAAATATTCTAGGATCTGCATTTCATTGAAAACAACCTGGGCTGGATTTCCCATTGTCTGGATTCCCTGTTACGCTGGCAGCTCATCTACAGCCGGGGATTTCCCAATGGCGTGGGGCTGCCCACAATGGGAAATCCCATTGGCCGGCTGGCGGGACGGAGAATCCCGCTGCCGGCAGGGCAATGCCTCACCAGAAAACTGGCGCAGTGGGATGGAAAATCACGCATCTTATTTTTTTTAGCAAAGTAGATCTCACTGAAAAATACTATTGCCTGAAAACACGAATAAGGCCATTGAGGCATTGTCTGAGTTTCCATAATTTTTCTTCCGCATCTGCTCCCTGTTTGGACAATTTCAGGAGCATTTCTCCCTGAAAAGTATCACCCTGCCTTTTATGCTAATTAACCTATACACCCATGTATATATGGCCAAAAGAGCTAAAATGATTTTCAAGAATACTTTTTCCAATGTGGAGGTCAACTTTTTTTTTTAAACATATTTTATTCAAACTTGTATCAAAGTAGGTTACAGCAAATAAACACCCCGGGAAACATTCTTCCCAACAATCAACTATACAGTTTGTACAGATTTTTCTCCTTTTTCGCACACCGCCCCCCCCCCCCCCCCGCCCCCCATTACCCACCCCCCACCCCCACCCCCCTGCGATGAACAGCTCCTCAAACACAGTCACAAATATCCCCCACCTTCTCTCAAACTCCCTTGCTGAGCCCCTTAACTCATACTTTATCTTCTCTAACCGCAGGATGTCATACAGGTCACCCAACCATGCTGCTACCCCCGGTGGCGATGCCGACTGCCACTCCAGCAAAATTTGTCGCCATGCAATCAGAGAGGCGAAGGCCAAGACATCGGCCTTCCTCCTCTCCATGAGCTCCGACCTCTGAAACCCCAAATATCGCCACCAAAGGGTCCGGGTTCACTCCCTCCTCCACTATCCTGGCTAAGACCGCGAACACTCCCGCCCAGGATCTTACCAATATTTCACAACCCCAAAACATGTGCGCATGATTCGCTGGCCCCCGCCCACACCTCTCACACTTATCTGCTACCCCCTGAAAGAACCCACTCATTCTCGCCCGAGTCATATACACACTGTGCACTACCTTAAACTGTATCAGGCTCATCCCTGCACAAGAGGAGGTTCCGTTTACCCTTCGCAGTGCCTCACTCTATACTCCCCAATTGATCTCCATTCCCAACTCTGCTTCCCATTTCTCCTTGATCTTCACCACCCGCTCGCCTCCCTGCTCCCCCAGCCACTTAGATATATCCCCAATTCTTCCCTCCCCTTCCACATCTGGAAGCAGCAGTCGCTCCAGCAGGGTGTATACCGGCAATCTAGGGAACCCCTTCCAGACCTTTCGTGCAAAGTCCCTAACCTGTAGATACCTGAACTCACTACCCCTTGGCAGCTCTACCCTCTCCCTTAGCTCCTCCAGACTGGCGAACCCTTCTTCCAAATACAAATCCCTCACCTTGACCAGCCCCACTTCCCTCTACCTCCTGTATACACTATCCATCCACCCCGGCTCAAACCCATGATTCTCGCACAGCGGCGTTAGCACCGACATCCCTCCCACCCAAAATGCCTCCCCAGCTGATTCCATATCTTCACCATGGACTGCACCACTGGGCTCCCTGAATACCTACTCGGAGTCATTGGCAATGCTGCCGTCACCATAGCCCTCAAACTAGACCTCTTACAAGATTCCTCCTCCATCCTAACCCACTCTACCCCTTCTCCTTCCCACCACCGCCGCACCTTGTCCACATTCGCCGCCCAATAATAATGAAGCAAGTTTGGCAACGCCAACCCCCCCTACTGCCTCTGCCTCTGTAGCAGGGTCCTCCCCACCCTCGGCACCTTCCCCACCCATACAAAGTCAGAGATGGTTGTGTCCACTTTCCGAAAAAAGGCCTTTGGTATAAAGATCGGGAGAGCCTGAAAGATAAACAAGAACCTTGGCAGGATATTCATTTTCACCACTTGAACCCTCCCCGCCAACATTAAGTGCAATGTATCCCACCTCTTAAGATCCGCCCTGGCCTCCTCCACCAGCTTCATTAAGTTCCACTTATGGAGCCCCGTCCATTGCCTCGCTACCTGAATCCCCAAGTACTTAAACCTATTCCTCGCTTCCGTGAATGACATCCCCCTAAATTAACCCGCTGTGCCAGCTCATTCACCGGGAATACCTCGCTTTTCCCTACATTCAGCTTGTATCCCGTGAACCCTCCAAACCTCCGCAACAGGCCCATAATCTTTCCCATACTCTCCAACGGATCCGAAACATACAGCAAGAGGTCATCGGCATAGAGCGACAACTGATGCTCCCTCTGGCCCTCATTATCCCCTGCCACTCTGCTGACCCCCTGAGAGCCATCGCCAATGGCTCTATGGCCTGCGCAAACAGCAGCAGCGACAGCGGGCACCCCTGCCTCGTACCCCTGTGTAAGTCAAAGCTTTGTGAGCTCATATCATTCGTCCTCACCCTCGCTCTTGGCGCCACATACAGCAACCGAACCCATGTCACAAATCTCAGCTCAAACCCAAACATTCCCAAAACTTCGAACAAGTACCGCCACTCCACCCGATCAAATGCTTTCTCTGCGTCCATGGCCACCACCACCTCCAGTACCAGAGCTCTCGACAGACTCATCACCACATTCAACAGCCGTCTTATATTTCTCGCGTGCTGCCTGCCCTTCACGAAGTCGGTTTGATCTTCTGCAACCACCCCTGGGACACAATCCTCCACCCTCCCCACCAACAACTTAGCCAATACATTCACATCCGTGTTCAATAGTGATATGGGTCTATACGACCCACATTCCACCGGATCCTTCCCTTTTTTGGGGGATTAGTGTGATTACTGCCTGCTTCATCGTCTCCGGCAACTCCCCCTTCTCCAGTGCTTCATTAAACGCCCCCAACAGATGTGGTGCCAGGTCCGCTGCCAATTCCTTATAAAATTCTGCCGGATACCCATCCGGCCCAGGGGCCTTCCCCGACTTCATACCCCTGATACTATCCAGCACCTCTCTCAGCCCCAGGGGCTTCTCCAACGCCTGCCTCTTTGCTTCCTCCACCTGGGGAAATTCCAGCTCGTCCAGAAACCACCCCATGTCCCTCTCCTCTCCTCTTGGATTGTGGCGGTCAACTCTAACATCTGCATTACCCAGCACTCTTCAAAACCCTATTTGCTTCGCTTTAGCCTTCTTTTAAAAAAAAAATCTTTATTAAAGTTTTTTAACACAATTTTTCTCCCTTACAAACAATAACGCCCCCCCCCCCCCCCGTAACAAAAAAAAACGAGAAATCGCGCAGAGCAAGATATATACATGGCAAAATGATATATTTACACAGCTTTGTACACTGGCCCTCACCCATACGTGCCAGTTCCCCCAACCCTTCATGTTATCTCTTGCTCATCCACCCTCCCAGGCAGTCCCCCCTTTCCCCGCCCCCCCCCGCCCAGGACGTCCCCTCCACCACTCCCCCCACCCCCCCCCCCCACCCCCAAGGTTGCTGCTGCTGCTGACCGACCTTCCTCTAACGCTCCGCGAGATAGTCTAGGAACGGTTGCCACCGCCTGTAGAACCCCTGCGCAGACCCTCTCAAGGCGAACTTAATCCTCTCCAACTTTACCCGCCAGCCATATCATTTATCCAGGCCTCCAGGCTGGGGGGCTTCGCCTCCTTCCACATTAGCAAGATCTTTCGCCGGGCTACTAGGGACGCAAAGGCCAGAATGCCGGCCTCTTTCGCCTCCTGCACTCCCGGTTCGTCCACTACTCCAAATATTGCTAGCCCCCAGCTTGGCTTGACCCGGACTTTCACCACCTGAGATATTGCTCCCGCCACTCCTCTCCAGAACCCCTCCAGTGCAGGGCATGACCAAAACATATGGACATGGTTCGCCGGGCTCCCTGAGCACCTTCCACATCTGTCCTCTACCCCAAAGAACCTCCTCAACCTCGCCCCCGTCAAGTGTAATCTGTGGACCACCTTAAATTGTATCAGGCTGAGCCTGGCACATGAGGAGGAGGAATTAACCCTACCTAGGGCATCAGCCCACAGACCTTCCTCGATCTCCTCCCCCAGCTCCTCCTCCCATTTACCCTTCAACTCTTCTACCAGCGCTTCCCCCTCTTCTTTCAACTCCTGGTGTATTTCCGACGCCTTGCCCTCCCCGACCCATACACCCGAGATCACCCTATCTTGAACTTCTTGTGCCGGGAGCAACGGGAATTCCCTCACCTGTCGCCTCACAAAAGCCCTCACCTGCATATATCTAAAGGCATTTCCCGGGGGTAACTCGAACTTCTCTTCCAGTGCCCCTAGGCTCGCAAACGTCCCGTCGATGAACAGGTCCCCCATTCTTCCAATCCCCGCCCAATGCCAGCTCTGGAACCCCCCGTCCATCTTCCCGGGACAAACCGGTGGTTACCCCTGATCCGGGACCACACCGATGCTCCCATTGCACCCCGGTGCCATCTCCACTGGCCCCAGATCCTTAGCGTTGCAGCCACCACCGGGCTCGTGGTATACTTTGTCGGCGAGAGCGGCAGCGGTGCCGTCACCAATGCCCCCAGGCTCGTTCCTTTGCAGGACGCCATCTCCATCCTCTTCCATGCTGCCCCCTCTCCCTCCATAACCCACTTGCGGATCATCGCCACATTTGCTGCCCAGTACTAGCTCCCCAGGTTTGGCAGCGCCAACCCTCCTCGGTCCCTACTGCGTTCCAGGAACCCTCTCCTTACTCTCGGGGTCTTATTCGCCCACACAAACCCCATAATACTCCTGCCTACTCTTTTAAAAAAGGCCTTAATGATCACGATGGGAAGGCACTGAAACACAAACAGAAACCTTGGAAGGACCACCATTTTGACCGACTGCACTCTACCCGCCAGCGAGAGCGGTAACATGTCCCATCTTTTGAAATCCTCCTCCATTTGCTCCACCGACCTCGTCAGATTCAGTTTATGTAGGGTCCCCCAACTCCTGGCTATCTGGATCCCCAGATACCGAAAGCTCCCCTCCGCCCTCCTCAGCGGTAGGTCCCCTATCCCTCTTTCATGGTCCCCCGCCTGTAATACAAAGAGCTCACTCTTCCCTACATTGAGCTTATAGCCCGAAAACTCCCCAAACTCCCTTAGAGTCTGCATGACCTCCATCATCCCCTCCATTGGATCCGCCACGTACAGCAACAGGTCATCCGCATATAGCGACACCCGATGCTCTTCTCCCCCTCGGACCACCCCCCTCCATTTATTAGACTCCCTCAATGACATGGCCAATGGTTCGATCGCCAATGCGAACAACGGGGGACAGGGGGCACCCCTGCCTCGTCCCTCGGTACAGTCGAAAGTACTCCGACCTCCGCCGGTTCATCACTACACTCGCCATCGGGGCTCTGTAAAGGAGTTTAACCCAATTGATAAACCCTATCCCGAACCCAAACCTACGCAGCACCTCCCAGAGGTACTCCCACTCTACTCGGTCAAAGGCCTTCTCCGCGCCCATAGCTGCCACTATCTCTGCCTCTCCCTCCTCCGATGGCATCATTATCACGTTTAAGAGCTGCCGCACATTGGTGTTTAGTTGCCTGCCCTTTACAAATCCCGTCTGGTCCTCGTGGATTACCCCCGGGACATAGTCCTCGATGCTCGTGGCCAGCACCATTGCCAGCAACTTTGCATCCACATTGAGGAGTGAGATCGGCCTGTACGATCCACATTGCATTGGGTCCTTGTCCCGCTTTAGGATCAAATAAATTGTCGCTTCCGACATTGTCGGGGGCAGGGTCCCCTCCTCTCTTGCCTCATTAAAGGTCCTCACCAGTAGCGAGGCCAACAGGTCTGCGTACTTCCTGTAGAACTCCACCGGGAATCCGTCCGGTCCCGGGGCCTTCCCCGCCTGCATGCTCCCCAAACCCTTGCTCAGCTCCTCCAACCCAATTGGTGCCCCCAAACCAGCCACCTCTTGCTCCTCCACCCTCGGGAATCTCAGCTGATCTAGGAATCGTCTCATCCCCTCTTCCCCCGCTGGGGGCTGGATCTGTACAGCTCTTCATAAAAGGCCTTGAATACATCATTTATTTTCGTCGCACTCCGAACCGTGGCTCCCCTTCCATCTTTGACTCCCCCTATTTCCCTCACTGCCATCCTCTTACGGAGCTGGTGTGCCAGCATCCGACTAGCCTTTTCCCCATACTCGTAGGTCGCCCCCTGCGCTTTCCTCCACTGTGCCTCCGCCTTCCCTGTGGTCAACAGGTCAAACTCCGTCTGGAGCCGTCATCTTTCCCCAAGTAGGGCTTTAGCCTTCTAAGTCCCAACAGCAAGGACTTTATCAGCACAAACCAACCCATGTGACAAAGTTGCATAGCCCTCATCTGTCACCTCGGAATAAATTACAAACTCTTCCAAATTATTAAACCCGCTTATTTTTTTGGCGCTCTTATTAATTTATCCTCAAGTTTATTGGCAGTCACCAACATTTCCCAATCATGAGGACGTCCACTTCTGTTTCTATTTTATGACTTTCTGATCTTTATTTCATCAGTTAATCTATTAAACTTGGGCCTCTTCTTCAATTTTCATGCAGGGATTGCTACTGAGAGATCACCTCCGTACACAATGGCAGGCTCTTTCTCATGATCATTATCCGATGCCAGAGTAACCTCTGGACACAATATGCTACTTGCCTTGTGCTTTCTTACTCTCCACTCTTTCACCACATTCTACCAATTGAGTCATTGGATCTCGCTCATTGGCCATCATCCTGAACACTCAACCAATATTTAAACTTAGCAGCAGCTTTCTCTCCACATCCAACCATATTCACATCCCTGCATTCAATCTAGCCCTCTGGGATATACATCATAGAATCCCTACAGTGCAGAAGGAGGCCATTTGGTGCATCAAGTCAGCACTGACCCACCTGAGCACCTACTGTGCTAATTGTCCTGCAGATCACTCACATGGCTATATCCAGCCCTTGATTTACCACATTCCCATGGCCCTCTCTTTTATAGAATTCCAAATCTTTTGAATTGAACTCTGTCTCAAATATTCTTGTACAATGTCTAAGTGATCCCCAAATTCTCTCTGAGACCTCAGCCTTCATATCAAAACCTACCTCCCTACATACAAAGCATTCAGATGGCCAGGAAAAAATAATAAATTGTTGTACCTTCTGGAATGGGAAGACTATCACAAAGAACAAAGGCAATTCATGATGTAGCCCATAGACTAGATCCTGCAACTGTCTGAATGTGATGACTGTCGGAAGTTTTTATGTATATTGCATTTTATATCTGTTGCAGTAATATTTTTAAAAGCTGTTGCAGTAAAAGTATTAAAAAATCTAGGTTAAGGTATCCAGACTGTGTGGCTGCAAAAGCTGCATTTAAGATGTCATAAATGTGAGGTCATCATTCATTCCAACCAGTTGTGTGTATACAAAGAGAGGTCTAATGGACTTTTGTTTATAGAAAGAAGATTCCCTGGAGAGTAGATAATTAGAGACATTGCGTTTAGACTTAATTAAGCAGGTCAGGGGATCTGAGTAGGATAAAGATGATGTAATTAATAGGAGGAGCCAGGTCTGTAACCATCAGTTCAACTTTGAGTCTTCTAGAAGCTTTAAGCTGAGCAGTAGTTTTTGCCAAAGGCTGTCCGGTTAAGCAGTAATCTCCCAAAGACGGCAATATGTGCAGCTGGTGTCTGAAAGGGTTTTTCTCTCTTTCTAAGCAGTCTTTCCAAGAAAATTCTAACCAAAGGAGAACAAGTATTCCAGTGTTTATCAGCTTTATTTATAAATGGCTTTTGACCTCTGATGTGCTTTGCTTAATTGGAGATGGGGAAGGAATCAATTAGAAATTAAACTGTTTCTTTTGTAGCCACAAGCAATCCAAACTGAGTTTGGTGAAAAGCAATTTTGGTTTATTGCAACTTAAAGGTATTTACAATATACATCAGGGGCGTCATTCTCCGACCCCCCGCCGGGTCGGAGAATGGCCGTTGGCCGCCGTGAATCCCGCCCCCGCCCCCGCCGAAGTCTCCGCTCCCGGAGATTGGGCGGGGGCGGGAATCTGGCCGCGCCGGTTGGCGGGACCCCCCGCTGGATTCTCCGGCCCGGATGGGCCAAAGTCCCGCCCAGGAATTGCCTGTCCCGCCGACGTAAATCAAACCTGGTATTTACCGGCGGGACCAGGCGGCGTGGGCGGGCTCCGGGGTCCTGGTGGGGGGCGCGGGGCGATCTGACCTCGGGGGGTGCCCCCACGGTGGCCTGGCCCGCGATCGGGGCCCACCGATCCGCGGGCGGGCCTGTGCCGTGGGGGCACTCTTTCCCTTCCGCCTCCGCTACGGCCTCCACCATGGCGGAGGCGGAAGAGACTCTCCCCACTGCGCATGCGCGGGAAACTGACAGCGGCCGCTGACGCTCCCGCGCATGCGCTGGGAAACTGACAGCGGCCGCTGACGCTCCCGCGCATGCGCCGCATTTCCGCGACAGCTGGCGGGGCAACAAACGCCATTTCCGCCAGCTGGCGGGGCGGAAATCCCTCCGGCGTCGGCCTAGCCCCTCAATGTTGGGGCTAGGCCGCCAAAGATGCGGAGACTTCCGCACCTTTTTGCCGGCGCGATGCCCGTCTGATTAGCGCCGGCTTTGGCGCCAGTCGGCGGGCATCCCGCCGTTGGGGGAGAATTTCGCCCCAGATCCCAGCCGAGTCTGCCTGTTGTTTCCATCCTTGGCTGACTTTATATAGAATTCAACCGTGATCAATCTCACCTCCTCGCCTTTTTAGCGAGGGAACTTGTATTTGACAAGACTCACGGGGATGGTGATTGCTCCCACCCCGTATTTCTAGTGTGGGTTAGAACAGTTTCCTTTTATTGTTAAGAATTGTTTAACTATTAATTGTAAGTTATTTAATCCTGTGTTGAGAATAACGTTTGTTTTAATATAACAGATACCTATTGGCCAGTGGAGCCACTCCTGGAGCAAAATATATTTTCCTCACAGTTTTATAAATTTAAAAAAGAGTTTGGGGTTTTTGTCCGGTACCCTAGCAAATGTTGGGATCTGGTCCTGGATCTTAACATGAAGAAAGTACTTTATATGAAGCGCCCATGCCAGGGTGGTTGTCAATTAAAGTCTTGTCAATCAGCCAAAATATTTTGCAGCATTTCATTAATCACAACACACTTCCTTTCAAAAAGACCATTGCTGAAAGGACTCTCAGCAGCTGTGTTCATGACAATGATATTCCTCTTTCCACACCTATCTTTAAACTTGTCATTAGCAAGTCAGTCAGAAGCTTTACTGGTGTCCCAGATCCACCTTTATCTATTTCTCAATAACTTTGTCAGAAATAAACCTTTTGTCTTTTACCATATATTACTGTTGAAATACTAGATCTCATCGTCAGCTTAATAGAATGTAGGATGAAAATATTTCTGTCTTTGTCCCACACCTTTACATCAATGGCAACTACTTCATTCAAGTCAGATTCCATTGGAAGGTTTACAAGAGGAAGTGGCATTTTGGATTCTTCTGACAGATATGACAATTCTTGCTAATCTATTCTATTAGCCTCTTATACTCCCCATCAACCAAACCTGTGTCTTTTTGCAGGAATTTTAATTGCCGACTAGGTGATTGAAAAATTTGCCTCTGTAATTTTATCACTTTTCTCTCTCTCTTCTTTCCTTATCAGTTGATGCTATAAACACATATCATCAACCTTAACATCCATTCAAAAAGTTTCAGCCTGCTCCGACAGATATGTGTTATATGTATGAGCAAAGGTCAATCCATAGTCCAACACATGAATAATAAACACCCAATTCTTATTCAATTGACAGTGAGGACTTAGTGCCCTAAAATCTGTGGTCTCCTACAATATGGTGACATTGTAAATGTGCATTAAATATTGTAGATTTTGGGTTCAATATGTGTAAATTTTATAATCCAGTTATATTTCCAATTTACCAACCAGTATAAAGTTGCCATTTCTAGCACAGTGGAAGCAAAAGCATAACAGCACTTCAAAATTAAATTTATCATGTTACATTTCATAGGTGGAGACCTGAAGTCCTTTTTTGCCAATAGCAAAGATTTCACATGAACAAGTCAAAATATTGGTATGCATTAAGTTGGCAACATGACCTAATTCAGTTTAATTAGCTGAAGGGACATGGAAGAACTCAAACTATCTACTTAAGAGTGTGCCTAACTTCTCAAGATGTGGAGATGCCGGCGTTGGACTGGGGTGAGCACAGTACGAAGTCTTACAACACCAGGTTAAAGTCCAACAGGTTTGTATCGAAACAAACCTGTTGGACTTTAACCTGGTGTTGTAAGACTTTGTACTAACTTCTCAATGCATAGCTTTCTTTTTTTTTTTAAATATATTTTATTAAAGTTTTCAAACACAGTTTTTTCCCTTACAAATCAAAGAAATAGAAATAAAAGTAACATGATAACTGCAATATAACATTGTGTAACTAACATGGTAAACTAACCAAATAACACAAAGTAATACTCCCCCCCGCCCCCTCTCCCCCTCCAAAAACCCAAACAATTTTTCCACATGATCAGCCGAACTGGGGGGCTGCCTGCCCCCTCCCCTGTCGACTAGCCATCACCCTCTCTAGGCCAGTCCCACGTCCCGGTTTCGCGCACCCACCCGTTCCCCAGGCGGCGTATTCCCACCCCGACCACCTTTTCTTTGACCAGTTCCTCTTCGATCTCTGCAGCACCAACCCAGTTATCCACCGCACCCCCCCCCCCCTGCTAGATCCCCATCTAGCATGAATACTCCCCCCATATTGCTTCCGAAAGTCAGCTGACTTCAACTGACCCCGGCTTCTCCCGCTCTCTCCTTGACACCCCCGTGTGGGGAACTCCCATCTACCTTGCGCCTATCTTCCCGCCATCATCTTTCTGGCGCGGGAACAAGAACAATAAGCCCCGTGTTCTCTAGAGCCATCCCGCCCCTTGTGGCGCAGCTCCCTCTGCCGCCCCACACCCATTCCCCATCCCCCGCCTATGTCTCTTCTTCCCCCCCACCGGCGCCCACATTTCTTAGTGTCCCCCCTCCCCAATTTACATCTCTATATACATCAGCATTGTTGTTTCCCCTCCAACATCAATCCCTCAGTTCTGATCCAGTTTCTCGTTTTTAAAGAAGGTCCATGCTTCTTCCACCGTTTCGAAGTAGTGATGCCTCTCCTGGTGCGTGACCCACAGTCGCGCCGGCTGCAACATCCCGAACTTCACCTTCTTGTGTAGCACCTCCTTGGCTCGATTAAAACTCGCCCTCCTTCTCGCCACCTCCGCACTCCAATCCTGGTACACCCGTACCACCGCATTCTCCCATCTACTACTTCGTACCTTTTTGGCCCATCTCAGAACCACCTCTCTGTCATTGAAGCGATGAAATCGCACGATCGTCGCCCTAGGTGGTTCTCCCGCCTTTGGTCTCCTCGCAGGGACCCGATGGGCCCCTTCCACTTCAAAGGGGCCCGAGGGGGCCTCAGCTCCCATTAGCGAGCGTAGCATCGTGCTCACGTAAGCCCCGCCGTCCGCTCCTTCCACTCCCTCGGGGAGACCCAGGATCCGAAGGTTCTTTCTCCGTGATCTGTTTTCTAGGACTTCAATCCTTTCAATGCACTTTTTGTGGAGCGCCTCGTGTGTCTGCGTTTGACCGCCAGGCCCAGGATCTCGTCCTCGTTGTCCGTCACCTTCTGCTCCACCACGCGGAGCTCCATCTCCTGGGTCTTTTGTGCCTCCTTAAGCCCCTCAATTGCTTGTAGCATCGGGGCCAGCACCTCCTTTTTAAGCAGCTCCACACACCGTCTCAAAAATTCGTCTTGGTCCGGCCCCCATGTCGCCTGGGCTCTCTCCGCCGCCATCTTGCTCCTTTTTCCTTCTGCCCCTGTCCTCGAGGATTCTTCGCGATCTGGCCGCCGCCGCCGATATTTTTCTTTTTCGTTAGGGGGGACTCCCTGTTGTCTCACCCCACACCGGGTTTCGTCCTGAAAAAATTCCCCGTTGGGGCTCTTAAAAGAGCCCGAAGGTCCGTTCGAGCTGGAGCGGCTTAGCTGGTCATCGCCGCAACCGGAAGCTTCAATGCATAGCTTTCTAAAGACCAATAGTTTTCATCCAAATATTCTCATGAAGCTTTTTCTGCCAAGGATATTTCATTAATAAATAAATGTCTAGTTTACACCTATACGTCACATGTGGACATAGCAATAGCCTGGATTTTTCAAGCGGCAGTGAATGAACAGCAGCAATCGTTCATTCCACATATACTTGCCCACTGATTTTCTATGAACCTTTGGACTGGAAGCTTTTAAAAGTGCAGAAAGTTTAGATATTATTTATTGTTCTATTTTTTCTTTTAAAAAAAAAGAACTACATATTTTTTACTTTTTCCTGTCTCTTTTTCTCACTCTTTTCATTTTCCACTCTTTATACTGCTTACTGTGCATGATCTCACATTAAATGAACTATTCGAATTTACAAGTCCTAGTTAAGACACAGCACATGTCTCAGGAAGATTTCTGGGATCTGATTGGGTAAGGAGATGCATGGTTGCTTTCTCTGTTCACATGTGGAGATTCCCCCAGAAAGGGTGCCACACCATTTTGGATGACCTAACAATAAGTAAAGGAATAACTCCAAATTTATAATTTTCAGTGCCAGAGAGGTTGTTTGGCAAAATGGAACACTTATTGTTGCTTTAAAGATTTAAATTTATTTCATAGAATTTACAGTGCGGAAGGAGGCCATTTGGCCCATCGAGTCTGCACCAGCTCTTGGAAAGAGCACCCTACCCAACCATACACCTCCACCCTATCCCCATAACCCAGTAACCCCACCCAACTAAGGGCAATTTTGGACACTAAGGGCAATTTAGCATGGCCAATCCACCTAACCTGCATATCTTTGGACTGTGGGAGGAAACCGGAGCACCCGGAGGAAACCCACGCACACACGGGGAGAACGTGCAGACTCCGCACAGACAGTGACCCAAGCCGGGAATCGAACCTGGGACCCTGGAGCTGTGCTAATCACTATGCTACCATGCTGCCCATTTACTTGCACTTTAATTGGTAACCACTACTTTTTGGTGTATTTGGCGTTATCTATTGGGTAAATATAGCAACTTCTTGTCTTGGTATGTGTTTCAATGCTGAGTGTCTGAGCAAGTTACAGTTGTAGTTCAGCTTTATGAGGAGTAGGGCAACTCAAATGGAAACATCCTGATTTTCCCATTTAACTGTGAATATGTGGTTTCCAGCAGTTGCAGCACGTTATTCGTTAATAACTGTGAGCACCAATAGCTTCACTGTCACATTTACTGCAAAATCCAGACCATTATGTTCGTCAGGTCCATCATAGGGGCGTTAGTAAATATTATTGATGTAATATACAATAACAGATGCTTGGCTACAGGAACTGTATCACTGTTGTGTATGACTAGACATAGTTGCTCAACTTCGAAAGCAAATTGGACTTATATGCAACTGATGTATAGAATTTTAAATTTTGATCATGAGCACTGTGTGTCCTTTGTTGATTCACTCAACATCCCATATTGTAAAGTAATTAATTTCAATCTGTTGCAATCTGTTTGTGTGAACAAGTGCTAGCCCAGAGGTAGTGATTTATTTTCTTATATCTGTCACGGTGCTTTTACAATATTGAGATAACAACATGAATTAAAATTGGGGTTTGTTGTACAATTTTGATCTGGGACATATAATGAAAGTAATAAAAACAATTTTTTTAAAGTTCAGATATTATTGAAAGAGAAAGAGTGCAGGAGACGAATGCAGATCCAATTGAAGACGGAAGCAGCAGAAGAGGTTAAAACAGAGAGAGAGCAGGAGAAGAATGCAGACCCAATTGAAAACGGAAGCAGCAGAAGAGGTTAAAACAGAGAGAGAGCAGGAGAAGAATGCAGACCAATTGAAGACAGAAACAGCAGAAGAGGTTAAAAGAGAGAGAGAGTAGGAGAAGAGCACAGACCTGATTGGAGACAACAGCAGCAGTGGACTGGGGAGGTTTGAGTTTGAAAACGGTGGTGAACCAAAATCGAACTGTGACACTCCACAAGAGCGTGTGATATTAATTTGTTGGAGAGTGTTGTTACTTTGTTCCGCTTTCTCCAAAGTTAGGGAGTTAGTCGAAGAGGCTGGGAAATTAAAGATTTAATTTTGTTTCGATAAAAGGGTTAAACTTACCGACATTTAAGTGGAATCAGCAGAAGGGAAGTGAGTAACTCCTGAGCCTTTAAGCAGTAAGTCTTATTATCTAATAGAGAGAGGAATTCCAGTCTCAAATACACAGGGGAACTTTAGAATGCTTCCCAAGTCCCAGGTGCTGGACAGTGCGGGGGTGTTGTCTGGGGGGTTACAAGAGTTTTCAAGGGTTAACTGGTTTGCTCACTGTGTACTGGGACAGCCTTTAAAATAGTACTGCAATCCTCATGCATCTAAGTTGCTGGCGGGCGAATCAGAGACCGCCCCACCAGCAATATGTTATGGGATCAAAGTGCTGCTCTGTGGTAGTCGGTATTAGGGGTATTACGGTACCTAGGTTGGAGGTACCTGATGCTGTAAGATCATTGGTGTTGGAGGTACCTGATGCTGTAAGATCACTGGTGAAGCCTGCCTGCTGGTTCCGCCCAGTAAGGCGGAATATAAGAATCTGAGTTTCCCTAGCTGCTGCATTCAGTACCTGCGCTGCTGGGGGAAACATCTAGTTCAATAAAGCCTTCAATTGTACAATCTACAATCTCGCTTCGGGAGTTATTGATCGTGCATTAATTTATTGAACTAGAACTAGATTTGAAGAATGGAGCTCCGCATCAAGCCGGAGTGTCTGCAACTTAGCCCCCATGTGGCAAACTCAGTGGCGACCTTTAAACACTGGCTGGCGTGTTTCAACGGATACATCAGGACGGCCACAACTACACCCACGGAGGACCAGAAACTGCAAGTTCTCCACTCGAGGGTGAGCCCAGAAATCTACATGTTCATCGAAGACACGGACGGTTTCGAGGCCGCGATGACCCTGTTGAAAGGACACTACATCCGCCCAGAAAATCCGGTTTACGCCTGACATCTGCTAGCTACCAGATGACAAATTCCGGGGGAATCGTTAGACAAATTCTACTGTGCACTGCTGATACTAGGTAGGAACGTGACTGTCCGCAAGTTTCAGCCAACGACCACACCGGACTTTTAATCCGGGACGCCTTCATTGCAGGTATGCTGTCCTCTCGGATCCGCCATCGTTTGCTAGAAAAAGAGACGCTAGGTTTCAAGGAGGCACAGGCCCTCGCAAGCTCCTTAGACGTAGCCTCACGCAACACCCGAGCGTACGGCCCCAACCGCGCGGCAGCCCCATGGGCAGCGTGGACCCCACCCGCAGCCGATTCCGCGCATCCCCCAACCCCCCACAGGCTTGTGCCGTGTGGCTGCCAGGCAACCTCGGGGGGCCCCAATGTTATTTTTGCGGGCAAGCCAAGCACCCCCGGCAACGCTGCCCGGCCCGCTCCACAACTTGCAAGGGCTGTGGAAAAGAGGGGCATTTCGTGGTGGTATGCCAAGCCAGGGCGGTCGCCGCTCTCTCAAGGGGTGGAACCAGGGCCGCCGCCGTTACTCTCATCGCAGGCCACGTGCGGCCCGTGGGCGCGGTCATCTTCGATCCTGCGAGCCACGTGCAGATCCCGGGCGCCGCCATCTTGTTCCCCAGGGACCACGTGCGATTCATGGGGGCCGCCATCTTGCCCACCTCCGGCCATGTGTGATCCGTGGGCGCCGCCATCTCGAGTCTCAAGACCCCGATTCGGAAGACCGCACACCGCCCGAGGAATCCCATAAACTTCTGCCACGACTCGCCTCGGTGACTCTGGACCAGTCTCGGCCCCGACCTCTTTCGACCGCTACGATGACTGTACTCATCAACGGACACAAGACATCCTGCCTGATCGACTCTGGGAGCACAGAGAGCTTTATACACCCCAACACGGTAAGGGGCGGCTCCCTCCCTTTACACCCAGTTAACCAGAGAATCTCCCTGGCCTCCGGGTCTCACTCTGTAGAGATCAACGGGTACTGCATAGCTAACCTCACAGTCAAAGAACAAAGAACAAAGAAATGTACAGCACAGGAACAGGCCCTTCGGCCCTCCAAGCCCGTGCCGACCATGCTGCCCGACTAAACTACAATCTTCTACACTTCCTGGGTCCGTATCCCTCTATTCCCATCCTATTCATGTATTTGTCCTGCTTCCACCACCTCCTCCGGTAACGAGTTCCAGGCACCCACTACCCTCTGTGTAAAAAACTTGCCTCGTACATCTACCCTAAACCTTGCCCCTCTCACCTTAAACCTATGCCCCCTAGTAATTGACCCCTCTACCCTGGGGAAAAGCCTCTGACTATCCACTCTGTCTATGCCCCTCATAATTTTGTAGACCTCTATCAGGTCAGCCCTCAACCTCTGTCGTTCCAGTGAGAACAAACCGAGTTTATTCAACCGCTCCTCAGAGCTAACGCCCTCCATACCAGGCAACATCCTGATAAATCTCTTCTGCACCCTCTCTAAAGCCTCCACATCCTTCTGGTAGTGTGGTGACCAGAATTGAACACTATACTCCAAGTGTGGCCTAACTAAGGTTCTATACAGCTGCAACATGACTTGCCAATTCTTACACTCAATGCCCCGGCCAATGAAGGCAAGCATGCTGTATGCCTTCTTGACTACCTTCTCCACCTGCGTTGCCCCTTTCAGTGACCTGTGGACCTGTACTCCTAGATCTCTCTGACTTTCAATACTCTTGAGGGTTCTACCATTCACTGTATATTCCCTACCTGCATTAGACCTTCCAAAATGCATTACCTCACATTTGTCCAGATTAAACTCCATCTGCCATCTCTCCGCCCAAGTCTCCAAACAATCTAAATCCTGCTGTATCCTCTGACAGTCCTCATCGCTATCCGCAATTCCACTAAACTTTGTGTCATCTGCAAACTTACTAATCAGACCAGTTACATTTTCCTCCAAATCATTTATATATACTACAAACAGCAAAGGTCCCAGCACTGTTCCCTGCGGAACACCACTGATCACCGCCCTCCAATTAGAAAAGCATTCTTCCATTGCTACTCTCTGCCTTCTATGACCTAGCCAGTTCTGTATCTACCTTGCCAGCTCACCCCTGATCCCGTGTGACTTCACCTTTTGTATTAGTCTACCATGAGGGACCTTGTTAAAGGCTTTACTGAAGTCCATATAGACAACATCCACTGCCCTATCTGCATCAATCATCTTTGTGACCTCCTCGAAAAACTCTATCAAGTTAGTGAGACACGACCTCCCGTTCACAAAACCATGTTGCCTCTCACTAATACATCCATTTGCTTCCAAATGGGAGTAGATCCTGTCTCGAAGAATTCTCTCCAGTAATTTCCCTACCACTGAAGTAAGGCTCACCGGCCTGTAGTTCCCTGGATTATCCTTGCTACCCTTCTTAAACAGAGGAACAACATTGGCTATTCTCCAGTCCTCCAGGACATCACCTGAAGCCAGTGAGGATCCAAAGATTTCTGTCAAGGCCTCAGCAATTTCCTCTCCAGTCTCCTTCAGTATTCTGGGGTAGATTCCATCAGGCCCTGGGGACTTATCTACCTTAATATTTTTTAATACGCCTAACACCTCGTCTTTTTGGCTCTCAATGTGACCCAGGCTATCTACACACCCTTCCAAGTACTAATCCAAGCTCTAAGTTCATCTGCCTTACCCGTAATACTTCTTGCATTAAAACATATGCACTTCAGGCCACCAGACCCGCTGTGTTCAGCTACGTCTCCCTGTCTGCTCTGCCTCAGAGCCACACTGTCGCTATTTCCTAGTTCTCCCTCAATGCTCTCACCTTCTGACCTATTGCTCCCGTGCCCACTCCCCTGCCATACTAGTTTAAACCCTCCCGAGTGACACTAGCAAACCTCGCGGCCAGGATATTTATGCCTCTCCAGTTTAGATGCAACCCGTCCTTCTTATATAGGTCACACCTGCCCCGGAAGAGCTCCCAGTGGTCCAGATAACGGAAACCCTCCCTCCTACACCAGCAGTTTAGCCACGTGCTCAGCTGAAGAGAGCTGAAGTCCAGGGAAGAGAGTTTAAGAATTTCCGACTCTACTTCCTCCCTCACCTATGCGCTGCCACACTCCTGGGATTGGACTTCCAATGTAACCTCCAGAGCTTAACCTTTAAATTCGGCGGCCCTATACTCCCCCTCACTGTCTGCAGTCTCGCGACCCTCAAGGTCGACCCACCTTCCCTTTTTGCAAACCTACTCCTGATTGCAAACCCGTCGCCACCAGGAGCAGACGGTACAGTGCCCAGGACCGGACCTTCATTCGGTCGGAAGTCCAGAGGTTACTGAAGGAAGGTATTATCGAGGCTAGCAACAGCCCAAGTACACTGCATTCGAAGCAGATGGGCGGCTCTACCACTTCCTAAGGGTTCCCTGCGGTGTCACAAATGGGGTCTCGGTCTTCCAACGGGAGATAGACCGAATAGTTGACCGGTACGGTTTGTGGGCCACATTTCCGTACCTCGACAACATCACCATCTGCGGCTACGACCAGCAGGACCACGACACCAACGTCCGCAAATTTCTCCATACCGCCAGTCTCCTTAACCTGACCTATAACAGGGAGAAATGCGTATTCAGCACCAATCGTCTAGCCATCCTCGGCTATGTAGTGCACGATGGAGTCCTAGGCCCCGACCTCGAATGCATGCACCCCGTCATGGAGTTCCCCCTCCCACACTGCTCCAAGGCCCTGAAACGTTGCCTGGGTTTTTTTTCATATTACGCCCAGTGGGCCCCCAATTATGCGGACAAGGCCTGCCCACTAATCCAATCCTCAGTTTTCCCCCTGTCAGCAGAAGCTCGCCAGACCTTCAGTCGCATAAAGGCAGACATCGCAAAGGTCACGATGCACGCAATCGATGAATCCCTTCCCTTCCAAGTCGAGAGCAACGCATCCGACGTAGCTCTGGCGGCCACACTCAACGAAGCGGGCAGGCCCGTGGTCTTCTTCTCACACGCCCTCCATGCCTCTGAAATCCGCCATTCCTCTGTTGAAAAGGAGGCCCAAACCATAGTAGAAGCTGTGTGGCATTGGAGGCATTACCTGGCAGGCAGGAGATTCACGCTCCTCACTGACCAACGGTCGGTAGCTTTCATGTTCGATAATGCACAGCGGGGCAAGATAAAGAACGATAAGATCTTACGGTGGAGGATCGAGCTCTCCACCTACAACTATGAGATCTTGTTTGGTCCCCGGAAGCTAAAAGAGCCTCCTGATGCCCTATCCCACGGCACTTGTGCCAACGCACAAGTGGACCAACTCCAGACCCTCCACGATGACCTCTGCCACCCGGGGGGGGTCACTCGATTCTTCCATTTAATCAAAACCCGCAACCTGCCCTACTCCATCGAGGAGGTCAGGACCGTCACCAGGAACTGCCAAATCTGCACGGAGTGCAAGCTGCACTTCTACCGGCCAGAGAAAGTGCCCCTTTGAACGCCTCAGTATGGACTTCAAAGGGCACCTTCCCTCCACTGACCGCAACATGTACTTCCTGAACGCGATTGACGAGTACTCACGGTTCCCGTTCGCCATCCCCTGTCCCGACATGACCGCTGCCACTGTCATTAAAGCCCTCCACAGCATCTTTACCCTATTCGGTTTCCCCACCTACGTCCACAGCGATAGGGGGTCCTCCTTCATGAGCGACGAACAGCATCAATTTCTGCTCAACAAGGGCATTGCCTCAAGCAGGACGACCAGGTATAACCCCCGGGGAAATGGGCAGGTGGAGAGGGAGAACAGAACGGTCTGGAAGACCGTCCTACTGGCCCTAAGGTCCAGGAATCTCCCAGTCTCCCGCTGGCAGGAGGTCCTTCCTGATGCACTCCACTCCATCCGATCACTGCTGTGTACCACGACAAACGAACACCTCATGAATGTCTTCCCTAGGAAGTCCTCCTCCGGGACCTCGCTCCCAACCTAGTTGGCAGCTCCTGGACCCATTCTGCTCCGCAATCACGTGTGGGCGCACAAGTCGGACCCATTGGAAGAGAGGGTCCACCTCCTTCACGCCAACCCTCAGTATGCCTAGGCATACCCCACCGGCCGGCAGGATACGGTCTCCCTACGGGACCTGGCGCCTGCTGGATCCCCACCCACACCCCCTCCACCAACCCCACCCTCCCTCCCACCGGCGCACCCCACGGCTGCCCCCTTCCCAGGGGGTTCGGTCCTTCCATAGGCCCACCCAGGGGTGGTGAAGCTGAAGAAGCCACGCTCCCGGAGTCACGGATGCCCGAGCCGGTGCCTGCATCACCGCCGAAACTGCGACGATCACAGAGGACGACCAGGGCCCCCGATCGACTAATAGCTTCATTATGAAATGTGCCTGTCTAAATACCTGTAAATAATTGGTGTGACATGTAAAAAGGCAAAACACTGTACCACCGACGGGTACCGCCATAACCTCCACTACTGTATAACGTGAGACCACCACCCCCGCCTGACTCTTTTTTTAACAGGGGGTGAATGTGGTAGTCGGTATTAGGGGTATTACGGTACCTAGGTTGGAGGTACCTGATGCTGTAAGATCATTGGTGTTGGAGGTACCTGATACTGTGAGATCAGTGGTGAAGCCTGCCTGCTGGTTCCGCCCAGTAAGGCGGAGTATAAAAGTCTGAGTTTCCCTAGCTGCTGCATTCTGTACCTGCGCTGCTGGGGGAAACATCTAGTTCAATAAAGCCTTCAATTGACCTACAATCTCGCTTCGGGAGTTATTGATCATAAGGGTTAAACTTTCCCATATTTAAGTGGAATCAGCAGAAGGGAAGTGAGTAACTCGTAAGTCTTATCTAATAGAGAGAGGAATTCCAGTCTCAAGTACACACGGGAACTTCAGAATGCTTCCCAAGTCCCAGGAGCTGGGTAGTGTGGGAGTGTTGTCTGGGGGGGGTTACAAGAGTTTTCAAGTGTTAACTGGTGGAGAAAGCCTCCATCACTGTCCGCAGCTTCAATGCTGCTTTTTCCGCTCGCCATTGGCCTTTGCCGATTTCCAGCAACATCTCACCCAAATCTTTTGTGGAATCAGAAAGATCTTAACAATCAACATTTACTCACACCATTTAAACTAAGAAGAAAACATGACAATAGGATCCCAGAATCACTGACGATTCAAGAACCAAGGCATTTGAGTTTCTTTCTTAAAAAATATTTTCTATTCTCCTTTTTCATAATTTCTCTCAAATTTACACCTACTAACAAAATAACAATAATTATTAACAAATATGTCAATCCCCATATCAATAACAATGATCCCATTCTCCCACCAAACCCCAAACATTAGCCCGCATGTTCACATAAGCAAATGACACAATGGAATCAGAAATCACCCATAGTCACCGTCAACACACACCGCCCCATTCCCCCCCAACCCTCCCACCCACCCCCAACTAATATTCAATGTTATCCAGTTCTTGAAAGTGCATAATGAATAATGGCCATGAATTTCAGAACCCCTCCATCCTTCCCCTCAGTTCAAACTTAACCTTCTCAAGAGTCAAGAATTCCAACAGATCCCCCCCGCCACGCCAGGGCACAGGGTGGAGAGGTTGCTCTCCAACCCATCAGGATCCGTCTTCGGGCGATCAACGAGGCGAAGGCTACAACATCTGCCTCCGCACCCGTTTCCAACCCCGGCTAGTCCGACACCCCGAATATGGCCTCCCGGGGGCCCGGGTCCAGTTTCACGTGCACCACTTTAGAAATTACCCTAAAATCCTCCTTTCAGTAATCCTCTAGCTTTGGACAGGACCAAAACATATGAA
The DNA here is from genome assembly GCF_047496885.1 of Scyliorhinus torazame. Taxonomy (NCBI): domain Eukaryota; kingdom Metazoa; phylum Chordata; class Chondrichthyes; order Carcharhiniformes; family Scyliorhinidae; genus Scyliorhinus; species Scyliorhinus torazame. The sequence continues at coordinate 194,508,317 of NC_092715.1, forward strand.
CATGATTAGCCCCCCGATGCACAATCAATACGCTTGAGTCCACGTGGAGTCATATCGATTCAGCTTTAATCAGATAGAACTGTACCCAGCAGCGAAGTTACAGAAGTGAAGGCTGCTGGGGATGGCACAGGTTCTTATACCCTGCCTCTCAGGGCGGGGCTATGTACATTGCCCAATGGTAGACTCCGCGGTCTAGCCAATGGTATTCCTCTCTCTGGTACCGCAATACCTGGTATTACCACATTCACCCCCTGTTAAAAAAAAGAGCCAGCGGGGTGATGGCCAGTATTGCTGTCGCCTTTTCTGGTAGGACCAGGTATTGAAGGTACCATGCTATCGAGGGTTGCGGAGAAAGTTCTTGCGTAGTTAATTCTTCTTCATGGTGCTGCAATCAGACGATCGGGCGGCCTGGTCGTCCTACTGGAGCGTCTAAGTTTCGGCGGCGATCCTGGTGAGGGCCCCGGCAGTAGTGACTCCGGGAACTTGGTGTCTTCCTCCCAGGCAGTTTCGTCACCCCTAGTCGGCGCTGTAAGGTCGAAGGATGGGCAGAAGGAAGGGGTGCCTGAAGGGGGCGTCGGTGCCTGCTCGGCTCCGGGTCGGGGTTCCGGCGGCAGTACTGACCCTCCAGTCAGGTACGGGGGGGGGGTGGCAGTGGCTCGGGCGCGTGGTGCTCCGGCAGGCGCCAGGTCCTGGAGGGAGACCGTATCTTGGCGTCCGTCGGGGAATGCTATGTAGGCGTACTGGGGGTTGGCATGCAGCAGGTGGACCCTTTCGACCAGCGGGTCCGACTTGTGTGCCCTCGCATGTTTCTGCAGCAAAAGAGTTCCAGGTGTTGCTAGCCAGGTTGGGAGCGAGGTCCCCGAGGAGGACTTCCTGGGGAAAACAAGGAGACGTTCATGAGGTGTCTGGTTCGTGGTAGCACATAGCAGTGACCGAATGGAGTGCAGGGCCACTGGGAGGACTTCTTGCCAGCGGGAGACTGGGAGATTCCTGGACCGAAGGGCCAGCAGGACGGTCTTCCAGACCGTTCCATTCTCCCTTTCTACCTGCCCGTTTCCCCGGGAGTTGTAGCTGGTCGTCCTGCTCAAGACGATGCCTTTGCTAAGCAGGAACTGGCGCAGCTCATCACTCATGAAGGAGGACCCCCTATCACTGTGGATGTATGCGGGGAAACCAAACAGTGTAAAAATAGTTTGGAGGGCCTTGATGACGGTGGTTGTGGTCGTATCCGGGCAGGGGATGGCGAATGGGAACCGGGAGTACTCATCAATCACGTTAAGGAAGTACGTGTTGCGGTCGGTGGAGGGGAGGGGGCCTTTGAAGTCCATGCTGAGGCGTTCAAAGGGACGGGAAGCCTTGATCAGATGCACCCTCTCTGGTCGGTAGAAGTGCGGTTTGCACTCCGCGCAGATTTGGCAGTCCCTGGTGACAGTCCTGACCTCCTCGATGGAGTAAGGCAGGTTCCGGGACTTAACGAAATGGAAGAACCGGGTGACTCCCGGGTGGCAGAGGTCCTCGTGGAGGGCTCGGAGGCGGTCTACTTGCGCGGTGGCACAAGTGCCGCGGGATAGGGCATCAGGAGGCTCGTTCAGCTTCCCGGGACGATACAAGATCTCGTAATTGAAGGTGGAGAGTTCAATCCTCCACCGCAAGATCTTGTCGTTCTTGATCTTGCCCCGCTGTGCATTATCGAACATGAAGGCCACCGACCGTTGGTCCGTGAGGAGAGTGAATCTCCTGCCGGCCAGGTAATGCCTCCAGTGCCGCACAGCTTCCACTATGGCCTGGGCCTCCTTTTCGACCGAGGAGTGGCGAATTTCGGAGGCATGGAGAGTGCGGGAGAAGAAAGCCACGGGTCTGCCTGCTTGGTTGAGGGTGGCGGCCAGAGCTACGTCAGACATGTCGCTCTCGACCTGGAAGGGGAGGGACTCGTCGGTGGCGCGCATCGTGGCATTTGCGATGTCCGCTTTGATGTGGCTGAAGGCATGGCGGGCCTCCGTCGACAGGGGGAAGGTCCTGGATTGGATTAGGGGTCGGGCCTTGTCGGCGTAATTGGGGACCCATTGTGCATAGTAGCTAAAGAAGCCGAGGCAGCGCTTTAGGGCCTTGGGGCAGTGAGGGAGTGGGAACTCCATAAGGGGGCGCATGCGTTCGGGGTCGGGGCCTATGACTCAATTTCGCACTACGTAGCCTAGGTTGGCTAGACGGTCGGTGCTAAACACGCACTTCTCCTTATTGTAGGTCAGATTCAGGAGGTGCGCGGTCTGGAGAAATTTACGGAGGTTGGTGTCGTGGTCCTGCTGGTCATGGCCGCAGATGGTGACGTTATCAAGATACGGGAACGTTGCGTGTAAGCCGTACCGGTCAACCATTCGGTCCATCTCACGCTGGAAGACCGAGACCCCGTTTGTGACACCGAAGGGAACCCTTAAAAAGTGGTAGAGCCGCCCATCTGCTTCGAAGGCAGTGTACTGGCGGTCACTAGTACGGAGGGGTAGCTGGTGGTAGGCAGACTTGAGATCCACCGTGGAGAAGACTTTGTATTGCGCGATCCTGTTCACCAGGTCGGCTATACGGGGGAGGGGGTACGTGTCCAGTTGCATAAACCAGTTGATGGTCTGGCTATAGTCTATGACCATCCTATGCTTCTCCCCGGTCTTTACCACCACTACTTGAGCCCTCTAGGGGCTGTTGCTCGCTTCGATGACCCCTTCCTTCTGCAGCCTTTGGACCTCGGACCTGATGAAGGTCCGGTCCTGGGCACTGTACCATCTGCTCCTGGTGGTGACGGGTTTGCAATCGGGGTGAGGTTCGCAAACAGGGAAGGCGGGTCGACCTTAAGGGACGCGAGGCCGCAAACAGTAAGGGGGGGTATAGGGCCGCCGAAGTTAAAAGTAAGGCTTTGTAGGTGGCACTGGAAATCCAGTCCCAGAAGGGTGGCTGCGCAGTGGTGCGGCAGCACGTATAGGCGGAAATTGCGGAATTCCCTGCCTTGGACGGTGAGGTTCGCGAGGCAGAACCCTTTTATCTGCACCGCGTGTGACCCGGAGGCCAGGGAGATCCTTTGTTGGGTGGGGTAGGTGACCAGAGAACAGCGCCTTACAGTGTTGGGGTGGACGAAGCTCTCCGTGCTCCCGGAGTCGATGAGGCATGACATCACGTGGCCGTTGATGCCGATCGTCGTGGTGGCCTTTGCTATCGTTCGGGGCCGACTCTGGTCCAGGGTGACGGAGGCCAGCTGCAGCAAGGAGTGAAGATCGGGCAGCGCATCGTCAGCCGTGTTGGGGGCTTAAGGCCCCATCCAAGATGATGCCGTCCATGGCTCGCACATGGAGTCCGGGGACTCCGAGGATGGCGGCGGGGAGAAACAAAATGGCGGTGGGGATGGACAAAATGGTGGCGCACTCTGCTCCCACGAGTCGGAGGCCAGCTGCAACCACAGGTTTTGGTCGGGCAGCGCGTAGCCATCCGCGCTGGGGGCTTGAGGCCCCATCCAAGATGGCGCCGGCCATGGATCGCACGTGGAGTCCGGGGACTCGGAAGATGGCGGCGGGGAGGAGCAAACTGGCGGAGGTGGGCCTTAGACGGCCGGGACCTGCCAGAAAGACTGCACCCGTGGGTTGGCCGTGGCCCTAGGGCAGGGGGGTGGAGGTGAGCGCTGGAGCAGGGCGTGCTGCGGCGTTTTGGGCAGTGAGCGCTGGCCGGTCGGGGCCCGGAGCGGTGCGTACTGCGTCGTTCCGGCTGCGCAGAAGACTGTGGCCACGGCGCGGGGCGGGGAGAGGTGGGCGGTCGGGGCCTGGAGCTGCGGCGTTTTGGGCGTGGAGGAGTAAACTAGCGGCGCATGCTGCTCCAATGTGACGGAGGCCAGCTGCAGCGAGGGGTTCTGGCCCGGCAGTGCGTAGCCAGCCGCGCTGGGGGCTTGAGGCCCCGTCCAGGATGGCGCCGGCCAGGGGTCGCCCGTGGAGTTCGGGGACGGAGACCCCGACGATTGGGTCGGCGAGGGACCAAATGGCTGCGCGTACTCCTCCAGCGTGGTTGCCGTGGAGAAGAAAGGCTGTGGCAGCGATGCTGCCTGGCGGGGCAAAAACTGTGGTGCGTGTTGGGCCGGCGGGGTTGGGAAAAGGGAGTGCGGCGGTGGGCCTGGAACGGTCGGGGCGTGGAGGAACGGCTGTGGTCGGGCGGCTGGAGGAATGGCTGAGGGTAGTCGCTGGACACCGCGTTCACCGCGCGGGCGAGGCAGACCGCGGCATAGTGGCCTTTCTTGCCGCACCCTTTGCAGGTGACGGTGCGGGCTGGGCAGCGCGCGTGCGGGTGATTCGCCTGGCCGCAGAAGAAGCAGCATTGGCCGGTGGCGGTAGCGGGGCGCCTTGCCACACAGGCCTGTGGAGTTTGCGGGTAAGTCTGGGGTTTAGGCGGGTAAGTCGGGGGGACTGGCGTGGTGGGCTGCCACGCAGCCCATGGGGGCGCGGTGCGCACGGGGGCGTACGCCAGGGTGTTTCTGTACGCCACGTCCATAGACCCTGCCAAGGCCCGGGCCTCGGCGAGGCCCAGCGTCTCCATTTCGAGCAGCCTTCGGCAAATATCGGGGGATATCATACCTGCCACGAAAGCGTCTTGAATTAAAAGTGCTCGTTCGCCGTCACCACTGGGCAGCCGCAGTTTGGGCCCAGCACGATCAACGCCCTGTAGAAATCTTCTAGCATCTCATCTGGGCTCTGCCGTCTCGTTGCCAGCAGGTGACGGGCGTAGACCTGATTAAGTGGACGAATGTAGTGTCCTTCCAGCAGTTCCATGGCTTTATCATAGTTCGCCGCCCCTTCGATCAGGGGGTAGATCGCCGGGCCGACCCGCGAGTGTAGGAGGTGCATTTTCATCCTTTCCGTGGGGGTGTCGGCAGCCGTCTCGAGGTAGCTCTGGAAGCCAATGCTTAAAAATCTCGGTGGAGTTTTCTGCGTGCGGGCTGAGCTGAAGGCACGCCGGCTTGATACGGAGATCCATCCTTCAAAAGTACTTATCTGATTAAATTGATGCACAATCAATACGCTTGAGTCCACGTGGAGTCATATCGATTCAGCTTTAATCAGATAGAACTGTACCCAGCAGCGAAGTTAAAGAAGTGAAGGCTGCTGGGGACTGCACAGGTTCCTATACCCCGCCACTCAGGGCGGGGCTATGTACATTGCCCAATGGTAGACCCCGCGGTCTAGCCAATGGTTATTCCTCTCTCTGGTACCGCAATACCTGGTATTACCCCCCCCCCCCCCCCCCCCCCCGCCCGCAACGTTCACACACATCTTCCACTCCCTCAAAGAATCGGCTCATCCTTGCCCTCGTGAGGTGCGCTCTGTATACCACCTTCAGCTGTATCAGCCCCAACCTCACGCACGAGGTGGAGGCATTCACTCTCCGGAGCACCTCACACCAGAACCCCTCCTCCATATCCTCTCCCAACTCTTCCTCCCACTTTGCTTTGATCCTTTCCAGTGTTGCCTTCTCCTCTTCCAAAATAGCTCCGTAAACCGCTGACACTACCCCCTTCTCCAGTCCCCCTGTCGTCAGCACCTCCTCCAGCAATGTGGAGGCCGGCTCCCCCGGGAAGCTCTGTATCTCCTTTCTGGCAAAATCTCCAACCTGCATGTATCTAAACACTTCCCACCACTCCAGCCCATACTTCACTTCCAGCTCCTTCAGTCCTGCAAATCGACCCCTAAGAAACAAATCTTTTAGTGTCTTAATCCCCTTCTTCTCCCATTTCTGAAAATTTCCATCCCACTTCCCTGGCTCAAATCTGTGGTTCCCCCGAATCGGCATTTCCCTTGACCCTGCCCCCAACCCGAAGTGTTGGCGAAACTGCCTCCAAATTCTCAATGAAGCGATTATTACTGGACTCCCTCAGTATTTCCCCGGGGCTATCGGGAGCAGCACTGTTGCTAGTGCTTTCAATCCCGACCCCCTGCACAAACTCTCCTCCAATCTGACCCACTAGGAATCAACCCCTCTGACCCAGCTCCGCATTTGAGTTTCTAATAAGGAGCCTAGCTGGAAGATGTTTTATAGGTGCAAGCCGAAAAAAACTCTATAGCAAGAGGAGAAACTCAATTCAACAGGGCTTTCCTGCTTCAGCCTCTGAAAGCACGAACAATAATGGAAAATATGTTGTATGGAATCTGTCATAGGTTGATCAAAGGAAAGTATGATTTACACAATTCTTTCCAATAAACTGAAAAGAATCAGACTTGTTTATTGATAGATGAGCAGGAGCACGGATTGTTTTGTTGTTAATTGTCAAAATAAATCAGTCCCTCAATGGCAAATGATCCACTGCCTGATCATTAGTTGGAGAAAGGATAGAAGAGGAGACCAATAAGTGGAGACTATTTGTGATGTTCCTTTTAAAGGTTGTACCAAATTCAAATATTTTTGCATCCTTCCTATTTCAAATTGAACTATCACTTGAATTTTCAAGGGCTGGATTCTCCTCTGTCGGGATCCTCCGTAGTGCCGGCAGCCCGGGGATTTCCCGACGGCGTGGGACTGCCCACAATGGGAAACCCAATTGGCCAACTTGCGAGACAGAGAATCCCGGGGGTGCGCCGCATTGGAAATCTGGTACATCAGGATGGAGAATCCCGTCGCGAATATTCCTGGTTATGATCGCTGTCATGAAAATAATCTCATGGTTCCTATGCTTCAAATAAGCTGCTCAAGTAATCATCCATAATCCTAAGTGATTAATGACTTAACAAAACATCTGTCCATCAGGCACTGGTTATTCTTGCTGGTTTACAAACTGACATTGTCTCCTAATATTTAGATGAAATTCCTTGCACATAGTACCATGCATGATAAACTGGAATACTGCTATGGAGGCTATCAGGTGCCAGCGACTGATGTCTGTCCTCAGTGCCATGCATTTTTAAAAAAATCACTTTTGGGTGAAAAATGGCAATTCATATGTTGATTCACAAGTTCATAAGGAGACCGTCTTGCTGGAAGTCTTGCAATGATGGTTGTAATAATATGGTGGAGAGGACTAATCAACAATGCAGATCTTCCATTTATACACAGACTTCCTGAAGCACCTGTGAACATCTGGGCTGTGTCATCAAGCACAGTAACTTCCAGGAATATGTTACACTAACTATACATTGTTCAGAAGATCAGTTTTATCTGTGATAACTGAAAGTTAACTGGGAGTCCTCGTTTGACTTAGCAGGGGCTTTTCACAGTAACTTCATTGAAGCCTACTTGTGACAATAAGCTATTAATTATTATTAGCTCTGATGCAGTCATGCATGGACTGCAGTTGCATTATAATGGCAGCAAAATCTCAGGACAGGAATGCAGACCAACATTCAGTCAGCTGAGTAATCTTTTATACCAGCAGAGGTCTGAAAAACATTTGTTGTTAAATGAGTATCTTTATTGCAACAGAACTTCTTTAATTACAGGATTTCTAGCTATTCTTTCATTAAAGACAACAGAAGCAAAGCTTCTCGTTCTAGTAAAGGAACATAAAAACAGAAATATGACCAAAAATACAAATCCTGTCAGTAAGCTAGCTTTGTGACTTGTTTGTAGTCATAGAATAGGAAAGTCTAATTTGGAACTGTTTTCTCCTGAGTTGAAAAAGCATGTTTACCTCTAATGAGCTCAATAATAATAATCACTTATTGTCACAAGTAGGCTTCAAATGAAGTTACTGTGAAAAGCCACATTCCGGCACCTGTTTGGGAGGCTGGTACAGGAATTGAACCTGCACTGCTGGCCTTGTTCTGCATTACAAGCCAGCTGTTTAGCCCACTGTGTTAAACCAGCCCCTGAATTATGATTTAATATGATTTAATGGGTAAACACTCTCTCTACTTGAAATCTGCTTATTATAACTTCAGCATCTATTACCAAAGAAAACAGCTTCCTAACTGCTAAACTTGTCCGATGGGGTTTCATCGCACCATTTTACTGCTCCTTCCTTGACTCTAGGTTTCTGAGGTGACATGACCATTGGAATTAAACTGTGTAGAAACTCTGGAAGTATAAACTGTTATTACCTTTATCGATAAAAGCAATGCTGATGTAATTCTCTAAATTCACCCGAAAGCTTGTCTCAAACTTTTTCGCTCAAATCTAATAAATCTTCAGTTTTACCGCAAAGGGTAGCTGTTGAATAATAAATTGTGTTGAATAATCAATTGTCCATGCCATTTTGCCAGACTTAACCAATTCCATCATCGCATCCAGCTAACCCATGCTATCCTTCCCTTGCCCTCCCTTCCTCCCATGCCATTCCTATCTCATGCCATTCCATGCCTGCCATTCTATCTTCTCAACCCATACCATTCCTTCTATCCCTCCGAGGCCATCATCATCCTGCTCATGCTATCCCCATCTCTCTCATCAATCCTATCTCATTCCCTCAGGGAAACAATCCCTTTATCCAGGGTAATGTTTTTTCTGGGTACTCCTTACTTCCCACTATTTTGTTCTCCAGCTAATTCGGCATCGACCATTACAGCCGCACATAGATCACATGCTCCAATCCTCCGTGTGCAGCAGGCATCTCCCATCAAATAAACCAACCAATAGATGCAGCCCTTAAACTGACCAATCAAATCAACCTGGCAGCCAAAAGGTGTTTATTAAATAGCTTTAAAAGTCCCGCACACTTCCGGTGGTGGCCATGGTGTGAGTAGTCGCACATTTGGTAGCTGCCGCTGGTGGCGCTGTTTTTGGGACTTTTTCCCGATTAATGGGCAGATGTTTTGATGGAAAAAGGTGCAGGAGTGGTGGAGGAAGAGTTTATTCCACCAGTGGATGGATTTGTGGACCAGACGTGGTTTCAGGCGAACGGAGTTATCGGAGCAAGAAACTTTTCCTGCGACACAGGGAAAGATGGCGGAGAGCAAAGGGTCGGCACGGCCATCTCAGTGGTCTATTGGACCAGCTGATGGATTTCTTGAATGAGAAGATTATCCAGCAGAGAAAGGAGTCTCTGGAGAACCTGGTAAAGACGGTGGACCTGTGGGGATCGACCGCGTGGAGCTGAGGTTGGAGACCCAGAGCCTGGCGATCCAGAAGATGGAGGAGAGGTGGGGGAGCATGAGGAGCAGCTTGCTTCATTGGCGGCAGAGATGGGGGTGATGCGAGATACCCAGAAGCGGCTTCAGGAAAAGGTGGAGGAACTTGAGAACCGCTCCTGGAGACAGAATCTGAGGATTGTGGGGTTGCCAGAAGGCATTGAGGGAGTAGATGCTGGCTCTCATGTAGCCAAAATGCTGGAGACGTTTCTGGCGGAGGGGGTCCTGGAAGTGGATAGGGCACACAGGGCGCTGATGAGGAAGCCACAGGGTAACGAGCCGGCGAGGGCGATGGTGGTGCGGTTGCACTAGTTCCTTGAGAAAGAACGGATCTTGAGGTGGACCAGGCAGACGGTCGATGTACCTGGGAGGGCAACGAGCTTCCGGTGTGCCAGGACTGAGTGCGGAACTGGCTCAGAAAAGAGTGGTCTTTAACCGAATGAAGGCTACCCCCTTTAACAAGGGGGCGAAGTTCAGGATGCTGTACCCGATCCGCCTCTGGATGACCTACAATGATCGGGGATATTATTTTGGGACACAAGAGGAAGCGATGGAGTTTGCGAGAGACAATGGACTGGCAGGGGAAGGAGGACATTGAACTTTGGAGGAGGTGTTTGGGGAGGATGATTCTCCCTGTCCCCCTTGCCAGGGAGGTCAGAGTTTGGGGGTGTTTCCCACCTTTTATTTTTTTTCTCTTGGGGGGGGGGGGCGGGGGGGGGTTCTTATGTGAATGTTATGGCTGTGACGTACTTGCTTCCCTGGGGGACGAGGGGGTATAGTTTGGAGGGAACCTTCGTTGGGGGATTTTGTTTGTTGGCTGCACTCGGGGCTGTTTTGAGAGGAAGGGGGAGGGTCGTGGGTGAGTGCTTTGGTTTCTGTTTTTTCTCTGGGGGCCATTGTCCTTTGTTCCTCTGGTTTTTTTTTCTGTCTTTGATTGTTGATATTGTTATTTGCACCAAGGTAATGTGTGAGCGGGGAGAGAGGGGAAATCAGTGGGGGGTAGGATGCTAGCCACCATGGGAGGGGACTGCCAGGCTAGCTGGGTTGGCTAGTTCACGGAAGCGCAGTGGCAGATGAGCAGGTGATTAGTGTGTTGATGGGGGTTGGGATCATTGCTCTGTGTGTGTGGGGGGGGGACTGCTGACAGGGGAGGGACTTTTGAAATACGGTGTGAGGGGGGTTGATGACAGTGGAGTCCAAGGGTGGGCCTGGTGGATTGTGGGATATGGGTCGGAGGCTGGCCCAGAAAGGGCTATTCTTGATCGGCCCACGGGGGCGGGGGGAGTCCCCGACCAGGCTGATCACATGGAATGTGAAAGGAGGGAGGGTTGAAGAGGGTCAAGAGGTCCTGCGTTTTCGCGCATTTGAGGAGCTTAAAGGCGGATGTGGCATTCTTGCAGGAAATGCACCTGAAAATTGGGGTTCAAACCCAGCTAAGGAAAGGGTTGGTAGGTCTGGTCTTTCATTCAGGATTGGGTTTGAAGACGAGGGGGGGCGGGGGGGGGGGGGGGGGGGTTGGTGGTGGTATTGGGGTGAATAAGCGGGTAGCGTTTGAAGTGGGGAACATAGTGGCAGACTCCAGTGGGAGGTTCTTTATGGTGAGTGGGAAATTGGAGGGGATGCCTGTGATGTTGGTGAATGTTTACGCTCGAACTGGGATAATGTAGTTTATGAGGCTGGTGCTGGGGAAGATCCCGGCTGATAATGAGAGGGGGATTTTAACACGATTCTTGAGCCAAATTGGATCGGTTCAGTCTGAGGTCGAGGAGGGTACCAGTGGTGGCGAGTGAATTGAAAGGGTTTATGGAGCATATGGGAGGAGAGGACCCGTGGCGGTTTGGTCAGCTGAGGGCGAACAAATTTTCGTTCTTCTCCCATGTGCATAGGGTATACTGCCGGATTGACTATTTTGTATTGGACAGAATGTTGTTGGCGGGGGTGATCCGTTCGGAATACTCGCCGATTATGGTTTTGGACCATGCAGCGCATGGGGTAGACTTGCAGGTGAATCGGGGTGGGGGCAGTGCCCGCAGTGGAGGTTGGATGTGGGACTGTTGCCACATGAGGAGGTTTGTGAGCGGGCGAGGGCTGCTTATCGGGGATATGTGGAGCTGAATGACACGGGGAGGTGTCGGCTGCCAAGCTATGGGAGGAATTGAAGGCAGTGGTGAGCGGGGAGTTTATTTCAACACAGGCACATAGAGACAGGATGGAGCGGGCGAAGATGGCAAGGTTAGCGGATGAGATCCTGCAGGTGGATAGGTGCCAATCTGGCACCCTGACAGTGCTTCTGACGCTGCCATCTGGCAGTGCCACCTTGGCAGTGCCAGGTTGCTCCCAGGTGGCACTGCCAGGGTGCCAGGCTGGCAGTGCCATGGTGCCCAGGTGGGCTGCCCCTGCCCAAAGGACATGTAGCATGTAGCTGGAGGCCTCTGATCCGTGCGAGACCACCACGAGTGCTGTTCCATCTTGTCCACATTTGTGGGGATCCAAGCTGAACGGCGAGGTCACTGAGGCAAAGGGGATAGATACCAATGCCTCAGTTACCTCGGGAAACTACATATTAGAGTGAGGCTAGCTGTCTCGCTCTAATCTGCAGATTTGCTGAAATGTGGGCGAGATTTCCATCGCAAGCGTTAGATCTTACAAGGCGCTGTGAGCTGGGTAGATCCCGGGAGTGGGGTCCCCGGCGAGCTGCGTTTCAGGCGCAGTGCGACCGTTGGATTGCGCCCTATGTGTGGATTGACTGGTGAGAAACTCCCCAAGCCTCTGCGGGTGAATGCAAGTCTGGATCTCACCCAGAAAGCCGGCAGGATACATCCTGCCAAACTCACCCAAAATGACAGTAGTCCATTTTTAGGTGAATTGCGCCCATGGATGTCAGAGGAGGACAGATCTTGATTCACCCTCACTGCTAAACGCACATGCAAAAAAAAATGGACACTTGTTTGAGGTAATACCAGTGGAACTATACGAAAATACAAGTCATTAAGGGTACTAAATATCTTGTATTGATCAATATGCATTTAATGTTAGAAATTTTTGATATTGTTTTCTCAGAGTTAGTTTGAAAAATTGCTAGATATTTGGTACATTTACAACTCTGGAAAATAACAGACCGTTGGCTGAATCCTTCACATATTCTTATATGGGTTTAGATGTTGCGCCACTTCCTTTGTGACTAAATAAAATGTTCTTCTCTGCACTTTACAAAAGGCCTTACCAAAACAGAGATAAAAATTATGCACGATAAATGAGATGGAATTCATTCTAGGGGTGTTATCAAGTCAAAATTACTAAACACGGGGTGAAATAATAATAAAAATGGAAAATAATAATAACAAACACATACTTTGCAGAACCAGATTGTGTGAATCAAAGTTTAGTAGTGCATTCACTGTGAATGGAATTCAGTTCTGTGTTTGCAGATCTCACTTATCCAGGCAGATTTTGCTTTGCCTGGCTTTTGTTTGATTCCAAGAAGTGAAACAGTTTATGGCTGAGATGCAGAGCACCTCTATGGAAAGCACATTTTTCTGAAATATATTTACTTGAACAGTCCGATGATTATCTCTGCTCCTGGGCTTGGTAGGTCTTGACGTGCATCTGCTCGTGTCAGAGAAGAGACTGTGGTTTAACAGGGATGATTTTTTAAAAAAAGTATGCAAGTTGCTTAACACTTTAAACCTGAATTGGATTTTAATAAAGTTAAATAAAATTTGACACACACCAAGAAGAATGAAGCTGAAAATCTGAAGCTTTCGCTGCAGATTGATCGGGAAATACTTTGTAATTTATTTTTCTCAGTGTTAAAGAAAGAAAACCTTTATAAAGCTGACCAATGCTGGAGGGGGTAATCCATATCATCCACAGTCTGGACAGACAGACACGGGACTTTGGTTCCATCATCTGGCATTATGGACTGCATCAATATGAATGAGCTAGAGCAGTTCCTCAGTGACAGGCATGAGTTTGTTACTTAGAAGCTGTAATGTGAGGGAATGGTGTCCTTCCCTGTTTATGTTGGAAACTGCATTCATGAATTGAGCCCATGAATAGCTATGAAGGTTTACAGCACAGAAGAGGCATTTTGCCCATCACATCTATACTGGAAGACATCACATGTACTTCCTTAAAAATTTCAATTTGAACTGCTGCGAGAGAAGCTCAATGTATGTACAGACCTTCGCCCTGCTGAGCTGGAGAATAGTAACTCCAGCATAAGCAGTTAGTACCTGATTGGAAACCATACTGCAGAAACTCAGAACAGCAGCTGTACTATAAATGCAGCATTAGTCTCGGTTCAAGAGAAGCAGGAGGATCTAATTATTCAAAACGTGCAGCTTGTATGAAGTTAACCAGAACCACCCTGCCCCAATAATTGGCTCAGCTGTTTCCCCTCCAGTTCACTCACCATCCTGACTTGGAAATATATCGCCAGCCCTTCTGTGTCGCTGGGTCAAAATGCTGGAACTCCCTCCCTAACGGCACTGTGCGTGTACCTACACCTCATGGACTGTAACGGTTCAAGAAGCCAGCTCACCACTACCTTCTCAAGGGTGACAAGGGGAGGGCAATAAAATGCTGGCGTTGCCAGCGTTGCCCACATCCCATAAAAATGAATTTTAAAAAATATTGTCCATTGCCAATAATGATTTTGTTCTGTGTGAACCAATGTGAGAATTTGCAGCTGAGTGCAACTACCACCCAAATGCATCTTTAAACCGATAGGCATCCACTTTTAGTCTAGAAGTAAGTTAGCAATATAGAGATTGATGCACACATTAAGTTATTTACCAAAGGAATTTCAGATGAAGTGTACACTAATATGATACAGTAATTTCAACCATTTAAAATATTTACAGCTAAAATATTTGCACAGAGGGCTGGATTCTCCATGTCCCAGCTGCGTATTTCTCGACGGCACGCCATTCGCTGTCAGCACGGTTCTATATTCCCGCCGTCGGTCAATGGGATTTCCCATTGAAGCCACCGCATGCCGCATGGGAAAGCCACCAGTGGATGTCCGCAGCCATTGGGGAAAGTGAATCGCAATGACCAGAGAATTCCAGCTAGGACGTTAAATATTTCGATGTGTTGATGTATATTTAAAAGTTGTCTACATCTCAATCGTTCAGGTGAACAGGGTAGATAACTCTTTTCAATATTTTGGTGCATCTCAATTGGAAATAAATGTCAAAGGACTTTTAAACCTCTTCAAATTTGGCAGCTACCTCATGAATATCATGCTGTGCAATGTTGCCGTCTGTAATCAGCACTTTGAATAAAGAAGTGTGTTTATTTGTTCTTCCTCTAATATTTTTAATTAAACCTGAAGCAATCCATAGAATCCTTCGAACCCCACAGTGCAGAAGGAGGCCATTCAGCCCATCAAGTCTCAGAAAGAGCACTCTACCTAGCCCACTCCCCATCCTATCCCTGTAACCCCACCAATTGACCATGGTCAATCCGTCCAACCTGTGCATCTTTGGACTGTGCGACAAAACCAGCGCACCCAGAGGAAACCCCACAGACAAGAGGAGAATGTGCAAACTCCACAGAGTCACCTAACACCGGAATCAAACTCGGGTCCCTGGAGCTGTGAGGCAACAGTGCTAGCGACTATGTCACCATGCTGTATCTTTAAAATCTTTTCCTCCAAAGACTCCAATTTTATTACTGCTCTGGGCCTTGGGTAAGTTCCAGTGGCGTTCAAAGTGTGGAATTTGATTCATGGTAAATATTTTTAAAGTGTGAATACAGTTTTAAGAGAGTACAAACTTCCAAGTTGGCGTCACCATTCATTGTAGAACAATGGGTTTCCCGCAAGTGCCACTTTTTGGTGGGTTTGCAAAATGACAGAAGTGCGCTTTGCAGGGGTCAGCTGTCTGCCGACTTGATTTATTCAGCAAAGCAGCAGAGTAAATAGTGTTTATATTAACTGTGGGCTTGCTATTAAAAATTCAGATGGTTGCAAGATTCCCGAGAGTTGAGCAAGTTAATTTTTTTTCATTTTTCAACTTGGAGGCTGTATGTTGAGGCTTGGAGTTAGGGTTGGGATTAGTGATGGTTTTCATTCAATCGCCGTATCTAACTGAATGGTAGAAGTGATTTCTCAGGATAGGCTGCAGCCTAGAAGTTAAAAAGATATAACTCACTCTTGCACGCTATAGACACAATGTCCTGAAGCTTGACTTCCAAAGGAGAGTCCATCGAGTCTTCTGCTGCTGTAAAACTTCTGTCTATAGCTTCCAGGTTCTTCTGTTTGTATAATTTCTGGCTAATTTTCTCAGCGTCAGTAGTTTTAGTTGAGAGCTTCTTTCAATTCAGAATCTATTTAAGATGTTCTTTTTGTTAGTTTTTCAGCACAGTTGTGAGGTTGAGGGCTTTTTGATCCCTAGCTGCCACCATGTTGCAACCGTGTTGCTTCCAGAACGTGTCCATTAAGGAAGTCTTTCTATCTTCTGTATGTTAACAGCAAGTCTTTCTTAATTGCTTATAACTATTTACATATGTACAATAAAAGGTAGATTTAGATTTTAGATTTAGATTTCTTGTCACGTGTACCGAGGTAGAGTGAAAAGATCCAGACAGATCATTCAATACTTGAAAAAAACATAGGACATACGATAAATACACAATATAAATGGATAGATATAGACATCAGGTGAAGCATATGGAGTATAATGCTAACAACTTAAGGGAAGATGCAGAGAGTAATCAGTTCAGTCCATAAGAAGGTCATTCGGAATCTGGTAACAAGGGTTACCAGAGGCTGTTTTTGAATCTGTTTGTGCGTGTTCTCTGACTTTTGTATCTTCTGCCTGATGGAAAAGGTTGGAAGAGAGATTAACCCAGGTGAGAGGGGTCTTTGATTATGCTGCCCGCTTTCCCATGGCAGCGGGAGGTGTAGCCAGAGTCAATGGATGGGAGGTAGGTTTGTATGATGGACTGGGCTGTGTTTCCGACACTCTGTAGTTTCTTATGGTCTTGGGCCGAGTAGTTGCCATACCAGGCTGTGATGCAGCCAGATAGGATGCTTCCTATGGTGCATCAGTAAAAATTGGTAAGAGTACAGGCAAAGAGCAATCCACACGTCTAGGTCTTAACATGTCTGTGCTCAAAATCACACAGACCCTAGTACTAGGTCATGTGCCTTCTTACATCACTGTGTGGCCGGTCCTATACTCTGCCCCACATTCACCCTGTTTGTGCCAGTCACTTAGACTACAGGACCTGGAGTCACAGTTGCTCCAGGACTTGACATGCAAGTTTGTGTTCTCCCAATGCCCTAACTAAAAGTCCAGGCCAGTGTCACTGAAATAGACTAAACATTGGTCACTATGTGGTATGTGGTAAAATTAAGACCAAGGATGATTTCGAGCTTATCATTAAAGATTTTCTGTCAAATTTATCAATATTATCTGAGGACCCTCAGGTACAGAGGCAGTAAATATTTTCTAGAAACTGTAATCAGAATCACTTTATTATAAAGGTAAATGTTCTGAGAACTATAGTGGCATTCCTACATGAGTAAAATGGTAGCTAATTTAGATAACTGTCATTGCATTCATGGGTTCAATAGATTTAAAAATAAATAAATACTCAGTTTAAAACTCATCAAATCCCAGAGGTGTCAATGGGCACGATTTAACTAAATGGAAACAAAGTCCCATCAGGAGCACAGTTAGCCACATGTTTCCTGGCCTCAATGGAAAACCACAGTGCAAACAATGCCAGCTTAGTGCCTTGGCAGTGCCAACCTGGTACCTTGGCAGTGCCCCTGCCACTGGCAGTTCCACCAGGCTGATACTCAGATGGTACTACCAGGGTGGCAGTGTGAGGCTAGCACCACCAGTGCCAGGGTACCATCCTGCCCAGAGGGCAAGCACCTGAGGGCCACTAATCCCCTGGGAGGCCCCCACGAGTGCTGTTCCATCCCCATTTGTGTAGAGCAGTACTGAACAGCGCGTGCCCAAGGTCTCCCAGGTGAAGGGGATAGATCCCAATGCCTCAGGTGCCCAGGGAAACTACATATTAAAGTAAGACTAGTTATCTTGCTCTAATATGCCAAAAAGTGATTGCACCACAATGGGCGGGATTCGCATTGCAACATCTCGCGAGATCGCATTATCTCTCAATAGGCATTGCGAGCCGAGTAGATCCCAGGTGCAGGGTCGTCTGGTTTCTATTAGCCACGTTGCGCCACAGCACACTGCGTTTCAGGTCGATCGTGCCCAAGGTTTCCATCTTGATTTAAAATGCAGCTATTTTAAAGAATATCACTGTTAAAACTAAATGTAGTTCCATGTTTTTTAATTTGTTCAGGGATGTGGGCATCGCTGGCTGGGCCAGCATTTATCGCCCATACCTAATTGTCCTGAATGGTTTGCTAGGTCGTTTCAGAGGGCATTTAAGAGTCACATGGCCAGACCAGATAGGGGTGGCAGATTTCCTTCCCTAAAGGGTATTAGTGAACCAGATGGGTTTTTTATTTAAAAAAAAAAAATATTTATTAAAGTTTTTTAACACAATTTTTCTCCCTTACAAACAATAACACCGCCCGCCCCCCCCCCCCCCCCCCCCCCCCCCCCCCGGGTAACAAAAAAAAACGAGAAATCGCGCAGAGCAAGATATATACATGGCAAAATGATATATTTACACAGCTTTGTACACTGGCCCTCACCCGTACGTGCCTGTTTCTCCAACCCTTCGTGTTACCTCTTGCTCATCCACCCCCCCAGGCAGTCCCCCCTCTCCCCCCCCCTCCCAGGACGTCCCCGTCCCCGTCCCCCCTGAAGGTTGCTGCTGCTGCTGACCGACCTTTCTCTAACGCTCCACGAGATAGTCTAGGAACGGTTGCCACCGCCTGTAAAACCCCTGCGCAGACCCTCTCAAGGCGAACTTAATCCTCTCCAACCTTATGAACCCAGCCATATCATTTATCCAGGCCTCCAGGCTGGGGGGCTTCGCCTCCTTCCATATTAACAAGATCCTTCGCCGGGCTACTAGGGACGCAAAGGCCAGAATGCCGGCCTCTTTCGCCTCCTGCACTCCCGGTTCGTCCACTACTCCAAATATTGCTAGCCCCCAGCTTGGCTTGACCCGGACTTTCACCACCTGAGATATTGCTCCAGCCACTCCTCTCCAGAACCCCTCCAGTGCCGGACATGACCAAAACATATGGACATGGTTCGCCGGGCTCCCCGAGCACCTTCCACATCTGTCCTCTACCCCAAAGAACCTACTCAACCTCGCCCCCGTCAAGTGCGCTCTGTGGACCACCTTAAATTGTATCAGGCTGAGCCTGGCACACGAGGAGGAGGAATTAACCCTACCTAGGGCATCAGCCCACAGACCTTCCTCGATCTCCTCCCCCAGCTCCTCCTCCCATTTACCCTTCAACTCTTCTACCAGCGCTTCCCCCTCTTCTTTCACTCCTGGTGTATTTCCGACACCTTGCCCTCCCCGACCCATACACCCGAGATCACCCTATCTTGAACTTCTTGTGCCGGGAGCAACGGGAATTCCCTCACCTGTCGCCTCACAAAAGCCCTCACCTGCAGAAATCTAAAGGCATTTCCCAAGGGTAACTCGAACTTCTCTTCCAGTGCCCCTAGGCTTGCAAACGTCCCGTCGATGAACAGGTCCCCCATTCTTCCAATCCCCGCCCGATGCCAGCTCTGGAACCCCCCGTCCATCTTCCCCGGGACAAACTGGTGGCTACCCCTGATCGGGGACCACACCGATTCTCCCATTGCACCCCGGTGCCATCTCCACTGGCCCCAGATCCTTAGCGTTGCGGCCACCACCGGGCTCGTGGTATACTTTGTCGGCGAGAGCGGCAGCGGTGTCGTCACCAACGCCCCCAGGCTCGTTCCTTTACAGGACGCCATCTCCATCCTCTTCCATGCCGCCCCCTCTCCCTCCATAACCCACTTGCGGATCATCGCCACATTTGCTGCCCAGTAGTAGCGCCCCAGGTTTGGCACCGGATGGGTTTTTTATGACAATGATTTCAGAGTTATCGTTGAATTTTTAATTCCAAATTTTTAAAACTTAAATTCAAATTTTTGAACCCTGGTCCCCAGAGCCTGGGTCTCTGGATTACTGATCCAGTGACAATACCACTACGCCACAGCCACCCCATAAATGTGAATAAATAGATTTGCAATCTGTTTCAATCTCTCTGATGACAATTGTTGCTACTAATAGTCCTCTCATGTTGACAGAAAGATTGTAAAAGTTGCAACAGAACTTCAAAAAGATTAATTATGTCAAACAAATCTGCCTATAAATCAATATTCCCCAGAAACAGAGCTGAAGGGAACAGGATAGAGGCCCATTATGATATGTTTCCACCCCCACTGTGACTTACAGAATTTTAAAAAAAATCTTACCCACAGGATGCAATTGGACTTGTGCCTGTAGTAGGCCTTTGTCCACTGTTGCAAACTTAATGAGGCACATCGGGTACTCCAGTCTCCATGTTTTACCTCGGTTTTACTCCCTGGATAATAAAGAGGATTGTCAGAGGATACAGCAGGATATAGATCAGTTGGAGAATTGGGTGGACAAATGTCAGGTGGAGTTTAATCCGGACAAATGTGAGGTAATGCACCTTGGAAGGTCTAATACAGGTGGGAATTATACAGTAAATGGCAGAACCCTTAGAAATATTGACAGGCAGAGAGATCTGGGTGTACAGGTCTACAGATCACTGGAAGTGGCAATGCAGGTGAAGAAGGCTTTCAAGAAGGCAGACAGCATGCTTGCCTTCATCGGCCAGGGCATTGAGTATAAAAATTGGCAAGTCTTGCTGCAGCAGTACAGAACCTTGGTTTGGCCACATTTGGAATATTGCGTATAATTCAGGGCGCCACGCTACCAGAAAGATGTGAATGCTTTGGAGAGGATACAAAAGAGGTTTACCTGGATGTTCTCTGGTCTGGAGGGTATTAGCTCTGAGCAGAGGTTGCATAAACTCGGATTATTTTCACTGGAATGGCAGAGGTTGAGGGACGACCTGATAGAAGTTTACAAAATTATGAGTGGTATGGACAGAGTGGATAGTCAGGCGCTTTTTCCCAGGGTGGAAAGATGAATTACTAGGGGGCATATATTTAAGGTGCAAGGGGGAATGTTTGAAGAAGATGTGAGAGGCATGTATTTTACGCAGAGTGTGGTGAGTGCCTGGAACACACTGCTGGTAGAGGTGGTAGAAGCAGATACGATAGGGATGTATGAATGAATAGGGTTGGAATAGATCGATATGGATCCTGGCAGTGCAGAAGGTTTTAGTTTAGTCAGGCATCATGATCGGCCCAGGTTTGGAGGGCCAAAGGCCTGTTCCTGGGCTGTACCGTTCTTTGTTCCTTGATGCCAGAGTGCAGGGTCATCTATAGATACCTGGCTTTATGGTTTGCCCTTGGACCTTCATCAGGCTGTTAGCTGCACTCATGTTTCCTGCCTAGTCTTTCAATTGCACGGCTTAACCCGAAAGCACGTCTGATCAGGAGTTCCCAGCAGACATGGCCTAGGGGAGAAGGAATGTAAGCATCCTTGTCCTCCTCAAATACACAGTGGGTGCCGAGAAAGGAAAAACCAGCAGACACATTTCAATCATATATTCAACATCTCCATATTGTTTTCTATCTTACGTTTTTCAGCTTGAATAAATCACAGGCGTAAGTTTTTCAGCATAAGCCACATGCAATTGAATGAGAATATTTACTGCTTGCATTGGATGGATGTTTTGTGAATGTGAACCTGGACCCTCTTTGTCAAAATGTTTCAGGAAAGTAATGCGAAAACATTAGTTACATGTTTTAATAATCTTTATTGCCACAAGTAGGCTTAAATTAACACTGCAATTAAGTTACTGTGCAAAGCCCCTAGTCACCACATTCCGGCGCTTGTTCGGGTGCACAGAGGAAGAATTCAGAATGTTCAAATTACCAACATAAATCCAGAATGACTTTTACAGATGTGTTTCTCCTTTTCCCAAGTGCTGTTTAGTTATAATATTGGCATTGAAAATAACCAAGATGTCAAGTAATTGTGCATATTTCTTTCAAACATGCTGCGCACCCTATATGCTGAATTGACAAGTATGTTGGATTCGCAATGAAGCTCACAAAAAAATCAACAGGAGCATCAATGCATCTTGGATCAAGTATTTTAAAATGAATACTAAATAATGTCAAACTACTTTGTTTATTGTGACTTAATTACTCACAAGAGTTTTTCATTTTTTAAAAATGAATACAACACCACGGCTTGTCTTCAAGTGTGACTGACTGATGGATGAACACTTCTTGATTTTTTCTTTCGTTATTGGATGGTTGAGAGTGTTGCAAATTAAATAAAGCCCAACATTGTAACAAATGAATCAATTAGACTACAAAACAGTTATTTTAACATCACCAGTCCTATTATGTTTCAATTAGCCATTCAATTTCAGTTCTAAGTGGGGGGGGGGGGGGGGGGGGGGCAGGAGGGTGGTTTCTGACCTGACTGGGGAACGAAGATGACTTCAAGAATATCTCAAATGTTTAAACTTCTACTTAATGCCAGCAACCAATTTTCTGTCCTTCTATTAACTCCTATTGTTAGTTGTCAGTCAGGCATTAGAGCTGCCGTGGAACCCTGATGGATACCATTCAATTCATACATATACTGGGACCACCAAATAAGCTGCACTTACATACCACACACACAACCTGCCCTGACAAGAACCGAATGAAGTCAGCTCAAGCTCGTGGTAGAATTGTCAATGCATACTTAGGAAAGGAATCCCAAGCAATAAGCATAGACTGTTTTTCCTTGCCACATGCGTGAAAAGTAAAATTAAGCACTTCTCTCAGCATAACTTATCTTTGTCAGACACTCATTGGAAGATAGGGGTCATCCACTCATATAGTAATACAGACAAAAAAGGGTCACAGAAAACACATTGATACTTAAGTTAATAATGAAATAGAACCTGAACATCAAAATTCCTATGACCAATGTGTTTAAGTGTTGCCAATCTGTGTCGGCAGGTCAAGTCAGATTTCTTTAACTATTTAACAGTGGGTTAAAAGCAGACTACAAGAATTGCTTAGAGAACTATCTCTTGTAGTGCAAGACAGAGAAAGGTCTAAAAGCTAACTTATAATGAGAATACAAGTTTATGAAATTCTTCTGTGCAAACTAAGTCAGTTGAGCATCCCAATATTCTCCATGATGTGTGTGGTGATACACCACTGTACTTCCCTAGCATTGTACATAGTTATATAATAGTTGTGTGTAACGTTGCCCTGTAATCCTGTGTATTGTACTGTGTATTGTACTGTAGCTCTGTAGAGGTTCAGTCACCTGTATGTAACCTGACCTGGCCACGGAGAGCTCCGCCTTGGCCACATCCCCGGGAGCTAGGTATAAGACCCAGCTTCTGAGACCTGACCCATTTTGTCTGGGGTCGTCTGTGTCGGGTAAGCTTCTCATGTAGTGTATTAAAGCCTTGGTTAAAGTCTCACATGTCTTTGTGGTTCTTGACGCTTAGTGCATCAATGTGCTGTCTAACCTTTCTGTAGAGGTAAATGACTGCTCTCGTGAAAAGCCCGATAAAGGAATCAATTGAATCATTTTGCATATGGTTAAGGATGCTACCATTCCAATTATATTTCAGAAAGTAATTCATACATTCGCTAAAACTCATTTTTATTCTTCAGTTGATAGTTTTAAGGATCAAATTATTTTTCTGCCATTTTTCAGTGGATTTATGGAAACATGTATGTGTCTTACAAATGTAATATACTTGCTGCCACCATTCAAAAGGCTCTCAAGTAGCTTTCAATGACAGAAAGTATTATGGCAGGTCCGGCTGTTCATGTCGGTGGGACCTTGCTGTCCCGCCGTCGGCGCACTCCCTCCGTGGGTTTCCCGGCAGCGAGTGGTGCATTTAACGGGAAACCCCGTTGACAACAGCAGGACCAGAAGATCCCACCCCTGGCCAGTGGCGGCGGGCTGCCTCCGCCGTACCGAAACACGCGGTGGTGCAGAAAACCCTGCCAGTATTTTCATTGATGGTTTGGGTTAACAGCTTTTAATATGAGCCTTGGATGGGTGGCTTAACTGAGAAAAAAAAGACTGATCAATATTAACATGACCCTCCTAGTTTGGAAAAATACCATTAATGGTGATAATTTTTTGAAGTCTCTTTATTGCAAAAATGCCTGAAATAATTGAATTGCATATTGTGTCTGAGAGCAAAGATCATTCTGTTTGCCCCACTCCACAGTAATGCATACACATTAGGATGGCAAGAGTTACTTCTATTCACCTCCTTCTTTCAGCATTCCATTAGGTTAAATGGTGTCAGCTGAGGCATGCCTTATCAGCTTATCTCTGGTTCTTCGTGCAAGCACATAAGGCAGCCAGCTTCATCTCAGTGGATCACCTGGGAAGGTAACTTCTTTCCCCAGAGAGTGGTTAGAATGAGGAACTTGCTGCCATCTGGAGTGATTGAGATAAATAGAGCACAGGCTCACTTATTTTTTTAAATATAAATTTAGAGTACCCAATTCTTTTTTTCCCCAATTTAGGGACAATTTAGCGTGGCCAGTCCACCTACCCTGGGCTGTGGGGTGAGACCCACACGGAGAATGTGCAAACTCCACATGGACAGTGACCAGGGGCGGGGATCAAACACGGATCCTCGGCGCCGTGAGGCAGCAGTACCAACCACAGCGCCATCGTGCCGCCCAACACTTATAACAATGGCATGCATTTCTATGATATCATTAATGTAGTAAAACACACAGGGAGTTCACAGGAGTGGTATCAATACAAATTTGATACTGAACCACACAAGGAAACATCACGACAAGTAGCCAAGACCTTAGCCAAGGTGGGTTTTAAAGAATATCTTAAAGGAAGGAAGAGTGAGACAGAGAGAGAAAGGGGCGGAGAGGTTTCAGCCAGCAATTCAGAACTTAAACCCTCAGCAACTGAAGACACAGCCATGAAGGGTAGACAAATTAAAACTGGGGTTGTTCAAGGGGCTAGAGTTAGAAATGCATGGAATTCTCAGAGGGTTACAGAACAGGAGAAGATTACAGAGAAAGGGAGGGGCAATCAAGGCCAAGGAGGGATCTGAAAACAAGGATGAGAATTTTTTTATTGAATTGAGCAGTGCAGGTCAGCAAGTAAACAGGCATGATGGATGAACAGGATTTGGGGGAGTTGGATACGGGTAGCAGGGTTTTGGATGATCTTAAGTTTTGGAAGATGGTAGACTGGAGTCTGACTAGAAGTGCATTGGAACAGTCCAGTTTGGAGGTTGAAAAGGCGTAGATATGGGTTTTGGCAGCAGATGAGGTAAGGTAGGAGTAGAATTGGGTGAAGTTACTTAGATGGGCCACAGGCGGAGCCCACAAAGGCATCAACATAATACAATGTAATGTAATGTAATACAATGGTGAATGGCAGCAGTAATACATTCACCACATTCACCCCCTGTTAAAAATTGAAGTCCAGCGGGGGTGAAGTGGGCTCACAGGTTGAGTCTGTCCGGCGCCTTGATTGTTCGCTGCGATCGCCTGAGCTCTGGTTTCGCTGCAGGCACGTGTGTTGAACTCGTCGCTGCGGGCATGGGTGTTGAACTCGTCGCTGCGGGCATGGGTGTTGACTCCGGGAGCGTGTCTTCTGGAGCTTCATCACTGTAGATCGGCGATGGGGGGAGGGGGGGGTGTAGGCCATGTAGGGGCGGGGGTGATGTTCGGTGTAGGGTGGGGGGGGGGAGGTGATGGCCGTAGGGGAACAGGCAGGTGCCAGGTCCCGGAGGGAGACTGTATCTTGTCGGCCGTTGTGGTGTGCCACGTAGACATACTGGGGGTTGGCATGAAGGTGCTGGACCCTCTCGACCAGGGGGCCGGACTTATGGCTCCTCACGTGCTTTCAGAGGAGGACAGGCCCTGGTGTCATCAGCCAGGACGGAAGCGAGACCCCGGAGGTGGATTTCCTGGGGAAAACAAATAGGCGGTCATGAGGGGTCTCGTTCGTGGCTGTGCAAAGGAGTGGCCTAATGGAGTGGAGCGCGTCGGGGAGGACCTCGTGCCAGCGGGAAACTGGGCGACTCCTAGACTGTAGGGCCAGGAGGACGGCCTTCCATACTGTCGCGTTCTCCCTCTCCACCTGTCCATTTCCCCGGGGGTTGTAACTGGTAGTCCTGCACGAGGCGATGCCCTTACCGAGCAGGTACTGACGCAGGTCGGCGCTCATAAACGAGGAGCCCATGTCTCTATGGACGTAAGTGGGGAAACCGAACAGGGTGAAGATACTATGCAGGGCCTTAATGACAGTGGCTGGGGTCATGTCGGGCATGGTATGGCAAAGCACGGTAGCATTGTGGATAGCACAATTGCTTCACAGCTCCAGGTTCCGAAGTGCGATTCCGACTTGGGTCACTGTCTGTGCGGAGTCTGCACATCCTCCCCGTGTGTGCGTGGGTTTCTTCCGGGTGCTCCGGTTTCCTCCCACAGTCCAAAGATGTGCAGGTTAGGTGGATTGGCCATGATAAATTGCCCTTAGTGTCCAAAATTGTCCTTAGTGTTGGGTGGGGTTACTGGGTTATGGGGATCGGGTGGAGGTGTTGACCTTGGGTAGGGTGCTCTTTCCAAGAGCCGGTGCAGACTCGATGGGCCGAATGGCCTCCTTCTGCACTGTAAATTCTATGTTAAAAGGGGAAATGGGAGTACTCGTCAACGACGTTAAGAAAATACGCGTTGCGGTCAGTGGAGGGGAGGAGCCCTTTGAAATTGATGGTGATGCGCTCAAAGGGGCGGGATGCCTTCACCAGGTGGGCCTTATCTGGTCAATAGAAGTGCGGCTTACACTCCGCGCAGATTTGGCAGTCCCTGGTCATGGCCCTGACCTCCTCGGTGGAGTAGGGCAGGTTGCGGGCCTTGATGAAGTGGAGAAGCCGGGTGACCACCGGGTGACAGAGGTCATTGTGGATGGCCCGGAGTTGGTCATCTTGTGCACTGGTGCATGTGCCACAGGACAGGGCATCTGGGAGCTCGTTGAGCTTCCCTGGACGATATACAATATCGTAATTATAGGTGGAGAGTTCGATCCTCCGCCTCAAGATTTTATCATTCTTGATCTTGCCCCGCTGTGTATTGTTGAACATGAAGGCTACCGACAGTTGGTTGGTGACGAGGGTGAACCTCCTACCAGCCAGGTAGTGCCTCCAATGCCTCACAGCTTCCACAATGGCTTGAGCTTCTTTTTCGACTGAGGAGTGTTGAATCTCGGAGGCGTTGAGGGTACGGGAAAAAAAGGCGACGGGCCTGCCTGCCTGGTTAAGGGAAGCGGTGAGGGCAACCTCTGACCCGTCGCTCTCCACCTGGAAGGGGATGGACTCGTCCATCGCGTGCATCGCGGCTTTGGCAATATCTGCCTTGATGCGGCTGAAGGCCTGGCGGGCCTCAGTCGTCAGGGGGAAGATGGTGGCTTTGATAAGTGGGCGGGCTTTGTCCGCATAGTTGGGGACCCATTGGGCATAATACAAAAAGAACCCGAGGCATCTTTTCAGGATCTTGGGGCAGTGGGGTAGGGGGAGTTACAGGAGGTGGCGCATGCGGTCGGGGTCGGGCCCTGGGACTCCGTTTTCCACGACATAGCCGAGGTTGGCCAGTCGGGTTGTGCGGAAAATGCATTTCTCCTTGTTATAGGTGAGATATAGGGCTTGGGCGGTTTGGAGAAACTTCTGAAGGTTGGTGTCGTGGTCCTGCTGATCATGGCCGCAGGTGGTGACGTTGTCCAAGTACGGAAATGTGGCCCGCATCCCGTACTGGTCCACCATTCGGTCCATCGTTCTTTGGAAGAGCGATACCCCGTTGGTGACGCCGAAGGGGACCCGGAGGAAGTGGAAGAGGCGGCCGGGCAGATTGGAAGCTGGTGGTATGCGGACTTCAGGTCTACCGTGGAGAACACCCGGCAGTGTGCAATCTGATTCACCATGTCCACTATCCGGGGAAGAGGGTACGCATCGAGTTGCATGTACCGGTTTATGGTTTGGCTGTAGTCTACAACCATCCGGTTCTTTCCCCCGGTCCTGTCGACCACCACTTGAGCTCTCCAGGGGCTATTACTGGCCTCGATGACCCCCACCCTCAAGAGCCGCTGGACCTCTGACTTGATAAAAGTCCTGTCCTGGGCACTGTACCGCTTGCTCCTGGAGGCGATGGGTTTACAGTCGGCAGTGAGGATCGTGAAGAGCGGGGGAGGAGCGACCTTAAGAGTCGCGAGGCTACATACAGTGATAGGGGGTAGGGGCCTGCCGAACTTCAGGGTGAGGCTCCTGAAGTTACACTGGAAGTCCAGTCCCAACAGGAGAGGAGCGCAGAGGTCGGGGAGGACATACAGTTTGAAATTGGCGTATTCGGCGCCCTGCATCGCGAGGTTCGCGACACAGTACCCCCGGATCTGCACCGAATGTGATCCGGAAGCGAGGGAGATTGTTTGGGATGCGGGGGAAATCTGGAGAGAACAGCATCTTACCGTGTCTGGATGTACAAAGCTCTCTGTGCTCCCAGAGTCAAACAGGCAGGGCATTTCGTGCCCATTGACCCGGACGGTCATCATCGAGTTCCTGAGGTGCTTGGGCCATGACTGGTCGAGGGTGACAGCGCCGAGCTGCAGGTAGCCGGCGTGGTCGGAGGTGGTGGGGTGGTCCCAAGATAGCTGCCCTGTCGGCCGCACGTGTCGGGCTGCGTTGGAGATGGTGGCCAAGATGGCGACCCCCGTCAGTCACACGTGTCGGGCGGCATTGAAGATGGCAGCCAAGGTGGCGGCCCCCATGAGTCGCTCGTGTTGGGTAGGGTTAATGATGGCTGCCCCTACGGACAGCACGAGGCTGATGACGCGTCCGAAGGGGGTGGTACCGGCAGGCACGCCCGGGGTCTGCGGGCCTGTGAGTCTGAAAGTCGGGCCTGTGATTTAGATGATTTTGGATCTGGCCAGGCAGACTTTGGCAAAGTGTCCTTTCTTGCCGCAGTCGCTACAGGTCGCGTTCCGAGCCGGGCACCGCTGCCTGAGGTGCTGGTTCTGGCTGCAGAAATAGCAGGTCAGCCCCCCGGGTTGGGTGGGCAGCCGCGCGGTACAGGCCTGGGACATCCTCTGGTCGGGTGTCCACGAGGGGATCGCGTGGTCGGAGGGGAAAGCATTGAGGCTCTGAAATGCTACTTCTAAGGAGGTCGATAGTTTTACCGTCTCTTCTAGGTCGAGGGCACCCTTTTCGAGCAAGCGCTGTCTGACATAGTTGGACCGGACTCCAGCCACATAGGTGTCCCGGAAGGCGAGTTCCATATGCTGCGAGGCCGTGACGTCCTTATAATTGGAGTTTGGAGCGAGCACCTTCAGATCGTGTAGGTATTCCTCCAGCGATTCCCCGGGGCGTTGACGACAAGTGGTGAGGGGATGCCGTGCAAACATTTTGTTCACCGGCCTCACGCACTGCCCTTTCAGGATCGCGACCGCGTCTGCGTATGTGGTCGCTTCCTCGATCTGCACGGAGATTCTGTGGCTCACCCGGGCATGGAGGAGACTCAGTTTCTGTTCCTCCGTGACGGTGGGCGAGGAGGAGGTGGCGAGGTAGGCCTCAAAACAGCGGAGCCAGTGCGAACAAATTCCTTTGGCTTCTGCTGCCTGAGGGTCGAGTTCCAGTCAATCAGGTTTGAGGGCTGCTTCCATAGCGATATTGTAGCTGATTAAATCAGCATCAGTATTCACCAAAGAGAAGGAATTGGTAGACGTTAGAGACTGGAGAAGGGTGTGTAGATAGCCTGGGTCACACTGAGATCCAAAAAGACGAGGCGTTGGGCGTCTTAAAAAATAATAAGGTAGATAAGTCCCCAGGGCCTGATGGGATCTACCCCAGAATACTGAAGGAGGCTGGAGAGGAAATTGCTGAGGCCTTGACAGAAATCTTTGGATCCTCACTGTCTTCAGGTGATGTCCCGGAGGACTGGAGAATATCCAATGTTGTTCCTCTGTTAAAGAAGGGTAGCAAGGATAATCCAGGGAACTACAGGCCGGTGAGCCTTACTTCAGTGGTAGGAAAATTACTGGAGAGAATTCTTCAAGACAGGATCTACTCCCATTTGGAAGCAAATGGACATATTAGTGAGAGGCAGCATGGTTTTGTGAAGGGGAGGTCGTGTCTCACTAACTTGATAGAGTTTTTCGAGGAGGTCACAAAGATGATTGATGCAGGTAGGGCAGTGGATGTTGTCTATATGGACTTCAATAAGGCCTTTGACAAGATCCCTCATGGTAGACTAGTACCAAAGGTGAAGTCACACGGGATCAGGGGTGAGCTGGCAAGGTGGATACAGAACTGGCTAGGTCATAGAAGGCAGAGAGTAGCAATGGAAGGATGCTTTTCTAATTGGAGGGCTGTGACCAGTGGTGTTCTGCAGGGATCAGTGCTGGGACCTTTGCTGTTTGTAGTATATATAAATGATTTGGAGGAAAATGTAACTGCTCTGATTAGTAAGTTTGCAGACGACACAAAGGTTGGTGGAATTGCGGATAGCGATGAGGACTGTCAGAGGATACAGCAGGATTTAGATTGTTTGGAGACTTGGGCGGAGAGATGGCAGATGGAGTTTAATCCGGATAAATGTGAGGTAATGCATTTTGGAAGGTCTAATGCAGATAGGGAATATACAGTGAATGGTAGAACCCTCAAGAGTATTGAAAGTCAGAGAGATCTAGGAGTACAGGTCCACAGGTCACTGAAAGAGGCAACACAGGTGGAGAAGGTAGTTAAGAAGGCATACGGCATGCTTGCCTTCATTGGCTGGGGCATTGAGTATAAGAATTGGCAAGTCATGTTGCAGCTGTATAGAACCTTAGTTAGGCCACACTTGGAGTATAGTGTTCAATTAGGCCACACTACCAGAATGATGTGGAGGCTTTAGAGAGGGTGCAGAAGAGATTTACCAGAATGTTGCCTGTTATGGAGGGCATTAGCTATGAGGAGCGGTTGAATAAACTCGGTTTGTTCTCACTGGAACGACGGAGGTTGAGGGGTGACCTGATAGAGGTCTACAAAATTATGAGGGGCATAGACAGAGTGGATAGTCTGAGGCTTTTCCCCAGGGTAGAGGGGGCATAGGTTTAAGGTGAGAGGGGCAAGGTTTAGAGTACATGTACGAGGCAAGTTTTTTTACACAGAGGGTAGTGGGTGCCTGGAACGCGCTACCGGAGGAGGTGGTGGAAGCAGGGACGATAGTGACATTTAAGGGGCATCTTGACAAATACATGAATAGGATGGGAATAGAGGGATACGGACCCAGGAAGTGTAGAAAATTGTAGTTTAGTCGGGCAGCATGGTCGGCATGAGCTTGGAGGGCTGAAGGGCCTGTTCCTGTGCTGTACATTTCTTTGTTCTTTGTTCTTTGTAAATTGATGCGACCATCAATTCACACGAGACGGAGAGTTGAAGTGAACAGTGGTTTAATCAGGGGGGGGGGGGGGGAAAGAGGGGGGAAGGAGGTGGGGGTGGCGAGGTTTTGGTGGTGGGCTGGTGGTGGGGGTTGGTGGTGCAGGTTAATGAAGAGAAGTAGTTGGTCTGGCCATCTGTCTCTAGTTTTTCTCCAACTGGACCTATTCAGAACCAATTTTTAAAAATGCAATTCACATTTCGGGGCCATCGATTCCTAAATCGTCCTTTGGCCTCTTCAGGTGCTGCAGTAGAAGCTGAGCTGCAGCATCATGATTCTTGCCTCCTCTGCATTGCTGGACACCCTTTAAAGAGTGGAACGGGCACCTTTGGGAGCTCACCTCACATACGTAACACCATCGCAGGAAAATTAGGTCAAAGCAGCATCTGCACATACGAATGTGGAGCAGTAATCCATTGAGCGCCTCCAGCCTGCTTCGCCATTAAATAAGATCATGGCTGACCTGATTGTGGCCTCAACTTCACATTCCTGCTGACCCCAATAAGCTTTGACTCTTTTATTGGCCAAGAATCTACCTACCTCAGCTTCAAAAATGTTCAATGACCCTGCCTCCTCTGCTCTCCAGGCAAGAGAGTTCCAAAAACCCAAAAGCTTTCTCCTCGTCTCCATCTTAAATGGAAGACCCTTTATTTAGAAACGCTAGTTTTAGTATCTCGGGCAAGGGGAAATATGGAAGCTCCACCTTCACCAACTATTTCTATTATGAAAGAAAATCTCCCCTCCTCTGCTGTTTTATAATGACAGGAGCATTATACAATATAATGATTGGTGTCTTGTTCTGCAAGTAAAGTGGGTCAGGACGTAATCAGTCTATGCTTTAAAAATCGCACCATTTAGTTGCTATAAAAAGGCACTTTAACAAGCCAGTTCCAATGAAGTGCCTTTGACTTAAAACAAGGGGGAGTTCATGAATATCACAAATTCCTCGTAACTAACGTCTCTCAAATGTCACAAATACACCTCATCCAGAAATCTCTTCTGATTTGCAAGCTGCAGATAGTGGCCAGAGTCCTCCAGTCATCGGGATTCGCTTTTCCCGCTGGTCGTGCGCTTCCACCTGCGAGTTTTGCAGCGTTGTGGGGTGGTTACAATGGGAAATTCGATTGACCCGGAGGGAAGATAGAATTCCGCTGCCAGCGAATGGCACGCCGCTGGGAAATATGTGGCTGGGGAGCTGGGGAACCCGGCGCAGTGTAAGCACGCAATTCATCCTTTCTCTCACCCTTCACCTCAAGATTACATTTGTCCACTTTTCCTTTCAGATACCCAAGAACTGCAACCTGTATTGGAGGAAGCCCATTGACTTCACACAACTAGCCACCATCTCAGATCTGGACACTACACATACCTTGGATGTGGGATCCACATGTGAGACACCGAGGCACAAGTGCCCGACAACTAAGGCAAAGGGCTAGGACAAACAGCTGCCAGCTCACCAGAGGGCAGTGTTCTCAACAGGAATTCTGCTGCAGAGGACTCAGATGAGGATTTTTATGTGGCTACAGAAGAAGGCTGATGGATCCATTAGGCAAAATGCTTGGTACATTAGGAATTCTGGTGGAAGCTGTGATCAATGTCAATGAGCTTGGAGGGATCCAGGAACAACATGGTGTAGCATTTTGTACAGAGCTTGGATCCCATTCTTCCCAGTGCAGAAGAGGTGGCTAACTCCATCAACACATTTGTGAACACAGCCATGATGCAATGGCTGGTGACAAATATCTCAGCTTCCATTATAACACAAACAGCTGATATAAAAAGTCTTCAGTGGTGCAAAGGAAGCTCAGACTGATAAGTCATGCAAGATTGCTTTGCTGTCCATCATGCGCGGGATTTTCCGTTGGCCAACTCGGAATCTGGAAACACAATGGGGCGGAGAATCACGCATCAGCCAAAGACCAAGGCTGGTGCCAGGAGCCAGATGGAATGCCATGCTCTGGTGCTTCGACACCGGTGTGAATGCATTCTAGGCCACACATAGAGTAAAGGGCATTCGCATTTCATTAATGGACCCATCCCGGTATTCTTCCTGGCTCCCGTGATGCTCCACCTCTACCAGGAGGAATTACCAACAACGAGGTTCACTTGTAGTTTAAAAAATCGGGAAACAGGCCCAGTGGCTTCTGAGAGAGCAAGTGGAAGTAGGTTTGTTCCCAGAGGTGCGACCGCGGGCTGCCGGATCTGCCGCTGGCATGGTTAACTGGACGGGGGTCATCTGCCAGGGTAGGGCGGAGTGGCAGGGGGTAACTGGGGGATGAACATGGTGTTGAAGTGACCTCTGACACCGGAGTGTCCAGGCATGGATTGCCATTGCCGTGGCGTGCAAGGTAGCCACCGTTGCTGCGCACCCCCCGCCCCGAGGCCTCGGCAGTGCAGAGTGCCAGGAGGAATGACTGAAGATGAGTGTGGGAATTGGCGAGGAGGGAGGTAGGAGGTAGGAGGGGGACATGCAGGGGGCAGGCCGGGGCCACCATGTAGCCCGTTGAACGTGGTTGGGCACAGGGGTACATACCATGTGAACATGTCTGCCTTTCACCCCCTGTAGTCAGTGGACTTCGGAATCCAGCCAAGAATGGTTGCCACCTGCCTTGCCGCCGCAGCCCTGGGGAATGCACTGAGGCTGTACAAGCAGGAGTTACTCGGGGAGCCCCTGCAGCAGCGGAGTTTGCCCCAGAGGAACATAAGTCAGCTGTTACGGATGGAGAGCCGGCCGCCCAGCAGGCCAAGAAGGAGGTGGGAAGGAGGCGCTGTATCACACCTCATGTGAACTGGCAGCGCCTGTGATTCAACGTCAGGCATGCCGTCGAAGACTAAGACTGAGCACGGGGACCGTACGGCATATCTGCCAGATCATGGTGCACCAGGAACCGCATGGGAATGGGGGAGCACACCCTCTCCTGATGGCCATCAAGGGGACGATTTCCCTGAACGTTTTCATCATGCTGTCCTTCCTGGGGACAATCTGGGACCTATCTGGGATCTCGAAGCCCTCGATGCATCCTCTACTCCCTGGGTAGGGCTGCTTTCCGACCATCCGTTCCCTTGGGGATTCCAACTCCAACTGATGTACCAAGTCAGCTTTGTGGTGCACACCAGATAGTGCCCCAGGAGCCTTTTCACTAAAGTGCCCAACTGAGGTGAGTGTCTCTGGGATGGTGGAGGGTGTTGGAGACATCGCCAGGTGATCCTGCAAGACACAAGACATGATGCATGGTTGGACCGCGAGTTGAGGTGGTGGTGCAGGGGAGGTCGGGTGGTGTGGGTTAAGTGGGCTGGTGGGGTAGTATTGGTGGTGGGGAGATGGTGAGGTGCTGGAGTTTGAGTGGCAGGTGGTGGGTATTTGCCATGCGTGCCATAGGGACACCGCAACTCAGCGGTGGCTCACTTGTTTTCCCACCTCGGCAACACACCTCGCTTTGGGCCCACTGACCAGGTCTAATGCCCATCACTCCACGATGGTGAGGGGCCGCAGGTCTGGTGGGCCCCCTCCAGTCTTCTCTCACTCCCTGTGGTTGTTCGCCACCTTCTCTTGGGGGACAGAAAATGCACAGTGTTAGTCAGTCGGACATGGGCAGCAGCACAGGGAGTGGGCAGCTGGTAGCCTGTGTGGAGAGGGCACCCAGCCATGGTGGGCAGTATGGATGCTGGCATGTCGTGCAGGGTGAGCAGACAGCTGGAGTTCGGTCACGTCCGAGTTTGGGGGGGGGGGGTGCTGTTACGGGTGTATGGGACGGGGTTGGTGCCAGGGCACAGCGCTGCCTACTCACCCTGGCCGCCCTGAGGAGGTCATGCAGTTTTTTCTAGCACTGATAGCCGGTCCTCTGGGTGGGGTCCACAGTGCTCATGGCCACCTGTGCCCAGGATGGTGTACAGCGGCGGGTGGCAGCCTCTTTCCCACTCTGGGGTTCATGGTGCCCCGCCTATCCATGGCATCCAGCAGGGTCTCGAGCTCCGCATCTGTGAAATGGGTGGCCGCTCTTTGGGTTGCCATCTTATTGGTTGGAATGAGGGAGTGGAGGGCTTATATGCAGCTGCAACTTGATAGCTTCTCAAGTGCCAATCCCAACCCCAGCAAATCAGACACCGTTTCTCATTGGAATTGCTCTAGTTCCGTGTGTCGCCATTGCTAGCCCATTAACGGATCCTAAATTGCTCCGGGAACAGCGGATTTCTGTGTTAGAACTCCACTGATTAAGTCCTGGTGCCAGCACTTAATCTCTGAAACACAGAATCCCGGCCCATGGCTCTGACACCAGTGTTCAAAGAGACTCAAAGAGTGTTACGACAGTCGAACAATCTCTTCTCTTTGGGGGCAGCACGGTAGCATTGTGGATAGCACAATTGCTTCACAGCCCCAGGGTCCCAAGTTCGATTCCGGCTTGGGTCACTGTCTGTGCGGAGTCTGCACATCCTCCCTGTGTGTGCGTAGGTTTCCTCTGGGTGCTCTGGTTTCCTCCCACAGTCCAAAGATGTGCAGGTTAGGTGGATTGGCCATGATAAATTGCCCGTAGTGTCCAAAATTGCCCTGAGTGTTGGATGGGGTTACTGGGTTATGGGGATCGGGTAGAGGTGTTGACTTTGGGTAGGGTGCTCTTTCCAAGAGCCGGTGCAGTCTCGATGGGCCGAATGGCCTCCTTCTGCACTGTAAATTCTATGTTAAATTCTATGTTAAATCAGAGCAAGAATTGCTGATGTGTCATTCCAGAGGACAGTGGCTCCAAGAAGCACAAACTGCTGTCCACTCTCAGAATGACCCCTGCCACTCGGCCAGTACTCTTGCTGTTGTTAGTCAGCCAGCCTAGTCTGCAGTGACGAATGCTGAGATGGTTCAGTCTGAAGCCCGGACCTCTGGGTCAAGAGCTGCTCAAGGTCATCCTCCAGGGACATCTGCAGTCCACTGAAAATCAGCAACCTTTAACTAACCAAACTAATGAACAACCCTTCATCTGAGCAGCAGGACAGGCCAAAAGCACATGGAAAGCAGCACTATTCCAATGTACAATGTGATTAGTTTATTTCTGTATAAAATATGGCACGATTTAGTTTGAATTTTTGTTTGGACTGTATTATTTGCATTTGCTTTAATTAGCGCAATTTGGCCAAGAGGACAATTTAACAGTCAGTGAGAAAGAGAGACAGTAATGAGTAGGGACTATTTGTGAATAGGGAATTTAGTAGAGGTTGCTGGTATTGAACTCAAATCCATTCTTCACAGACCAACCAGGCAGAAAGGAGCGGCCCAGTTTTCAGCCACACTTACCCTTTCTTCTTTTCCACCACCTCTTGCTCCTGTTCCTTGGTTTCTCATCTGGGGCGACATTCTCCGACCCCGCGCCGGGTCGGAGAATCGCCGGGGGCTGGCGTGAATTCCGTCCCCGCCGGTTGCCGAAGTCTCCGGCACCGGATATTCGGCGGGGGCGGGAATCGCGCCGCGCCGGTTGGCGGGCCCCCCCCGCTCGATTCTCCGGCCCGGATGGGCCGAAGTCCCGCTGATAAATTGCCTGTCCCGCCGGCGTAAATTAAATCACCTACCTTACCGGCAGGACAAGGCGGCGTGGGCGGGCTCCGGGGTCCTGGGGGGGGCGCGGGGCGATCTGACCCCGGGGGTTGCCCCCACGGTGGCCTGGCCCGCGATCGGGGCCCACCGATCCGCGGGCGGGCCTGTGCCGTGGGGGCACTCTTTCCCTTCCGCCTCCGCCACAGTCTCCACCATGGCGGAGGTGGAAGAGACTCCCTCCACTGCGCATGCGTGGGAAACTGTCAGCGGCCGCTGACGCTCCCGCGCATGCGCCGCCCGGAGATGTCATTTCCGCGCCAGCTGGCGGGGCAACAAAGGCCGTTTCCGCCAGCTGGCGGGGTGGAAATTCCTCCAGCGTCAGCCTAGCCCATCAATGTTGGGGCTCGGCCCCCAAAGATGCGGAGCATTCCGCACCTTTGGGGCGGCGCGATGCCCGTCTGATTGGCGCCGTTTTGGGCGCCAGTCGGCGGACATCGCGCCGTTTCGGGAGAATTTTGCCCCATATATTCTTCAATATTCAGGGCCCAATTCTTGTCATTCTGCAGCCACATTACCATAATGGCTATCCTTATGACTGAAACAAATTCAACATAACCTCCTTGCTCTTGTACTTATGCCCATATTAATAAGGCCTAGGATACTTTAACTGCTGTCTCAACCTGTGTTTCTGCCTCCCCTTTAGAGTTGCACCCAATGTCTTCGATCTTTCATTCTGTGTCCGGCTGTGCGAGGTTAAAGAGAGCATCAACTGGAACATGGAGCTCCAAACGAACATTGCAGTGCTGGTGCCAAATAATCATTGTCAGCTGATTAACATAATGATCTACCTGCTCTGTAAACCTCTAGCAGGTGTTAATCATTTTACCAAGATGGCATCCACCTGCTTTGCATCAGAAGCGTACTTGCGTGCTGGAAACATCATTTTGGAACACTAAGCACATTCATACCAGTGGACATATTCCAGTGCTATGAAAATGAAAGAAATACATCAATCAATGTAATTCCTATCCTTTGCTCCCAGATCACCTGCCATTCCTGGTGTTCAACATTTCAAAGAGTTTTGAACGGGCTATGGGAGCAAGCTGATTTCAGAAATGGGACACTTTACCACTTTTGGAAATCATCGGGCAGAACCCAGCATGCTTACACTGGAGCAAGATGCTGCACAGATATTCCTCCCACCACCACCACACTAACAACCTGAAGGTTGACACCCCAGCCACTCTGTAAATACTCATTGAAACTACTTAAATGCTGTTAACCCCAGGAAGTGCTCAGAAGCACAAGTATTGTTTGGGCTTTTAGTCCTGCCCTATCTTACACAAAGGAGCAGAGTGGGGCCAGGGGAAACTTAAATGCATCACATGGTGATCACTGTGCTTTTTTTAAGCCTTTGTTCATTTTTGCACCACCAAGAATGTAATATTAACCTAATCTACTGGGCAACAGACCCACAGGACTGGTGGAATGCCAGATATAACCCATCAAATATGACTCTCCCTTCACTGCAATCGAAAGTAAAATTGGGCACGGTGCAAAAGTTGCCAAGTTCCTGATATGTGGACGAGATTAAGATGAAAATTTCCCCCATAGTTTCTACTTAAAGTAAACGTTTCCATTTTGAAGTAGGGATTTCTTTGAGAGAATAGGAAACATATAAAATATAAAGCCCATCATGTCTGTACGAACTAAAAAGAGCTATCAAGCCTGCTCCCACTTTCAAGTTTTTGGTCTGTAGCCTTGTGCTTTATGGCACTTTAAGGGCGTGTGCACATATATTCTAAATGAAATGATGATTCTGGCCTTTCCACCCTTTCAAGCAATGAGTTCCAAATCTCTGTGAGAAAAACATTCTCCTCAACACCCCTCTAATCCTTCTTTGACACTGGTTATTGACTTTTTGCTGCAAAGGGTCCACTCTATTAAGGCCCCTCATAATTATATACGTCTCACTTAGATATTCCTTCAGCTTCCTCTGTTCAAAGAAAACAATCTCAATTTATCCAATCCTCATAGTCCTGGCAACATCCTTGTTAATTTCCTCTGTACAATCTCCTCAAGTGTAATTACATCCTTCCAGTAAGGCAGTGTCTAGAACTCGAACTGAGGTCTATTCAATGTTTTATACAGTCCTAGTATAACTTCTCTGTCCTTATATTCGATGCCTCAGTTAATAAAGGAAAATATTCCATAAGCCTTCTTAACCACCGGTCTAAATACCTTCAGGGATCTAAGGGCGTACACTCCAAAGTTTCCATGTTCCTCTACACTTCTCAATATCCTCCCATTTTTTGTGTAACCTGTGTGTTGTTTTCCCTCCCCAAATGCATTTCGTCACACTTCTCCAGATTTGCCACATGCTGTACACCTGACCAGTTTATTGATATCATAGATTATCATAGAATTTACAGTGCAGAAGGAGGCCATTCGGCCCATCGAGTCTGCACCGGCTCTTGGAAAGAGCACCCGGCCCAAGGTCAACACCTCCACCCTATCCCCATAACCCACTAACCCCACCCAACACTAAGGGCAATTTTGGACACTAAGGGCAATTTGTCATGGCCAATCCACCTAACCTGCACATCTTTGGACTGTGGGAGGAAACCGGAGCACCCGGAGGAAACCCACGCACACACGGGGAGGATGTGCAGACTCCGCACAGACAGTGACCCAAGCCAGAATCGAACCTGGGCCCTGGAGCTGTGAAGCAATTGTGCTATCCACAATGCTACCGTGCTGCCCAAGAACTGTGCTGTTCTTGCAGCCCACAGCTTTCTTTCTCACTATCTACCATGTGGCCAATTTTTGTATTATCTACAAACTTCTCAATCATGCACCCTACATTTAAGTCCAAACCATTAACATACACCATGAAAAGCTACGGAATCCCACTGGAAACAGACTCCCAGTCACAAAAACACCCATCGATCATTAGCCTTTCCTTCCTGCCAATAGGCTCATTTTGGATCCAACTTGACATTTGCTCTTGGGCTTTTATTGTTCTGACTAATCTGTTATGTGGGACCTTGTCAGAAGCCTTTTAACCCCTGAGGAACCTTATAATGTAAGAATCTCCTTGCAGTTGTATTGGTCAGTGTGTAACGTTACTCAAATGCAGAATTCTTGAAAGAGTTTTGGTTTATGTAAAAAGACAATAAAGGTCTGCATTAATATAGGTCTTTCACAACCACAGCATGTCATAGAATCATAGAATTTACAGTGCAGAAGGAGGCCATTCGGCCCATCGAGTCTGCTCCGGCCCTTGAAAAGAGCACCCTACCTAAGCCCACACCTCCACCTTATCCCCGTAACCCAGTAACCCCACCCAATCTTTCTTTTGGACACTAAGAGCAATTTAGCATGGCCAATCCACCTAACCTGCGCATCTTTGGACTGTGGGAGGAAACCGGAGCACCCGGAGGAAACCCACGCAGACACGGGGAGAACGTGCAAACTCCAGACAGACAGTGACCCAAGCCAGGAATCGAACCTGGGACCTGGAGCTGTGAAGCAACTGTGCTAACCACTATGCTACCGTGCAGCCCATGTCGTAAAACATTTTACAACTGATGAAGTGTAGCCACTGTTGTAATGTATGTAACAAAGCAGTCAACCTGAGCACAGAAAATTCCCCTAAACAGCAATCTGCCGCGATAATGAACAGGTATTCTGATCCTGTAATTTTGAGTGTGGAATAAATATTGTCAAAGAAATTCTGGATAAGTCTCCTGCTCTTCTATGAAATACTGCAATGGGATCTTTTCTGTCCATTTGAGGGCTGACTAGTTCTTGGTCTAACATCTCATCCGAAAGGTGGCACATCTTCACAGAATCATAGAATCCCTACAGTGCAGTAGGAGGCTATTCAGCCCATTGAACCTGCACCAACCCTCTAAAGAGGACCCTACCTAGGCCCACTCCCCCACCCTACCCTGGAACCCTGCACATCTTTGGACACTAAGGGGAAATTTTAGCATGGCCAATTCATCTTTGGACTGGATTTACAGTGCATCACTCCCTCAGTTCTGTGCTGGAGTGGCAGCTTTGATTTCTGTGACCAAATCCTGGAATGGGGCTTGAATCCATGGGCGAGATTCTCCGACCCCCCGCCGGGTCGGAGAATCGCCGGGGGCTGGCGTGAATCCCACCCCCGCTGGTTGCCCAAGTCTCCGGCACCGGATATTCGGCGGGGGCGGGAATCGCGGCGCGCCGGTTGGCGGGCCACCCCCCGCGATTCTCCGGCCCAGATGGGCCGAAGTCCCGCCGCTAAAATGCCTGTCCCACCGGCGTAAATTAAACCACCTACCTTACCGGCGGGACAAGGCGGCGCGGGCGGGCTCCGGGGTCCTGGGGGGGCACGGGATGATCTGACCCCGGGGGGTGCCCCCCCATGGTGGCCTGGTCCGCGATCGGGGCCCACCGATCCGCGGGCGGGCCTGTGCCGTGGGGGCACTCTTTCCCTTCCGCCTCCGCCACGGTCTCCACCATGGCGGAGGCAGAAGAGACTCCCTCCACTGCGCATGAGCGGGAATGCCGTCAGCGGCCGCTGACGCTCCCGCGCATATGCCGCCCGGAGATGTCATTTCCGCGCTAGCTGGCGGGGCAACAAAGGCCGTTTCCGCCAGCTGGCGGGGCGGAAATTCGTCCGGCGCCATCCTCGCCCCTCAATGTTGGGGCTCGGCCCCCAAAGATGCGGAGCATTCCGCACCTTTGGGGCAGCGTGATGCCCGTCTGATTTGCACCGTTTTGGGCGCCAGTCAGCGGACATCACGCCGTTTCCGGAGAATTTCGCCCCATGTCTCTGCAAATACTGTGTAGATTATTATTATGCAGGAAATAATGCAAACTTGAATTGCACCATAATGTTAAAGAAAATCCCCTTGCACCTTTTTGCTATTACACCATTAATTAATTTTACATAATAAATCCTTCAAATATGAATACTTTAACTTTAAATGCTCGATCAATTACTACTTAGTTCAGAGTGCAATGCCTCAGTTGCCTTTCATTATCATGCTATATATTAAACAGGCAACATCCAGCATTCTTGCCTGGCCTGTTAAATAAACATTGTACTGTATTTTAAAGTTTACTCAACTTAAATGTTATTTGACTCTGGGCCGTGTATCAAATAACATGCTCTAATCTCACAGTAAGTCAATAAAATAGCAATCAGAATACAATTTTCTGAAGAAAGCAGTGTTCTTTAGATAAGAAAGCACTCCTTTGTTCTCTAATGTATCTAGTATTAGTTATAATTGTTGGAAATTAAAGCAAAGATAGGCCTGAATCTCATGCTTAGCAATGCATTGCCACCACAGGTGAAGATTCTCCCAAATGCACATTTTTCTTCCAGGGTCTGTTGGGGACCTCCATCAGAGAAGAGGAAAGTTGGGAGAAGACAGCAGAGGCCCTATTTATAGGATATTAGCTGCCAGATGCTGGGAGAAGTGTCCCGCTCTCATTTGACCTTTCCAGGACACTACGGAGCATGTCCCAGTCTCAGGTGGACATTGTTGAGGCCCTCCAGAGCATGCCCCAGTCGTTGTGGACCATGTCTCAGATGCCGGTGCACATTGGCGAGGCACTGCAGAGCATGACAGGCTCACAGAGGGCCATTGCTGAGGGCATCGACATTGGGGTGCCATCAGGCTGGCAGAACAAGATGATGCAGGAGCATCCAGAGCTCAATCCACCTGTCCCTTAATCCCGAGGTGACCCCCAGGGTTGTACGGGCACCTATGAGGGAGCGCTGTAGGCCGACCCAGAGCCCCCTTCGGTGAGCTGATGGCAGTCGCCAGCTTTCCCGAGTCCACCGCCGCTGACAACGACGAGCCCGAGAATGATGCCGAGGCATAAATGTTCAGGGCTGCAATGAACTTTACAACCACTAGGGGCAGGAATCCATCTCCTCCACGTCATGCCAAGTCCTCAAAGGCGTGGCACTGGTGCTGCACCATCGCCATGTTGAGGCGGAGCCTCCTGCGGCACATGCTGTCCAACATCTGTTCAAAAGACCAGCGATGCCTGTACACCTTGGGCTGTTGCCGACCTCCCCCTCTGGCTCCCTCCCTGGCCGGATGGACGGCCGGGTCTTCAGGGAGTGGAGCGGGGCCCTGCACATGGGTAGCCGCCTTGGGCCTCTGTCGACGTTGTTGTCGTCGCCTTCTGCAGCGTCTGGCCGGCTGGCCTGTCAGCAGCGCCGCAAGGGCAGCTTCCGCAGGGTCTACAATATCATCCATACTTTAATATCCAGAAGGAATTGGAGGGGGTGAGAGACTGACAATCAGTTATGGTTTCCACCCTGGACCCCTGGGTCCCCCTGGCCTTCCCTACCCTCAAATCCCTTGATATCCCTCATGGTGCCATCCAACACATCCTGCAAACGCACCACCGCTGCAGCAGGGACCCTGGGCAACAGACCCAGACCCTGTACCTCAGACACCCGCTGGAAGAGTTAACTGGACCGGCACTGTTTCCCTGCCGATCCTCACACCCACCCTCTGTAACAGGGCTGTCCCCAGTGCTGTGCTTTCGCTCTCAGCTATTAGAATGCTGGCTGCTGCCTCTGCAACGTTGATGCTTCCAAAGTTCAGGCAAAGTGTCCGGGCCTCACTGTCTGATTGGGATGCTAGGATGTAAGAACCGCCTGCATGATGGCATGTACAGCCACGGGAATCCACTTCAGATCAGTGAAGTGCTCACATTACTACATCGCCAAATCCCCATGAGCACTAGCCTTCAGCTGTGCGGTCAGTGGGAGTTAAAGTGACCTTCACCATATTACCATGGATGGGGCTCTGTCATGGGGGTGTTCAGTGGGACAGACAGGCAGCAGCTGGAGCTGCCCCCCATTATGAGACCATAATCCATAGGAGCTAGATTAGGCCACTCGGCCCATCGGGTCTGCTGCGCCATTCAATCGTGACTGATATTGTTCTCATCCCCATTCGTCTGCCTTCTCCCCGTAAGAATACATGGTCTGGGGGTGGCATGGCGGGCCCACTAGCACTGGACCACCTGCCCCATCACCCCCAACTCAGGGTGAACCTCCACCAATGGCAGCCCACCCCCCTCGACCAATCCCTTCCCCCCAGGGGGGCTCCCCCTCCAAGCATTGTGGCAATCGTCCTATAGCCCCCCGCTGATTGCTCGATTTCCAAGATGGCTACTCACCTCCTCGGATCCCCACAGCAGCCATTGTGTTGGCTTCATGCTTTAAATAGATGTATGAAACGGCACCCACATGACCATTCGTTGGGGAGCCGGTTAGGTCATGGGTGATCGTTCAATTGGTGGTCCTTCCTGTTCGTGGGATGGAGATTGGACTTAATTGGTGACTATTGGTTTCTCGCCACGCCGCGCCGCGGCAGGATCTGGATCTCGCCAACAGGAGCAGGCCTGTTTGATCGGAAACCAATCTGTGTC
Organism: Scyliorhinus torazame; assembly: GCF_047496885.1. NCBI lineage: Eukaryota > Metazoa > Chordata > Chondrichthyes > Carcharhiniformes > Scyliorhinidae > Scyliorhinus > Scyliorhinus torazame. Next base: position 194,551,858 of record NC_092715.1, read on the forward strand.
CGGCATGGTTCCCGATTTCAGTCTCACCCGCTATCTAAATGTGCGCTCGTTTTAGCGCCTGGCACGGCGAGGCCAGTAAACCGCGCCCCTAAAAAGGTGTTCACACGGGTTATTGGGGTGAATTGGAATTGTTTGTGTCTTTACTCTGCAGGCTTGGAAATAAATCCGGCTTCATTTACAGCCTTGCTTCAGACTCATTCTTTCCGCAACACAGGAACATTGGATTTAACACTTGGAGACAGTCGCCTGGTTTCAGACTGAGGCATCAGCACCCCAAGCAGATTTTAATGCGCTCCCCACCTGCCTGGCCAAACGTGCCCCCAAACTGTGGAGGGGTCCTACCCAGCCAATCAGTTTAATTTTTACTTAAAAACTAAGCTGAAAGCTGAATGCCTCCCTATTGAGGGAGCCTCTCTCTCTCTCTCACACACAGACACATGCATGAAAAAGCAACTAGATGCTTGTTCAGTTGTGAAGGGGCCCCCTATTGGCCCACTAGCTTTGAGAGCACCCCTGCTGCACTTTATAGGATGGCTCGCCTGCCCTCTGCTCACTAAATGGCTAACTTGGGGAAAATCACCACTAGATGACTCTTCGCCACAAAGGGCAGCTCCCACCCCTCCCCCAAAGTAAAGTTAGTGTGCAGCAGACCCACTCCTCGCCAGCTCATCCCAGAACCATAATACATTGCAGGTGGATTCAATTGGTACAGTGTGGTACTTCTGCTGATCATTGAGAAGGAAGTCCCAGCCTCAGGAGCTGCCGGTCAGTCCAATTGCCCGATAGTGCCAAGAGTGCTTTCGTGGGCACTGCCAGGACTGTAAGTAGGCCCAAGAAGAAAGCCCAATGGATCCCGTAGTGAGGTAATCCTGAGTATTGGACAGGGAGATTTTGGGCAGTTTATCATAGAACATAGAATCATAGAATTTACAGTGCAGAAGGAGGCCATTCGGTCCATCGAGTCTGCACCGGCTCTTGGAAAGAGCACCCTACCTAAGCCCACACCTCCACACTATCCCTGTAACCCAGCAACCCCATCTAACCTAAGGGCAATTTAGCATGGCCAATCCACTTAACCTGCACACCTTTGGACTGTGGGAGGAAACCGGAGCACCCGGATGAAACCCACACAGACACGGGGAGAATATGCAGACTTCGCACAGACGGTGACCCAAGCGGGAATCGAACCTGGGACCCTTGCGCTGTGAAGCCATAGTGCTAACCACTATGCTACCGGGCTGCCTGCACTATGCTACCATGCTGCCCTAAGATTTAGGGAGGGAGTGTGGGGGCGGGGGGGGGGGGGGGGAGGGGGGGGGGGAGCAGGGGGGGGAGGGGGTGGGGGCGGGTGGTGTTGGAAATGGGGGGTTTTTGAGAGCAGAGGGGTAGGAAGAAAAGGGGGGGTGATCTTAGCTGTTGATGCTGAAAGGGCATTGTGTGCAGATAATCCTTCCGGATTTTTAAAAAAGATTTTTAAAAATAACAACCTGCCCACTCCCACACGGCTGCCATTGCCAACTATATGGTGGTGTGGGCAGAATATTATCAGGGTCAACTTTCTTAACAAGCTCTATCGACCCTTGATTATTTATTTAAATATGGAGATCCACAACCCCTCGATATTATGGGGTGAACTCAGGGGGTGGGCAGGAAGGTGGACATCTGCCCTATTTTACATGCCCCCTGCCGAAATCATGTCCGGCGGGTACATCTAAAATACAGCCCGCATTGTGGACTTCTGGGGCTGGATTCTCTGCCCCCCTGTGCCACATTTCTGTTCCACCCCACCGGCAGGATGCTCCGTTACGCCAATTGGCAATGGGGTTTCCCATTGTGGGGCACCCCACGCCGTCGGGAAAAACCGGGCTGCCGGCAAAACGGAGCATCCTGCCGGTGGGGAATCCTTTTTGACCCTGATAGCCAGGTTCCCAAGCAGGTGGAGAAATTCCTGCCTCATGGTATTGGAAAGTTCTTGATCCTGGACACTCAGCAGGTGGTGTCTGTCAAGGCTATCTACTTGGGTTGTTACTACTGGAGGATTTTAAAATGGGCAGGGACAGAGGGAGGCAATTCTCATCACCCTAATGACTTATTTTCCGAGCTGAATGGGGGAGTAGCGGGGCAAAACAATGAGAAATCTGTCCATTCTGACTTTCAAGTGACCTTTGATTTAACTCGCCAGAAATCCCCCCAAGAACAGACAAGAGCTGAATAAATCTATTTACAGGAAAATGCAATGATGCAGTTAGGATTGGAACACTATTTTATCGTGAATTAGCAGTAAGTCTGCATCCTAAACTTGGCAAAATACTTTGGGTGATAAATTCTCAGCAGAAGCTCCCAAACCTGCAACCTCCACTACCAACAGGGGCAAGGGCAGCAGGTGAGTAGGAAAACCATCACCTCAAAATCACAGAGCATCCCAATTTGATTGGATATCACGATTCATTCATCTTTGCTGAGTCAAATCCAGAAACTCAATACCTTATAGCTCTTTATGAATCCCTTCACCTTACTGCCTAAGGATGAGAAATGAATGTGGGCCTTACAACACTCGTATCCTGAGAATGAACTTTAAAAATTGACCAGATTCAGAGGCACTCGGTTGTTATAATAGTATTGTACATTGTAAATATTTGGTGGACATGCTCCTTGCATTTTCAGTCATTTATAGGTGTAGAATGGCTGTATCTGTGCTTATAGTGTCGGGTGTCTATATTGGGCACCTTCCTCCCACGTCTGGCAACAAGGCCACCGGGATGTTTGGCACTGGCTCCCACCACCATGGGTAAAATCCAATTGCGCCGGGTAGTGGCTTTTATTGGCCCACAGGCGAGTGGGCTTCCCAATGCCTTCCCCACTGTGGGTGAAAAGCCAGTGTAGGCAGGTAGTGGACAGGCATGGCAAGGCCTCCATGATGTCCAGTTTTATGCCCTCCTCCCCTGCTAATCAACCTCAGGGAAGTCATAACATTCCAGCGGTAAAGTCTTCGCCACCTCTGTGCACCTCATGATATTTCTTCGACCATTGAAGTGATTTCATCTTCAATCACTAAGACGACACAGTAACCCCCAAATTTTCCCCATCTATCCTTTAAACCTAGAAGCTGGGGTGGAATATTACACTGCCACTAGCTGCGGAAATCGTGGAAGGCATGGGTACTTAATTTGGCAGGAGGGAAACAAATTTGTTTTCTGGGATAAATTGTATAAATGTTGGTCTTCCAGCTTTCAATATGGCTTAAAGGTGGGTGAGGTTCCTGATGAAAATGTCGGGAACTCCATTTGCGTTCATTAGCATCTCATGCATTAAAAGACCACCTCCCCGGAATTATGTTCACCCTCCAAATCAGGTTCACCGTCAACAAGAATGTGGAACATTCAATTTTAGGACTGTACATAAGTGGCGTGCACCCGGCGGGCGAGCTTCGCCTCTTCCATTACTTTGAGGTGTGTAGATGTTGCATTCTCTCTCCTGGGATCTCACATAACTTCACTCGAGTGCCGTTAGCAAGCGCTCTGCCAAGGCCAGACAGGAGAGGCAGGCAAAAGCTGGAAGGGGGTGAGTAAGCTGGAAGGGTGGAATCAAGGCTGGAAAAGGGAGGCAAGCTTACGGTGAAAGGGTGGTGAGAAGAATGTCTGCACAAGGGGGATGTGGGGAGATAGTCTTTTCGAGGGTGTGATCATTGGTGTCAACATCAGGGTACTGGTGATAAGAGGGAACAGTCACAGTCGGGTGGGCGAAGGTGATGTGGTAGAATGGAAGCTCCAGGGGTTTCTAAAAATTTATTTCAGGAATGTAGGGTTTCACTGGCTAGCTCACCATTTTTTGTCCATCTCTAATTGCTCTTGAGAAGGTGGTGTTGAGTTTTATTCTTGAAATGTTGCAGTCAGTTACTCACCACATAATTCCCAGCCTCTGACCTACTCTTGTATCTGTCATGATATTCAAACACACACATCATGATAGACACACCAACAGACAAATCAGAACACACAACACCACAACCAATGACAGAAAGATATAAAAGCACAGACACGACCCCCGGTGGTCAGTATTAGCTGCAGAGGAGAACCAGGACACATCTATTGCCAAACACACTCAGGGAGACAGCACGTGCAGAGTATCCAGAACGAACTGTATTATAAGAGTTATAATAAAATAGAGTTGTACCACATACAACTGTGGTGACTCATCTGTGCACCAGAGCACCCAACACCACATGGTACAGGAGTGGATCGATACCTGCCGGCATACCTCAGTGTACACAGACAACCAGCAGTGCCCAGGCATGATGTACGAGCTCCCGGTTCCGCAGGCGCTCCAGTGCCACGGCGACCTCCACGAAAACTGGCGGCGATTCCGGCAAAATTTCGAATTGTTCCTGGTGGCAGCTGAACTCAAAGACCTGGATGATAGGGAAAAAATTGAATTTCTCCTCACCGTCGCCGGTGCAAGGGCAAGAGAAATATTCAGAAGGTTCAGGTTCTTCAGGAGGCAGCAAAGGTACGATTACCAGGCAGTCCTGGGCAAATTCTCCAAGTACTGTGAAGAATACGCAATCCAATGGGCACTTAAAGGTAAGAAAAGCTGCAGTACTCACCTCGTGGCTGGGATCCCGGAGCCCGAAATCCCGGGCCTGAGAGAAGGCTGGGTCGAGGTCGGCGGCCATCTTGCTAAAGGTATAACGCTAGCACAGTTGGAACAGCGATCTGAGCATGCGCAGTCGCTTCCTACGTGCTACATACCGAGCGTCAGGATGTCAGAGGCCCCAGACTGCATCAATTTAAAAGGGAAACGTCCCAAATCCAATTTAAAAGGGAAACGTCCCAAATCAAAAAAACAAAAATCTGTTAAAGCTGTAAAACAACCTTCCCTCACCTGGAATGACAGCACAGTGCCGCAAATTGACCCAGGAGATGAATTTGACCTCCGAAGAACCCTCCGACAAGCAGTTACCTACGCACAAGCCGATGATTCCGACCTTGAATACTTCGATAACGATTTTTACAGTGTTTCCGGACCTCGCGAGCCCAATGATAGCTCCGTGGTCCTATATGACTATGACTCGGACGAACCTTTCGTGTTGCACATTGGCGGCCCCCACATTGAATCCGACGCAGATGCGGATTCATTTTTCGGATTTGAGGATCTTCAATCCAGCAGATATGACGTTCCAACTTATCAGTACCGGATGATGCTGCAGCCTGACATTAACAGACAGGGAGCGGTGCAAGCACACGGAGAGTGCCCTGCTGCCACACAGAGCGTGGTCCACGTCCCGCTCAACGTTCCCGACTCTATGAAAGAAGACATGCAAGACTCCAGAGTGCAGTCCTCGCATGAACCAGAAGTGACTCCAGTGTCACAAGCTTCCACAGCAAGCACGTGGACAGACTCCACAATTGCAGAAATGCAAGACTCCAGAGCGCAGTCCTTGCATGGACAAGAAGTGACTCCAGTGTCACAAGCCTCCACAGAGAGCTCGTGGACAGCCTCCACGATAGAAGCAACGCAAGACTCCAGAGCGCAGTCCTTGCACGAACAAGAAGTGACTCCAGTGTCACAAGCCTCCACAGAGAGCTCGTGGACAGCCTCCACGATAGAAGCAACGCAAGACTCCAGAGCGCAGTCCTTGCACGAACAAGAAGTGACTCCAGTGTCACAAGCCTCCACAGAGAGCTCGTGGACGGACTCCACGATGGAAGGAACGCAAGACTCCAGAGCGCAGTCCTTGCAGGAACAAGACCATGAGGGTCTAGCAACCTCTCCTGACCAACCAGCGGCAGACGATGCAAGTCTGCCATGCTCACGTGAACAGCAAGAAGGCTATAACAGCCTACCATGCTCCACTACACAGCAGCATGACCATGACGGTCTCTCATGCTACAATGAAGGGCACAGCGCTGAAGACTGTTCAAGCCCAACTGAAGACAAGCCAAAGGAATCGCCTCGTCCAAGCCCGAAGAAAAAAGGTTTATGCGCTGACCTTCAGGATCATTGTAGCCGAACAGAGATTAATAATGCTGCACGGCCACAGAAGGATGCTGAGGATTTGCTAACGAAATTAATTGAATGTTTAACTTGCAAGGAGCAGACTGAGAATTGCCAGTGTTTTAGTACGGATCGAGAAAATAGACAAGACATTGATCCTCAGGTAATGGAAATAACACAACCTGAATCATATCTACAGCAGGGACAAATGTCTCCCTTCAACACAATGCCGCAAAATCCCAACTTCGGAGACCAGCAGTTAGTCAGTAATGACTCTTCAAACCTTGAGGGGAACATTAATTGCATTGAACCTATACACACTCCACTGATTATTGAGCAGAACATTGGAGCAAGAATCCTGAGGACACCGACATCGAGTAGCCAGATAACGAATTTAAAACCCACAGCAGTTTCAAGTGAACCAAGTGTGCTTTCCACTAATGGTGAAGATGCAGATAATGTCGACCCGATTATCCATTGTACCACACTAACCCCAGTGATTAAGCAGTTATGTATGGGGAGTATAATGTGGGCAATTGAGAACAGTAAAAGAGAGACTGTGACCATGCCAGTCCCAGCAAAATCAGACCCAGAGACCATGAAGGCATGTACATTAAACAAAGTTACATATGAAGTTCCAAAGAAGAAAAGCCCAAATGAAGGACAATGGCAAGACAATGACAGTCCACCGACATGGTGTGCACCAGATGAAAACTCTGACAATTTACCCAACCCTAGTGAACAGCAAGCTGCTAATGACGATCTATCCACGGGATGTGAGACGAGTGACGACAGCATCCCACTTCCCATGCAAAAGGTGCAAGGTGACAGACCTCGCCTAGTGCGTACCGAGGCACTCGACGATCACGGTGGGACCACTGACGACTGCGGTGGCGGCGCACCGCTTCCACCCTCGATGGCTCGAGCCTCTCCACTGGTTGGTGCATTCCTGCATGTTCCGACTCCAGAAGTGCAGCTTCAGGGAATCTCGGCTGCCTCCAGTGAACCTGTTGGGACTCCGGACGGGGGGCATCGACGGAAGGCAGACCAGACTCCAGATGGGGAGCAGCCAAGCGCCGACTCTGATTTGCGCACGCCAGACCTTGCTCCGGACGGGCGGTGTCGCGGCCTCGGTGATGGCACGCTCAGGGTGACGGCAGATGCCACGGCGACAGGGAATGGATCGCGTGGCAGTCCCACTGGGTCGGCAGTGGCAACCAGCACCGGCGGTCCAAGATGGACACACCAATTCGCGCCATCGCCAGACGTTGATGCGAGCAACAATTCTCTCTCCAAGGCGACATGCTTCGACGTTTCTCTGCGGAGTCGCCCTTCCGGCACAGCAGGTGGCCGGAACCAGCGTACACGGTCTCGGCCAACTTCCACATCTGGCACAGTCATCGCCTTGCATGATATTAGTGATGGTGCTACTTCGATGGCAACGACCCATCGGCTACAAGGTGCCGTCCACCACAAACATAAAAAGAAAACAGACTCCACCTTGTTCCTGGCATGCAGGGCGGATGGATTGGTGCGTAGGCGCAATCAGCGGGCTTTGTGCCGCCTTCCACGCTCGCAACTGCACCGTACGCACACGCCGGATCCTCCACTGGTTCCCAAGGATGACTTCGTGGAGATGCCACGGATCATGCCCCTTCCATCGCCACCAGAACCAAACCACAGCCAGGGCACCACTAACAAAGATGTTGAATGTTATATTTGCACGAATGAAAAAACCAAGCACTGCACGAAGTACAACAAATGGTAAAGTAGAGACTTCGGCAACAGCATCACCTCCAACAGTCCAAGGTGAACCAGTGTGACCCCAAATCTCCACAGCTGAACCGGCTTGAGGACCAGCCCATTCTTGAGGCGGTCACCCATTGGACTGGACTTATAACGCTGTTCATACGTTCAAAAAGTCAAACACTTCTGTATTATAACCTGTTGTTGTTTATTGTTCCAGATATCGTCTGACCGGACCAATGTTCAAGTTTTTTTTTTTCTCTCGCATCCAAGTTTTGTTATGGTACAACCTTGTTAGTGTGACGCACCCGACATCGCCCCATGTAAATAGTTACGTCATAAACACACGCTGTACACAACACACACACACACTCTTAGATGCACTCACGACACGATTATATTTATAACCACGTAGGCACTTATCTTTGTAAAAAGGGGGGATGTCATGATATTCAAACACACACATCATGATAGACACACCAACAGACAAATCAGAACACACAACACCACAACCAATGACAGAAAGATATAAAAGCACAGACACGACCCCCGGTGGTCAGTATTAGCTGCAGAGGAGAACCAGGACACATCTATTGCCAAACACACTCAGGGAGACAGCACGTGCAGAGTATCCAGAACGAACTGTATTATAAGAGTTATAATAAAATAGAGTTGTACCACATACAACTGTGTTGGCTCATCTGTGCACCAGAGCACCCAACACCACAGTATCCACAGTATTTATAAGGCTAGTCCAGTTCAGTTTCTGGTCATTGGTAACCCCAGGATGTTGTTTGTGGGGATTCAGCTATGGTAATGCCATTGAATGTCTGGGGCAATGGTTAGATTCTCCCTTTTGGAGATGGTAATTTCCCAGCACGTGTGTGATGCAAATGTTACTTGTCATCCCAAGCCTGGATATTGTCCAGGTCTTGCTGCATTTGGACAGTGCGGAAGCCTGGCAGTGGTGAGGCGGAGGCTCTTTGTGTGAACAAACAGATTTTATTGATAATGAGGGACATTGGCCCCAGAGCCAAGTGACCCTCTTCTGCTGTGCTGTCTGAAAGAGACAGGCTCCTCAATCCAATACATCCCTCCCCTTTTAGCTTTTATCTCAATCTTCAAAATTAATCTACTCAACCAAAATTCTATACAAACACTATACAGACAAGTTAAACCTTCGGACATGATGTAGCGATTGTTCGATGATGAGATCTTGAGGCTTGCATTTAACATACCATTTCTATTAGCAGGCTTCAACTATCCACAGTTCTAAATAGTCTTCCATGGGACTCTTCCATAAAGACTTGCTGCTTTCGGAGTTCTGTCCTAGACTCTGCACTGACCAAGATCTACATACCTTACTCTGTGGACAATTTCACTCCCCAATCCTCCAATGGTCATTTTCTCCATCAAGTACCTTACTCTACAATGTTTGCAAGTAGCATCTTCACAATACAACACAGTCTGATGTCTTGACAGCTCATTCACAAACTCGGTCTGTCACTTCTGAATGCGATGATGTGGAGATGCCGGTGTTGGACTGGGGAAAGGGATAAGCACATGTGATTATCCGTCTCTCCAGTTGCTCCGTTTGGACCTGGAGACTTAATTATCTGCAAAGACTCGCATTCAAAGTATCGTCTTGCATCTTTGACTTTGTCTGTATCTATGTTTCTGGAACCCACCACTTTATTCACCTGAGGAAGGAGCAGTGCTCCGAAAGCTAGTGATTCGAAACAAACCTGTTGGACTTTACCTGGTGTTGTAAGACTTCTCACTATGAAGGCGAAGGTTGCAGTCCTCTGTTTCTGGTACTTCGGCCGTGTGATAAAGTCCCTTCTCGTTCTAGCATTTCTATTCACATCTTCCCTAACGACCATGTTATCATATTAGCTCTTGTGTATATCTATTAGTGTGACCATTTCAGTTATCTTATTCTGGCAGATCATCTCACTTTAATTTGTCTACTGCATCAACCAATCTTCTGCTTGGGCATGAGGAGTTTGTTATGCGATCCATCCACTTCCTCCTCCAATCCTATGTTTTTCACATGCTGGCACCACCAGATGCAGTTTGGTCTGAGTCTATTCCAGCTCTTTGTGGGAAATTCCCAATCCACTGACATTTTCCGCCAGCTTAATACTCTGTTACTAAATACCTTGATGTTCTTCCTTAATTACTGTGGCTTTCTTCTGGCCATAAAACTTTCTCTTGCCTAAAAATTCTCTCGACCCTCACTCTGCTTTTGTAATCTATTCAGTTTATCCATTTCAAGGTGAATCCAACATTCTCTCGAACAACATTTGATAACAGTCTTTTCCTTTTCATGCTGTGCATGATTTTGGACCATTGTCACATTCCTTTTGTTGTGGTTGCGTCAAACTCTACTTTTATGTTGAACATTTAATTCTTCTTCTTGTCCTGTTTATTAAACAATTCTCCTGAATTGCTAACTTGTCCCAACAGTTGTGTTCTTCTTTTGGGTTTGTCCACTGCTATGTCCTTCACAACACCCTCAAACACCGGACAATTTCTGCCACTCCGCAGAATGCCCAATTCTCATGCTCATTGGTATTTTCCACACAACTAGTTAATGATCCTTAGATTGGATCGCCAATGAATTTCCAGTAATGACTCTTATAAACTTCCAACTGCTTAAGCTCTGCTTCCCAATCTTCCATACTCAAAGCTCCATTAGCCTTCAGCACTGGAATTTCATCTTCTAAATCCCCGATATTTCTCTCCAGTGAAGCAATCTTGGTATCCTCTGTTTGGAGTATGGCAGCTCTCTATTCTTGAGCAGTGAGTGATTCTTTGAGAACCTCGGTGTGTTGTTTCCAGTCAGAATTTAGATTGTTTCATATTTCAAGCTTGGTTTATGAGACAAGGAGCTCAGATTCCTTCTTGGACAAATCCTGTTTTAACTGATGAATCTTATTTTTCATGAACTTTGAATGACTCTCGTCAAATGATACAGGATGTCCTACATGAATACCATGGATCACTCCGAGACTACCAGTTTTCTCACTCATCACAATGGGATTTCCTTGGCTCTACTTGAGTTCCTTTCCGCTGGCTGGTGAATGCTGCACTGTTTCTTATTGACCTTGACAGATTTCCTAATCATTTCCACCTTTGGCAGAGTGACGTTAATGTAGCTGGGCTGCTTCTCGTTTAGACCAGGGTCACAAGTTTTAACTCATTTCCTACTCGCTGCAGTTTTCGGATACGTTTACCCAACTCTTTTCTCTTCACTCTTGGCTCTCCTTCTGCTGTGGCTGGCATTATTTTCTGACTGATTACGGCTTTAGAGTTTACATGTAGTTCATTGCCAAAACTTACAAGAAACTTCTCATTATGATGCAAAGGGGCAGAATGCAACCTCGCCTTGTTATCTTCAGCTCTTCATTTAATTCTTTAAAGTCTTCGGTAGTCAACTTCCTGGATTCTCTTTGTGTCCACCCCCCACTTCCAAGGTTGGGGTCGACTATTGCTCCACCCTCTCTAAGGTTTCTTTTACTGCCTATTCTGAGTATGTCATTGCCGCTCACTTGAGGACTTACTACCTCTTCTAAGCTCCAGCATTGCCTCTTCCTCGAGGTCTTTATCACCTTCTCTGAGGTCGTCCGTTGTTTATGGACCCACTTTTTAAAGTGGCCCTCTATCTGGGGTCTTCTCGGACTTTACTATCCTTTGCCCTTTGTTCTTTCTGGTAGTTATTGCATTAATGTTGTACAACTTTAAACGCATTGCCGCTTAAGACTGTTGAAATCGACTTCCGGGTGCGGCGATGACCAGCTAAGTCGCACGTTTCGGCAGCTCCCGGTGGAAAGGACTTTTGGGCTCTTAATAGGAGCCCCAACGGCAATTTTAACGGCTCAAAACACTGTGCGGTAAACCAGAAGGGAATCCCCCCGGACACGGATGGAAAAAGGAGAGGAAAGTGGCCGGATTGCGGTGGATCCTCTAGAGCAGCGGCCAGGAAGGCAGGCACAAAGCAAGATGGCGGCGGAAGGAGGCAGTTTAATATGGGGCCCTGACCAACAAGAGTTCCTGCGGCGTTGCGTGGAGGAACTTAAAAAGGAGATGAAGAAGGAGCTGTTGGCCCCGATATTACAGGCGATTGAAGGGCTAAAGGAGGAGCAAAAGACCCAGGAGCTGGAGCTTCGGGTCGTGAAGGCAAAGGCTGCTGAGAATGAGGACGACATACAGGGCCTGGTGGTGAAGACAGAGATGCACGAGACACAACACAAAAGGTGTGTGGAAAGGATGCAGGTGCTGGAGAATAATGCGAGGAGGAAGAATTTAAGGATTCTTGGTCTTCCCGAAGGTGCAGAAGGGGCATATGTGAGCACGATGCTGCACTCGTTAATGGGATCGGAGGCCCCGACGGGCCCGTTGGAGGTGGAGGGAGCCTATCGAGTTATGGCGCGAAGACCGAGGGCTGGAGAAATTCCTCGAGCCATAGTGGTGAGATTTCTCCGATATAAGGACAGAGAGATGGTCCTCAGATGGGCAAAGAAAACTCGGAGCAGTAGGTGGGAGAACGCGGTGATCCGCGTATATCAAGATTGGAGTGCGGAGGTGGCGAGAAGGAGGGCAAGCTTTAATCGGGCCAAGGCGGTGCTGCACAAAAGGAAGATTAAATTTGGAATGCTGCAGCCGGCAAGACTGTGGGTCACACATCAAGGGAAACACCACTACTTTGAAACGGCAGAAGACGTTTGGACATTTATTGTCGAGGAGAAACTGGAATAAGCGGGCTAGAAAAAGAACGAGGGGCGAATATGTGGGGTGAAGAGGGGGAAAAGGGGGAAGAGATGATTTCCCAAGTTGTTAATCCTGTGACCCTGTAACTTTTCTCTCTTCCCCATGTCGTGGGGGAGGGGGGAGGGAGGATGAGGAGCTGGGGGCGCCGGCCATTGGGGGCGGGGCCAAATGGGAAACGCGGGCTTTGTTCCCGCGCTATGGTATTCATGACGGGAACAGGGAAGCAGGAAGGAGGGGGCCTCGCACAGTGGGAGCCGAGGTCACGGGGGGAAGCCGAGGTCGGCCACAGTTTGCTGACTTCTGGGAGCAACATGGGGGGTGCAATTACGCTAGTGAGGGATCTAGCGGGGGGTTTTGGGGGGGGGTTAACTGGGTTGCTGCTGCTGGGGAGAAGGGGGAGCTGGTATGGGGTGGGGTGGTCGGGGCGGGAGGGCGCCGTTGGGGGGAGATACGGCTACGTGGGAACCGGGTGAGGAGCTGGATTGAAAAAGGAGATGGCTAGTCGACAAGGGGGGGGGGTAAAGAGCCCCCCAACCCGGCTGATCACGTGGAATGTGAGAGGGCTGAACGGCCCGATAAAGAGGGCACGGGTACTCGCACACCTAAAGAAACTTAAGGCAGATGTGGTTATGCTGCAGGAGACGCATCTGAAACTGATAGACCAGGTCAGACTACGCAAAGGATGGGTGGGGCAGGTGTTTCATTTGGGGCTAGACGCAAAAAACAGGGGGGTGGCTATACTAGTGGGGAAGCGGGTAATGTTTGAGGCAAAGACCATAGTGGCGGATAGTGGGGGCAGATACGTGATGGTGAGTGGCAGATTGCAAGGGGAGGCGGTGGTTTTAGTGAACGTATATGCCCCGAACTGGGATGATGCCAACTTTATGAGGCGTATGTTAGGACGTATCCCGGACCTAGAGGTGGGGACGTTGGTAATGGGTGGAGATTTTAATACGGTGCTGGACCCAGGGCTGGACAGATCGAGGTCCAGGACCGGAAGGAGGCCGGCTGCAGCTAGGGTGCTTAAGGACTTTATGGAGCAGATGGGAGGAGTAGACCCCTGGAGATTTAGTAGACCTAGGAGTAAGGAGTTTTCGTTTTTCTCCTATGTCCACAAAGTTTATTCACGGATAGACTTTTTTGTTTTGGGAAGGGCACTGATCCCGAAGGTGACGGGGACGGAGTACACGGCTATAGCTATTTCGGATCACGCTCCACATTGGGTGGACCTGGAGATAGGGGAGGAAAAAGAACAGCGTCCACCCTGGAGAATGGACATGGGATTATTGGCAGATGAGGGGGGGTGTTTAAGGGTGAGGGGGTGTATTGAAAGGTACTTGGAACTCAATGATAATGGGGAGGTTCAGGTGGGAGTGGTCTGGGAGGCGCTGAAGGCAGTGGTTAGAGGGGAGCGGATATCTATTAGGGCACATAAAGGAAAGCAGGAGGGTAGGGAAAGGGAGCGGTTGTTGAAAGAACTTCTGAGGGTGGACAGACAATATGCGGAGGCACCGGAGGAGGGACTGTACAGGGAAAGGCAAAGGCTACATGTAGAATTTGACTTGTTGACTACGGGTAATGCAGAGGCACAATGGAGGAAGGCACAGGGTGTACCATACGAATATGGGGAGAAGGCGAGCAGGTTGCTGGCCCACCAACTGAGGAAAAGGGGAGCAGCGAGGGAGATAGGGGGGGTGAGAGATGAGGAGGGAGAGATGGAGCGGGGAACGGAGAGAGTGAATGAAGTGTTCAAGGCATTTTATGAAAGATTATATGAAGCTCAGCCCCCGGATGGGAAGGAGAGAATGATGTGCTTTCTGGATCAGCTGGAATTTCCTAAGGTGGAGGAGCAGGAGAGGGCGGGACTGGGAGCACAGATTGAAACGGAGGAAGTAGTGAAAGGGATTGGGAGCATGCAGGCGGGGAAGGCCCCGGGACCAGACGGATTCCCAGTTGAATTCTATAGGAAATATATGGACTTGCTGGCCCCGCTACTGATGAGAACCTTTAATGAGGCGAGGGAAAGGGGGCAGCTGCCCCCGACTATGTCAGAGGCAACGATATCGCTCCTCCTAAAGACGGAAAAAGACCCGCTGCAATGCGGGTCCTATAGGCCTATTTCCCTCCTGAATGTGGACGCTAAGATTCTGGCCAAGGTAATGGCAACGAGGATAGAGGATTGTGTCCCGGGGGCGGTTCATGAGGACCAAACTGGGTTTGTGAAGGGGAGACAGCTGAATACAAATATGCGGAGCCTGCTAGGGGTAATGATGATGCCCCCACCAGAGGGGGAAGCGGAGATAGTGGTGGCGATGGATGCCGAGAAAGCATTTGATAGAGTGGAGTGGGATTTTTTGTGAGAGGTTCTGAGGAGATTTGGCTTTGGAGATGGGTATATCAGATGGGTACAGTTGCTGTATAGGGCCCCGATGGCGAGCGTGGTCACGAATGGACGGGGGTCTGATTATTTTCGGCTCCACAGAGGGACGAGGCAGGGATGTCCTCTGTCCCTGTTATTGTTTGCACTGGCGATTGAGCCCCTGGCCATAGCATTGAGGGGTTCCAGGAAGTGGAGGGGAGTACTCAGGGGAGGAGAAGAACACCGGGTATCTCTGCATGCGGATGATTTGTTGCTCTATGTGGCGGACCCGGCGGAGGGGATGCCAGAGATAATGCGGATACTTGGGGAGTTTGGGGATTTTTCAGGGTATAAATTGAACATGGGGAAAAGTGAGTTGTTTGTGGTGCATCCAGGGGAGCAGAGCAGAGAAATAGAGGATTTACCGTTGAGGAAGGTAACAAGGGACTTTCGGTACTTGGGGAGCTAGATAGCCAAGAATTGGGGTACATTGCATAGGCTTAATTTAACGCGGTTGGTGGAACAGATGGAGGAGGACTTTAAGAGATGGGACATGGTGCAGGCGGTTAAAATGGTGGTCCTCCCGAGATTCCTTTTTGTGTTTCAGTGCCTCCCGGTGGTGGTCACGAAGGCTTTTTTCAAAAGAATCGAGAAGAGTATTATGAGTTTTGTGTGGGCCGGGAAGACCCCGAGAGTGAGGAGGGGATTTTTGCAGCATAGTAGGGACAGGGGGGGGCTGGCACTACCGAGCCTAAGTGAGTACTACTGGGCCGCCAATATTTCAATGGTGTGTAAGTGGATGGGAGAAGAGGAGGGAGCGGCGTGGAAGAGATTGGAGAGGGCGTCCTGCAGTGAGACTAGCCTACAAGCTATGGTGACGGCGCCGTTGCCGTTCTCACCGAAGAAATACACCACAAGCCCGGTGGTGGTGGCTACATTGAAAATTTGGGGGCAGTGGAGACGGCATAGGGGAAAGACGGGAGCCTCGGTGCGATCCCCGATAAGAAATAACCATAGGTTTGTTCCGGGGAGAATGGATGGGGGATTTGGAGCATGGCAAAGAGCAGGGGTAGCACAATTGAGAGATCTGTTCGTAGATGGGACGTTTGCGAGTCTGGGAGCGCTGACCGAAAAATATGGGTTGCCCCAAGGGAATGCATTTCGGTATATGCAACTGAGGGCTTTTACAAGGCAACAGGTAAGGGAATTCCCGCAGCTCCCGACGCAGGAGGTGCAGGATAGAGTGATCTCAGAGACATGGGTGGGGGATGGTAAGGTGTCGGACATATATAGGGAAATGAGGGACGAGGGGGAGATCATGGTAGATGAGCTGAAAGGGAAATGGGAAGAAGTGCTGGGGGAGGAGATTGAGGAGGGGCTGTGGGCTGATGCCCTACGTAGGGTAAACTCATCGTCCTCGTGTGCCAGGCTAAGCCTGATACAATTTAAGGTGTTACACAGGGCGCATATGACTGGAGCACGGCTCAGTAAATTTTTTGGGGTAGAGGATAGGTGTGCGAGATGCTCGAGAAGCCCAGCGAATCACACCCACATGTTCTGGTCATGCCCGGCACTACAGGGGTTTTGGGTGGGGGTGGCAAAGGTGCTTGCGAAGGTGGTGGGGGTCCAGGTCGAACCAAGCTGGGGGTTGGCTATATTTGGGGTTGCAGAAGAGCCGGGAGTGCAGGAGGCGAGAGAGGCTGATGTTTTGGCCTTTGCGTCCCTAGTAGCCCGGCGCAGGATATTGTTAATGTGGAAGGAAGCCAAACCCCCGGGTGTGGAGACCTGGATAAACGACACGGCAGGGTTTATAAAGTTAGAACGGATTAAGTTCGTCCTAAGGGGATCGGCTCAAGGGTTCACCAGGCGGTGGCAACCGTTCGTCGACTACCTCACAGAAAGATAGAGGGAATGGAAAAGAAGAATACAACAGCAGCAACCCAGGGGGGAGGGGAGGGGGGGGGAGGGGGAGGGGGGGGGGAGGAATCGGACGGACTCTCAGGGATGTTATTGTATATGTATAGGCACGTGTTTTAGGTAATGTATATTGGACTGTTGGATTGAATCTTTGGAGAGTATTTATTTTTGACCAGGCAGTTGCCATTTAGTTTGGTTTTTGTTTCTGTTCATATATTATTTATTTATTTGTTTAAAACTGGCCACTGTTATTTATATTGCTTTATTGTTGTTTAAAAGAAACACTACGTACTGTTATGTTTGGCCAAAAAATCTTGAATAAAATATATATATTTTTTAAATAAAAAAATAAAAGACCGTTGAAATCTAGTTTTGCTCCCAACTGCTGTTTCTCTCTCCCTGTCTGTGCTTTCTTGCACTTCTGGAGTTTTGGCGGGAACCTGCAGCGTCTCCTTATGGACACTCTTATAATCTGTGTCACTTCTCAGGGTGGATTCCCCGATGCCTTTGCCAGAAGTGGGGATCCCATTTCAGCAGAGAATCAAACTAAAAACAGGATCGGTGTTTCAATGCCCAGGTCCCTGCAGGGGCAGGGTGTGTTATAAACATCTAGATATGATTGACAGGTCTTCATCCCATCAAAACAAGTTAAGTGCTTTCTGTTGAGAAAAAGTGGACATGAAAGAAAACCATTATCTGCTGAATGTTTATAAACATTGTAGTTAGCTTCACAGGAGGATGCTTTGGATGCATTCAAGCATGAAGAGAAATTAAAATAAACAATCTGGACACCTGGCTGTCTGGAAACTATTATCCTGTCCATTACAGCCTACAAAAAGCTACCTCTCATTGAAAGTGAACAGAGGCCTCACAGATCAAAGGATGCCATGTCTAGAAAGAGGCCAGATGAAGTGCTTAATGCCTGCCTGCTGGCTTTGAGATGGAGCGAAGGCTGCAAAGGACATACTCACTTAATGCATCACTTCGATTCATTCACACATCCAGTGAAGCATCAGTGATATGCGACAGACAACCCTGCCTTGGTAATGGCTCTCCTCCAGATGAGGGGAAGGAGTGCCATCCGCTGGTTGGCAGAGGGCCATGAGGAATAAAGGCCTGAGCAGCAAGAGGTATTGGTGCCTCTGGAAGCTAAAATGTTTGTTGAACATGGACCCCTGCAATGGTGAGCATTGACCCGACATTGGTTGTATCCCTGACTATACTTAACTAGAAATGAGTGAACGGCAATGCCAGAGGCACTCACGTATGTCCCAGAATGTGGTTGCTCACATCTGCCACTTCTCCAATAGGAGCTGCAGCCACAAGGTATCTGGAGAAATGGTGCAGTGCTTCTGGACTGCCGAGAGTGAATGACTGTCTACGTTCCATTTAAGTATGGTGCCAGAACCCTAGACCCTAAGAAGGAACAGAGGGTGAGGTGACTTCCTACCCACCACACCACAAGATGTGCTGAGCTCCCCGTGGATGCATAATTAATTAGCTCAAAAATGGAAGATCACATGTGTTCACCTGCCCTGCTGTCCAGTAGGAACCTTCTCACCTGCACCCGACTTGTCTCCACAAAGGGGAATTCAGGAACATTTTGTTCCCAATCGTGTGCGTTTTGCAGCCATATCTCGATAATTGTTATAATTATTCTGCTCTCTAGGTTGAACTTCCAGCTGCAATTCACTCTGTGTGTTTGTACACTGTAACCGCTCCTGCCCAAAATGCTTGAGAACAATTAATTCCTGGAATTTGGAATTTTCTGCATTATAGTCAGGTATTATAGAGCCTAACCACAAGTGTGCGGACCTCAAAACTCTGTCGATATAAACATTTACCTGTTGTGAAAAGCTGTGATAAATTAAAAAGCAGGAATAAAAATTGCTTTACTTATCCAAATACTATGGTGGGATATTCCGCTTAACTCGCCACATGTTTCGCAGCAGCAGAGGGAGCCTGCCATTGGCTGGCAGCGGTATCTTCTGGTCCCGCCGTTGTCACTGGAGTTTCCCGTTGAATGCACCCGTTGCTGCTCGGAAACCTACATCGGGATACACCATCAGCGGAACTTCAAGGTCCCACCGGTGGGAACAGCTGGAAAATTCTGGCCCATGTCCATTCCATTTCCACTCCCAATGAACTCTATTAAGATAATGATGTGAGTCGTTTGGGTCAGCTCAAAAGATCTCCAGGTAATTGTTGTTTCCTTCAACGGATTTCAGGACTGGAGATGTAACAGAGAATAGCAAATGCTTATTTGAGCCACACAACTCAATCTGTCCTTGAAGTCTAATGCTTTACTCACATTTCTTATTTCTTTGTCTTGGTTTAATCAAAGAACAAAGAACAAAGAAAAGTACAGCACAGGAACAGGCCCTTCGGCCCTCCAAGCCTGTGCCAATCATGCTGCCCGTCTAAACTAAAATCTTCTTCACTTCCTGGGTCCGTATCCCTCTATTCCCATCCTAGCATGTTTTGTCAAGATGCCCCTTAAATGTCACTATCGTCCCTGCTTCCACCACCTCTTCCGGCAGCGGGTTCCAGGCACCCACTACCCTCTGTGTGAAACACTTGCCTCGCACATCTCCTCTAAACCTTGCCCCTCGCACCTTAAACCTATGCCACCTAGTAATTGACCCCTCTACCCTGGGGAAAGCCTCTGACTATCCACTCTGTCTATGCCCCTCATAATTTTGTAGACCTCTATCAGGTTGCCCCTCAACCTCCATCGTTCTAGTGAGAACAAACCGAGTTTATTCAACCGCTCCTCGTAGCTAATGCCCTCCATACCAGGCAATATCCTGGTAAATCTCTTCTGCACCCTCTCGAAAGCCTCCACATCGTTCTAGTAGTGTGGCAACCAGAATTGAACACTATATTCCAAGTGTGGCCGAACTAAGGTTCTAAAATCATTTTGCACCATTTAGTTTCCACTTTACCTGCATTGCCTAAAGCACAGTTTCTGACTGTTCATGTACTATCTTCCCTGCCATTCATTTTTGACCTATTATCAGTACTGCCTTCTTCACCTGAGCCCCCACCCCAGCAAGTTACTAGTTTGAGGTTCATGTCACTGTCCTTTCTGCTAGGAACCCCTCATCCCGATCCAGTTCTGTTTGAGCCTGACCCAACTTAACTATTGCTTCCTGTGCCAACATGTAAATATGAGAAAAATGGCGCACCTTTCTTGATATTTCCATGATGTTAATGTATTATCTATAATATTAAAACATCACAAGTCAAAAAATGGTGATTATGAATAAATATCCACATAACCGCATTTTTAAAAAAGTATATACCTCGTTTGGTTTTGTTTCCTGCCTATCTTGTTTAGTGCCAAGTTTTGTGTGGCTTCATTTATTTTTGTAAAAGAAAAGCCTGTGGAGATTCTGATCAATACATTGATTTCTGATCTCCCTCAGAAACCAGAGCCCTGTTTTAATGGTCAGACTCTGTTGGCCCGCATCTATATCTTGGTGTGCTGACAGCTGTTTGAAAGCATACCAACAGTGCTCCAGGAAGGATCCAAAGAAAATACATCAAGCAAAGTGCCATCTGTGTGCAGGATTCGCCAATGTTTTTGCTCTGTTTGCATTTTCGTGTCAAGAAACTTCCCTGCTGTGCTTAAATGCTACCCGTCATTTGAGAGTAATTCTAGTCCCAATGGAACCCTGTCAGATCACTGATATTATAAGAATCAGCACAACAGTTTGAAACATTGCTAGATTGCAACAACCATGTAGAAAGTTTGAGAACAAAGCTGAAAAAAATTCCAAACAAAACCTTTCTCTTAGGCTTTATCTGATGATTTTCTTCGAGCCATCTTTACCTGAGATATCAGATCAGATACGAGGATGAAAAAGCATGTCCCAGCCTCCTAAATGATTTAATTCACAAGGCCGATACCTCATTTGGGCATGAATTGTGTGGAAATTTGATGCCTTTAGCTGGGAGCTCAGTAATCCAGGCAAGTTCAATGTTGTGAAACATGGCCTACCACAGTTCAGTCACCCACTGTCTGCAATTGAGCCGCTATTAATAATTTAAATTGCTATCAGATAATTATGAAAGCTTATCATAATTCCAAATGTAATTGTGAATTCAACAGTCACCTGTACACTTAGCTGGTTTAAAAAAAAAATCTATTTCTCTTGTGATTCACTTAATCAATTGTATTCCTAATGTTTCTGCTCACATTTCTCAATATGGATCTGTATTCTGAATCAAAATAGCAGAACTAATATGTTTTATTAACATTTTAGAACGTATCTGGGCATCTTAGAATATTTGCAAGAGAATGCTTTCCTTTTTTTAATTGTGCATTCTTTTCTATTAAAACTAAGAACTAATGATGACAAACACATTATAAATTTAAACAGGATATCTGCCGAACATTTACGATGCGACAACAACATTTTGCATTTATTTTTTTTAAAATTTAGAGTGCCCAATTCATTTTTTCCAATTAAGGGGCAATTTAGTGTGGCCAATCCATCTACCCTGCACATCTTTGGGTTGTGGGGGTGAAACCCACGCAAACACGGGGAGAATGTGCAAACTCCACACGGACAGTGACCCAGAGCCGGGATTGAACCTGGGACCTTGGCGCCGTGAGCTAGCAGTGCTAACCACTACGCCACCGTGCTGCCATACATTTTGAATTTATAAAGCACCCATAACGTGGTAAGGCATTCCAAATCACTTCAACAGGAGCAATTAGCAAATAAAACTGAACACTCAGACACATGAGAAAATGCTGGAAAAGCTGACTAACAACTTGATCAAACAGGTAGATTTATTACAGGGGAAAAAAGAGAGATGGAGGGGTGTAATGAGAGAATTCCAGACCTTAGGATCAAGCTCGCAGAAAGCATAGTGGCCAATGTTAGACCATTTAAAACTGAGATGTGCGAAAGGCCAGAATTGTAGGAGCATGGAGATGCTGGACAGTAATCGGGCGAAATGAGCTTACAGAGGTCACGAGAGGCAAGGCCATAGAGGTCTTAAAAGGGCAAGATGATAATTTTCAAACTAAAACATTGCCAAAACTGGAGCCAATGGTAGGTCAGCATGCTGAGCTAGGGGTGCTGGTGAGCAAAATGTGGCACAAGTTAGGAGAAGAACATCAGAGTTTTGGATGAGCTCAAGTTTATGGGGGGTTAAGGTATATTTTCCTCTTTACATTGAAGAAGAGAAATACGGACCAATTTGATATTGTTACTATATATTTTTTATAAGGTAATTTACAAGAATATATATTGTATATACAATATATATATATTGATGACGTAGAGGTTTGCGTGTACTAGAGGTCAGATTTAACATAGTCATGGGAGGTGGTAAGGCAAACAAAGCATGTTTTTGGTTAGGGTCACTTGCTGCACAGATGGGTACTGGTGGTGATTATGTGGCTCTATTGTCTATCACTGCCATGTCCTTCCACAAAGGTATGTTACATTTTGAAAGGGAACATCTGTATTGGGCTACAGGAAGGATGTCAGCACTGTTTGGCACATTTCTGGTTCCATGTGAAGTCTGTAAATCAAATTCTAGCAGCTTAGATCACATTGGTGACTGTAGGCAGTCTGCAATGGGAAGTGCGGAGTGTTCACCATAGCAGGGAATGTATCATCTAGTTGAATTGTTGTGCATCCCGGACATCTGGAGAACCTTTATGCTTATGGATGGCAGCATCCTGGGAAATGGCAGCCGAGCAGCAGCATGGTATGCATCCTGTGGAAGGACTCATGAAGTGAGCAGCCGCAGTGTGGTCAGCAGGATATGTGTGTATTGCTTGAAGTACATCAACGACCTTCTGAGGTCTGGCAATGTGAGCGTAATGCTTCACCCAGATGACAGGCTTCGAGGGCTGTAAACAGTAGACCAATGAGCTGAGTAGTTTCAAGGCACACAATGATGAGGAACAGTGACGAAGTGTGTGTCCAGGTATCCTTGAACTTGCAGGAAGAAGGACCATACAGCTTGTGATAAAGGGGACCATCCACTGGGAGACGGGGTGGCATGGTGGCGCAATGGTTAGCATTGCTGTCTCACGGTGCCGAGGACCCGGGTTTAATCTGGTCCCGGGTCACTGCCCATGTGGAGTTTGCTCATTCTCCCTGTTTCTGCGTGGGTCTCACCCCCACAACCCAAAGATGTGCAGGGTAGGCCATGTTAAATTGCCCTTGAATTAAAAATTATTTTTAGAAAAACGATGGAAGAGGAACTGCCTGGCATTGTCACAGTTGCAGCTCCTCAGGAAGTTGATGATGGCAAGCTAGGTGTCCATCCAAGAAAGGGTGACAGCATGGAACCTTTTCCATGTGAAGGGAATGCAACCCGCTTTTGCAGTTCATGCCAATCCATTGACTGTTACTGACTGCTGCAGTTATGCGTGAGCAGCTACTGACAGAGGAGAGCCTTCTAACCAACATCATGGGCTGGATTCTCCGTTTGGGAGACTAAGTCCCCACACCGGCGTAAAAATGGTGGTGCTATACGCCAGGAAAACTAGTGCAAAATGGCCACTGATGCCCTGCTCCAGGGGGGGGGGGTGCTAGCAACCAGGCAGTGTAGAGCTCCCAGCTCTAGCTGCCGATATGGCCTGGAGCATTGCCGGGTCCGTGGCCGTGCATGCGCATGGCGGCGGGCTGCAGTGGCCACGCTGTGCTTCATGGCGGATGCAGCCTGCGGACCTGGCCCGCAAAATAAGTCCCCACCTTCGGCCTGCTTGCGCGTCCCGGACGGAGCATCGCGGGGCGCGCCTCAGGCAATGTACTGAGGCAGTGGATACAGCATGCGTCGTACTCTTTGAGCATGCTGCTTTTCAGGGGGCGGAGCATAGCAAAAGCGGCGGCGACCCCAGGTTTGTCATCATCAGGGATTCTCTGCCCCGTCGCTGAACGCGATTTTGGTGTCGGGGATTGGAGAATCCAGCCCCATATGTCTCCCGTAGGACCATTTGTGGGGGGACAGCATCAGCATACCACGAGCTGGTCGCTATGCTACACCTTCAGAGGAGGATGATGAACCTGGGGTAGCACTGTCACAGCCGCTAATCACACGCTCCACAAGTGCAGATACATTCTCCTGGTTGGTGGGTATGAGTTTAGGATGGGTGACACAAGGTTACTAGCACTTCACGTGTGAGCAAGAGGAGGTGAGGGAGGCAGAGGCTTCTGTGACGAGTCCTGCTCAGAGGATGGAGGCACAGCCAAGCTCAACTGGGCGGTACCTGGGAGGTCACACAAAAGGAGCGTCTCTCTGGAGCAACAACAGTGATGTGCGCCCAAACATCGGAGTTCCCTGAGGCAGTGAGGAACCTTAGGCAGAGAATGAAGGAGTCAATTCTTGAGATGTATTCCACATCTCAGGCATATAAGTGCAAGAGGTCCTCCACTGAAAGAATGGCCTACCTCATGGTGAGCGTGGAATCAGACTGAGCACATGCACAGAAAGCAAGCGAAATTCTGGAACATTGACCAGTCAGTCGCGCAAAGGTGCATGGATGGTCGCCCAGAGATCCCCGAGTTATGATTGCCTTGGGTGTGCACGCACACCATGAAAAGGTTGCGGCAGCCAGAGATGACCAACAGGGCCATCTGTCATGGGGCACTCTCATCCTTGGCCATTCCCTTGACCACTCCGACGGAGGTGCCATTGACGCAGCAGGCCCCCATTAGCGAGGCTGCCCCTGCATCAATGCAAGTGAGGGAGCCTGTCACAATACCACTCCAGCAGCATGCTCTTGAGAACAGACGCCACAGCCCTCACAGCTGCAGACACAAATACACAAGAAGCCAGCCTCCACTTTTACCTCAGCCACAGGGGCAATTCCGTATGGAAGAGACTGCATGCAGATGGTAGTTTCGCTTTGAGATTCAATTTGGGTGACATTTGTAATGCTTCCTTTTACCGATTAACCCTAAATGTAATGTTCATGATTGGAGTGATGCCATTGTAATGCCTCTGTTCGTCCATTGCAAGGTTGCATACAGGTATCAGTCATTTCTTCAATGGAGAGTCTTTTACCCCCAGCTGTAATCCACATCATCTCACTGGTGACATAAACAATTGCAGAACCTGCAACTGCCAGACAACCTTGCACACACCTGCAGAGAACGCCAGCTAGATGTTTCCTCCTGTTGATAAATTACCCTTGGCTGCTCTACCAGGGCCTTGAAGGTCGTTTCGGTGCAGTTGATAACTTCCTCGAATTGAGAGACTCCAGTGATGGAAGCAAATTCCATATACCTCTGTGCTTTTGTGGCCTCATCAGTCTGGAAGTCAATGTACTCCAATGGCCCCTTGTACAGGGCATTTGTCACCTGCATGTTGCTATGATGGATGGCTGCTTCTGAGATGCCACACAGGTCCATTACCATCCCTTTAAATGACCCAGGGGCAAAGAGGTTAAAGGCCACTGTCACTTTCACAGCGTTTGTCAGAGCATGCCCATGCAACCAATGAGATGTGAGGATCTCCTTCACAAAGGTACACAAATCAACAACCAACTGCCTCAATAGATGCAGCCTCCATTGCTGCTCTAACATGTCCAGGTAGCTGAGGGGTGTGTGGTACACCCTATGGTGTGCATAGCCCTTTTCTGCCCTTCCTACCCCATGGGCATCAGCTCTCCTGCCCTCTGCACCAAGGGGCCGGATGTGTTGTGGCTGCAGCTGCTTCTCATCACTGCTTGTTGTCATCCCAGCGTAGCTGAGACCCATGTGTAAGGGATAGCCTGACTTGTCACCAACTGCACAGAAAAAGCTGCTGTTCCCCACTGACTCCACCCATGCCCCCCACAATTGCCCCAGTGCCTCCATCTGATGCAGCGTGCGCCCCCTGCTTCTGAAATGGTAACAGTGCACCAATGACTGAGCTCCTCTCTGCTTACTCCACCATTTATACAGTGTCAGCAATAGATCCTCTTTCCCTGAGTGACTCCCCACTGCTCTGTGACAACTTCACCTACTTGGACCACCTGCTGAGCCAAAGTGTTTCCCGTGCATTGCCTTGCAAATCGAAGTCAGCCATGCAACAAGTTCCCAAGTGGTTTATTAACTGGCTTAATTGATCACCCATCACTTTTGGTCAGGTTTGGACGACATGTCAGCCAAACCCACTGCAAAGTGGAAATGTGTCTGGTAACCCGCATGTTGTTTGACACCACAATTTATTGTCATGCCCAACTCCAAACCCATCTCCGTCTCCGGATGAAAATTCTGTTTGTTAATTCCATCTGTGGAGGATTTTCAGCGTTCTCTGATTATTATCACAATGTTTATTTTTATATAAATTTAGACTACCCAATTATTTAATTTTTTTCCCAATTAAGGGGGAATTTAGCATGGCCAATCCACCTAACCTGCACATCTTTGGGTTGTGGGGGTGAAACCCACGCAGACATGGGGAGAATGTGCAAACTCCACACGGAGAGTGACGCAGGGCCGGGATTCGAACCCAGGTCCTCAGCGCCTTAGTCCCAGTGCTATCCACTGCGGCACATGCTGCCCTAATATCACAATGTTTGCGGGATAATTTTGCCGCTTTCTCTGACAGTGATTTCAAGTGGATGATTGGTAGAACAACTGTCATAATGAACAAATAGAAGTATATCACTGACAATTCCATTTCCGCAGGGCTCCCATTCATGTTCCACTAAAGTTACTGTGAGGAATCAGGAGAAGTCTGCAGTGAAAACACTGGGCCACTAAAAGAAAAAAAAAGGATTTCATATTTTCACAGGTGAGACGATATAACCTGGTGCACTTTCCGATTCTCTAGATTTCAAATTTCCATTATTCTGTTCCTGAATAAAAATACCTTTAAATTTCTTTGTTTTTCATTATCGATCAGATGATGACTGAGCAACCATTTTCCTTTCTCGTATGTGCGATGCACTTCACACGAGCACAAAATCAACAATCATTATTTTTTTCCTATAGATTTGGAAAATAAGTACTAACGCATACAAATGCTGTGTTAAACTCACTGCCTTGTGTAATTCATAACTTGCAGGGATATTAAAACAGTGACTGAGGATCAGAGATTACTTGGTAATATTATTCTAATCTTCTATAGTGGTCACATTAGTATTGTGCAATTTATTTCCCTTTTGAAATGGCGTAAATAGATGACATGAAATTGTATATTTTAAGAAGCCGTACCATATGGTAACGTGAAATTCTTTACAAAATGGTCATGTTACCCAGCTATTGTTGTAGTTGGTTCCCAATGCTCCAACTCTAAACCCCAGCCTTTTATTTGGCCCTCTAACATTTTCCCTGCTGTCACCTTGTTTTGTTCTATTTGCAGGGTCTTATTCAGTGACATTGTAATTAAACGTCTCTTTGGACAAGGGAGGCTGACCCGCTGCAATTTTCTCCCTGCCAGCCATTGTAAAAAACAGTTCACACCAAAGTGGAATGAATAGGGGTTTAGCTATAACCCAACGAGCAAAAAAAAAAAGAAAACCTGGGAGAACATTTAATCATTTAAAATCACATAACCATAATCTATATTTATCAGTTAAAGCACAGCTCAACAATCCACCTTAGCCGGCATTGCCTATCAGAATCCTAGCAAGGATTGGGTTAAAAATCCATGGAGAATAATTCACGTTAATTCCACTTTGGGAATTTAATCCTAATTTAGCTGAATGATTTTTTAGCTGGAAATAACTGGACTCATGCTTGCAAATGAACCTAACAAAGAACAACCCCACGAACGAAATTACAGAACTGCAACTGCTTAGGTGAAGAATCGGAGAATTGATGCGGACCAATGGGAGAGCCTGAATCAGCATGTGGTCGAGAGAAAGAGATAAAAGGAGTGAAAACCGAGGGGTAAACGATTGCTTGCGCATATTTGAGTATTTTCGAGAACATTCAAAATTCAATATTGACCTTGGGTAACATCTTCTGGCTGTTCCTGCTGGCGGGATTGTCCAGTCCCGCTGATGGCACAAGCCCGCCGTGGGTTTCCCGGCAGCATGGAGTGGATTCAATGGGAAACCCCATTGACAGCGGTGGTATCAGAAGATCCCGCCTCGGGCGAACGGTGGGCTGCCTCCTGCCGCTGAGAAACATGGCGCGGGGAGGCCAGAGAATCTCTCCCATTGTCTCAAAGTCATCTGTGGTTTGGCTGAGCTAATAGGAAATGTTGTTGTAATCTTTTAGAAAATGTAGTATTTTCATCTTCAACTTTGCAGGACTGGATGGGCCAGAAGCACATATTAGATGAAAGTGTCTGAATGAAAATACAGGGGCGCAATTCTCCAGAAACAGCGCGATGTCCGCCGACTGGCGCCCAAAACGGCACAAATCAGATGGGCATCGCGCCACCCCAAAGGTGCAGAATGATCCGCATCTTTGGGGGCCGAGCCCCAACATTGAGGGGCTAGGCCGGCGCCGGACGAATTTCCGCCCCGCCAGCTGGCGGAAAAGGCCTTTGGTGCACCGCCAGCTGGCGCGGAAATTACATCTCCGGGCGGCGCATGCGCGGGAGCGTCAGCGGCCGCTGACAGCTTCCCACGCATGCGCAGTGGAGGGAGTCTCTTCTGCCTCCGCCATGGTGGAGACCATGGCGGAGGCGGAAGGGAAAGAGTGCCCCCACGGCACAGGCCCGCCCGCGGATTGGTGGGCCCCGATCGCAGGCCAGGCCACCGTGGGTAACCCCCCGGGGCCAGATCGCCCCGCGACCCCCCCAGGATCCCAGAGCCCGCCCGCGCCGCCTTGTCCCGCCGGTAAGGTAGGTGGTTTAATTTACGCCGGCGGGACAGGCATTTTAGCGGCGGGACTTCGGCCCATCCGGGCCAGAGAATCGAGCGGGGGGGCCCGCCAACCGGCGCGGCGCGATTCCCGCCCCCGCCGAATATCCGGTGCCGGAGACTTTGGCAACCGGCGGGGGTCGGAGAATTTCGCCCCAGAAGTTTGAAATCCTTGCCCGAGGAGTGATGTGAAGAGAAGAGAATGAGTACGTCCAGTATATTAGCTGCTATGGAAGTCTTGAAGGGGAACAATTCCCGAGTTTATGCTGAATTTAATCAAAAAAATTGACCTTGCCCTGAAATATCGATTATCAACATGGAACTCTGAGCATTGCAAATGTACAAGCACATGCTCTCCTGCCTGAGTTTAATTGACCATGTATCATACAGCTAGGATATGTTGGAAGGATGTGTCACATGCGAGTGCATGGCCAATGCTTGGCAAGCATTAAGAGGCTCATGAAGGGTAGCTGCAGAGGATGTTCTGTGGGCACATTTTGTGGCATTCAGACTTGGAAAGGGCAGAGGTTACCGGAAACTGCTGGGTATCTTGAAACCTTTTCTCCAGTGTGCATCTTCCAGTTTTGGAGCTAAGTTCTAAATATATTACAGAAGGCCAACTATCTCCTAAGGTTTTTAGATCATCTCTTCCTTGAGAAGGGTATTGCTGAGTGCCATCCACAGCAACCTTTTTTAATCTCATTGCACGTATTGACTTCTCAGGTGTAGAGAGAATTATTACTAATGGAAGTGGCTGAGTGAATAGCAAGCAAAGTGAAAGGAAATAATTTCTGAGGAATCATTCTGGTGGCACAAGTGTAACACAGAACCTTTGTCCTCCTTATCATAAGGATGGAAGTCTGGATTTTAACTTTGTGGAACAGAGCTGACTGCCTGCACACTGGTGCCCCAAATCCATTCTGTCCCTCAATCATTTTCCCAGAGGTGAGGTGCCAGCAATCAGCGGATAGACAATTCACCTAGTCACTGGCCACTTAAGGCTAGTTGGCAGAGGCTGCTTACAGGCAGCTGGGAACAGTCTTGTTGCCTGGAGGTGACCTCCCAGCAGCTTAGCACTGCACACAGATTTAGAGGCCCTTGAAGCCTGCCTGGCTTCAGACAGCCGCAGGCCACCACGTGGAGAGGTTCTACCCCATCAGTGGTGGCAAAGCTGCTGAATCGATTTTTTTACTGCCGATTAGAAAAACATTGGAGAAGGCAACATCATTTTGGGGGGTCTTCTCTATCATTTACCAGCTATGGCTGCTGTTTCTAAACTGTAAACGCCTGTAGCTTTGAGACTCAACTGCTGTACTTAACTGGCTGGCATGACCATCTCTGGTTGCTAATTGACCAGTCATTCAACCCTTAATATCAAGGGTTGAATGACTCAGCACGATTTTTATTGCCCAAAAAACATAGTCCCGTTTTGGGTGTGTATAGCAGGGTGTTTCTCAACTCCTACAACCCGGCTATCAAACAGAACTCTTGCCTTTTGGCCTCAACGCTCGTTGAGGCAGCAGTTACCTCACTTCCTGCGCTGACAAGCTTAGCTCAGCCATCAGTGCAGGAAGAGATCAAGAAGTCATTTTTAAATGTCACCCCATCTCTTGACCCCCCCCCCCCTCGGACTCCCTATTGCAGCCCCCGGACACTCCAGCACCTAAACTTACCTCTTCTGGGGTCCTTGAGTCCCCTCTTACCCCACCTCTTAATGGCCGGGCAGCCCTGGGCTCGATCCCTAACATGGGCAACCTGATACCCTGGCAATGTCCCTGCTAGCCTGGCAGTGCCACCTGGGCACTCTCGCAGTTCCAAGGTGGCATTGCTAAAGTGTCCGGTGACAGTTCTAACTTGCCAGGCTGGCAGTGCCAAGGTGCCCAAATGGCAGGAGTATCAGGGTACAACTCAGCCCAGAGCCCAACCACCCGTGGGCCTCCGATGTAGACCAGTAATAAACAGCGCCATGGTAAGGTCTCCTGGTGCGGGCATTCATTCCCCGGTCTAGGGAGAATCGAGCACTGGCATATTTAAATGAGCATAATGGCTCATTTAAATATGTTAATCTGGATCTCGTTCAGTGATGGCGAGATCCAGATCACAACATCTCATGAGATAGAACCTTGGAACCATAGAATTTACAGCGCAGAAGGAGGCCATTCAGCCCATTGAGTCTGCACCAGCCCTTGGAAAGAGCACCCTTCCCAAGCCCACACCACCATCCTGTACCCATTACCCAGTAACCCGACCTAACCTTTTGGACACTAAGTGGCAATTTAACATAGCCAATCCACCTAACCTGCACATCTTTGGACTGAAGGAGGAATTCATAGAATTCATAGAATTTACAGTGCAGAAGGAGGCCATTCGGCCCATCAAGTCTGCACCGGCCCTTGGAAAAAGCACCCCACTTAAGCCCACACCGCCACCCTATCCCCGTAACCTGTTAACCACAGCTAGCCTTTTTGGACACGAAGGGCAATTTATCATGGCCAATCCACCTAACCTGCACATCTTTGGGCTGTGGGAGGAAACTGGAGAACCCAAAGGAAACCCACGCAGACACCGAGAGAAGGTGCAGACTCCGCACAGACAGTGACCTAAGCTGGGAATCGAACCTGGGACCCTGGAGCTGTGAAGCACCTGTGCTAACCACTGTGCCGCCCGAGATCTAATGAGATCTGCGTTTGATTGCACCCACTGTTTCCTACACAGGCTTCTGACAATGATGTGATCTTGATGCTGGTGTCCAGAAAATTGAGGCCCTATCCCATATTCAGGCTTAATTGCATAATGGCTGTGAGTGGATTGAACCGGTCTTGATGTATCTGCACCTATGGTCCCTGTGGTTTCTTTTATGTGCTTTCTTTTCTTGGCAGGGTAATTGTCAACCTCCCCATTTGGGAAATGAACTGGTGAAGTGTTTTTTCACAAAATGGAAGTGAAAATCAGGTGTATCCTATAACGGGCAAACGATTCACAGCCTGTTTATCATCAAATGGGGTGGCTGAAAATTACCCCTTTGTATTTTTATCTCTCTTTTGTTCTTTAGTTATTTTCTCCCTATTCCACATACTCTTGTGCCAGACGTCATTTCTTCAGTAGTAGAGAACTGTTGTAAGTCACTGCCTTTCTCACCTCCCCAAGGTGCTGTGGCTGCAAATCCAGCATTCCAACAGGATATCATTTCTACGGAGCTGCAAACTTGACCAGAACCATCTGGTAATTTGATCAGCTTCACATAAAAAAATCAAAGCAACTCTGGTATTAGCCAGAAATAATTCTCCATAAATTTAATGTTCACCTCACAGTATTTAAAAAAAATATTATCCTTTTAATCTGCATAAATATCAGAATATTCAAATGAGTTTCCTCAGCATTGTACCTGCTGTATATCTGCTAATTATACTTTTCCTGTTCTAATATTACAGCTCTATTGTGGTTCCTTATGTATGTTCTTCTCGCTTCTGTAGTTCATGCTAATTATTTTTCAGAACATAATTTACTCAGTTACATACAGACACCTCCTGAGCTTCACAGATCATGATTAAAACACAACCTTAATATTGAATTGCAACACTGCTCTCTTGTTAAAGATATTAATAAACATCTGTGAATTTCCCTTGATTAGTGTGACCAGGTAAAGAAACATAGATCAGCGAACACAAAGTCAGGATTCCTACCTGAAAAAGCAACCATCTCAGGGTTCTGAGCTGTGCAGGGGTTAACCCACTGCTTCCACCTTTGGCTCAATCTCAAAGGGCTAATCTCAAATAACCGGTTTATTGGTGGTGACACAGAATGACAATTAAATATACTTGTAGCAAGTTATAAGACAAAGCTTCCAAACTTTCCTCTTCCGCATTAGCTGCTTTTGGTAGGTTAAGCCTTTCTTTCTATCCATAAAATATTAACTGCAAATAATTTGTATGG
This sequence comes from Scyliorhinus torazame, assembly GCF_047496885.1. Lineage (NCBI taxonomy): Eukaryota > Metazoa > Chordata > Chondrichthyes > Carcharhiniformes > Scyliorhinidae > Scyliorhinus > Scyliorhinus torazame. The sequence continues at coordinate 194,584,356 of NC_092715.1, forward strand.
CATCAAACATTAGCCCCTAAGTCCACAATCCACTCATTCAATGAGAAAAGATGATAAATGGCATCCTGGTAAGATAATGGGCGGAAATATTCCAAATAGCAAAAACAAACAGAAGCAAAGGCCAACAAGATTATTGATTCTGGTGAGGAAGGATGATTAATATAAATTAATATAAAATGAAGAACCCCACCCTGTCCTAAAATTAAAGTGATGACCAATGAATAAAGGATGATTCACCAGACATCCGAGCAAAGAACTGTGAAAATGTTACAATAATTCTGCATATATTTTATACATGTTGCTTTAAGTGGATAAACAGAAAGGAGCTCAGTCAGGTTTGTGTACATATGTCTATTCTGTACTCCTTGGCACCTGTGGTAGCACAGAGGCGCCCAGGAGTCTGTGATGCTATAATGGCGGATTGTCAACAGGAGTGTATTGCCAGCGTTCTGAAGCTGCAAAGTTTGTCACGGTCGAATTGTCATTAATGTAAATATCTGATCAAGAAGATCTGAAGCCTAGTTTGTAACGCAGCTTTACTATCCTCCTTATCTCTCTCACACATGAGGTATTTTGAGATGTTGAGGAAAGCATTTCTGCAAATTCAAGTCTCTTTACAAGAGGGGATCGCCCTGTGCTGGTGCAGGGGTTGGAGCATGAGGCCAATTTGTATCTGAGTCCTTAGCTCACCAGCAAACTCCGGGCAAAATCCTTTTTATTTAAAAAGGTCATTTGCAAGTGGCGAATTTGTTTTCTGTGATCATATGAACATACAAACAAGGAGCAGGCGTAGGCCATTCAGCCCCTCGAGTCTGCTCCACCATTTAATAAGATCATGGCTAATTTGGCAGTAACCTCACATTTGCATCCCGCCGACCTGGATAGCCTATCACCCCCTTGATTACCAAGAATCTATCCACCTCTGCCTTAAAAATACTCAAAGACTGCTTCCACCACCTTTACAGGAAGAGGTTTCCAAAGACTCCCGATGGTCTGAGAGAAAGAAATTTCACCTCATCTGTTTTAAATGGCGACCTTTCATTTTTAAACAGTGACCCCGAGTTCTAGATTCATCCACAAGAGGAAGTATCTTCTTCACATCCACCCTGTCAAGGCCTTTCAGGATCTTATGTGTTTCAATCACGTCGCTTCTTACTCTTCTAAATTCCAGTGGATACAAGCCTAGCCTGTCCAACCTTTCCTCATAAGACAACTCACCCAATCCAGTTATTGGTCTGGTAAACTGCTTCCAACACATTTGTCATAAACACCAGTATAGCATGGTGCAGACCCACACTGATGGACACACAGTGGGACCAATCAACACACGCAACACCGCAGCCAATCACCAGTGAGAGCACTCACACTATAAAGACAGGGGGCATCAGAGTTCCCGCTCATTCGAGTTGCAGCTAGCTAGGAGGACAGATCTCACAGCCTGCAACACAGACATTCACCATGTGCTGAGTGCATCGACTGGTTAGGACAAGGCAAAGGTCTTTAGTTGAAGCTAGTATCGTATCAACCCACAGTCTGAGTATGTTTAAACAGATAATGATTCAATAAAATAGTGTTGCACTATTTCAAGTGTTGGTGACCTGTATGTGATCCAGAACACCCAACACATCAGCATTTACATTCTTCTTTTCATAAGGTGGCCAATACTGTACACAAGACTCCAAATGTGGTCTTGTTCATATCCTGTACACCAGAAACACAACTTCCCTACTTTTGTAATCAATTCTCCTTGTAACAAGCTATAACACTCTGTTAGCTTTCTTACTTACTTGCTGTTCCTGTATACGAGCCTTTTGCGATTCACGCACTGGGACACCCAGATCCCTCTGCATCTCAGAGCTCTGAAATCTCTTGCCATTTAGAGAATAAGCTTCTTTTTTTACTCTGACTCTGTTTTGACAAAGTCATCCAGACTCGAAACATTTGGTACAATTCTCTGGCCTCATTATGCTCTTGCTCAAGTGAAATAAGACCGGTGAATAGCGGAAGAGGCAGAAAATTAAAACCGTGCCAGGCGCCAAAACGTTTGTGATGCAACCGGGGGCCAACCGTGCACACAACACCACCATGCCAACCCCTGTATCGTGTGTACCCGTTCCGGGGGAAACCTTTGTACCTGCCAATCTGCCCCAATGACCCCTCATAGCCGCCGCCGACTGCCGAGGCCTCTGGCCGTGCGGCTGAAGTGACTGCTAATAAGGAATTGGCAATCATGGTTAAATGAGCACTTGACACATCCCAAGGGATTCCTGTCGGTGGGCGGGCATGTGGGAGTCATTGCCTGGCATCACAATCACACCTTGATGCCTGGGCACTGTGCTTGAACACTGCGGGAGGCAACACCACACACACAGCAGCCAACATCCAAACACCCAGGGGATGGGACACAGCTCCGGGGACATGTCCACGGCCTGAGGGTGGGTGCGTGCATTGGGGAGGGGAGATGGGGATGCCTGGAGAGATGGGCCTTGGGTTTGGAGATCGCCGCACGTTGCGGAAGAAAGGGACAGAGGCATCATACTAGTTGTGCACAAAGGTGTTCATTGTGTTTCACAATTCCCCACTCTCCCAATGGTGCAATGGTGCTGCCACCTCCCCCACCCCCAAGCCTCTCACCCCTTACCTAACCCCTCCCCCCTCTTCCCCGGTGCCCTCAGTAATCTTGAATGTGCTTTGCCCTCCTAGCTCTACCACTACATCTGGGTATGTCTCCAGAATGTACATCGGAGGGGGAGGCAGCCAGCTGCTTACCTTCTTACCTCGTCCCATGTCCTTCGATGTCCCCAGCGAGCATCCTCTGGGGGCTCTGAGGCTGGAGGGCCCCGGCTCACTTGTCAGTTGGACATGCACAGATGTGCCGCCCTGTCCCATGTGCTGGCTGTAAGACGTAGCCTCATCAGATGGGTGGAACTTGGGGGTGCTGGTGGCCACTATTGCCACTCCATGGGAAGGGTCCAGGTTGGCACCCAGAACTCCCTCCTCCCGGTCGGTGCTCATAGGGCCCTGGGGTTCACCTTGGAATGGAGGAGGAGCTGGTTCAAGCCCCGGCTGTCCCTGCATCATCTGGCTCTGCCAACCTGGTCTGCACCATCGTATCAGTGTCCTTGGCGATGCTCCTCAGTGACTGGGACATGTTTTGCAGCACCTCGGCAATGCCCACTTGCGACCAGAGCGTTACATATCCCGCAGAACCTCATCATGGTCAACCTGGTACTGGGTCACATCCCCCAGCGAGCAGGACATTCTGCCGAGACCCTCAGCCATGACCGTCATCGACTGCGGGGCGTCTTGGACACCTTCATTAATGGTGCCGACGTCCTGCACCAGGCTCTCCACTGCTGTCTGCACCCTAGCAGTGTTGGTCTCGATGCCACGCATTAAAGCCGACAACTCCAGTGCCCGTAGCCTCTGGTGCACCTCCAGTCGGCTATGGATCTGCTGGAGTGTTGCTGACATCTCCATCTGAATGTCCCAGTCACATGCTAACGTCTCCATCAGCTCTATGATGACCTCTTCACAGGCCCACCATCAGGCTGGGACCCAACTGGTTCCTGGGATCCAGCATACCTCCGACTGCTGTCTCGTCTGGGGGTTCCTGAATCCACCTGATGTAGATCAGCAGCAGTGTAGTGCCCCAGAAACCCGGCCATTAATATTTCCCATCAAGGTGCGTGTGTCTGCGCTTGTGGAGGGTGGGGATGACAGCTGCAACGCGACTATTACGGTGACATCCTCGGAGCTCTTCTCCAAGCTGGTCTAATGGGAGACTGGAAAAGGAGCCACCCTGGATGGGCCGGCAGCGTCGGCTGGAGGCCCTGCGGGAGAATGGATATGTGGTCAGTGGGAGGCGCTGGTCAGCCAGTAAGGCAATAAGAACTCACGTCCCGGTGGTTCCTCACCTCTGCAGCGTCCGCCAGTTTCCGCGTTGGTGACCACCCTGAACTCAGCCAAACCAGTCACCTCCAGGGCACGTTTCTCAAAGATGGTGATGATTCTGATGTCTGGCACACCACCATCAGTCTGGACCCTCTCCCAGCGACTGTGGGAGAGCTTCCCTTAAGGAGACACAGAGGGGTGGATCGTTAGCCACACACATGGTTCACAATGATGGGAGGGGAGAGTGAAGGAAGGTTTGGGGGGGGGGTTGAAGGGGGAGGGGGTGGAGGAAGGATTGAGGGTCACATGGCGAATTGGGGGGTTGATACTCCCATGAGGGCGGAAAGGTCTCGGGGGGGGTGGGGGGTGGGGAGGAGGTGGGGGGGGGTGCAGTTGGAGGGGGGGCTTTGGTGTCTGCTCACTCATGCTGCCTGGTGTAGGTCATTGATCTTTTTCCTGCACTGGAGACTAATCCTCCTGGTCACACTCCTGGCGCTTATAGCTGCTGTCACCTCACCCCAGGCAGCACTGACTGCCCTATGGCTAACCTCCTGGCTGCTTGGGGGAACAGGACATCCCTCCTGGCTTCTAACTCCTTATGTCCTCTTCACAACTTACTTTCCTACCTATCTTTGTGTCAGCAGCAAATGTGACAACCATCCCTTCAATCCCTTCATCCAAGTTATTTATATATACTTTCAACAGTTCAGGCCCCAGCATTGATCCCTGTGGCATTCTGTCAACCAGTAAAAGACCCAACTATGCCAACTCTCTGCTTCTTGTTGGCGAACCAATTTTCCATCAATACCAAGATATTATCTCCGACACTACGATCTTTTATTGACAGCAATAACCTTTGGTGTGGAAGTTTACCCTGCCTTCTGGAATTGTGGGACGCGATTCAGTAGACTTCATGCTAAGTCGGGGGATTCCTGAATCCACCTGTTCAGGCGGTACACGCTGGCCACGCTGGACACCGAGAAGAGCGGCAGCCCTGAGATGGCGAGCTCCACAATAAACTGAGATCGAAGTTGCTGATACCATGGAGGACCAGCCACTGAACAAGCTAGAAACAGACAACATCATGTGCGTGGGTTTCCTCCGGGTGCTCCGGTTTCTTCCCACAGTCCAAAGATGTGCGGGTTAGGTGGATTGGCCATGCTAAATTGCCCATAGTGTCCAAAATTGCCCTTAGTGTAGGGTGGGGTTACTGGGTTATGGGGATAGGGTGGAGGTGTGGACCTTGGGTGGGGTGCTCTTTCCAAGAGCCGGTGCAGACTCGATGGGCTGAATGGCCTCTTTCTGCACTGTAAATTCTATGATAATCTATGATCATCCCAATCTTCGAGAAGCTTACTCCAGAGATACTTGGTGAATCGTTTCAGGCCTCTGAAATGATTCTGGTAGTCGACTCCCTGATCCTCGAGGATACTGAGGATGAGTGGGAGGACTTTGCATGTGCAGACGATGATAGCAACTCTGATGTTGAGGCAGCACAGTGGCATAGTGGTTAGCATTGCTGTCACACGGCGCCGAGGTCCCAGGTTCGATCCCGGCTCTGGGTCGCTGTCTGTGTGGAGTTTGCACATTCTCCCTGTGTTTGCGTGGGTTTCGCCCCCACAACCCAAAGATGTGTAGGGTAGGTGGATTGGCCATGCTAAATTGCCCCTTAATTGGAGAAAATGAATTGGGTGCACTAAATTTATAAAAGAAAAATTCTGATGTTGAAGAGATTATGACTCCAAGAGTGAAACAGCAGAGATCCTCGAGGACACTGAGGATGAGTAGGAAGACATTGATGATGAATATGATGATAGCAACTCTGATGTTGAACAGATTGACAACTCCGAGAGTGACACAGCGGAGCAGCTGATGGACTATCTTGCTATGCAGCTCAACAAATCAATCATATACTCTCAAACAAAACCATGATAACCCAAAACCTGGATCGTCACAACCAGAGAGTGTCAGCATTGTTATTTCTAGTGACGAGGAACCATTGAGCGATACTCCATCGAGTCAATAAGGGGTGGCACCTGTTGACGTAGATGTAACCTCCACCCAGGTACTAGAAAGCGAAGCGCTCCAACATCCCATTGAGGCAGCAGATGTGGGCGTCATCACACAGCCCGTGCCAATGAGTCAGTGCCTCAGGATCCACCTGAGACTCCTCAGACGTCCGAGCACAGGATGGAGACTAGCTCCGAACCAGAGGCTGCCAAGCCTCAACATAAACACAAAAGAATTCGCAAAACAAGGAGGGAGAGGAAAGACTGGAAGAGCTAGCTCATCCCACTGACAAAAATAAAAAAGAGGGTGAGGTCACGACTCATAAACCAGAGGCAAAAGAAACAGCAAACACACAGAGAAGCAGCAAGCAGCATTGTGGCAAGAAGAGAAAAAGAAAGAAGCTGGTGATCCCGTGAGGGACGCACAATGACCTGCGTGAAAGAGATGGGCACTGACCAGGAATGATATGTTTATGGACACCTAGTTAAACTTGTTCACATTGTTTAAAGATATCACAAATGTATAAAGTTAAAATAGTAATAATGGTTGTAAACAAACATTAATGTTTTCTGAGCAGGGGGATGTGGTGATATGCCTGTCAGCAATATTGTAGGTGGCTGGTGGTGCAACCTCCAATCAGCAGGTGGCGGTACAGACCCACCACGTGGCCTCGTGACATGGGACGTGTGACAAGGCACTTAGATATAAGTGCAGGCACATATGGTGATTTGAGATGGTTATAAGTACATGAGGACATCGTGCCTAGGGGTAGCTCCAAGGAAGTACAAAGAAACTCTTTGATAACTTGGTCTGTATCAGATCGCTATCTTACCATGTGCGATTTAATAAAGATCCTAGTTTGGACAAGTCTCAAGTCATTTGGTAGATTCCTTGCTAGACATCGAACACCAAACACAATAAGGATCAGAGGGACCTCGGTGTACATGTACACTGGTCCCTTAAAGTAGCAGGTCAGGGAGATACAGTGGTTAAAAAGGCATATGGTATACTGCCTTTATTACTTGAAGGTTTGAGTTTAAGAGCAGGGAGGTTATGCTGGAACTAATGTTGGTTCGGCCACAGCTAGAGTATTGCGTGCAGTTCTGGAATCCACATTATGGTTGGAATTCTCCGGCCATTGGGATTGTCTGTTCCACTGGCAGCACACCTCTGCCCACAGATTTCCCAATGACATGGGGTGGCTTCAATGGAAAATCCCATTGACGAGCGGTGGAAGTAGAGAATCCCGCAGCAAACAAACGACGTGCCACCGAGAAACACAGCTGGAGACTGGGGAACCCCGCCCACTAGATGGGATGTGATAGCACTGGAAAGGGTGCAGGATGTTGTCTGGGCTGGAGAGTTTTACTTATGAAAGGATGGCATAGTGGCACAGCGGTTAGCACTGCTGCATCACACGCCAGGGACCCGGGTCAAATTCTGATCTCGGGTGACGGTCTGTGTGGAGTTTGCACTTTTTCCCTGTGTCTGCATGGGTTTCCTCCCATAGTCCAAAGATGTGCAGGTTAGGTGGATTGGCTATGATAAATTGCTGCAAAGTGGGGTTACGGGGATAGGATGGGGGATTGGGCCTAGGTAGGGTACTCTTTCAGAGGGTCGGTGCAGACTGAATAGGCCGAATGGACTCCTTCTGCAATGCAGGGATTCTTTGATTCTATGAAGGCAGATTGATAGACTGCGGATGTTTTCCTTGGAGCAGAGGAGACTGAGGGGGGACATGATTGAGATGTATAGAAGTATGAGGGGCATAGATAGAGTAGACAGGAAGGAACGTTTCCTCTCTGTGGAGGGATCAATGACCAGGGGACATAGATTTAAGGTGAGGGGCAGGAGGTTTAGAGGGGTTGGAAGGAAAAACCTTTTCATCCAGAGGGTGGTGGGAGTCTGGAACTCACTTCCTGAAAGAGTGGTGGAGGCAGAGCCCCTCATAACATTTAAGAAGTACTCAGATGTGCACTTGGAATGCCAAGCCATACAAGACTATGAGCCAAATGCTGTAAAATGGGATGAGAATTATTAGATGGGTTGTTTTTGACCGATGCAGATGTGAGAAGCCAAAGGGCCTTTTGTGTGCTGTAGAGCGCTATGACTCCATGATTCTACCTAATATTAAGGTGGATAAGTCCCCAGGGCCTGATGGGATCTACCCCAGAATACTGAAGAAGGCAAGAGAGGAAATTGCTGAGGCCTTGACAGAAATTTTTGGATCCTCACTGTCTTCAGGTGATGTCCCCGAGGACTGGAGAATAGCCAATGTTGTTCCTTTGTTTAAGAAGGGTAGCAAGGATAATCCAGGGAACTACAAGCCGGTGAGCCTTACGTTAGTGGTAGGGAAATTACTGGAGAGAATTCTTTGAGACAGGATCTACTCCCATTTGGAAGCAAGGGGTCGTATTAGCGAGAGGCAGCACGATTTTGTGAAGGGGAGGTCGTGTCTCACTAACTTGATAGACTTTTTCGAGGAGATCACAAAGATGACTGATGCAGGTAGGGCAGTGGATGTTGTCTATATGGACTTCAGTAAGGCCTTTGACAAGGTCCTTCATGGCAGACTGGTACAAAAGGTGAAGTCACACGGGATCAGAGGTGAGCTGGCAAGGTGGATACAGAACTGGCTAGGTCACAGAAGGCAGAGAGTAGCAATGGAAGGGTGCTTTTCTGATCGGAGGGCTGTGACTCGTGGTGTTCCGTAGGGATCAGTGCTGGGACCTTTGCTGTTCGTAGTATATATAAATGATTTGAAGGAAAATGTAACTGGTCTGATTAGTAAGTTTGTGGACGACACAAAGGTTGGTGGAATTGCGAATAGCGATGAGGACTGTCAGAGGGTACAGCAGGATTTAGATCGTTTGGAGACTTGGGCGGCAAGACGGCAGATGGAGTTTAATTCGGATAAATGTGAGGTGATGCATTTTGGAAGGTCTATCGACGTAGGGAATATGCAGTGAATGGTAGAACCCTCAAGAGTATTGACAGTCAGAGAGATCTTGGTGTACAGGTCCACAGGTCACTGAAAGGGGCAACACGGGTGGAGAAGCTAGTCAAGAAGGCATACGGCATGCTTGCCTTCATTGGCCGGGGCAGTGAGTATAAAAATTGGCAAGTCATGTTGCAGCTGTATAGAACCTTAGTTAGGCCACACTTGGAGTATAGTGTTCAATTCTGGTCGCCACACGACCAGAAGCATGTGGAGGCTTTAGAGAGGGTGCAGAAGAGATTTACCAGGATGTTGCCTGGTATGGAGGGCATTAGCTATGAGGAGAGGCTGAATAAACTTGGTTTGTTCTCACTGGAACGGAGAAGGTTGAGGAAGAAGTACATCCACCAGTTTCCCTTCATCACAACACATGTTACTTAGAATCATAAAATCATGGAATTTACAGTATAGAAGGAGGCCATTCAGCCCATCGAGTCTGCACCGGCCCTTGGAAAGAGCACCCGACCCAATCCCACACCTCCACTCTATCCCTGTAACCTAGTTCCCCCACCCAACTGTTTTGGACACTAAGGGCAATTTAGAATGGGCAATCCACCTTACCTGCATATGTTTGGACTGTGGGAGGAAACCGGACCACCCAGAGAACACCCATGCAGACATGGGGAGAACATGCAGACTCCGCACAGACAGGGACCAAAGCCAGGAATCGAACCTGGACCCTGGAGCTATGAAGCAACAGTGCTAACTACCGCACTACCCGTGCCGCCCTTCAAAGTACTCCAATAAACTGGTTAAACATGACTTCCCTTTCACAAAACTATGTTGACTCTGCTTGATTACCTTGAGCGTGTCCAAGTACCCTGCTATAACTTCTTTGATAATAGCTGCCAACATTTTCCCTACAACAGATGTTAAGCTGATTGGCCTATAGTTTCCCTCTTTCTGCATCTCCCCCTTTTCGAATAATGGAGTTACTATTGCTATCTTCCAATCTTATGGGATCTGCTCTGAATCTCGGGGCTTTTGGAAAATGAAAATCAATGCATCAATTATATCACTGGCTATTTCTTTTAAGAGCCTAGGATGAAGTCCATCAGGACCGGGGTCTTGTCAGCCTGCCGCAGCTCCAACAGTTTACTCAATACCCCTTCTCTGTTGACTAATTTTCCTGAGTTGCTCCGTCCTTTCCATTTCTTGGTTTATAGTTGCTTCTGGGATGTTACTTGTATCCTCTATAATGAGGTCAGATGCAAAATGTCATGACACCCTGGGCTAGTGAACGGTCAATTCCAGCCCCATTTGACCCAGACTCACAACGCAGATTAAATCAATTATTTATTTATTTTAATATCCAAGTTCTTTGGTTGAGCCCAATAAACTACAGTCACCAGGTTTATATCATTATAACACAAGTAACCTTTTATTATGTACAGTGTTATAATTAAATGGATAGAAAATGTAACCGACTATCTACTACCCCTTTCCTAACCCCCCCCCACTTCCTAATGCTCCACAGTCTCTACACATACACACAGACAAACAACACAGAGGGGAAAGGGTGGTGGAAAGGAAAAGAAAATATTCATAAAAAGTAAAAGGATAAGGATCTTTGATGCACTGGGATTACTTCCACGCGATATCTTTCTGATGTTCAGCCTTTCATTTTGGTACTTCTTCCTTCTAGGCTTGGGATTATTTTCTTTGGCAAGGTTGTCTACTTTCTCTGCTGACTGAGCATAATTTCAAGTTTACAGCAAAGGGTGTGCCAGGCACTCGCTGCTTTCAGAACAATAAAGCAGTTCTTTCACTTCAGCAAGCAGGAGAGAGAGGGAGTTTCTTTCACTTCTAAGGTCTAATCACTTCTGCTGAGTTCTCTCAGAACGCATCATGCAGGAACCAATCACTGACCATTGCCAGGCAGAACACTGACCCTGTCCAACCCAATGGTTGCCAGTTAACACATCGAACCGACTCTCTCCAAATCTGGTTCCTGAGATCCACTAGGTGCCGAAGCCTGGCTTTGGCTTTCCAAAATTTTATCTTTCTAGTTAACCATGGATGATGGGTGTGTTCTTTGGACATTTTCTTACTCATTGGAATGTATCTATTCTGTTCAATCTTAAATATCCCCTTAAATGTTTGCCACTGCATCTCTATTGGCTTATCCCTTAACCTATTTGCCAATTCACTTTAACCAGCTCAGTTTTCTTGTCCTCATAATTGCCCTATTTAATTTTAAAAACAAGTCTCAGATCCACTGATCTCTCCCTCAAACTGAATGTAAAATTCAATCACATTATGGTCCCTGCTACCTATGGGTGCCTTCATGAAGAGATCATTGATTTGTCTGATCTCATTGCACAATACCAGTTCTTTTAAAGTCTGCTCTCTGGTTTTCTTCAAAATCGTCTCTTTTCAAAAAACTTTCAATGAACTCCACATCTAGGTTACCATGCCCATCTGACTTTTCCAGTCTCGACGCAAATCAAAATCTCCCATGATTATCGCCATGTCTTTCTGACAAACTCCAATTATTTATTTATTCCTTTATGCTCCATCCTACCATGTGGTTACTGTTATGATGCCTATAAACGGCTCCCACAAGTGACTTCTTGCCTTTGCCATTTCTTATCTCTACCCAAACTGTTTCCCCATCCTGGTTTCCTAAACTTAGGTCATCCCTCTCTATTGTGCCAATACCATCATTAACAGAGTCACCCCTCCAACTGTCCCCTGTTCCCTGTCCTTGCTCGATATGCTGCATCCTTCAATATTCAAGTCCCAATCCACATCCTCCTCCAGCCATGCCTCTGTAATGGCTGCCAACTCGTACTCATTTATTTCTATTCGTGCTCCAGATCTTTCACCGCACACAGGCGAAGACCTTCATTGAAGTTCCAAACTTGCAGCCGAATTACATAATTGACTATACTTTAATCGTGGACAGCCAGATTTGCCAGGGGCACTGGGTGAAAAGGAACTACGAGCCCAGAAGGCCAAAAAAGTAATATGAGGAAACCTAGGGTTTCAGTCTTCCCTCACCCGCATTGTGATTGTGTACACCTTCATCGCTTACTTGACTACTGTGGGCCATTCCCACAGATCCCTAATCACGGCCTCCAGCATCACTTGCTCAACTCCAGCTTGCCAGCCTGGCTCATCATTAACTCCAGTTTGGGACGAAATTTAAGCTTCACATTTAAATCTGACCAAGGCCTGAGATTGGTGAATCAGGATGAGCCTGATGCTCCCCATGCTGACCCCATGTTCATCCCTCGATCCCAATTATATCTGGAGTGATATTTTTCTGTCCAAAAATATTTCTATTTTGGTAAGGTGCCTAGATCTGATATGTAAATAAGCAGTTTGGTTTCCAAAGTAATATCTTTAAACCTCATGTGGGCAATCTTGTAACAATAATGCAATTCAGAAATTATTTTATCTTAATCATGCAGAGTACTATCAAAAATGCAAACTTCGCAATTTATTCTGGGAAAAGCAATAAGATGTATCCAGGTAGATTAGCAAGATTCAAAATGAGTTCAAGATCATTTGGCAGCCATTACAGAGGACTGGAGGAGGACATGTGTCCTGCTAATGTTCTCCTTACACAGCAAATATTTTAGTTATGTCTGAAATGACAGATTGAGTTTCAAAACATTTTTTTTTTAGTTATGTATACTTTTTCAGAAACATTGTTAAATTTAGGCAGATAGTAGAAAAGTGATGGAAATATTGACAGTCTGGCTTAATTGCCATATAGAATTTCAATGAAAGTGATTATATATTTTTTTACATTAAGGTCGAAGTTGGTTCTGAGTGTGTAAAAATAAAAAGTTGATAACATTGTTATGTTTTGAGACGATCACACTAATTTAGGGTAAAATGGAGGAATGAAGGGGGTCATGTGACCTGTTCCGAATTTCGCTGACAGTAAACCTGGATAGTTTTATTGTTAAAGGTTGAAGAGGGGCCCAGGTTGATTTACTGGGAAGATAATGAGAGGTGTTCACACCTGTAAACAATGACCAGAGCAGCTATGATGATTATGGATAGATTGTTTTTCTCCTAGTCTCACATGAGAGTTGTATAAACAGTAATTCTTTCAATTGCCTATTTGATTCTAACACAAAATGGAGTTGGTGGATTACAAGGTTGTTAATCAGCATGTCTACCTGGATATAAAACCCATGTGATTCACATTTTCATAGGGATAGACTTTCATAATGAACCAGGCCATAGACGAAAATTGGCATGTCAGTGTGCAGGTTTCTTAAGTTATCTCTGAACTTCACAGATTGCTCAGTTTGCCAGAACAAAAGTAAGAGAGAGAGGATTTAAATGGGGTTGGGAGGCTTGCATAACTTTGGCTGGCGGGAACAATCCCTAGGGTAAGACTCACCATGAAAGTCAATTTGAGGCTTAGAAGTTATCTGGCTAGAAAAGGAAAATTGAAGAAAGTCATTAGCAGCTGAACATAACTTTGGACTGGCCCCTGGAGAATGAAGTGTTTATTTAAGGGTCAGTAAATAGTATTATCATGGAGGGTTATTTTCAGTCATTTTAAAAGTTAAATGCAGAAACATTTCTCTATTTTAGATAAAAGTTGCCCACAGAAATAGTGTTCAGCCAATATTGTTTTTAGCTTGTTTGTTGCAGTAAGAGTCTTAAAACTTTAAATCTTGTCATGTGATCCTTCCAATCAGTCACTGGAAATGAGAAAATGTTTCAAAAAGTATTGGTCTCTACAGGAAATTGTAACAGACTGCAACATATTAACAATAATTTGGTTGTAGACATTATGTTGGAGGTAATCTGCAGGGTGATGCATCATGGAGTGAGTGCTGAATTACATCTGCTGAGGATCTCTGTTGCAGATTTCACTAACATTCACAGTGTCAGGAGAGCTCCTTTGATTTTCTTTGCCCAGTTCAGCACCTGCACCACTCGGGGTATATCTAAGGATTGCGGGGAGCAACAAAAGTGTGCCAATCCAATGGTTTTCAGGACCTCTACACCCATGAAAGCTCTTTGAGGTGCCCGCAATGGGCTCCTTTGTAACAGGGATGCAGTGAAATCATTTTTTAAAATGTAACATTTTTTTATTTGGGGTCCAGGCTATGATCCCAGCCTAGACTCCAGCTGGAACCTGGAATATCTGGGGCGGGATTCTCCACCGGCGGGCTTCTCCATTTTGCTGGCGCCCAGGAGTTTCCTGATGGTGTGGGGCTGCCCCACAATAGGAAACCCCATTGACCAGCCGGCATAACGGAGAATCCCACCGGTGGGCTGCGGTAGAAATGTGGAGCGACGGGGTGGAGAATCCAGCCCCTGGTCTCAGCCGGTTTAGCAAAGACCAATTCTATTTTGGTCAGGGGGTACCTATACCGTTGGGATGGTCTCCACCTGAACCGAGCTGGGACCAGTGTTCTGGCGAAAAGAGTAAATAGGGTGGTCAATAGGACTTTAAACTAGAGATTGGGGGGGAAGGGTAAGTCAGGGAACCAAGAGGTGAAGTAATCAGTGGGAAGCGTAGCTGCTTAGGAATACAAAAAAGCACGAAAAGACAAAACTCAGGAGAGGTTACGATAGTCCCCATCCCACAAAATATGACACAGTGTATGGAAAGGCTCAGTAAACCAAGGTCCACCACACTAAGAAAACAAAAAGGGACGGTCAATAGAGAATTAAAGGTGCTATATTTAAATGCACGCAGTGTATGGAACAAGGTAGATGAGCTTGTGGCCCAGATTGTGACTGGCAGGTATGATGTGGTAGGCATCACAGAGACATGGTTGCAGGGGGTTCAGAACTGGCATTTAAATATCCAGGGATTCACAACCTATCGAAAAGACAGAGAGGTGGGCAGAGGGGGCGGGGTTGCCTTGTTAATTAGGAATGAAATTAAATCAATAGCACTAAACGACATAGGGTCAGATGATGTGGAGTCTGTGTGGGTAGAGTTGAGGAACTACAAAGGCAAAAAAACCATAATGGGAGTTATGTACAGGCCTCCTAACAGTGGTCAGGACCGGGGGCACAAAATGCACCACGAAATAGAAAGGGCATGTCAGAAAGGCACGGTCACAGTGATCATGGGGGACTTCAATATGCAGGTGGACTGGGTAAATAATGCTGCCAGTGGACCCAAGGAAAGGGAATTCATTGAATGTTTACAGGAGGGCTTTTTGGAACAGCTTGTGATGGAGCCCACGAGGGAACAGGCCATTCTGGACTTAGTGTTATGTAATGAGCCAGACTTGATTAAAGATCTTAAAGTAAGGGAACGCTTAGGAGGCAGTGATCATAATATGGTAGAATTCAATCTCCAATTTGAAAGAAAGAAGGTAGAATCAGATGTAAAGGTGTTACAGTTAAATAAAGGTAACTACAGGGGCATGAGGGGGGAACTGACGAAAATCAACTGGGAGCAGAGTCTAGTGGGAAAGACAGTAGAACAGCAATGGCAGCAGTTTCTGGGACTAATTGAGGACACAGTACAGAGGTTCATCCCAAAGAAAAGAAAGGTTATCAGAGGGGGGATTAGGCAGCCATGGCTGACAAAGGAAGTTAGGGAATGCATCAAAGCAAAATAGAAAGCCTATAATGTGGCAAAGAGTAGTGGGAAGTCAGAAGATTGGGAAGGCTACAAAAACAAATAGAGGATAACAAAGAGAGAAATAAGGAAAGAGAGGATCAATTATGAAGGTAGGCTAGCCAGTAACATTAGGAATGATAGTAAAAGTTTCTTTAAATACATTAAAAACAAACGGGAGGCAAAAGTAGACATTGGGCCGCTCCAAAATGACCCTGGTAATCTAGTGATTGGAGACAAGGAAATAGCTGAGGAACTAAATAAGTACTTTGCGTCAGTCTTCACAGTAGAAGACATGAGTAATATCCCAACAATTCCGGAGAGTCAGGGGGCAGAGTTGAATATGGTAGCCATCACAAAGGAGAAAGTGCTAGAGAAACTAAGAGGTCTAAAAATTGATAAATCTCCGGGCCCAGATGGGCTACATCCTAGAGTTCTAAAGGAGATAGCTGAAGAAATAGTGGAGGTGTTAGTTATGATCTTTCAAAAGTCACTGGAGTCAGGGAAAGTCCCGGAGGATTGGAAAATCGCTGTTGTAACCCCCCTGTTCAAGAAGGGAACAAGGAAAAAGATGGAAAATTATAGGCCAATTAGCCTAACCTCGGTTGTTGGCAAGATTCTAGAATCCATTGTTAAGGATGAGATTTCTAAATTCTTGGAAGTGCAGGGTCGGATTAGGACAAGTCAGCATGGATTTAGTAAGGG
The DNA here is from genome assembly GCF_047496885.1 of Scyliorhinus torazame. Taxonomy (NCBI): domain Eukaryota; kingdom Metazoa; phylum Chordata; class Chondrichthyes; order Carcharhiniformes; family Scyliorhinidae; genus Scyliorhinus; species Scyliorhinus torazame. The sequence goes on from NC_092715.1 coordinate 194,600,519, forward strand.
GAGGTCGTGCCTGACAAACCTGTTAGAGTTCTTTGAAGAGATAACAAATAGGTTAGACCAAGGAGAGCCAATGGATGTTATCTATCTTGACTTCCAAAAGGCCTTTGATAAGGTGCCTCACGAGAGACTGCTGAGTAAAATAAGGGCCCATGGTATTCGAGGCAAGGTACTAACATGGATTGACGATTGGCTGTCAGGCAGAAGGCAGAGAGTTGGGATAAAAGGTTATTTTTCGGAATGGCAACCGGTGACGAGTGGTGTCCCGCAGGGTTCAGTGTTGGGGCCACAGCTGTTCTCTTTATATATTAACGATCTAGATGACGGGACTGGGGGCATTCTGGCTAAGTTTGCCGATGACGCAAAGATAGGTGGAGGGACAGGTAGTATGGAGGAGGTGTGGAGGCTGCAGAAAGATTTAGACAGTTTAGGAGAGTGGTCCAAGAAATGGCTGATGAAATTCAACGTGGGCAAGTGCGAGGTCTTGCACTTTGGAAAAAAGAATAGAGGCATGGACTATTTTCTAAACGGTGACAAAATTCATAATGCTGAAGTGCAAAGGGACTTGGGAGTCCTAGTCCAGGATTCTCTAAAGGTAAACTTGCAGGTTGAGTCCGTAATTAAGAAAGCAAATGCAATGTTGTCATTTATCTCAAGAGGCTTGGAATATAAAAGCAGGATGTACTTCTGAAGCTTTTTAAAGCATTAGTTAGGACCCATTTAGCATACTGTGAGCAATTTTGGGCCCCACACCTCAGGAAGGACATACTGGCACTGGAGCGGGTCCAGCGGAGATTCATACGGATGATCCCAGGAATGGTAGGCCTAACATACGATGAACGTCTGAGGATCCTGGGATTATATTCATTGGAGTTTAGGAGGTTGAGGGGAGATCTAATAGAAACTTACAAGATAATGAATGGCTTAGATAGGGTGGACGTAGGGAAGTTGTTTCCATTAGCAGGGGAGACTAGGACCCGGGGGCACAGCCTTAGAATAAAAGGGAGTCACTTTAGAACAGAGCTGAGGAGAAATTTCTTCAGCCAGAGAGTGGTGGGTCTGTGGAATTCATTGCCACAGAGGGCGGTGGAGGCCGGGACGTTGAGTGTCTTTAAGACAGAAGTTGATAAATTCTTGATTTCTCGAGGAATTAAGGGCTATGGAGAGAGAGCGGGTAAATGGAGTTGAAATCAGCCATGATTGAATGGTGGAGTGGACTCGATGGGCCGAATGGCCTTACTTCCGCTCCTATGTCTTATGATCATATGGTCTTATTTCCACTGACTTGAGAGGCCAGAGACACAGATACTCCAGGTGTTTGGAATCCCTGCCCGTTTTCCATTGCTAACTTAGTTCTGACTGGTGGTTCTGACATTTACAAGGCCCAGGGAAATCACGCATGAGATTGGGTCATGATAGATCTGTGTCCTGGTCTAATTCTCCAAGTTCCCCATGTTTTCTGCACTCGGCTACTATATTTCTGGAAGGAATATGCAGAAGGATCATGGAATCTTGGTCCATACATGTGTCCAAAGGATATAATTTATTTGTTTCAAGATCATCATATGATGATTAAAAATTGATAGGAGATAACAGGCTATTAAGCCTGTTCCATTATTCAGTAAGATTTTTGTTTTTATTCTTTCATGGGATATGGACATCACTAGCAAGGCCAGCTTTTGTTGCCCACTACTTGCCAATCCAGAGAGCACTTAAGAGTCAACCACATTGATGTGGTCTGGAGACACATCTAGGTCAGACCTGTTAAGGATGGCAGATTTCCTTCACTAGTGAATTTGATGGCTTTGACTACAATCACTGATAATTTCATGGTCATCACTACTGAGACTGTTTTTTAATTGGAGATTACTTTTGAAATGTAATGAATTTAAATTCCATCATTCTCTGTGAAGGGATTTGAACCACTGTGTCCAGAGTGTCAGCCTGGGCCTCGGGGTTAATAATCCAGTAATACACAACCACAGCATTTAGCACAGCTCATCAAAGAACAGTGGGAATGAAAGTTGTGTGGAGAACACAAATGGCTGACTTTTTTCTCGCAGGTTGTGTACACAGTCAGGAATTGTCCCAACTCTCCAAACCCGACCCAGCTGAATGTGTCTCAAATGGTTGAATTTTCATTCTATGAGGGTGGGGCATGGGTGCTAACTATAGTTGGGCCCTCCAACCCTGCAAACAGTGTGAAGGCAGCCACAGAGGCTTCTCGATGCTGAAGTGTGCCAGTTGAAAGGCCCTTCTCGATGCTCTGGGACTTCATTGCTCTGGGACAGGAGTAAAACAAAAGGCAGCCCTTCAGCCAACACTCCTCATACTTCTTCCATTCCCCATGCCAATTCATGCCACCTCATGCCCTCTACCCACCCCCATAGCCCTTAATATCCTACATGCTAGCTCATGTCCCTCGAGCCATCTGTTATGGCCCCTCATGTTTCAATGTCAACTAATGCCGTTCTACCCACTCCTATGTCCCTTTATATGCCAACTCAGTGGCAGCTCATGCCAATCCATGATCCCCACTATTTGCCCTTATACTCTCCATGCCAATTCATCCAGTATCCACTATGGACAGACCTTAGGAGCCATGATGAGGTGAAATAAAATAAAGTTTTAAGTATCTATTACAGACTCCACTTTATTTTTAAAATATTCTAATTAATACCGATCTATACTTCTCTACTCGCCATCCTTTGCCCTTACAGTCACCACGCCAACTCACTTAGTATCCATCATGAGTAAACCTCAGGAGCCATGGTAAAACAAAATAAAATAAGTTTCTAAGTGGCTATTACAAATGTTATATAAAAGAAAACGCTCATTCATAAAAGCCCATTCAATGCATTTCAATTCCTTCAACTACTAATTTAGTTAAAGTACTTAATCCCTCATAAAATCAGAAATATGTATTCATAGCCTCACATCAAAGATTTTAGGACCACTTGGTGCTGTCAATCAAACTGTGAATTTACAGGCATCCACTGTGAATATGAAATGTTTGGAATCAGTCATGCAGCACAAATTATGCAGCATAAATGATAAAGTTCAGGCTAATGTCAATAGGCAGATTGAAATCGCAAGCACAGATTTCTTTAAAACTGCAAACATTTTACTTTAAGAGACAAGTGAATTAAATGCCTTGAAAATTTGACAGTTGCACCGAGCTTATCCATATATGGAACAAACGACAGTTAGTTTGATATTACGAACAAATTACTTAAAGAGGCGCTTCGATGGGAGGTTACTCACCGAGGCCAAACAAAATGGCAAACTGCCGTTGGATAGCAGGGTCTTTCTTGACACTGCAGGTGCCAAGTAACACTCCACTAAATGTGCCATTCAGCAGACTTTAACCTGAGTCTACAGAATCACGTCCAGCATCTCTCATCAATTATCTACACTCCAGGGACCTCCAATCCAAAACAATAATTCATTAGCCACCTATCTGTAGACAAGTAAATGCTACTTAAGTCTATCAGCAGAACAATCCCCCTGCAAAATCAATGATTATCTCACTTTTATGACCCATTAATTACAGCTTTAGCAGATGTACTGAAACAAATATTCAATATAACAATTTCTTACATTCATCACAGCTCAGAAATCTAAAATTATTCACTGATTGAGCATCTACTGTGCTCCATGCTAGAAAATCCTAACGATTCACAACTCTAAGTAAAGAAACATCTCCACATCTCGATCCTAAATGGTCAGCCGCTTTTCCTGAAACAATGACCACTAGCGATATAGTCTGCAGCTAAATTAAATATCCTCTCAGCATCTACCCTTTCAAGCCCTCTAAAAATGTTATACATTTCAATGAGACCACCTCTCAATAGGTTCTAGAATACGTTGGTCCATTCCAATCAATTTTTCCTGATAGAATACCCCTCAAGTCTCAGGAATTATCCAATCAACAGTTGCACCTTGTCAAAGCTATCAAATAAGTGTGAAATCAACACTACAAATGACTTTCCACAACTTAATACCCAACTTGTGGGGCAAAATTCTCCCGAAACAGCGCGATGTCCGCCGACTGGCACCCAAAACGGCGCCAATCAGATGGGCATCGCGCCGCCCCGAAGGTGCGGAATGCTCCGCATCTTTGGGGGCCGAGCCCCAACATTGAGGGGCTAGGCCGGCGGCGGCGGAATTTCCGCCCCGTCAGCTGGCGGAAACGGCCTTTGTTGCCCCGCCAGCTGGCGCGGAAATGACATCCACGTGCGGCGCATGCGCGGGAGCGTCAGCGGCCGCTGACAGTTTCCCACGCATGCGCAGTGGAGGGAGTCTCTTCCACCTCCGCCATGGTGGAGACCGTGGCGGAGGCGGAAGGGAAAGAGTGCCCCCACGGCACAGGCCCGCCCGCGGATCGGTGGGCCCCGATCATGGACCAGGCCACCGTGGGGGCACCCCCCGGGGCCAGATCACCCCGCGCCCCCCCCAGGACCCCGGAGCCCGCCCACGCCGCCTTGTCCCGCCGTTGAAAAGGTGGTTTAATCCACGCCGGCGGGACAGGCAATTTATCGGCGGGACTTCGGCCCATCCGGGCCGGAGAATCGAGAGGCGGGGCGCGCCGATTCCCGCCCCCGCCGAATATCCGGTGCCGGAGACTTCGGCAACCGGCGGGGGCGGAATTCACGGCAGCCCCCGGCGATTCTCCAACCCGGCGGGGGGTCGGAGAATGACGCCCAGTGATTCTGGTTTTGCTCCATGGAACAAAATTCTAACCAGTGAGCTATCTGTAAGTGCAGGTTGAAGGATCATAATTTGGCAGTGAAGTATAAATGAAGCATGGCCTACAAAATGGTAAGAACATCCAGAGGATAAATCAACTGTGTGGTATTGACTTCAAGCTGGATTTTCTTGAGAACAAAAGAAAAAACCTCGAATAGATCTTGCAAATATGTTTATATTTTAAACCTTTAGAGTTCAATTAAAGAATATTTCCAATTTGTGTTTGTTGCTGCTCTTTTAAATTCCTATAACACACATGAAGCACATTATGTTTATTTCTGAATTTAAAATGTCCTTTTATCAAACAGAATACCTGCAAGTTGAAAGGACCAACCTTTGGTGGTCTTTGATGAATGTTATCAGAGCAAAGTCATCTTTATAAAGACTAGCACTGCACAGACAATGCGTTTAGATTTCTGCTGGCAACTTGCAGGTGTTGCGATACTTCTGTGTTTTTTTTTTGTCTCAGCTCTTGAGGTAAATTTTGCTTTGCCTTTATACAGTTATCATAACTTACTTCTGGCAGTTGCATGATGCAGGATCATCTGCTACCCTTCTAGAAGCTGCTTAAACTGGATTAAGATGCAAATCATAGGGGCAAATTTTCCTTTTTAGTACAATACCAGTAATACACCAGAGTAGTGCATTCATTGTGCAAGATTATAATAGCTTCCATCGGTATGTGAAAAAGAAGAGATTACCGAGAGTAAACATGGAGAGACAGAGATAAACAGTAATGGAGAACGAGAAATAAATGGCAGAGACATTACACAAATGCATTGTTTCTGTTTTCACAGTAGAAGACACTAAAACACTCTGCCTTAAGATATTGGTATTAGTAAAGGAAAATTTAATGGGGCTAAATTGCAACAAATTCCTGGGCCTGATGACATACACTCTCGGGATTTAAAGGAGATAGTGTATGCATTGGTGTTGATCTTCCAGAACTCCCTCAATTCTAGAATCATTCCCATGGATTGGAAGGTAGCAAATGAAACTGGGATATTCAAGAAAAAAGGGAAAAGATTAAATAAACGGCATTCATAATCCAAAAAAAGTTAGAATCTATTATTAGTGTTATGATAACAGGGCACTTGGAAAATCATGATATGTGTCATGACATGCAAACATGCAACCAATGAACCCTCAGAATAGGACACAACCAATGGGCAGTCAGGACACTCAGAGGTGGCATCACCACAAGGGGGCATGACATAACCACTATAAAAAGGATGAGGCACTCACAGCCTGCCTCTTTCCACAGACAGACATCTAGAGAGTTAGACAGGGTTGATCAGCAACATCACATCCCAGCACGTGGCTTAGAGCAAGCTGGTACAGTTAGACTGAGTTACTACAGTTAGATTAGCAGAGAATCAAACTCATTTGAGAACTGTGTTAATAGTTCAATAAACACGTTGAACTCATTTCAGAGTCTGGAGCATCCTTTAGTTAAGACTGCATCAAGTAGCAGCCTGTGTTATCCGAAGCAGCATAACACAACAATATGATTGGACAAAGTCATCAGCGACTTATGATGAAATCGTATTTGATGAATCTGTAGAGTTTTTGAGAACAGAGGGCGGAATTCTGTGATCCTGAGGCTAAGTGTTGACGCCATCGGAAACGCCATCACGTTTCTCGACGGCGTCACACGGCCTCAGGATCAGCAATTCTGGCCCCTACAGGGGGCCAACATGGCACTGGAGTGGAGTATGCCGCTCCAGCAGTTGATCCTGGCATGAACTGAGCGCCGCGGGGTCCGGGCATGCGTAGTGGCACCCTTCAATGTACCGGCCCCGACGTAACATGGCGCAGGGCTACAGGGGCCGGTGCAGAGAAAAGGAGACGCCCAGCCAGAAGAGGCCAGCCCGCCGATTGGTGGGCCTCGATCGCGGGCCAGGCCACATCGGGGTTGGACCCCCCCCCCACAGAACGCCCCCCGACCCTTCCATGCCGAGTTCCCGCCGGCTGAGAGAAGGTGTGAATGGCGCCGCGGAACTCGCCTTTTTTACGACGGCCGCTCGGCCCATCCTGAGCCGAGAATCGGCGGGGGGGGGGGGGGGGTCCAGGCAGAGCGGCCCCCGACTGGCGCCACACCAACAACACCGGCACCAATGGCACCGATTCTCCACTCTGCGTAGAATCGCGTGCCGGCATCGGGGCGGCATGGCGCGATTCGCGCCGGTCGTGGGGTTCCTCCAGGCCGGCCCCGGGCTGAGAGAATCCCGCCCAGAATCTCTACAGTGCAGAAGGAGGCCATTTGGCCCATCAAATCTGCACCAACCATCTGAAAGAACGCCCTATCCCCATAAGCCCACTCCCCCGCCCTATGCACATAACCCCACCTATCCTGTACATCCCTGTACACCAAGGGGCATTTTTATCATGGCCAATCCACCTAACCTTTGGACATCTTTGGACTGTGGGAGGAAACTAGAGCACCCGAAGGAAACCCATGCAGACACAGGGAGAAAGTGCGAACTCCACACAGTCAGTCACCCAAGGCCGGAATTGAACCCAGGTCGCTGGCGCTGTGAGGCAGCAGTGCTAACCACTGTGCCATCACAGTCAGCATTACTAAAAGACTGATTGGGGTCAATTTTGAGTGTCAGCAGCCTTACTAACATTAATATTGGTAATGGAGGCAGTAAGGGTCCCAGAGGACTGGAAAGTGGCTAATGTGACACCACTGTTTAAGAAGGGAGGGAGGCAGAAAACGGGAAATTATAGGCCGGTTAGCCTGACTTCGGTCATTGGTAAGATTTTAGAGTCTGTTATTAAAGATGAGATCGCGGCTTACTTGGAAGTGCATGGTAAAATAGGACTGAGTCAGCACGGCTTCGTCAAAGGGAGGTCATGTATGACAAATCTGTTAGAGTTCTTTGAGGAAGTAACAAGGACATTAGACAAAGGAGAACCAGTGGATGTGATTTATTTAGATTTCCAGAAGGCCTTTGACAAGGTGCCGCATAGGAGACTGTTGAATAAGTTAAGAGCCCATAGTGTTCAGATTAAGAATCTGGCATGGATAGAGGATTGGCTCATTGGCAGAAGGCAGAGAGTGGGGATAAAGGGGTCTTTTTCAGGATGGCAGCTGGTGATTAGTGGTGTACCTCAGAGGTCGGTGCTGGGACCACAACTTTTCATAATATACATTAATGCTCTGGAGGAAGGAACTGAAGGCACTGTTGTTAAGTTTGCAGATGATATAAAGATTTGTAGAGGGGCAGGTAGTATTGAGGAAGCAGGCGGGCTGCAGAAGAACTTGGACAGGCTGGCAGAGTGGGCAAAGAAGTGGCAGATGGAATACAATGTGGAAAAGTGTGAGGTTATGCACTTTGGAAGGAGAAATGGAGACATAGACTATTTTCGAAATGGGAAGATGCTGAGGAAATCAGAAGCACAAAGGGACTTGGGAGTCCTTGTTCACGATTCTCTTAAGGTTAACGTGTAGCTTCAGTCGGCAGTTAGGAAGGCAAATGCAATGCTAGCATTCATTTCGGGAGGGCTAGAATACAAGACCAGGGATGTACTTCTGAGGCTGTATAAGGCTCTAGTCAGACCCCATTTGGAGTATTGTGAGCAGTTTTGGGCCCCGTATCTAAGGAAGGATGTGCTGGCCTTGGAAAGGATCCAGAGGAGGTTCACAAGAATGATCCCTGGAATGAAAAGCTTGTTGTATGAGGAACGGTTGAGGACTCTGGGCCTGTACACATTGGAGTTTAGAAGGATGAGAGGGGATCTTATTGAAACTTACAGGACACTGCAAGGCCTGGATAGAGTGGATGTGAAGAGAATGTTTCCACTTGTAGGAAGAACAGGAAGCAGAGGACATCATCTCAGACTAAAGAGACAATCCTTTAAAACTGAGATGAGGAGGAATTTCTTCAGCCAGAGGGTGGTGAATCTGTGGAACTTTTTGCCGCAGAAGGCTGTGGAGGTCAAATCACTGAGTGCTTTTAAAACAGAGATAGATAGGTTTTTAAACAATAAGGGGATCAGGGGTTATAGGGAGAAGGTAGGAGAATGGAGATTAGAAAAATATCAGCCATGATTGAATGGCGGAGCAGACTTGGTGCACCGAGTGGCCTAATTCTGCTCCTATGTCTTATGGTCTTAAAACAGCCAGTTCCATTTCAAAAGCAATTGAATGGTGACTTTTCAAAGCGCTGACGTGTTTCATGCCATAGGTCCCTTTTAACGTGGAAAATGAGGCCCAATGGATTTTAGTTAGTAACTGATCAGAGCCTGAAGGCTTCAATCAATCTTTTGATTGAAGAGAAAAGGTAAGTCTTGAATAATTAATGTGGCACCTGGAGTAGAAATGTACATCCAGGGCTCACAAAAGCTATCTGTGCAACAGGTATCCTGGAAAGCCCACCTACTGCAACCCACTCCCTGCCCCACAAATGAACTTGCTGTCATCAGCTCCAGCCTAATTTCGAGTCTTCATTCTGACTGTAGTTCCTGACCAGGTGACCCCTGAAAACCAACTTGCAATGTCTACCAGTTCATAGATGCCTTTCATGAAGAGTTGATCATGTGCGTACAATGTCACATTGGAGATTAGTCCACAAGGTTGGAAAATCTACTTCAAAATTTGAGCAAAGCAGAGGAAGCAAAGGATAACTAACTGGAGCACCTTTGGGTGGGAAGAGGTAACTGGTGGAAATTGGTGCTGGAATCATTGGTTATAATGTATGTTAATGACTTGAAAGTGGTGACAGAAACAGACTTATTCACCAGCAGATGTTACCAAACAGGGTAAGATTGCAAAGTCGCAGCAAGAAGCTGATCCTACAGTAGGAACTACATAAATTGGAGAATTGTGTTTTTGACAAGTGTCACATGTGACTAAACATGGACAAAGCAAAGATGTGAGCTTGGAAAAGGATAATGAACAGTAGCAATGTGAGCAAAATTATATTATTCAGTAGAGCACACCACAGGAGATCATGGAATTCCTACAGTGCAGGAGGAGGCCATTTAGCACATCGATGCTGCACTGGCCTTCTGAAAGAGCACACTACCTAGGCCCAAGACCCCGCCCTATCCCCATAACCCCACCTCTCCTTTGGGCACAACGGCGCAATTGATCATGGCGAATCAATCTAACCTGCACATCTTTGAACTGCGGGAGGAAACTGGAGCACCCGGAGGAAATTATACAAACATGGGAAGAACTTGCAAACTCCACACAGTCACCCAAGGCCAGAATCGCACCCGAGTCTCTGGCGCTATGAGGCAGCAGTGCTAACCACTGTGCCATCGTGCTGCCTGCATTAAATACGACACACAGATTCACCAAAAGTCTATTGATACCATCTGTACCAGTAATAAACTGAGAAAATAAGATTTTGGGCTGAAAAGCGAAAGGAATAGATGATAAATCGCATTTGATTCGGAGTTTACATGCGTTGATCCCACTTGGAATATTGTGTACAGTTGGTTACCATATAATGAAAAAAAGTCTGTATATTGGGGAGGTTACAGTAAACTGGAATTAAACTGATAACAGGTACAAGGCACCTGAGGTACAAGGGGGACCGTAGAAACTAAGAAAGTTTACACTGGAGAAAAGAACATTCAACATTGAAACATTCAAGATTATAAAAAGCATCTACAAGATAATTGTCAATATTTTGAATAGAGTCACAGATGCCACTTTGGGATACAGCCTCAAACTAACAAATAGTCAGGTAAAACGGACAGTTTGTGTTCAACTATTTAATGCAGATGGTAATTAAGGTAGGAAATGGGCTGCCAAGTGAGGCGGTGGGATAAGGTTGCTTCAGCAAATGAAAGAAAAAAAGTTAAATAGCTTGGTGAAGTATTTGATAGAGTATGAGAGATACCACCAAATCTGACAGTTCCTCGGCACTGGAATCAGCCAGATCTACATTCTTGTGTGCTTATTACTGTGGGATTGCGGCTTTCTGATCCAATATATATTATCTTCATTTATCTCCATGAAAATCCATCAGTTATTCCTCACTGTAGCTGCTTAATTGATCCAGATCTTTCTGAATGCTGCTTTTGAGTCTCCTGCAGCCTCTGTGGTGAAAGTAATATACTGTACCTCTTCCTACATCAAATGAATCTAATCTTTTTTGGCAGCACAAAATCCAATATCTAATCCGAATCAAAGGCATTGTGCCTGTTTCACGCTAGAAAGGTACAAAATGCTTCGAGCATTGATCTAAAGTGCAGCACAAAACAGATAAAGCCAATCCATACATTTTAAATGTTTTAGTAATGCAAAACCCGCAACAAGGATTATTGGAGCTATCAACTAAATTTAACCTGCATGTAAAAGGAAGTTGATTTCAACTCACTAATGAGCAGACCTACCCCACACTAATAAAAACTTACTCCAGTACCAATTCTTTAAACAAAAACTATTCAAATCTAGTGCTGGTGTCATTCAGATCCTTCACAGATAACAGGGTGTAAGAATGCAGATGTGGCCACAGGTGCTGTGATACCGAGAGATCTTTGCACCACTCAATGAGGGTATGTTCAACTTCCACTTAACTTGCACAATCCTTGCTCTACAAAACAAGCCCAATATTACACGAAACAAGTCAATAATCTTTTTCAAATCTCAACTACATGCATGAATCCCTACTTTATCTGCTTGTACTCTGGAGTAAAATAGAGGTAGTTGGTTAGTTGAACGCTTGTTGCAGCGACAAAAAAGACTCCTCTGTTTCTTGAGAAAGCTGCGAAACAAATGTTTTCTGTGATTTATGAAAAATATCCAACATATTAGAAATACACCGAGTGTTTTTATCGTGGAATCATGGAATTACACTCACCAATAATGGTGCCAAAAAGGAAGTATGTGGGAGAACGAAAAGCTTGAAATCATTTTATCATTTTGTAGCCATATTCAGTTGAAGAAGTCAAGCACTTAAAATTTCAGTTTAAGACATTTCTTAACTTTTCCATTTTTGTTTGTATGTTTAAATGTTAGTGATCAAGTAGATTGCATTTTTAAATTCATTAAATTATATTTATTTTGACATAGAGCCTAAGAGATCCACCATTCTCCTTGCAATCTCTCCCCAGCACCATTGCTCCCTCCACCACTCCTCACAACCCTAGCCACCATTTGCCTGCAGCAGGAATGAAGGATAGGCAATAGTGATAGCGATGGGAGCAGGGGTGTGGGGGATGCTGGTCAGGTGGTTGTGCTGGGAGCTGAAGTACTTGTCGGGTGGTTATGGGGAACTGAAGTACTGATTGGGTGATTGTGGGGTGACTGAAGTACTGGTCGGGAGGTTGACTCTAAGTGCGGCCTTGGCAGAGAGAAACTTGCCAAGGCCAAAAAACATGGCAACGTGCCATCAAATAGCGCTGAAGCCGCTGAGAAACACCCCGCTAAACGCATCCAAAACCTGACATTGTTTTTTTTACATTAAATCGCACCCCTGATTTAAATATGTAGAATCGGCTTTAAGCCGATTCTCCCTGCAATTCTCTCACCTGCCAGCGCAACGTGAAGCCGACGCAAATCACTACTAGTCTCCACAAATGGAGACAAGTCATGATTACCATGCCAGCAGGCGTGGGGGCCATTGTAGCCACGAAGTGGTCAGGGACATGACAGGACTGGCACTTCCCCCCCTGGCATGCTGGCACCAGCAACCTGGCACTGCCAGGTTGGCACTGCCCAGGTGCCAGGGACAGTGTCAAGGGTCTGGGTCAATCGAGTCTGCACTGACCCTTTGTAAGAGCACTTTACCCAAGCCCAATAACCCCTTAACCTAAACTACACGGGTGGGATTCTCTGTCGCCCGACGTCAAAATCAGGAAAGGCGATTGGGCAGCGATGGCGTCTGTGTTGGAGGCCACGGGTCAGGATGTCCAAGGTTTGGGGCAAGTGTGGTGAGGTGAAGAGTGGGGGCTGGGGTGTGGGGGTGGCGGGGTGTGGGCATCTACATGGCCGGTGCACTCTGCAGAAACATGGATGGTCAGTGGGGTGTGCAGTAAGATGACTGCCAGCAGGCCACGGCCCACCACCCCTGCACCCCAGCCCCCATTCCCTGCACCCCACCCTCTGCCATACCACCCCCCTCCAACTTGCCTGTGAGATGCAGCCCTGTTAAGGACCTTGGCCACCACCTGCACAGATCGCCCCAAGCCTTGGACATGCTGACCCATGGCCTCCACCACAGACGCCACCCGTGCGGTGTTGGCCTGGGTGGCACACATTGTCGGCTCCACCTCCTGCTTCTGCACACAGTTGGACTTCCCCAACTGCACCTGCAGGTGCTGAATGCTCACCGACAACCGCTCATGTAGCGCCTGGCTCTGCGACTGCATCTCCACAATCGATGGACTGTCCATTCCAGAAACCTGAAACCCATCTGGGCGGCAGCTAGTCCCTAGGGTCAGCCCGTCCTACGTCCGTCCATCACCTCGGGAGTTCCTACCTCAACCTGCTGTACCTGAGCATGTGTACGGTGCGCACCAGATAGTGTCCCAGGAGCCTCTTCACTAAAGTGCCCAACCGAGGTGAGTGTCTCTGGGATGGTGGAGGATGTTGGAGACTGCTCTGACAGGAAGTCAGTGTCATTCATGAACACGAACTCTGAGGTGTCCCGGGAGGCTGGTCGAGCGCTCCCGTTTGTGTCGATGTCGTCTTCATCGATGGTCAGCACACGGGGCTCTGGCTGTGGCCAGAATTCCATTTTTCACACATGCAGCATCAATGGTGCCTTGTTCTAACTTGGCATATGCTCTTGACAAACCTTGCACTTCTTGACAACTACTTCAATGTCACTCACACCTGACCAACAGACAGTCTCTCTTCTGAATCTTCTTATCCAATCTACACCCATGTGTCAGTGATGACATTGTTGAAGAATATCAAGTTGCAAGGATTCTGCTGTGGCGACCCCCCTGCCTTTAAATAAAACACCCCTGGAGATGCTAAGATCATTGCCTGTCAGATCAACTAGTCTCAAGTGTTCACGAACATGCTGTATTACATCAGGCCATTCTTCATTGATGGATGTAATGTAGAATCTTTCAGCATTTCTTTTTGCAGTGCTGGCATTTGAGTTGCGCAAAATGGACCCGATCAATTAATAGACTTACATTCTCCTGAAAGTTTAACATTTCAGTTCCCTTGAAATGGCCAGTTTTGTCAAAGGATTCTGGATATTTTGACGTTGGGTCATGAACTGAGGTGATAAGAGGAGTTTGAGGTTGATCTGCTATGTGAAGGCTGACTGATGCTATGGATTGACACTAATCTGAGGTCATGGCATGCTGGTTGACCTACAATCACTGGATCTTTAGTTTCTATGATGTAGAACAGCAGTTTCACCCAGGAGGATTGACTGTATTTGTACTTCAGGACTATGAGTCCTGCACATAGGATTAGTGAACCATTGTATACTGAAAGTTATGCAGGAGAAGGTTTCACCCTGGCCTTCCATGTCTGTGAATATATGTCTTTTAGAATCCACAGAGGTAGGTTGTTGGCACTTGCCCCTGTGTCAACCTTGGTCAATAACACATCGTTGCCAACCTTCCTTGAGACAGATCATTTTAATCTTGGCAAATACTTCAGATGGTGCGATGGCACCTAGGTTTTCCATTAGATTGATGGTATGAAACATGTGTTCACTGCTCTTGGCCTCATTGTGTACATCGGCGTCATGTTTCGGTTCGTCAATCACCTCATGTATATGTTTCTGACAGGATACTGGATGGTCATTCTTATTGCTTGAGTATACATGTTGTTTACAGTCTGTTTGGACCAGTGGATAGTTCTTTGTAGCTGCAATGTGGTTGACTCGTAAATGCCCTCTGGCTACATTCCTTATTGCAAATGCCCTCTGAAATGGCCTAACAAGCCACTTAACTGAAGGGTAATTAGGGACAGGCAATAAATGCTGGCCTAGCCAGTGACACTTACATTTTTAAAAATTTGCCTTTGTTCCAGTACACCTTCAATGCCATTGGCCCTTTCTGCCACATGCTTTGCAGAATTGATGAAAAGCTGGACATATGGTTGGCGCATGGGGCAGGCCACACCTTCCACATGCCGTGCGAGGTTTGGGTGTGCTAGTGAGTGCATTATCAATTGGGACTGAATTTAGGACCTGTAAGCCTTGTTGATCTGCAAGAATCACTTCATACTGACACCTGTCCTTGAGTAGTTCTTCGATGCTGTTTTGGGCTTGTCCAGCAGATTTTTCTGGAATACTTCCATGGGAGTGGATGCAATCAACACCTCGATAATTCTGTCTGCCAACTCGACATCTGAAAAATCAGTTTTCTCCACATTCGCTGACAAAGTGGTCAATTGATTCTGTAGGCTGTTGTCAAAATGGCATGGACTCGATTTGGTGAATGCAAAGTTGAATCTGACTCCGAACCAGTCTTCCAATTTAGTCCATGGGCGGGATTCTCCATTGGCCACGCAAAATTCGGGAAACGTGATTGGGCGGAAAATTGGTTCCAACGCCAAAATCGCGGTAGGAGTCGATATGATGCCAAATCGTAATTCTCCGTCTCCTCGACAGCGCCGTCAATGTGTACTGGAACGCACGTACAGAAAACACCATTTGTATATCATTACGGGCCTGCCCGGTATTCTTCAGGGTCTCTGCGATTGTCTACCTCTGATGGGCTGAGTTACCAAAGTGGTGGTTCACTAGTGCTTTTAAAAATTGTAAAACCGGCGTCGTGGCTGATGAGGGAGAGAGAGGAGGCAGGACACAAAGAGAAGCGACTGC
Organism: Scyliorhinus torazame; assembly: GCF_047496885.1. Taxonomy (NCBI): domain Eukaryota; kingdom Metazoa; phylum Chordata; class Chondrichthyes; order Carcharhiniformes; family Scyliorhinidae; genus Scyliorhinus; species Scyliorhinus torazame. Next base: position 194,616,022 of record NC_092715.1, read on the forward strand.
ATGCTGCCGGGTCAGACAGTGGCCGGCTGGCTGGGGTGGCAGGGGTGGAGGAACAGGTTGAGTGGTCGGGATGACCTCCCTTGGGACTGGGGCGGAGCCCTCCAATATGAAGTTGGGAGGGTCGCTTGTATTGTGGCGAACTGCTGCATCCTCCACAACATCGCACAGCAGAGGGGGGATGTGCTTGAGGAGGATGAAGACCAGACCTCTTCCAATGAGGAGGATGCGGGATGGGTGAGGATGGGCAGGACATGGGTCCCAGGAGACCGCACAACATGTGCACCAGGGCCAACGCGCACGGGATGCTCTGATCGCCTCCAGGTTCACCAAGTGGGTGGGAGGGAGGCACCGGCCAGGGGAAGGGACACCGCATCCCAACCCCACATCCCACTCACTCACCCCACTGGCCAACGCTCACCTGCAACTCCCTTCATGATACATACCTGCTGTACTACAGGATGGCGCCCTGGGTTGGTAGTAACACCGGGTCTGGTTCATGGGATGCAGGATGATGAAAACCCGCTCTGTGATGAGCTCTGGTGCTCCACATCATCTGATAATGTCTGACTCCTGCCCATGGTAACACTTTCCACCTGGGTGATTCCTGCATGCGATCTGGCCATTCCATCACACAGTCCCATCGAATCCCTAGGGTGCCGGTGGTGGGCATGGTCAGGGGGGATGGGCGTGGGGAGCCCGGGACACCCCCAAAGTCTGCCCATTCCTGCGCCCTCCCCGCCGTGGCCAGCCCAGACCATACCTCACACCCATCAGACAGAGCACCGAGACAGGTTGTAACAGTGCTAACAGGTGATTAATGTGAACAAATATTGACAGATTTGTGCCCGAGCCCCTATAGCTAAACTGTGCCATGCACAGCTTAACTGAAATCTAACTTTCTGGCCTTACAGGCTCTAACGCTACATCCAGGTGGTTCCCCAGACAGTACAGCAGGAGTGGAGGCGGCCTGCTGTGATCCCTGCCCTGCGACCTGGGTCTCCGGTGGCGGGCTTCTTCTGCGGCAACCGGGCCTGGTTGGACCCGGCTGCTGCTTGGGTTTCCCAGGTAGTGTAGTGCCGCCGTGTGCTGCCCGCTGCCCACCAGATGCACCAAGGACTCCTTCAACTGCACCTGCAGGTGCTGGATGCTCACCAACGACCCCTCATGTAATACTTAGCTCGACAATTGCATCTCCAAGATTGATGGGACTATCTGTTCCAGAAGCCTGAAACCCACCTGTCTGGCAGCTAGTCCCTGGGGTCGTCCAGCCCTCCAAACGCTTCCTCGGTGTTCCTATCTCTACCTGCTGTACCGGATCAGCCATGTGGTGAGCACCAGATAGTGGCCCAAGAGCTCCTCAGGAAAGCGCCCAACCGAGGTGAGCTTCTCTGGGGTGGTGGAGGTTGTTGGAGTTAGCGGTGACGGAAATTCGCTGTCAACCTCTGACCCACGCTCTGGGGTGTCTTGAGTCTCGGGTAGTGGGCTGGTGTCCGAGCTGCTCCCATCACTGCTCAGCTCACGGGGGGATGCTCCGACTGTGGAACAAGCTGGGGGTGGGGGACTCCAGATGGATGCACCCCAGTAGCAGCAGGTCCTGCAAGACACAAGACAAGATGCATGATTAGACCACGGGCCGGTGGGAGGGATGAGTATGTGGCTCTGGGTGAGAGGTGATGGGGTGGGGGTGGTGTCGAGTGACGTGGGGGTAGTGTTGGGGGGGGGGGGGTGGTGACACACGTGTCACGGAGAACCACAACTAAATGGAGTCTCACATCCTTGCCCGCAGCCGGACCTCCCTTTCCTCTGTGCCGCCAACCACATCCAGGGCTCTCTGTCACCTGTCTTCTCCTGCCCCTGACAATTACGCGTGACCTTCTCCTGGGGGGTGGAATCAGAAAACAACAGTGTTAAACAGTCTGATGCATGCAGTCCAGGGGGTGGGCAGTTGGTGGCCTCAGTGGCCAGGGCACCCGGGCATGGCGGCCGGTATGGTGCAGGGTGCGGGCTCACCCACCCACTGGGTGGGGGGGTAGGGCTATGTGTGTGTGAGACGGGGGTTAGTGCCATGGGCACAGTGTTGCCTACTCACCCTGGCTGCCCTGAGGAGGTCATGCAATTTTTTACGGCACTGCTGGCCGGTCCGGCCCACATTGCCCATGGCACTGACTGCATCTGCCACCTGCGCCCAGGCACAGTGAACGACGGCTGGCAGCCTCCTTCCCGGGCCGAGGTACAGGGTCATCCTCCTCTCCTCCCCTGTGTCCAGGAGGGTCGCCAGCTCTGCGTCAGCGAACCTTGGTGCTGCGTGTCTTGCTGCCATCTTGTTGGCTGGGACGGTGTGTGTGGCGAGTGAAGTGTGTATATGCAGCTGTAGCTTGTCCGCCTCCTGAGTGTCAATTGTGAAACCGGCGAATCCCGCACCGTTTCTCATTGGAATCGATTGTGTTCCTGCAGCACCGGTGCCAGCCCCTTGACAGTAGCAGAATCGGTCCAGGTGCGGCGGCAGTTTTGCTCTCGCGAAAGTCCACGAATTCTGCATTGGCGCCAACTCTTGAGGCTGGGTTGTTCGATTATTGACGCCAAAATCGCATTCGGCGATTGGCGGAGAATTCATTTTGACGCCGAAATCGGATGCGCTGCCATTTTTTGGATGCTCCGCCCTCTCAAAAACGGCGTAATCGCTGAGTACGCCGCACACCGTTGGGGCGGCGTCAGGATGTCACCTGAGGCCCTCCCCTGATGCTCCGCCCTCGTTGGGCCGACTTCCTGACGGCGTCGGGTCGGTCGCGTGTGCTTACAGTTTTTGGGGACCTCGCATGGCGGCTGCGGATTGTGTCCAGCGCTGCCACAGTTGGGGGGAGCCATTCCGCTGGCCGGGGAGGCTTCGGCAGGGTCTAGGGGGACTGGTGGGGGGTGGTTGAGGGGGGTTTACAGGGTTAGCTGGCAGGCCAGGTCCGCCTGCGGCCGGCGCCATGGTATACGGTGCAACCGCTGCAGGTCGCTGCCGTGCGCATGCGCAGCCACGGACCCGGCAATTCTCCGTCCATATCTGCAGGTAAAACCGGGGGGTTTACGTGGCATGGCTGCTGGCCCCCCACCGGTCGGAGCATCGGTGCGGGGGCGCCACCGACTTTTTGGTCGTAAGACAGACACATGCTCCGGACATCGCCTCAAAATCGGAGAATCCAGCCCTTTGTCTCAGAAACGGAGGATCCCACCCCATATTTTTTAAGCTCTTCTGCTGTTAATCCTGATGTGTTCAGTTTATGTAGACCTTAATTCCCAATTCATAGAATCATAGAATTTACAGTGCATAAGGAGGCCATTCGGCCCGTCGGGTGTGCACTGGCTCTTGGAAAGAGCTCCCTACTTAAACCCACACTTCTACCCCATCCCCGTAACCCAGTAACCCCACCTAACCTTGTGGACGCTAAGGGACAATTTAGCATGTCCAGTCCTCCTACCCTGCACATCTTTGGAATGTGGGAGGAAACCAGAGCACCCGGAGGAAACTCACGCAGACACGGGGAGAAAGTGCAAACTCCACACAGTCACCCAAGGCTGGAATTGAACCCGGGATCCTGGAGCTGTGAGGCAGCAGTGCCAATCACTGTGCCACCCTGCCGCCCCCAGGTAAATTTTTGTGGCTTGTTTGTCTGGTTCAGACACACCTGAATCAAGAAGCTAGAACTCTGTGCACTGTTGAAACATTGCGAATTTGAGTAGTCGGGCAGTTGCATCCCAAATCAATCCGGGGAATTTTATGGACATTCTGGGAAAATCCTTTCACCTTCCATCTCCTGATGTATCTGGGGTAAGCGTTGCTCTGGCCACTAATGCATACTTTCCCGAAACTCTACCAATAATAATCGCAACCTTCTCTGGTCCAAGTTTTATGACTTTTGGGTTTTTTTCTGTTTGTCTCTCCCTTGCTCATGATCAATCTGATCTCACACCCAGGTCACTTGCCATCCCTGGTGGAGTTAACCTGTTGCTGGTCCTCTCAAAGCACTGTCAGGAACTAACAGACTGTGCTGCAATCTCACCACCAGGGATCTGTCGGCTTACCAACTCTTTACTTGAGTACTAGTTCTGCACTAAAGGATCTGGTAAACATGTTGTGGGTTCATTGTTGAGACTAGGTACTTGAGAACATTTACACATCAGTAGAAATCTTGAAGATGCCAGCAGCTATATGTGTACTCTGCTCAAGAGGAAAAGTGAAACTCAGACACCATTGTGTGACACACTTCCCTCCTCGTGATATTATGTCACCATATTTATCAGCCTGAAATGCAGTTCTTAAAGAGGATACTGGACAGTGAAAGAAAAGATGGTAGCGACTTTTAAAACAAAATAACCTTAATAAGGAGCCAGGAAAAGCAGGAGTGTCTCCTGGTTCCACATCACTGCTGTGTCTGCCACTAGCCTTTGTCTGCACCCTCCTCTAATAACTTCAGTCTCCTATTCACCACTCCAGAGACTTATCTGTATGATTTGACCAGTTGTCATAATATACACACAGGTATATGATGGTGCACAGACAGGCAGTGATTGACACACAGGATGACCAGTGAATAGACAGAACACAGCAGCCAATCACCAGACAGGACACGACAACTATAAAGCCAGAGGGCACTAGTTTTCCCGCTCTCTTGGGATCCAGCCTCTGAGACAGTCAGAGCCCGTGAGCAGCAACTAGAACATACACCATGTGGTAGTAAGATAGTGTGGTGAGGTTAGCCTCAGGTCTCCAGTCAAGTCAACATAGTGTCAACCCACAGTTAAAGTATGTATGATAGTTAAGAGTTCAATAAAATCGAGTTGCATTTCTTCAAGTGTTGGAAGCCTGTCTCTCTCACTGCTGCAGTAAACGCAGTCCTCGCAGACCCGGCATACCCAACACATCATCCGTATTGGTCAAAATTTGAAGGGCCCAGACCAGCGAGCTGTGTCAATCGATGCCCACCTTTTGCTTCAATTATTAAGATGGAGCCAAAGGTCAGATTTAGGATTGTCCTCAGACCTCACTGTTCTGGCCTGCGTTGGCTGCATGCCGTGCTGATCAAACCTGATTTCAGGCGCTATTACATTTAAGACTCAATTAAGCAGCTGCCCTTCCTTTCATTTTCACATTGCTATATAGTGTGGAAATAATACATTCCCACAAACACAACTATAAAATATGTTGGATAAATTTAATATTATTCTTTCTTTCTTAAGATTTCTAAGTATTGACCATGTAAAGATTTGGTGCTCTGTATAAATAATCTGAAGGACAATGTCTTAGGGGCAGCAAGCAGTGAATAGGTGGAAAGATAACAATGTTGCACTAATGTGAGGCTAAGTGCAATTGGCTAGTGAAGAGAGAAGTCCTTTCACAGCTTGTTGACATAATGTTGCTGCAAATATGCAACAAAATGAGACCATTTGACAGCCCCTTTAGAAATGTCCAAAGGTTTCCTTCCCACCTACTATTCATGCTCTCGGCTTTGTTCTGTAAAGCTTAGTCAGTGGCTAGTACCGACAATTATTTCAGTGGGTAGGTCAGAATTTGACCCAATTACAGAATGCAAAACACAAAGCAATATTTACTCACTGTTAAGTACCTTGCATCAAACGTTTTTAGCTTTGTAACAGAAATATTTCAACAGTATGGGCAAATACTGCAGCAACTGGTAGAAATTTGATTTATAAAGACATTATTCTCCTTTATTGATAACACAGTAACAAAATGGTCAAAGTAGGCAGTTTCAGAACATACAAATTAACAGGATGAACTGGCAATAATGATCTTTCAACTTCTCAACGAGCCCAACAAGCCACTTGTGAAGAATTTGTTGATTGAACTGTGTATTGTGTATTGTTTGTTCTCACATTCAGTCAGTAATGAAGTAGGACTAATTTAAGGGCTTGAATATAATCTAAGCCTAGAGTTTCTTCTGTGATGGATTTAGTGTCAAGAAAGGACTGAAACAACCCTTCAGTGTGACTTTGCTCTGAACCAGCCCAATTTTTCTCAGTATACTTTTATTATGCATTCTTGACAGATTCTTGGCACTGTTAGCATCTGTACGAGGCAGTCTGGAGGTGAAACTGGTTAATGCCAACAGTGAAAAATGGGCTGGTAAGCAATTGGCAACCTGTTTTCCACCAGGCTAATTGTGCCTTGCCACTAAAATGAATTGAAAAGATGATCATGTGCAGAGGAAAACAAGATGGTGATTCATTCTCAACCCATTCTCCAGTGTTGTTGTTGGTCATTTTTACTCTCTGACGTATAACTTTATCAGCAACTAGTTTTAAAATTGGGTCTCATAATGATTAATTGACAAGAAGTTGATATCTACCAGAGGCAGCGTAGCGTGCCCATTTGAAGAAATGAATATTGAGCTGTTTGCCTCATCTGGGGAGTGACCCAAAGGTTAACCCAGGGAGATAGAGGTGGAGGGGCAATAGGAGACCACTCACAAAGTGCTATCTCCTCATTGGTGGAAAAGAGCCATCTCTTAATAACAATAATAAATCTTTATTCTCACAAGTATGTTTACATCAATACTGTGATGAAGTTACTGTGAAAAGCCCCTCGTCACCACATTCCGGTGCCTGTTTGGGTAAACAGAGGGAGAATTCAGAATGTCCAATTCATCTAACAAGCACGTCTTCCGGGACTTGTGGGAGGAAACCGGAGCACCTGGAGGAAACCCACGCAGACATGGGGAGAATGTGCAGACTCCCCACAGACAGTGACCCAATCCCGGAATCGAACCTGGGACCCTGGTGCTGTGAAGCAACAGTGCTAAACTCTGTGCTACCATGCCACCCACACGGTGAAAAGGTTTTTTTCAAATGTGCCAGTGAAGGAGCAGTCTTATCCAATTCATTAAACAAAATCATCAGAAGAAGCTCTATTAACAATGAGCTGGTTGAGGCCAGGGCGCATATGAGTGAAAGTCTTGAATCTCATCAGATATTTGCTTAACATGGTATCTGAGAAGATGATGATCATGACAACCAAGGTGCTTATTACAATATTACTGATGATTTGATTACCTTTATTGGGTTTGTTACCGGCCCCCTGAGGGGACAATGGAGAATTTAGTTGACAATATTGTTGGTTCAATTTGGGTCTCAAGTGCTCACCCTTTGGAGCAGCGTCTTGCATAGTTTCTGCCTCCTTAGCAGTACTGGGGCCTCTACTGAGCCACAATAGATGAAGAGCATTCAACCCCAGCATTGAAATGATACTCCCTGTGGGTTTTGGGATGGGGTCAGTGGCAGAATGGAAGTTCTGCTTGCTATACTTGTGCCATCTCAGAATGTGTCCATAGAACTTCCAAACATAAGCTGTGCCATTCACTCAGAACAACTGGTTGCTTCAGCTGATGTTATAGTTTCTGCCTCAAAACTGACAGGGGACACTAAAAGGCTGCCTCTTACAATCAGAAATCAAGCCCTATGTGTAATCCCAAAATAACATCAAGTCATCTTAAAATTTATACTTACTATTTAAATTGTGGTTATGCGAGATCTATGTTTTAAAAAAGGATTCCATAGATCAGGATCATAGCAAATATTGGCACCTTCAGGAGTGTTTATGTACAGTTATTATACGTGAATAATTAAGACAGTAATGAATCCATTTGTTGTGGAATCCAAGTATTTTGAGGTGGATTTTGAACTCTGGGCTTTAGCATGCCGATGTGGACTCGAATCCTGGCTTGATTCCTGAATTAAGTTATCACTTTTGCACATGACATCACTTTTTATTAATGCAAAGTTTGTGATATAATACAGCTTCAGACTTCACAGAGGGATGGGCTTAATGGGACATGACTTCCAAAGGTGCATGCCCTCAGCATTTTTTATATTGCTTTGTTTTTCCCCTGAGCCCCTCTCCATTCTTCATAGCACAGTGAAGATCTAGGATTTTCCCACTAAATGAAGGGAGAAGATTAATTTTTCAATAGAAATGCAATTCTTTCTAACATGCAACTCATATGCAGCCCTTTCCTAGCTAAAAGCTTACATGAACCTTCAAGTAAAACTTCACGTACAAATAGGTGAAGTGCTAACAAACTGATATAATATCTCACTATTGTTAAGTCTGGTATTAAGTCCTAAGTTCTGGGGCCCCGACAGAAGCCTGTGGATGTTAATCAGATTCTTTTCCCCACGTTTTTGTCTAAACTTACAATTGACGGCTGGGTACAAATATAATATTGGACAAGTTAATTGATGTAGATGTTTTTCCATGGTTGACTTAGTGCAGAAAGAAAGGGACTATCAGCAAACGGTGAGTATAAAAGATCTAATTTAAGGATAATGAGCCAATGAATGGTGCAACAATGCAAGTACCAATGTTTGCCAAAGCATGTGATGCCTTCCCTCCAGGGCAGGATTAGCCTGAAGGTGCCTGCTTCAATTATGTGCCTTAAAAAATAAAATAAGGGGGGAAACTATTAATTTAATATCTATTTATAAAAGAGGCTATTGCTGGAAGAAATGTCTGTTAATCAGTGGTGAGAGTCAGCTATTAAAACATGGTTATTTGTTTGCGGGAATAATCGAGGATATTCTGGACTTAACCTGGCTTGATAGTATTAGACCCATCAGTGAAATCCACACCTGCATTTTAGAGCATGTCATTTCCCAAAGCACGGTCAAAGTCTAATCATCCAGGCATAACACCATTCCATGACCTGCTTGTGACACGGGTCACCTAGCTGGAATGGTGACAATTTTTTGACAGGAGTTAATGACAAGGCAGGAAAACCTGCTGGTGAGAAAGACCAACTCAACCAAGGAGCCATGAGCATTAAAGCGCCACTAAACAAGGGCAGCCAAAGTGAGTTGCTGTATAATTCTGTAATCCAATAACTCAAATGAGAGTAGAATGATAACGGGCATATCTATAATTAAATTATTGTCTCAGGCCCTCTTGTAAACTGCTATTCCACCCCTTACTGCAACGAACTGTTTCAATTGATGACACGCATTAGCACTCTGCTTTGACTCTAATTAATGGTTTTCCACACCTCATTTGTCCACAGTAGCTTAAAGTTTACAAGTGTTCTTTCTTGCTGAACATCCCTCAAGCTGTAAAACAGGCTTATGTTGAAGATATAAACCAGGAAACATCAACACTGCACAACACTTCTAGTGGACATATATTCACTTAGTTTCTTAACACTTTTCAAAGGCCTTGTGTTCATCAATACATACTTAATATAGCAAACTGTAATGGTTTGACAAATCATATTGGTAACATTTCAAGAAAAATAGCAAATACAAGACACAACTGTAAGAACTTATCTTTATCATGCATAATTTTACAAGGGTATTATTAGCAGACTAGATGTAATGTTCTCGCTGAATTACACTTCTTGGGGTACTTGCAATTCAGAAAAAAACGTATCGGATCTATGAAAATGAATGGGAGAGAATGAAAATTGGCTATGGCCTGCAGCTGAACAAAATGAAGCTGATACTATTATCTCTTCCTGTTTGGAAGAAAAAAACAAAACATATTAAAGACCGCATGACCGCTTGCTTTCAAAAGTTTTCCATTTCCTAGCTCACAGTGGGAGGAATTCTGGTCAAAGAGCTACGCTCAGAAACTGCAAACTGTTAAACTGTGGGAATTGAAATCTGGCAAATCTTGCAGTAGCCTAATCATGAAAATGTTTTCAACTTGTAGCTGAACTAAGAATGGGATGGGAATGGATGTCATTGTGTGAGTGAGGGATGGAAATGAGCTGAGTTATAAATTATGGTGAAGGATGAAGTAATGCATACCAGTAGAAAAAGAAATGACAGAAAATAAAGAAATAAATGAGAAGGGCATGATATTCTGATTGTATTCGTAAATGTATTAACACATGTTTTACAATAGAACTTATAATTTTGGAAAGAAATAAAACAACTTAAAAAAATTTGTTGTTCTTGAGTAACTCGACAACTTACCTGTGAAAAGGAATAATAGCTACATAGGCCATGTTAAAGTAACTTCTCGCCCTCTCTTATCTTACTTTACCAATACTAACAAATCTGCGGCCATTTAACAGCATCTGCGATGTACTACTTTTAAAGGATAGGGTCGCAGACCACAAAGGAACAAACAAGCAAGAGCTTTATTGGAAAGGTGTTTACTCTACAGGCTGCTGGACTACACTGGCTGTTAGCCCGCACAAACAGCCAATGACATCATCAATACATCATGTGATCAAACTCTTAACGTGATCTTGTTCCAACGAGGAGCAAATGCGAATACACAACACTTTCCTCTCCCTTTAGAGGTTCCTGCAATGAAACACAAATATAACATTAACAATCAAAATTTACAATATGAACTAATTAACAAACAGTTAACAAGTTGGATGTTTCAGAGGACATCAATTTCTGTGTGGTTGTCGGCGAACCGCTGGTGTCTGCTTTTTTGTGTTAATTCAAACCTCTGGTGTTTTTGGTTGAGTTTGGACGTCGTCCTTAGTTGTCCCAACTGGAGTCGACGTAGGAATTGGAGGTTGACTTGGTGTTGAAATGTTCTCAACTGAGGTACTGTCTTTCACAGTTGTTTCTGGTATTGTCAGGGTCTCAGGAATGTCTAGGTGTTCACTTGGCACAGTTTGTTGCAGACTCTCGGTTGACTCTGTTTCTGGCAACCTTGTTCTAGCTGCTAAAAGTTGCTCAGCATGTCTGCTCCACACAACATCCTCCTGAGTTTGAATGGTACAGGAGACCGGTCCTGTCTATGCTAATACGATGGCAGGTATCCACTTCTCACTGGTGGTATAGTTCCTTGTCAAGACTTCTTGACCTTTATGACAACATGGCGTTTTGCCCTGTTCTTCTGTCGTACATCTTGATTTGGCTGCTTTTTCAGAGCCTTCACTTCAGAAGCTTTCATTCAAACTGCTGAGCATGCTTCACCCAGGATAGATCTGAGCTGGAGTAAGGTGGAGCTGGCATTCTGCGGGTGTTGGAGTTCTTCGACTTTGCTCAAGCTCTAGTTCCAGTCTCTTCAGTTCTTGCCCAGGCTGTCGATCTGTTTTTTTTTGTTGCCAACTGTTGCCTCTACAACCAGCATACTAGGGCCTCCTTTATCTGAATCTCATGGTACAACCTCTGCAGTGCCTTCTCCAGATTGTGGGGTTCCTCCGTCAGACCTTGCGTCTCTCCCCTCGAGGTTTCGTTCTTGCTGTATTCATCCACGTGTTTTAGGTCTTGATTCTGGAATGCAACTTCTAACTTCTCAAGTTGAAGCTGTTGCTCCTGAGGATATTCAGAAGGGTTCTCGCTCTTTAAGAATTTACGCTTTAGGTTTAATTTGTTAATCAACACCAGGTTATAATAATTCTTTTTGCTGTTGGTATGTATATTGGACTTCAGATGCTGCTGTACAGAGTAAAATAAGTAAGGAATACTGTTTTGCAGACTGCACTCTGAGCAGCTCCAACTCTTTTCATTTGGCCATCTAGAGCAATAACCATCCAAACGTCCTAAAAAGCAAATTACTGCGGGTGCTGGAATCTGAAACGAAAGAGAAAATGCTGGAAAATCTCAGCAGGTCTGGCAGCATCTGTAGGGAGAGAAAAGAGCTAATGTTTCGAATCCGATGACTCTTTATCAAAGCTGAGCTTTGTCAGAGCTTTGACAAAGAGTCATCGGACTCGAAACATTAGCTCTTTTCTCTCCCTACAGATGCTGCCAGACCTGCTGAGATTTTCCAGCATTTTCTCTTTCGATCCAAACGTCCTTCATGTGTTTCTTTGCTGGCTCATTTTGCTCCTGTTGTTGCCGTTGTTTATTATCAGCAATCTTTTTATTCAGGGTGGCACGGTGGTGCAGTGGTTAGCACTGCTGCCTATGGCACTGAGGACTCGGGTTTGATCCTGGCTCTGGGTTACTGTCCGTGTGGAGTTTGCACTTTCTCCCCGTGTCTGCGTGGGTTGCACCCCCACAACCCAAAGATGTGCAGAGTAAATGGATTGGCCATGCTAAATTGCCCCTTAAATGAAAAAAAATAATTGGGTACTCTAGATTTATATTAAAAAAAGCATCTTTTTATTCTTGTTGTCCCTTGATGCCTGAAGAGAGTCACCAGCTCTTTTCCCAAACTGAATATTCTTTCCAATGATCTTGAGAGTTTTATTATGGTAACGCATTTTGAGATGCGCCTCAATTTCTTGTTCCTCTGTGGTTCAGAATTTACAGAGGGAGCAAGTAAATGTATGCCGGACATCCTCACCGAACTTTTCAGGATACTTTTGACCTTCACTTTTGTCAAAGCATTCATATGCATCTTCCGTAAGCTCTTCACCTTTCATTGCTCAACCCCTGAACCACATTGGTTACAGTGTGCTGAGCCTTTATTGTCTTGGTCCCAGCACTGCTCCTCTGAGCCTGGGCCACAGCTGTTTTTAATGCTTTTTAAGCAGCTGCTATTTGCTGTTCCTTTAGGCTTTTGGTTGGGCCTGCTATGGACTCTGACATGAGATTCACCTCGGCCCGGTTTAGCTTGATTCTCTTCAGCCAGGTTCTCCCCATTTGGACTGGATAGTCACTTTTAACGATGTGAAGGGACAAATATGTGGTCTGTCCGTTTAGCTGCACATTTATCTTGAGGCAGCCCCTTAACGGAACTACTTCTCTTATATAAATTTTGAGTATTATCTTTGAGCGTTTCAAGGCAATATGTTGTAGTTTCTCTTGGTAAACAGTTTCTGAGACTGTTTTGTTATGCTCTTGTCGTAGCATAAGCTGCTTCCTTGATGTGCACTCTGACAAAGGAAGGTTCAGACTTGGAGATAGCTTTAACATGTTTATTAAACTATTAACAATTCTGCTACTTGGATTCAACGCGACTGTTAAACGTGCTATAGCGACTCAGACTGACGAACCAGTCTGCTACAATCCATGTGGTGGGAGTGATGTTCAATTAACTCTGTGTCTGTACTCCACTGGAAAAAAATTGAGCATGTGTGATGTGTCCTTTTATATGGGTTGGTGTAATGCCCTCCTGTGGTAGTATCACCTCTATGTGTATCGTGAATGCCCATTGGCCGTGTCCTATCTTACTGACCTATTGGTTGACTGTCTATGTGTCATGTCTCTGGTGTTCCCTCTAATGTCTAGCTAGGTGTAGTGTATTTAAGTACACTTTGTGTACTTATAGTGATGTATATCACCACATCCCCCCTTTTTTCGTGTTACATATTTTCTGTACAGTGTTAAAGAAAATTGAACAACTATAGATGAGAGATACTCTGTACAAGTTCTGATAACAGTGATCATTAAACAATAAGTCCAAATCATATGCAGGAGTCCAAAGTTCATGAATTATTATGATCGAGTGGCTTTCTTGTTTGGTTGGTGAGTTGGTGATGTTGATGGTGGCATTGCATTGTAAAAGCCATCAGTGTCCCTGTGCTGAAGGAACCAAGAAGTGGTCAAATCACTTTGTTGCCGGATTTGGACTCTTTTTTTTTTCTTTCGATGCTTGTGGTGGTAATTCTTGATGGCACCTGTCCTGAAAGCCAGGTTGCCTGTTGGTAGTGCAGCAAACGTGAATTGGTAAGATGCATCGTCCTTCCATGGTATGTCATTGTACTGAGCTGAGCAGTAACAGTGCCCCTCATGGGCAGAGTTGTACCATGTCGTACCAGTCGTAGTTCCATTGGTGTTGTGTTTGTCGTGCTTGTTGTCGACGTTGTTGCCTTTGGTACGCTTCTTGCTATTGTCTTTGATGTTGTTGTTGTGTTGGTTGGTTTTTTTTGTCGTGTTTGCTGCGCTCAAGGACCACACTCTGTGGATAATACAAGTCCTTCACACAGTTACTCATGTCAGCGTCCTTTGTGTCATCTGCTGTTTTCTTGAGCGTTCCGTCACTGAGTTTGCGGCGCTTTCCGTCTGGAGTCATGTCCGGCTTACTTGAATCAGCTTTGGCTTGTGGATTTTCTCCGTCTGGAGTCTGGTCTGTTTCACATGAGTCAGTTTTGGCTTATCGATGCTCCCCGTCTGGAGTCTGGTCTGTTTCACCTGAGTCAGTTTTGGTTTGTCGGTGCTCCCCATCTGGAGCCCTTTCTGGTTCAACTGAATCAGCTTTGGTGTCTTGACGCTCCCTGTCCGGAGTCATTGCAGGTTCACCTGAGTCAGCTGAGATTTCTTGATGCTCCCCGCCCAGAGTCAAAACATTCAGGAATGCATTTGCTTGTGGAGAGGCTCGAGCGAATGAGGATTGAATTAACGTGGTGTCACCAGTAGTCTCACTGTGATTGTCGAGTGCCTCTGTACACACCAGCTGAGGTCTGTCACGTTGCACATCTGGTATGGGAAGTGGGATGCCATCGTCACTTGACTCACATACAGTGGGTAGAGCCTCAGTGTCTTCTTGTCGTTCACTTGAGCTGGGTACACTGTCAGAGTCTTCTTCTGGTGGCCCAAATAATCTGGGTGGGCTGTCATAGTCTGGTTGCTGTACACTCGAGTGTGGTAGACTGTCAGAGTCTTCTTCTTGTTCACTGGAGCGTGGTAGACTGTCATAGTCTGCTTGCTGTACACTTGAGCGTGGCAGACTGTCATAGTCTTTCTGTTGTTCACTCGAGCGTGGTAGACTGTCAGAGTCTTCTTCTTGTTCACTGGAGCGTGGCAGACTGTCATAGTCTGCTTGCTGTACACTTGAGCGTGGCAGACTGTCATAGTCTGCTGCTGGTTGCTCAGAGGAGGTTGCTAGACCCTCATGGTCTTGTTCATGCAAGGACTGCGCTTTGGAGTCTTGCATTGCTTCTATCGTGGAGGCTGTCCACGAGCTCGCTGTGGAGGCTTGTGTCACTCCCTCTGTGGAGTCTTGCAGCTTTCCTTGTGTGGAATCGTGCATTGGTCTCTCTGTGGAAACTGTCATCACTTCTTTTTCATGCAAGGACTGCGCTCTGGAGTCTTGCGTTGCTTCTATCGTGGAGTCTGTCCACGAGCTCGCTGTGGAGGCTTGGACCCTTCGTGGTTCATGGACCACTCTCTGTGTGGAGTCGGGGACTCTTCGCAGTGCGTGGACCACTCTCTGTGTGGCAGCAAGCCGCTCTCTGTGGGCTTGTACCGCTCTATGTCTCTTGGTGTCAGGCCGTAGCATAATCCTGCACTCATGAGTCGGGATGTCATATATGACGGGCTGAAGATCCTCAAATCTGAAGAACTCGTCGAAGGGGTCGTCAATGTGCAACACATCTAGTTGCGGTTTGGATTTGGTACTGGGGTAGCCTCCCAAGGTGAAAGCATCGTCTGAGTCGTTGTCTTCCAAGACCCTATCATCACGTTTTGTGTCGGAGCTGGCATTGGGCTCCTGATGTCCAAAGAAGATTTCAAGGTCTCAGTCATAGTCTTCAATGACTGTATCATCTCTTTGGGCAGTGCTAATTGCTTGTTTCAGGGTTCTGCGGAGGTTACTTTCAGCTACTGGTCGAATTTCAGGCATTGTGCTGTTGTTCCGGGTGAAAGAATCTGGTTTTGAGGCTTTAATTTTTTTTTGTGTTTTGGGACATTTCCCCTTTAAGTTGGCGTGGCCATGGGCCTCTGGCGTCATGAAGCGTGTGACGTAGTGCGTAGGAAGCGATTGCGCATGCGCAGATCGTTGTTCCTTTACTTGGGGCCTTATTTTCAATTGCGCATGCACGGCTTCTCGCGCATGCGCAAACGGACCTTCACATTCTGTGCGCTCTTCGCGCAACTGCGCATGTGCAGCACCTTTTCCAAGATGGCTGCAATTCAAAACTGCCGTTCGTTGCTGCAAGCCTACCTCGCGGTGAGTTTTGGCGCCTCTTTTACCTTTTCTTCTTGTATGTTCCTTGCAGAATTCTTGGAATTTGTCCAGGACTGCCTGGAAATCGCTCTTGTTTTGCCCCTTTGAGTATTTGAAAGTCTGGAAGATTTCAGCTGCTTCTGGGCCCGCGATGGTAAGTAGAAGCTTTATTTTCTCTGCATCCGCCATGCCATCTAGGTCGGACGCTACCAGGTAGATCTCAAATCTCTGCCGGAACTAAAGCCAGTTTTCACTGAGATTGCCTTGGTACTGGAGCTGCTGTGGAACCGGAATCCCGAACATCATCTTGCCTGACTTCTGTTGCTGGTAGTCACTGTTTGCTGAGTTTTAACTATATGGATTGAAACAGTTCACTCCTGGAACCATGTTTTGTTATGCACTTGTCGTAGCATAAGCTGCTTCCTTGATGTGCACTCTGACAAAGGAAGGTTCAGACTTGGAGATAACTTTAACATGTTTATTAAACTATTAACAATTCTCCTACTTGAATTCGACACTACTGTTAATCCTGCTTTAGCTACTCAGACTGACTAACCAGTCTGCTACACTCAACGCGGTGGGAGTGATGTTCAATCAACCCTGTGTCTGTACTCACTGAGAGTCTCCACTGGAAAGAGACTGAGCATGTGTGATGTGTCCTTTTATATGGGTTGGTGTAATGCCCTCCTGTGGTAGTGTCACCTCTGTGTGTATCGTGAATGCCCATTGGTCGTGTCCTATCTTACTGCTATTGGTTGACTGTCTCTGTGTCATGTCTCTAGTGTTCCCTCTAGTGTCTAGCTAGGTGTAGTGTATGTACATTAACCCTTTGTGTACTTACAGTGATGTATATCACCACAGGGACCATTGAATGTCCACCTCCGTTTTTGCCAGTTGTCCGTCCAGTAAAGGAGTGACTCAGCAACGATTGGCTGCACCAACAATGGTCATGTTCAACGACAGTTTGTCATCTGTGACACTGGTCCTTTCCGAGTCCTTTTTGTGTCACATGGATACTTTTACCTCTATTCGAATTTTCACTTGTTGTATCTGGACCTTGCTTTTTGTCATTCTTGTTTGAAACTTGTTTCGTTTTCCAACACACAGGTTCGATGTGGGCAGCACAGTAGCATAGTGGTTAGCACAGTGGCTTCACAGCTCCAGGGTCTCAAGTTCAATTCCCGGCTTGGGTCACTGTCTGTGCGGAGTCTTCACATTCTCCCCGTATGTGCGTGGGTTTCCTCCGGTTTCCTCCCACAGTCCAAAGATGTGCAGGTTAGGTGGATTGGCCATTCTAAATTGCCCTTAGTGTCCAAAAAAAAGGTTAAGTTGGGTTGCTGGGTTACGGAAATAGGGTGGAGGCTCGGGTTTGGGTGGGGTGCTCTTTCCAAGGGCCGGTGCGGACTCAATGGGCCGAATGGCCTCCTTCAGCATTGTAAATTCTGTGATGTGCCCCTTTTTTACAGCAATTCATGCAATTTGCATCTTTACTCCAGCAATCAGTCACTGTGTGCCCAGTTTTTGTACATCAATGGCAATTTGGTACCTGTGTCGGTGTTCAGGGGCGAAATTCTCCTACCCGCCCCGCCACATTTCTGCCCCGACCGGCCGGCGGGAGTCTCCGTAACACCGGCCGGTCAATGGGGTTTCCCATTGTGGGGCAGCCCCACGCCGTCGGGAAACCCCCAGGCGCCGGCAAAACGGAGACTCCCGCCGGCGGAGAATGACGCCCCTGGTCTCAGCCGACATTTCATGGATTTTAATGCTCAACCTTAATTGTTGCACTTCTCGAGCTGCTACTTGCATAGAGATCACAGGGCGAAATTCTCCGGAAACGGCGCGATGTCCGCCGACTGGCGCCCAAAACGGTGCCAAGCAGACGGGCATCGCGCTGCCCCAAAGGTGCGGAATGCTCCGCATCTTTGGGGGCCGAGCCCCAACATTAAGGGGCGAGACCGGCCCCGGAGGGATTTCCGCCCCGCCAGCTGGCGGAAACGGCCTTTGTTGCCCCGCCAGCTGGCGCGGAAATGACATGTCGGGGCGGCGCATGCGCGGGAGCCTCAGCGGCCGCTGACAGTTTCCCACCCATGCGCAGTGGAGGGAGTCTCTTCCGCCTCCGCCATGGTGGAGACCGTGGCGGAGGCGGAAGGGAAAGAATGCCCCCACGGCACAGGCCTGCCCGCGGATTGTTGGGCCCCGATCGCGGGCCAGGCCACCGTGGGGGCACCCCCCGGGGTCAGATCGCCCCGTGCCCCCCCCAGGACCCCGGAGCCTGCCCGTGCCGCCTTGTCCCGCCGGTAAATAGGTGATTTAATTTACGCCGGCGGGACAGGCAATTTATCGGCGGGACTTCGGCCCATCCGGGCCGGAGAATCGAGCATGGGGGCCCGCCAACCGGCGCAGTGCGATTCCCGCCCCCACCGAATATCCGGTGCCGGAGAATTCGGCAACCGGCGGGGGCGGGATTCACGCCAGCCCCTGGCAATTCTCCGACCCATGTCGCCCCACATTTTCTGTTTTTTTAAAAACGCATTTTATTCAAACTTGTATCAAAGTAGGTTACAGCAAATAAACACCCCAGGAAACATTCTTTCCAACAATCAACTCTACAGTTTGTACAGATTTTTCTACTTTCTCACCACCCCCTCCCCATCACCCACCCCCCTGCGATGAACAGCCCCTCAAATATGGTCACAAACATCCCCCACCTTTTCTCAAACTCCCCTGCCGAGCCCCTCAACTCATACTTTGGGCGGAATCTTCCCCCCCCCCCCACACCAGGTGGGAGAATCACCCGGGCGCCACGCGAGTTCCGCCACGCCGCCCCGACGCCCACACGCGATTCTCCCACCCCCCCCCCCAAACCGGCGCGGCGCGAATAACGGCTGGCCGCTGGGAGAATCGGCGCTTGCCGTTGGTAATGGGCGAGTTGCGATTCTCCGGCCCGGATGGGCCAAGCGGCGTGCCCAACACGACAGGA
Organism: Scyliorhinus torazame; assembly: GCF_047496885.1. Taxonomy (NCBI): domain Eukaryota; kingdom Metazoa; phylum Chordata; class Chondrichthyes; order Carcharhiniformes; family Scyliorhinidae; genus Scyliorhinus; species Scyliorhinus torazame. The sequence goes on from NC_092715.1 coordinate 194,634,795, forward strand.
TCCCGCTGGCGCCATCCACACCTGGTCGTTGCCGGCGGGAACAGCGCAGGAATGCTGGGGGGGTGGGGGCGGCTTGTGGGGGGTCGATGGGGGTTCTTGCACGGGGGGGGGGCTCAACAGGGGTCTGGTCCGCGATCGGTGCCCACCGATCGGCGGGCCGGCCTCTCTGAAGGAGGACCTCCTTTCCACCGCTGCGCCGCAAGATCCATCGGACATCTTCTTGCGGGGAGGCCGTGGGGAGGACGGCAACCTCGCATGCGCGGATGACGTCATTTACGTGGCGCCGGTCGCGTCATTTCCGCGGCGCCGCTTTCATGCGGCGCCAAGGCCCGGCGTGCGTAAATGAAGCGGCGCCGCTCCTAGCCCCCCGGGGGCTGGAGAATAGGGGGCTGGGAACGGCATCCGACGCCAGAGTGAAACACTCCGATTTTCACTCCGGCGTCGGGACTTAGTCTCCCGATGGGAGAATTGCGCCCTTTCTCTTCTCTAACCGCAGGAAGTCATACAGGTCACCCAACCATGCTGCTACCCCCGGTGGCGATGCCGACCGCCACTCCAGCAAAATTCATCGCTGTGCAATAAGAGAGGCGAAGGCCAAGACATCGGCCTTCCTCCTCTCCATGAGCTCCTGCTTCTCTGAAACCCCGAATATCACCACCAAAGGGTCCTGGTCCACTTCCTCCTCCACTATCGTGGCTAAGACCACGAACACTCCCGCCCAGAATCTTCCCAATTTTTCACAACCCCAAAACATGTGCACAGGATTCGTTGGCCCCCGCCCACACCTCTCACACTCATCTGTCCAAAGATGTGCAGGTTAGGTGGATTGGTCATGATACATTGCCCTTAGTGTCCAAAATTGCCCTTAGTGTTGGTTAGAGTTACTGGGTTATGGGGATAGGGTGTGGAGGTGTTGACCTTGGGTAGGGTGCTCTTTCCAAGAGCCGGTGCAGACTCGATGGGCCGAATGGCCTCCTTCTGCACTGTAAATTCTATGATAATCTATGATAATCTGCTACCCCCTGAAAGAACCCACTCATTCTCGCCCACGTTATATGCACCCTGTGCACCACCTTAAACTGTATCAGGCTCATCCTTGCACAAGAGGAGGTCCTGCAAAACATCCCTAGCTCTCAATTAATTGTTGCAGGGTATTTGTCACTTTACTTACCAGTCACAGTAGAGGAAGCAGTGATCCAGAACTTTCCGGGCAGAGCATGTGGTAAGTTGGTTTGATGCTTTTTTCCCTGATATCTTTGTTTAAATTTTGGTTCCTGCAATGGTTGCTAATTATTCAGCACCCCTCCATTGCCAGCTTAGGTGCAGCAATGTTTTTGTCTTCTTAATCCCTCTTTGGATGGCTGCAGTGTGGATCGACGATTTTGCTCACTCCACCAGATTTCTGCAGTTCCTTTTTTGGGCGTTTGCATTGTGGATCAACCACCTCGCCACTAGTTTCTTTGTGGTATTTTTAAACGATGGGCTCGCAGATCATGAAGATACAAACAAACAAGGGGCGAAATTCTCTGGTATCGGCGCGATGTCCGCCGACTGGCGCCCAAAACGGCACAAATCAGTCGGGCATCGCGCCGCCCCAAAGGTGCGGAATGCTCCGCATCTTGGGGGGCCGAGCCCCAACCTTAAGGGGCTAGGCCCGCGCCGGACGAATTTCCGCCCCGCCAGCTGGCGGAAAAGGCCTTTGATGCCCCGCCAGCTGGCGCGGAAATGACATCTCCGGGCGGCGCATGCGCGGGAGCGTCAGCGGCCGCTGACAGCATTCCCGCGCATGCACAGTGGAGGGAGTCTCTTCCGCCTCCGCCATGGTGGATACTGTTGCGAAGTCGGAAGGGAAAGAGTGCCCTCATGGCACAGGCCCGCCCGCAGATCGGTGGGCCCCGATCACGGGCCAGGCCACCGTGGGGGCACCCCCCGGGGCCAGATCACCCCACGCCCCTCCCAGGACCCCGGAGCTCTTTCGCACCGCCTTGTCCCGCCGGTAAGGTAGGTGGTTTAATCTACGCCGGAGGGACAGGCATTTTAGCGGCGGGACTTCGGCCCATCCGGGCCGGAGAATCGTGGGGGGGGCCCGCCAACCGGCGCGGCGCGATTCCCGCCCCCGCCGAATATCCAGTGCCGGAGAATTCGGCAACCGGTGGGGGCGGGATTCACACCAGCCCCCGGCGATTCTCCGACCCGGCGGGGAGTCGGAGAATCTCGCCCCAATTCTGTAAAATTCTGTCAATTGAACTTGTTTGGAAAAACTCTTCAAATTGTGTTTATTCTCTCAGCACATTTCTAAAGATTGTTTCAGACCAGGAACCTGATGAAGAAACTGAGTAGATTACATCAGTGAAATGATAAAATGATTAACTGTAGTTTTTAAGTAATTTTCAGTGATTTTAAATCTGGGGCGGGATTCTCCGACCCCCCAGCGGGTCGGAGAATGGCCGTTGGCCATCGTGAATCCCGCCCCCGCCGGTTGCCGAAGTCTCCGGTACCGGTTGGCGGGCCCCCCCGCTGGATTCTCCGGCACGGATGGGCCGAAGTCCCGCCGAGAAATTGCCTGTCCCGCCGGCGTAAATTAGAGTACCTATTTACCGGCGGGACAAGGCGGCGTGGGCGGGCTCCGGGGTCCTGGGGGGGGCGCGGGGCGATCTGGCCCCGGGGGGTGCCCCCACGGTGGCCTGGCCCGCGATCGGGACCCACCGATCCGCGGGCGGGCCTGTGCCGTGGGGGCACTCTTTCCCTTCCGCCTCCGCAACGGTCTCCACCATGGCGGAGGCGGAAGAGTCTCTCCCCACTGCACATGCGCGGGAAACTGTCAGCGGCCGCTGTCACTCCCGCGCATGCGCCGCCCCGACATGTCATTTCCGCGCCAGCTGGCGGGGCAACAAAGGCCGTTTCCGCCAGCTGGCGGGGCGGAAATCCCTCCGGGGCCGGCCTAGCCCCTCAATGTTGGGGCTCGGCCCCCAAAGATGCGGAGCATTCCGCACCTTTGGGGCGGCGCGATGCCCATCTGATTGGTGCCGTTTTGGGCGCCAGTCGGCGGACATCGCGCCGTTTGGGGAGAATTTCGCCCCACGTCTCTTCCCGGCGGGACAAAGCGGTGCGGGCGGGCTCCGGGGTCCTGAGGGGGGGCGCGGGGCGATCTGGCCCCGGGGGTGCCCCCACGGTGGCCTGGCCCGCGATCGGGACCCACCGATCCGCGGGCGGGCCTGTGCCGTGGGGGCACTCTTTTCCTTCTGCCTTCGCCATGGTCTCCACTATGGCGGAGGTGGAAGAGACCCCCTCCACTGCGCATGCGCGGGGATGCCATGAGCGGCCACTGACGCTCCCGCGCATGCGCCGCACGGCAAAGTCATTTCCGTGCCATCTGGCGGGGCACCAAAGGCCTTTCCCGCCAGCTGGCGGGGCGGAAATCAGTCCGGCGTGGGCCTAGCACCTCAAGGTGAGGGCTCGGCCCCTCAAGATGCTGAGAATTCCGCACCTTTGGGGCGGCGCGATGCCGGACTGTTTGGCGCCGGTCGGCAGACATTGCGCCGATTGAGTAGAATCCCGCCCCAGGTTACTCACAGATGGAGGAGAGGAAACCCTTCGTCTAAACACTTCTTTGTGGTGATAAACCCATTTTCAGCCGCATTAATAAAACTACACTAGTTTACCACTCCTAACTCTATCAAAGATATGATAGAAATGATTATGCTGGTTCATCAAAGATTTTGGGCGGGATCTTCCGTTTCAGAGACAAAAGCCGGGATTCTCCCTTCTGGGGACTAAGTCCCCACGCCGGCGGGAAAACCAGCGCCTACCACTCCGGCGTCAACAGCTCCCAAAAGTGCAGAGGTGTTGGCGCCGCTCCTGCCGGCGGCAGAGGGACTGCGCGAGTTCGCGCATGCGCCAAAGTGCCGGTGCGATCTCGCACATGCGCGGAACCGCCGGCGTGTTTTGGCGCATGCGCGGGGGTTCTCTTCTCCGCGCCAGCCATGGCAGAGCTCTACAGGGGACGGCGCGGAAGGAAGGAGTGCCCCCACGGCACAGTCCCACTCGCAGATCGATGGGCCACGATCGCGGGCCAGGCCACCGTGGGGGCCTCCCCCGGGGTCGGATCCCCCCGCGCCCCCCTGAGGACCGCCCCAGCCGACTTACCTGCCAGGTCCCGCCGTGTGGGTCTGTGCGTAACCCACGCCGGCTGGACTGGTCAAAAACGGACAGCTGCTCAACCCATCGGGTCCGGAGCTGCCATCGGCCCCCTACCAGCATGGCATGAACCCCGCCCCTGCCTGAAAACTGGCGCCGGAGAATACGGCAGCCGGCGTCGGGGCGGGTTTCGCGCCGCCCCCCGGGGATTCTCCGACCAGGCGGGGGGTCGGAGAATCCCGCCCAAAGTTCTGACCCTGGGACTGAATCGCGGGATTCTATGGTTCCAATGCGGCGCCAGTCCCGGAGCTATTCAGGACATTGTAATGGGCCAGCACTGGCGCCAGGTGGAACTAGTATGATTTTAACGCACACCAGCGTGTGATTCGTCGGGGTCGGGATTGGCACGTGAGAGCCTGACAAGCTCTATAAGCACTCCACTCCCCACAACCTCTCATTTCAGCCACAAAGATGCCACCACGAAGAGCAGCACCAACGTTTGCTGTTGAATGCCGTGGAGGAGTGGGAGGACACCTTGTTCCCCAGGGTGGGAAGGAGGTTAGCACCTGCTGCATCAATCAGGCCTGGACGCAGGTGACAAAAGCCGTGAGCACCGTGGACCCCACCGCCAGGACCAGGCAGCAGTGCAGGAAAAAGCTGCACAACCTGCTCAGGGCAGCCAGGGTGAGTCATCACCACAACCAAGCCCATGGCACCACTCCAGTCCCACACTCCCCACATCCATTACCCTCCGTCAACCGCAAGGAGCAGGAGAAGATAGGAAGGGCCTGCCAGGCCGATGGCCCCTCACCATCGCAGAGCAGAGGGTTATGGACCTGCTCGGTGGTGTTGGAGAGTGGGCAGTCACAGAGGTGGAGGTCGGCATTGGAGATCCAAGTGACTCCCCATTGAATTGCGATATCCCTAAGGCATATAAATCTGCCCTCCCCCCACACCACATCGACCCACGATCGAACCATGCATCTTGTCTTTTGACTTGCAGGATCAAGGTGGGTCCATCTGGGGTCCCTTACCACTCACCGCAACCCCTCGACTAACCTGGCGATGAGACAGGATCTGCTGGTGAACCTCTTCCCCCAGCCACAAACCCGTGATACCCTGGAGCACATGTCTGGGGACAACGCCAACTTCTTGCCACTGCTGTCACAAACACCCTCCAACATCCCAGAGACACTCACCTTGATTGGGCATTATAGTGAAGAGGCTCCAGGGACACTATCTGGTGCGCACCAAACACATGCAGCGGTACATCAGGTGGAGGTAGAAACCCCCGAGGGGACGGGCAGTCAGAGGGTGGCGTGACCCCAGGGACTGGCTACCATCAGTGGACAGGTCTTGGGCTTCTGGAAAAAGTGGTCTTACCAATGTTGGAGATGCAGGGGCCGAGCCGGTACTACATGAGGGGATGTCAGAAACCATTCAGCGCCTGCAGATGCAGTTGGAGGTGTCCAACCGTCTGCAAGAGGTGGTGCCGAGCATGCGTGATACCCAGGCCAACACCGCACGGGTGGTGTCCACGGTGGAGGCCTTGGGCGCGAGGATATCAGCATGGGTCAATATGTCCAACGCCTGGGGCACTCCGTGCGGGCAGTGGCTGAGGCACAGGAGAGGGCGGCCAAGTCGCAGGCAACCACATACTCGTGCCATATGGACATCGCAGTGGCACCCCAGAGTTTGGTCCAGTCACAAAGTGGCACTGTTCCTGTGCTCCATAGCCACGAGCGTTGAGAATCAGGTCGAGATGAGAGAAAGCCAACAGGACTGGCAACGACAGGTGGCTGGGGAGCCCCCGGAGCTGACTCCGGCCACACCCGCATCCCAAGGAGTAGCCCGGGCGCAATCGGGCACCCCGAGGGATGAGAGGTGATGGGGCACGTGCCAGTGACACCTGCAGGGGAGGTGCTGGAAGTCCTTAATGCCACTGAATCGCCCTCACCGGTCCCTGGTGAATCCAATGTGCAGTGGGCAGAACAGGGTGGTACCACACCACCTGGAAGACTGGCGGGTCCATTCGGGCTCAGTCACTCCAGTGAACGGCGCCAACGGGGACACAGGTTGCAGGGCGAGATACACATCAGGTCCCCTCCACCTCTAATGTACCAACTGGGAACCCACCTAGAAGGAACGCTGGGACATGCAAGATTTGAAAGATAACCACCAGTTCAGTTGGCATGGGTGAAGCACATTGGTTGGTGATACGGGCTAGGGCACAATATGTGTATATTGTATGTATCCCAATAAAAGCCTGTTCATTGATGTTCCAATGGCCAGCACGCATGCAGGGATCACCTTGTCAATGGTGGAATGTGCTACCGAGGGCAGGACTCAGAGTTTGTCACACGATGCGGAACAACAGAGCTTACCGCAGAGCCGGTCATCATCATCCTCCATCCCATGGACCAGACCCGCTGATACTGCCAACCCAGGGCCCGCACCCTATAGTGAAGCAGGTGGGATACACGGGGGGCGGGGGGCGGCGGGGGGGGGGGGGTTCAGGTGCCTGGGAGAGATTGGTGTGCAGGGAGGGTAGACAGAGGAAGGGGTGGTTAGATGGTGGGGAGTGGAGGGGGGAGGGAGTGTGTGAGGGTGGGGCGGGATGTTTGGCCTGCCGGTAGTCAGGCTACCTAGTCGGTGAACCTGGAAGCTACATATTGTCCCGTGCATGGCGGGTCTGGTGCACACTTTGTGGCTGCCCAGTCCCCATCCCCTGCCCATCCTGGTCCTCATCCGCATCCTCCTCATCAGATGAGACCTGGCGTTCATCCTCTTCCTCCAGCATGTCGCCCCTCTGCTGCACCATGCTGTGGAGGACACAGCAGGCTGCCACCACGTGGGAGACCCTTTTAGGGCGATAATTGAGGAACCCTCCAAAGCTGTCCGGGCACCTGATCCGCGTCTTAAGGATGCCGATGGACCACTCGATTACGCGCCTGGTCGCTGCACCAGAGTTGTTGTAGTGGTTCTCAGCGTTGGTCTGAGGCCTCGGGATAGGCGTCATCAGCCACGATCACAGCTGATAACCACTATCGCCCAGGAGCCAATCCCCTCAACAAGGGTAGTGCTTTGAAGGTGTCGGGAACCGTCGAGTGTGTCAGGATGAATGCGTTGTGCACGCAGCCTGGTTATCGGACGCAGATGTTCAGGATGTGCAGCTGGTGGTCACACACCAATTCCACGTTCCAGTTTGTGAAGGCCACCCCCTCAGGTAGCAGTGCTCATAGGGGGACATGTGTCTCATCGATCACCCCCTGGACCTGGGGCATCCCAGCGATGGCGGCAATTCCCGCTGCCCGGGCAACCTAGTGGGCTTGGTCCATATTCAGGTTGATGTATTGTGCTGCCTGGGCATATAACCCTCCGTTATGGGATGGAAGCACCTGTGCACGGAGGTCTGGGAGATCTCAGACAGGTTCCCATTCAGCTCCAGGATATCCCCATGGCATAAAGGTTCAGTGTGACTGTCATCTTAACCGGGATGGCAGGGTGGCAAAGTGGCTAGCACTGCTGCCTCACAGCGCCAGGGACCTAGGTTTAATTCTGGCCCTGGATAACTGTCTGTGTGGAGTTTGCACTTTCTCCCTGCGTCTGCGTTGGTTTCTTCCGGGTGCTCCGGTTTCCTCCAACGTCCAAAGATATGCAGGTTGGGTGGATTGGTCATGCTAAAATTGCCCTCAATGTCCAAAGGTTAGATGGGGTTACAGGGTTGTGGGGATAGGGCAGAGGGAGTGGGCCTAGTGGGGTGCTTTTTCAGAGGGTCGGTGCAGACTCGATGGGCTGAATTACCTTCTTCAGCCCTGTAGGGATTCTAATGGCTACCAGGAGTGGCTGTCCTCCCCCATACCCCCATGGTTCCAGATGTACCATGATCTGGCAGATTTGCCGTCCAGACTCTTTGGTTAGCCGAAGTCTTTGGCATTTGGTCTGGCAGGTCCTCGAATGACAGGTATGCACAGGGCCTGGTGCGACGCCTCCTTCCCACCTACCCCTTGGCCTGTTGAGCTGCTGGCTCTCCATCCTCACCGGCTGGCTCCTGCTCCTCCGGGGCAGGTTTCAGATCAGAGGTGCGTCCGTCTGCCAGTCGAGGCGTGCTCATTGGCTCCTCTGCTGCCCCTGCTGTGGGGCAATGCTTCGGTTGGGTGCACAAGGATGTGTCAACACTTGGTGGACCATGAGCTGCGCTGAACCACGCCCATCCCGATAATGAGTCAGTTGGGGTATGGGGGTTCCTGTGGGGTGGCCTGGGGGGGGGCACCCATATGGCTGGTCGCGCTCTGCGCATCTTTGTGTCACAATGGGTAGCCAGTGGGATGTGCAGCCAGATGGCTGCCTTGCAAGCCGTGGCAATGGTGGTCCGTGCAAGGTCACCCCAGTCCCAGGGGGCCTCCCAACTCCACGGCCCATCTCCTGGTTGCCCTCCACGACTACCACTGGCCTTGGCAGCCCCCCCCCACCCCCTTCCTCCCAGCCAGTGGCACCACTGTCGGCCCCCGTTGCACTTTTGGGGATATTACCTACTTTCTCTCTCTCCCTCAGCACCCACGGCCCCTGTTTCCTGATTTTAAATACCACAAGTGAACCATGCCTTCATCACACTTACCTGGAGGAGACGGAGACGACTGAATCAGGCTCGTTGATGAGATGTTAATGCATGCTACTGTACATTTTGCATGCCCACACTGGCGCTAGGCGAGGACCGCATTCAGCATGTTCCAGCATGGCATTCCGTTGGGTGCCCAGCGCCGAGCTCGCCTTCTGCCGACGCACGATTCTCCAAATGATCGCGATTCGTGATTCGGGCGTCAGCCAAAGAAAAATCCCGCCCTTTATGTTTGTGATTTAAATTTTAGAGGAACCTTGAAGCCAGATCTATCCAATTTAAATCACTTTTTAAGTATTCTAAATCTTAATTAATCACAAAGTTCGGCAACATATTGTTCTGGGCCAAGCTATTGCTAGAAATATAACAATGAGCTCATGTCACTGTTGTTATCAATACATAAGAATCTCAGTCTTGGAGACCCAGGGTGAGAATAATGAAACCTGTTAAGTCTCACTCTCGTAGGTGGTAAATTATTCAGAAAGATTTAATTTAATGGGATTCTACGGGATTCGTTACCATGATGTCAGGACCAAAGGGCAATCTTAAGACTACCCTTGGCATCAATGGGACCATTTTACCATCCAGTCTCCTAGTTAGCCACCTCCAAGCCTGCCTACCAATTAAGAATCGTAGAATTCCTACAATACAGAAGGAGACCATTCAGCCCATAGAGGCTGCATCGACCCTCCGAGAGAGAGCACCCCACCTAGACCCAAACCCCCATATTATCCTTGTAACCCCACCTGGCCTTTGGACACTTAAGGGGCAATTTAGCATGCCCAATCCACCTAACCTGCACATCTTTAGACGGTGGGAGGAAATCGGGCACCTGGAGGAAACCCACGCAGACATAGGGAGAACGTGCAATTTCTACACTGACAGACACCCGAGGCCAGAATCGAACCCAGGTCCGTGGCACTTTGAGACAGCAGTGCTAACCACTGTTCGATCGTGCCGCCCTAATAGTGGTTGGGCTCCGAATGATTGAGCTGGCAGCACTAACACCTCAGTAGCATAAGGTGGCTGCTGCTGGAGGTCAGTAAATAGAAATAATATAAAGGTAATATGAAAATAATACATCACAATGAACTTAGAATGATGAAAAGCTAAAAGCCCTGCTGATCAGAGCGTCAAACCTGTTACTGTACACAGTCCTCTCTTTGGTTTTGCAGTCTCTCCAATGGCCCTCTGGTCGTCGCAGGAAGTTTGTTTCCATGAAGCTGGTGACTCCCAAAGTGGAAAAATCAGTCTGTTTTGCCAATTGCCTCGGGCCTTTGTTATGACAATTGGCAGTCCACCCCTTGAAGCAGGCAACCAATCTTTATCCCGGCCCATCTGCGGAGAAACGTCCCAAGTCCTTTGAGGACCTGCTCCTGTACAACCCGCCACTATATTACCACCTCCCCACTTACTTCGGCTCCCGCCACCCAGGAGCCAATAACATTCAGGCCAAGTGGTTCCATAAATTCAAAATTAACATTTCTTTCTTACTTTTCCTTTCCGTCCTTTTTTCCCAGAATCTTTCTTTCATTCGCTTTCTGTGTCCAATCTGACTAATTCCTCCCATTTTCATCTCCATCATTCACTTTGCCTCTTTGTCTATCCTTAAAATTCATTGATTGAGGGGGAAAGCCCATTGGACCTGACACTAAGAGGTCCCAGATGCCCTATTCACCTTGCTTTTAATTCATATGTCAAACAATTTGAAATGTAAAAATAAATGTGATACACCGTTCCATAAATTTCTGAGGCAATATATATGGAGACTCCGCCCAGGGAATTTCACAATTAAAATGGAGATTTGGCTAAATGTTTTCTCTCAGATCGTCGCGAGTGTTTGGAACTCTCTTCCTGAAAAGGTGGCGGAAGCAGAGTCTTTGAATATTTTTAAGGCCGAGGTGGATAGATTCTTGGTAAGCCAGGGGGCGATACATTATCAGGGGAGGGTGGGATTCAGATTTGAGTTACTATCAGATCAGCCATGATCTTATTAAATAGGCTCGAGGGGCTGAATGGTCTACTCCTGCTCCTTGCTCATTTGTAAGCCTTAATGTTAATATATTAATTTTAATGTTGCAAATTTAATGTTTGCATCTAGAGTATACAATGGTCTGGAAATTCATTACTAGTGTTTCTGATTTTTCAACTTTCAACAGTACTGTTGTGCCCCGGGAACGAAGTTCCTGGTATTAATGGCATGTGTGACCGCTTCCAATTGATGTCAGAGGTGTTCTCTGGAGAAATTGAATTTTCCCTCCTCCCACACCTCTCTTCGATCAGGACCTTAAATGCAGCATCAGAGAAGCTGGGTGCCCTGTCTGGATCTCTTGCATTACTTTTCGCACTGACAACTTTTCCTCCTGTCTGCCTTTGTAGTGCATCCCTCCTCCTAAATGTATTGGTGGCCTTTAAGTGCTATTCGAGACAATAGATTTTCTGCCCCCAATGGCAGATACTGCTGGGTATGGGTCTGAATCATTGTAATGAGTTTCCAGCACATATAAAAAAGGTATGTGCAGCCTGCCCATTTTCAACTCCTGCCGGCCCATTTTCAATCCCTGCCTGCCCACTTTCAGCCCCTGCCTGCCTGTTTTCAGCCCCTGCCTGCCTGTTTTCAGCCCCTGCCCGCCCGCTTTCAGCCCCTGCCTGCCTGTTTTCAGCCCCTGCCTGCCCGTTTTCAGCCCCTGCCTGCCCGTTTTCAGTCCCTATGTGGTGAACCACTGTAATAGGAGATGTAAGGTAGGACCTGCACTACAGGTTTGCCGGTAGCTCCTGCCGGCTGGCTCCGCCCACGGAGAACTGTATAAATATGCATGACCTCCAGTGCCCTGCCATTTCGCCAGCTGCAGCAGGAGGCCGCACATCTGACTGGAATAAAGCCACAGTTGTACCCAACTTTAGTCTTTGTGCAACTGATCGTGCATCAATTTATTACAGTCAGATTTTCCACAGAATGGATATCAGAATTAAGCCCGATCGCCTGCAGCTGGATCCGCATTCGCCCGGCGCCAGAAAATACTTTACTCGCTGGCTAGCATGTTTTGAGGCCTACAGCAAGGCTGCTAACCCCGAGCCAACGGAGGCTCAGAAGATAAACGTCCTGTACTCCAGACTGAGCTCCAGCATGTTCCCGTTGGTTCAAGGTGCCACGAATTACACAAAAGCAATGGAACTCCTTAAGGAACACTACCCACAGAAGGCGAACATGCTCTTCGCCAGGCATGTACACGCCACCCGCTTGCAACTACCTGGTGAGTCCATCGAAGACTTCTGGCAGGCCCTAATTCCACTTGTCCAGGACTGTGACTGTCAGGCCATTATGGCCGCCGAACACTCGAATCTTCTCATGCGCGATGCCTTCGTGACGGGGATTGCGTCGGACTGCATCCGAGAACGATTACTGGAAGGGGCCACGCTCGAACTGGCGGAGATGGAAACCTTGGCCCTCTCCATGACGGTTGCATTCCGTAACGTACAATCCTACCCCTCCCGCCGCGCTGCCCATCCTTCTACTCCTTTCTATCCCTCCTGAACCCCGCCGCAGACCTCCTCAGCCGGGGCCCTGCCTTCCCAATACGCCTGCGCCGCACGCCGATCCGCGCACCCCGGGGGTCCCTGCTGCTACTTCTGCTGTCAGCAGAAGCACCCCCGCCAACACTGCCCGGCCCGCACTGCAGTTTGTAAAGCCTGCAGTAAAAAATGCCACTTCCCGGCGGTGTGCTAGGCCTGCACAGTCGCTGCGATCGCGCCCGCTATCGCCCCCTCCCCCACGCCAGACGCACAATTGGAGCCGCCATCATCTCCTCCCGGGTCCACGTGCGCCCCATGGGCGCCGCCATCTTGTCCCGATCCCGTAATGTGCGCACCATGGGCGCCGCCATCTATTCCCCCACAGGGTCTCTGGACATCCCGACATTGGAACCGCACCCACTCGCCACCCGAAGCATCCTATGGCTACCTGCAGCTCGCTTCGATGACACTGGACTAATCTCGCCCGCACAACCTGGCCACCGCGTCGACGACGGTTAAAATTAATGGCCACGCGACCTCGTGCCTGCTGGACTCCGGGAGCACCGAAAGCTTTGTTCACCCAGATACGGTAAGGCGCTGCTCCCTCGCGGTCCACCCGGCCAATCAAAGGATCTCCCTAGCCTCCGGATCCCACTCCGTCCCGATCCGAGGCTTTTGAACAGTCACCCTCACGGTCCAGGGCGTAGAATTTAGTAACTTCCGCCTCTATGTCCTTCCTAATCTCTGCGCTGCAGTCCTGTTGGACTGGACTTCCAGTGCAACCTCCAGAGCCTCACCCTCAAATTCGGCGGGCCCTTACCCCCCTTACCGTTTGCGGCCTCGCGACCCTCAAGGTCGATCCCCCCTCCCTTTTTGCCAATCTAACTGCAGATTGCAAGCCCGTTGCCACTAGGAGCAGACGGTACAGCACCCAGAACAAGACCTTCATCAGGTCCAAAGTCCAGCGGCTGCTTAAGGAGGGTATTATCGAGGCCAGCAACAGCCACTGGAGAGCCCAAGTGGTAGTGGTCAAAACTGGGGAGGAACACAGGATGGTCGTGGACTACAGCCAGACCATCAATCGGTACACGCAGCTCGACGTGTACCCCCTCCCACACATATCTGATATGGTCAATCAGATTGCGCAGTACCGGGACTTCTCAACAATTGACCTGAAATCCGCCTACCACCAGCTACCCATCCGGAAGCCGGGCCGTCCATACACTGCCTTCCAGGCGGACGGTTACCTCTACCACTTCCTTAGGGTCCCCTTCAGTGTCACAAATGGGGTCTCGGTCTTCCAAAGAGAGATGGACCGAATGGTCGACCAGTACGGTTTGCGGACCACCTTTCCGCTCTTAGATAATGTCACCATCTGCGGCCATGACCAGCAGGACCACGATGCCAACCTCGATAAATTCCTCTGCACAGCCACTCTTCTCAACCTGACCTACAACAAAGAGAAGTGCGTGTTCAGCACGACCCTGTTAGCCATTCTCGGCTATATAGTCCAAAACGGACTTCTCGGGCCCGACCCCGACCGCATGCGCCCCCTCATGGAACTTCACCTCCCCCACTGCCCCAAGGCCCTTAAACGCTGCCTGGGGTTCTTTTCCTACTGCGCTCAGTGGGTCCCAAACTATGCGGACAAGGCCCGCCCACTCATTCAGTCCACCCAATTCCCCCTTGCGGCCGAGGCACAACATGCTTTCGCCCGCATCAGAGCAGACATCGCCAAGGCCGGGATGCGCGCAGTGGACGAGTCACTGCCTTTCCAAATAGAAAGCGACGCTTCAGACGTCGTCCTTGCCGCCACTCTAAACCAGGCAGGCAGACCCGTGGCATTCTTTTCCCGCACCCTTCATGCCTCTGAAATTCGACACTCATCTGTCGAAAAGGAGGCCCAAGCTATCGTTGAAGCTGTGCGGTATTGGAGGCATTACCTGGCCGGTAAGAGATTCACTCTCCTTACGGACCAATGGTCGGTAGCCTTCATGTTTAATAACACACAACAGGGCAAGATCAAAAATGATAAAATCTTGCGGTGGAGAATCGAGCTCTCCACCTACAATTACGAGATCTTGTATAGCCCCGGTAAACCCAGATGCCCTCTCCCGAGGTATATGTGCCAGCGCACAAGTGGACCAACTCCGGGCCCTACACGACAGCCTTTGTCACCCGGGGGTCACTCGATTATACCATCTGATCAAAGCTCGCAATCTGCCCTACTCCGTCGAGGAAGTAAGGACAGTCACCAGGGACTGCCAGGTCTGTCCCTCCCCTCCACCGACCAGAACACGAACATTCTCAGTGTGGTCGATGAGTACTACAGATTCCCCTTCGCCATCCCATGCCCCGATATGACGTCTGCCACCGTTATCAAGGCCCTCAGCACCATCTTCGCTCTGTCTGGTTTCCCCGCCTACATCCACAGTGACAGGGGATCCTCATTCATCAGCGATGAGCTGCGTCAGTTCCTGCTCAGCAGGGGTAGAGCCTCCAGCAGGATGACCAGTTACAACCCCCGGGGAAACGGGCAAGTAGAACGGGAGAATGGGACGGTTTGGAGGGCCGTCCAGCTGGCCTTACGGTCCAGGAACCTCCCAGCCTCTCACTGGCAGGAGGTCCTCCCTGACGCCCTGCACTCCATCCGGTCACTATTGTGCACCGCCACTAATAACACACCCCATGAACGTGTTTTTACCTTCCCCAGGAAGTCCACATCCGGGGTGTCGCTCCCTACTTGGCTCGCTGCTCCAGGACCGGTCCTTCTCCGTAGGCACGTCAGACTCCACAAAGCGGACCCCTTGGTGGACAGGGTTCACCTGCTCCACGCCAACCCTCAATATGCCTACGTTGAGTTCCCCAACGGCCGCCAAGATACTGTCTCACTCAGGGACCTGGCACCATCAGGTTCCACCCCAACACACCTCCCTCCACCAATGCACCCCCCGCACCTCCCACTACGCCTGCCAATATTGACCCCACCAGACCACCCCTCCCCGTCCCCTTTTCCGCACAAGAGGACGAAGAGGACTTCTGCACACTCCCGGAGTTCCCCGATGACTGGCCAGCATCAGTACCGCCACTACCGCCATCGGTGCCACCTCCACCACCGCCAGAACCGGCTTCGCCGCCACTGTTATGCCGCTCCCAACAAAGCATCAAAGCACCGGACCGGCTGAACCTTTGACGGACTCCAGACGTCAACATGGACCTTTCTTCCCCTACCACTGTGCATAATTGCACTAATTGTATATAGTTTCACGTCACCCCCGCCGGACTCATTTTTAACAGGGGGTGAATGTGGTGAACCACTGTAATAGGAGATGTAAGGTAGGACCTGCACTACAGGTTCACCGGTAGCTCCTGCCGGCTGGCTCCGCCCACTGGGAACTGTATAAATATGCATGACCTCCAGTGCCCTGCCATTTCGCCAGCTGCAGCTGGAGGCCACGCATCTGACTGTAATAAAGCCACAGTTGTACCCAACTTTAGTCTTTGTGTAATTGATCGTGCCTGCCCGTTTTCAGTTCCTGCCTGCCCGGAACAGAGTATTCGGCCATAGCCATTTCAGACCACGCCCCACACTGGGTGGAACTGGAGTTGGGAGAGGAGAGGGATCAACGCCCGTTGTGGCGGTTGGATGTCAGACTGCTGGCAGACGAGGAAGTGTGTGGGAGGGTGCAGGGGTGCATTGAAAGGTATTTGGAGGCCAACGACAACGGGGAGGTGCAGGCGGGAGTAGTATGGGAGGCGCTGAAGGCGGTGGTTAGGGGAGAGTTAATCTCCATCAGGGTTCATAGGGAGAAGAGAGAGGGCAGGGAAAGGGAGAGGTTAGTGGGGGAGATTTTAAGAGTGGACGGGAGATACGCAGAGGCCCCTGAAGAAGGACTGCACAGGGAGAGGCGAAATCTCCAGACGGAGTTCGACCTGTTGACCACAGGGAAGGCAGAGGCACAGTGGAGGAAAGCACAGGGGGCGACATATGAGTATGGGGAGAAGGCGAGCCGGATGCTGGCACACCAGCTCCGTAAGAGGATGGCAGCGAGGGAGATAGGTGGAATCAAGGATGGAAGGGGAACTACGGTGCGGAGTGCGGTGAAAGTAAATGAGGCATTCAAGGCCTTCTATGAGGAGCTGTACAGGGGATGCGACGATTCTTGGACCAACTGAGGTTCCCGAGGGTGGAGGAGCAGGAGGTGGCTGGTTTGGGGGCACCAATTGGGTTGGAGGAGCTGGTTAAAGGACTCGGGAGCATGCAGGCAGGGAAGGCCTCGGGACCGGTTGGGTTCCCGGTTGAGTTCTATAGGAAGTACGTAGACCTGTTAGCCCCGTTGCTGGTGAGGACTTTCAATGAGGCAAGGGAGGGGGGGACCCTGCCCCCGACAATGTCTGAGGCGATGATCTCTTTGATCCTGAAGCGGGACAGGACCCACTGCAATGTGGGTCGTACAGGCCGATCTCGCTCCTCAACGTGGATGCTAAGTTGCTGGTAAAAATGCTGGCTACGATGATCGAGGACTGTGTCCCGGGGGTGATTCACGAGGACCAGACAGGATTTGTAAAGGGCAGGCAGCTAAACACCAATGTGCGGAGGCTCCTAAACGTGATAATGATGCCATCGGTGGAGGGAGAGGCAGAGATAGTGGCGGCTATGGACGCGGAGAAGGCCTTTGACCGAGTAGAGTGAAAGTATCTCTGGGAAGTGTTGCGGTGGTTTGGGTTCGGGGGAGGGTTTATTAGTTGGGTTAAGCTCCTACATAGAGCCCCGGTGGCGAGTGTGGTTACGAATCGGCGGAGGTCGGACTATTTTCGGCTGTATCGAGGGACGAGGCAGGGGTGCCCCCTGTCCCCCCTGGCCCCCCTGTTATTTGCATTAGCAATTGAACCTTTGGCCATGGCATTAAGGGAGTCCAGGAAATGGAGGGGAGTGGTCCGAGGGGGAGAGGAGCATCGCGTGCCGCTGTATGCAGACGACCTGTTGCTGTATGTGGCGGATCCAGTGGAGGGGATGGTGGAGGTCATGCAGATTCTCAGGGAGTTTGGGGACTTTTCGGGCTATAAGCTCAATATAGGGAAAAGTGAGCTCTTCGTGGTGCATCCAGCGGACCAGGGAAGAGGGATAGACGATCTACCGTTGATGAGGGCGGAAAGGAGCTTTCGGTACTTGGGGATCCAAATAGCTAGGAGTTGGGGGGCCCTGCATAAACTTAATTTGACGAGGCTGGTGGAGCAGATGGAGGAGGACTTCAAACGATGGGACTTGTTGTCGCTCTCGCTGGCGGGCAGGGTACAGTCGATTAAAATGGTGGTCCTCCCGAGGTTTCTTTTTCTGTTCCAGTGCCTTCCAATTGTGATCACCAAGGCCTTTTTTAAGAGGGTAGGCAGGAGCATTATGGGTTTTGTGTGGGCGGATAAGACCCCGAGGGTAAGGAGGGGGTTTCTGGAGCGTAGTAGAGATAGAGGAGGGCTGGCATTGCTGAATCTGGGTGGCTACTACTGGGCAGCCAATGTAGCGATGATCCGTAAGTGGGTGATGGAGGGAGAGGGGCCGGCATGGAAGAGGTTGGAGATGGCGTCCTGCAAAGGAACGAGCCTGGGGGCGCTGGTGACGGCACCGCTGCCGCTCTCGCCGACAAGGTACACCACGAGTCCGGTGGTGGCGGCAACGCTAAAGATCTGGGGACAGTGGAGACGACACAGGGGTGCGATGGGAGCCTCGGTGTGGTCCCCGATCAGGGGTAACCATCGGTTTGTCCCAGGAAGGATGGACGCGAGGTTTCAGAGCTGGCATCGGGCAGGGATTAGAAGAATGGGGGACCTGTTCATTGGTGGGACGTTTGCGAGCCTAGGGGCGCTGGAGGAGAAGTTTGGGCTACCCCCGGGAAACGCTTTCAGGTACATGCAAGTGAGGGCGTTTGTGAGGCGACAGGTGAGGGAATTCCCGTTGCTCCCGGCACAGGGGATTCAAGTCAGGGTGATTTCGGGTGTATGGGTCGAAGAGGGCAAGGTGTCGGCGATATACCAGGAGATGAAAGAAGAGGGGGAGGCTTTGGTAGAGGAACTGAAGGGTAAATGGGAGGAGGAGTTGGGGGAGGAGATTGAAGAGGGTCTGTGGGCTGATGCCCTAAGTAGGGTTAATTCCTCTTCCTCATGTGCCAGGCTTAGCCTGATACAGTTTATGGTGATTCACAGAGCGCATATGACAGGGGCGAGGCTGAGTAGGTTCTTTGGGGTGGAGGACAGATGTGGGAGGTGCTCAGGAAGTCCGGCGAACCACGCCCATATGTTCTGGTCGTGCCCGGCACTGGATGGGTTCTGGAGGGGTGTTGTGAGAACTATATCTAAGGTGGTGAAAGTCCAGGTCAAGCCGAGTTGGGGACTAGCACTATTGGGAGTGGCGGACGAGCCGGGAGTGCAGGAGGAGAAAGAGGCCGGCATTCTGGCCTTTGCGTCCCTGGTAGCCCGGCGGAGGATCTTGTTAGTGTGGAAAGATGTGAAGCTCCCCAGTGTGGAAGCCTGGATAAATGATATGGCAGGGTTTATCAAGTTGGAGAGGATAAAGTTTGCCTTGAGAGGGTCTGCGCAGGGGTTCTACAGGCGGTGGCAACCGTTCCTAGACTATCTCGCGGAGCGTTAGATGAAGTCCGGTCAGCAGCAGCAGCAACCTGGGGGGGGGGGGGGGGGGGGAGGGGAGGGGGGGACATCTCCTTCCTGGGGTGGGCGGGGGGGGGGGGGGGGGGGTGGAAGAAGGGTGGACGGGGAAGGCGGTTTTTCCTAGGGGCACTTGAGCAAGAAAATACATAAACGCTTGGGAAAGTCGATATGTGCGGGAGGAATCCAATGTACAAAGTTCTGTACTATGTTGAATTGATATCTTTGTCTTGCTATGCGTCTTTTCTTTTCTTTTTGTTACGGGGGGGCGGTTTGTATGGTTGAAAATTTTGTTGAAAAATTCTTAATAAACATATTTTTTTAAAAAGTAATTGGTGTCTAGTTGTGTGGGGACAAAATCGGGGTCGTCAGTGTGGTTCGGTGGTCGGTGGTGGGGCTTGTTCAGGAAAGTGATCAGGAAGGGATCAATTGGATCGTAGTCGGAGTTGCTGGGTGTGGGTCCGGTTGCATGGGGATGGTAGGGAGGCGTGCTTTGGCTATCGTCCGAGTCACAGTCGCTGTCTCTGCTGCTGCAGTCTGTGGACGTTCCGGGGCGGAGTGTATATTTCGGGGGTGGAGTCGAGGTCGAGTCCGTGGCTGGGCTGGACATGGTGGGGGTTGGTAGGGTTATGTTGGCTGTGGGCGGGGTGTGGTGTGCTGCGTCAAGCATGACGTGGTGTGCGTGGTTCGACTGTGTTCCATATGCCTTCAGCTGGTTTATATGAAACCAGGCAGTCTTACCATTGGGGTACTTTATCTTATAAACAGAAGGGCTTACTTTATCCGCAATGGAATACGGACCCGAGTATTTTGGTGACATGAATGTGCTGGGGTTATATACAGAGAGCATCACTTGCTGTCCGATACTATACTGTCTTGTCGAAATCTGTTTCTTTCTGGTGCCCAATTTTACTGCGGCTGCTAGCTGAGCCGTTTTAACATTTGCAACTAATTGCTCCACGGCTTTCTCGTGTGTGAGGGCCGTCACTTCGGGGCTGGTCAAGTCCAAACCTAACAAATATTCTGTGCCTTTCATGGGGCGTCCGGTCATGAGGGTGTGTGGGGTGTAACCTGTGGAGGTAGAAATAGTGTTACGCAAAAACATCAGCGCAAAAGGGAGGACTGAGTCCTAAGTGGTGTTGTTCTGCTGGACCATTTTTCTGAGGGTGGATTTTAGGGTCCGATTCATGCGCTCCACGATACCGCTCAACTGTGAGTGGTATGCTATGTGGAATTTTTGGGTGATGCCAAATATCATGAGGACATTCTGCATGATACGTCTGTAAAATGGGAACCTTGGTCGGATTCAATGCTGCGGGGGAGTCCCATCTTGTAAAGATGTGGTGGGTCAAAATCTTGGCTGTGGTTTTTGCAGTGTTTGTGCGGGCTGGGAATGCTTCCACCCATTTTGTAAATGTGTCAATTACCACAAATACATATTCATAGCCATTCCTGCAAGGGGGCAGTGGTCCTATAAAGTCAATCTGGAGGTTAGTCCAGGGGCCATTAACGGGTCGGGGGTGGCTGAGTTGAGCCTTTTTGGCATATCTGTCCGGATTATTCTGCGCACAGATAAGACAATTCTCTATGTAATGGTTTACATCTTCCTTTAAATTCGGCCACCAACAAAGCTGCTTGAGATGGGCTGTAGTGGGGTCGATTCGCTGATGTCCATGACCGTCATGGAACAAGCAAATCAATTGATTCCTGTCCTGTTCAGGAACCACATAACATAAAGGGTGTCCTTTAACACCACACCGTCATGTGTGGTCAGTGCATTTCTAAACCTCTCGTAGGAAGCTGGATACTTTCCTTTTACAATCTCTGTGAGATTGCTGTCCTGCTTCTGGGCCTCTACTAGATCCTCGATCTTTGCCTGTGAGACCTGAACTGCACTCACTGGCGCGCTTTCGGGGGGGTTCCAAAAATACCCATGTCTGGAACCTGTTTTAGCCAGTGCGTCGGCTTTTACATTTCCAGGGGGGGAGGAACAATGTTGGCTGCGGACTTTGATTATCCCATAAGTCCTGTTCTGGGCTTTTTCTAAAATATGACGGAGCAATGGGGCTGAGGGGAGGGGTTTCCATCTGCGGAAACAAATCCTCTTACTTCCCACAGGGGCAGAAATTCCGTGAGGCTGTTGCAGACATAGAGGCTGTCCGAGTATATGTCTGCTGGGCTGGGAAGGAATCTGGGTGTTCCACTATATATGCGATGGCCGCAAGCTCTGCTGCCTGCGCGCCTAAGTGTCCGGGTAGTTTTAACGATATTTCCTCGAGGGCGCATCCCTGCGCGTCCTCGACATATATACCGCAACCTGTTATGCGCTGCCCATCCAAGACTGTGGAAGATCCATCCACATAAATCTTTATGGGCTCACGCGTGTCCGTGTGCAGGGGGCTCTGAGTTGAATTACCTATCTTTCTGGGGGGTGTTTTAGCGATAAAGGGGCCTGTGTTGTGGTGTGGAGAGACAATCTCACATCCATGGGGGGTTCCGGGGTACTGTAAATTGTCAGCTAAATAGGTGTGTGTCTTTGTTCTTTTCACAGTGATGTCCCGTCCTTGCAAGAGAAGGGTCCATCGAGCTGCTCGAATCTGACTAACTGTACCGTCCTTGAGTCGTCCATCCAGTAAAAGTTCGGTGGGGGTGTGTTCGGTCAGAATGGTGATGGTGTTCAGTCCGGTAATGTACGAAAAGTACTGGACTGCCCAGAAAACTGCGAGCAGGTGCCTCTCACAGGCTGAAAATCTCTGCTCCACAGCATCTAAAAGTCGGGAGGCGTAAGCTACGGGTCTTAACTGGTCGTGCCATTCCTGGAGGAGCACGGCTGAAAGGGTGCGGTCTGTGGTCGCTACCTCTATGGAGTAAGGGGAAAGCGGGTCTGGAACTTGTAGTGCGGGGGCTGCTATGAGTGCCTGTTTTAAAGAGTCCACAGCATCCGTATGCTGCGGAAGCCATTCCCAGGGGGCTCCTTTCTTTAGGAGGTCTGAGAGGGGTGCTGCCTTGCTGGTGAAACCGTCAATGTGGTTTCGGCAGTAGCCAACCAGTCCTAAAAACAACCAGAGGGCTGAAACGTTCTGGGGAAGGGACAATTTAGCCATCGAGTCAATTCTTTTATGCTCGATCTCGTGTTTACCGTGCGTGATAATTGTTCCCAAATATATCACTTTTTCTTCCAAAATCTGGGCCTTTTTGGGGTTGACTTTACACCCAATTGAATGTAATAGTTCCAGAAGTTCAGACAGAAGCTCGATGTGCTCTTCCTTAGTGTCTGTCTGCAGTAGTAGGTCGTCTACATACTGTACCAGACATTCGGGGCAAGAGAATTTTGCTAAACCATTTGCCAGCTGTCGGTGGAAAATGGAGGGGGAGTTGTGGAATCCTTGTGGCAGGCATGTCCACGTGTACTGCTGTGCTTTAAAGGTGAAGGCAAATTTGTACTGGCATGCCTTTGCCAATGGAATGGACCAGAATCCATGACTGACATCCAAAACCGTAAAGAATCGGGAATTGAGTCCCTGCTTGAGCATGGTCTCGGGACTTGTGGCTACGGTGGGGGCTGCTGCGGGGGTGACTTTGTTGAGTTCCCGATAATCGATGGTCAGTTGCCATGATCCATCGGGCTTTCTCACTGGCCAAATCAGGGCATTATTAGTGGAGGCTACTGATCTAAGTACGCCCTGCTCTAATAAGCTCTCTATTACTTTTGAGATTTCTCCCTCTGCCTCTTGGGGAAATCCGTACTGTTTTGGGGGTCTAGGGTCAGGTCCTGTTACTTGTACGGAGCCAGTCATCCGTCCACAGTCGTGCTTGTGGGTCGCAAATGCTGCCCTGTTCTTTTGCAGAACTGCCCTAACCTGCTTGTCCGTGCTAAGCGTGGTCGGGTTGAACCAAAATTTGCCTACTGCGCTAATTTTGTTCATGCACTCTCCTATGTTGAGCGTTGCGGGGGCTCTTGCGGATTTTGCCATCTTCCAGACACACTGGTTGACTGGATCGAATGATAAGTTGTGGGAATTCATAAAATCAATTCCCAGAATGTGTTCTGCTGTGTGGGGCAGATTGACTAAAACCACGGGGTGCTTGGTGGTAATGTTACCAATTTGAATTGGTACAGGGGCTGTGATGTGTCCCTGCTGTGAGTGGCCTGTAAAGCCACTGAGTGTGATAGTGGCTGTAATGGGCCACGTGTCTTTTTGAAATAGGGTGGAGGAATTTATTGTGGTGCGGGACCCTCCTGTGTCCCAGAGAAGTTCGATAGGCTGTCCCCAAATCCTTGTTGCAACTACCGGTCGTCCTGACCTATCTCAAAGGGTGTCGCAGACCCAACTAGGGGAGCCCGTACACAGTCAGTCCGTTCCGGTCAAGTCCGTCTGATCTGAACGGGCACTAACGCTATGGATGGGCTCTGTCTTTTCCTTACTCAGAGTGCCCGTCTGCTGGGCTCTCTGTGGCTTTTTAGGGGCATTGCACTCTTTTGCGAAGTGTCCCAACTGTCCGCAGTTATAACACTCTTGTGACTTGGGTGGGGGGGCTGTTCTTTTCCTCATTCACCCATGCGGGGTTCTGTTGTGTTTTTACTGCCTGCATATCTGCGCCGGCCTGCTTTTCCTCGCTATTCTTAATGGTGGGTTTACTTTGAACAGATTGTTCCCAAACACGGGACAATCTTTTCACTACCCATTTCTCGTTATGGGCCTCTTCTGAGGGATCATAACTCGTACAAGCTTTCTGTCCTGTTTCTCTGGCATGGGAGATAAGGGTGCGGGTCCATTTGGCCATGTTGTCTGGGGACAAATGGGCACGGTCTACGTCTCCAAAGACTGCTGCAAAGTGAATCCACAGGCGTCCAGCAAACGCTGTGGGGTGCTCAGATTGCTTCTGCCTACATTTGTTGAGGCCGTCTACGGGGTCACCCCGGTTATACCGGATCGCATCCAGGATCGCGGTATGCATTTCTGCAAGGGTGCCTCCTCCTACATTCTGTGGGTCGGGAAGGGCTGCTGCTACCGACGGATCTAAACTTAAAACCATGAGCTTTACATGCTCTCGCTCATCCAGTCCGTACATGTTCGCCTGATGTCTAACTGTGGCAAAGAAATGGTGGGGGTCTGAGGTGGGGAGGAACGGTGTGATCTTCTCGCACGCGTCCCGTAATTCGGTCACTGTTAAGGGTGTGGAATATAGATATTCCGCATCTTCCGATGTGGCTGTGCGGTGGGTGGTTACAGGGTTCATTGGAGCCTGAACTATCTGCTGTGTGGGGGGTTGGGGTGCTTTTCTCTTTTGGGGCTTTTCCTGCGCACATGTTCCCTGAACATATCTCTGTGCTGTTTCGTTTAACTCTTCCCAATCATGCCGTCTTCCTGATCTAACTTTTCCCCAAATGTTTCCTGAAAACCTTTTTGAACAGAAAGCAGCGATTGCAGCTCTGCAATCTGCTTCTGGCACTTTGCGTGATCTAAGGTGCTTTGTCTTTGTTCTGTGGTGGCAGCATGGAGTGCTCTTAATGCTGCCTTGAGATCACTACACTGTTTCTGTAATGTCTCTACCTATTTTTCTGTCTCCTCTCATACCAGGACTGCACGTTGCATGTCCTGATAGGCCTTTTCGTATTGAGACTGGAAGCTGCTTAAATGCGCCAGACAAGACTGGTGAGCCCGTTTGGTGTCATCCACCTCTCCATCTTTTGCTGCCAATTTCCTCCTCAATTCCATATTCTCTCTTTCTACTTCGCTTACATCGACCTTACTCATCCGATGTATGCCCTCAACTTCTTTGTGGAACGTCCTAACGACCTCCTCTGTGCCTCGCAATTGTGCCAAACAGGACACGATTGCCATTGGCTTGCGAGCTTTTCCCAAGCTCTTTTTGTGGATCTCGCTAAGGTTCTCCCACCAAGTATGTCCTATACTCCTGGGACCTGATTCCTCGTTATCACAGAAATCATTCCAAAGGGACCATCCTTTCCCTTTGAGATATTTCCTGATTTCTTCCTCCCAAATGGGACATTGTCCCATTCTACTGCTGCTGGTCACTGCAACCGCAAATTCCTCAGGGTTCATGAGGTGCTGCATTGCCTGCATTGCCATCTTGCCTCTCCGAATGCCTCTTCTAAATTTGGAACAGGGGAGCTAAGGCGGTGCTGTAAATATGGGTACGGCTTTTGCTACTTTCCGATATACAAACATCCGACAGTTTTGACGCAACAAAAATCTATCAGTTTTACCTTATAGCCCTGTTAGTTACGCATGCATACACACACTTCCGAATTATGACTATTGATCAGAACTGCTTGAACACTTGTGGTTTTCTGTTTCCAATTGGATCTCTAATTCAAATTCTTGGGTTCTCCCGGAGTGGTTTTCCACTTCTAGATCGGGTCCCGTCAGGATGTCGCCAAATGTTGCTGCTAACTTTAGCCTTAGTTTAATTGCTCTGTTCTATCACCTTTGCTCTTGAGTCGCCAGGTATCTTTCTGATACCGCCACGTGGTTCAAGTCTGAGTAATGATCAATAATCCAACACACCGCTTAGTAAGAGTTAAATCAACGCCCATTTATTATATACAGTAATCAATACTTATGCATAAATTCTACGTCTAAGCTACTTCCTACAACTAACAGGCCAATACTTAACTTGGAAATGGCCCACCAGGTCAGGGAAAGAAATGGCCTTTCGTTTGGGCTCTGAGCCTGCGGGATTCAGAGCTGGTACAGATCGATAGCTAGGAGCGCCTATCTCGCAGCGAGCGTTGAAGTAAGACTTACGATTTGAGCGGCTGTTGCAGAAGGCTAGCAGAAGGGTCGCAGGAGGGTGCAGAAGGGGTAGCAGAAGGGTTGATTTGAACTTGGACTCTATTCTTATAGTCCCCAGGGGCTTCCCGCCTTTCGGGGCGGACCCTGTACCTGGTTCCAAGTGATTGGACTTTGTCTCAATTACTTGGTTCGATATTCTCCAATGCTGGAGCGATTCTTTGATCGATGGGCAGTCTTGGGGTGATCGCTCACCTCTCTTTGTGTAGGCTCCTGTTGGCGCCGAAGAGTCAGGGTTGGCTTGTGTCTAAAATGTTGCACATTGTTCCCGGGGATTGCTCATTAGTATTCAGATGGCTGATGTTTTGTTGTGCTGGTGGCTGCAGGTATCGATCTTGTCTGGCCTTCCCAGAGGTGAATACACAGTTTACCTGCAGCTGCATGTTTTAGTCCTGTTGGCTGATGTTCCCATCAGCCTTTTCCGTTCGCCATTTTAAATCGGGAGTTAGCCATTTTAACTGGCTACACTGCACTCAGTGTGAGTATTGACCTTCATACTTTCTGTCTCCTTGCTGTCCAATATATATGTGCCCCTATGAAAGATGACCCAGCCTAATACAACCCTTATGATATTGTCAAATCATTGCAGACTCCTTGGAGCCATAACTCTGCTGTCACAGAGCCCCTCACAAATATACGGATGGCCTAATGTACTTGTGCTTTCCCCTGGCATGTGTCTGCACTCTATCATGTGAAGTTGCAACAGAGCCTATTAGAGTGCCGGTAAAGAGCACAGTAGCCCATTTTGGGGCCTGCTCGCCACAGACATCCCTGAAATGAAATGCCTCTCCCAGTTAGCCCATCAGACCACCCTTCAGATATAAGGACACTGTTTCTGCAATGCCCTTGACACTCCTAACTTAACACCATCACAATGGAGATGAACACATAAAGAAGGTTTCTCTCCCAATAACCTTGCCATACAGGGGATACCATTCCATGTTAGCCTGCACACATGAACAGTAAGGCAACCAAACCTTCACACAAGCCATTCATCACTTATAAGGAACCCAGAAACATTTGCCCCTCACATTAATTTCTTATTTGCTGTTGCTGTAAGCAACATGAAGCAAATGCACATAATGGCCTGGACTTTATACCCTCAACCACCCACCAGCTGGCAGTGTCTGAGAGCAGGGGGAGTATGAAATTGCATGGAGGAGATTCCCTCTGGATTCTCATCTGCCCCAACTTGGTGGTGACTTTACACTGCGGCGTGCAGGGCCTCATACACAAAGTCTGCCTTTGCCTCAATTAAGGCCCTTAATTGGCTACTTCATGCAGTACCTATTTCAGCCACTGGAGCGCTGTGTCTGGAGTTACTGGAGAGCTGCCGGCCAATTTTGGGACTTACCGAATAAGGGGAGGAGGTTCTGCCTTGAATCAGTCCGCCTTAAATCAATCAACAACCATTAGAGCATAATATGGCATCAGGACTGCTGGTGTCCGCGGTCCTCATCACCCTGAAAATTCAGGCCAATGACTTTTGTACTTTCTGCACTCCAGTGCCAGAATATCAGAGTCAGGCAGCCACCAGGTGAGCCCGTGCATGCCAGCCCAAGCTTCATAGATGCAGACTTCCAGGTTCTCGTCAACAAGGTTGAACACAGGAGGGACATCATTTATCCAGACAGCTGAAAACACACCACGATTATGAAAAAGGCATGGATTGACATTGCTGACATGGTCAGCCTGACTTCTAAGAAGCCGCCTAGATCCTTAACCACACAAGCTGCAACAGACCCAATAGCTAACGGATGCAGCTTCCATGCTACTCCTCAGCTTTGGTGGAGTGTGTGCACAAAGACGTTTGGAGGAAGTGCACTGCTTATAGGGTGGTGGCGTATGGCACCACTGCATGATGCCTCATCTGCAAGCATGTCAAACACTGGGTGATATGGAAGGCCTCGGCACTGTACAGGCTTCAGGCTGTCTGATGTCAACTGTCATCAATTCCTCTAGTGCCTCATACAGGTCTCAGACTACCTTGTCTCTCTGAGGAACCCCTCAGACAGTAAGGGGAGAAATTGTACAAGGATGCATCAACACAGCAGATTAGTGCACTATGCATGAACATAAATTGGTTGGCAAGTTTTTTAAAATTCATTTACGGAATGTGGACATCGTAGGTTCGGCCAGCATTTATGCCCCTCTGTGTTTGCCCTTCAGAAGGTGGTGGTGTTGAGTTGCCTTCTTGAACTGCTGCAGTCCTTGAGGTGTAAGTACACCCACCGTGCTGTTTAGGGAGGGGGGTTCCAGGATTTTGCCATGGTAACAGTGAAGGAGTAGCGATATATTTCCAAGTCAGGACGGTGAGTGACTTGGCGGGGAATCTCCAGGTGGTGGGGTTCCCATCTATCTGCTCCTCTTGTCCTTCTAGATGGTAGTGGTTGTGGGTTTGGAAGGTGCTGTCTAATGAATCTTGGCAAGTCCTGCAATGCATCTTGTAGGTGGTACACACTCTGATTGGCCAAGGTATCTCTATGGAGAAAGCAATGAGGAAATATATGCTCCCCAAGCTCCTGGGTATTGCAAAAATGCACAAGCCTTGAACATGTTCCTTTTGTTTGCAGAGAATGGGACCCTGCGTATGAATGTATATTGTTTCTAGCAAACATAAATTAATCACATTATGAGCTCAAATTGTTATCTTAAATTGGCTCTTAGTATTGCTGTAAGCTCACTCAGAATTGTTCAGCAAGTACTGCCGATTGTGGCATCACATCTAACAGTAGATATTTTGTTTTGGGTTTTGAAAGTGCTGGCTGGTTGAGTACAGTTTGTACTGTGCCTATTTTGAAATGAATGAAAATGAAATGAAATGAAAATCGCTTATTGTCACAAGTAGGCTTCAAATGAAGTTACTCGGAAAAGCCCCTAGTCGCCACATTCCGGCGCCTGTTCGGGGAGGCTGTTACGGGAATTGAACCGTGCTGCTGGCCTGCCTTGGTCTGCTTTCAAAGCCAGCGATTTAGCCCTGTGCTAAACATTTTGAACAACCAAAGGAACATGCTCTTTGATTTAATCAGACAATCGCTGGAATCGATTGGCCTGCATACCTGGAATCGCACCAATATTGAAATATTGAAACTGGGGCTGGTTTAGCACAGTGGGCTAAATAGCTGGCTTGCTATTTAGCACAGTGGGCTAAATAGCTGGCTTGCAGAACAATGCCAGCAGCGCGGGTTCAATTACAGTACCAGCCTCCCCGAATAGGCGCCGGAATGTGGCGACGAGGGGCTTTTCACAGTAACTTCATTGAAGCCTACTTGTGACAATAAGCGCTTATTATTATTATTATCATCTATGACCTATGTTGCTCAATTGCGTGGTAGGCAGAACATCTTTTTGGACTGATGACAGCATCCTGTTAATGCAAAATATCACTTGTGTAGCCCTGCATTGTGACAGTGTGAAATGGTTTACTTAACATTGTGCTTAAATTTTGAGAGAATTTGCTTTTACAGAATAAATTGATGTAGCTGGGCTCTTTTCAGGCCTGAAAGTAGCATCCTTTGGCCCATTTTTTGAGTTTGCTCAGTACACAGCAAACAATAATTGGACCAGGCTAGCCATTGCCCTCAGGATAACTTGGATGCTCTTTATTTGTGCATCAAGCTTGCAACCAATTCGAGAAGCTTCTGCGCAAAACCTCTGCAAAATGAACAGTAATGAACTGGACTGAGTCCGGATGGCAGTGAACCATTTTCCCCACTAGGCCCTCTTTTCTAATCTCTCAAAAAGCCAACATTCCTGGAAAGAATAAAGACACCTCTTCAGAGACAATCTGCAGCTCTCCTTGAAGCACAGCAGCATTGACATTAATGACCAAGAGGAGCTGGTTCCAATCATTCAGAATGGTGGCATTTGTCCATCAAATTACGAGTGACATCTTAGCGATGATGCAGAGCAGCAGAGAAGGAAAGAAAGGGAAGCAAACCCTGTATTCCGATCCCTCTATCTTGTGGGACATCCTGCCCTGTCTACCAAAGCTATGAGGGTAAAGAATCAGCTACATGATTTAACCACATGAAGACCATGGTGGTAAATTTGATGTGGCCTTGGCAAAGAGGGACATGGTGTTGCAGCTGCCTGCAGTGTCACAGAGGCCCACAGCTGGGTCTTTAAATGATCCCGACGCAAAGAAATTCAAAATGACAGTGATCTTGACTGCTACTGGCATGGCCTTGCTGTGAGTGGAGCAAAGTGTGGGCTCCTTATTGAAAAGAGCACAAGTATCTGTGCCCTGGAGAGTCGCTGTCTTCCTCTGGTACTGCATTTCTGGCATGTTGAGGAAATTTCACCTGTCCAGGTAATATCCAGTGCTCTAGGTAGTCTCCTTCTCCTCCGTGGCTCTGGCTCCTATGCTGTGTGGTCCTGATGCACAGGGAGCCTCCCTCACCATCAGTGTTGCTGCTGTAATGCATCAATGTCCTCTATGTGTGATGATGGATGTCCCTTTCCAGGTTCACTCTTCCTGATGTTAATGCTCAGGCAATGCCAGTTATTTTGTTTTTATTAATTCATGGGATGTGGGCTTCCCTGGCTAGGTCAGCATTCATTGCCTATCCTTAATTATCTTTGAGAAAGTGTTGGTCTGTCTTCATGAACCACTGCAGTCCATGTGGTGTAGGTACCCCCACGGCACTGGAGTTCCAGGATTTTGACCCAGCAATAGTGAAGGAATAACAATATATTTCCAAGTCAGGATGGTGAGTGACTTGTCGGGGAACATGCAGGTGATGGGGTTCCCCTGTATCTGCTGCCCTGGTCCTTCTCAATGATAATAGTTGTGGGTTTGGAAGGTGTTGTATAAGGAGCCTTGGTGAGTTTCTGCAGTGCATCTTGTATATGATACACACGGCTGCGCTGCTGTGGTTCATTGGTGGTGGAGGGAGTAAATGTTATTGGAAGGGGTGCCAATCAACTGGGCTGCTTTGTCCTAAATGGTGTTGAGCTTCTTGAGCGTTATTGGAGCTGCACTTATGCAAGCAAGGGGAGAGTTTTCCATTACACTCCTGACTTGTGCCTTTTAGATTGTGGACAGCTTTGGGGAATCAGGAGGTTCAGGATTCTGAGCCGCTGACTAAGATTGTGGTTGAATAAAATTCTGCTGCTTTTGATGGCCCAAAATGCTTCATGGATGCCCAGGTTTTAGTTGCTAGATCTATTTATAAACTATCACATTTAGCATGGTGATAGAAGGTAGAGTCAATGTGAAGATGGAACTTTGTCTCAACAAGGATTGTACAGTGATCACTCCTATCAATACTGTCATGGACTGACGCATCTGCGACAGGTAGATTGGTGAGGATGAAGCCAAGTCGGTTTACCCCTCCGGGAAAGGACCCAGACTGGTGGCAAAGTGCCAGTCACCGCCATTCTCACACCTATGTAGGTGAAGGCTCCATAGGCGGCATGTTCTCAGGTCAGCAAGGAGGTACATGTGTCCTTTGCAGTGGGAAAAGGCCAACTGCCTTCTGCCTTTGGGGGGTCCTCTCAGGGGTGTTCTCGGTATGGGCAGCAGCTCTTCAGCCCCTCGGCCAGTGACACCAGCACCTCAAGTTGTCACGATAACAGATGGTGCTGGGGCCCTCAATCCTCAAGCACCCAGAACACAGACACCGAGGTCATGTAGGCTCCAGAGCTCGAAGGTCAGCAGCCTCCCTCCAATGTAGCTGGTAGCTAAGAGGAGCACCAATCAGGGGCGTCATTCTCCGACCCCCCGCCGGGTCGGAGATTCGCCTGGGGCTGCCGTGAATCCTGCCCCCGCCGGTTGCCGAAGTCTCCGGCACCGGATATTCGGCGGGGGCGGGAATCGCGCCGCGCTGGTTGGCGGGCCCCCCCGCTGGATTCTCTGGCCCGGATGGGCCGAAGTCCCGCCGATAAATTGCCTGTTCCGCCGGCGTAAATTAAAGTACCTATTTACCGGCGGGACAAGGCGGCGTGGGCGGGCTCCGGGGTCCTGGGGGGGGGCGCGGGGCGATCTGACCCCGGGGGGTGCCCCCACGGTGGCCTGGCCCGCGATCGGAGCCCACCGATCCGCGGGCGGGCCTGTGCCATGGGGGC
The DNA here is from genome assembly GCF_047496885.1 of Scyliorhinus torazame. Classification (NCBI taxonomy): domain Eukaryota; kingdom Metazoa; phylum Chordata; class Chondrichthyes; order Carcharhiniformes; family Scyliorhinidae; genus Scyliorhinus; species Scyliorhinus torazame. The sequence goes on from NC_092715.1 coordinate 194,666,607, forward strand.
ACTCTTTCCCTTCCGCCTCCGCCACGGTCTCCACCATGGTGGAGGCGGAAGAGACTCTCTTCACTGCGCATGCGCGGGAAACTGTCAGCAGCCGCTGACGCTCCCGCGCATGCGCCGCCCCGACATGTCATTTCCGCGCCAGCTGGCGGGGCAACAAAGGCCGTTTCCGCCAGCTGGCGGGGTGGAAATCCCTCTGGCGCCGGCCTAGCCCCTCAATGTTGGGGCTCCATCCCCAAAGATGCGGAGCATTCCGCACCTTTGGGGCGGCACGATGCCCGTCTGATTGGCGCCGTTTTGGGCGCCAGTCGGCGGACATCGCGCCGTTTGGGGAAAATTTCGCCCCATAAGTCCATTTAAAAGAATGAAGAAAACGTACTTGATGCATTTGGGCGTCAAGGATGATTTAACAGTTAATATTCTCTGTTTGTGCATGATGATTTATGTAATATATGTCAGTTTTGGTTTCTCTAAGTTTTCCTCCATTGTTGGTGGCTTTCTGGCAGTGCAAGAGTGAAATGGGTCAACACAAGGGCTGGCAAGCAGTGTATTCATCATTCTGCACATTGCAGAAGCACCAGGTGTCACTGGCTGAGGTGGCCTGGGCTTACACAGTGAGTGATGTTCGTGCAGTCGGAAAGTGGATCTTTATTTGGCTGGTTGGCTGCAGGGGTAAAGGTCAGCCAAAACAAACAAACGTAAGTGCATTAAAGGCCTTCCTTGCATATAAAACCGGGTGTCCTCCATGGGACCTGCCGTATTAATCAAGATGTGGCTCATCAGCTTCATTGCCTTCATTGTCTTCTGAGGATGTCTCACGCTCCATTAATTCCTCAGCATTCAGGGTCATCTCCTTCTGAAGCACCAGGTTGTACAAAGCACAGCAAACCACCTCAATGTGGGAGACCCTCAATGGGCCCCACCCTATCGGTCCACGCGCCTGAATCTCATTTTGAAGAAACCTGTGGTCTGCTCGATCGTGGCTCATGATGAAACATTCCTCCGTCTCTGGCTTTAGGTTCCACATTGGTGTCAGCAGCTACCCCTCCAATGGGTAATCCTAGCCGGCAAGGGTCCAACCTTGCTGGCACACATGGAGGGTGTAAAATTATGACTCCTGGGAATACTGCAGAATATGCATGTTGTGATTGTTCCCTGGATAACAGAACCTAATTCTGTAGGATACGTTGCTGGTAGTCACAGATGAGTATGGCGTTGAAGGAGGAAAACCTTTTCCAGTTAATGAAGACCACTGGCTAGTCTGCGGGAGCCTTGCTAACCACATGCAGGTAACTTATGAGACCTTGTATCTGGGAAATTCCAACCTTGGCACTGGATACTCTGGACTGGATTATTCTGCCCCACCCACCGCAAGATCACCACGGGTGGGGTCCATTGACCTCGGGTGGAAATTTCCGGTCAGGTGGGGCCGGAGAATCCGCCCTCTGCTTCTCTAGGTCTGACTGTCCATATCAATTTCATAATGTATGCCCCTGTCAGTGCCTTGGTGGAGTAATGTGTGGCTAATTGGAATGGGTCCCTGGAATGAACTCAAGCATAGAACGTCAGGGCCACGGTCACATGGTGGCCACTGGTAACTGATGCTCACCAATGCCAACCAATGCTCTCCTCCTCCACCATCATGGCGCACAGAATGCTCACAGTCTCTCGAAAGAGGCGCAGTCTTTGCCGACCCTGTCTTTGCGTTACCTGCAGGTAGCTCATCCTTTGCCTGTATAAAATGGCCACTGAGTACCTCCATTTTCACAACGCTGTCCACTCTGCTTCCACATCATGAGGCTGCCCCTATGGGTGACCAGGAGATTGCAGCTGGCCTGACTCATGTGCCCGAACTTCTCTTCTTTGAGGTACTCCTCTTCGGTGAAGTGTCCTGCTCTGGAATCAATGATGTCAATGGTACTTTAGCACTGTCATGCTGATTGGAATATCCTGATATTATCTGTTGCAGTGCTGCCCAACTGACCCCCTTCTCAGCCCCTCTCTAGTGTAGTTGCTGTCAGGAGCATGATCCAATTAAGGGGTCTAAGCAAATGATTGCCCAGCTCTTTTAGAGCAGCAAAAGTAAGAAAAGTCTCACTCTAGGGCTGGTGTAAGTAGCATCAGTAACGATGGCTGCCATTCGACTGCCGCCTGATGAGGTCCCAAAGACCTGTCGCTTTCTGTTAAATCCAGAGGGTATCATAAAATTGATTCCTATTGCCTCATTAACCGCCTGTCAATTGCTGATTTTGAGAAATGAAATGAAATTGTCACAAGTAGGCTTCAAATGAAGTTACTGTGAAAAGCCCCTAGTCACCACATTCCAGGGAGGCTGGTACAGGAATTGAACCTTGCTGCTGGCCTGCCTTGGTCTGTTTTAAAAGCCAACGATTTAGCCCAGTGTGCTAAACCAGCCCCTACACAGGCAATGTCCCCTTTTGGCTCCTGTTCTCTACTCAGACAATTCTGGGCTGACATTATGCCATCTCATGAAATTTTACTGCTTTTCCTACCACCTCCATTGCCATACATTCTGAAGATTCTGGCTTGTGAGGAAACACCCCCCATCAGAATGTTAATTATTTAGGTTAGGAGTAGCTAATAACAATGCATCCAGCATATAGCACAATATCATACTGCAGTATCTCAAAATATTGAGTTACTTTTGGGGTACAATGCCTATTGTTATGACGACAAAGTGGTTATACATGATGAATTGTTGATGTAGAGATGGTTATATGTAAAGTTAAAAAAATCTATTAGTTAGCCATTTCTAGTCAGTAATCTGAAATATGGGCCGGGATTCTCCAAAGTCGTGGCAAAGTGTTTACGCCGGCGTAAACACCGGAGTGTTTCACGCTGGCGTCAATAGGCCACTTCGGCCAGCGATTCTGCAACCCACAGGGGGCAGCATGGCGCCGGAGTGCTTCACACAGCTCCAGCTGCTGATACAGGCCCCAGCACTTCCGGCCGCGGGTCCACGCATGCGCGCGGCGGCCGGCGCTGATTCACGCATGCACGCAGCACCTGTTTTCGCACCGGTCCCCGCGCAACATGGTGGCACGCGTCTGTCGATCAATTGCCCCCGATCGCAGGCCTGGCCATCGTGGAGGCCCCCCCTGGAGTCTGATCCCCCTGCCACCCCACCAGGACTGTCCCTGCAGCCGCGACGCCGAGCTCCCACCGGGTGAAACCATTCGGGAACCACGCCGGCGGAACTCGGCCGGTCGGCAGTGGAGAATCGCCACAGGGACCTCTTTCAACAGCCCCTGACCGGCGCCGCGTCGACTGTGTACGCGCAACTGGCGCCGATTCTCCGGTCGCCGGAGAGTCGCGTCTCGGCCTCGGACCCGATCACGGGCATTCTCCGCCATTGCGCCGACCGTGATTTCGGCTCGGAGGCTCGGAGAATCCCGCCCATGATTTCACGGCTTGATTCTACATTCTGGGGACGAAATAGAAATAGAATAGAAATCTTTTTATTGTCACAATTAGGCTTACAATGAAGTTACTGTGAAAAGCCCCTAGTCGCACATTCTGGCGCCTGTTCGAGTACACTGAGGGAGAATTCAGAATTCTCAGCTGGTACAGGAATTGAACCCAGCATCACAAACCAACTGTCTAGCCAACTGAGCTAAACCAGCGCTAAGTGCTCCCACCAGAGTACAATCGCTCCTAGTCACTGCGTACTCTAGCAGCGGCACCCAGGAGTGGTTCCCACTCCTTTTGCATAAAAATCTATGCATGAGGAGAACTCGCGGGATTCTATCAGAACCCAGGTGTCGGGCTGCATTTTGATCACAATACAAATTTTGCCTCCCCCTTCTCTGCCAACAAGTGGGGACATCCTCCCCTTCACCACCACTGGATTAACAGGTCGCCCCCTCCACAGCATGAGGGTGACCCCCCCCCCCCAATCAGTCTCCCCCATCAGGCCCCCCCATAAGAGATCCCCATCAGAACCCCCATCAGGCGCCCCCCCCCCCCCCCCATCAGACCTTGCATCAGACCCCCAACAGAGACCCTGCATTAGTACTCCAACAGAGACTCTCATCAGAGATCTCCATCAGGCCCTCCCCCTCCACCCCCCATCAGAGATCTCTGACTGAGAGCTGACGAGCAGTCCAGGCAGTAGGTTGGAAGATCACTACATTTGCACTTACGCTTTCGTAATATCTGCTGCCACAGACGAATGGGTTTAAAGCAGCAGCTGTTACAAGTGTCAGAGGCTTCCTCAAAAGCCCTGTACACTTCAAAGGGTTTGAAATCCCTTGACAGTCTGTTAAATACAAATCTTCCATCCAATTTCACACAGCAAAATTTGTATTAGCCAGTGATTGACAGTTTTATTACTCCATAGACAGCTGCTTGGTGGATTGTTTATTTATGTTTCCCTTCACACTTGAATTCATCTCCACTCCACTGCTTTGATGCTAACCATAATGTTTATAAACACCCTTGCTATGATTGACAGCCCCTCACCACATCAAAAGTAGTTAAGTGCTTTGACCTTCTATCTTTCACAGTAGGAAGCACTTTGGGTGGCCTTTCAATAGATTTTGGGGGAAACCTCTGTTATGCACTGACCCCTTTGACCCACCCATCGTGTCAGGGCCACGCTTGAAAATACCTGCACCAATTCACGCCCGTGTGAATCCCGGCTGAGAGGCCTGGAGCATCACGGGGGCCTGGAGAATCAGGCTTCCAGCCCATTCTTTGGATGCAAATAAATGCAAATGACCCATTTGTATCAGCCCGCCGGTGCAGAGCGTGTAGCTCGCTGCCAGCACCAGTGGAGGGGAACCGGAGCATCGGACTCCCATCCTGTTTTAAGGTCAATGCTTGATTCTCCACCAGATCAGGAAACCCCTTTCAGAAGCGGGTGGCGGAGAACTCCCTGCCCAGATTTCAAATCAATTTCAATGCTAGCCTCAGTGACACATCACAAATGATGTATAATCATTTTATAGAATGATTTATATTATACTATTAAAAACTATTTGTAAGCCAAGGATTAGCTTCCTACCGATATTCGTTTCTTTTTATGTCTGACTGAACCTAAGCACAAATCTCTCCTGGCTGAGGTACAAAAAAAATCACAAATGAACAAGAGAAAAACACTTCTTTTCACTCAGGTACTGAATGGGACTTGTGATGTGTTACCAAAGAATGGGATTTCACAATACCTGCACTTACTGCAGTGAATAGGAGCTGAATATATATCACACGTCTCCTTTATCCTAACAGCAATAACCCAGCAATGCACTGCAGGGATCATTTTTACTAACAGTAAGTAGGAACAAGAGGCTTATTGTTTACCTGGAAGCTATTTTGGCATACACTTGTTAGGAAACCTATTAAGAAAGAAATATGATGAGGGGAAATGCTTTTATGTTCCCTTGTAAGACATGACAAGGAACTCCTACTTAATTATTGTCTTTTTGAAGCACTGAACAACTGTAACGCTACTCCTAAGATACACAAAGTCCTATAACAATTATACGGTCAATAGTATTAAAACGATAGAGTTTCCATTCCTACTTGGAACTATATTTTGTCGAGAAATGCATATGCACAACCTAAAGTACATTGCAATGTGATAAAACTAAAGCATGCAGTAATACAAATATACAGTCTTTATTTCGCACCTGGCAATCTGTCCTTTTCGCAACTCGGGTGATTTGTCTGCTGATAAAGACAGCCCAGGTCTTTCACAAAGCAATATACAACACAAAACCAGAAAGGAAGCATGGTTTCACAACAAAAATTGAGATGCAAAATAGAAAGGTCAATGGTTCTGTGCTCAAACTATGAATTAGTTCAGAAGATCAAGATGTAGAATCAGTTTGGGCGGAGATAAGAAACAGCAAAGGGAAGAAGTCGGTGGTGGGAATAGTTTATTGGCCCCGAACAGTAGCTGTGCGGCATGACAGAGTGTACATCAAGAAATAATGGGGGTGCAAGAAATGTACTGCTATAATAATAATAATAATAGCTTATTGTCACAAGTAGGCTTCAATGAAGTTACTGTGAAAAGCCCCTAATCGCCACATTTCGGCGCCTGTCCGGGGAGGCCGGTATGGGAATTGAACCCGCGCTGCTGGCATTGTTCTGCATTACAAGCCAGCTATTTAGCCCACTGTGCTAAATAATCAAACGGGGCGGCACGGTAGCACAGTGCCAGGGTCCTAGGTGCGATTCCCGGCTTGGGTCACTGTCAGTGCGGAGGTTGCATGTTCTCCCCATGTCTGTGTGGGTTTCCTCTGGGTGCTCCGTTTTCCCCCCACAGTCCAAAGATGTGCAGGTTAGGTGGATTGGCCATGATAAATTGCCCTTAATGTCCAAAATTATTCGGTGGGGTTACGGGGATAGGGTGAATGTGGGCATAAGTCGGGTGCTCTTTCCAAGGGTCGGTACAGACTTGATGGGCCGAATGGCCTCCTTCTGCACTGTAAATTCTATGTAAATCATGGGTGACTTTAATCTTCATATTCTATCTTTAAATCAATTGGACAAATCAAATTGGCAAAGGTAAACTGAAGCATGAGTTGTTTGAGATCATTCTTAGAACAATACATTCTGGAACCTACTAGTGAACAGGCTATTTTGGATCGGGTATTGAGACAGGGTTAATTAAAGATCTCATAGTAAAGGATTCTCGAGGCAAGAGTGACCATAATACTGTTTTCACATGAGAATTTCACATTCAGTTTGAAAGTGAGAAATGTGAGCCCATAACTTAAATATTGGCAAAAAGAAAGAGAAAGGGAGATACAGATCAGGGAAAAAGATAAAGAGAGAGAGTTTGAACCTCAGAAAATGGCCATGAAACATGACAGTCAGTTAAAATTGGGGGTGGGGGGGGTAAAGGGAAATGTATAGTTGGATGATAATGATGAGGCTAGTGAGAAAGAGTGTCATAGTCGAAGGCTTGGTGGGGATCTATTTAAATGTGTCCAAGCATTGCCAAGGTTTGATGAGAAGGAGGTAGAAGTCTTTTTCATTTCATTTGAGAAGGTAGCTAAACAAATGAAATAGCCACAAGACTGATTCAAACAAAGCTGGTAGGTAGGGCTAGTGAAGCGTTTGCATCACTACTGGAGGAGGTATCTGGGTCATATGAGGAGGTGAAAAAATCCACCTTAGGTGCATATGAACTAGTGCCTGAAGCTCACAGAACAAAGGTTTAGAAATTTAAAGAAAGAATTTGGTCAAACATACATGGAGTTTGAAAGGATCAAACAGAGTAATTTTGATAGCTGGATAAGGGCTTTGAAAATAGACCAAACGTATGAAGTTCTCAGAGAAATTATCCTTTTGGAGGAGTTTAAAAATTCAATTCCTGATGTAGAGAGAACTCATGTGGAAGAGCAGAGGGTTAAAACTGCGAGGTTAGCAGCAGAAATGGCAGATGATTATGAATTAGTTCATAAATCAAAGCTTGGTTTCCGACATCAGTTTCAGCCGGTGAGGGCTAGAAACTGGGGACATGATAAATACTCAAATGTTAAAGGTAAAGGTGATCTGATGGGAGATAATAAGGGGAGTGTACCTCAGACTAAAAAATAAATCCAGGAGGGTGGAAAAGACATGAAAAGTTTCAATTGTTTTCACTGTAATAAAGTAGGCCATGTAAAGTCACAGTGTTGGTGGTTGAAGAAAAGCACTGGGAAAGCTGATGTGGTTAATGGAATGAGACTACAGGATGCATCAGTATAGAGGGATCTGGGTGGCCTTATACATGAATCACAAAAAGTCAGAATGCAAGAATAGCCAGAAATTACCAAGGCAAACAAATTTTGGCCTTTCTTGCAAGGGAGATGGGGTATAAAGGTAGGAAAGTCTTGCTACAATTGTACAGGGCATTGTGTGATGAATGTAGAAAATGATATATATTATATTTCATATTTGTTGCAGTCACGTCATTAAAAACCCTGGTTTAAATTACATGCAGGCAGTGTGTCTACTAAAGATGTAATTAAAGAGTCATAAAAGGTGAAGTAATAATTGATTCCAACCATTTACTTGGTGACAAATAAAGGGCTCATGGAATCTTGTTTTGATTGCTGGAGATTCCCTCGATAATATATGAGGGAGTGGTGTCTAGGCATAGCTAAGCAGGTCATGGAACTTAATGGGATACAGATAATGCAATTAAGGGGAGAGCCAGGTCTGCCTCTTGTTTTTCAAGCTATTGTAGGGAGTTCAGTTGAACAGCAGGTTTTGCCAAATGCTATAAAGTTGAGCAGATGTGTCTGACAAGACAGAGGTGTACTGGATCTGTTCTTGAAAGGATCTCTCTCCAAAAGCCTCAACAAAGCTAAGGAAGTAACCTGTCTATAAACTTTATTTATAAGTGGCACTTGAACTGTATTGGATTGCTTAATTGGAGTTAGATAGTAAGTTCAAGTGTTTCCTTTTGTTTAAGAACTATTTAATTGATCATTGCAAAACTATTCCTTTGGTGCTAATTTGGTTAACTCTGTGTTTAAATTAAGGTTTGTTTTAACATAAAATATACCAATTGGTCAGAATCATCACTCCTGGGTGAAGTATCCTTTCCTCACAGTTCTACAAATAAGAAATTTGTTTGGAGTTCACGTCTAGTATCCTAACAAATGTTGGGGTCTGGTATCCTAATAGTTGGTCAGGATGACACCGAAAGTACCGTGTACATTTTTGGTTACATGACTTAAGAAGGGACATGTTGTACTGGAAACCATTCGGAGAAGACGTATGGTGGCACAGTCGTTAGCACCAGTGCCTCACAGCAGGGAGCCGGGTTCAATTCCAGCCTTGGGTGACTGTGTGGAGTTTGTACATTCTCCCCATGTCTGTGTGGGTTTCCTCCGATGCTCCAGTTTCCTTTTACAGTCCAGGTTAGGTGGATTGGCCTTGCTAAAATGCCTCTTAGCGTCCAAAAGATTAGGTGGGGTTACTGGGCTACGGGGATAGATTGAGGGCGAAAGCCTGAGTAGGATGCTCTTTCGGAGGGTGGTGCAGAGTTGATGGACTGAATGCCCTCCTTCTATACTGTAGGGACACTATGATTCTAAGGTTCACTAAGCTGATTCCTGGGTTGAGGCCTATGTCTTATGAGGCGAGGTTGAGCAAGTTGGGCATATATTCATTGGCATTTAGAAGAATGTAAGGTTACCTTATTGAAACATAAAGGGGTTTGACAGGGTAATTGCTGAGAAGTGTCCTCTTGTGGGATAGCCTAGAACAAGAGGGTAAAGCTTCAAAATAAGGGGTTTCCCTTTTAAGACAGAGACGAGGAGGAATTTCATCGCTCAGAGGGTCGCTAGTATTTAAAATTCTCTTCCCAAAACGCAGTGGAGGCCGGGATATTGAATGTATTCAAGGCTGAATTAGATAGATTTTTGATTGACATGGGAGCCAAGGGTTATGGAGGAGGCAGGCAGGAAAGTGGAGTTAAAGCCACAGTCAGATTAGGCATGATCTTATTGAATGGCAGAGAAGGCGCAAGGGTCTGAATGGCTTCTTCTGCTCCTATTTCTTACGTTCTTATTGTTTGAAGTTCTTCACACTATTTACTGTACCATTTGTTATCATGTCAGGAAAGGTGCATTGAAGAATCATTTCCAAGTCCATATCATAGCAAGCTGCTATAAGGTTAAATCAGATATTAAAAGTCACTGTAAATTAACACTATCATTTATTCTTGAAGCAAAGATTCGTGTGGAGCATAAACACCGACCTGATGACCTAAATGGCACGTTTCTGTGCAGGAGATATTAAAGCTGTAACATTATGCAAGTGTCTTTGGAAAGCCACAGATAGGTTAGCTCATTGGGAAGATAAATAGCGACACTCTGCAGGCTGACGTTTTTGCAGAAGGCAATTCTTATGTCACCAAACCACTTGCCTGTTTCTGGCTTCAGGCTCTTTTAGTATAAATATTTGAATCCTCTAATAGTCATAGGATCTTGATTGCATTTTAGGAGAGATCTAGTAGGAGTATCTATTTTGCATTCTCCAGGCTGTTGGGTCGGTTTAGCTCAATTGGTTAGCCAGAGGGATGGTGATGCAGAACACGGGTTCAATTCCTATAACGGCTGAGGTTATTGATGAAGGCCCCGCCTTCTCAACATTACCTCTTGTAGTGGTCCTGAGGTTAAATCACCACCAGTCAGCTCTCCCCCTCAAAGAGGAAAGCAACCTGTGGTCATCTGGGACTATGGCGACTTTATCTTATACATGCAAAAGAAAACTGGAGAGGCCAAGAAAAGGTACATGGTAAATCGCATTTGAGGGGTCAGAATCCCTCCCCGGACCACAAAAATACTTTGGGGTCCCTGCCACTTTCCCCATATGACCACAAACTCTCCCTCCCTGAAATTTGCTTGCTGCTGGACCAGCAACTTCCTGTTTGCCTAAAATTTAGTCAACTTGACTCAGAAACGGTAAATTGGGATGCCTACGTAGGACTGGAAGCTCACCAGTTCTACTTACACCAGGGGCGAAATTCTCTGGAAACGGCGCGATGTCCGCCGACTGGTGCCCAAAATGGCGCAAATCAGTCAGGCATCGCGCCGCCCCAAAGGTGCGGAATGCTCCGATACTTTGGGGGCCGAGCCCCAACCTTAAGGGGCTAGGTTGGCGCCGGACGAATTTCCGCCCCGCCAGCTGGCGGAAAAGGCCTTTGGTGCCCCGCCAGCTGGCGCGGAAATGACATCTCCGGGCGGCGCATGCGCGGGAGCATCAGCGGCTGCTGACGGCATTCCCGCGCATGCGCAGTGGAGGGAGTCTCTTCCGCCTCCGCCATGGCAGAAGGGAAAGAGTGCCCCCACGGCACAGGGCTGCCTGCGGATCGGTGGGCCCCGATCGCGGGCCAGGCCACCGTGCCCCCAGGACCCCGGAGCCCGCCCGCACCGCCTTGTCCCGCCGGTAAGGTAGGGGGTTTAATCTACGCCGGCGGGACAGGCATTTTAGCGGCCGGACTTCGGCCCATCCGGGCTGGAGAATCGCCGGGGGGGGGGGGGCGCCAACCGGCGCGGCGCGATTCCCGCCCCCCGCCGAATATCCGGTGGTGGAGAATTTGGCAACCGGCAGGGGCGGGATTCACTCCAGCCCCCGGCGATTCTCCGACCCGGCGGGGGGTCGGAGAATCTCGCCCCAGGCCTCAAAATGGCTCTGTTCTATGCAATGCTGGGCCAGGTGGGCTTCAGGAACATTTCTCTGATCAGCCGACCAGAAATTCAAACATGCTTCTAAAACTGAAACTGGTCAAATTTATGTCTAATTGTCACAACCATCACCAATGTATTGGAGTTGCACAACTTATTCCTTTAAGATTTTTAATAGGAACGCAGAACCCTTTAACAGATAGTGCTGAATAGTCATTCAGAGATTAAACAACCTAAATCACATCGATGTCTCTATTAATAACTTTAGAGATAATAATATTCAACTTAATAATCAGAGATATAATTCGCATTTTGTTTAAATAATTATTTAAAATTTGTGCAACTGTAGTATATTGCTCACTGTTTCTGTTCTGTGTTCTGATGTTTCTTCCATGTGAGTCTTAAATGTCCAAGCTTGCTGAAGCCACAATTATATTAAATATCAATTAACCAATATCCCTACTTTTATTCAATTCATTCTGTTCGTATTATTCATGGTTTAAACACACCTCCTGAAAAGAAACTTCAAAGAGCTGGGAGAAAAAACGTGTTCTTTATTTGTTCACTGAATATGCAGAAAACCAGCAGCCAGTCATTAGCTAAAGAGAGCGCTCACACATCCATTGAACATCTCCGCTATCCCAGCTGGTCAGCCTAACACATGCTGAGCTCACAATCAGAGAGCCACTCAACAGATTTCTAAAAAAAAATCCTTCTTTAGTTCAGTAACTCAGGCCCTAGAGCATATTTTACATTGTTGGCAATCCAAATCCGGAATATGTCATTGATCACAGGATTGATCTCAAACTAAACACAACAAACATCTTGTTTCCCTGGTTAAATAAAGCTAACATCATCATGAATACGATTATTTTTCCAATAACAATAAGGAGATCAAAAGTGAATGTTTACCATAATTTCACCGAATATTCAAAGGGATTGGAAAATAAAACACCCTTGCTGTGCTAATGCCTTAAAATGGATGGTTACTCTGGGAGTAAGTACGATTAGTGGTAAGTACTTAACCCAGAATGTGGCCCAGGTGCTCTGTTATTTTTATATCTTTCGCAGTTCTTCCACACTGCTCTGCATACTTTCAGCTCCAGCACTCACGCTGGGGTATCGTAAGGCAAGAGAGGAGCGATCCGAACCACCTGTTTCCGAGTATTGGTGTCAGTTTGATTAGTCTGTTATTTTTAACTGACCCTTGGGATCCTAAAATTGCACTGTGGGATACCAGAATATAAATGCTTAACAAATTCTCGCTGTAATTTTAGCAGAGGCTTTGATCCATTTGGATGAACATGTTAAGTGTTTGTATGTTATAATCCCGCAGTGCAATTTAGAGGTCCAGACATCTGTTGTTCTTCTCAGTCTGCTCTTAACCTATCAGGAAAATGCACCGAAGTTAATGAAAATAACAGAAAGGAATGTTATTCCTAATTAAACATTTATTTAATAATTACATTTGCATTTATAAAGTAATATCTTAATTGTCTTGCAAATCATGTTGCTTTTCTAACAGGAGAATATTGTTTGGAAGGTGATCAAACAGAAATTTACAATACATTTGTCAGGATTGCAATAACTGGTGTCCAGTAGAAGGTAGATTAAAATCTTGCAGTGGTAAAAACTTTTTAAAAAAGTTAAAGAGTTGAACTCCTCAATTAATTTTATATAGAAATGCATCATTAATTAATCTAACTTCTCTTGGCTATTCATTTCTGTGGTCGAACTTTGGAGGTTTGGGTTTTCAGTTATCAATTCTGACAGCTTTTCTTGTTGCAAGCTCCAGCCAGCAGTTTCCCCAGGCTGAACAGAATGAATTCTCCGGATGATGTCCATCCCTACCGGCCACAAGTTCAATTCCTCCAGCACCGTCAATTCATTACACCAACTATAAATGGCCTAGTGACGGAAAGGGGGAATCCCAATATCAACATCGATCCATCTTGTAGTTCCAGTCAGTTTCAACTTTCCAGGAGTGAGGACCAGACAGTCAGAAACGTTGCCAAAGATCGTTCTCCAAGGCCTCAAGCTGACCCATCACGCCAATAACACTGGACTGGATTTTATATTCCCCCAATGGGCATGTTTTCTGCGGCAGGGAGGTGGGGTGGGGTAGCATGGGGTGAGGGAAGTTTGAGCATGTAAAATAGGGTGGCTACCCATCCCAGCAGCTTCCTGCCCATCCTTCATCTCATCCCCAATTCACGGTAGGTGCCAAAATTGGCAGCCAAGCCAATTAACCCCAACAATATGGTGCTTAGGCCATAATAGGGCTGATGTGGTTAGTTTGGCGGGAGCAGACAAGCTGTTTTTAAAAAAAACTTTTGAAAACGGTGGGAAGGAACGAGGAGCTATATTTTTGGAGGGTGCCCTTTGTGCATCGGGGTTGGAGGCAGGGGACAGCCCATAAGTTTCTTCCGACCCATCTGTTCTGGAAAACCCACCAATCCCAAACCCCTCCCTAAACTGCCCAAACACTCCTCTCCCAATGTACCCGACTTAGGTCACTACAGGATCTGTTGTGCATTTGTTCTGTTCCTGGCTACATTCCCAGCAGCGGCCATTAATGTGCTCTTGGCGTGGCTGGGACTGCTGGAACTTCTGGCCAATCAGGTTAATCAACAGCTCCCAAGGGCAGGACAGCCACGTGAGTGAGGAGCGTGAGTCCCACTGGCAGTCTAGCCCACTCACAGCACATTATGGTGGCGGACAGGCTGGCTTCTTGGGAGGGGGGTGTCAAGCCATCCTTCCCCCATAATATGCTCCCCATTATCTACTGGCAATGGTACATGGAACGACGACCACTCACTTTTGATTTATCAGTAAGTGCAGGGTAACTAAATATCCTGGTCCGGATTCTCTGATCCTGAGACTAAGTGCTGACCCCGGGGCAGGATAAGTGGAATTCTACGACAGCAAAATTGGTGCCGCTCCTGGACCATTAAGGGGCTAGCACCGGCGCCACGTGGAACACAATCGATTCCGTGAGAAACGGTGCCTGATTCGTCAGATTTGCGATTGACACTCAGGAAGCGGAAAAGCTGCAGCTGTGTCTACACACTTCCCTCCCGAAACACATCATCCGAGCCAACAAGATGGCAGCAAGATGCACGTTTCATGGATGCTGAACTCGAGACACCGCTGGACATGGTGGAGAAGAGGTGGGTGGCCCTGTACCCCGGGCCAGGAAGGAGGCTGCCAGCCGCTGCCGTTCACCGTGCCTGGCTGCAGGTGGCCGAGGCGGTCAGTGCCATGGGAAACACCGTGAGGACCAGCCAGCAGTGCCGAAAAAATTGGCACTACCTCCTCAGGACGGGCAGGGTGAGTAGGCAGCTCTGTGCCCCTTGCACCAACCCCCAATGCACACACCCGTAAACCCCCCCCCCACACCCGGAGGGCAGCCGAACCCCAAGCAAAGCCACCAGCTACCCACCCCTGGTCTGCATGTGTCGGACTGTCTAAAACTGTGCATTTTCAGTTTCCCCCCCCCCTTCCAGGAGAACGCCCGCCCCCCCCCCCAGGAGAACGCCTACCATAATCACCGAGAGAGGGACAAGATTGGAGGGGGGCTGCCGGACCTGTGGCCCCTCACTGGAGCGGAACAGAAGGCACTGGATGTCGTCGGTGGGTGCGAAGAAAGGGCAGTCGCTGGGATGGAGGTCAACACCGGGCAAGGAAATAAGACCCCGCTGAATTGCGGGTCCCCATGGCAGCAGGCCACCACAATGTGGGAGACACTCCTAACGCTATAATGGAGGGCTCCTCCAGAGTGGTTCAGCAACCTGTTGATCACCCCCTGGACCTGGGGTACCTTGCCGAAAGCAGCGAACCCTGCTGCCCAGGCGTCCTGGAGTGATCAGTTCACATTGAAATTGCCCAGCACCATGCGGGCCTCTAGCCATGGCGCCCGTCCCTACTGCAGAGGTCCCGTCAGATGGCCCTGCCCTTCCCAGCGGTACGCTCCACGGCCCCCATCCAGTGCCCCCCTCTCAAGGCTACTGTGTGCTGTGCCATCGGCGGATGGCGGCCAGTTCGTGGGGGGTGGTATGGTGAAGGGTGGGGACAGGAGTGCAAAGGTGGTATGGCGGAGGGTGGGTGTTTGGCACCCGTAGGGCGGTGTCACTCTGCAGAACCATGGGCCATGGAGGGCGGTCAATGGGGTGCGCAGCAAGATGGCTGCTTTGCAGGCCGTGGAAATGGCAGTCCATTCCTGGAGACCCCCGTCCAAGGAGTATCGCCCCCTCCCTGCCCCGACCAGCAAACCGGGCAGTGTTAGGACCAGCAGCCCCCGGTTGCGCCTCTGTATGTCCTAGTTCCTCCCTCTCCCCTATCAGCCACGGTGCCCGTTTTCCGATTTCTAGAAGCACAAGTGAACCTCGCCACCTGGTATTCCCCCTGGCGGAGGCGGAGGATCGCAGAGGCCCCGGAGAATACCGGGTCAGGCTTACTAATGATATGTGAACAGTGTTTACTGTATGTGCAGAGTAGAACGCAGTGCCGCTACTGTCGAGGCACTGGAAAATTGCGATTTGGTGTGAACCCAGTGCCTGCCATGATTTTGGCGGCGTCCAACGTAGAATACCGCCCCCCCCCATATTTTATGGATTTGTCCATTTGACTTATATGCTACGTTAAATAAGGGACACCCTTTGTCCTCTGTTTCTAGGACAGCCTGTGGATAATTGAACCCGGGCTTGATTTTATGGGACGTCATGGCTGGGATTCCCCAAGCCTCTGCACCGCAATTGCGCTCGGCGTGGGGGCGGAAAATAGGGCATCAGACCCGCGATCGGGTTCGACACCAGGACGCGAACCTCCGGCCACCAGAGAATCGGTGCCAGTGGCGATTCTCCACGGTCGACTGGCCGAGTTTCCGCCAGCGTGGTTCACGTATGGTTCCACCTGGCGGGAACTCGGTGTTGTGGCTACAGTGGCCGTCCTGGTGGGGGGTGGGGGGATCAGTCTCTGTGGGGGGGGGGGGACCTCCACGACAGCCAGGCCCACAATCAGGGGCCACCGATTGGCAGGCATGCGCGATCTAGGGAGGGGGAGGGCTACCTTCTTCCGCGCCGGCCCGCTGTGTGGATCCGCCATGTCGCGTGGGGCCGGCGTGGTAGCAACAGCCGCACGCATGCGCCGCCCGACGTCCGGAAGTGCAGGGCCGCGTATCGGCAGACGGAGCTGCGTGGAGCACTCTGGCGCCATGCTGGCACCCTGTGGGGCATGGAATCACTGGGCCAAGAGGCCCGTTGACGAATGCGTGAAACACTCCGGTGTTTACGCCGCCATCAACAATTAGCCACGTTTTGAAGAATCCCAGCCCATGGATCTGCACCATCACCCCATCCTTCAGCTACAATTTCAGTGGGGGGGCTGCCCATGTGAAGAGTGGCTATCCCACTGCCATTTAAAAAAAATATATATATTTTATTCAAGATTTTTTGGCCAAACATAACAATATGTAGTGTTTCTTTTACACAACAATAAAGCAATATAAATAACAGTGGCCAGTTTTAAACAAATAAATAAATAATATATAAACAGAAACAAAAACAAAACTAATTGGCAACTGCCTTGTCAAAAATAAATACTCTCCAAAGATACAATCCAACAGTCCAGTGTACAATTACCTATAACAAATGCCTATACATATACAATAACATCCCTGAGAGTCCGTCCGATTCCTCCTCCCCCCTCCCCCTCCCCCCCCTCCCCCCTGGGATGCTGCTGTTGTCTTCTTCTTTTCCATTCCCTCTATCTTTCTGTGAGGTAGTCGACGAACGGTTGCCACCGCCTGGTGAGCACTTGAGCCGAACCCCTTAATACGAACTTAATCTGTTCTAACTTTATAAACCCTACCATGTCGTTTATCCAGGTCTCCACACCCGGGGGTTTGGCTTCCTTCCACATTAACAATATCCTGTGCCGGGCTACTAGGGACGCAAAGGCCAAAACATCAGCCTCTCTCGCCTCCTGCACTCCCGGCTCCTCTGCAACCCCAAATATAGCCAACCCCCAGCTTGGTTCGACCTGGACCCCCACCACCTTCGCAAGCACCTTTGCCACCCCCACCCAAAACCACTGTAGTGCCGGGCATGACCAGAACATGTGGGTGTGATTCGCTGGGCTTCTCGAGCATCTCGCACACCTATCCTCTACCCCAAAAAATTTACTGAGCCATGCTCCAGTCATATGCGCCCTGTGCAACACCTTAAATTGTATCAGGCTTAGCCTGGCACACGAGGACGATGAGTTTACCCTACGTAGGGCATCAGCCCACAGCCCCTCCTCAATCTCCTCCCCCAGCTCTTCTTCCCATTTCCCTTTCAGCTCATCTACCATGATCTCCCCCTCATCCCTCATTTCCCTATATATGTCCGACACCTTACCATCCCCCACCCATGTCTCTGAGATCACTCTATCCTGCACTTCCTGCGTCGGGAGCTGCGGGAATTCCCTCACCTGTTGCCTCGCAAAAGCCCTCAGTTGCATATACCGAAATGCATTCCCTTGGGGCAACCCATATTTTTCCGTCAGCGCTCCCAGACTCGCAAACGTCCCATCTACGAACAGATCTCTCAATTGTGCTACCCCTGCTCTTTGCCATGCTCCAAATCCCCCATCCATTCTCCCCGGAACAAACCTATGGTTATTTCTTATCGGGGATCGCACCGAGGCTCCCGTCTTTCCCCTATGCCGTCTCCACTGCCCCCAAATTTTCAATGTAGCCACCACCACCGGGCTTGTGGTGTATTTCTTCGGTGAGAACGGCAGCGGCGCCGTCACCATAGCTTGTAGGCTAGTCCCACTGCAGGACGCCCTCTCCAATCTCTTCCACGCCGCTCCCTCCTCTTCTCCCATCCACTTACACACCATTGAAATATTGGCGGCCTAGTAGTACTCACTTAGGCTCGGTAGTGCCATCCCCCCCCCTGTCCCTACTACGCTGCAAAAATCCCCTCCTCACTCTCGGGGTCTTCCCGGCCCACACAAAACTCATAATACTCTTCTCGATTCTTTTGAAAAAAGCCTTCGTGACCACCACCGGGAGGCACTGAAACACAAAAAGGAATCTCGGGAGGACCACCAATTTAACCGCCTGCACCCTCACTGCCAGTGACAAGGACACCATGTCCCATCTCTTAAAGTCCTCCTCCATCTGTTCCACCAACCGCGTTAAATTAAGCCGATGTAATGTACCCCAATTCTTGGCTATTTGGATCCCCGAAAGTCCCTTGTTACCTTCCTCAACGGTAAATCCTCTATTTCTCTGCTCTGCTCCCCTGGATGCACCACAAACAACTCACTTTTCCCCATGTTCAATTTATACCCTGAAAACTCCCCAAGTATCCGCATTATCTCTGGCATCCCCTCCGCCGGGTCCGCTACATATAGCAACAAATCATCCGCATACAGAGATACCCGGTGTTCTTCTCCTCCCCTGAGTACTCCCCTCCACTTCCTGGAACCCCTCAATGCTATGGCCAGGGGCTCAATCGCCAGTGCAAACAATAACGGGGACAGAGGACATCCCTGCCTCGTCCCTCTATGGAGCCGAAAATAATCAGACCCCCGTCCATTCGTGACCACGCTCGCCATCGGGGCCCGAGACAGCAACTGTACCCGTCTGATATACCCATCTCCAAAGCCAAATCTCCTCAGCACCTCCCACAAATAATCCCACTCCACTCTATCAAATGCTTTCTCGGCATCCATCGCCACCACTATCTCCCCTTCCCCCTCTGGTGGGGGCATCATCATTACCCCTAGCAGCCTCCGTATATTTGTATTCAGCTGTCTCCCCGTCACAAACCCAGTTTGGTCCTCATGGACCACCCCCGGGACACAATCCTCTATCCTCGTTGCCATTACCTTGGCCAGAATCTTAGCGTCCACATTCAGGAGGGAAATAGGCCTATAGGACCCGCATTGCAGCGGGTCTTTTTCCTTCTTTAGGAGGAGCGATATCGTTGCCTCTGACATAGTCGGGGGCAGCTGCCCCCTTTCCCTCGCCTCATTAAAGGTTCTCGTCAGTAGCGGGGCCAGCAAGTCCATATATTTCCTATAGAATTCAACTGGGAATCCGTCTGGTCCCGGGGCCTACCCGCCTGCATGCTCCCAATCCCTTTCACTACTTCCTCCGTCTCAATCTGTGCTCCCAGTCCTGCCCTCTCCTGCTCGTCCACCTTAGGAAATTCCAGCTGATCCAGAAAGCACATCATTCTCTCCTTCCCATCCGGGGGCTGAGCTTCATATAATCTTTCATAAAATGCCTTGAACACTCCATTCACTCTCTCTGCTCCCCGCTCCATCTCTCCCTCCTCATCTCTCACCCCCCCTATCTCCCTCGCTGCTCCCCTTTTCCCCAGTTGGTGGGCCAGCAACCTGCTCGCCTTCTCCCCATATTCGTACTGTACACCCTGTGCCTTCCCCCATTGTGCCTCTGCATTACCCGTAGTCAACAAGTCAAATTCCACATGTAGCCTTTGCCTGTACAGTCCCTCCTCCGGTGCCTCCGCATATTGTCTGTCCACCATCAGAAGTTCTTTCAACAACCGCTCCCTTTCCCTACCCTCCTGCTTTCCTTTATGTGCACTAATAGATATCAGCTCCCCTCTAACCACTGCCTTCAGCGCCTCCCAGACCACTCCCACCTGAACCTCCCCATTATCATTGAGTTCCAAGTACCTTTCAATACACCCCCTCACCCTTAAACACACCCCCTCGTCTGCCAATAATCCCATGTCCATTCTCCAGGGTGGACGCTGTTCTTTTCCTCCCCTATCTCCAGGTCCACCCAATGTGGAGCGTGATCCGAAATAGCTCTCGCCGTGTACTCCATCCCCGTCACCTTCGGGATCAGTGCCCTTCCCAGAACAAAAAAATTCCACATGTAGCCTTTGCCTGTACAGTCCCTCCTCCGGTGCCTCCGCATATTGTCTGTCCACCCTCAGAAGTTCTTTCAACAACCGCTCCCTTTCCCTACCCTCCTGCTTTCCTTTATGTGCACTAATAGATATCAGCTCCCCTCTAACCACTGCCTTCAGCGCCTCCCAGACCACTCCCACCTGAACCTCCCCATTATCATTGAGTTCCAAGTACCTTTCAATACACCCCCTCACCCTTAAACACACCCCCTCGTCTGCCAATAATCCCATGTCCATTCTCCAGGGTGGACGCTGTTCTTTTCCTCCCCTATCTCCAGGTCCACCCAATGTGGAGCGTGATCCGAAATAGCTATAGCCGTGTACTCCGTCCCCGTCACCTTCGGGATCAGTGCCCTTCCCAGAACAAAAAAGTCTATCCGTGAATAAACTTTGTGGACATAGGAGAAAAACGAAAACTCCTTACTCCTAGGTCTACTAAATCTCCAGAGGTCTACTCCTCCCATCTGCTCCATAAAGTCCTTAAGCACCCTAGCTGCAGCCGGCCTCCTTCCGGTCCTGGACCTCGACCTGTCCAGCCCTGGGTCCAGCACCGTGTTAAAATCTCCACCCATTACCAACTTCCCCACCTCTAGGTCCGGGATACGTCCTAACATACGCCTCATAAAGTTGGCATCATCCCAGTTCGGGGCATATACGTTCACTAAGACCACCGCCTCCCCTTGCAATTTGCCACTCACCATCACGTATCTGCCCCCACTATCCGCCACTATGGTCTTTGCCTCAAACATTACCCGCTTCCCCACTAGTATAGCCACCCCCCTGTTTTTTGCGTCTAGCCCCGAATGAAACACCTGCCCCACCCATCCTTTGCGTAGTCTGACCTGGTCTATCAGTTTCAGATGCGTCTCCTGCAGCATAACCACATCTGCCTTAAGTTTCTTTAGGTGTGCGAGTACCCGTGCCCTCTTTATCGGCCCGTTCAGCCCTCTCACATTCCACGTGATCAGCCGGGTTGGGGGGCTCTTTACCCCCCTTGTCGACTAGCCATCTCCTTTTTCAATCCAGCTCCTCACCCGGTTCCCACGTAGCCGTATCTCCCCCCAACGGCACCCTCCCGCCCCGACCACCCCACTCCATACCAGCTCCCCCTTCTCCCCAGCAGCAGCAACCCAGTTAACCCCCCACCCCCCCACCCACCCCCGCTAGATCCCTCACTAGCGTAATTGCACCCCCCATGTTGCTCCCAGAAGTCAGCAAACTCTGGCCGACCTCGGCTTCCCCCCGTGACCTCGGCTCCCACTGTTCGAGGCCCCCTCCTTCCTGCTTCCCTGTTCCCGCCATGATTACCGTAGCGCGGGAACAAAGCCCGCGCTTCCCATTTGGCCCCGCCCCCAATGGCCAGCGCCCCCAGCTCCTCATCCTCCCTCCCCCCCTCCCCCACGACATGGGGAAGAGAGAAAAGTTACAGGGTCACAGGATTGACAAATTGGGAAATCATCTCTTCCCCCTTTTCCCCCTCTTCACCCCACATATTCGCTCCACCACTTTGTCCCAAACGTTCTTTTTCTAGCCCGCTTATTCCAGTTTCTCCTCGACAATAAATGTCCACGCCTCTTCTGCCATTTCAAAGTAGTGGTGTTTCCTGCCGGCTGCAGCATTCCAAATTTAGCCTTCCTTTTGTGCAGCACCGCCTTGGCCCGATTAAAGCTTGCCCTCCTTCTCGCCACCTCTGCACTCCAATCTTGATATACGCCGATCACCGCGTTCTCCCACCTACTGCTCCGAGTTTTCTTTGCCCATCTGAGGACCATCTCTCTGTCCTTATATCGGTGAAATCTCACCACTATGGCTCGAGGAATTTCTCCAGCCCTCGGTCTTCGCGCCATAACTCGATAGGCTCCCTCCACCTCCAATGGGCTCGTCGGGGCCTCCGATCCCATTAACGAGTGCAGCATCGTGCTCACATATGCCCCGACGTCCGCCCCTTCTGCACCTTCGGGAAGACCAAGAATCCTTAAATTCTTCCTCCTCGCATTATTCTCCAGCACCTCCAGCCTTTCCACACACCTTTTGTGTTGTGCCTCGTGCATCTCTGTCTTCACCACCAGGCCCTGTATGTCGTCCTCATTCTCAGCAGCCTTTGCCTTCACGACCCGAAGCTCCTGCTCCTGGGTCTTTTGCTCCTCCTTTAGCCCTTCAATCGCCTGTAATATCGGGGCCAGCAGCTCCTTCTTCATCTCCTTTTTAAGTTCTTCCACACAACGCCGCAGGAACTCTTGTTGGTCAGGGCCCCATATTAAACTGCCTCCTTCCGACGCCAACTTGCTTTGTGCCTGCCTTCCTGGCCGCTGCTCGAGAGGATCCACCGCAATCCGGCCACTTTCCTCTCTTTTTTCCATCCGTGTCCAGGGGGATTCCCTTCTGGTTTACCGCAGTGTTTTTAGCCGTTAAAATTGCCGTTGGGGACTTCCGGGTGCGGCTATGCAGAGCTAGGTCGCATATTCGGCAGCTCCTGCTTGGAACGGACTTTTGGGCTCTTTTACAGGGCCCCCACGGCATTTGTTTGACATTTCCCGGTGTGGGAAGAAGGCGGCAATATTCCCCCGACAGTGTCCCCCAGGAAGGGTATGTCTCTTGGTTGCCAGACACACGCAGAAACAGTAAAAGATTTGGCTGCAACTGCAGGATAAACAGGGCCTCTTCCAGCATGCAGGCGGGGGAAGGGCAAGCTTAAAGCTGCAAGCTGACCTGAGGGCCTGTATCAAAAGTGAATTCTAGCAGCAGAGGGAACAACTGTGAAAAGACCTCATCAAGGCCACTGAAGGGACTTCCGGTTGCGGTGATGCCGAGCTAGCCGCACGCTTCGGCGGCTCCAGCTCCGACGGACCTTCGGGCTCTTTTAAGAGCCCCAACGGGGAATTTTTCGACGACGCAACCCGGTGTGGGGCGTGTGAGAAGGGAGTCCCCCCCAAACGAAGGAGGAAAAAACCGGCGGCGGCGGCTGCAGCGCGAGGAATCGTCGACCAAAGGGTCAGAAAGAGAGAAGTACAAGATGGCGGCGGAGAAAGCGCAGGCGACATGGGGGCCTGAGCATGAAATTGTGAGACGGTGCGTGGAGCTGCTGAAGAGGGAGGTGCTGACCCCGTTGCTACAGGCAATTGAGGGGCTCAAGGAGACATTAAAGACCCAGGAGACAGAGCTCCGTGTGGTGGAGCAGAAGGTGACAGATATTGAGGACGAGATCCTGGGCCTGGCGGTTAAGACACAGACGCACGAGGCACTTCATAAAAAGTGTACTGAAAGGATCGAAGCCCTAGAAAATGGAGCGCGAAGGAAGAACCTTCGGATACTGGGTCTCCCTTAGGGCGTGGAAGGAGTGGACTGTGGAGCGTATGCAAGTACGATGCTGAGCTCACTGATGGGTGCTGAGGCCCCTACGGGCCCCTTGGAGGTGGAGTGGGCAAATCGGATTCCGGCGAGAAGACCAAAAGCGGGAGAACCACCCAGGGCGATAATCGTGAGATTTTACCGCCTTAAGGATAGAGAAGAGGTCCTGAGATGGGCTAAAAAGGTGCGGAGTAGCAGATGGGAGAATGCAGTGGTACGGGTATACCAGGATTGGAGTGCGGAGGTGGCGAGAAGGAGGGCGAGCTTCAACCGAGCCAAAGAGGTGTTGCATAAAAGGAAGGTGAAGTTTGGGATGCTGCAGCCGGCAAGACTATGGGTCACGTATCAGGAGAGACACCATTATTTCGAGACGGCGGAGGAAGCATGGACCTTCATCAAAGAAGAGAAATTGGATCGGAACTGAGGGACTGATGCTGCAGGAAATGTTATTGTTAATGTTACGGTGGAAGTTAATTGAGAAGTAAACAGGGAAGGGGTGAGACATTGGGGAAATGTGGGCGCCGGTGAGGGGGGAAAGATGGGACATAGTTGGAGAATGGGGAAGGGGAGGGGGAGGGGAAAGGGAGCTGCGCCATAAGAGGCGGGTCAGGTAAAGGGATGTTCCCGCACCAGAAAGAATAAGGCGGGAAGACAGGCGCAAGGCGGATGGGAGTTCCCCACATGGGGGGGGTCGAGGAGTGAGCAGGAGTAGCCGGGGTCAGTTGAAGTCAGATGACTTACGGAAGTAATATGGGGGGAGCAATCATGCTAGAAAGAGATCTAGCGGGGAGGGGGGGAGGGAGGGGGAGGGGGGGGGGGGGACAACTGGGTTGCTGCTGCGGAAATCCAAAAGGAAATGGCTAAAGAGTGGGTGGGCGGGGATGGTGTGCGACGCTGGGGGAGCGAGCGGGAGCGCGGAGGCGGGATATGGGACTGGCCTAGAGAAGGTAATGGCTAGTCGACACGGGAGGGGGGCAGGTAGCCCCCTAGTGAGGCTGATCACGTGGAACGTGAGAGGCCTGAACGGACCGATAAAAAGGGCCAGAGTGCTCGCGCATTTGAAAGGACTAAGGGCAGACGTGGTTATGCTCCAAGAGACGCACCTAAAGGTGGCGGACCAAGTTAGGCTAAGGAAAGGATGGGTGGGACAGGTGTTCCACTCAGGACTGGACGCAAAGAATAGAGGGGTGGCCATTTTGGTGGGGAAACAGGTCGCATTTGAAGCAAAGAACATCGTAGCAGATAGCGGAGGTAGATATGTAATGGTGAGTGGCAGGCTGGAGGGAATGGAGGTCGTGTTGGTTAACGTGTATGCCCCAAACTGGGACGATGCGGGATTTATGAGACGGATGCTGGGACGTATACCGGACCTGGAGGTAGGAAACTTGATTTTAGGAGGGGACTTTAATACGGTGCTGGACCCGGGGCTAGATAGATCCAGCTCAAGGACCGGAAGAAGGCCGGCAGCGGCCAAGGTACTTAAGGGGTTTATGGACCAAATGGGGGGAGTGGATCCATGGCGATTTCTTAGACCAAGGCTAGGGAGTTTTCCTTCTTCTCCCATGTCCATAAATTGTACTCCCGGATAGATTTTTTTGTTTTGGAAGGTCGTTGATCTCTAGGGTGGAAGAAGCTGAGTACTCAGCCATAGCGGTTTCGGACCATGCCCCACATTGGGTGGACCTGGAATTAGGAGAGGAAAGGGAGCAGAGAACACTCTGGCGATTAGATGTGGGACTGATGGCGGATGAGGGAGTGTGTGCAAGAGTGCGGGGGTGTATTGAGAGATATCTGGAGGTCAATGACGACGGCGAGGTCCCTGTGGGAGTGGTATGGGAAGCACTAAAAGCGGTGGTCAGAGGAGAGCTGATCTCCATTGGGGCCCACAAAAGGAAAACAGAGGCCAAGGAAAGGGAAAGATTACTGGGGGAGATTTTAAGGGTGGATAGGGAATTTGCAGAGACCCCGGAGGAGGAATTGTACAGGGAGAGGAGACGACTCCAGACGGAATTTGACCTTCTGACCACCAGAAAGGCGGAGGTACTGTGGAGGAAGGCACAGGGGAGGAGGTATGAATATGGGGAAAAGGCGAGTCGCTTGTTGGCTCATCAATTGCGAAAGAGGGCAGCAGCGAGGGAGATAGGAGGAATTAGAGACGAAAGGGGAGACACGGTGCGAAGGGCAGGAAAGATAAATGAGGTGTTCAAGACCTTCTATGAGGAACTGTATAGGTCTCAACCCCCAGAGGGAGAGGAGGGGATGCGGCAGTTCCTGGACCAATTGAGGTTCCCGAAAGTGGAGGAGCGGGGGGTGGTAGGCCTGGGGGCACCGATTGGGGTGGACGAGGTTATTAAGGGACTGGGAAGCATGCAAGCAGGGAAGGCCCCAGGACCAGACGGGTTCCCGGTGGAGTATTACAGAAAATATGTGGACTTGTTGGCCCCGTTGATGGTGAGGACGTTCAATGAGGCCAGGAAAGGGGGGACTCTACCCCCGACGATGTCGGAGGCGACGATATTGTTAATTTTGAAGAGGGATAAAGATCCGTTGCAGTGCGGGTCCTATAGACCCATTTCATTGTTGAACGTGGACGCCAAATTGTTGGCAAAGGTACTGGCATCGAGGATAGAGGACTGTGTCACGGGGGTGGTGCACGAAGACCAGACAGGGTTCGTAAAAGGGAGACAACTGAATGTTAACGTGCGACGACTATTAGGGGTGATAATGATGCCCCCAGTGGAGGGGGAGGCAGAGATAGTGGCGGCAATGGACGCAGAGAAGGCATTTGATAGGGTGGAGTGGGAGTATTTATGGGAAGTGTTAAGGAGGTTTGGGTTTGGGAACGGGTTTATTAGCTGGGTTAGACTTCTTTATGGGGCTCCAACGGCAAGCGTAGTTACAGGTCGACATAGATCGGAGTATTTCCGACTATATAGGGGAACAAGACAGGGATGCCCGCTGTCTCCATTGCTGTTCGCGTTGGCAATTGAACCTCTGGCCATGGCGTTGAGAGACTCCAGGAAATGGAGAGGGGTGATTAGAGGGGGAGAAGAACACCGAGTCTCGTTATATGCGGATGACCTATTGTTATACGTGTCGGACCCAGCGGGGGGAATGATAGAGGTTATGCGAATTTTGAGGGGGTTCGGGGATTTCTCGGGGTATAGGCTAAACATGGGGAAGAGTGAATTATTTGTGATACATCCAGGGGACCAGAGTAGAGAGATAGAAGGCTTGCCTCTAAGGAAAGTGGAAAGAAACTTCCGATACCTGGGAATTCAGATCGCTAGGAGCTGGGGAACCTTGCACAGACTTAATCTGACACGGTTGGTAGAACAAATGGAGGAGGACTTCAAGAGGTGGGACATGCAGCCTCTATCGCTGGCGGGCAGGGTGCAAGCAATTAAGATGATGGTCCTCCCGAGGTTCTTATTTGTATTTCAATGTCTCCCTATACTAATCACTAAGACCTTTTTTAATAAAATAGACAGGAGCATCACGAGCTTCGTGTGGGCAGGGAAAGTTCCGAGAGTAAGGAGGGGGTTCCTTCAGCGTAGTAGGGACAGAGGAGGATTGGCACTACCGAACTTGGGCGATTACTATTGGGCCGCCAATGTGGCAATGATACGTAAATGGATGATGGAGGGTGAGGGAGCGGCGTGGGAAAGACTGGAGAGAAAGTCCTGTAAAGGGACGAGTTTAGAGGCGCTGGTGACGGCGCCGCTACCGATCTCACCTAAAAAGTTTACCACGAACCCAGTGGTGGCGGCAACATTGAATATCTGGGGACAGTGGAGGCGACAGAGAGGGGTGCGGGGAACCCTGGTGGGGTCCCCAATCAGGAACAACCATAGGTTCGCCCCAGGAAGAATGGATGGAGGATTTCAGAGCTGGTTCCAGTTGGGAATTAGGAGGGTGGGAGATTTATTTATAGATGGGACTTTTGCGAGCTTGGGAGCATTGGAGGAAAAGTATAAGTTGCCCCGGGGAAATTTCTTGAGATATATGCAGGTGAGGGCATTTACTAGACAACAGGTGAGGGAATTTCCGTTGCTCCCGACACAGGGGATACAGGACAGGGTGCTTTCAGGGGTGTGGGTCGGAGAGGGCAAGGTGTCAGAGATTTACCGAGAGATGAGGGAAGAGGGGGAGGAGTCGGTGGGCGAACTAAAAGGAAAGTGGGAAGAAGAACTAGGGGAGGAGATAGAGGAGGGTATGTGGGCTGATGCCCTAAGCAGGGTAAATTCCTCTTCCTCATGCGCCAGGCTTAGCCTGATTCAATTTAAGGTGCTACATAGAGCACACATAACGGGAGCAAGATTGAGCAGGTTCTTTGGAGTGGAGGACAAATGTGGGAGGTGTGGCGGGAGCCCGGCAAACCACGCACATATGTTTTGGGCATGCCCGGCACTGGAAGGGTATTGGAAGGGAGTGACGGGAGTGATTTTGCGGGTGGTGAAGGCCCGGGTCAAACCAGGCTGGGGGTTAGCTCTATTTGGAGTTGCGGAAGAGCCGGGAGTGCAGGAGGCGAAAGAGGCCGACGTTGTGGCCTTTGCGTCCCTAGTAGCCCGGCGCAGGATCCTACTCCTGTGGAAGGAGGCGAAACCCCCCGGACTGGAGGCCTGGGTAAATGATATGGCGGGGTTCATTAAACTGGAGCAGATAAAGTTTGCCCTGAGAGGATCGGCTCAAGGGTTCACCAGGCGGTGGCAGCCATTTCTCGACTACCTAGGGGAACGTTAGAGGGAAGACAGATGACCAGCAGCAGCAACCCAGGGGGGGGGGGGGGGGGGGCGGTTTAGTTTAGGTCAAAGATAAAGGGGTTTTGTTACTTGTGTATTGTTTAAAATTTCTGTATTGTTATTGTTGCGTTTGCTTTGTAAGAGGGGAAAAATTGTTGTTTGGGAAAAAAATTTCAATAAAACATTTATAAAAAAAAAAAAAAATTGCCGTTGGGGCTCCTATTAAGAGCCCAAAAGTCCTTTCCACCGGGAGCTGCCGAAACGTGCGACTTAGCTGGTCATCGCCGCACCCGGAAGTCTTCCATCGCCGCACCCGGAAGTCTTCATCCCACTGCCATTTAACAGCCAATTGGACATTAATGAAATGAAAATTGCTTATTGACACAAGTAGGCTTCAAATTAAGTTACTGTGAAAAGCTCCCAATCGCCACATTCCGGCGCCTGTTCGGGGAGGCTGGTAAGGGAATTGAACCGTGCTGCTGGCCTGCCTTGGTCTGCTTTAAAAGCCAGCGATTTAGCCCTGTGCTAAACCAACTGAAGGCAGGAAATCCCCCCTCCTCTAGCTCTTATTGACAGTTGCAACTACATCTCCCTCCCTGGTTGAAATGTCCTCCATTTTATTTCACAAAAAATGGTCACCCTAAGTGGCTGATGAGTAAATAAGTAATTCTCCATCTTCCTGGTCTTTAACATTAGTGGAAACTATCAAATAAATTTGACAGCTGGAGAAATGGGGCTGGATTCTCCGTTTGGAAGACTAAGTCGCCACGCCGGCATGTAAACGGTGGAGTTTTACGCCAGGAAAACTGACGCAAAACGGCCACCGATTCACCGTTTTGCTGGGGGCTAGCAGGTAGGCAGTGTAGAGCTCCCAGCTCTAGCTTCTGATACGGCCCTGAGCATTTCTGGGTCCGTGGGCATGCATGCGGACGCCGACGGCCTGCAGCGACCCAGCTGTGTTTCATGGCGGACTCAGCCCGCGGACCCGGACCGCAAAAATAGTACCCCCCTTCGGCTGCTCGCGTGCCCCGGACCGCCTGCCCACTGTGCCCTAGCCCTGAATGAAGCCCCTCCTGGCTGTGGATCGGCCCTCCCCCGACTGTGGCAGCCCCGGACTGAGTCCTCAGCCGCCACACTACGTTCACGACGGGTGAAGACACGTGTCCCACGCCGTCGGGGATGGAGTATCGCGGGGCGGGCCTCAGGCAATGGCCTGAGGCTGTGGATATGTGGCGTACGGCGTACTCCTAGTAACACCGCTTTTCAGGGGGTGGAGCATCGAGAAAGCGGTGTCGCCCCCGATTTTGGTGTCATCGGGGATTCTCCGCCCCCTCGCCGAACACGATTTTGGTGTCAAGGAGCGGAGAATCCAGCCCTTGGTGCTTCATTATTGCGACATTTTGATTTGTCACGGGTATCAGTGGCCATCTTGTCTTTCTGTGATCAGCTATGCAACAGCAACAGCAGATTCAATACCGCCACAGGCATCTTGAATAGTTGACTAGCATGTGTTCTATTCAGCTGTCTTGGCACCCTGCATTGCAATTCATCACAGCTTTCACCCAATTTACATCAATTTTATCAGAACTCTGACTTTTAATCTAGTTTTCCTTATTGTCTTCTTTCGGGCTACTACACATTGCAAACCATAGCTAGTTTGATCTCACAGAATCATAGAATCCCGAGTGCAGAAAGAGGCCATTTGGCCCATCGAGTCTGCATCGGTCCTTGGAAAGAGCGCCTTACTCAAGCCCACGCCTCCACCATATCCCCATAACCCCATCTAATCTTTTTAGGACACTATGGGCAATTTAGCATAGCCAATCCTCCTAACCTGCACATCTTTGGACTGTGGGAGGAACCTGAGCACCGGGAGGAAACCCACGCAGACACGGGGAGAACGTGCAAACTCCCCACACAGTAACCCAAGGTTAGAATCGAACCCGGGTCCCTGGAGCTGTAAGGCAGCAGTGCTAACAACTGTGCCAACCTAGTATGTAAAAATGCCGATGTAGCTAAATTTCTCCTGAGTCACTTACCATTTGCTTTTCAGCTGCTGGTCCAGATCCGAGCCCACCACTTCTTTTTCCCCTTTTCTCTCCCTTTTGTCCCCTTTCTCTTTTATCGCTCCCACTATCATGTCCTTCTTCCTTTTTTCATCCTCAGATACTCAACCCTCACAGATTCCATTCTCTCAGCATTAATCATCTTTCCTGCTCTCCTGTTCATGCCCAAAGCTTGACTCCCATCAAATAAAATTATAGAATCTGTTTCCATAATCCTTTTGGCAGTGCGTTCCAGATCATACACTCGCTGTTTAAAAAAAATGTTTCCTCGTGTTGCCTTTTGGTTCCTTTGCGAGCCGCCTTAAGTCAGTGTCCTCTGGTTCTTGATCCTTCTGCCAATGGGACTGCTTTCTCTCTATCTACTCTCTCTATACCCCTCATGATTCTGAGTATTTTTTATTTTCTTTTTAATTTAGGGTACACAATTCATTTTTTCCAATTAAGGGGCAATTTAGCGAGGCCAATTCGCCAACCCTGCACATCTTTTGGGTTATGGGGGCGAAACCTATGCAAACATGGGAAGAATGTGCAAACTCCACATGGACAGTGACCCAGAGCCGGGATCGAACCTGGGACCTCGGCGCCGTGAGGCAACAGCACAAACCACTGCGCCACCGAGCTGCCCTATTCTGAGTATTTTAATCAAATCTCTTCTCAACTTTCCCATTTCAACGAGAACTCTCCCAAGTTTTCCAAACCTTCCAGGTAACTTAAGCCCCTCATCCCTGGAGCCCTTCTCATAAATATTTCCTGCACCGTCTAAAGCCTTCACATCCTTCCTAAAGTGCAGTTGTTAGAATTGGGCAAAATACTTTAATTACATGGTCTTGCTGTTCCAACCATTACTGCCACTAATAAGACCATCTTTGATCACTTCTTTGTTTCACTTCCCACCACATATTCATTCCACTTTTCCACCAAACTTTCTCCATAAATGCCCCTGAAAACAATTGGTCTCATCTCATTTACATTATCTAATTAGATTGCATTTACTAATTTCCAACTATCTAGTCTTTGGCTGACAATTCATCACGCCATTTCCATAGTTTTTGATCTGATAAATTGGACCCTTTTGATCACCATTGATGCACTTGTCTCCAGTAAAACCATTACTCTCACTTACCCTAGCCATTCCCTTAATATACCTCTCATCTCCACTCCCTCAAGTCCAAGTGACACCATTTTAAATGTTTTTATTGGATAACTGGTTTAACCAGCCATTGTCAGATCCCGCTGGCTCACGGTAAGCTGTATCAGGTCTTGTGCTCTATGGCCGACACTGTTAACTATTTAAAGACGATCCAGGGCTCTCAAGATGACAACCAGCTTCTCTCCACCACAAACTACCTTGTTAATCCACCCTCCTTTGTGCCCTCCACCGTATTGTCCATCAATATGTACCAGGACTCACAGGTTTACTTGTCTCGAAGATCAAGGCTATCCTTTCAGCTGCCTCTTCTGCTTCCCTCCTCCTATCCCACTGGGACAGACTTCCCATAATGAACTCTGCTGCCCTATCCTGAACTCATGTATTTCTCCAGATTTCACCCTTGCTCTCTCCAAGCTCAACATGTCCATGAAACCCACCTTCTAGTCACTCACTACCATTCCAACTAAACTGTTGACCATGCATCTTCCCTTCCATGCCCAGCATTGGCTGATATAATAGAGGTCATTAAAATGATGAATGGTTTTGACAAAGTGGGTACAGAGAGAATGTTTCTTCTTCTGTGGAAAAGCGTAACTAGAGGCCATCAACATAAGATAGTTACCAAGAAATCGAATAGAGAACTCAGAAGAATTGTCTTTCCCAAAACAGTGGTAAGATTAAGGAACTTGCTACATAGAATCATTACAGTGCAGAAGAAGGCCATTCTGCCCATGCAGTCTGCACCAACTGTCCGAAAGATCACCCTACCTAGGCCCATGCCCCTACCCTATCCCGTAACTCAGTAACCTCACCTAAACTTTGGACACTAAGGTGCAATTTAGCATGGCCAATCCAGCTAACCTGCACATCTTTGGACTGTGGGAGGAAACCGGAGTGTCCAGGGGAAACCTATGCAGAATTGGGGAGAACGTACAAACTCCACACAGACTGTCACCCAAGGTCGGAATCGAACCCGGGTCCCTGGCGCTTTGAGGCAGCAGTGCTAACCACTGTGCCACCATTCCGTGCCATACTAGAGGGAGTGACTGAGGCCATTAGTAAAGCTTTACCAATGAGTCATCCAAACTTGAAACGTGAACTCCCTTCTATCTCTCCACAGATGCTGTCAGATCTGCCGTGATAGTCCAATATTTTCTGTTTTGTTTCAGATTCCAGCATCCGCAGTAATTTGCTTTTATCTATTGGTATAGATGCAGCTAAGGGGAAGCTAAACAAGCCAATGAGTGTGAAGGGTTACTCTGATAGATTTAGACGATGGGATGAGGCTCGAGTGGAGCATGAGGACCAGCACGGACTGATTTGGCCGAATGGCCTGTTTCTGTGTAATCCTTAAAAGTGTTGCAAACTTCCAAATCAATACCCACTTTTATCACAATTCCACATTTTAACCACTCCATCAGGTTTTGGAATCTGCCATAATGCTGAAAAGAACATGTGGCACCAGGATTGTAATTGGTGGCGTCGCCATGCGCCAAGAGAAGTGATTTTACTCCATCGTTTTCTGAAACATAAACCCTGGCAACGACACCTCCACTGGTACCAGCTGGCATTTTCCTGGCCAGCATTGTTGAATGCCAGTGTGGAATGTCCAATTTCTAATCTGTACAGAATGGTCCTAGATATCAAGAAAAGTCTGGCAGCCAGGAAAATAAAATTGGAAGGAAGGTGCTCAACAACATTGTCATGATATGCACTCATGCACATAATGAGATACAGACAGGCAGTGACAGACACCCAGTACAGCCAATCAACATACAGGACAGAACACAACCAATCACCAGGCAGAACACTGGAAGGTGGTCTCCTACTATAAAACACACGAGGCATCAACACTCTGCCTCTTTCCACTGGTGACAACTGTAGTGACAGTCAGGGTGTATTTATCAGTTAGCACCTTCTACACGTGGATCAGAGCTCGTCTGGTCTAGTTAGTTGTAGTAAGCACGCTTAGATTAGTAGAGTGTCAAACCCACAGCGAACTGTGTGCACTGCTCAACAAGTTCAATAAAGCGTATTGAACCAACACCAAAGGTTGGAGTCTACTGTCAAGTACAACTGCATCCAGTTGCAGTCCGTGTTACCCCAGGGTGATTAACTGACAATCATTAGCTTGCATTAATGTAACATGTTTAATTTATTTTTAAAATAAATTTAGAGTACCCAATTATTGCACCTCTTTGGGTTGTGGGGATGAAACCCACGCAGACATGGGGAGAATGTGCAAACTCCACACGCACAGTGACCCGGGGCCGGGATTTGAACCCGGGTCCTCAGTGCCGTAGGCAGCAGTGCTAACCACTGCACCACCGTGCCGCCCCATGTAACATCTTTAATTATGTAAAACATTTGAAGGTGCTTCACAGACCATTAACAAAATTTAACACTGAGTCTTTTAAGAGAATGTAAGGCAGATGACCAGAAGCTCAGTCAAAAAGGTAAGTGCTTAAAATGTCCAATCCTAACAAGCAGCACCAGTCATTTCATGGAAAGAGAAAAACAGTGCCCTGTGTTTAAACCCCTCAGAACCTTGAGCTGCAAGCCAAATATCAATCCCCCCCCCCCCCGTGAGAGGGTCTTCATGCCTCATGAGGCACGGATACAACACATTTCTAATTCTCCCAGGCTGCCCTTCCATTCTGGCCTCTCATGGAACCCCACCCAGCTTCTTCATAGTCACCCTCAGTGCTGCCCCTCTCTATTCAGTTACTTCCACCCACTTTCCAGCTCCCAGTAAGTAATGGATCTCCCTCAGCAGCGATCTGGGCACAAGCCCAGCAAAGATCACATGGGAGGTGATGCCTGCATGCCAGCCTCCAGACCCCTTTAAAACGGGGCCGACCCCACATGAAGGGAAGGTAAGGACTGCGACCAACACCTCTCCTTGAGATTGAGACTGAACCCCACCCATGTGCCCAAGGTGAACATATCAGTGTCCCCCACAACCTCTCTGCTGCACCCTGAGCATTTAACACCCTGGTGAGTGATGGCTGGCTGAAAGCTCGCCTCCGGAATTCCCCTCTGAGGTAAGGACGCCAGGTTCCCATTTATAGAAACCTGTTGAAAATGCCACCAGTGGAATATTCAGTGAGGGGGGGGGGGAAGGTCCAGAATGAGGGCTTGCTAATGACATGCTAATGAATTAAAATGAGCTTCACGGGCTCCTGCAGCGTGCTTCGCATTACTCCATCGGCGGGGGGGACGGGGACGGGACGGGACGGGGACGGGGACGTTGATAATCGTAATTAGCGGTCTCGTCACAAAGAATTGCATTTTTCGTCTCTCGCTGCATTTTCCGCGTCACCGTTCTCACCGATGGCTAACGCAGGCTCAAAATCACCCCAAGTGAGTCAAGCAAGTGTCAGAGACAGAGATTATCTAATTTATCATTGTCCATGATCAAGTATTTTAATGTGTGAGGTTAGCGTGTTTTGTTACCCTCAGAGTGATTTGTCCTAATTTAAATGATTTCCAGCAGCAAGCTTTTGTGAATTTAAAAATTAAGGGCTGGATTCTCCCCCCGGCGGGATCCTCCGTTTCGCTGGCAATGCATTCCCGGCAGCTAATTTCCCGACGGGGTGCCCACAATGGGAATCACCATTGATGGAGAATTCTGCTGCCGGCAGAGGCGTGCCGCACCAGAAAATGGGTGCGGCGGGACAGAGAATCCCGCCCAAAGAATTTGTTTTATTATCACACACTTTTCCCAGAGATTGAAAATACGATCATGTTTCATGCATACTATCATATGCAGAAATATTATTTGCTGGTGAAGAAGAAAGAACATTATGATTGCAATTTGGTATTTCCATCTCTTTTGTAGCAGGCCTGTAGTTTCTTGGATGAATTAATGCTATAGCTGGAATGGCGGTCTTGTAATGCAGAGGATTCACAATAATCTGAGCATTTTTTTGTAGTTTAATTGGCAGGAGATTGGCTCTCAGGTGAAATTCAAATTGGAGCATGTTCTTCTCTCACTTCCAAGGTATAGTTAGAGAATACATTGTCTTGCACTGGTTCAGTGGCTTAGACAGTGTTTCTGACTGTAGCTGTTTTAGAACAACTGCAGCTGTTATATTTTAAAAAGCAGGGGCGAAATTCTCCCCCAACGGCGCGATGTCCGCTGACTGGCGCCAAAAACGGCGCCAATCAGACGGGCATCGCACCGGCCCAAAGGTGCGGAATGCTCCGCATCTTTGGGGGCCGAGCCCCAACATTGAGGGGCTAGGCCGGCGCTGGAGGGATTTCCGCCCCGCCAGCTGGCGGAAATGGCGTTTGTTGCCCCGCCAGCTGGCGGAAATGGCGTTTGTTGCCCCGCCAGCTGGCGCGGAAATGCGGCGCATGCGCGGGAGCGTCAGCGGCCGCCGACAGTTTCCCGCGCATGCGCAGTGGGGAGAGTCACTTCCTCCTCCACCATGGTGGAGATCGTGGCGGAGGCGGAAGGGAAAGAGTGCCCCCACGGCACAGGCCCGCCCGCGGATCGGTGGGCCCCGATCGCGGGCCAGGCCACCGTGGGGGCACCCCCCCCCCCCCCCCCCCCCAGGACCCCAGAGCCCGCCCACGCCGCCTGGTCCCACTGGTAAATACCAGCTTTGTTTTACGCCGGCGGGGCAGGCAATTTCTGGGCGGGACTTCGGCCCATCTGGGCCAGAGAATTGAGCGGGGGGTCCCGCCAACTGGCACGGCCCGATTCCCGCCCCCGCCCAATCTCCGGTACCGGAGACTTCGGCGGGGGCGGGAGCGGGATTCACGGCGGCCAATGGCCATTCTCCGACCCGGCGGGGGGTCGGAGAATGACGCCCCAGGTAACAAACATGGCTGCCATACCCATGTGACCTGCTACGCGTCTAAATTCCTTTTCCAAATAAGATGTGTTATATCAGCAAACATTTGGCATTTCACACCCAAGAGCTTCAGATAGCCAAAGTCTTTGTGTTTGGGATATGGAACCATTAATGAAAAGTCAAAGTGATCAACTTCATATCTGACCAGCACCCACTGAGTATTGGTGTCTCCCGTGTCCATAGTGCTCTCTGCTAACGTTCCATCCTTAACGAAAGGGATATAAACAAAAAGTGCTGGAGAAATTCAGCAGGTCTGGCAGCATCTGTGGAGAGAGAAATAGAGTTAACATTTTGAAAAGAGTCATGTTGGTCTTGAAACGTTAATTCTGTTTCTATCTCCACAGATGCTGCCAAAGTTGCTGAATATTTCCAACACTTTCTGTTTTTATTTCACATCTCCAACATCCACAATAGTTTGCTTTTAACTTAAAAGGGATGTGTGAATTTCATTAGTGGCGGTGATTGTCCATATTTTAATTATGTATTTGCTTGAGTTTTAGGACTGCCTGGAGCTGGATACTACCAAGTCACAGCCATCTTAAACAGTGTTTGATGTCCACTTTTAAAAATATAGCTTTAAAGTTTGTAATATCTTCATAACACACGTGCCACGCCAGTACTGCCTCTGTTTTCTATCTAGAATACAGTTGGGTGCTGCCTTTTCTGTGCCATGGTTGATACTGTTGGAGCTGCTCATTATTGGATGGGCCTTGTTTTCTTCTATAGGTCTGTAACGGTTATTCTGTTTGGTCAAGCTGACCACAGTGATAGGTCCCTTCTCCATACTATGTTTTTGTGTTAGAGTCTAGGGTTTTATCCATCTTACACAAATTGTCAGCAGACAAATAATAAAGAGGTAAGTGCAAATTTTAGCACACCGCAACAAAACTCTCAACAACTTTTTATTGAACCATTTTACCAACATACACATAAAAAGGTTAAAGCACACATGCGCAATCCTGAGTGATTCAGAGTACAGAGATCATGGCCTAGCAACAGTATCCACTGCTTGTTCAATATTTACAAATCAATATTAGTTTTCTAATTTTGAAATCCCTATCAGCCATGTGTGACCAGCGTATTGAAAAGCCCTTTTTTTTTACATAATACATAGTCAGAAAGGATACAGTAAAACTGAAAGGATCACCGTTGCCATAACCTTGCCATTTGCTTTTTTCTTATTTCCATTCATTCATTGAACCTTCCGCATCCTTTCGAGACTAAGATTACTAATTGTGCACCTATTGCACTCTATTATGAAAATAACCATAACTATGTACTGCCACTTTGCCTTGCAGAGAGCCATTGAGCAGGTACAGCCGTATAATATGGCCATTGTTTGTGCTTTTGAAACTTGGAAACCCGAGAAATAAGATGAACGTTAGTATCTGAAAATCTGATTCCGATATAATACGGCTCTCTTGAGTACACATATTCTTTCAACCTCAGTGTGTTTTGCACCGGGCCTTTTGTGCCAGCAGTATCGTTTGTGCACATACTCAATGTTAGATTTTCTACACGGTTGACTCTGAAAAGCTGAAGCTTAAATACGAAATGTTTCCCTGAACCTGAATAGACTTAAAAGCTCATAGGTGTAAAAAAGGAACCCTTGTTGCAATAATTGCACGCTGAGAATCAGAGCCCACTGAGCATTAGAATAAAACCATTTCACAAAAACAGAGCTTCTAATTTTACTCCACAGGTGGTAGGCTGTGGAAATCTATAAGAACACATAATGTTAGCGGGAAAGAAATGAAATTCTTTTCCTACCCAAAAATTTACAATGGAAGTTAACGGTTTTTACAGTTCTCTTTGACATCTTTTTCAACTTGGAATAATTTGAAAGCTCACTGCTCCATTTTAGAGAAGAAATTAGTGGCATTGGAAAGATCAGTATTATTTTGCTACGTGCTGGAGTGCGTAATCAGTCTAAATCTAATTACTGATCTTCACTACAAATCTCTATCATGAAGATTTATTCAGTCTGCTGCATTGAGAACACGTGACATTTGGGGGAACATTGGGCGAATTGAAGATATAAGCAAGTGGATCAATGAGGAACCCCTCCCTTACTCAGCAAACAGATTCTTTTTAATGCGAGTGGGGATTATTTTGTTTTTTCGGTTTGTTTTATAGCTGAGGAGTATCCTGGTAACTATTTCCATGTAGTTAGATACCTAAGAGGTGCACGCTGCTCTTTGTTACTAAGTTTTTTTTCCAAGAAACAATAATGTAATTGGGGGAAGCCTGGCAACCACACTGCTCGAACGCTGAAGTCTTGACTGAAAGCTGCAGGTTCAAATCTCGGTTCCAGACTTCACTCAGAGAGCCATTTTGTGAGTTTTGTCTAAGTTTGCGCACCAAGTGGTCAGTGAAGAAAGCAGGTTTGGCGTTACTTTGCTATTCCCATTTTAGCACAGCTTTACTTTTACACTCAACTCAAATCATTAGTTTAAAAAGAAAAAGAACGAGAGGCATTGTTAAATGGTGTGGCTACAAACTTGTGGAGCACAGTGCTGGGGAGTCTGAAGACTCGTAAATGTAGACGAAAACTCTTCCAGCCACCTCCAGCACTTGTATAGTTGCTGGTATGGGCATGCTGTGCATACGTCGGAAACGTATAAAATGGGCAGACAATGGCATCGTCAAGTGTCTAACGCTGATCTAAAACCAAACCAGTTATTTTGGACCTTTATAGGTCCCGTTATTACACCTCACCAAACACTCTCAGCCGAGCATGCGTTCAACTACACCTGGATTCCTCCCACTAGCCCTATTTAACAGGATCAGTAGGACTTTCAGGTGACGGGCTTTTGACTTTCTTTTGCTGCTGTGTTGGAGAAGTTCTGAAAAGTCCTTGGGGTCAGAAGAGAGTGTCATCAAACTTTTCCAAGTAGTTCATGGAGTTTGAGGATCCCTGACTTTCAAACTTGGGGGTTGTTGTTGTAGTTTCTCTCTCTCAGGTTGCAACACAACAGGAATGTGGAACACAGGCAGCAGAGAGGGGAAGTTGCATACCACGGGAAGAGAAGGCAGGATTTCAATCGAAGGCTCTATCCAGTCAGGCACTTCAGGGAGCTCTCCTCCTACCACCACTTCAGCCAAGGACAACATCTGATGTAGCTACAATTCACCAAGAACATGGTTGCTGAATTGGGCCACTCTTCCAACCAGGCCTGCAGCTGCATAACAGGGTGAGGATGATGTAGATCATCATTGTGCTCAACTTCAATGCCAGCAAAGCTTCCAAGCTGGTATTGGTGACATTGCCAGCATTCGACATTCACCATGTATCACAGCACAGTAGCCATGCACACCAGGAGAGGAACCTCCCAGTCTTCTCGAGAGAAACAAGAGGAGTAGGCATGTAGAATGAGCAGGCTAGCAGGATTCACAATGGCGTAGGGAACCATCAACAACACTTTGCTTTGTGGAGACTTCTTATTAACAGAGAGATCTACCATAACTGCAAGGGCTACTACTTCCTTAATGTACAGCTGGTGTACAACCGTGCACAGTACATCATGTTGTTGAATACCGGCTATCCTGGGAGCAATTACACTGCTTTAACCTTGCTGCAGGCAGCCATTTTCCTGGCATATTTGAACCACCACAACAAACCTGAGGCTGGGTGCTTGGAGGCATCTGGGACTCCATCACTCCAGACGATCTGTCGAGGAGCAACTGATGAGACTCAGCATTCCCTAAAATAATCCCCACATCACTGCTGTTCCACAATTCCCCACCACTTTATCCCTCTGCTAAGGCTTATCTCAGTATCCTCTTGACCATGATAAAAGACAGCACAAAAATCACCATTCCAAAACAACTATAACCATCAATACTTCAAATAACATATATAAAAGTGATTCAGTAGGTTTTGAAACTCAGGCAAACATTCACAATAGCCACAGCTATCAGAGCAAAGTATTAAAGCTCCTGAAAATGAAGCTGAAAGACTGGATTGAGTTTCATTTCAATTTCAAAGCTGATTGCCTGTCAATCAATGGAATGCAGCAGGTGGTTAGTTTCTTTTTACATTCAACAGCAGGACTTTTCTTTTCAAAGTTAAAGATCTCCAGATATCTAAATCACAGTATAAAAGATGACAGGATTTTTCCCAGTAGATTTTTCTAAAGTATTGAATGCATTAAAGCTCTTCCTCTCATTGGAAAAGTACTCCATTGAATCTCAAAACTTGAACAATGCTGGGAAATGTAATGCACAATTAAACTTTTCAGGAGAGAACCCTATGATGGAATACGGCAGTGAAAACACAATAGTGATGTTTGAAGTTGACAAAACATTTAACACTTACCTGACTCCTCAGGAGGTT
The DNA here is from genome assembly GCF_047496885.1 of Scyliorhinus torazame. Lineage (NCBI taxonomy): Eukaryota > Metazoa > Chordata > Chondrichthyes > Carcharhiniformes > Scyliorhinidae > Scyliorhinus > Scyliorhinus torazame. The sequence goes on from NC_092715.1 coordinate 194,707,194, forward strand.
TCCCTCAGTGGTCACAAACTCTCCAGAGAGGGGTGTTGCTTTTTAGGGCTTTCAAAATTTGCACCAGCACACTTTTTTTTTTAAAAAAAGGAGGATGGAAGTTCAACTTTGCGAGAGAGCTGACAATAGCAAAAATGATCTCAGACAAGTCCTGATAGGGAATGTCACCCTAAGCTGTGAAATGTCACACAAAAAATTGAAGATGGAACATCTTCCATGGTACATAACTCAACTTTTATCCTCTAAATTTTGTTCAGCCAAATAAACTAACATATATTGATGAATGGGGGAGGAGAGAGAAGTTGGTGACACTTTAAATACGGTAGTATTTAAGGAGAGGCAGTGGGTTAGAACTGGTTTATGAACTTTGCACAGTTCAACCAAACTTTTTCTCCAATATACTAACACCAAGTACAGGAAATATTCTTTGATCAGTCTGTTTGTAAATAGACCCCAATATGCAAAACCCAGGTGAGCTGAGTTTAATTTAATTTGCATGGAGTATATACCGGGTCCGGTCTGATTTTAAGGAGTGTGCTGCAATATATAAATGACAAATTGCTGGAATAACAATTGTAATTTATTATGCTGCATATTGCTGAGGTGCACATTGTGGGCCCGAATTTTCAGGATGGCAAGTCGGCGGGGAACATACGCCTGCTGACTTTGACATGCCCGCTGCCATTTTACGCTCAATTGAGCATTCATTAACAGCAAGCAGGACCTCTGTCCTTGGATAGAGGTCCCGCCTTGGAAAGTTGTCGGACAAACACAGCGCAGCAGTGGCCAGAAGAGGTACTACAGCACCATGCCAGAGCCTTAGCCTTGGGACCGCACTTCAGGTAAGTACCAGGCATGCCAGGTCAGGATGGTAGGGGGTGCCCTGGGGGGTTCGGTAGGGAGTGGTAGGCCAGGGGTGGGCGGGACTGTAGAGCTGTCAATCTGATTGGCCAACAACTCTCCAAGGCAGGACTTCCATCCAAGGGCGGAGGAGAGGGAGGACACTTAAGCCACTTAAGGGCCTAAATAGGTGCATGGGTGAGCTTTCTATCTGAGGCCCTGTCCACCCAACCGTAAAATTGCATCTGGATTAGGCAGACTGGACCCCGAATGGAATCATGTCCATGGACTATTATGCGCCCCCAAGAAGACAGTCCATCGCTCGCCACATATATCAGCTCAGCAATTTACTATGAAACCTGGCATGCCCAACACTCTATTGCCAAGCAAAAAACACTTGTGATTTCTGCCCACAGGTAGGAGACAGAAGTAGTGACATTGTTTTTCGTAAACTATACAGGGTTGGAGTACTTGACATTGAAAGCACTCTCTCAACAAAGCAACATTCCTCTTCAGTCAAAGAGCAGCTGCACACACTCATTATGCACAGCAGAAGGTGTAGAGATATATTATGTAACTTGTATTTAAGTGGGAGTTACATATTGCTTTCACGTAGCTAGGTTATTGAAATGGAGAGTGGGAGCCAATTCCCAAGCTGCTTGATACATGCCCCTTCACTGATGTTGAATGCACAGAGGAGTTTCAAAGCTTTGTATTCACTGAACAATTCTGAAGTTCAGGTTTAAAGAAAATCAGGACACTGAACATATTTGGAGTATCTCCTTCCAGTGCATATGGAGTTTCAGTTACGATACCATAGAAGGATAATTGAGAAAACCTTTTATTGAGCTATAATAGAAATATTTGATTTTCTTTTTGGGTGCTAAATTTTTAGTTTACCCCAATATTTTGCCATGGGGTATGATACAGAACATGTCACAAAGATTCATACCAAGGAGGGGAAAATGCAAAAGAATTATCTCCGCATCTCATTTGAATTGTTTTGGCGATTGTTGGTGCAGCTTTAACACAGATTTCGCCTTCTCAACGCCGCCAGGAAGCTCAGCACATTGCAGGAGGCAGCATTATTGCAGTCCACTTTGTACAAGTAGCCTGCTCTTTCTTCAAGGCAGGCTGCTTCATAAAGGGGTTTTGCACAAAAAGAATCCTGCAGTGGAAATGCTTATACATTACATACAAGATAGGGGGAATCCAGACTAACGGATGCAGTGCTGAAGGCCTTAATTGTGGGCACGAGGAGAGGCATTCCGTTCCCGCAAGGGCCATGCAATTCTCAAGATCATACCCAGTATTTCTGTGTGTGCATGCCCAGTCAGTTCTCGCCTGTATGCCAGCACGTCGTGGTCCTCATCGAAGTCCTCCGCAGCAGGACTTGTCACTTAGCCCTCTGGTGTGCTGGCAAACAAACCATCCTTTTACCCCCTCATGGTTGCAGATCATTTGTGTTTCAGTGACTCGCCGTGTGAAGATCCCATCACTATGCAACCGTTGTATGCCCAGGTTACTCCGCTGTCATCCCTGTGAGGTCCCGGCAACAGCCTATGTGGGAGGTCACCACTGCACCCTCCAAAAATACTCCAGAGTCTTTAAACACTTTTGACTGGGCGGCACAGAGGCACAGTGGTTAGCACTGCTGCCTCACAGCGCCCGGGACCCCGGTACAATTCCAATCTTGGGTGACTGTGTCGAGTGTGCACATTCTGCCCGTGTCTGCGTGGGATTCCTCCGGGTGCTCCGGTTTCCTCCCACAATCCAAAGATGTGCAGGTTAGGTGGATTAGCCATTCTAAATTGTCCCTTAGTGTCCAAAGGTTAGATGGGGTTATGAAGATAGAGCAGGGGCGTGGGCCTGGGAAGGGTGCTCTTTCAAAGGGTCAGGATAGACTCAATGGGCTTAATGGCCTCCTTCTGTATTGTAGGGATTTTACGGTTCCATGAGTTATTTCAGGCACTTTAAATATAAAAAGATCCAAGACTTTAACTTAACTATATATGAGAGCGTTTGGTCCTTTAAATAACACAACTGCACCCTGCAGGTTCCTGTTTCGCTTTCAAGATTGCACAATACAGATGTTGCCAGGATCTGTGTTGTCCAGATTGGAATCACGGTAGCATAGTGGTTAGCTCTATGGCTTCACAGCGCCAGTGTCCAGGTTCAATTCTGGCTTGGGTCACTGTCTGTGCGGAGTCTGCGTGGGTTTTCTCCGGATGCTCCGGTTTCCTCCCACAAGTCCCAAAATCATGCTATTTAGATATGCTGAATTCTCCCTCTGAGTACCCGAACAGGCGACAGAATGTGGCGACTAGGGGCTTTTTACAATAACTTCATTGCAGTGTTAATGTATGCCTGCTTGTGACAAAGATTATTATTATTACATCAGTTGGTTGGGCTGTCTGAAATCAAGATGGTGTCAATTCAACGTGTCTAGGAGCATGCAGGGGATACACCTGCATGGGCCCATATCCTGGGAACCATCTTGCGTGCTATGTACAGCCTCCCACTGGAAAACCAGCTAGGCCTTTGTAGATAGCACAACTTGAAATCAGCACTGCACAATTGTATTTTGTGGCCTTTGTGTTTGAAAATGAAATGCTTGCCAACTTTCCCAAATGCGCTGCCATGTATGGCGTTAGCCCATACAGACCAGGGGGATGCAGGTTCAATCCCTGGTCTGTGCTGCATTAGTCTGAGGTGATATAGTGAAGGTCATAGTGGAAATGCCAAAACTGACCCAGGCACCCCTAGGCTAAGGAAGCGAAACAAATCATTCATTGTTCCCATTCCTGATTGCCCTAGGTGATCCACCCACAACAGAAAGAGCTTAGCTGCTTTTGATATGTTGAGGATCTGTCAATCATAGCAATGGTGTTTATAAACATTGTGGTTAGCATCAGAAGCAGGGTACTTGAGATGCATTCAGGCATGAAGTGAAAGATAAATAAACAACCAAGCCTTGGTGTCTGGACCAATAAAACTGTCAATCACTGTCGAATGCAATGTATTGTTCTGTGAAATTGAATGGAGATTTGCATTTCAAAGGCTGTCAAGGGATTTCAAGCCCTTTTAAGAGTACAGGGCTTTCCAGGAAGCCTCTGACACTTGTAACAGCTGCTGCTTTAAACACTTTTGTCTGAGGCCGCAGATATTAGGGAAAGGTAAGTGAAATGCAGTAATTTTTCACACTACTGCCTGGCCTAATCTTCAGCTTCCAGGCAGGGAGGCTGATGGGGGTATCTCATGGGGATTCTGACAGGGGTTTATGTTGGAGGTCTCTGATGGGGCTAATGGGGGTTACTTTTGGCGGTTCTGATTGGGGGTCTGATGGGGGGGTTCTGATTGGGAGGTGTCGATGAGGGGGTGCCAGGTCATCCTCATGCGTGTGTGCTGTGGAAGGTTGACTCACTATTCCAAGTGTGTTATTGTGGGAAGCGGGCCTTCTGGTGGACTTTGCGGGGCACCTCAGCTATGCACTGACCCCTTTGGCCGACCTCAGTGTCCACCTCCTCTAGGCCATGCTTGTGTAAACCTACACCAAATCTCAACTGGAGGATTTCCCACTGTGGGGGTTGGTTCATAACTTGCGGGGGGGGGGGGGGGGGGGGGGGGGGCTGCCGAGAGTGTTGTTGAATGGAGAATCCTGACCCATATCTGTCTCTCATGTGGCTTCAACCATCGAGAAGGGCAAGGCTAGCAAGGGAAAGGATGCACTATCGTCCTGTCCTGAAAATGGATATTCATCACTGATGGATTAATATTCCGAAGTTCCTTATCCGACACCATTGAGGGAGCACCATCAGCACAAAGACTGCGGCAGTTTAAGGAGAAGGGTACACCATCCACTGCAGAGGGGAATAAATGCAATTTTTGCCTGTGTCATCCACATCCCAAGAATAAATATTTTTAAAAAGGAACAATCAAACTTATTCCTGGGTTACTGCGCTTTATTTTAAAAAATCAACCAGAAATTCTGATTGTGTCCTGAAGAAATGTTTTGAAATTGGAAAGTTTATAAGAAATGTTGATGAAATTTTGCGGTTTTCACCACACCACATGCATCTTTGCAACTCAAGCACCATGGAAAATACTATGATCGAGCAATGTGGTGTAGGCCTTATTCATTTTACCAGAGCTCCGAATTATCATGCACTGACAAAACTCATTTTCACTGGTGGAGATAAAATGGATGAACATAGAATCATAGAATTTATAGTGCAGAAGGAGAAACATGTAAGACTTACTATGCAAAAGTATCCATATTTGCACATTCAATTTTTGTGAGAGATAAAAATCAAGGAAAAATTGTTTTTTCCAAAGCATAAACAAGTTTTCTTTCTATCTTATCCATAACATTGGGACACTTCTGCCATCTTCATACCTAGATGGGGCGAATATTACATGTAAGCTGTGATGACTGGAAGACTTTAGGAATATTGGATTCTAAGTATTGGGCAACTTAAGGGTTAACTGCCTGTGGTTAGAGTGTGTTTGGCTGCAATGGCCATATTTGCTTCAAAGTAATTCTGTTTTGTGGGACCTGGGTGTTTTTAGCAGCCAGAAGGTGAAATTGACTAAGGAATGCATTTTTCAGTCTTGGATAATGGACTGTGGTTTGACTGGGAAGGTCCGTGGTCCCTGATAATGGACTGTGGTTTGACCGGGAAGGTCCCTGGGGAGTTAATGTGCTTTGCAGCCTGCAGGGATAATGGACTGTATTCTCCGTTTCAGCGGCTAAGTGCGCAGTCGGGAACTCGGCCCATCGGGGTCGGAGCATCATGGGATGCCTGCCGATGACCCGCCAATGCTGTTGCAATGGCGTGTGGCACATGACACAATTACACCACATCCGTGGGGGCAGAGCTTGCATGACAGGCGTCAAACTGACACCGGCCCCGCCCCCGATTTGGGCATCGGAATGGATTCTACGCCCAACCGCCAATTACGATATCCCGCCCAATGTTTTTTTAGCTTGTGGAGATGGGGTCATTGCTGGGTGCAGCCAAGGGATGCAGAGAGACATTTTGAAAAGCTTTACAGTTCCAGAGAGAGGAGTTGAATTCTGGTCTGCCTGATGCTGAGTCCACAATTCTCCCACAATAAGATAGATTAAGAGCTGTATGTTTCTTTTCTTGTTTAATGGGTGCAATTGAGTAGTAGTGTTTAAGGTGCAAGTGGAACCTGGGGCGGGATTCTCTGACCCCGGGCCGGGTTGGAGAAACACCGGACCGGGCGTGATTCACGCCATGCCGCCCGACGCCGGTCCGCCGATTCTACGCATGGGATGGGCCGAGTGGCAGCCGAGGTAGGCCGAGTCCCGCCGGCGCCGTTCACAGATGGTCCTACCCGGCGGGACCTCGGTGTACGTCCTGCGGGAGGCAGCCTGTTTGGGGGGGGGGGGGGGGAGAGAGGGTGCGACCATGGGGGGGGGGGGGGGTGACCCGGGGGTGGGGGCCTCCACCATGGTCTGGCCCGTGATCGGGGCCTACTGATCGGTGGGCCGGCTTCTCCTTATTGGGGCCTCTTTTACTCCGCGCCAGGCCCCTTTAGCTCTATGCCATGTTGCATCGGGGGCCGGCGCGGAGAAGGAACCTAGCGCGCCTGCGCGAGTTCATGCCAGTCGCAGCGCACATGCGCCAGTCAGCGCCGGTCGCAGCGCACATGTGCAGACGCGCGGCGCCTGTTTGATGCCAGTATCAGCAGCGGGAGCTGCGTGAGTTGCTCCAGTGCCATGCTGGCCCCCTGTAGGGCTCAGGAGCGCTGCTCCCGGGAGCCTGCTGACGCCGTCGTAAAACGCGACGGCGTTTACGACAGCGTCAACACTTAGCCTCAGTATCGGAGAATCCCGCCCCTGTTCTTTTCGTGTGTGAAGTTTAAAAAGTTAATGTATTCATAATAAAGTTTTGTTTGAAAAATACTGAAGCCTTTTCTTCATGCAATCACTCCTGGAGTGAATCATTCTTTCTGCCAAGTCTTACAACTAAACTAAAATATTGGGGTTTCAGTCCAGTATCCTGGCCACTGTTGGGGTCTAGTCTGGGATATTAATAAATCCAAGCATGTGGGGCCATGCCTCGAGCTATTTTGAGTGGTTTGCCTTGTGATTTTTTTAGTTTCCACCAAAACTTCCACAAAATTGCAATGGTGCAGCAAGGCAGTCCTGAGGAAATTTGCTGCTCTGATCTGTGTTTTGCTGATATACCACACAGAAGGAAGTCATTTGGCTCATTCTGTCTGTGCCAGATGAAAAACAAGCAATCCAGACTAATCCCACTTTCCAGCTCTTGATCTTGCAGTGAAAACAAAGTATTTGTTTTGATATGATGTGTGTTTCTGGCTCTACCTTCCTTTTAGCAGTGAGTTCCTGAATCCTACCAATCCCTGGGAGAAACATATTCTCCTCAACTACCCCCTAATCCTTCTGCCAATTATTTAAAATCTATGCCCCATTGAACTCTCTGCTGAGGGAAATAGATCCTTCCAATCTAGGCCTCAAATATTTTGTACACCTCAATTAAATCTCCCTGCAGCCTTCCCTGTTCCAAAGAGAACTATCCAATCTTTTTTCATTGCTAAAATTCTCGGATGCTGGCAACAACATTCTCGTAAATCTCCTCTGTACCCTCTCTAATGTGTTTACGTCCTTCCTGTAATGTGGTGAGTAAAATTGTAAACATTGTGGGCCTAACTCTTTTTTTTTTACAGTTCTAGCATAACCTGTGAAGATCAAAGATTTAAAAACCTCTTTGTCATTAAGACTGCATCCACCTCATAAGAAGGAGGACGGTGTGAAAATGGACGACTGTATAAAAATTCAGTGTTTGGTTGTTATTTTTCAAAATTTTCCGATAACCCATTCTAAAACCTGCCCATCAGGTGTAAAACCGGCCCGGCAGCAACTCTACCCCGAAAGTGAAAATATTAATTATAGTTAACAATTCTTCATCTTGTATCCTGTGCAGCCGTCTGGAAGAAAGAGCATTAACAGAAAGCTAATGATGTTGCTACAATGGGAAGCGATGGGAGATAATGTTATTGTAGACATTCTTACAAATTCTCAAGATATACATCTCTTGTTTTATACATTGCCTCCTAGTGTAAGCTCATTTTCACATGAAACGTAAAGAATGCAGATAGTCTGATTGCAAAAAAATGCAGAACCCGTAGTGAGTCTAGTTTTGACGATTACCCATCTCTGTTTATTTACACAGATCTCTGTTGAATAAAGCAGTATGTAAAATCTAGAGGTAAGCATGTTGGGGTGTTTCACTGTATTAAAAGTTCTATTGAAATGCAAATTAGTGGTGGTGAATATTCACCGACAAATGTTGGATGTTATTAATATATTCCTTTGTTCATTATTTTCATAGAATGTCAGAATCATAGAATCCCGACAGTGCAGAAGGAGGCCATTTGGCCCATCGGATCTGCACCCACCCTTTGAAACAGCATTCCACCCAAGCCCACTCCCCCGTCCTATCCCAATAATCGGAGCACCCAGAGGAAACCGGAGCACCCAGAGGAAACCCACGCAGACACGGGGAGAATGTGCAAACTCCGCACAGACAATTACCTGTGGTTGGAGTTGAACCCGGTTTCTTGGCGTTGTGAGGCAGCAGTGCTAACCACTGTGCCACCGTGCTGCTAAGCCTTTTAGCAAAGGTGTTAAGTAATTCATACCCATCAGGTTAACATCAGTATTAAAATAACAGTTGGAAAGGCGTTGTGTGAATGCTTTAAGTGCTTGTCCTTTAAGTCAAGTAGCAATTTCTCGACTAATGTGTTTAATGTGACAAAAATGATTGAGAGTTGCCCTCCGAATAATCATTTCATTACAAACAAAAGGTTATTTTTGTCCAATGCTGTTTATTAAACAAGCATGATGTAACATGGCAATAAAATGTTTCCAGAGTGTTTATTTTGAACAAATTGCTCCATTCGTGACATGCCCATACATATACACATTGAGCTGGTGTGTGCCGAATGCGACTTTAATATGATGCCTGGGAATTTGAAGGCAACTCCATGAGAAACAGGGCTCATAATGAGCTTCAAACAAAATGTATTGCTCTATTTGCACTTCCTGTGCAAACTTTCTTTCCTGTTTACACAATTTCTAGTTATGTTTATCCAAATGTACCACTGTAAATTAAATTACTATGTTAATATTGCCCATTCAATTTTGTTGTGTCAACTATCAAAATGCAGTGACAACCTCTAACTCGTAAATGGCTGTGTACAGTAAGTTTCTGAAACATTTGTTCTGCTTGATTTTCATCAGCTTAAGGCAATTACATGGCAATTTACTAGTCAATACTTGAAAACTATTGGGCTTTAGTACACAAGTATGCCCATTATAATTTGAATGTCACATACATTTGCATGCAAGATAAAACATGCAATATTCTGTGTTTTCTGTGTATCAGAGTCTAAAAAAAGCTAGTGCAATCTCTAATTAACCTGAGCAAGACATAAAGTCCCTTTTCATTAACTTCAGAAATTACATTTCAAAAGAAGCATGCAAAAACCCTGCAGTTTGACCTCAAATTCACTTGAGAATCGTCTAAGAATGTTCAGCCTGTGTTTGATTTCAAGAGCATGGAGTACTTAAACTTTTTGCTATAAAGAGGCACCCAGGTACATTTCAGCTACGCAAGCCTGCAGTGCAGCAGAATGTATGGTGTGTGCTACAAGGTGATCTCTCTCCATCAAATGGCATGGATATGAAATTGGGTGGCACTGCCCTAGAACATAGAACTGTACAGGCCCTTTATCCTAATCTAAGATCAACCTAACCTACACCCCTTTAATTTACTGCTGTCCATGTGCCTGTCCAAGAGTGGCTTAAATGTCCCCAATGACTCTGACTCCACCATCTCCACTGGCAGTGCATTCCATACGCCCACCACTCTCTTTGTGAAGAATCTACTTCTGACATCTCCCCTATACCTTCCTCCAATCACCTTCAAATTATGTCCCCTCGTGACAGCCACTTTCGCCCTGGGGAAAAGTCTCTGGCTATCCACTCTATCCATGCCTGTCATCACCTTGTACACCTCTTTCAAGTCACCTCTCTTCCATCTTCGCTCCAGTGAGAAAAACCCTAGCTCCCTCAACCTTTCTTCATAAGACATGCCCTCCAGTCCAGGCAGCATCCTGGTAAATCTCCTCTGTACCCTCTCCGAAGCATCCACATCCTTCCTATAATGAGGTAAACAGAACTGGGCACAATATTCCAAATGTGGATATTGAGGGATCTATGTACATGGACCTCAAGATCCCTCTGTTCCTCCACACTTCCAAGAATCCTGCCTTTAATCCTGTATTCAGCATTCAAATTCGACCTTCCAAAATGAATCACTTCACATTTATCTAGGCTGAACTCTATCTGCCACTTCTCAGCCCAGCTCTGCATTCTGTCAATGTTCTGTTGTAACCTACAACAGCCCTCAACACTATCTTCAACTCCACCAACCTTTGTGGCATCGGCAAATGCACTAACCACCCTTCCACTTCCTCATCCAAGTCATTTATAAAAACCACAAAGAGCAGAGGTCCCAGAACAGATCCCTGCGGGACACCACTGGTCACTGACCTCCAGGCGGAATACTTTCCATCTACTACCACTCGCCGTCTTCTTTCGGCCAGCCAATTTTGAATCCAGACAGCCAAATTTCCCTGCATCACATACCTCCTAACTTAAATAAACCTATTGGACTTTAACCTGGTATTGTAAGACTTCTTACTGGGCCCACCCCAGTCCAACGCTGGCATCTCCACATCAAAGAAACAGAAGGACTTTGTAGTGCACCTGGGCAGCACGATAGCACAGTGGTTAGCACTGCTGCTTCACAGCGCTGTCGTGTTGGGTGTTCCGATACACAAACGAACCAACACGGTTGTAGATGGTACAACTATTTTTTATTATTCTGTACAATAATAACTATTAACTTCTGGCTGTGGTTTGTACTTCACCAGCTAACCTGTGGACCCGGCCCTTGCACTATCTTGGTGAGGCACTCAGCACATGGTGTATGTCTGAGTGGCACGCTGTGAGCTCTGTGCTCTGAGCTATCTCCTGGTAGAATGAACGGGAACTGTGGTGTTCCCTGTTTTATAGTGCGTGTGCTCTCACTGATGATTGGCTGCGATGTTGTGTGTGTGTTGGTTGGTCCAACTACCTGTCCATCAGTGTGTGTGTGTGATTGCACCATGATATGTTAATGTGGATATCATGATAAGCGCCAGAGTCTCAGGTTCGATTCCCGGCTTGGGTTGTTGTCTGTGCAGAGTCTGCACATTCTCCCTGTGTCTGTATGGGTTTCCTCCGGATGCTACGGTTTCCTCCCACATGTGCCGAAAGACGTGCTGTTAGGAAAATTGGACGTTCTGAATTCTCCCTCTGCGTACCCAAACAGGCGCCGGAATGTGACACGGGACTTTTCACAGTAACTTCATTGCAGTGTTAATGTAAGCCTACTTGTGACAATAAAGATCATTATTATTATGTCCACGTGTTCCTGAAGATGGCTGATAGTTTGTCAAGAAGGTGGTCAAGAAGACACATGGGATTTTTGCCTTTTTATAGTCAAGGCATAGAATGTAATACAGTGGAGGTTATGCTGAAAATATATTAAAAACTTGGGAGACCACAGCTGGTACAATGTGTGCAGTTCTGGCCTGTGCATGATGGGAATGATGTACTTGCACTGGAGGCGGTATAGAGCAGATTTATGAGGACATTGCCTGGACTGGAAAACTTTAATTATGAGGAAACACTTGTTTTCTTAAGAATGGAGGAGGCTGTGTGGAGACCTAAGTGAAGTGTAGTACATTATGAAGTGTCTCGATAGAGTGGTTAGGAAGGGCTGATTCCCTTTGGTTGTGGGGCTCATAACCAGGGACACAGCTCCAGGGTAAGAGAAGTTTTCCTGAGGATGTGAATAAACATTTTTCCCCATATGGTAGTGGGGATTTGGAACACACTTCCTGACACTTTTTAGAGGCAGAAACCCTTCTCACATTTAAAAGTACCTTAACCTATAAAGCTATGGACCAAGAGCTGGAAGGTGAGTTTAGGTTGGGTATTTATTTGTCAGCCTGTGTGGACACAATGGAATGAGTGGTCTTCTGTGCTGTAAATTTCTCTGAGGATCTCCCTCCTCCAGTCTATGACCTGGGCCAGGATAATGCATCAGAGACTCTGCATGCAATCTTTGAGCCTCTTGAAACTATGTTCCCAAATGCAAAGTTGCCCTGTGGTCTGTGCCCACCTCGTCATTAAGAGCTCCTGGCCACCTTTAGATCAGCTCAGTCTGGTTCCTCTCCCCCTACATACAGCCACACATAATGAGTGGTGCAGGTCGTGCTGGCTGCTCAGGTGAATCATGATCATGCAGGCATCAATTTGAATCCTTGCAACTCTCATGAAGAGATGCTCCAAATCAATCAAATGCAAAGGGGTTCCTCCCCTTACTACACTCACATATTTTGACAAAGAAAACTTTATGAAAACTGTTTCATTTCTGCATTGACATTTCCTGGGGCCTATACTGCTCGCAGCATTTTCCCCACTGGCATGTCAGATAGAAACTGGGCAGCATGGACAAGCTGGGCCAAAGGGCCTGTTTCCATGCTGTTAACATCTATGACTCAATGACTCGATCCCTTCGTACCCAGATAACCACACCCGGGAAATCATAGTATCATAGAATTTACAGTGCAGGAAGAGGCCATTTGGCCCATCGAGTCTGCACCGGCTCTTGGAAAGAGCACCTGACCTAATTTACACCTCCACCCTATCCCCATAACCCAGTAACCCCACCTAACCTTTTTGGACACTAAGGGCAATTTGCAATGGGCAATCCACCTAACCTGCACATCTTTGGGCTGTGGGAGGAAACCGGAGCACCCGGAGGAAACCCACGCAGACATGGGGAGAACGTGCAGACTCCACACAGGCAGTGACCCAAGCTGGGAATTGAACCTCGGACCCTGGAGCTGTGAAGCAACTGTGCTAACCACTGTGCTACCGTGCCGCCCATGGCAGAGATTGAGAAACATCAGAGCTCAGCTCACAGTGGGTTAGCATCACCCTCCTGCCTCGCATATTGACCCGCTGACAGTGCTGACATAGGCCCATCACCCTGGATTGATGTAACATCGACCCAGGGAGGATGGAACAGGGTAATTAGGGGAGTGGGGTTGGGGTGGCGGGCAGGGAATGGTGGGTGGGTGGGTGAGGGAGTGGTTGGGGAGGGAGGGAATGATGGAACGGTGGGGGGGAGAGGGGAAAGAGTGCGGAGAGATGGTGAGTGTGAAGGAGGAGAGGGGGTGAGATGATGGCCGAAACCACGTCTTATGATGAACGCCTTCCTGGTCCTTCGGGCATGCCGGATACTCGCTGCCGTCACCTGTCCTCCATCCTCCGGCTGCTCCGGTGGGTCCTCCCCAGGCTCCTCCTCCAGCCCCTCCTGGTCTGGCTACTCCTTGTTCTCTTCAGACGAGGCTGCATGCTCTTCCTCCTCCCTCCAGCATGTTGTCCCGCTGCTGTGCCAGGTTGTGGAGGGCACAGTAGACCACCACAAAGGGGCCGACCCTCTGGGGAGGCGGGAGTGGGGGGGGGGGGGGGGGGGGGGGGGCTGTACTGCAGTGCACCTCCACAGCAGTCGAGGCATCTGAATCATATTTCAAGAAGTCCGATGCACAGCTCAATGACAGCCCGGATGGCTACATTGGCCTTGTTGTATCAGGTCTCTGCATCGATTTGCGTCCTCTGTATTGGCGCCTTTAGCCAGGACCTCAGCGGGTAACACTTGTCCTTGGGTGTGCCTTGAAGGTGCCGGGGATCTCTGACTGGTCCAGTATGTAGCTGCCGTGCACACTCCCTGGGAAGTGTGCATACACATGCATGATCTTGAGGTGGTGGTTGCGCACAAATTGAACGTTCCGGAAGAAGAAACCCTTCCTGTTCATGAAGGGCATTCCCGGGACACCCGGTGCATGCAAGGTGACATGTGTGTCTTCTGTTACCCCCTGGACCTGGGGCATCCCGACGATGCTGACCGGGCATCATATTGGGGTTGGTTCAGGTCAAAGTTTATATAGTCAACTGCCCGGGCAAACAGGGCATCTGTGACTTCACGGACGCACTTGTGGGCTGTTGGTTGTGGTGTGTCACACAAACCCCTGCTCGAGTCCTGGAACGAACACAATGTGTAAATGTTCAGGGCCGTGGTTACCTTGATAGCCACCGGGAATGGGTATACTCCTCCTCTACATGGTGCCAGACCCGCAAGGACAAGGCACAGGTGCCACACAATCCCCTTGTTGCGGCGAAGCCTCCTGCGGCACTCGCTGTCCGACATCTCCTCAAAGACCAGCGATGCCTATACACCTTGGGTCTTCACCAGCCTCCCCCTCTGGGTTCCTCCCTGGCCTGATGGGCAGCTGGGTCCTCAGGGTGTGGGGCGGGCCCTTGCACGCGTGCTGCAGCCTCGAGCCTCTGTTGACGCTGCTGCCGCTGCTTGGCCGCCTGGACGCCCACCACCACCGTGAGGGCAGCTGCTGTGAGGTCCACAATATCATCAATAATGCAATATCTGTAAGGAATCGGAGAGGGTGAGAGACCGGCAATCAGTTAGGGCTTCCATCCCGGGATTCTCGGGCCCCCAAGCCTTCCACACCCTTACACTTCCCGCCTTCTCTCAGCTGCCATCCAACAAGCCTGGCCATATCATGGGTCCAGAACCCCCCGACCCTGGACCACAGATCCCCGCTGAGAACATTACTTGGACAAGGCACAGGTTCCCTCCCCAAACCACACCCACCCATCCAAGGCAATTTCTCCAGTGCTGATGCCCAGTTCTTAGGTGGTTGATTGTTAGCTGCTGCCCCTGCAGTGTGAATGGCTCCAGTGTTCAGGTAAAATGTCCAGACCACATGGTCTGATTGGGAAGCCAGGCCACAACACTCACCTGCGATATGGCACGTCTACCATTTGGGAGCTGTGGAGTGCTCACATTACTAACATTGTCAATTCCCCATTTGCAATAGCTTTCAGTTGTGGGGCCAGGGGCCACCATGGTCAGTGGGAGTTAAAATGACCTGCACCATATTACCACAGACGAGGCTCTGTTCTGGGGGTATTCGGTGGGAAGGACAGGCGGCAGCAGCTGATTATGTCTCTGTTATGGGTATACACTATCCGGGGTGGTGGCTATTGGGGACCACGAGTGCTGGGCCCCTCACCTCCCCAGCCCAGTGGTAACCCGCCACACCCAAGCACTGGGGCAGCAACCCTGGTGCCACTGGACTGATTGCCCGATTTCCAAGATGGTTCTCACCTCCACCGATCCCCACAGTAGTCATTACGCTGGTTTCATGTTTTAAAATAGATGTGCTAAAAGACGCCTGTCTGACCGCTCGCTGGGGAGCCCGTTAGACCACGGGAGGCTGTTCGATAGGGTGTCCTTCACTTTAATGGGATGGAGATTGGCCTTAATTGGTGATTATTACAGCAGGATGTGGGTCTCGCCAATGGAAGCGGTCCAGTTCGATCGTAAACCGACCAGCTCCCGGCGCGATTCCCAATTTCGACTTCTCCTGCAACCTAACAAGCTCGCTCGGATTTCCACCCAGAAGTGGCTGAGAACTGAATTCTGCAGGATCTGGAATTTTATTTAATAATTAGACTGATTGACTTCTAGTGGCGGCCATGGAATGAGTGGTCGCACATTTGTCAGCTCTCGCTCGAAGAGGTTTTTTCAGTCCTTTGCCCTGTTTGCTGGCCGGATGTTTTAGTGCAAAAAGGTGTAGAGTTAGTTGAGGAAAGTTAAACTCCACTGGTGGTGTTGGTGGATGTATCCGCGGACCAGAAATGGGTCGAGAAGGAAGGAGTTGTTGGAGCAAGGAATTCTTCACGCACTACAGGTGAAGATGGCGTAGGGTAATGGGTTGGCCCTACCAGCCCAATGGTCGACGGAGCAGCTGGTGAACTTCTTAAATGAGACGTTCAGCCAACAGAGGAGGGAAGTCCAGGAGGATCTTCCAAGGTGGTGGAACCGTTAAAAGCGGGGATCGATCGGCTGGAGCAGAGGCTGGAGGCCCAGGGTCAGGTGATCAGGAAAGTGGAGGAGGCAGTGGAGGGAGCATGAGGGGCAACTTACCTCATTGGCGGCCAGGATCGGGATGATGAGGAAGACCCAGAAGCGGCTAAAGGAGAAAGTGGAGGATCTTCAGAACCGCTCCCGGAGACAAAACCTGAGAATTGTGGGGAGGCCCGAGGGCATCGAGGGAACGGACGCTGGCTCATATGTAGCCAAGATGCTGGAGCAGTTGATGGGGAGGGCGCCTTCGGCCAGCCCCTGGAGGTTAACCAGGCCCATAGGGCGCTGATAAGGAAGCTGCAGGCGAACATGCTGCCGAGGGCGATGGTGGTGCAACTCCACCAATTCCTTGACAAGGAGAAGATTTTGCAGTGGGCCAGGCAGATGAGGAGGTGCACCTGGGAAGGGAATGAGCTCCGGGTGTGCCAAGACCTGGGAGCGGAACTGGCGAAGAGGAGTGCTGGGTTCAACCGAGTGAAGGCTGCCCTCTTTGAGAAGGGAGTGAAGTTTGGAATGCTGTACCCGGCCCTCCTTACGACGGTCAAGAGCATTATTTTGGGACACAAGAGTAGGCAATGGAGTTTCTAAGAGACAATGGACTAGCAGGAGAGGGAGGACATTGAACTGTAGAGGAAATGTGAAAAGATGTTGGTTCTCTCTGCCTTTTCGTTTTATTGCTTTTGCTTTGTTAATTCGGGGAGAACCTCTCTTCTTTAAGCTGTTTAGTTTGGTTCTGTAGCAATGTGGAGCAATGTGGAGTGATGTTTGGGCAATGTGGAGTGTGAGTGCACCTTTTTCTTATTCTATTGTTGTTTGCACTATGGAGGTGTGCGAGGGGGGGAGGGGAATCAGTGGAGAGTAGGAGGTTTGACGCCATGGGCGGGGGGCTGCCAGGCTAGCCGGGTGGGCTAGTTAACGGGAGCGCATTACGGGGGTGAGCAGGTGGTTAGTGAAACAAGGGGGATGGGAGTGTTGTTTTGTTTAAGGGAGGGGGAGGGGGAGAGAGGGGCTGCTGACAAAGGTGTGGCTATTGTAGCGTAGCAAGAAAGGGGGTGGTGGCGGTGGATATCCGACGGTGGGCCTGGAAGGTCGCGTTACACGGTGCCCCCCCCCCGCCCCCGACCAGGCTCGTCACATGAAACGTAAGAGCGCTAAATGGGCCAATCAAACGTTCGCGCTTGTTCACTGAACAAGCGGGTGGCGTTTGAAGTGGGCAATATAGTGGCAGATTCGGGAGGTATGTTCATGATGGTGAGTGGGAAGCTGGAGGCTTCACCAGTGGTCTTGGTGAAACTGGGGCAATGTTGAGTTCATGAGGCGAGTGCTGGGGAAGATCCTGGACCTGGATCCGCAACGGTTAATTATGCGGGGGGGACTTTAACATGGTCATTGAACCAGGTTTGGACCTGTCGAGCCCGAGATCGGGCAGAGTGTCAGCAGTGGTGAAGGAACCAAAGGGGGATCATGGAGCTCATGGGGGGGCAGACCCATGGAGTTTTGGGAGGCCGAGGGCGAAGGAATGTTCGTACTTTTCCCAGATGCACAGGGTGTACTCGCGGATCAACTACTTTGTGGTGGGCAAGACATTGCTGGCAAGGGTGGTCGTCTCGGGGTACTAGGCAATTGTGGTCTCTGACCACGTGCCACACTGGGTGGACTTGCAAGTGGACAAGGGGGTGGATGGGGGGGGGGGGGGCAGCGCCCACAGTGGAGGTTGGATGGGGGTTGATAGCGAACGAGGAGGTGTGTGAACGGGTGAGGGTCACCATCCGGGGACATGTGGGACTGAACGATAAGGGTGAGGTTTCGGCCGCCATACAATGGGAGGTGCTTAAGGCAGCGGTCCAGGGCGGAGTTCATATCAATTCGGGCGCATAGCAACAAGGTGGAACAAGCAGAGATGGCAAGGCTGGTGGACGAGATTCTGTGGGTGGACAGGAGGCCCCGGAGGCAGGGTTGATGAAGGAGCAATAGAAGCTCCAGATGGAGTTTGGGTTGGTGTCCACTGGGAAGGCAGTAGGGCAGTGTAAGAGAATGGGGAGAAGGCATGTAGGATGCTGGCTCATCAACTTCGGAAGCAGGAGGGGGCGAGGGAGATTGGAAGGGTAAAGGATGGGAGGGGAAGAGTGGTACTGTCTCTGATGGGGGTGAATGGCGTTTTCGAGAAGATTTACAAGAGGCTCTACAAATCGAAGCCCCTAGCCGGGGAGGAGGGGATGCGGTGATTCCCCAAGGTTGGAGTTCCCCAAGGTGGAGGTGGATCTGGTGGAAGGGCTGAGGCCCCATTGGACTGGTGGAGGTGATGGAGGGTGTAGCCACCTGAGTTGGTCAAGTCCCGATTTAAAATGGCGAACGGCAAAGGCTGAAGAGAAATTCAGCCAACACAGGCAGAAACCAGCAGGTGCAAGTTTGCTGTGTATTTAACTCTGCAAAAGCCCAGACAGCATCGATACAAGCAGCCATCTGCATAATAATGTAGCAACCATCTACATACTAATAAGCAATCCCCGGGAACAATCGCAACATTTGGGACAAACAAAGCTAAGCCAGACTCCCCGGCGCCAGCAGGAGCCAACATAAAAGAGGTTAACGGACACCTCAAGACCGCCCATCGATCAGTGAACCGCTCCAGTATTGGAGAAATCGGACCAAGCGATTGGAACGAAGTCCAATCACTTGGAACCAGATACGGGGTCCGCCCCGAAAGGCGGGAAGCCACTGGGGACTATAAAGTTAGGCCCCCAAGTTCAAATTGTTCTTTTTTACCGGGTCACCCAGCAACGCGAACCAACATTGACCGTGACCCGTCCAACGGCCGACGAGAGATCGTAAGTCTTAACTCAATGCTCGCTACGAGATAGGCGCTCCGAGCTACCAATCCGTACCAACTTCGAATCCTGCAAACTCAGAACCCGAACGAAAGGCCATTTGTTCCCCTGACCTGGTGGGCCAGTCCGAAGTTAAGTACAGGCCTGTTAATCGTAGAAGTAGCTTAGACGTAGAATTTGTGCATGAGTAGAGATTACTGTGTATAATAAATGTGCTTTGATTTAAATCTTACCAGCCGGTGTTTGAGTTATTGGTCATTACCCGAACTTGAACCTCGTGGTGGTATCATAACGATACCTGGCGACTCGAGAGCAAAGGTTATAAACAGAGCCAAGTGAAACAACCAAAAGTTAGCAACATATTACTGGCGACTTTCTGACGGGACCCGAACTAGAAGTGGCTTCACCACTCCGGGAGAACCCAAAAATTTTAATTAGAGATGCAATTGGGAACGGAAAACCACAAGTGTTCAAGCAGTTCTGATCAATCCTCATAATTCGGAAGTGTGTGTATGCATGCGTAACTAACAGGGCTATAAGGTAAACTGATAGATTTTTTGTTGCGACAAAACTGTCGGGAGTTTGTACTTCGGAAATTAGCGAAAGCCGTGCCCGTACTTACAGCACCGCCTTAGCTCCCCTGTTCCAAATTTAAAAGAAGCATTCGGACAAGAAAGATGGCAATGCAGGCAATGCAGCGCCTCATGAACCAGAGGAATTTGCGGTCGCAGGACCAGCAGCAATAGAGTAGGATAATGTCCCGTATGGGAGGAAGAAATCAGGAAGTACCTCAAAGGGAAAGGATGGCCCTTTTGGAGCGAATTCTGTAGCAATGAGGAAACAGGCCCCGGGAGTATAGGACATACTTGGTGGGAGAACCTGAGCGAGGTCCACAAGAAGAGCTTAGGGAAAGTTCGCAAGCCGATGGCAATCGTGTCCTGCTTGACACAGTTGCGAGGCACAGAGGAGGTTGTTAGGACGCTCCGGAAAGAGATAGAAGGCATACATCGAATGAGTAAGGTCAATGTTAGTGAGGTAGAAAGGGTGAATGTAGAGTTAAGGAGGAAGTTGGCAGCAAAAGTCGGACAGGTGGATGATGCCAAGTGGGCACACCAGTCTTGTCTGGCGCACTTAAGCAGCTTCCAGTCCCAGTATGAAAAGGCCTATCAGGACATGCAACGTGCAGTCCTGGTACGAGAGGAAACCGAAAAGCAGGTAGAGACATTGCAGAGGCAGTGTAGTGACCTGAAGGCAGCGTTAAGAGCACTCCATGCTGCCACCACGGAGCAAAGACAAAGCTCACTAGACCACGCAAAGTGCCGGAAGCAGATTGCAGAGCTGCAATTGCTGCTTTCAGTCCAAAAAGGATTCCAGGAAACCTTTGGAGCAAAATTAGATGAGGAAGACGGCCCTGATTGGGAAGACTTGAATGAGACAGCGCAGAGATATGTTCAGGGAACATGTGCGCAGGAAAAGCCCCAAAAGAGTAAAGCGCCCTAAATCCCCACAGAGCAGATAGTTCAGGCTCCAATGAACCCTGTAACCACCCACCGCACAGCCACATCGGACGATACGGAATTTCTGTACACCACCCCCTTAACAGTGACCCAATTGCGGGATGCGTGCGGGAAAATCACACCGTTCCTCCCACCTCAGACCCACACCACTTCTTTGCCAGAGTAAAGCAGCAGGCGACCATGTACGGCCTTGACGAGCTTGAGCATGTAAAGCTCACAGTTTTGAGTTTAGACCCTTCAGTCGTAGCAGCCCTTCCCGACCCACTGAATGTAGGAGGAGGCACCCTTGCAGAAATGCATACCGTAGTCCTAGACGCGATCGGGTATAACCGGGGTGACCCCGTGTGGTAGTATGCATTAGGGGTCATGTGGGACTGTGAAGCCGTGATGTCATTGGCTGACAGATCCCGGGTCCTGGTTGGCTGTTGACCTCTAGCCCCGCCCTGAAGGCGGAGTATAAGAACCAGGAGTTCTCCCCCGCAGGCCAGTCTGCTACTGAACTGCGGGGAACAAGTCACGCTTAATAAAGCCTCATCGACTTCATCTCTATTCGTCTCTCGTGAGTCTTTGTGCGCTACAATTTATTAAAATTGTGTGCTTATATATATATATAAAAATAGCGTGCTTAAAAGAACTATGGAGCTCAGGATCATCCCGGAATGCCTGAGGATCAGCCCCAACGCAGTGAACTTAGCAGCAGTTTTCAAACACTGGCAGACTTGTTTCGAGGCCTACCTCAGAACGGCCCCCGGCCGGGTCACAGAAGACCAGAAACTACAGGTCCTGCACTCGAGGGTAAGCCCGGAAATTTTCCCTCTCGTCGAAGACGCAGAGGATTTCCAGACGGCGTTCGCAGCACTAAAAAGCATCTATGTTCGCCCAGTGAACCAGATCTACGCACGCTACCAACTCGCAACGAGACGGCAAAGTTCCGGAGAATCGATAGATGAATTCTACGCCGCGCTACTAATTTTGGGACGGGCCTGCAGCTGCCCGCCGGTAAACGCGATGGAACACACGGACATGTTGACGCGTGATGCTTTTGTGGCTGGTATGAACTCTTCCCAAATCCGCCAAAGACTTTTAGAAAAAGAGTCGCTAGGACTCTCAGAGGCACGGGCCCTTGCAGCCTCACTGGATGTGGCCGCGCGAAACGCCCGCGCCTACGGCACCGACCGCGCGGCAGCCCCTTGGGCTCCGTGGACCCCCGTCACGACAAACCCCCCCCCCCTCCCCCCCACCCCACAGGCTTGCGCGGTTCAGACGCCAAGTCATCCCGGGGGAGCCCGCTGCTATTTCTGCGACCAGGCGAAACACCCCTGGCAGCGCTGCCCGGCCCGCGCAGCGATTTGTAAGAGCTGCGGGAAAAAGGGCCATTTCGCGGCTGTGTGCCGGTCCCGGGAGGTCGCCGCTGTCCCCGGCGAACAAGGATTCCTGCGCGCTTCTAACGCTCCCAGCCCCCCCAGCGCCCCATGTACGACCCGCTGGCACAACCAGTTTGGGTCCCGGCCACCGCTGTCCAGCGCCCCATGTACGACCCGCAGGCGCAACCAGTTTGGATCCCGGCCACCACTGTCCCCGGAGAACAAGGCGATCTGCGCGTTTCTGACGCTCCCCAACCCCCCCAGCGCCCCATGTGCGACCCGCAGGTGCCGCCATTTTGGGTCCCGGCCACCACGAGGGGAGGAGGGGCGCCGCCATCTTGGGACCCCCCAGACCTGTGCGACGCATGGGGACGGCCATTTTGCCCACCCCCGCCGCCATCTTGTGACCCCCCAGCCATGTGCGATGCATGGGGGCGGCCATTTTGTTCACCCCCGCCGGCATCTTGGACGGCAACAACGGACCCCAGTGTCGACGGCTCCACGGGGTTTGAGGAAGACGCTCAAGCACTATGATCACGTCTGGCCTCAATGACGCTGGACCAAGCACGGCCCCGGACGCTCCAGACGACGACAACAACGGTGCTGATAAACGGGCACGAGACACCATGCCTGGTCGACTCCGGGAGCACGGAAAGCTTCATCCACCCCGACATGGTAAGACGCTGTTTTTTGACCATCCGTCCCAGTGCGCAAAAGATTTCCCTAGCTGCAGGATCCCACTCCGTACAGATTAAAGGCTTCTGCATAGTGACCCTAACGGTGCAAGGGAGGGAGTTTAAAAACTACAGGCTCTACGTCCTTCCCCAACTCTGCGCGCCCACATTACTGGGATTAAGTTTCCAGTGCAACCTGCAGAGCCTAACGTTTCAATTCGGCGGCCCAATACCCCCACTCACTATCTGCGGCCTCGCAACCCTCAAGGTTGAGCCCCCATCCTTGTTTGCAAACCTCACCCCGGATTGCAAACCCGTCACCACTAGGAGCAGACGGTACAGCGCCCAGGACCGGACATTCATTCGGTCCGAAGTCCAGCGGCTACTGAAGGAAGGCATAATCCAGGCCAGCAACAGTCCCTGGAGAGCACAGGTGGTAGTAGTAAAGACAGGGGAGAAGCAAAGAATGGTCATAGACTATAGCCAGACCATCAACAGGTACACACAACTAGATGCGTACCCTCTCCCCCGTATATCCGACATGGTCAATCGGATTGCCCAATATAAGGTCTACTCCACCGTGGACCTCAAGTCCGCCTACCATCAGCTCCCCATCCGCCCAAGTGACCGCAAGTACACAGCCTTCGAGGCAGACGGGCGATTATACCACTTCCTAAGGGTCCCATTTGGCGTCACAAACGGGGTCTCGGTCTTCCAACGAGAGATGGACCGAATGGTTGATCAACACGGGTTGCAGGCCACGTTCCCGTACCTCGACAACGTAACCATCTGCGGCCACGATCAGCAGGACCACGACGCCAACCTCCAAAAATTCCTCCAGACCGCTAAAGCCTTGAACCTCACATACAACGAGGACAAGTGCGTGTTTAGCACAAACCGGCTAGCCATCTTGGGATATGTAGTGCGCAATGGGATAATAGGCCTCGACCCCGAACGCATGCGCCCCCTCATGGAATTTCCCCTCCCGCACTGCTCAAAAGCCCTAAAACGCTGCCTGGGGTTCTTTTCATATTACGCCCAGTGGGTCCCCCAGTACGCAGACAAGGCCCGCCCCCTAATACAGACCACGACTTTCCCTCTGTCGACAGAGGCTTGCCAGGCCTTCAGCCGCATCAAAGCGGATATCGCAAAGGCCACGATGCGCGCCATCGACGAGTCCCTCCCCGTCCAGGTCGAGAGCGACGCCTCCAATGTAGCTCTAGCGGCCACCCTTAACCAAGCGGGCAGGCCCGTGGCCTTTTTCTCCCGAACCCTCCACGCTTCAGAAATCCGCCACTCCTCAGTGGAAAAGGAAGCCCAAGCCATAGTGGAAGCTGTGCGACATTGGAGGCATTACCTGGCCGGCAGGAGATTCACTCTCCTCACGGACCAACGGTCGGTAGCCTTCATGTTCGATAATGCACAGCGGGGCAAAATTAAGAACGACAAGATCTTAAGGTGGAGGATCGAGCTCTCCACCTTCAACTATGAGATCATGTGCCGTCCCGGAAAGCTGAACGAGCCGTCCGATGCCCTATCCCGCGGCACATGTGCCAATGCACAAATTAACCGCCTCCAAACCCTCCACGAGGACCTCTGCCACCCGGGGGTCACTCGGTTCTACCACTTTATAAAGTCCCGCAACCTCCCCTACTCTGTGGAGGAGGTCCGTACAGTCACAAGGAACTGCCACATCTGCGCAGAGTGCAAACCGCACTTTTTCAGGCCGGATGGTGCGCACCTGATCAAGGCTTCCCGTCCCTTTGAACGCCTTAGTCTGGATTTCAAAGGGCCCCTCCCCTCCACTGACCGCAACATATACTTCCTGAACGTGGTGGACGAGTACTCCTGTTTCCCCTTCGCCATCCCCTGCCCTGACATGACAGCGGCCACAGTCATTAAAGCCCTTAACACCATATGCACACTGTTCGGTTGCTCCGCATACGTCCACAGCGACAGGGGGTCCTCCTTTATGAGTGACGAGCTGCGCCAGTTCCTGCTCAGCAACGATATAGCCTCGAGCAGGATGACCAGCTACAACCCCCGGGGGAACGGGCAAGTAGAGAGGGAGAACGGCACGGTCTGGAAGACCGTCCTACTGGCCCTACGGTCCAGGGACCTCCCAGTTTCACGGTGGCAGGAGGTCCTCCCGGACGCTCTCCGCTCCATCCGGTCGCTACTGTGTACTAGCACAAACCAAACGCCTCATGAGCGCCTCCTTGTCTTCCCCAGGAAGTCCTCCTCTGGAACGTCGCTGCCGACCTGGCTGGCGGTCCCAGGACCCATCTTGCTCCGAAAACATGTGCGGGCGCACAAGTCGGACCCGTTGGTCGAGATGGCTCGCCTCCTCCACGCGAACCCGCAGTACGCTTACGTGGAGTACCCTGACGGCCGACAGGACACGGTCTCCCTGCGAGATCTGGCACCCGCCGCCAACACGCACACCCCCCCCGACACCAATCACCCCCTCCCTGCCACCGGCGCACCCCGCGAGCGCCCCCTTCCCGGGAGGATCGGTCCTCCTCCCAGGTCCGACCAGAAGTGAAGCTGAAGCAGAAACCGTAAGGCTCCCGGAGACGACAACACGGGAACAAGCACCACCACCGGGGCTGAGGCGATCGACGAGGACGACCAGACCGCCGGACCGACTCGTGGCATCGATCTAACACTACAATGTTGTGGACTTTAACGAGAACTCTTTCCTTTTCCCCCTTTTACTGTAAATAGTTCAAAACAAAACAAAAACCTCTGTACATGCTGTGATGACATGCAAAAGTTTTCCTCCCAGGACCAGCCTTGTAAACCCTTACCACCATACGAAGCACCACTCCGCCGGGTTCATTTTTAACAAGGGGTGAATGTGGTAGTATGCATTCGGGGTCATGTGGGACTGTGAAGCCGTGATGTCATTGGCTGACAGATCCCGGGTCCTGGTTGGCTGTTGACCTCTAGCTCCGCCCTGAAGGTGGAGTATAAGAACCAGGAGTTCTCCCCCGCAGGCCAGTCTGCTACTGAACTGCGGGGAACAAGTCACGCTTAATAAAGCCTCATCGACTTCATCTCTATTCGTCTCTCGTGAGTCTTTGTGAGCTACACCCCGTAGATGGCCTCAATAAATGCAGGCAAACGAAAACCGAGCACCCCACAGTGTTTGCTGGACGCCTGTGGATCCACTTTGCAGCAGTTTTTTGAGACTTAAACCGCGCCCATTTGTCCCCAGACAACATGGCCAAATGGACCCGCACCCTTATCTCCCATGCCACAGAAACAGGACAGAAAGCTTGTGCGAATTATGATCCCTCAGCGGAGGCTCATAATGAAAAATGGGTAGTAAAAAGATTGTCCCGCACCTGGGAGCAGTCTGTACAAAACAAACCCGCAGTTAAAAATCCAGAAGAAAAGCAGGCCGACGCAGTCATACAAGCCGTTAAAACATACCAGAACCCTACATGGGTAAATGAAGGAAAGAACAGCCCCCCACAAAAGTCACAGGAGTGTTACAACTGTGGATAGTTGGGACACTTTGCAAGGGAATGCAAAGCTCCACGAAAGCCACAGAGAGCCCAGCAGACAGGAATGCGAAGTAAAAATAAGACAGAGCCCATACATAGTGTGAGCATCCATTCAGATCAGACGGACCTGAACGGAACGGACTGATGGTGTTCGGGTTCCCCCAGTTGGGTCTGCGACACCCTTTGGGATAGGTCCGAACTACCGGTCGTTGCAGCAAAAATTCGGGGACAGCCCATCGAGCTTCTCTGGGACATAGGAGGGTCCCGCACCACAATAAATTCCTCCACCCTGTTTCAAAAAGACACGAGGCCCACTACAGCCACCATCACACTCAGCGACTTTACAGGCCACTCACAGCAGGGACACATCACAGCCCCTGTACCCATACAAATCGGCAACATCACCACCAAGCACCCCGTGGTTTTAGTTGACCTGCCCCACACAGCAGAACACATTCTGGGAATTGATTTCATGAATTCCCACAATCTTTCATTTGATCCAGTCAACCAGTGTGTCTGGAAAATGGCAAAGTCTGCAAGAGCCCCCGCAACGCTCAACATAGGAGAGTACGCGGACAAAATTAGCGCAGTAGGCGAATTATGGTTCAACCCGACCACGCTTAGCACGGACAAGCAGATTAGGGCAGTTTTACAGAAAAACAGGACAGCATTGGCGACCCACAAACACGACTGTGGCGGGATGGCTGGTTCAGTACAAATCACAGGACCTGACCCTAGACCCCAAAAACAGTATGGATTTCCCCAAGAGGCAGAGGGAGAAATCGCAAAAGTAATCGAAAGCTTATTAGAGCAGGGCGTACTTATATCAGGAGCCTCCACTAATAATGCCCCTATTTGGCCAGTGAGAAAGCCCGATGGATCATGGCGACTGACCATCAATTACCGGGAACTCAACAAAGTCACCCCCGCAGCAGCCCCCACCGTAGCAACAAGTCCCAAGACCATGCTCAAGCAGGGACTCAATTCCCGATTCGTTACGGTTTTGGATATCAGTAATGGATTCTGGTCCATTCCATTGGCAAAGGCGTGCCAGTACAAATTTGCCTTCACCTTTAAAGCACAGCAGTACACGTGGACATGCCTTCCACAAGGATTCCACAACTCCCCCTCCATTTTCCACCGAAAGCTGGCAAATGGTTTAGCCAAATTCTCTCGCCCCGAATGTCTGGTCCAGTACGTAGACGACCTACTACTGCAGACAGACACCAAGGAAGAGCACATTGAACTTCTGGCCGATCTCCTGGAACTCTTACACTCAATTGGTTGAAAAGGTAACGCCAAAAAGGCCCAGATTTTGGAAGATAAGGAGCGAGATTCTCCGACCCCCGCCGGGTCGGAGACTCGCCGGGGGCTGGCGTGAATCCCGCCCCCGCCGGTTGCCGAATTCTCCGGCACCGGATATTCGGCGGGGGCGGGAATCGCGTCGCGCCGGTTGGCGGGCCCCCCCCGCGATTCTCCGGCCCGAATGGGCCGAAGTCCCGCCGCTAAAATGCCTGTCCCGCCGGCGTAGATTAAACCATCTACCTTACCAGCAGGACAAGGCGGCGCGGGCGGGCTCCAGGGTCCTGGGGTCTCCCCCATGGCAGAGGCGGAAGAGACTCCCTCCACTGCGCATGCGCGGGAATGGTGTCAGCGGCCGCTAACGCTCCCGCGCATGCGCCGCCCGGAGATGTCATTTCCGCGCCAGCTGGCAGGGCACCAAAGGCCTTTTCCGCCAGCTGGCGGGGCGGAAATTCGTCCGGCGCCGGCCTAGCCCCTTAAGGTTGGGGCTCGGCCCCCAAAGATGCGGAGTATTCCGCACCTTTGGGGTGGTGCGATGCCCGACTGATTTGCGCCATTTTGGATGCCAGTCGGCGGACATCGCGCCGATACCGGAGAATTTCGCCCAAGGTGATATATTTGGGTACAATTATCACACATGGTAAACGCGAGACCGAGCACAAAAGAATTGACTCGATTGCTAAATTGCCCCCTCCCCAGAACGTTTCAGCCCTCCGGTCGTTTTTAGGACTGGTTGGCTACTGCCAAAACCAAATTGACGGTTTCGCCAGCAAGGCAGCACCCCTCTCAGACCTGCTGAAGAAAGGAGCCCACTGGGAATGGCTTCCGCAGCATACAGATGCTGTGGATGCGTTGAAGCAAGCACTCATAGCAGCCCCCGCACTACAAGTTCCAGACCCGCTTTCCCCTTACGCTATAGAGGTAGCAAGCACAGACCACACCCTTTCTGCCGTGCTCCTTCATGAACGGCATGAACATTTAAGGCCCGTGGCTTACGCCTCCAGAGTTTTAGATACTGTGGAGCAGGGATTTTCAGCCTGTGAAAGGCACCTGCTCGCAGTATTCTGGGCAGTACAGTATTTTTCGTACATTACCGGACTCAACCCCATCACAATTCTCACCGAACACACCCCCACCCAACTTTTACTGGATGGACGACTCAATGACGGTACAGTCAGTCAGATTAGAGCAGCTAGATGGACCCTTCTCTTGCAGGGACGGGACATCACTGTTAAAAGGACAAAGACCCACACATTTTTAGCCGACAACCTACAGTACCCTGGAACCCCCCACAAATGTGAAATTATCTCTCCACACCACAACACAGGCCCCTTTATTGCTAAAACACCCCCCAGGAAGATAGGCAGTTTAACCCAGAGCCCCAAGCACACAGACACGTGCGAACCCATAAAGATATAGGTGGATGGATCTTCCACAACATTAGAAGGGAAGCACATAACAGGATGCAGTATTTATGTCGAGGACGCGCAGGGATGCGCCCTAGAAGAAATAGCAATAAAACTTCCAGGCCACTTAGGCGCGCAGGCAGCAGAGCTTGCGGCCATCGCATATATAGTGGAACACCCAGATTCCTTCCCCAGCCCAGCAGACATATATTCGGACAGCCTCTATGTCTGCAACAGCCTTACGGAATTCCTACCCCTGTGGAAAGCAAGAGGATTTTTTCCGCAGACGGAAGACCCCTCCCCTCAGCCCCATTGCTCCGTCACATCTTAGAGAGAGCACAGAACAGGACCTTTGGTATAGTCAAAGTTCGAAGTCACCATCGTTCCTCCCCCCCAGGAAATGTAAAGGCCGATACACTGGCTAAAGCAGGTTCCAGGCATAGACATTTTTGGACACCCCCCGAAAGCGCACCAGTGAATGCAGTTCAGGTCTCGCAGACTAAGATCGAGGATCTAGTGCAGGCCCAGAAGCAGGACAGCAATCTCAAGGAGATTTTGAAAGGAAACTATCCAGCCCCCTATGATAGGTTTAAAAATGCTCTGACCACACGTGACGGTGTGGTGTTAAAAGACACCCTTTATGTGGTTCCTGAACAGGACAGGAATCAACTGATTTATTTATTCCATGACAGTCATGGACATCAGGGAATCGATCCCACTACAGCCCACCTCAGGCAGCTCTGCTGGTGGCCGAGTTTAAAAGAACGATTTGAACTTAGGGGCTTAAATTTATAGTCCCGAGGCTTCCCGCCTTCCGGGGCGGACCCTGTACCTGGTTCTAGGTGATTGGACTTCGTTCCAATCGCTTGGTTCGATTTCTCCAATACTGGAGCGGTTCCCTGATCGATGGCTGGTCTTGAGGTATCCGTTAACCTCTTTTGTGTTGGCTCCTGCTGGCGCCGGGGAGTCTGGCTTAGTTTTGTTTGTCCCAAATGTTGCTATTGTTCCCGGGGACTCCTTGTTAGTATGTAGATGATTGCTACATTATTATGCAGATGGCTGCTTGTATCGATGCTGTCTGGGCCTTTGCAGAGTTTAAATACACAGCAAACTTGCACCTGCTGGTTTCTGCCTGTGTTGGCTGAATTTCCCTTCAGCCTTTGCCATTTGCCATTTTAAATCGGGAGTTTGCCAACTCAGGTGGCTTCAAAGGCATGGGGGCAATGCAGGCAGATGGGTTCCCTGTAGAATTCTTTAAGAAAAATTCTGGGTATCTAGGGCCCCTGCTGGTGAGGTCATATAACGAGGTGAGGGACAAGGAGGAACTCCCCCCGCGCCCCCCCCCCCCCCACTCCCCTACATTAATAATAATAATCTTTGTTAGTGTCACATGTAGGCTTACATTAACACTACAATCAGGTACTGTGAAAATTCCCTCGTCGCCACACTCTGGTGCCTATTCGGGTACACTGAGGGAGAATTGAGACTGTCCATTTCATCTAACAGGCGCCTCTTTCGGGACTTGTGGGAGGAAACCGGAGCACTCGGAGGAAACCCACGCAGACACGTGGAGATTGTGCAGACTCTGCACAGACAGTGACCCAAGCCGGGAATCGAACCCGGGTCCGTGGCACTGTGAAGCAACAGTGCTAACCATTATCGCAGGCTTTCATATCCCTAATATTAAAGAAGGATAAAGACCTGGAGAAGTGTGGGTCCTATCGCCCGATATCGTTGCCAAATGTGGATGCCAAATTACTGACAAAGATCTTGGCCTCGCGAATTGAGGACTGTGTGCCGGGGCAATAGGGGAAGACCAGACAGGGTTTGTAAAAAGGAGGTATCTGTCGGCGAACATCAGGAAATTACTGAATGTGATAATGATGCCCCCGGAGGGACAGGATGTGGAGGTGTCGGTCACAATGGATGTTGAGAAGGCATTCAATTGGGTAGAGTGGAAGTATTTGTGGGAAGTGTTGGGACGGTTTGGATTCAGGCAGGAGTTTGTGGACTGGGTCCGTTTGTTGTATCGGGCGCCAGTAAAGATCGTATGGATGAATCAGGTGAGTTCAGGGTACTTTGGGATACACTGTGGACAAGACAGTGGTGCCCACTCTCCCCGTTGCTTTTTGCCTTTGCAATAGAGCCATTGGCAACAGCACTTAAGAGCGTCAAGGAGTTGGAGAGGGATAGTGGGGGATGATTAAGCACAGGGTCTGGCTATATGTGGACGATACCTTGCTTTATATTTCAAACCCACTGGGAGGCATCGGGGGAATTATGAATATTCTGAGGAGTTTGGCCAGTTTTCCATATATAAGTTGAACATGGGAAGAGTGAGGTCTTCCCAATTGAGGCCAGGGGCAGGAGAGGTGGTGGGGTTGAGCTTTAGATATTTAGATAGGGTGGGAGCAGGCTGGCCTTGCCAAATATAATGAAATATTACTGGGCACTGAATATAGCCATGGTGAGGAAGTGGGTAGTGGGGGAGGGGTTGGCATGGAAGCGGATGGAGGCAGCCTCTTGCAGGGGCACAAGTTTAGGGGCATTGTCAACAGCGCCTCTGTCATTCTCGCTGGCCAAGTATGCCAAGAGCCCGGTGGTGGTGGTTGCCCTGCAGTTGTGGGGACAGTGGCGCCAACATTTGAGGTTGGAAGGCACCTCGGTTTGGGCACCTAGTTGCAGTAATCAAGATTTGCACTGGGGGGGTGGGGCGTTAGATGCGTTGTTTCGGCGGTGGTGACAGGCAGGGATCGAGTGGTTTAGAGACCTGTTTGTGGGGGACAGCTTTTCGAGTTTAGAGGAACTGGGGGAGGAGTATGAGCTGCCCAATGGGAATGGGTTCAGATACTTACAGGTACGAGACTATGTGAGGAGGCAGGTGCCATCCTTTCCCGAACTGTCAACCCGAGGTTACAAGATACGGTTATATCGAAAGCAGCAGTGGGTGAGGCAAGGTGTCCAGGATTTTCAAGGAGCAAATGGACTGGGAGGGAGCACCGATAGGGGAAGTCAAACCGAAGTGGGAAGAGGAACTGTTGGGGGGGGGGGGGGAATGGAAGCTGGGTTGTGGGAAGCCGCTCTGAGGAGGGTGAATGCATCTCCGTTGTGTGCTAAGCTTAGCCGTATTCATTTTAAGGTAGCTTCGAGGGCGCATATGTCGGTGGCCAGGATGAGTAGGTTCTTTGAGGAAGTGGAGGACAGGTGTGGGCAGTGCGTGGGGAGGCCCGCCAAGCCTGAAGCTGAAGGGGTTCTGGCAGTGGTTCGTGGACATAATGTCTGAGGTACTGAAGGTGAAGGTGGCCCCAAGTCCAGAAGTGGTGATATTTGGTGTGTCGGTAGACCCGGGAGTCCAGAGTGCGAGATAGGCTGACGTTTTGGCCTTTCCCTCCCTGGTAGCCCAGAGATGGATTTCGCTGGAATGGAGGGATTCCGGGCCACCGAAGCCGCAGTGTGGGTGAGCGACCTGGCGGAGTTCCTGAGACTGGAGAAAATCAAGTTTGCCTTCAGAGGATCAGCTGATGGAAGCCGTTCAGCGACTTCAAGGAAAACTGAGGTGTCAGGAGGGGAGGATGGGAGGATATGAAGGTGTTAAAATGGGGAAGCAGGACGGGTGGAGGGAAACGGCAGGGGGGTTGGGGGCGATTGGGTAGATATTTATTTGTTATGAGGTTTCTGTTCTTACTCTTGTGTTGGATTGTGTTTAATGTATATACAAATGCCTTAATAAAAATATTTTTAAAAATAATAATTAGATTGATTTGCAAAGTGATGTGCTGATGAGAAGGCTTCGATACTTTAGTGTGGAGCATTTGGACATATGTTAACATGCTTGATTTTCCACTTGGTAATTCTCCAGTCTTAGTTGTACCATCCACAGGAAGCACTGTAAGAAAAATAAAACTTAAATATTTATTGATGCATGTGTGAGTGGGGGTGAGGGGGGTTTATCACCCATTCTCCCATATAAGCTATCCCTACAATGTGTATTGCTTTGCGGGAACATCCTTAATTCATTATTTGGATTTCTGGAGGCAGGTGTTTAAATTCAGTCTTATCAAACATCAAGGTGCGGAATACTACTGGATAAACATCAGTGCCTTCAGCACAATCCAGGCTGTCATCTCTGGTCTCAGCCCACATTACTTGCTGCTAGATATGGGCTTGTGCAGTCAATGTGCAACTGCCGATTTAACTGAATGACAGAACTGCATCAGGATCAGGGATTCATGAAAAGTATTGGTTTACATATGATAAGAAAAGTTAGCAAGCAGATTATAGACCACCTGCAGAACTACTGCATAATGATAAGACTGACACACATAAATCACAGCCCCAATCGCGATCTGACGCTGTCAATCCTCCTTTGCTCTACTTGTCAAAAATGAGAATAGGCACAACTATCTCAAAAAGTCTTTTGTTAAAAAAAATGTTCAATGATCTATAGCTCGCTTAGTTCCTTTAACCTTTTAAGGGCCGGAAAACCTTTTCACCCTGAAGAGTGTGGCAAAGATAATGTGGGGTACTTTTCTAAACAATGAGGTTTATAAAGCAATAGAGGATCAAAACTCAACTGCTACATAATTCACTGTGTTACTCCTGTGTCAGAAATGCTGCTATTGTCCAAGCTGAGTGAACATCAGACATGGGAAGCTTACTTTCAAAATGTTAGCTTTACTTTCAGATGCTGAGTGACTTTCAGACCATTTCCAATTTTTATTGGAAGGGACTTCCTTTACAATGTCACACGATCAAAATCCACAGGCAAATACAATATGACGCCTTGAAAAGTGAAAATTCTGGTAAGTATTTCAGAGACTAAGCAACAAAAGGCTTCATATAATTTTAAAACTATTATAGTCTGCAGGGATCTTGGTTGAGTGGGTGTGTGCTGGTTATCACCATCATGTTTCCATCCCTTGAACTTGGCCCCCAAAACCACACCGATCTCCCCCCTCCCCAAACCCCCTCTCCTCCCCCCCCCCCCCCCCCCTGCAAACACATACACACACATCCTCCCTCGCTGAGACCCTGACCCAACCTTGGCTCCTCAGTTTCTTAGAATCCAGACAGTGCAGAAGGAGGCTATTCGGTCCATCAAGTCTGCACCGTCCCTCCAAAAGAGCACACCTACCTAGGCCCATTCCCCTACCCCATACCCGGAACCCCATCTAACCTTTGGACACTAAGGGGAAATTTAGCATGGCCAATCTACCTAACCTGCACCTCTTTGGACTGTTGGAGGAAGCCGGAGCACCTGGAGGAAACCCATGCCAACACAATGGAGAATGTGGAAACTGCACACAGACAGTCACCTGAGGTTGGAATCAAACCCAGGTCCCTGGCACTGTGAGGCAGCAGTGCTAACCACTGTGCCACTGTGCCGCCTGTGCTGGGACTGTCTGTAGTCCTAGCAGCGGCCACCACTCCTGATTGACTGACGCGCTGGGACTTCAGTGCTCCCAGCCATCCATTTGTTAGCAGCTGTTGAAGGTGCAACTTCCATCCAAGATAGGGGTAGAAGCTTCACCTTAAAGCAATTAACGCTGCTCCCAGCATTAAATTGCTGTGGGGCTGCCATTGGGTTCCCCATGACTTCTTAGTTGGGGCAATGGGAACTGCGGCTCCCTGTAAAATCCAGCCTATCAACTGTTTCTCACCCATCAAATGCTGCCAGGCCAAGTTCCTGCATTTTTGTTTTCATTATAGATCATTTATAGATGCATCTACTACCAATAGAGTGAGACAAGTAACTGGTCTATTTCTGAATGTAAACTGTACCAAATAAGCTTCTGTCATCACCTGCACGCTAATAATAAAATAAATATTTTCATGACATTAATCTGACCATATTATTCGTTTAACAAGCAGTATTAAGTTACCTGTGTAAATGTCAAAATAAAATTACTTTCAACATAAAAACTAACATCTAGTGGAAGGAGACAGCTTACCCTAGACAGAAACAGTAACCTGAAATCTTCCCTTTTTAAAAAAAAACGCATTTTATTCAAACTTGTGTCAAAGTAGGTTACAGCAAATAAACACCCCGGGAAACATTCTTCCCAACAATCAACTATACAGTTTGTACAGATGTTTCTCCTTTTTCAACCCCCCCCCTCCCCACCAACCCCCCCCCCCCCCCCCCACCTCCCTGCGACGAACAGCTCCTCAAACACGGTCACACACATCCCCCAACTTTTCTCAAACTCCACTGCTGAGCCCCTAACTCATACTTTATCTTCTCTAACTGCAGGAAGTCATACAGGTCACCCAACCATGCTGCTACCCCCGTTGGCGATGCCGACCGCCACTCCAGGAAAATTTGTCGCCATGCAGTCAGAGAGGTGAAGGCCAAGACATCCCAAAATCTGTCCTAATGGTATTTTTAAACACACATTCTTTTAGAGGTGATCTTATAGTTTACTGTCATATGTGGTCATGTACAGCATAATAAGTGGCAAATTCACACAAAATGTTAGGCTGAGGGTCATTCAGTAACCCGAATGGCAAAGACAGTTTTCTGAGTTTCAACCTCAACTTGTATTCAAACTCAGCTCCGGTTTTGATGTGGTGAATAAACTGGCACAGGGGTTTTCTACCGCCCCCACCCCCTCTAGCCCCCCCCCCCCCACTGGCCGCCAACCACCTCCATCACTGCCCACCCCACCCCACCCTCAACCTGGAAAATCTAGCTGGTTAACATAGATAAGTTGGGGAAGGATCCTTTGCTACCTCAGTCATCCAGCTAGCTGGGCAATAATAGCAAAGATGTGAAAGTTAGAGAAGTTAAGATTCTATTAGAATTAAGTCAACTTAGCATGCTGGCCTTGAATATTTGGACTGCTACTGTGCCAGAGTTATGTGGTGACAATTCAGACTCTGCTGAAGGTCCCAGGGTGAGGCAATTGGAAGACAATTAAACACACATTCTTTTAGAGGCGATCTTACAGTTTACAATCATGTGTGCTCGTGTATAGCATTTTAAGTGGCAAATTCACACAAAATGTTCGGCTGAAGATCATTCAGTAACTCTAATGGTGAAGTCAGTTTTCTGAGTTTCAACTTAAACTCGTATTCAAACTCAGCTCAGGTTTTGATATGGTGGATAAACTGGCATCCATGCCAGTTTAAGAACAGCTGGGTGGGGGGTGGGGGGGGGGGGTATTTGAGCAGGGGGAGAGCAAAATGTATTGTTTGAAGGCATATCAGGATGAATCTAATTGGAAATTGAAACAAAGTGGAAAGAGGCCACTTTCGAACACAAAGTATGACTTCAAGGTACCAGTTGCAAGTTTCTGGAGTATTTCCAGCCACTACCCTGGCCTGCATCGCTGCTGTGGGCTCCACTATTCCCGCGACTGGATGCTGGTACTCAGCCAGTCACCAGGCCACCAGGGAGCAGAGCAGGAAATTTGCTGCAACGTTTGGCCAAACAGAGATGTTTTTACAGGTGTTACCTGACGCGTTTCAGACATGCAAACGTACCAGCTGGTCCACCGAGCCCATCCTATCATGTGTAACTTCTGTATAGCTATTGCTCCACTCAACCCCCAGCCCCCAACCACAAGACACTAAATCTCCTGGAAGAGAAGGGGCAGTGAGGGGCAGGTGAGGGAAGGTAGAAGTGTGAATCAAAGGAAAAGCCGTGGCCAGTTTACAAAAAGTCTCTGATCCCCAAAACAGTTCAAACAGGCTCCAAGACAACCATGATAACTGGGCCACATAACTCTCTCGGTGCTTTTTAACTATAAAGTTATGCAACCTCATATTAAACCCATTCCTAATAAGCGTGCAGTGCTGCTGACATAGTCCATGAAACTGGAACATGGTACCTTCCTGAGAGGGCTCAGGTTTTACATATGGTATGGTACCTGATTGAGTCCAATCTGATTAAAACTCAGACAAGTACCTGCAATAAGTACTCGGATTGCTGAAAGAGAAACGAGAAACCAGAACCACCTGATAATTGGCTAATATTCTTCTGTATGTTCATTTTATTTTATCGTGCTATCTCCTTTTTGTCTGTAGGTTTCAAGTCATCGCAGATAAAACAAGTTTTCACAGTGTTCAACCAAATAACAATGAGATCTGATCACTTCAAGATGCATACTTTCATGGTGTGCGCAAGCAAGAAATTCAGATCAAATCTAATCAATTTTTTTTTATACAATTTGATTTATTTTAAGGAAGAGAAGTATGATTATCTCCTGCCGGCTTTTGAACTTATTTCCAATTTTGAAAAAAACATTACTGCTCACAGTTGAATCTTCCCAAGAAACGTTTTCTTACTGACTAGCATTAAAAAAGAGGTCAATAGAAACATGTGAAACGGTTGCAAGAAACACGGCATTTTAGAAAAAATGTCAAACAGCAGCTAAAAGGTCACTCACAATGTAAAGTAAAACAGCTTTAAATAATTAGAGTGAAACTATCTTCCATGTATAGTTTTGACTTGAGCTCAGGGAGCACAATTTTTAAATTTGTTGGTGACACCAAAATCGAGGATTTGACAGCAGCAAGGTGCGCGGTGAAAGACTTCAGAGTACATGGGCCAGCTAACCAAATGGGTAAACGGCGGAAGATACAATCTTATGGAAAAA
Organism: Scyliorhinus torazame; assembly: GCF_047496885.1. NCBI lineage: Eukaryota > Metazoa > Chordata > Chondrichthyes > Carcharhiniformes > Scyliorhinidae > Scyliorhinus > Scyliorhinus torazame. The sequence continues at coordinate 194,744,359 of NC_092715.1, forward strand.
AAATTAAGTAATGAATTTTGGATTGGGAGAATGCACTTAGTGTAAAGATATGAAATGGATGGGTGAATAGAGAGATACTGGTTCAAACAAATATTTCACTGAAAGTAAAAACACATGTCGATGAAGTCATAGCTGTATCGGCCATACTGATTCTCTGCTCCAAGTTTAGTATAATGGCTGAGTACATTGTGATGAATATTGCTCCTCCCAATCCCTGTATGAAGTCCATTCCTTTTCTGGTTGCTTATGCTAAGTTCCACAGCACTGCTCATCTTCTAAACAGTGCTACATTCTTGCTCTCGCTCCTATCTCAGCTGCAGTTTTCCTGGGCTAATTCCTCTTTTTGTCCCCTGGCCCAGACTGTGTCCCTTTGCTCGTGCTCTAGTTCAAATTTCACTGGTTTCTGTCCATGCATTTGCTGCCATTATTTCCCTTGACTCTATGATCACCTCTGCCTTGTCAGACTTTAAAGAAAATGTTTCATGGCATGTGAGCATCACTGGCAAGGCCAGCATTTGTTGTCCATCCCTAACTACCCTTGAAAAAGTGGTGGTGAACCACCTTCTTTAATCACTGCAGTCCATGTGGTGTAGGTGCTGTTAGAAAGGGGATTCCGGGGACTTCCGGTGGTGGCTATGAAGGAGTAAGTTGCACATTTGGTGGCTCCCACTCGGGTCGGACTTTTGGACCTTTTCCTCCGATTTTCTACCGGACTTGAATTGTAAAACTGATGACAGAGGCAATTGTGTACTGAATTCCCACATTGGTGCATGAAGAGAAGGACGAGAAGTACTTGTAAAAGCAGAAACAGAAAGACAGAGAAGGCTTGGGCTGAAGCTGCAGCGGGAGACAGCATGTCGGAGGACCGGACCTCTGGTTTGTCGACCCAGCAGTCAACGGAGCAGCTGGTGCAAGTTATTCAGGAAGGCTTTGCTAAGCAGAAATGGGACTGCTTGGACCCAAATAAAGAGTCAATTGAGCGGCTGGAGCTTAGATTGGACGCCCAAGATCGGGCGATCCAGAAGGTGGAGAAGGCGCTGGCTAGGCAAGAGGAACATCAAACTGCGGTGGAGTTGGAGGCGGGGATGCTGAGAGATAAGCAGAATAAGCTCCTGGAGGACCTGGAGAATAGGTCCCGTCGGCAGAACTTGAGAATCGTTGGGCTCCCGGAGGGGTCCGAAGGAGCGGACGCTGGGGCACACATAGCAGATATGTTTGAGAAGCTGCTGGGGGATGGGGCATTCCCCCGACCCTTGGAGGTGGACAGGGCTCACAGAACATTCGCGCGAAAGCCGTAAATGGGAGACCCCCCCCCCCCCCCCCCCCCCCCCGCCCCGAGGACAAAGGTGGTGAGATTCCACAGGTACTTGAATAAGGAGTGCATTCTACAGTGGGCCAAGCAGACATGGAGCTATAAGTGGGACAATAGTATCCTGCGGGTCTACGAAGACCTGAGTGTGGAGGTGGCCAGGAGAAGATTAGGTTAACCTAATCAACCAGATTAGGTTGATCCTTTTTAAGAAAAAGGTGAAGTTCGGACTGTTGCATCCGGTCCGTCTCTGGGTCACGTACGAGGGGCAGCACATTTATTTCGAGTTGCCTGAGGTCGCGCTGGACTTCGTGAAAAGGAAAGCACTCGTGGTGGACTGAGAACTTTTGAACTTTGCTGCAACGTTCATGTTTTTTTTCTTTTTGTTTCTCTTTAAAAATAAGTTTCTCATTTTTTGTTTTGTGGAAGCTGTTTGTAATCCCTTCTATATTGATTTGGGAGCAATGGCAGAGCTGAGTGAGTTAAGGTTTTCATTTGCACTGTTGGGGGATGGAGGTGTGCTTGTTTAGATTTTGGTGTTTTACTGTCGGGCAATTGTGTGGGGAGTATGTTTGTATGAGCGGGGTGGAGGGTGGGGAGGGAACAGTAGGTGGATGACTATCCGGCGCCAGGGATGAGGGCCACCAAGCTAGCTGGGCGGGCTAGCTCAAGGAAGCGCAGTGGGGGGGGTGCATATGTTCGGTTTATCAAAGGGGTTGGGTTACAGAGTGTTGTTACTGGGGGGGGTATGTTCTGCTGATGAGGGAGGGACTTGGGCCAAGGGACAGAGAGGAGGTTGGGGGCGGAGGCTGTCTGGGGGCGGCCGGTGGAGGCGCGGAGCATGGGCTGGAGGCGGGTCCAAAAAAGGGGATGGCTGATTGGCGAAGGGGGGGGGGGTGGCAATGAGGCCCCTAACTAGGCTGATCATCTGGAATGTTCAAGGGTTAAATGGGCCGGTCACGAGGGCAGGTGTATTCGCGCATCTTAGGGGACTGAAGGCGGACGTGGTAATGTTGCAGGAGATGCACCTTCGAGTAACTGACCAGATTAGATTGAGGAAAGGCTGGGTCAGTCAGGTCTTTCACTCGGGACTAGACTCAAAGACTAGAGGGGTCACGATCCTGATCAATAAGCGGGTGGTGTTTGAAGCGGGTAGAATAGTCTCGGATGTGGGAGGTCGGTACATTATGGTCAGTGGGAAACTGGAGGGGGTGCAGGTGGTATTAGTAAATGTGTATGCACCAAATTGGGATGATGTGGAGTTTATAAAGAGGATGCTGGGGAAGATACCGGACCTGGACTCGCACAAGTTGGTCATGGGAGGGGACTTCAACACAGTTATTGACGCTGGCTTGGACCGGTCAAGCGCGAAAACGGGAAGGGTGCCAGCAATGGCAAAGGAACTAAAAGGGTTCATGGAGCAGATGGGGTGGGGGGGGGGGGGGGGGGGGGGGATCCATGGCGATTTGGGCAACCGAGGGTGAAGGAGTTCTCCTTCTACTCACACGTGCATAAAGTGTACTCCCGGACCGATTTCTTCATTTTGAGCAGGGCCTTACTGGCAGGGGTGGTGGACACGGGGTACTTGGCGATCACAATCTCAGACCATGCTCCACACTGGGTTGACCTGCAGGTTAGTAAAGACAGTAACCTGCACCCGCAATGGAGGTTAGATATGGGACTTTTGGCTGACGAAGGGGTGTGCGAGCGGCTGAGGAAATGTATTCAGAGCTACCTGCACGTCAACGACACGAGGGAAATTTCAGCAGCGATGGTCTGGGAAGCACTGAAAGCGGTGGTCAGAAGGGAGCTGATCTCGATATGGGCCCATAGGGAGAAGGTGGACAGGGCAGAGACGGACCGACTGGTAAAGGAGATACTACAGATCGCCAAGAGGTATGCGGAGACCCCAGAGGCAGGGCTTTTAAGGGAACGGCAGAGGCTACAGGCGGAGTTCGGCACAGGGAGGGTGGTGGAGCAGCTGAGAAGGATGAGGGGGCCGATCTATGAGCATGGAGAGAAGGCCAGCAGAATGCTTGCACAGCAGCTTAGAAAGAGGGAGGCAGCCAGAGAGATAGGGAAAGTAAATGACGGAGATGGGAACCTGGTTGGAGATTCAGCAGGGGTGAATAAGGCGTTTAGGGATTTCTACAGTAGGCTGTATAGGTCGGAACCCCCACCAGGGCCGGAGGGGATAAGGCACTTCTTGGGAGGCTGAATTTCCCAAAGATGGACGGGGAGCTGGTAGAAGGGCTGGGGGCCCCGATCGGGTTGGAAGAGATAGTGGTGGGTCTGAAGGACATGCAGGCTGGTAAAGCCCCGGGGCCGGACGGGTACCCAGTGGGGTTTTATAAAAAGTTCTCTGGGATATTGGGGTGCTGTCCCTGACGATGTCACAGGCCACGATTTTACTGATTCTGAAGCGGGACAAGAACCCGGAGCTGTGTGGGTCCTACAGGCCGATATCCCTGTTGATCGTGGACGCCAAATTGCTGGCCAAAATTTTGTCCTCCAGGATTAAGGATTGTGTTCCGGACGTTATTGGGGAGGACCAGGCGGGGTTTGTTAAGGGTAGGCAGTTGGTGGCCAATGTAAGAAGGTTGACAAATGTGTTCATGATGCCCCCGGAAGGTAGGAAGGTGGAGGTAGTGATCGGAATGGATGCAGAAAAGGTTTTTGATTGGGTAGAGTGGGATTATCTGGGGGAGGTACTGGGACGGTTCGGATTTAGAACATAGAACATAGAACAGTACAGCACAGAACAGGCACTTCGGCCCTCGATGTTGTGCCGAGCATTGTCCGAAACCAAGATCAAGCTATCCCACTCCCTGTCATTCTGGTGTGCTCCATGTGCCTATCCAATAATCGCTTGAAAGTTCCTAAAGTGTCCGACTCCACTATCACAGCAGGCAGTCCATTCCACACCCTAACCACTGTCTGAGTAAAGAACCTACCTCGGACATCCCTCCTATATCTCCCACACTGAATCTTATAGTTATGCCCCCTTGTAACAGCTACATCCACCCGAGGAAATAGTCTGAACACTGAAGAAAAGTATTCATTCAACGCCCCTCCTATTTCTTCTGACTCCATGCACAAGTTCCCACTACTGTCCTTGACCGGCCCTACCCTCACCCTGGTCATTCTTTTATTTCTCACATAAAAGTAAAAAGCCTTGGGGTTTTCCTTGATCCGACCAGCCAAGGACTTCTCATGCCCCTCCTAGCTTCCTAAGCCCTTTTTTCAGCTCATTCCTTGCTACCTTGTAACCCTCTTGTTTTCTCATCCTTACATACTCTTCCTTTTTCCTCTTGACAAGGCATTCGACCTCTTTTGTGAACCGTGGTTCCCTCACACGGCCATTTCCTCCCTGTCTGACAGGGACATGCCTATCAAGGACACGCAGTATTTGTTCCTTGAACAAGCTCCACTTTTCATTTGTGCCTTTCCCTGACAGTTTCTGTTCCCATCTTATGCTCCCTAATTCTTGCCTAATCGCATCATAATTACCCTTTCCCCAATTATAAACCTTGCCCTGCCGTATGGCCCTATCCCTCTCCATTGCAATAGTGAAAGACACCGAATTGTGGTCACTATCTCCAAAGTGCTCTCCCATAAACAAATCTAACACTTGGCCCGGTTCATTACCCAGTACCAAATCCAATGTGGTCCCCCCCTCTTGACGGCCTATCCACATATTGTGTCAGGAAACCCTCCTGCACACTCTGTACAAAAACTGCCCCATCCGAACTGTTCGACCTATAGAGGTTCCAATCAATATTTGGAAAGTTAAAGTCACCCATGACAACTACCCTGAGACCTCCACACCTATGCATAATCTGTTTTGCAATGTCTTCCTCCACATCTCTATTACTATTTGGGGGCCTATAGAAAACTCCTAACAATGTGACCGCTCCTTTCCTATTTCTAACTTCAGCCCATATTACCTCAGTAGGCAGATCCCTTCGAATTGCCTTTCTGCAGCCGTTAAACTATCCTTGATTAACAATACTACTCCTCCACCTCTTTTACCACCTTCCCTACTCTTACTGAAACATCTATACCCCGGAACTTCCAACAACCATTCCTGTCCCTGTTCTAACCATGTCTCCGTAATGGCCAAAACATCGTAGTCCCAAGTACCAATCCACGCTCCAAGTTCACGAACTTTATTCCGGATGCTCCTTGCATTGAAGTAGACACACTTCAACCCACCTTTCTGTCTGCCGGTACACGCCTGTGACCTTGATACCTTCCTCAGTACCTCACTACACTCAACACTGGCTTCTGGACTACAGCTCGTTTTCCCCAGCCCCCTGACAAATTAGTTTAAACCCCCCATGAAGAGCTGTAGCAAATTTCCCTCCCAGGATATTGGTGCCCTTCTGGTTCAGGTGCAAACCGTCCTGTCTGTAGAGGTCCCACATTCCCCAGAAGGTGCTTCAATTATCCACGTACCTGAAACCCTCCCTCCTACACCATCCCTGCAGCCACATGTTTATCTGCACTCTCTCCCTGTTCCTCACCTCACTAGCACGTGGCACCGGCAACAAACCAGAGATGACAACATGGTTTGTCCTGGCTCTCAGCTTCCACCCCAGCTCCCTAATTTCTGGATTTGGCGGGACTTTATTTACTGGGTCAGGTTGCTGTATCAGGCTCCTGTGGCAAGTGTACGGATGAACAGGACAACATCGGACTATTTTAGACTGCGCCGGGGGACGAGACAGGGATGGCCCCTCTCCCCACTGTTGTTCGCGCTATCTATAGTGCCATTGGCAATTGCTCTGAGAGCCTCAAGGGGCTGGAACGGGCTGGTCCGGGGTGGGGGGGGTGGGGGGAGTGTGGAGCACAGAGTCTCGCTCTATGCAGACCACCTGCTTCTGTGTGTATCGAACCCATTAGAGGGGATGGAAGAAATCATGAGGATTCCAGGGGAATTTGGCCGGTTATCGGGGTATAAGCTAAATATGGGGAAAAGTGAGATGTTTGTGGTCCAAGCGAGGGGACAGGAGAGGCGATTGGGGGAGCTGCCATTTAGATTAGTAGGGGGAAGCTACAGGTACCTAGGCATTCAAGTGGCATGGGAATGGGACCGGCTGCATAAATTAAATCTGTCCCGACTAGTAGACCAAATGAAGGACGATTTTCAGAGATGGGACGCGCTCCCGTTGTCATTAGTTGGGAGAGTGCAGACGGTGAAGATGACAGTTCTCCCAAGATTCCTGTTCGTGTTTCAATGTCTCCCTGTCTTTATTCCGGGGTCCTTTTTTAAACGGGTCAACAAAGTGATCTCTGGCTTTGTTTGGGCGGGCAAGAACCCGCGGGTAAGGAAGGTAATACTTGAGCGGAGTCGGGGAGAGGGCGGGCTTGTGCTGCCAAAGTTTAATAACTATTAGTGGGTGGCGAATATAGCCATGATCAGGAAGTGGGTGGTGGGAAAGGGGTCGGCATGGGAGCATATGGAGGCGGCTTCATACAAGGGCACCAGTTTTGGGGCATTGGTAACTCCGCCTCTGCTGTTCCCGCCGGCACGGTACTCCACCAGCCCCGTGGTGGTGGCGGCCCTGAGAGTCTGGGGGCAATGGAGGAGACATGTGGGAGCAGAGGAGCATCAGTCTGGTCCCCAATCTGTAATAATCACCGGTTTGCCCTGGGAAGTATGGATGGGGGGTTCCGGATATGGTGGAGAGCAGGGATTGAGAGGATGGGGGATATGTTTATAGAGGGGAGCTTTCCGAGTATGAGGGCGCTGGAGGAGAAGTTTGGGTTGGGTTGGTATCTGCAGGTGCGGAACTTCCTACGTAAACAGGTGCCAACCTTCCCGCTCCTACCGCGAAATGGGATTCAAGACAGGGTAGTTTCCAGAGGGTGGGTAGGAGAAGGGAGCGTAGCGGACAATTACAAGGAACTTATGGGGTCAGAGGAGACGCAGACCGAGGAGCTGAAGCGCAAGTGGGAGGAGGAGCTGGTAGGCGAGATAGAGGATGGTCTATGGGCGGACGCGTTGAGTAGAGTCAACACGTCCACAACATGTGACAGGCTCAGCCTGATACAATTTAAGGTCGTTCACCGGGCTCACATGACAGTGGCCGGGATGAGCAGATTCTTTGGGGTTGAAGACAGGTGTGCAAAATGTGCGGGAGGACCAGCGAACCATGTCCACATGTTCTGGACATGTTCGAAGCTTCGGGGATTTTAGCAGGGGTTTGCAGATGTCATGTCCACGGTGTTAAAAACAAGGGTGGCGATGAGTCTAGAGGAGGCGATTTTCGGGGTGTCGGAAGACCCGGGAATCCAGGAGGAGAAAGAGGCAGACGTTCTGGCCTTTGCTTACCTGGTAGCCCGGAGACGACTATTAGCTTGGAGGGACTCAATGCCCCCGAAGTCGGAGACCTGGCTATCGGAAATGGCTAGCTTTCTCTGTTAGGAGAAAATTAAGTTCGCCTTGAGAGGGTCACTGTTAGGGTTCACCCAGAGGTGGCAGCCGTTCGCTGACTTCTTCGCGGAAAATTAATTTTTAGCAGAAGGGGGGGGGGGGGGGGTGATGGGGGGGGGAGGGGGGTTAGTTTAGTTTAGAGTAGTGGGTTAATAAAGGTGGGACCTGTAAGGGAGGGAGACGGCTTTTGCACTGTGTTTATAGTTTCATGTACATTGTTTATTGTGTTGTTATACCAAAAAATACCTCAATAAAATGTTTATTAAAGAAAAAGAAAGGGGGTTCCAGGATTTTGGTATAACCCAGCGACAGTGAAGGAAGGGTAATCTAGTTCCAGGTCAGGATGGTGATGTTGTGTTATGCTGCTTCGGATAACACAGGCTGCTACTTGATGCAGTCTTACCCAAAGGATGCTCCAGACTCTGAAATGTGTTCAACGTGTTTATTGAACTATTAACACAGTTCTCAAATGAGTCAGACTTTCTGCTAATACAACTGTAGTAACTCAGTCTAACTGTACCAGCTTGCTCTAAGCCACGTGCTGGGGTGTGATGCTGCTGATCAACCCTAACTCTCTAGCTGTCTGTCTCTGGAAAGAGGCAGGGTGTGAGTGCCTCATCCCTTTTATAGTGTTTATGTCATGCCCCCTTGTGGTGATGCCACCTCTGAGTGTCTTGACTGCCCATTGGTTGTGTCCTTTTCTGAGTGTTCATTGGTTGCATGTTTGCAGATCATGACAGGTGAGTGACTTGCAGGAGGACTGGAAGGTGGTGGTGTTTCCATACATGAGCTGCCCTTCTAGGTGGTAGAGGTTATGAATTTGGAAGAAGCTGTTGAAGGAACTTGGTGGTTTTCTGTAGTGTATGGTCACATAGTTGCTGCGTAGTGGAGGGAGTGAATATTTAAATTGTTGGATGGGGTGCTGATCAAATGGGCTGCTTTGTCCCTGATGGTGTCAAGTTCTTTGAGTGTTGATGGAGCTGCACTCATCCAGGCAAATGGAGGGTATTTCATCAAAGTCCCGAGTTGCATTGTGTAGATGGGGGGACAGGCTTTGAGGAATCAGGGGGTGAGTTACTGGCTGAAGAATGCCCAAGTTCTGAACTATTCTTGTAGTTCCAGCATATTCATAGCTGTTCAAATTCAGTTTCTGGTCAAAAGTAATATCCCAGAATGTTGATTGTGGGAGATTCAATGATGCTAATGCCATTGAATGTCAAGGGAGGTGGCTAGATTCTGTTTTGTTGGATATGGTATTTGTTGGCACTTGTGTGGCACAAATGTTACTTGCAAGTCATCAGCTTAAGCCTGAATACTCTCCGGGTCTTGATGTATGTGGACATGGACTTTAGTAAGAGAGGAGTAGTGAATGGTACTAAATATTCTAGAATTACCAACAAACATCTCCACTTCTGACCTTATGATGTAGGAAGGTCGTTGATGAAGCAGTTGAAGATGGTTTCATTTAGGACATTATCCTAAGGAACTCCTGCAGTGATGCCCTGGAACTGAGATGATTGACCAAAAACCATCAAGGATTTTTCTTTGAGGTAAGTATGACTCCAACCAGCAGAGAGCTTTCCTCGTGATTCCCATTGGCTTCAATGTTGTTAGGGCTCCGGGAAGCCACATTTGCTGAGAAGCTGCCTCGATGTCAAGGCACTCACTGTCAGCTCACTGCTTGAGTTCAGTTCTTTTGTCCATGTTTGAAACAAGGCTGAAATGAGATCAGAAGCTGAGTGACCCTGGTTAAACCCAAATAAACCATCATTATGCAGGTTAGTGCTGTGTGCGTGTCACTCGAAAGCACTGACGGCACTTTTATTCACTTTGCTGATGATTGAGAATGGACTGATAGGGCAGTAATCAGCTGGGTTGGCTTTGCCCTGCTTTTTGTGGGCAAGACATACCTGGGAAACATTCCACATTGTCAGGTAGATGCCAGTGTTGTAGCTGTACTTGAACAGCTGGGGGTACAGCTAGTTCTGGAGCACATGTCTTCAGTACTATTGCTGGAATACTGTCGGAGCCCATAGCCTTTTCAGTATACAATAATTCAGTAATTTTTTGATATATGGAGTGAATCAAATTGGCTGAAAACTGGCATTTGCGATTGCTGGGGACCTCATGGGGAGGCTCAGGTGGATCAGTCACTCAGCACTTCTGGCGGTGGCACAGTAGCACAGTGGTTAGCACAGTTGCTTTCCAGCACCAGGGTCCCAGGTTCGATTCACGTTTGGGTCACTGTCTGTGTGGAATCTGCACCTTCTCTCCGTGTCTGCATGGGTTTCTGCCGGGTGCTCTGGTTTCCTCCCACAAGTCCTGAAAGACATGCTTCTTAGATGAATTGGACATTCTGAATTCGCCCTCTGTGTACCCAAAAATGTGCCGGAATGTGATGACTAGGAGATTTTCACAGTTACTTCATTGCAGTGTTAATGTAAGCCTACTTTTGACAACAATAATGATCATTATTATTATGAAGATAATTACAAATGCTTCAGCCTTTTATTGGGAACCTGGAAGGGAGTACAGATTGAAGAGAAGCAAAACTGGTAACAGAAAGTGGAAAAGTTATCAGCTAAATTAGGAGACAGATGGAATGAAGTCTGGCGCCAAATAGGAACAGAATGTGGAATAATGTTAAAAAGACAAAGTTAAGGGCACTCTATCTGAATGCATGCAGCAATTGCAACAAGATAGATGACTTGAAGGCACAAATCGAGATAAATGGATATGATTCAATTGCCAATGAGGAGATATGGTTACACGGTGACAAAGTCTGAGAACTGAATGTTCAAGGATATTCATCATTTTGGAAGGATAGGAAAAAGGAAATGGGGTAGCACTGTTAATAAGGGATGAGATTGGTACATTAGTGAGAGACAATCTTAGCTCAAAGGATTGTGATCTGGGCGGCCCGGCAGCACAAGTGATTAGCACTGTGGCTTCACAGCGCCAGGGTCCCAGGTTCGATTCCATGCTGGGTCACTGTCTGTGCGGAGTTTGCATGTTAAGACCATAAGACCATAAGACATAGGAGCGGAAGTAAGGCCATTCGGCCCATCGAGTCCACTCCACCACTCAATCATGGCTGATTTCAACTCCATTTACCTGCTCTCTCTCCATAGCCCTTAATTCCTCGAGAAATCTAGAATTTATCAACTTCTGTCTTAAAGACACTCAACGTCCCGGCCTCCACCGCCCTCTGTGGCAATGAATTCCACAGACCCACCACTCTCTGGCTGAAGAAATTTCTCCTCATCTCTGTTCTAAAGTGACTCCCTTTTATTCTAAGGCTGTGCCCCCGGGTCCTAGTCTCCCCTGCTAATGGAAACAACTTCCCTACATCCACCCTATCTAAGCCATTCATTATCTTGTAAGTTTCTATTAGATCTCCCCTCAACCTCCTAAACTCCAATGAATATAATCCCAGGATCCTCAGACGTTCATCGTATGTTAGGCCGACCATTCCTGGGATCATCCGTGTGAATCTCCGCTGGACCCGCTCCAGTGCCAGTATGTCCTTCCTGAGGTGTGGGGCCCAAAATTGCTCACAGTATTCTAAATGGGGCCTAACTAATGCTTTATAAAGCTTCAGAAGTACATCCCTGCTTTTATATTCCAAGCCTCTTGAGATGAATGACAACATTGCATTTGCTTTCTTAATTACGGACTCAACTTGCAAGTTTACCTTAAGAGAATCCTGGACTAGGACGCCCAAGTCCCTTTGCACTTCAGCATTATGAATTTTGTCACCGTTTAGAAAATAGTCCATGCCTCTATTCTTTTTTCCAAAGTGCAAGACCTCGCACTTGCCCACGTTGAATTTCATCAGCCATTTCTTGGACCACTCTCCTAAACTGTCTAAATCCATGTTAGTACCTTGCCTCGAATACCATGGGCCCTTATTTTACTCAGCAGTCTCCCGTGAGGCACCTTATCAAAGGCCTTTTGGAAGTCAAGATAGATAACATCTATTGGCTCTCCTTTGTCTAACCTATTTGTTATCTCTTCAAAGAACTCTAACAGGTTTGTCAGGCACGACCTCCCCTTACTAAATCCATGCTGACTTGTCCTAATCCGACCCTGCACTTCCAAGAATTTAGAAATCTCATCCTTAACAATGGATTCTAGAATCTTGCCAACAACCGAGGTTAGGCTAATTGGCCTATAATTTTCCATCTTTTTCCTTGTTCCCTTCTTGAACAGGGGGGTTACAACAGCGATTTTCCAATCCTCTGGGACTTTCCCTGACTCCAGTGACTTTTGAAAGATCATAACTAACTCCTCCACTATTTCTTCAGCTATCTCCTTTAGAACTCTAGGATGTAGCCCATCTGGGCCCGGAGATTTATCAATTTTTAGACCTCTTAGTTTCTCTAGCACTTTCTCCTTTGTGATGGCTACCATATTCAACTCTGCCCCCTGACTCTCCGGAATTGTTGGGATATTACTCATGTCTTCTACTGTGAAGACTGACGCAAAGTACTTATTTAGTTCCTCAGCTATTTCCTTGTCTCCCATCACTAGATTACCAGCGTCATTTTGGAGCGGCCCAATGTCAACTTTTGCCTCCCGTTTGTTTTTAATGTATTTAAAGAAACTTTTACTATCATTCCTAATGTTCTTCCCATGTGTGCATGGGTTTCCTCCGGGTGCTCCGGTTTCCTCCCACAGTCCAAAGGCATGCAAGTTAGATGGATTGGCCACGATAAATTGCCCTTAGTGGCCAAAAAAAGTTTGGAGGGTTTATTGGTTTACGGGGATAGGGTGGAAGTGAGGGCTTAAGTGGGTCGGTGCAGACTTGATGGACTGAATGGCCTCCTTCTGCACTGTATGTTCTATGTTCATCTACAGCAAGCGAAAGCAAACACTGGTGGGTGTTGTTTATAGACCACCCAAGTGTTGTGGCAATCTTCAGCAGGGTATAAATCATGAAATTAGAGCTGCATGTAACATGAGTAATATAGTAATAATGGGCAACTGCAATTTACATCGAGAAATGGTAAAGTAATTGGCACTAATACTGTACATTCCTTGAGTTTGTATGTGGTGGGTTTTGGGAGCAGTATGTCGAAGAACCAACTAGGGATTGGGCTATTTTAGATGTATTATGTAATGAGAAAAGGCTAATTAACCTTGCTGTAAATGAGCCTTTGGGAAATAATGATCACACGATGATAGAATTTTACTTAAGTTTGAACGTAATGTAGTTCATTAAAAAATTTGGGTCTTAAATCTGAACAAAGGAAACTATGAAGGTATGAAGGACAGATTGGCTATGGTGAATTGGAAAAATACATTAAAAGATTTGACGGTAGACAATGGCTAATATTTTTTAAATGATCACTGGGCATGATCCAGATCTGCATATTTAAATGACACCTGGTGGGGGGTCTCCCAGGCCATTAGAGTCCCCTGAGTGGTGGGGTCAAGACAGGGTGGCATACTGGCTCCCCGCCTGGCACCTGGGCACCTTGGTATTGCCAGACTGTCACTGCAAGGGTGCCACTGTTAGGCTGGAGAAATGTCAAGAGGCCAAAAAAAGCAGCAAAGTGCCGTTGAATAATGGGGTGTTCCTCGGCGTTGCAGCCATCGAGAAACACCCCATAGATCTTATTCCGTTTAATCGTGCCCAACATCAGTCACAAGGAAATGAGCTTTTAGAGGGGAGGAATCAAAAATAAAAGGATGGAATCCCAAATAAATGAAAGGTCTTGAATATCCTCTGCGAATGAATGAATTTCCAGCCCCAACACTGCTCATATGTAGTGCTGGGGAAACCAAAATGATACTACAGTTAGGTTAACCTTAGGCCGAAGCCAGGGTGTTCAGAAGGGCCAAGGATTTAAAAGTAACATTTTCCCAGCCACCACTTCACACCTCTCAAGTGTACATGATGTAGAAAATGCAGCACAAAAGTAAGTCAATTGACCCATCTGGTCCTTGCCAGTATTTATGCTCACATGAGCCACCTCCTACCCCTGTCTGTCTAATCCTATCAGCATTACCCTCTAATCCTTACTTCCTTTAAAATGTATCAATACAACATCTGGTAGTGGCTGTGAGTTCCACATTCTAACCATTCACTCAGTAAAATGTGTTTCAGAATTCTCCCTTGCATTTATTGTTGACCAGCTTATATTTAGGCCCTAAGTTTTGATCTACCCCACAAGTGGATAGATTTTCTCTTTTCTAACTTTCACAACTTTAAAAACTTCTTGTCATTTTCTTCTCTGATGGAGAGAACCTCAGGTTGTTCAATCTTTTCAGGCTGATAGTACTTTACAGTCTGGGTTTCAGTCTATGTGATTCTTTTGTTTGCACTTCATCCAGTGACGCTTTATTCCTTTTGATAGACACCAGGGGCTGCATTTTCACCACGGAAGCAGGGACCAGGAGTCGGGTTTGTTTCTGTATCATAAAGCTGCCTCTGGTGGAAAACAGACTAAAGTTCAGATATTCATATGGGGTTGCCTTTAATGGGCGTGGAGGCAGGTTTCCTGTCCACCTTGAGCCAGTCAGGGTGGGAATGGAGGCGAGTGAGATGAAGTGTGGGACTGACTTAGACTCACCAGGGCAGCCATCACTTGGGCTGTTGGTTGTGGGGCGTCATTCTCCGAACCCCAGCCGGGTCGGAGAATGGCCGTTGGCCGCCGTGAATCCCGCCCCCGCCGAAGTCTCCGGTACCGGAGATTGGGCGGGGGCGGGAATCCGGCCGCGCCAGTTGGCGGGACCCCCCGCTCAATTCTCCGTCCCGGATGTGCCGAAGTCCCGCCCAGAAATTGCCTGTCCCGCCGGCGTAAATCAAAGCTGGTATTTACCGGCGGGACCAGGCGGCGTGGGCGGGCTCTGGGGTCCTGGGGGTGGCGCGGGGCGATCTGACCCCGGGGGGTGCCCCCACAGTGGCCTGGCCCGCGATCGGGGCCCACCGATCCGTGGGCGGGCCTGTGCCGTGGGGGCACTCTTTCCCTTCTGCCTCGGCCACGGCCTCCACCATGGCGGAGGCGGAAGAGACTCTCCCCACTGCGCATGCGCGGGAAACTGTCGGTGGCCGCTGACGCTCCCGCGCATGCGCCGCATTTCCGCGCCAGCTGGCGGGGCACCAAACGCCATTTCCGCCAGCTGGCGGGGCGGAAATCCCTCCGGCGTCGGCCTAGCCCCTCAATGTTGGGGCTTGGCCCCCAAAGATGCAGAGCATTCCGCACCTTTGGGCCGGCGCGATGCCCGCCTGATTGGCGCCGTTTTTGGCGCCAGTCGGCGGACATCGCGCCGTTGGGGGAGAATTTTGCCCATGTTGTCTGTGCCTTTTACACACCAGGGGAAAGTGAGATGTTGCAGGGACACCATAGGCCTGGCAACTAGGGCAGGGCAGACCCTCACTTCATCAATGCCAACCTGTATCTAATGCTGGACACTGTGAGGCAGATAGAGGACTGAGGTCCTCCTCTTGGAGAGCGGCAGGAGGAGGCCACCCAGTCGTTCAGCAGGAAAACCTCTACGTTCAGTGTTGTTTCCCTCTCCCTCCATGTTCTCCTCCTCTCCTCTCTCACCTCTTGCCCTCTGTCGCTGCAAAGTCACGTCTCCATGAAACAAATGTACTGTCCAACTTTGGCAAATAGGGCATCAGTGGCAAGATACAGTGGTGTGCAGTTGGTTTTGAGATGCCACAGCTGAACCTTGGAAAAAGTCAGAAGCAATGAAATTCAAGGCTACAGTGACTTTGACAGCTACTGGTGGTTTGGTGACTAGTACTGCAAGATGCCAGGTCTTCAGCAATGAGGTTACAGATCTACAGGTCATTCTCAGGAGAGATGCAGCCTCCTGCGGTACTGGATCTCTGTCATCTCGAGATAGCTACTTCTATGGTTTCATGTTGAACGTATGGCCTCCGTTGCCTTCCTGTCTCTCTTTCTTATTCGATGTCCTTCTGATGCCCAGGGTTCTACCCTTCCTGTAGAGGGTGTTATCCCCTATCATCACTTGGCCCAAAATCTGAGAGTTGTGCCCCCATTGTCGATTGGGACAGGGGGCAGCCCGATTGCAGTTCCCAGCCTTGCCCCGCTTTCCTATCCCCCTGATGACAGGGGCAGGGGGAGGGGTGCCAACACACTCAATACTCAAGCGCCAAATGCCCACTCTCTCCACCAGCTGCGCAGCATCAAGAGAGCTTCCTTCCTAAATGTTGAGTCTGTCTTTGCCTTGCTGATGCTCTTATGTGGGAAGTGTGATGCTCTGGGGCAGCCATGGCTGGCTCGCCACCCTTTACCCACCTCCTGTTTGCAACTGACAGCTTCTGAAACCGCTACGCTCCTTTGGAAATTCAATCCTTCAACCCTAGTGAGATCTTGATCTTGACGAACATTTAAACTGCTTCAACTGGTCTTAATAAGAGTGTGTTTAGCCTGACCCAGTAATCATCGGCAGTGCCGGGAACGAAGCCATGAAATTGGCATGTATTTACACACATTCCCCGATCCACCATCTGTATTCCTGTCTTCAGAGAAACCTGAAAATTCAGCCCATTAGGTCCAATGGCTTTCCTCTGCGCCATTCATTTCTGTGATTCTATCATAAGGGTAGTTGGATGGCGAGCAATTACAACATTCAAAATGAATCTGTAATTTCTATCTTGTTTGATGAACAAAGATCTCGAGAATAACTGCTGTAATTTTTAGTCCTTTTCTACTTTTATCTCAGCAGCCATTTTTCTATACTTTGATTGCTTGCAGGACTTTTGTATGTAAGCTTAAGTTAAGAAAACATTGTACAAGAGCTTAAGAGCGTACGTGCATTTATGCTGCTTTCTTGGTTGGAAGTATTTAAGAAGAGCTGGTTGTTTGTGAAGGGTGAGACAATGTGTAACATATGTTTTGGATGGTACCATTCAGGTCAATAAAGTGCAGAGGATTACACAGTTGAGTTAAAGAGAAGAATGTGTTAACAGAAAGTTAACAGATCCCAACTGAACTCAACATGATGTCACGTTGTTTAGGATCAAATAACACTTTTGGGTTTGTCAGCGGGATCCATTGTGTGCAGTTATTGTGAAACACCACAACATATGCCTGTCCATTGGGGGCAGTGATTACAATGATTAATTAACAACCACCACTGGTAGTCTAGTGTGAAGATAATAGCCCAGTTCTCTGTTAAAATATGTTTGCAAAGAAAAACATGACACCACCCTTATTCCATGCCAACAAATTCTGCGGTGTTGATTTAACTCCCTCCTATCCCCACCCCAGCCTAGTGGGGGTTTTTTTGCCCCAAATTAGCAACTGCAATTTTAAATTATAGCATGAGAAGAGGAACTGGTGGTGGATTCCCTGACAAATATGTGTGGGACAGGAGCCAAGGCCAGAAGAGGCCCAAGTAGCTCGATATTTAAAATTTGGATTTTTAGGCCCATGTGGGCCAGAGAGAGAGCAAGGAAACAATGTCCCTGCGCTGTCCCAAACTTCCTGAATTCCCTGACTATGATTTCCCTCTTGCAGCATTTGCTTTAATTGGAGAGTATTCCCACCAGGTCCTGACGTCTCTCTACTGTTACAATAAAACATGAATCAAAATGGAGTGGGAGATGATTTTTGCTGGCCTTCAGGCTGTGAGATTCCTCCAAGGATACAATGGTTATTTATATAGGAAGGTAACAAGGCAGGGAAGGCTTTGAAAACTTGATTTTTAAAATTTTGTTTTACTGTTATGACCCTCTGGGAAGTAAGAGAGTGTGCACTATCCAGTTCCCATTAACTCATAACGAGTATGAACTCCCCTGGTAATTTGGGGCGAAGCTCCCCCTTAACAGGGAAGGCTCCACAGTATAAAAACCCCAGCCTGGGTGCAAGTCGGGGAAGTTGTCACATCAGAACGTGGGAGTTTAGCAATTTATTTTAATAAATCGCTTTCTTTGTATCTTACTGTGTGTCCTATGAGTGTTTCTCGCCCGTCGGATTCTTTGTGGCGATGAGGCTGAAGGGGAGTTGTCGCTGGCACCGTGTGTTCCACACCTGGACCACTTCACCTAGGCCACAAGAGGCCTTATCTAAATTGACCACGGTGTCCCATATAGGAAAGCTGGAGGCCTTTAATGCGAGTCGAGATGATTGGGCTCAATATACAGAGCACATGCAAATGGGAAGCACAAAAGCACTTTGCCATCATCTTATAATCCTCGTCGAGATGCATGGAATCATCTGGTTTGAGGACCGGCATGACCAAGGCAGGCCAATCGGCGAATTGCATTGGGCAGATGATCCTTAAATGTTCAAGCCGGTCCAAATCGGCATCGACATTCGACCGCAATGCGTAGGGGACTGGGTGGGCGCGTAAATAACTAGGCTGTGCCAGTGTGTCTACACTGATTTGGGCCATAGCCCCTTTGATTGTCCCCAATCTGTCTGCGACGACCTCAGTGCACCTGGCCAGGACCCCCTGGGAACCGTGAGGATTCATACAGCATCCTTTCTGACAGTCGAGTTTCAAGTGGCGCAACCAGTCCCAACCCAGCAAACTTGCTCCTCCACCAAGGACTGCCACCAATGGTATGTTAGCGGATTGGTGCCCATAAATCACTGGTACCTGGGCGGTACCCTCAATGGCCAACGGCTCGTCGGTGTAAGTGGCCAACTTGCCTCGGTGTCACGGAGAGTCAATGTGTGGAGGCCGGTGCGGATGCCATCAAATGTGTGGCGGCTGATCACAGACACAGCTGCTCAAGTATCCAGTATCATGACAATGGGGTGCTCATTCATCATTCTTCCCGAGGACCTCGATGCAAAGCTGAGCGGAGGATGAACGTTCACAAAACCTGACATAAGTCATGCCATCCACAGTTAATACTGGACCCAGACTCCCACCAGCTTGTCACCGTGAACACCCACAGGGGTTTATAAGAGTGTATCTGGTCGCTGTTTGGGGTCTTGTTCGCATGCGCTATTTTCCAGCGTGTGATGGAGAACATCCTGCGGGGGTCTACTTGGACGATGTACTCACCACCAGGGCACCAGGAATACCTGGTGAAGCTGACTGAGGTCCTCGGGCATTTTGAGCAGGTGGGCGTCTGCCTCCGGTGGGAATACTGTGTTTTCCATGCCCCCCGAGGGTACTTATTTTGGGTACGTAGTGGACCAGAACGGTTTGCACTACATAGAGGTGTCGGCGATAAAACAGGCCCCCCTCTCCTGCGACCAGACAGAACTATGTTCTTTCCTCGGATGCATGAATTATTATGGGAAATTCATCCCGAAGGTGCAAAACCTCCTCAGTGCCCTCCACCTCTTGCTAAAAAAAGTCAGCCGTGGGATTGGACACCGTCTCAACAGCAGGCATTCAAAGTTGTAAAACAGCAGCTGTCGTCCTCAAAACTACTAATGCCCTTCGGCCCCGCCAAGCTGCTGCTGTTGACATGTGACACATCTCCTTATGGAGTGGGTGCAGTGCTCACCCACCGCATGGTGGCCAATGGATCAGAACAACCGATCACATTTGCAGCTCGCACACTCGCCAGCACAAACCCAAATGTGCACAGATTGAAAAGGAAGTTCCACCGATACGTCTTAAGGGCACACTTTCACGGTCTACACTGACCATAAACCGTTATTGGGCCTATTCAAGGAAGAACGAGGAATTCCCTTGATCGCGTCTGCCAGGATTCAATGTTGGGCCCTATTGTGGGGGCATGCGAGTACAGCTTGAAACACCAGCCCAGCATGAAGATCCTGCCCGCGGATGTGTTATGCCACCTCACCCTCCCCACAAGGCTGCCCCCCCCACCTCCGATGCAGAGGAGGTGGTGGTTGCGCTCCACTTTACTGATTCATTGCCGGTGACAGCAGCTCGGATAAAGGGTTGGTCCCAGGTGGGATCACTGTTTTCCGGGTCCGGCACATGGTGCTATACAGGGCCAGCATATGGCATTACTTGACAATTTGAAGACCTACACCTCCAGATTCCAGAGCCTCCTTTGGGGGACCAGGGTGGTCGTCTCGGAATGCGGGTGAGCCGCTTTACTACAGGACCTCCATAAGGACCTCCATACCGGACACCCGGGGGTGTCCAAGATGAGAATGCTCATCTGCAGTTACGCCTGGTGGCCAGACATTGACACTGAGAAGCTGGCCCAATGATGAGGGCCATTCCAGGAGCACCAGAAAGCTCCATCAGCAGCACCATTGCATCCTTGGGAATGGCCGGGCCAGAGTGGTCACGCCTTCACATAGACTTTGCCAGTCCTTTTCAGGGCTCAATATCCCTGGTCATTGTTGATGCACACTCAAAGTGACTCAACGTCCACAAGATGCAGGCAATGACTGTAAGAGTGACTGTGACCCATCTGTGCCACACCTTCAGCACACATGGTGGCCCAGAGGTACTGGTTTCCGACAACAGAGCCACTTTCACTAGTGCGGAGTTCGAGGCATTCGTGACCGTGAACGAGATCTGCCCCTATTACCCGGCCTCAAACAGACTGGGGATGAAGAAGTTGACCAATGGAACCCGCAAACCCCAATTGGCCCATTTTCTGTTTAGTTACAGGATCACACCACATGTGAGCATGGGGGTGGCACCAGCTGAGCTATTCATGGGTCGGCGCCTCTGAATGTGGTTAAGCTTTCTCATTTCAGACATCAGGGAGGAGGTCCAGCAGGGTCACGAATGGTCTGAAACCGACACGGGACGTCGGAGGCCGCTCTGCAGTTTCACTCCTGGGGACGTCATCTATGCTTGAATTTCAACCATGTGGATCCCAGGGATCCTGCTATGCCAAACAGGGCCGGTATCTTATTCTGCAAGGGTATTGGGCTGGGAATCTAACCGCCATATGGACCACATCGGTAGCACCTGCCCCTCCGATTCCGCAGATCCCCCAGCCACAACCTCTGCCATAACCAAAACAGACAAAGGGTCCCACGGATCGGCCAGAAGACATGGACATTTCTCCGGACTGGAGGGGGCGGGGGGGGGAGGGATGTTATGACCCCTGGGAAGTAAGGGAGTGTGCACCATCGGTTCCCATTAACCTATAATGATGAGTATGAACTGGCCCGGTAATTGGGGGTGGAGCTTCCCCCTTATCAGGGCAGGCTCTACAGTATAAAAACCCCAGCCTGGGTGCAGGGCAGGGAGGGTGATCCTCCGGTGCATGGAAGTTTAGTAGTGTATCGTAATAAATCTCTTTCTTTGTATCCTACCATGTGCCCTATAAAGTATTTCTCGCCCATCGAATTCTACAATTACGATACACACAGTAGAATACAAATTATGTTTACAAAATGAGGTGGATTAGAAATTATTATAAAGTCATAGAATAAATGTTCATGTGCAGGCCATGGGGCAGCGTGGTAGCACAGTGGTTAGCACTGTTGCTTCATTGCTCCAGGGACCCGGGTTCGATTCCCGCTTGGGTCACTGTCTGTGCGGAGTCTGCATATTCTCCCCGTGTCTGCGTGGGTTTCCTCCGGGTGCTCTGGTTTCCTCCCACAAGCCCGAAATCGTGTTTGTTAGGTGAATTGGACATTCTGAATTCTCCCTCTGTGTACCCGAACAGGTGCCGGAGTGTGGCGACTAGGGGATTTTCACAGTAACTTCATTGCAGCGTTAATGTAAGCCTATTTGTGACACGAATAAAGATTCTTATTCTGATTCTTAGATTATTTGGCCACTGAGTCAATTTCAATGCTTTCCTCCACGTCTGTATTCAGGTGAGATTTTCCAATTAGTTCCCGCCCGATTAGGGTTGCCAGGGGCAGTAATATCGCCTGCAAACCAGTTCCAATGGCAGGTTCCACAGCTCAGGAAATGAAACGTTTCTAACCAGACCTAGAGCTTGCCTGGTTAATAAGTGACTCTAGTCCAATTCCCTATGATTAACTCTTAACACCCTCTGAAAACAGCTGGGTAGCCCACTCATGCCTTCGAACTACCGTCTCGTTTGAAAAAAAACAAATATTGTTTTTAAGTAGCTTTGGAAAGAAGGGCAGGCGAATGTAATCGAAGCAAACCCGTCTTATGAGAATACAGCACTATCCTTTAATCCAGGTCAATCCCTAGTTGTAAAACTAATAATTGTAGAACTAATAATTTCTTTTTGAAGAAGGTAATAAGCGATCTTTAATTACTGCAAGTACCCAACAGAGATATGCAAAACGCTTAGAACAGCCACAGATTTTGCTCACAAAACAGTCACAGAATGACAGAATTGAAAAAGTTGCAATCGTCAGTAAAGAGTCCCTTATCTAAATTGGTGTTTGCTATGAGCTTGTTAAGGTGATATGGAAGAAGGTCAACCCAGCACTTGACCTAAGAGCATTATGTTGTAAACAAGGGAAAAAAGTGGTCGAACGGTGCATTCCTTTTTATTGCCATCTCGCACTTAGAACACAATTAGTTTTACCTGATGTTCCTTTTGGTATTATTGTGTAGGGTAAATGCACATACAACCTGGTGTCAGATGAAAGGTAATCATATCCCAACTGTTTTGTATCCAACACCATAAACCAATCTATTACAAATTTTCAGATTATTTACAAAAACTCAGTTTGGTTTCTTGATTGGAGTGCAAGCATTATAAAAAGAGTACATTTTGACGGAAAGCAATTCATTGACATTTTGAGAGTTTATTTATACAGTGTTGGACAACTTTGTGAAATAAACTGAAAAATATAAGTTTTAGTGCTCTGTCAAAATTAATAATTGCCATCAATTAAAACAGGGTATTAAATGAATGGTTAATTAGTCAAACGCATTAGTTGATCCAGACCTCGGGGGCATGCAGTATCCAATTACACATCACAATTAGTCATTCTGCCTTAAGTACATTCACAAAAACATGGCAATTAACAGAGACCTGAGACTCACCAAGTGAAAGCCAATTGACTATTGGTTTTCTTTATGTATTAATGCACCTTATCATTGGCTTCAATAAAGTGTATTATATTGTAACTGTAATGACAATGCCAGCTTGTTAAAGGACCATAGCATTCAGGTAAAGTGCCTGCAATGTAATTTTACCTGGGTTGTAAATAGACATATGCAAAGGTACAGCTGACACACTAAAATTGCAGAGCTATAGTTTCCTCTTTTTGCAAAAAAAGATTTTAATGATTTGGAATCAAAATGATGGCTGATGTGATATCCCAAAGATAATAGGTTGGTATGTCTCAATGAATCTGGTTTGGCCTGCATACCTCAAAGTGTTTCATTTGCACTAATTGGCACAAATACAATATTTGCAAAACATTTTAAGAAAAAATATAAAGAGGGGAGGAAAAAGCCCTGTCATTTTCTGAAATCTTTGATTAATCTTGATAACTTAATTGGTTTCTGCCCATGGGAGGAGCTGTTGATTCACAATCAGCTGCCAATGTAAATCTTTCAGAGGCCTATGAATCATTTCCCCAAATTCGAGGAGGGAAACATTGCTGCTTCAGTGTCCATTTCACAAACTTATTGAACAACAACAGTTAGCCTCCAATTGACCCCTGTGTGTAACTATTTAGAGCACCTCCCCACATGAAGCCGTTGAGCAGGCAGTGGGTTGAGCAGCACGGAGAGAGGCCTTTCGGCCCATCATGTCCACGCCAACCATCAAGCTCCAGTTTCATTTTATGGCCTTTAAAAGACAGGTCATTTAGAGAGCCAGCTTAGCAGCTTGTAACCTTAAGGCCTTTATGTTTATTGTGACGAGATGTAAACACATTTCTCACTGGTTAATAATCGTTGTGGATCACATGATGCAATATTTCTGTCACCACCACTTTCTCAAGGGCAATGAGGGATGGACAATAAATGCCGTTCTTGCCAGTGACACCCACATCTTATGAATGAACACGTTTAAAAAACCAATATGAAGCATCATACTATCTAACTTATTGTGAACGATGCTTGGAAAATTCCCAGGCACATTATCCGAGCTGCTTCTTTATGGAAGAAGGAGAACCAAACCATTGACAGCATGCACCTAAAGTGCTCCACGTTGGCTCAGAAATAGAAGCATGTTTTATTCTGCATCATTAACCTCTCTCACTATGAATAATACACTAAAATGGAGAAAAATATTTCAGACATACCTTTTATTGTCACAAGTAGGCTTACATTAACACTGCGCCAAAACCCTAGTCACCACATTCCGGCGCCTGTTCAGATGCACAGAGGGAGAATTCCGAATTCTCAGCTGGTACGGGAATTGAAGCCACGCTGCTGGGTTTTTTCTGCATCATATACCAGCTGTATAGCCCACTGAGCTAAACCAGCTCTCGGTTATCCATAGGGATGCCGTTTAGTGATGAGCACTTTCAGGTTCAACTAAAGACAATGGCGTAAAAACAAAAATAAATGTGAAGCATTCAGTAATCTCTATGTACAGACATTTCTGTCAAATGTTATAGGTGAATAGCAGCACAATCCAACTGCCTTCCTTAACAGGGAGGTTCGCTCCCCAAAGTCTCCCACCAGCCTAATCACACATATCACCACCAACCAAATCTCATGATCATGAAGTATGTAAACTGAATGCTGTATGTACATCTATTCCAAAGAATTGATCACTACATTCGTGTAGCATCCTGAAAATCACATGTAACCAGATTGTCCCACTATGCTGTATGTAAACTAAACTTGTATAAAATGAATAAAATTTTTGCACCTCACAATAAGGAAGGTAAAGGCAATTAACATTTCTTATGACCTTTTGGAAGTTTTTTTTAATGGAAGGTCCCCCCCCTTCCTATGTAGACAAACACATCAAAGTGAAGGGAAGAAAAGCAGAAGTTGTACTGTGCTCTTGTTGCACCAGTTTGCTGTGACCTAGCTACCGAACAACCCTCAATTAGCTCACGATAGAGTAATCTGATCCAGGGAGCTGAGCTGACTGAGATGCAGGCCTCACATCACCGTGTCATTCTACCAGCATCACACATGCTTCTCTTTGCCACTTTTGCAGAAGTTACAGTAACATGTTAAAGCCCATTGGCATTTGCCGGCACATCAATGATGGATTGAATGTCTCTTACTTAAATATTAGGGCCTTAACACATTAAAGAGGGCAGCTGATAATAGATGCAAGGTTTCGAGCCATCCGTTGCACTTCCACATACAAACAATCTAACCAATGATTTGCTGGTACCTTATTACCATTGGTAGCTCTCCTATTATTTACATATTGCCTTTGAAAACTGCCTAAGTGTGCTTACTAATGTAAGGGTTTGATCAGCTTTAGGGCTGCATTTGAACTCCAGAAGAGTCATGTGAAAGAATAGTGTCAACATACAACATAATATGTACAAATATATAATATGTACAATGTATTATACACTAAGTATGTTAATATTGTTATCAGGTTTCCACAGTTTAATCTATTTTCCCGTTCTCTTCATCAGCCATGATAACGTTTTGATTATGTTAGTGACCAACCTTTAACCATTTCGGCTGCAGCTCATTTGTGAGCACCCCCCAGGGCGGCATGTGGTGCAGTGGTTAGCACTGGGACTACGGCGCTGAGGACTGGCGTTCGAATCTCGGCCCTGGGTCACTGTCCATGTGGAGTTTGCACATTCTCCCCGTCTCTGCCTGGGTTTCACCCCCACAATCCAAAGATGTGCAGGTTAGGTGGATAGGCCATATCTTTTTATTAAAACAGTAAAAAAATATATACAAGGCCAAACGGTACAAACACTAATTTTGTGTTGGAGAAACAGGGTACCCTCCCTTGAGTACTGTAGTGATCTGTACATCTGTACGTACATCTGCACATACACCAGGAACTGCAGACAGATGTAACAGCCACAGCATCACTAGAGGGCATCAGAGAGATGGGTATAAAGGGGCGAGCCCAAGGTAGGATCTGCCTCTTTCAGAAGCACAAGGCTAGGGAGCAGCAGCAGACAGACACAGCTCAGCATAGGCAGCTTACCTTAGCTTCACTGGTCATACCTCTTGACTGTATTATATCTAGTTAAGCTCTGGAAACAGAACAAGCCTACTGAATAAAGTATTTGTGTTAACTGGAAGTCTACAATCTTTATTCAGACTTAGAGAATAATATATGGTACCGGAGTGATTTCAGACAGCTAGCTAGCAAGAGAAGAAAAACTTAAATTGGATATTCGACTGTGGAAGACTTCGCAGCAAATGGATCCTCGACTAACTGATTCGATGGAACTTGTTGGAACTCCATGGCGGCTAGAAACAACTGGTAATTTAAGTTATAACTGGAAAATGTTTGAACAGATGTTTCAAATATTTATTACAGCTAACGATTTAAGCCATGTCTCTGATGCAATGAAAATAGCCCTACTTCTCTCAACATGGAGCTAGAGAAATCTATAATTGCTTTAATTACTTAAAAGCTGAAGACAAATCGAAAGTAGAAATCATGCTCAAAAAATTTGCTAAATGCTGGAAGAGTCCATCTGGTGAAATGCTGGAAAGATTTAACTTGTCAGAGAAACGGAGGGCCCATCTCTGATTTTATTACAAATCTCAAGTTAATACCACAAGGCCGTGATTATGCTGATTTCAGAGACACTGTGATAATGCGTCAATTAATTTCTGGACTATCTGATAAAAATTTGAGAGAGGAACTATTACAAAATAAGCATCTAACTCTAGAAATTGCTATACAAAAATGCCTTGCTTATGAACAAAAACAAAATCAACACTGTCAGTCGTTACAAACACAGAATCAGTTTCCAGAAAAGAAAATCGGAAAAAACGGCGCCAAAACTTATCTCGAGGCAGAGACAGGATTGAAGGAAGTTCTGAGCGGCAGCCATCTTGAGGAAGGAGCCGTACATGCGCAGTTGTGCCAAGAGCACATAGTAAAGGAAACGCGAATTGTGCATGCGCAATCAAGTCCGGCACACAGCGTCATGACGTCAGATGACCAGGACCACGACCACTTAAAAGGGAAATGCACGAAAATGAACAAAAATAAACTTAAAGCTGTAACACCCAATTTTCTTGCCTCAAAAGACAGAACAATGCCCGAACTTACACCAGCAGTTGAAAATAACTTTCACAACACCCTGAAACAAGTAGTTAGCACCGCCCTAGAAGATGATATGGTCCTTGTAGACTATGACTCAGATGAAGATTTCACCTTGGGAGATGGCTACCCCAGTACCAAATCCAAACCGCACCTAAAGGTGTTGTACCGTGAAGACCCCGACGACGAGTTCTTCGGAATGGCGGATCTTCAGCCCAGCATATATGACATCCTGACTCGTGAGTGCAGGATTATGCTGCGGCCTGATGCCAAGGAACAGAGAGTGGGCCACGCACCACGAAGGATCCCAGCCTCCACACAAGAAGATGATTTGTTCATTGAACACGAAGAGAACGATCACAACTCCGAAACAAAAAGCGATGATTTGTCTATCGAACAATACACACAATACTGCTCAGACATGACTGAGTTACTCGGGGATCCTGATCACGGCATCAGCAACACGGTTGAACAGCTCAATACGACTCTTCTCATGGTAGATGAATCCAATACCATGATGCCATGGCAGATCGTCGATACATTGGATGACAGCAATACCCAAGATGAAGACGACGCCACACGGAGAGCACAGAACGACTCCGTTGAGAGAGCACAGATCGACTCTACAGCGAGAACACTGCACGACTCCACAGAGCGATGACAGACTCCATAGAGAGTGCGATGACAAACTCCACAGAGAGCGTGATGAAGGGCTCCACAGAGAGAGCGATGAAGGACTCCACAAAGAGAGTGATGCGAGCCTCCACAGACAGCTCGGTGACAGACTCAAAAATGGAAGCAAGCAAACACTCCATAGCGAACGCCATGCAGGAACAAGACCATGAAGATCTATCAAGCTTATTTGAGCCACCAGAAGAAGACACTGAATGCCTATCCACAGTATGTGAGACAAGTGACGAAGAAATCACAATTCCCATACAGGATGTGCAGGATCACAGCGAGACTGACATATCTCAGCTCGTCTGCACCGAAGCACTCAATAATCAGAGGACGGCCACCCATGAGTCCAGAGAGACCACGTCAATAGAAATCGTGAAGATTTTGACTCCAGAAAAGGAGCAGAAAGAGATCACAGATGATTCAAATGAACCTGAAATGACTCCAAAAGAGGAGCACCAAGAAGTCAATGATAATTCAAGTGACCCTGAAATGACTCCAAACCAGGAGCACCTAGAAATCAATGATGATTCAACTGAACCAGACATGACTCTAGAAGAGGAGTACCAAGTAAGCAAAGAGGAGAAATCGAATCCGCCACAAATGACTGATGTCACCAACATCAATGCAACATCAGATCATTCTCACAATTCTCAAGAAGAAACGCTCAATGTAGCAGAGACCACAAAGGGCACAGACACCAATAACTGTGACAATGACTCAAATCATCCACATGGCACACTCAATGAGCGCAACAAGAACAACAAAAAACGCTCAAAACACATCAGGAACAAGAACAACAGCAACAACAAAAACAACATGCAGCGCAACAAGAACGACAAAAGCAACAAGAAGCATCCCAGAAACAACAAGCACGACAAGAAAAAGAGCAAGAATAAAAGCGAAAACAACGAAAACAGAATCAACAAGCGTGTCAAAAAGAACAACAAGAACGACAACAACAAGAACGACAACGAAAATAACAAAGGCAGAAACGACACAAACAACAACAATGAAACAACGACCTGTACCACATGGTACAACTCTGCACGTGAAGGACAATGCCACAGCACACTGTGAAACAATGACAAGACTGCAAACATGCCATGGCATGATAAAGAATCTCAAGAATTTACATCTGCTCCAGAACAAACAAGCAAAACAGCTGTCACGATCGATGACATGCAGAATCAATACCACAAACACAAGAAAAAGTCGTGGTCAGACAACGGTGCGACACAGAATCGCTACCCGCAATCAAATGGAAGAGGGGAAAAGGTGTCCACATCATTAACAGCTCGTCAGCAATGCAGCCGAGTCACGTTCCGACATCAACCTAGCTCTGTTATCATACCGAGCAACCCCATTGAGCTCAGGACTGGCGCCAGTGCAACTGCTCTTCGGCAGAGACATCCGGACAACCCTACCGGCAAAACAATTCCGAGACCCCGACAATGCACTGGTTCTCGACGACATGCGGGCACTATGCTCCATACAAAAACTATACTACGATCTACATGCGATCCCACTCAAGCCACTGACAATAGGTGACACCATCAGAATCAGGGACCCAGAAGGCAGAT
The DNA here is from genome assembly GCF_047496885.1 of Scyliorhinus torazame. NCBI lineage: Eukaryota > Metazoa > Chordata > Chondrichthyes > Carcharhiniformes > Scyliorhinidae > Scyliorhinus > Scyliorhinus torazame. The sequence goes on from NC_092715.1 coordinate 194,773,356, forward strand.
GGTCTGAGTCAGCCACGGTGATCAAGCAGGAGGCACCGCGGTCCTAAATTGTCAAATCGTCTGTGGGAGTACTTTTCCGCCATAACCGCCGGGATATGTTCGAGATTCAACCTACAACGCCAGTATTTCCCACACTGGACTTGACCGAGTCCATTTGTCCACAGGACGCTCCTCGCCACACAACGCCAGACAGTACTCCATCGTCCCTACTACCACCGTTAAGACGCTCCAGCACCCGACCGGCTAGATTTGTGACAACACTTCAAAACACGCACAAGACGAATATGGACATTTCTCACGATGGACTCACAACACAGTTAATTGTTTCTGTATTACTTTTGTCATTTTCACAGTGTGCAGATTTGCATATTCTCACCACTTGTTATGTACAGTTTTCTTGAGGCCAGTCTAGAAAAGATGCCCAATAAAAGGGGCGATGTAGTGATCTGTACATCTGTACATACATCAGCACATACACCAGGAACTGCGGACAGATGTAACAGCCACAGCATCAGTAGAGGGCATCAGAGAGACGGGTATAAAGGGGCGAGCCCAAGGTAGGATCCGCCTCGTTCAGAAGCACAAGGCGAGGGAGCAGCGGCAGACAGAGACAGCTCAGCATGGGCAGTTTACCTTAGCTTCACTGGTTATACCTCTTGACTGTATTACATCCAGTTAAGCTCTAGAAACAGAACAAACCTACTGAATAAAGTATTTGTGTTAACTGGAAGTCTACAATCTTTATTTAGACATAGAGAATAATATAAGTACAACATATGGGGAGGGGGGTGGATACTCTGATTATTAAAACAGTTCACAACACATTTCTACAAAAAACAAATGGTACAAGCACTAAACTATGCGCTGGAGAGACCAGATACCCTCACCTCTGTATCAACAGAAGGGAAAGGTTGGGGGGGGGGGGTGGGGGAGAGAGGGGAAAGGAGGGTGGTGGAGAGGGAGGGAAACGGGGTGTTGGTGGAGGCCATGCTAAATTGTCCTTTAATTGGAAAAAAAATAATTGGGTTCTCTAAATTTATTATAAAAAATAAAACATTTGTGAACACCCACTGACAGAAAGCTATTTCCCTTGTGTCCTGGACAAGGTTATCAAAGCCCACCTTCATCAGTCATCCCAATGTAGCTAGAAACATTATCCCACATGTAATTAGCAGGTCCTCTTTTAATTTGTGTGCTTATTCAGTTGGATAGTTCATGATAATATTTATTTAAAGGCAATGTTCAAATATTGATTGTATCACTGTTGTGGCTTTTTATTCATGTTGATTGGCCAGGCTAAAGAAATATTTTATCTCCTTGAAGGAATTGCTACCAAGCTGCTAATGTTTACCCATCCATAGTAAGAAATAAGCATCAGGCCAACATGTGTTCAGCACGATCTTCCATCTGATGTCAGTTGCAGGTCTTCAACATCTCCCCTCTGAACCTCCACAAGAGGCAAAATAAGCAGTGACCTGTAGGCAATGCAGGACTTCTCTGGCAAAGAGTACTCCCAAATGCTTTATTGGTGATTAAGAGAGACCTCTTGTACTCTTTACTGTAGAAATAATGTATTCTTACAGTTCACACAAATGTGCTCACCTTGAATTCCAGAAATCCTCTATTTACATGCTTGATATAATAATGTTAAACAACTGGTTAGCACTGCTGCCTCACGGCGCCGAGGACCTTAGTTTGATCCCGGACCCGTGTCACTGTACATGTGGAGTTTGCACATTTTTCCCGTGTCTGCGTGGGTCTCACCCGCACAACCCCAATGGATTGGCCACTCTTTTGACCACCAACAAAATAGAAGAAAGGAAATAAACTTAGGGACAAAGCATAAAGGGCCGCTCCTCTTAGGGGCACTGCCCGAACATAAAACAAAGATCAACGGAAACTTAAAAATATCAAATAAGAGCGCACTTAAAGGGTACAATAAAGTACCCCAACAGCAGCGGGGCCCACCAGGCACAGAAGGCTCAATGGTGCCCGTGGGCACCTCATGCACCCTTTCTAGGGACACCTGGCTGTGAATGTAGCCACGAAAGAGGGGCAGACAGTCTGGCCGGATGAACCCCCATGGATTGGCCACTCTTTTGTTCCGTTTGTGACCATGGAGTGATTGCTCACATAAAGGGCTGTTCCTGTTCAAAGTCACAGAAAAGGACTCTTTTTACCCAGATGCAGGTGGAATTTTGATGAAAAGGCGTAGGTGAATGTTAGTGGAGTAGTTTACCCCTGGAATGGTATGTCTCCTGATCACCGGACCCGGCAGAAAACAGTGCGAGGTTTGGCTGGAAAGTTGAAGCAGTCTTGTGCTTCACAGACAGTCTCTTCCAGCATGCAGGCGGGGGAGGGGCAAGCTGTAAGGCCCCAGATACAGGAACTGATGACTTTGATCAAGGAGGAATACCATAAACAGAGGAAAGAAATGCATGAGGGTCATGCAAAGGCCATTGCAGAAGCTGTGGCACCCCTGAAGAGTACTTTGGAGCGGATGGAGAGGTGTTGGGAGGTGCAGTGGTCACAGATTCAGGAGATTGAAGGAGTGACCTCGGACCACAGCGATCATGTGGTGGCTCTGGAGGCGGAGGTGGGGCTCCTAGGAGACCTTTGTAAAACGCTGAGGGCAAAGGTTGAGGAGCAGGAGAATACTTCGAGAAGATAGAACCTGCGAATAGTGGGCCTGTCTGAAGGAGTGGAAGGTGTGAGTGCCACGAGGTACGTCTCGAGGATGCCGGCGGGACTGGTGACAGAAGGGGTGCTGGATAAGGCACCTGAAGTGGACCGAGCGCATAGGTCTCTGAGGCAAAAGCCTAGAGCTGGGGAGCCGCCGCGGGCGGTGATCGTGAGACTCCATAAATTTGTGGAGAAAGAGAAAATTCTACGATGGGCCAGGGAGAAGTGTAGCTGCGACTGAGAGGGAAATAACGTCTGGATTTATCAGGACATCGGAGCCGAGTTGGCAAAACAGCGGGCAGGTTTCAACAAGGCCAAGGCGGTGCTGTACCGGCGGCAGATCAGGTTTGGGGTGCTCTACCCGGCGAAATTACGGGTGACGTTCGGAGGCTGCGAGTATTATTTCGAGACCCCAGAAGCGGCCGAAGACTTCATTAAGGAGCATAAACTGGGCGAGAACTGAGTGGACAATGCTTGGGAGCCGGGGTGCTGGCATGATGTAATGGTCGGGGGCATGTTTGAAGTGGGTGAAGGGATTGGGGGATTTTTGCCTTTTTTTGTGGGGGGGGGAGTTTCTGTTCAATGTTGAGATTGTAAGGAGTTGTCGGGATGAAAAGTTTATTTGGGCTGGATGTTCCCATCCCCCCTCCTGTTTTATGGGACTGTTTGTGTTTAACATCTGTTTGTTTGCTTTTGGAGAAGGCTACCTGGAGTTCAGGAGAAGTCCTTGTTTGGGTGGGGGAGGGTAAGGCCAGGAGGAGGCCTTTTCCTTTGAGCTGAGGAGTGGGGTGGGGGGGAGAGGGAGCGGGGGTCATTAAGATGTGCCTTTGATCAGGGGCAGCTGCGCTAGCAGGTTACGCTGGTGAACGGAAGTGAGGTGGCGGGGGAGAAGGCCAAGATGGGTGGCTGGGGGAGGGGGGAAAGGGGACGTTGGGGGGGGGGAAGAAGGGGAAGGGGAAATGCAGGGGGGGGGGGGTTCAGCGACGCAGCACGGGGTGACAGATGACATGGTCAAGGGCGAAGAAAGGGGTCATCTGGGATGGGCTAGGCACAGGGTGGAATTAAAGGGACAGGAGTTGAGTGGGGAAGATGACGGACGGTGGAGGGGATTGGAGGCGCAAGCCTCCGGTAAGGTTGGTAACGTGGAACGTTCGGAGACTGAATGGGCCGGTTAAAATGTCGCGGATGTTCACGCACCTCAGGAGCTTGAAAGCTGGGGTTGTCTTTTTGCAGGAGACACACCTCCGTGTGAAGGACCAGGTTCGGTTAAGGAAAGGGTGGGTCGGGCAGGATTTTCACTCGGGGTTTGATTTGAAATCGAGGGGTGTGGCGATTTTAATGAGCAAAAAAATGGGATTCGTGAGTGCACCTGGCCTCCTCCAGCAGCTTTGTTAGGTTCCACTTATGGAGCCCCGTCCATTCCCTCGCTACCTGAATTCCCAAGTACCTAAACCTATCCCTCGCTACCGTAAATGGCATCCCCCCTAAATTAGCCCGCTCATTTCCCAGCACTCAGCTTGTATCCCGATAACCCTCCAAGCCTCCCAACAGGCCCATAATCCTTCCCATACTCTCCAACGGATCCAAAACATACAGCAAGAAGGTGAGTTCTGTGAATGGTGGGGTGGGGCGGGGCGATCCTAAAATTAAATGGACGGGATTTCCCTGAGAACACGCCTGCCGAAATCCAGAGGCAATTTCAGGCTTGAGCGGGCATGGTGTGTGGCAGGATACCTAAGGCTGTTAAGTTGCCACTTAAGGGCCTTATCCCGCCCAGATTCGATCTTTAGGCTAGTGGGAGTGGGAGCGGGTAGGGTGGGAAAGTGGCATTTAAACCTTTCCCCACCTCCAGATGGAAGGGGAGGTGTGCCTCATTCTGAAGGTCCCCTCAGATTTCGGGCATCTTCTCCCCCGGGAGATTAGAGCTGCGGAACCCCTTTCACTTTGCCTTGCCCCCCCTGCGCCACGACTACCCTTCTCCTAATACTCTCAGGCTTCTCCCACCCTCAGGACCCTCGTGAGCTACGTTTTCAAAGGTCCCGGGACTGAGTCCCAGGCAGAGAGTTGCAGTACTGCTTCTGGCCACTGGAGCGCTGTGCCTGGCCAGGATGAAGAGCTGTCAGTCAATCTGATTGGTCGACATCTGTCATGGGCGAGACTTCCTTCCAAGTGAGAGTTAAGTGGCAGCGGAAGTTCACGAGTTGGTGGTTGCCCATTAAGTGGCGATTATCAGGATGGTGGGTGTTGATTGCTCGCCATCCTTAAAATTCTATTCATGGTATCTAGAATATCGTCATTGGCCTGCAGTCTCAGACTATAACTAATGCTTCTCTGGGGAAAATAAACCTCGATGCAATATATCTGACACTAAAACGTCATACCACCTTTTTATTCCAGCACTAGTTACATACCTAACAGCAATAATAACAAAATAGTAGCTTCCCACAGTATAATACATGGAACATTAGAATATTGGCAAGTCAGGAACTCCAAGCATGAAAATAAATCTAAAATCGGATTATGGACAGGAATTTACTTCAGAGCGTATTTGGCAGATGATAGATTGGCAGATGATAGATTTGTCTTTTTTCCTGGCTCAAATTGTTTGAGAAATAGTGGGAAACATGGAAACATGAATTAGGTGGGACATGAAATTTTGATTTCCTGACAGCGGATTGAGATGCAGAGATTAAGTCAGCAATGTGGTTACAACATATCCGGCCTCACACCAGCTTGTGGTGCGTTCCTACTTGCAATACATTTACATTGCATGAATAATCATTCCAGTAAATTTCTAAAAAATTATCTCCTATCTTCAAGGTAAAGTCAGCGGCACATGAGAATCTCATTGCACCCAGTTCACATTTATTTAAAGGTGGCATGCACCAGACAGCTTCCAAGCAGTTGTGTCTGAGACCACAGTTTTCCCTGTTGCACTCTTGAGCATAAGGGAGGGGAGAAGGAGAATGGCTGCTTGCACGAGGGCTCAAAATTGGTAAGGACAAGTCAGGGGTGTGGGGGAGAGGGTTGGGGGTTGAAAGGAAAGTAAGAGGGTGTGGTGGGTGTGGTTCCCGGGTGTGGTGGGTGTGTGTGGTGGGAACAATCAATCAAGGAAAGAAAATGAAGAACGTAAAGAATGGTGTCAGTGCTGTCCAAACGTGGGTCCATCTCAGAGTGTTGGCTGGTAGAGTCCTTACCGGCGTCTCTAAGTGCGCCCCAACATTTCAATTATTCCCGCTGAGAGTGGCCTGGGACAATATTCTTCACAGGAAGGGAAGGCAAGCTGATCCTGCAAGTTTGACCATGTCTCACTGAGTGGCAAGTACAACACTGGACACCAATATGAACTTTCAGTGAAGAGTGATCAAAAATACACAATATTGTTTCTTCCACAATAAAAGAAATGTCTCTAACCCCCTCATAACCATCAATGAGGGCCAACCATGAAGCGTGTCAATACATTTAGCTCTCTGACTAAGCTAGTCTCAACAACTAATAGTGATGAACATGTGATAAAGTGAAACCAAAATAATCTGAAATATTTACAAGTAAAACTTCAATTGAAACAAATGCCTGTGCTCCCAATAACTCGAATGTTAATGGAAATGGGGTTGGGCAGGAAAGTTGTGACTGTGATTCAGAACTCCCCTGCTAAGCCAAGATGATCTTTTATAGCCCACCCGTAGCTGCAGCAGTGTCAGCTGAGGTTGGGTTTCACCATTGAAAAGCTTACCCCGCCATGGCATTGTACGTTTCTCCCTTGCTCGCTGCAGGCATTTTGATTTTCATTCCCATGGGAAACAGAAAAAAGCAGGAGACTTGAAGTGATGCACACTTCGGGTTCCACCATCAGGAATGGTGCGCCACTGTTAAAATTCCGCCCACAGAATCTGACTCTGCTCAAAACCCGGTGCAGAGCACATGCCATCTGTTGCAAAGATACCTGCAGCTGTCCAGGGCTGGCACATCTTGTGACAGTTAAACCTGAAACATCTTTGCAGGCAAGTTGCAATGCTGATATATGGGGTGACCCACTTTGTGCCCAATCCAAATATCCCCACCTCCACTTCAGCAGTCATCAAATAGTGAATTAGATGCTGACTTAGCTACTTACTTACTGACTCATGTCTGCTGTTTGTGTTTCCACTCTCCATTTTTGTCCGTATTTCCTCCGCTTTGAGCCTTGACAAAGGCTACTATTGGTTGTAATTCTGTTTTGCCTTTCAGGGCTGGTTTAGCACACTGGGCTAAATAGCTGGCTTTTAAAGCAGACCAAGGCAGGCCAGCAGCACGGTTCAATTCCCGTTCCAGCCTCCCCGAACAGGCGCCGGAATGTGGCGACTAGGGGCTTTTCACAGTAACTTCATTGAAGCCTACTTGTGACAATAAGCAATTTTCATTTCATTTCAAAAGGCTTTCAGAAATATGGCTTCAGTAATATGTTCCCTTCTAATTGTTTCTTCTTTAAACTTCACAACAATACTGTTTTCCTGTTCATTACATGTGGGTTCACCATCAAGATTTCAGGTTATCCAAATGAACCAACAGTAGAAAACTGTGTTCAAACAGTACATTTTTATCTGAGTTAGTTTAAAACTGGCCACTAGTAATTTGGGTAAAAATTGTGCCCATAGCAGACAATCAAAGCTATTGTCTCAGAGCAACGGTACAATTTAGCTCTAAGATCCCTCAGCCAAAATCTCTCAGCATTTATGGGCCAAATATTCCTGGACATATAATGGTATGTTCACAGCACGCATCATTATTAATGCTCAAATCAGCCAGCAAGTCCAGGGGAAGGAGAGATATGTTGTGACTTGTAAGTCTTCAGAGCTTGCTGGTCAGTTTACCTCTCTGTCCTTTTACTGAACTTACGAGATTAACTGTCCATTAAACTCACCACAGAAAATTGGAGCTCATAATTAGAGCTCAGAACAGCAGAGGTAACCTTTTAACAATGTGAGAATTTTTAATACAACGGCAGCCATTCTCTCTGGCACAGAAGGTGAACAATTTAGCCTGTTGAGTCTCATTCCTGCATGTTGTAAATTGTTCTTAGGGTGTCAAACATGTTTTTAAACATCCTTTAACTTTTCATTCTGTTGCTTTTTTCTCTCTCTCTCTCTCTCTCTCTTAATCCAATCATTCTTTCCTATCTTTATATCTTTCTGAATCTGACATGATTCTAATTTACTCAGCCGATCCTGATCCCTTATTCCCCTGTTACTCTCTCAGTCCCTAAATTTAATTCAGCAGATTAGACTGTTGGCCTCATCATTCATGAAGGCCCCAGATGTCTCGTTGTGTTGACTGCACTGTTATCAATTTGCACATCCAGCAATTTGAGGCACAAATTTCATTGAAGGAATACCGGAAACAATCCACCCAACAGAGCATGTTGCAAGCTACCCAACTCTAGAAAAATTTGTCTCACTGGAGAATTTGCAGCAGATTTGCCGCCAGTTTCAGACTAGCAGGTAAAGTAACAAAACTCCTGCCCACTCTTTAATAAACAGCAAATAGTGCAGTAAAAAAAAAAAAATCGTAATTTTGCTTGGCGCCAGGTTATGGTTCAACTTAATTTTCGATGAAGGCTTATGCTGGTACCCTGGTAGAATTGCTGTGTGGCAAAGCTGTAGTAAACATGGTGGTGAGACAAACATGGTATGTAATTGCGGCAATGCACTCGCTGATTTCAAAATAAAAGCGCAATCGAAGTCGAGCACGACTAAGAACTTGATAGAATTGTCCTATATGTTACATAACGAGACATAACTAATGACTTTGCAACATTTTAATCTGTCAAGCAGCTCCTGTTCCACTTTTATTTTTACAACCTTGTAAATAGATGTCGTTTGCACATCTTATCCCGAGCAACTTTCTTGTAACTTTTCAAACAAACAGTGTAAATTGTTGGAACATTTTCCAGCTGACTGCAGTTACACAATAATGTCTCTGTACCTCTTCTCTCATAACCCAGGTGCATGTCAGTTTTAAAACAATATTTATGCATAGAACAAATTCTTCGGCAACAAAGTAACCAATTTGCATGTCCCCCAATTAATTATAAAAAGCCATGTTTGGAAGATTTTTATCAAGAGTATTTCAACATTCTGGAATAAGGCATTTCAGTCATTCTGCTCAAATGAAGCGTAACCCTCAGTGGAACCAAAGTCTTTCTCACAACCTTGTCTGCACATCTATTACCTTTTCTCCATTAATCACTCAGCATTCAACCAAGGAAATTGGTTAAACTGGGACAGACTCTTGTTTAACGTTCAAACAGCTAGGAAAGTCAACCTTTCTGCTTACTGCTATATTGTCCATAATTATTTAACTTTCTTTTTAAAGTAAAATAGAAAGCTTTTCTTGAATGAATAGTCTTGTTGCCCCACTGCTAGAGTTACAATCATAGGCAGAACACATCTGTTCAAATCCCTGTTTAAATGTATTCATCCCACACTCCTCAGGAAAATTTTGTTACTCATGCCATGTTATCTGTGGGATTTCTAGATACACTTCTTCCTGAATAGTTCAAGAACAGTGAGGGAACTCCATTGAAACATGCTAGAGAGGCCCATGAGCTGACCTGACCTCCTATGTAGGGCTTGGAAGTGACTTTATGTAAAACTATGCATGCAGTAAACATCTTGGATGCAGTACTTCAAATCAATCAAAGGGCATATTACAATACAATAATGGTAATGCAGCAACAAAGAGACTGTGAGTTCACATATACAGATCTGTGAAGGCGTCAGGACAAGTTGATAAAGTTGTTTAAAAAACACACCTTTATGAATAGAGACAAAAGCAGGAAACTATGCTAAATATTTATAAATCATTGTTTAAGCATCAGCTGGAATGCTGCATTTAATTCTGGACACCACATTTTAGGAATAATGGTAAGGCCTTGGAGAGGATGCAGAGAATGGCTGAAGTGATAGGGACAAGGGACTCCAGTTATGTGCTGAGACTAGAGAAGCTGGTATAGTTCTCCTTAGAGCCGGGAAGATTAAGGGGAGATTTAAAAGACGTATTCAAGATTGTGAAAGGTTTTGACACAATAAGTAAAAATAAAGGGCGCGATTCTCCCCTCCCGCGACTAAGTGCCCACGCCGTCGTGAACGCGTCGAGGTTCACGGCGGCGCGAAACGGCCCCGATCTCGACCGATTCAGGGCCCGAAAATGGGCTAGGATCGGGGCCGCGAGAAACTCGGGGGACGTGTCGCTAAAGCAGTGTCGTCAGCACGTGGCGGGCATTGGTGCCACATAAAAACGGCGCCACGTCATCCGCCGCCTGACATGCGCAGGTTGGCCGGCGCCAGCCGGTTGCCAACCCGCACATGCGTGGTTGCCGTCCTCCCCGAGGCCGCCCCGCAAGAAAATGTCTGATGGATCTTGTGGGGCGTGGAGGAAAGGAGGTCCTCCTTCAGAGAGGCCGGCCCGCTGATCAGTGGGCACCGATCGCGGGCCAGGCCCCTTTTGAGTGCAACCCCGGTGAAAGAAACCACTCGCCCCCCCACAGGCCGCCACCTCCAGCGTTCCCACACTGTTCCTGCCGTCAGCGACCACGTGTGGATGGCGCCGGCGGGAAGCCGTCGTTTTGGGCAGGCAGCTCGGCCCATCCGGGCCGGAGAATAGCGAATGTCGTGGAGAATCGCCATTTTGGGTGTCCCGGGCGATTCTCCGGCCTGCGCCGTGCAGAACTCGACGGGGCCATTCTTGCTGCTTGCGTGCATCGCAGGAGGGCGCCGGACTGGCATCGGGGGGAAAATGGCGCGCCAGGCGATTCTCCAAACCGGCGCGGGAGCGGAGAATCGCGCCCAATGTTTCCACTGGCAGAGTTGGCAACCAGAAAATGCAGATCTAAGATGGTGTTCGGAAATCAAACATAGTGTTAAGGGATTTATATTTGTATTGGTAAAGATTCGAAATATTGTTTAAAGTGTTTTTAATTTAATATTTCTGTGTCTGGAAGGACAAAACCTATAGTTAGATTCATGCTGGACAAAGATATTTGTGTGTGTGGTTTCAATTCCGACTGTGATTCTATTGTGCTTAGAGAGGGCTACAGCATGAAGAGTAAATAAACCAGCAGTGATTGCTTCGCAACTGGGGCCTTGTAAGGTAGAGAAGCTTTTAATTTTTAGTCTATCTGTTTTGATTATAGTTGGAGAAAGGTAGTGGGAAAGAAGGCAGTTCTCACAGCTCTGAGAGAAGCAGTTGGTTTTAGAAGGCGAAAGAGGGAACTTCGCTCTCAACCTTGCTATAAGGAAAGCCATACTATGGAGTAATGGTTAAGAGAACAGTTGCCAGAAAACTAAAGTCCAACTAGTTAAGGAAACTGGCAAAATAAAGGGAAGTTTCTAAGAAGTCTGGAGTTAACAGAACAGAGGAAACTGGAACCAGAACAAATTACTGTTCAATGAAGTCACAGAGAGTCGAAAAGGCATTGGATTGTGTGAGGCCAGAAAATTACCTGCTGTAGTGCTAATATTTGTGAGAAGTTACTGCAGTTTTGGAGACATAGGGCGCGATTTTCCAGAAACATTTCCACGTGTTGTAGCGAGCGGGAATTGCCGTGGGTTTCCTGGCGCTCGGCCCAGCCAAACCGGCAATGCAATTCAACATTAATTGGGTAACTTAATGGGGCCTCATGGCTTCTCACTGCAAATAGCGCCTCACCAGCTGTTTCGACCGGAACGTGCTCGCCAGCCCCCCGCTAATAAAGTTGAGCAGCACTTAAACTGCACTTGCTCAGCCAACCCCAGCCAGCTTGCAATAATGGCGCCGAGGAGACCGGCCCCAAGATTCGGGGATGCTAAACTTGGGAGGCTCCTGGACGTGGTAGAGGTCAGGGCGGATGTCCTGTTCATCGCGGGGGTCCTGGGGAGTGAGCCACAAGGCAGCTGGTGAGACCTGGGATGAGGTGGCGGCAGCAAATAGTTCGAACAGCATGACCAGGAGGATTGGCCAGATGTGCAGGAACATAGAACATAGAACATTATAGCACAGTACAGGCCCTTCGGCCCTCGATGTTGCGCCGACCTGTGAAACCACTCTAAAGCCAATCTACACTATTCCCTTATCTTCCATATGTCTATCTAATGACCATTTGAATGCCCTTAGTGTTGGCGAGTCCACTACTGTTGCAGGCAGGGCATTCCACGCCCTTACTACTCTCTGAGTAAAGAACCTGCCTCTGACATCTGTCTTATATCTATCTCCCCTCAATTTAAAGCTATGTCCCCTCGTGCTAGACATCACCATCTGAGGAAAAAGGCCCTCACTGTCCACACTATCCAATCCTCTGATCATCTTGTATGCTTCAATTAAGTCATCTCTTAACCTTCTTCTCTCTAACGAAAACAGCCTCAAGTCCCTCAGCCTTTCCTCATAAGATCTTCCCTCCATACCAGGCAACATTCTGGTAAATCTCCTCTGCACCCTTTCCAATGCTTCCACATACTTCCTATAATGTGGCGACCAGAATTGCACGCAATACTCCAAATGCGGCCGCACCAGAGTTTTGTACAGCTGCAACATGACCTCATGGCTCCGAAACTCAATCCCTCTACCAATAAAAGCTATCACACCGTACGCCTTCTTAACAATCCTCTCAACCTGGGTGGCAACTTTCAGGGATCTATGTACATGGACATCGAGATCTCTCTGCTCATCCACACTGCCAAGAATCTTACCATTAGCCCAGTACGAGTCTTCCTGTTATTCCTTCCAAAATGAATCACCTCACACTTTTCTGCATTAAACTCCATTTGCCACCTCTCAGCCCAGCGCTGCAGCTTATCTACGTCCCTCTGTAACTTGTAATATTCTTCCGCGCTGTCCACAACTCCACCGGTTTAGTGTCATCTGCAAATTTACTCACCCATCCTTCTACGCCCTCCTCCAGGTCATTTATAAAAATGACAAACAGCAGTGGTCCCAAAACAGATTCTTGTGGTACACCACTAGTAACTGGACTCCAGTCTGAACATTTCCCATCAACCATCACCCTTTGTCTTCTTCCAGCCAGCCAATTTCTGATCCAAACTGCTAAATCACCCTGAATCCCATGCCTCCGTGTTTTCTGCAGTAGCCTAGCGTGGGAAACCTTATCAAACGCTTTACTCAAATCCACATACACCACATCAACTGCTTTACCCCCATCCACCTGTTTGGTCACCTTCTCAAAGAACTCAATAAGGTTGGTGAGGCACGACCTACCCTTCACAAAACCGTGTTGACTATCTCTAATCAAATTATTCCTTTCCAGATGATTATACATCCTATCTATTATAAACCTTTCCAAGATTTTGCCCACAACAGAAGTAAGGCTCACTGGTCTATAGTTACCGGGGTTGTCTCTACTCCCCTTCTTGAACAAGGGGACAACATTTGCTATCCACCAGTCTTCTGGCACTATTCCTGTATACAAAGGTGACTTAACGATCAAAGCCAAAGGCTCAGCAATCTCCTCCCTAGCTTCCCAGAGAATCCTAGGATAAATCCCATCTCGCCCAGGGGACTTATCTATTTTCACACTTTGCAGAAATGCTAACACCTCCTCCTTATGAACCTCAAGCCCTTCTAGTCTAGTAGCCTGAATCTCAGTAGTCTCCTTGACAACATTGTCTTTTTCCTGTGTGACTACTGATGAAAAATATTCATTTAGCACCTCTCCTATCTCCTCGGACTCCAAGCACAACTTCCCACTACTTTCCTTGACTGGCCCTACTCTTACCCTAGTCATTTGTTTATTCCTGACATATCTATAGAAAGCTTTAGGGTTATCCTTGATCCTACCTGCCAAAGACTTCTCATGTCCCCTCCTGGCTCTTCTTAGCTCTCTCTTTAGGTCCTTCCTAGCTAACTTGTAACTCTCGAGCACCCTAACTGAACCTTCATGTCTCATCTTTACATAAGCCTCCTTCTTCCTCTTGACAAGTGTTTCGACTGCTTTAGTAAACCACGGTTCCCTTGCTCGATCACTTCCTCCCTGCCTGACAGGTACATACTTATCAAGGACACGCAGTAGCTGTTCCTTGAACAAGCTCCACATTTCCATTGTGCCCATCCCCTGCAGTTTTCCTCTCCATTCAATGCATCCTAAGTCATGCCTCATCGCATCATAATTGCCTTTCCCCCAGGCATAACTCTTGCCCAGCGGTATATACCTATCCCTTTCCATCACTAAAGTAAACGTAATCGAATTGTGGTCACTATCACCAAAGTGCTCACCTACCTCCAAATCTAACACCTGTCCTGGTTCATTACCCAGTACCAAATCCAATATGGCCTCTCCTCGCCTTGGCCTATCTACATACTGTGTCAGGAAACCCTCCTGCACACATTGGAGAAAACAGACCCATCTAAAGTACTCGAACTATAGCGTTTCCAGTTAATATTTGGAAAGTTAAAGTCCCCCATAACAACTACCCTGTTGCTTTCGCTCCTATCCAGAATCACCTTTGCATTCCTTTCCTCTGCATCAACGACCTACACCGGGCAGCACGAGTGAGTAGGCAACAATGCCACCCCCCTCCCCCCCCAAGGTGCATCCACCCCCAACTCTCCAAGTGACCCCCAGCCCTCCATTCCCCCCCAACCAAGCCTTCACACACCCCTCCCACCACAGAACCACGAGTATGGCTAACGCTGCTCTCTCTGTGTCTCCTCAGGAAAAGCTCTCACACAATCGGTGGGAGAGGGCCCAGACTGGCGTAGGGCTGCCAGACATCAGAATCCTCAACACCTTCGAGCAGCGTGCCCTGGAGGGACTGGTGTGGCCGGGGACAGATCGGTTACCCACGGGTAGGCTGGCGAATGCCGCAGGGGTGAGAAACCACCGACTCCACCTGGGCGACCTGCCAAACGTGAGTAGTGATTGCCTTCCTGACTGACCCATCCCTCCCACTGACCACTTGTCCATTCTCCAGCCGATCCCGATGGTCTCCTCCCCTGAATCCGAGGAAAACACCTCGGAGGAGATTGCCGAGGATCCCATGATCGCGTCACAGCTGTCATCCCCACCCTCCACCAGCGCAGATACACACATCTTGGTGGGAAATGTTAGTGGTCAACCTCCGGGGGCACAGTCTGGTGAGCACCAAACTGCTGCTGGTGTACATCAGGTGAAGGCAGGAACCCCCAGGCGAGACAGCAATCGGAGGGCTGCTGGATCTCAGGACCCAGCTGGGTCCCAGCCTGATGCTGAGCCTCTGGAACAGGCTATCCCGGAGCTGATGGAGATGACAGGGATCGGTCGGGATATTCAGAGGGAGATGTCAGCGTCCCTCCAGCAGATCCATAGCCACTTGGCCGAGTCCCAGAGATGGCGCCGGCAATGAGTAGCAGCAAGGCCAACATTACTAGGGTGGCGACCGCAGGGGAGGGCCTGGTGCACGACTTCAGCACCATGAGTGAAGGTGTCCAAGGCGTGGCACAGTCGGTGATGGCCATGTCTGAGTGTCTCGGCAGAATGACCGCCTCGATGGGCAGCACAGTGGCGCAGTGGATAGCACTGCTGCCTCATGGTGCCAAGGTCCCAGGTTCGATCCCAGCTCTGGGTCACTGTCCGTGTGGAGTTTTGCACACTCTCCCTGTGTTTGCATGGGGTTTGCCCCCACAACCCAAAGATGTGCAGAGTAGAAATTTAAAAAAAAAAGAATGACCACGTCGCTGGGGGATGCCACCCAGTACCAGACCAACCTTGATGAGGTTCTGTGGGACATGTCCCGCTCTCAGATGGGCATGGCCGAGGTACTGCGGAGCTTGTCCCAGTCACAGGTGGGCATGGCTGAGGCACTGCAGAGCATGTCCCAGTCACTGAGGAGCATCGCTGAGGAGGTCGACACTATGGTGCGGACCATGGGGAGCTGCCAAGGCTGGCAGAGCCAGCTGATGTAGGGGCAGCCGGAACTTGAACCAGCTGCCTCTCCGTCCCAAGGTGAACCCCAGGTCCCTATGGACACCAAGCGGGAGGAGGGTGCGCTGAGTGCCATCCCGGACCTGTCCCATGGAGTGGCGATGGTGGTCCCCGATTCCCCCAGTTCCACCTCTCTGAGGCCGTGTCTCGAAGTCAGCACAAGGGACAGGGCAGTATGGGTGGTAGTCAGTATTAGAGGTATTACGGTACTCTGTAATGCTGGAAGACCATTGGTGTAGAAGGTACTCTGTTCTCATTGGTTAAGCCTGTCTGCTGGCTCCGCCCAGCAAGGCGGAGTATAAGAGCCCGTGCAGCTGCCTTCTGTACCTGCGCTGCTGGGGGAAACATCTAGTGCAATAAAGCCTTCAATTGTCTCCAATCTCGCTTCTGGAGTTATTGGTCGAGCATCAGTATGGCAAGTAAGCCAGGGCCCTCTAGCCTCAGAGCCCTGAAGGGACGGCCGCCAGGGGCATCAAAGGCCATGCGACGAGGTAAGCAGCTGGCTGCCTCCACCTCTGATGTGCATCCTAGGGATTCACCTAGACGTAGCGATAGAATTAGGAGGACCAAGCACATTGCGGAGCACTGAGGGCCCTGGGGGAGGGGGGGAGGGGTGGGGGGTAGGTTGCGGGTGCTACACCATCGGGAGAGTGGGGACACAATAAACACCTTTGTGCACAACCAGTATGATGCCTCTGTCACTTTCTTCCGGAATGCGGGCCAACCTCCGAACCCATGGCCCATCTCTCCAGGTATCTCCCCCTCCCCATGGCACCCACACACCCTCCGGCTATGGACATGTCCCCAGAGCTGTGTCCCATCCCCTGGGTGTTCAAATGTTGGCTGCTGCGTGTGTGGTGTTGCCTCCCGCAGTGTTCAGGCACAGTGTCCAGGTGTCATGGTGCAATTGGAATGCTAGGCAATGATTCCCACATGCTACATGTCCCGCCCACCCACGGGAATCCACTTGGCATGTATCATGTGCTCACTTACCCATGATTGCCAATTCCCTATCAGCAATAGCCTTCAGCCGCACAACCAGAAGCCTCAGCAGTCGGTGGGGCATATGGGTGATCGGTGTGGCAGACGGGCAGGGACAAGGGATGCCCCAGAATGGGGTTGGGGTCCTGGGGTTGGCATGGTGGTGCCGCAAGTGATTGCCGTCCCCGTTTGCCCCCCAGCACCCCCCACCCTCCCATGGCAGCCCACCTCTGAGGAGGGTCCCCCACCCCCTGCCAAGCACTGGGGTGGCATGCCCAGCGCCCCTGGCTCTTTGCCTGTGAGCAAAGGTGGCTACTCACCTGCTCGGCTCCCCACAGAAGCTCTTCACGTTTTTCAAAAGGAGCACTAATTGGCGCCAGCGTGAGCAATTGCTGGGGAGGCCGGTGAATGATGGGAGGCCGTTGGATATAGGGTGGCTCTCATTAATTGTATGGAAATTGGGCTTAAGTGGCAAGAATTAGTTTCTTTGCCACGCTATGGCGAGATCCCGATTTCGCCTACAGGACTGGGCCGGTTGCATTGCAAACTGTTTGGCACCCGGTGCGGGTGTTTGGTCTCTCTCGCTATTTACCGGCCTCATTATGCTTGAGCGAGAGCGCAACGAAGCCGGAGGACCGCGCCCATTATTTGCAATAATTGTGGAAATCAGAGGCTGGACCTCAGAGTTTGTGTAAAAGCCCTTAGTACAAAGGAAACCTGAAGGAAGAGGTGTAAAACCTGAAGGCAAACCTTGATGCTAGCAATGGAGGGTAAGCATAATTTCAAAGAACATTTGAAAGTGTGACTTTTGAAAGTGGAATTTGAAATGACTCGAGTGGAAGCCAGAGTTCAGTGAGACAAGGTGGCTCATGTATAAGAATCAACTGGGGGGATTTTCACTTGGGTTGAGAGAGAAGTGTTACCCCAGTCATCTTGCGTGCTTAAAAGGGACTTTGTGGGGCAGCACGGTGGCAGCACTACTGTCTCACGGCGCCGAGGTCCCAGGTTCGATCCCGGCTCTGGGTCACTGTCCGTGTGGAGTTTGTACATTCTCCCCGTGTTTGCGTGGGTTTCATCCCCACAACCCAAAGATGTGCAGGGTAGGTGGATTGAACACGCTAAATTGCCCCTTAATTGGAAAAAAATGAATTGGGTATTCTAAATTTATTTTTTAAAAAGCGACTTTGTGTGTTAATGAGACCAAAAGAAAGTAAAAGTTACGGGGCCGCATTCTCCACACGCCGATGCCGAAATCACGTTTGGCGCAGGGGCGGAGAATCCCAGTTTCATGCATGAAATTGAGACCGGCGTCGGTTCTGCGATTCTCCGCCCCCCAAAAAGCGACGTAACACCACCTGCGGCCGTTGCTTGAGGCCCGGCCCGGTATTCTCCGCTCCCGACGGCGTATTTCTAATGCGGTCCCACCGTCCGTGATACCCGTATGGCGGTTGTGGACTCAGTCCGCGGCCGCCACAGTCGGGGCGGGCCAATTGGAGGACAGGGGGTCCTCATTCCGGACTGGGC
Source organism: Scyliorhinus torazame (assembly GCF_047496885.1). Taxonomy (NCBI): domain Eukaryota; kingdom Metazoa; phylum Chordata; class Chondrichthyes; order Carcharhiniformes; family Scyliorhinidae; genus Scyliorhinus; species Scyliorhinus torazame. The sequence continues at coordinate 194,791,471 of NC_092715.1, forward strand.
TTTTATTGTGCGGGCAGTCCGGGTCGGGCGAGCAGCCAATCAGGGGCACTATTTCCGCGATCCAGGTCTGAGTCCACCATGGAGCACGGCACGGCCGCTGGAGGGGGCCATAGTGCGCATGCACGGCCTCTGATCCGGAGGTGCGAGGGGCCGTATCGGCAGCAGGAGCTGCGAGCTCTATGGCACCTGCTTGCTAGCCTCCTGTAAGGCTGTGAATCTGTGGCCTTTTGACAACAGTTTTTTTGGCGTAAAAGACCACAGTTCTCACGACGGCGTGGGGACATAGTCCCTGAATGGAGAATCCAGCCCCTGCTCTTTTGAGCCAGGGTTCTAGTCTGGGATTTTCCTATCCAGTTATAACATCAACTGGAATCGTAACAATAAAAAAAAAGCTATGGATGGGATCTACCGGAATAATAATAATAATAATCGCTTATTGTCACAAGTAGACTTCAATGAAGTTACTGTGAAAAGCCCCTGGTCGCCACATTCCGGCGCCTATTCGGGAAGGCCGGTACGGGAATTGAACCCGCGCTGCTGGCATTGTTCTGCATTGCAAGCCAGCTATTTAGCCCACTGTGCTAAATCAGGAAGTTCAGGCCGGCGGGAAATTTCGGTCCCATGCTGGCACGAGGGGTGCTGTCAATGGGAAAATCCCATTGACAGCGACGAGACTGGTAGATCCCACTGATGGGCTGCCTCCTCCTCACCCCTCCCCAGGAAACACATGGCGGGTTTTTAGTAAATCCCGCCCTATAGGGGAGATGAGGAGAATGTGTTTTATCTGGCAAAGGCGGTGGGCACAGATTAAATAATAACTTTCAAAAACAAATTTGACATATTCTTAAAAATAAAATATATGCCAGGCTGTGGGGAAAGAGCAGAGAAGTGGGAAGGGAAATGGAACTAATTGGATAACACCTTCACAGAGTTAACACAAGCACAAAAGGCCAAATTACTTCCTCTTTGCTGTAGTATTCATGCATTTCAGCATATGTATGCATACACATCACACACCTCAATTTTCTTCAAAAGTTGTTTTGTGGGCACCTCTTTAAGACTTAGGTTTGCTGAGATGAAGCAGCCTAAGTAGCGAAGGCCGGCTATTCCAGAACACTCTAGCTTCGTAACAGCTAAATTCAGAAAAGCTGCCACCGTATCTACCTGATCATTCAGTCAATGGTGCCCCCCGACCTCTGTAAGCACAGACTGTGGCTGGGACCCAGGTACATCAGATTCCAGCTGAGCAAGGAACTTCTGGATCAATCCAGCTAGGTCAGCTATGTGTGAAAAGGCAATACTGAGCACTGCCAATGTTGGAGTTCTCACATTCCAAGACGTTAAGTTAATAGGGACAGTGTCAATGGAACCAAGCATCTGAGTTGGGAATTAAATGGTGCAACCATCCCAACATTAATAGTTTGAGTGGAGCAAAAGCAGAAAATGCTGAAATACTCAGCAAGCCTGGTAGCATCTGTGGGGAGAGAAACTAAAACTGGGACATTCTGATGATCGGTCAGTCTCCACAGATGCTGCTGACCTGCTGAGTATTTCCAGCATTTTCTTTTTTTATTTCAGATTTCCACAATATTTTGCTTTTGTATTAGAGTTCAAATGGAATAGTTGGGGAAATATGAGGAGTAGGGAGGTAAATGTCTGCTCAACGTGGTACATAGGTTGCACCATTCTCCAATGGGAGATTAAACAACTCTGTTCTGCATCCCTGAGCCAAATCAGGATGGCCAGGCACCATGCTGAACGTCTGCTCCACTCCACAGCCTTCCTCAACCTGTAGCCCGATCAACCCAGCAGCAGCCGTGCCCTGTGGATCACTATGGGCTGTCATTCACACTATTGTATGTTTGGCAAGAGATGTCAGTGTCTGCGCTGGTGTTTGCTTCAACAAGGGTCTGCCAATAGTCGCTGTTCACCTGACCTTTTGCTCTCCAGCTGCGCTGCAAAGTACTTTGTCCTGATAGTAACGGGGAGAGGGGGAAGAGCGCAGTTGGGGAAATTTTGTGTTCAGGAAACCCAACGGAACGGGTTTACCCTGAGGTCCTGCCGAATTTAGCAGCAGGACCTGATTACCATTTTTGGAATCCAGTCACAGCCAGCCAGACTGAGGAGGGTTTCTTTTGAAATAACCTCCTCGCCAGATTTGCCCATGCTGCTACTTTCTCCTTGCCTCATCTTGACTCTCTTTTCAAGTTGTGAAGCTTTATCTGAACCTGTTTAATTGCCCACAGCAGACATGGCCAAGTTCACATGCTGTGTGATCCTAAGCTTTTTGTTTGGACCATTCTCTTACCTGAGCCAAACGTCCCTCCATTTTTCCACTGGCAATCCACAAGGTGTCCCTGTTGTGGTCTATGAAGCAGGCTTCATAAAATCACTGCTGAGCCATGAGACCTCAATTGTGTGCACTCTACCGATGAATTAACAACCATTCATTATTTATACCAATTAAGAGACTCACTTATTGTTTGGGAAGTGTGAAATAGCAGGATTTACATGTTGATTGTGATTGGTCAGTTTTATGCTATCCCCATCAACAAACCCATGTTGCAAGAAATATCGGACCAAAATTATGTGAATTTGTCATTTTTAGTGGGGTGGGAAGTTCTAAAATGAGCAAGGTGCGCCCCCTAGCAGTATTTGATATTAACATAAAAAGCTAGCAATGAATTCACCCATCTTCAATTATTTTTATGAAGATCCACGTTCAAACAGAGCTGTGAGCTCCCCCTTGTGTTCTTGCGTTATGTGAGCTGAAGCAGGTTGTAACCGCACTGAGCTGAACTAACAAGTATGGACTGAACCCATTTAATGGGCTGGAATTTGAATCCACAGTTAGGAATAATTCCAGGTGCTGACCCCACATCGCGTCAGCATCAGTGACAGAAGTGGATTGTTAAATGCAAAGTTCAAGTTTGGTGCCAGTTCGAGCACCGGGAGTGAGCTGAAGGCAGGTCTTGGAAACTCAGAGTCCTTTGAAATTGCAAGCAGCATCCAAGACTTGACTTGGCTTTCCATTCATGAAGGAGATAGTGCAGAATGTTTTTCACAGATCCAGTGTTGGCACAGACAGGCATCCACAGACTACCCCAAGGGTTCTCTGTTGACTCTCTTTATGCACTAATTGATTCAAAGAGATATTTTTCTCGGCTTCAGGTTGAAGAAATCCATGCAGACATACCAAAAGGACCTAAATGAGGTGGCTGTGGATGTTAGCAATATAGACGTGCCCAGGAGGACGTAGTCCAGTGCTGTACAAGATTCAATTATCTGGTAAGGTCCAGAAAGATGACTGGCATGTAACACCTGAGTGACAGGCCTCTAACTCTGTATGCAGGAGCTTACACACAAGCTGAGCACATTGGGTGCCCATAGATCTCCATGACATTGTCAGAGAAAATGGCCAATTGTATCACCTTGTAGTCAGTCGCTCTCACTCAAGGGGCACAGTTAATAAGGGGTATCACTGTGGAGAGCAGTTGCTCTTGTCACTGTCATGCTGGAATAGCGAGTGAGGCCAGGCTGTTCATTCATCCTTCTCACAAAAGTTGTGAGATGTCTTGAAGTCGGTGGTGTTGTGATCAACCTCACCAACCTAACACCAATGGAGGAGGAGGCACTCAACATAGTGAGGTTGTCAAGGCAACAGGCTGTGGACGATGGTGAGGTTGGAGGCCATGTAGAACAGGGTCATGTCTTCAGGAGGGAGAGGGTGACTCAACATCGGCTATGGACAGTCCCCCTCAGAGGATGGAGAATAGACACAGCCGTGCTCCGCTCAGTGAGGACCCCTGGCCTCACGTGTCACAAGCAAGTAGGGTCTTTCTGGAGCATCAGAGGTTCCTGAAAGTCAGAGATCCCTGAGGTGTTGCAAAACCACGGGCTGACAATGGAGGAGTCCATGCAGCACTGCTCCGTCATGGCTCAGGAATTCGAGTGCATGAGCTCCTCCATTGAGAGAATGGCCACCCTCTTGGAGAGCCTTACAAAGCATCACTCTGACTGAATGCAGGAACAGTGCACTGACATGGATAGAAAGAATAAGACTCTGTGTATCATTGACCATTCAGTGTCATTGATCGTGCAGAGGTGCTTGTAGTAGGTGCCAGCTCAGTCCTAGCTGATGGTGTCATCCAGCATGCAAGGGAACCATGAAAGGGCTGAGGAGTAGCCTCTCATGGAGCACTGACATCACCTCACACTAGCCTCCTTAGTACCTCCAGTTCAAATCCATCCTTGCCGCAAAGCCCTATGACAAAAGCTGCTCCCATGATGACGCAGGTTCAGCAGCCTGTGGAGCAGCCCCATGGGCATCTCCATGCCAAGGGCATGATGGCTGGATGCAATGTACAATGGAGCAGGCTCCGCCTGATCCTCAGCCACAGGGGCAGCACGTGTAGAGGTGAGCAGGAAAGCAGGAATGCAAGTTGCCACACTATTTGCTACGTTTAATGGGTCAACTAGATGTAGTTTTGAATTACTGTTTGTTCATTCTGTGCTAATTATGATTTATTATGAAGCTTGTTATTTAAGCTTGATATCAAAAGTGAGATGAGGGTTAAGGTGGGTGTCAGCCGGGGAGGTGGTTCTCTGGTGTGTTTTCATTATTTTCAGATGGGGCAATTGGTGGCAGTGGAGAACACATTGTCAATGTATTTGGGTAGTGATGGGATTAATAAGATGTGTTGTGGTAGTCGGTATTAGGGGTATTACAGTACCTAGGTTGAGGCTGTAAGATCATTGGTGTGGGAGGAACCTGAGACAGGAAGATCATTGGTGAAGCCTGCCTGCTAGTTCCGCCCAGTAAGGCGGAGTATAAGAGTCTGTGTCTCCCTAGCAGCTGCATTCTGTACCTGCGCTGCTGGGGGAAACATCTAGTCCAATAAAGCCTTCAATTGCCATCCAATCTCGCTTCTGAAGTCATTGATCGATTTATTGGACTAGATTTTAAAGAAAGGAGCTCCGAATCAAGCCGGAGTGTCTGCAATTCAGCCCCAACGCGGCAAACTGAGCGGCAATCTTCAAACACTGGCTGGTGTGCTTCAAAGGGTACCTCAGGACGGCCACAACTTCACCCACGGAGGACCAGAAGTTGCAAGTTCTCCACTCAAGGGTGAGCCCAGAGATCTACACCCTCATCGAGAATGCGGACGATTTTGAGGCCGCGATGGCCCTGTTGAAAGGACACTACATTCGCCCAGTAAACCAGGTTTGCGCCCGACATCTGCTAGCGACAAGGCGACAAATCCCAGTGGAATCGCTGGATGAATTCTACCGAGCGCCCCTGGTACTAGGTAGGAACTGTGACTGCCCGCATGTCTCAGCCAGCGACCACACAAACCTTTTAATCCGGGATTCATTTGTTGCAGGTATGCTGTCCTCCCAAATCCGTGAGCGGCTGCTGGAGAAAGAGACACTAGGCCTCAAGGAGGCACGGGCCCTTGCTAGCTCCCTGGATGTGGCCTCCCGAAATGTCCGCGCGTACGTCTCCGACCGCGCTGCAACCCCCTTGGGCAGCGTGGAACCCACCCGCAGCCGACCCCGATGCATCCCCCATCCCCCCACAAGCTTGTGCCGCGTGGCTACCAGGCAACCCCGGGGGGCTCCGCTGTTATTTTTGCGGGCAAGCCAAGCACCCCCGGCAACTCTGCCCGGCCCGCTCCTCCACCTGCAAAGGTTGTGGCCATTTCGTGACGGTTGCCGCTGTCTCCGGGGCAAACCGGGGCCGCCACCACAACTCTCTCCACGGGCCACGTGCGGGCCGCGGGCGCTGCCATCTTCATTTTCCCGAGCCATGTGCGGCCCCCGGGCGCCGCCATCTTATTCCCCAGGGACCACGTGCGATGCGTGTGCACCGCCATCTTGCCCACCCCCAGCCATGTGCGACCCGTAGCCAACCTCACAGTCCAGGGAAGAGAATTAAAAAATTCCCGACTCTACGTCCTCCCTCACCTCTGCGCTGCCACGCTCCTGGGATTGGACCTCCAATGCAACCTCCAGAGCTTAACCTTTAAATTCGGCGACCCTATACCCCCCCTCACTGTCTGCAGCCTCGCGACCCTCAAGGTCGACCCACCTTCCCTTTTTGCGAACCTCACCCCGGATTGCAAACCCGTCGCCACCAGGAGCAGACGGTACAGTGCCCAGGACAGGACCTTCATTAGGTCGGAAGTCCAGCGACTACTGAAGGAAGGTATCATCGAGGCTAGCAACAGCCCCTGGAGAGTGCAGTGCCCAAGACCGGGGAGAAGCACTGGATAGTCATCGATTATAGTCAGACCATCAACAGGTAGACGCGTACCCTCTCCCCCGCATATCTGATTTGGTAAATCAGATTGCACAATACAAGGTATTTTCCACAGTGGACCTCGAATCCACCTATCACCAGCTCCCCATCCGCCTGGACAACCGCAAGTACACTGCATTCGAAGCAGATGGGCGGCTCTACCACTTCCTAAGGGTTCCCTTCGGTGTCACAAATGGAGTCTCGGTCTTCCAACGGGAGATGGACCGAATGGTTGACCGGTACGGTTTGCGGGCTACATTTCTGTACCTCAACAACGTCACTATCTGCGGCCATGACCAGCAGGACCACGACACCAACCTCCGCAAATTCCTCCATACCTCAAAAACCCTGAACTTAACCTACAACAAGGACAAATGCGTGTTCAGCACCGACCGTCTAGCCATCCTCGGCTGTGTAGTGCGTGATGGAGTCATAGGCCCAGATCCCAAATGCATGCGCCCCCTCATGGAGTTTCCCCTCCCCCACTGCTCCAAGTCCCTGAAACGCTGGCTGGGATTTTTTTCATATTACGCCCAGTGGGTCCCCCATTATGCGGACAAGGCCCACCCACTAATCCAATCCTCGGTTTTCCCCCTGTCGGCAGGGGCCCGCCAGGCCTTCAGCCGTATAAAGGCGGACATCGCAAAGGCCACGATGCACGCAATCGATGAATCCCTTCACTTCCAAGTCGAGAGCGACGCATCTGACATAGCTCTGGCGGCCACCCTCAACCAAGCGGGCAGGCCCGTGGCCTTTTTCTCACGCAACCTCCATGCTTCAGAAATCCGTCATTCCAACGTTGAAAAGGCGGCCCAGGCCATAGTAGAAGCTGTGCGGCACTGGAGGCATTACCTGGCCGGCAGGAGGTTCACGCTCCTCACTGACCAACGGTCGGTAGCTTTCACGTTCGATAATGCACAGCGGGGCAAGATAAAGAACGATAAGATCTTACGGTGGAGGATCGAGCTCTCCACCTACAACTATGAGATCTCGTATCGTCCCAGGAAGCTAAACGAGCCTCCTGATGCCCTATCCCGCGGCACATGTACCAACGCACAAGTGGACCGACTCCGGACCCTCCATGAGGACCTCTGCCACCCGGGGGTCACTCGATTCTTCCATTTTATCAAGACCCGCAACCTTCCCTACTCCCTCGAGGAGGTCAGGACCGCTACCAGGAACTGTCAAATCTGCACGGAGTGCAAGCTGCACTTCTACAGGCCAGAGAAAGCGCACCCGATAAAGTCTTCCCGTCCCTTTGAATGCCTCAGTATGGACTTCAAAGGGCCCCTCCCCTCCACCAACCGCAACACGCATTTCCTAAACGTGATTGATGAGTACTCCCTGTTCCCATTCGCCATCCCCTGCCCCGACATGACCGCAGCCACCGTCATAAAAGCCCTCCACAGTATCTTTACCCTGTTCGGTTTCCCCGCCTATATGCATAGCGATAGGGGGTCCTCCTTCATGAGTGGCGAACTGCGTCAATTCCTGCTCAGCAAGGGCATCGCCTCGAGCAGGACGACCAGTTTTAACCCCGGGGAAACGGACAGGTAGAGAGGAAGACCGTCCTGCTGGCCCTACGATCCAGGAAACTCCCAGTCTCCCGCTGGCAGGAGGTCCTTCCCGATGCACTCCACTCCATCCGATCATTAGTTGAGCATCATGTGTGTGCTTGCTGGATAATATATTTTTCTGACGCAAGTTGCATTATGGGTTCCCAAACTGGGGGAGTCGACTTTGGTATCTGTGAAGGGTCTTCAGGGGTCCACAAAGCTGGAGACCACCAGGTGACCGGGAAATGCCAGTTCGAATGTGGCTCGTATAAAACAAATTAGAGAAATCAAATGGATCAATCGGAGCAAGACGTCTTGGAGCACTGAATGCTGATAGGCTGATTAGTCATCCAGCATGCCAAGACACCTTACTCTAATTGGTCCATTTGATTTATTCACTCTTGCTGTATGTATGTGAGAGAGGGGTGAGGGCGAGACGTGTTTGTGAATGTGCAAGATGTGAGTGTGTGTGTGAGAGAGAGAGAGGTATGTGTGTGTGTGTCCCATATGAAAATCAGCTTTCCAGCATCATTCCTCCCATAAAAAATGACAGAGAGTAAGGCTTAATTATTTTTTAAATAAGAAAACTTTTTAAATTCTTACCAGATTAACCACTGGTCAAGTGATAGAAGCTAAACATGAACAAAGTTTTTTAAAAATGATATTAAAATGTGAACATTTTTATCATCATGAATAAATTTGACATTCCACAAATATAAAGTTGTTTTTTCAGGATCAATTAGGCTGTGCAGCGTTAATTATAACCTTTAGTGTGTCGTTAGGAACCCATCTTGTCAAACCAGTTGTATTTTTTTTCAATAAAGATCTTATAACATAAAAGGGCAACTTTCACCAGTTCACTAATTTCTAGCTGAATCCAGCTTGGATGTCTACGTAGCACACCATATGGGGAAGTGTAGAATGGCTGAGCGTAAATTCTGGATTTATCTGCTTAACTGCGCATGTGTGGACTCAAGAAATTGCTGTTAGTTTCAGAGGATTAATGTCAGTTTCACTGTCATTATTGCGATGAAATTTGGGCCGGTGGTATTGTATAGTGCCTGTTAAAGAATTGCTTTATGGAAATAACACTGCTGATGACAGCAAGATGATGCGGTATATCAGAATCTTAACAGATGGTAGAAGACAAATTCATATTTGTAAAACACACACTCTGTCCCTGATGCCAGCTGTTCTTCTGGGGAACTCACAGATGCTTCTCAAACAGGGATGAAAGGAAAACTGGATAGACGTGCTGTGTTGCTCTCTGGTTGTGTGAGAGGGGTTTTGACCTGGTGAACAATTCCTGCCTTTTCCAAAGAATAATGCACAGCATGGGAAAACGCAAAACAATATAGGTGAGAAAGTAAACTTGAAACGGTAAGTTCCATCCTGTAGTAGAGAAAAAGGACTGCTGACGCCAGTAGTCTAACTTGCAATTTATACACCAAATCTAAGACGTCTTTAAGGGCAAGTTGATGGTAAAACACAAGGGTACGAGTTGCTTACCATGACTAATGTCAAGTGAGGAATTATGTTATTTTAATATCATACAGTGTCTGCTATTATGAGTCTGCAGTGACGAAAATTCAACATGGCTACACTTTGAGGGGACATTTGTATCTGAAGTAACAGACTTGGGGATGAAATTGAATAATATCAATCTGTTCGACCTCTGAATGGTAGAATGGTTAGGCCTGGGCTCATTTAAACTAGACCAGCAAGTTATGGGCAATTACTGCACCAGAGAGAGGGAGTATATGGGCCAGGATATATCCATCTGACTTAACTGCACTTTCTCTGCCAGCTACTCACTGAGGAACATTGTCAGTAATCACTTGCAACGCCATGTAGAATGATACAGCACTAAATGAGGCTATTTGGTTTTTCGATCCTAAAATATTCTTGCAATCTATGACATACTGGGTAGGATATTAGGCTAGATATATGTAAATAATTTAAAAATATGGAATAAGAAAAAGACCATTCTGACCCATCAAACCCATTCCTTCTACAAGCTATGTATAATCTACTTTGTCATAAACTATACCCCACTCAGATAATCTTCAGAACAGTTCAACATATGCATTCCATGATCTCAACAGATTATATTCAGAACACTTACCTATCCTCAGATCTCCACTATTAATCCTTGGGCACTGCTATCCAGGTACGATCCTCCTCCTTCCTTGACCAGTACTAGCAGCTTAATAGCCTGAATTTCTGAATGGTAGGGTCTCCTTTCCTATGACGAGCATGCCCCCACTGACTCCAAGTGACCCACAGCCATTTCATGCTCGAATGAGCTTTAGGTAGCTGCCGGCAGGACTCCCGCTCCTCACTTAGGAGGAAGACTTGCCTTCGAGAGCTGCTGGCCAATCAGATTCATAGAATCCCTACAGAATCGTAGAATCCCTACAGTGCAGAAGGAGGCCTTTCAGCCCACAGAGGCTGCACCAACTCTTCAAATGAATTACCCATTTGCACACCCCGTCCAATCTCTGCAACCCCATAACCTAACCTCCACATCCCTGGACACTAAGGGGCAATTTAGCGTAGCCAATCCCCCTAACCCGCACATCTTTGGACTGTGGGAGGAAACTAGAGCATCCGGAGGAAACCCACGCAGACACGGGGAGAATTTACAAACACAGACAGTGACCCAAGGTCGCTAGCGCTGTGATGCAGCAGTGCTGACCACTGTGCCACCAGTGTCCCCCATGGGGCTGACAGTTCTCCATTCCCTGCAGTGACAGGAGCTGCAGTGGACAGAAAAGGAAGAGTTTGGAAGTACCTGAGGCTAAGTCCTAGGAACGAGGACAAGGTATATTTTAGGGGTCCCAGGATGAGGGGCAGAGGGAAGGCCTGGAGGTGCCCAAAGGGGATAATGGGGGTGTCAGGGGAAGGGGTGAGGGGGTGTCTAATGATCACTGGATCGTAAGGAACTGGCACCCACAGTCAGAATGAGGCTTCTGATGGAGGTCCCACCTCGTTCCCGCCTGATATAATAGAATCCCTACAGTGCACAAACAGGCCATTCAGCCCATCAGGTTTGCACCGAAGCTCCGAAAGAACACTCTAACTAGTCCCACTCCCCGCTCCATCCCTGTAACCTAACCTACACATCTGTGGACACTAGGGGGCAATTCTGCCTGGCCAATCCACCTAACCTGCTCATCTTTGGACAATTCCGGCATGGTGGCACAGTGGTTAGCACTGCTGCCTCATACCGGCAGAGACTCAGGTTTGATTCTGACCTCGGGTAACTGTGTGGAGTTTGTATGTTCGCCCCATGTCTGTGTGGGTTTCCTCCGGGTGCTCCGGTTTCCTCCCACAGCCCAAAGATGTGCAGGTTAGATGGATTAGATATGCTAAATTGTCCCTAGGTAGGGTGTGAAGGATAGTTTGGGATTGGGCCTGGGCAGAATGCTCTTTTGAACGGTCGGTGCTGACTCGATGGGCCGAATGGCCTCCATCTGCACTGTCAGGATTCTATGATATCTAGGCCCAGTCTTTTTTGGGCTTCCCCAATGCCTTGTAAATCCTCCTGCCAGCTTCAAAATTTAAACTGGGTAAGAAATGGCCCTTTAGTGGCTTTTAACTGGGACAAGGGTGGGGTTTCCTGTTCAAGGCCTTTCCCACCCCAGCATAAAATCGTTGCATGGTCAGGACAGGTGTGAACGTGGAGGGAATCCTGTTCCTTCAACTTCATGCGTGCTGCTCTCCACTCTGCCTAAAAACGCACACAGCAGTGCAGGAGTGTGAAATTATGGCTGTCTCATGGAGTCATTCATCATCTCAGTTGCCATGTATCCCAACAACTCCATTCACATTCCCAATCAAATGTATACTCAATTAGCCCAGCAATAGACATGCTAAGTGTAATAACCTGCACGGGACACATGAGGCGGGTCCAATTGTTTTCCCCATGTGAGTTGAGGAGTATGAGCGCCCCCGTTAACTACAGGACTGATAACCATGTTGTATATGAGGTCAACCAGATAGTGTTATGGGCCAGGGTTTAGAGAACCCCAAAGTGTAGCATGGAGTTCACCTGACCCACAACTTTTAATAGATTGTGGTATGGGGAGAACACGGCCCACTCTACAGGTGTGGTACAGCAGAAATGGAAAAGTATTTATTCAAGCAAAGTAATGTTTATTCTATGAACTCAAGTTAACCTTTTTAAAACATACAGTGAACATCTTAGCAACCATCAATTCAAATATAACACCCAAAGAATACAACATTAAGTAATCCTTAATAACTTCCCAAACAACATCCAGAAGACAAAAGAAACACCTTTTAACAGAAGCACATCAGGTTTACATTCACTACTGAAAACATTTATAATTCCTGAATTCACCAAATGATCAAGAGATAGTCTTTTCATGGCAGAGAGATCAACAGTACACCTGCTCTGTCTGGCTTCAGCTCCAACGCGGAAAACGAAACTAAAACACATCCTGCAGCAAACAGCCTAAAATGAAAGTAAAAAGCTGACAGACAGCCCAGCTCCACCCAAACTCTGACATCACTGATAAACACCCATTTCTTAAAGGTACATTTCTTAAACACCCATTTCTTAAAGGTACTCTCCCATGACAATCGGAACCGACCGACAAATAGAGAGGATCCAGTGAGCTTTAACCGGGCCCCTTGCAAATAGTGCATTCTTATAAATAAAAGAAAAGTCTTCTTTTGTTTACTCGCCTGACTCCCCTCGCCTGTATTAAACTGACGGCAAGGATAAATGGTACTGTCAATGTGCAACTCTGCTGTCTGCACCACCTCTCAGTGACTTTGCTTCTCCTAGGACTAAGGTGTTGCGTTGAATACTTCACTATGCCTTTGTTTTGGCCGATTGGATGCTGTTGAATCCTGGAATCAGTACATGGAATGCCTGCAGTACTTTTTCAGAGCAAACAATCTTAGCAAAAACGTTCACAAGACAGTGATCCTATTGACGGTCTATGGAGCACACACGTTGCATAATTAGAGGCCTCATGTTTCCAACGACACCAGATACGGTAGCATTTGACCAGCTCATCACGCTGGCGCGGAATCATTCTAAACCAACTCCATCCAAAATTGTGCAAAGGTACAGATTCAAAGCAGCAGTGAAATAGGAAGGGGAGTCAGTTGCCATATATGTTTTCCATTTGCAAAGTCACCGAATATTGGGTGAATGGTGCTGTGTTGGCAAATATGCTCCCTGATCACTTGGCTTGCGGTGTTAACAATCTCAAAATACAAAAGAGGCTCCGAGTTGAAGTACCTTGACAATCCAGCAGGCTTTGTAAATTTCTCTTTCACAGGAGAGTGCCACTCAGGGGCTCCAGGGAATGGATGTAAATGTTGTCTGGTGCCCCACGCCCCTCACTGCCCTTCAACAACTAGAACGGACCGCCATGATACTGTAGGTTGTAGTCTCAGTGCCCTAGACTGCAGCGCATGCCCTCTCCGGATTCGGGAAGTGCCGACTCTGCCCCCTTTGGGAAGTATGGATGTCGGGGTCGCCGAAGTAACCAGCAGCGTAATGGACAGTGCCCTGATCGTGTGGAACAAGGTAGGCGATGGCCCCATGCTAGGGCCATATATTTGGATGACCCTCAAGAAGCTGGAGAAGAGTCAGAAATTCAGCTGAATTGTGTGGCTGTGCCACAGATGGATCTTATTTGTATCCCTGTGCAGATCGACAGACACTTGATTCAAATGGATTTGGATACAGGTACTGCCCTCTCAGTGGTGCCGCACAATGTGTTCGACCGGATCCGACACGGGGTGAGTCAATTATCGTTGGCTGATTCGGCCGTAGTCTTGCCACATATACAGCCTTTGGATACTGTGGGCTCCATACTCGCCCTGGTGGTCTACGGGCATCAGTCCTTGCGCCTGCCCCTCATTGTGGTTCAGGGAGACAGCTCCAATCTGATGGGTCTGGATTGGCTGCACAATTTGCGGATCGACTAGCAATGTGTCCTCCAAGTGGGGACGGGGAGCTTGTATACATAGTACTGCAAAAGTTTCCCAATGTTTTCAGGCCCGGCCTTGGGAAAATGAAGGAAGCTATGGCGAAAATCCAGCAGGATCCACAGACTCAGCCCCGGTTTCGTTCGGGGTCAACCAGTCCCTTATGCGATTGTTGGCAAGGTCAAGGCCGAACTCCAGCACTTGGAGAGCCTCGGTATAATTTGACCGGTTTGTTTCACCGACTGGGCAGCGCCGGTGGTTCTGGTGATGAAACTGGATCAGACGATTGCCTTTGCGGCAATTACAAGTTAACCATCAATACGGCTTCCCGTTTAGATCGATACCCGCTACCTTGAATTGAAGATCTCTACGCCACGCTGGCAAGTGGTTCTACATTCACCAGGTTAGATATGAATGATGCTTATTTACAGCTTAAACTGCACAAGGCCTCAAGAAAATATGTCACTATCAATACTCATAAATTATTACACGAGTACACACGGTTTCCATTTGGTGTCTCCTCGGCATGCGCCGTGTTCCAACGCATCATGGATGGGATATTACATTGTCTTCTGCACGTTGCTGTCTATCTCAATGATGTGTTGATCACAGGGGCCACCTGTTGATAACAGGAGCACCTACAAAACCTTGAAGCGGTATTGCAGAGATTTTCAGAATATGGCGCCCACCTGCGTAAGGCGAAGTGCATTTTCAATGCTAAAGAAGTCTGTATTTGGGCTGCCGGGTCGACTGGCACAGCCTGCACCCAGTGGCTGACAAAGTACAAGCGATCAAGATGGCCACCGTGCTACGTGATGTTACAGACCTTCGCTCCTTCTTAGGCCTGATCAATTATCACCACCGTTCTAATATGAATTTGTTGACAATCTTCGACCCCCTATATTTTCTTCTGCAGAAAAGCTGGCCCAGGTATTGGGGCGATGAAAAGAAGGCTGCTTTCTGGCTGGTGAAGCGGACATTGGTTTCGTCCAGAGTCGATTTCGACGCAGCTAGGCCCCAGTATCTGGCATGCGATGCATCGCCATACAGCATTGAATCCGTCCTCTCCTATCTGATGGGTGATGGTCACGACTGTCCGATAGCTTTTGCCTCCAGGGCGTTAACAGGCGCGGAGCATAATTATGCACACATAGAGAAAGAGGCGGCTGTGTTTGGAGTCAAACGTTTTCATCAGTACGTTTACAGCTGCCATTTTTTCATAATTACTGATCATAAATTACTGCTTTGTGAATATAAGGTGACGTAGCCGATCGCATCAGCCCAGATCTAGAGGTAGGCTTTGTTATTGGCTGCGTACCAGTTTTCTTTCAAACACCGCCCAGGAACGGTGATAGTGAATGCGGACGCGTTGAATCGTCTCTCCTGCCTGTTAATTTGGTGAATCTGCTCACTGCCGACGAAATAGTTAAAGTCCTAAATTTCATGGCCACTCTGTCCGTGACAGCTGCCTGCATCCGCGAGGGGACATAGTACGATCTGCTGCTGGAAAAGGTAAGACATTTGGTTTTATCCGGTGGACCAGAGCGACAGCTTCCAGTGGAGTTAAAGGCCTTTTTAACTCAGAGGTGGCCGTCGAAGACAGTATCCTCCTGTGGGGCAAGAGAGTCATCACCCCTGCACAACGACAAGCATTGCTTCTGATGGACATTCATGCGGCACATCCAGGTGTTTCCAAGATAAAAATGCTGGCCAGAAGTAAGGTCTGGTAGCCACACATCGACGTGGACCTTGCCCTGTTTGTCAAGGCAACAGCACATCTGCACCCGTGGGAGTGGCCTTGACGTCCCTGCGCTCGCGTTCATCTGGATTTTGCTGGCCCGTGTTTAGGATCCATGTTTCTCATCTTGGTGGATGCAAACTCAAAGTGGCTTGAGGTCAACAAAATGGCGCCCATCACATCATTGAACCATTGAACGATTGTGCACCTCTTTTTCGGCCCACAGTTTACCAGAGGTGCTTGTTAACGACAATGGGGCCTCGCTCGTGAGGGGTTTGCTGCATTCATGAAAGAGAATGGCATTCGCCATGTTTGCACTGCTCCTTATCACTGGTGTTGAATGAACTGGCAGAGTGTGCCATACAGACGGTGAAGCAGTTCAGAAAGAAACAATCCACAGGTTCGATGGATACCAAGTTGTCACATTTTCTGTTCTCATATAGAACGACACCTCATGCTGTGACTGGGGTGGCCTCAGCTGAAATGTTGATGGGCCGCCGACTCTGGACTCTGTTAGGTTTCTTGCTTCCTGGCGTTGGCGCAAAAGTACGCTTCACACCAGATTTATAAAGGCATTGCCCGACTAGACGTTGTCTTCTATGATGCTTTGCACCTGACAAGGCGGTCCATGCCCGTAACTTTGGTGAAGGTCCTCACTGGCTTCCAGGGGTTGTCGTTCAACAAACCGGTCCCACATCCTACTTGGTCCGTGTTGAGCTCAGCTCATGAAGCATCACCGAGGTCACACCCATGCCCACCAGTCCACCACTCGGGAATCCCCTCAGGGGAACCCCAGCCCAGTGTGGTCCACTGCCCGGGAGACTCCTGTGGGGAACTCCACCCTGGTCCTGCCGATTGCTCCTGTGCATCCGGCTCCATCCTCTTTTTCTTGTGATATCGAGATGCCTGATGTTTGGCCATCTAATTCCAATATGGAGACACGTATCTCTAGGGTCTCTGACTTGATCACCATCGTTCAACCGTCGTCGGAGGGCTTTCCGTCCTGAGGGCGCAGCCACAAACATTGTTCTTTGGCTCGATAGATGCTGGCTGATCCGGTCCCACCACCAGGCAATGATGTGCCAAAGTCAAAGTGTCTGCGTCAACCACCACCCGCCAAGACCTCAGCGATTTCTTCTGTTCCTTCCTTGTCATCGGTGTTTTTAACTTCTTCTTCTTCATCGAATCTTCATCTTCATCATGTTGATTCTTCCCTGTGAGGGTCTTCGGACTTTGGGGAAGAGGGGTGTAATAACCTGCACAGGACATACGGGCAGAGTCGATTGTTTTCCCCGTGTGGCTCAAGGAGTATGAGCTTCCCCGCTCACTATGGGACTGATAATCATGTTGCATATAAAGTCGGCCAGATAGGAACCGACCGACACAAAGCGAGGACCCGGTAAGGTTTAACCGGGCCCCTTGTAAATAGTACGTCTTCTTTTGATTCCCATCGCCTTTATAAAACTAAGTATCCTGAATGATGGTTGCGATCTTAGATTTGCCTTTCACTCATTATTAGTTGTATTTATTTTCACATTTTAATACATCTCGAATCTGTCTTTACATCTGTCCAGGCAAACATGATGATTGAAATTTGTTGACGTGGGCTGTCTTTATGGGTACTCAAGTGATTCCACTTCTGCGGAGACTGCTGGTTTGAACATTCAACATAAGTTCTTGGCACGGACAACCTAAGTCTCCCACTCTCTTCTGAGTCAAATGTTAGCTCAGATACAAAATATGTAGCCCCTTGTTCATAACTCTCTTTTTAACAGGAGTTACTTTATACAGTTCCTCATGTTTTTCTAGTCATTTCAATCAATTATCCTGCTTCCTCTGGACTTAATACTGTTGCGCATTCACCAGGGGATCACATCCATTTGTCATTTAATGTTATTACAGAAGGAGTAGAGGCTTACAGGGAGGCTGTCTGTTACACTGAGTGAATATCAACATTTACAATCTAATTTCACCAATCACAATCATTCTTCAGTGCACCTTCAACAGCAAGGTTTCATAATAGAAACTCTGTTTCAAAAAAACATTTAAAATACTTCACAGAGGAGGTCATACAAGTCACACTTGAATGTGTTAAGGACTTAAGGTAGCTTTGTCTAAATACCACTTATGAATCAAGCTGAAGAGAAAATAAACCATGGCGATATTAACCCTCAAAAATAGGTATGGGCATCAAGATATGCAATTACCTAGTACTCATTCATTACGTCGCTGTTTTCCATGAATGCTGCATGCAGTTAGTGCAATTCATTGGCTGCACGCCTTGGCAGGTGGCTATAGTTACTGGGAGCTCTTAAAGGGGAGAAGGACTGTAGCTGCAAGAAGTGGTGTTCTTTGTAAATTGAATCTGTGCTGTAATCAATTGAATTTGGCTGAAAATGCGAGGGAATGTGCACCAAGGTTTTCTGAGAAAGCACTAGAGATCTGGTAGCCAGTGAGGAAAAGGAGAGTCAACCTTTATCCACACATGCTCAGGGGACAGTGGGAAGAACTAGTAATCCAGAGGCCCATGGTAATGATCAGGGAACCCAGGTTCGAATCCCACCTCCCACCAAGGTGGAAATTAAACTCAATAGAATATCTGGAATTAAAAGTCTAATGATGGCCATGAAACCATTGTGGTAAAACCCCATCTGGTTCTCTAACCCTGTCATGCTTACTGTTGTGTTATGTAATTTGGAATAACACAAGCTGCCACTTGATGCAGTTTTGAGTAAAAGATGCTCCAGACTTTGAAGTGAGTTCAATGTGTCTTATTGAAATGTTAGCACAGTTCTCAATGAGTTCGACTCTCTGCTAATTAAATGTAGTAACTCAGTCTAACTGAACCAGCCTTGCTCTAAGTCACGTGCTGGGGTGTGATGCTGAGGATACACCCACTATCCGGTATCTTGATCCTGGCAGTGTCTGCCGGGGATAGCACGGCCAGATCAGTGGCATGGGCATTATAGTCCTGCTTTTGACAGTCTCTGATCTGCTGCATCTTCTGCATCACCGGAAAGTGATCCAGGTTGGGCAGGTGTACGGCTGGAAGCGTCACCCGCAGGTCGCTGTTCATCAGGAGTTGAGCCGGCGACATGCCAGTGGACAATTGAGTCGCCCTGTACGCGAGCAGTGCAAGGTGTATGTCGGAAGCAGAGTCCGCGACCTTGCAGATGAGCTGTTTCACAATGTGTACCCCTTTCTCGACTTTTCCATTGGACTGAGGATAGTGCGGACTGGAGGTGACATGCTGGAAATTGTATGACCTGGCAAACGTGGACCATTCTCGACTGTTAAAGCACGGCCCATTGTTGTTAATGACGGTGATTGGGATGCCATGCCTTCAGAACGTCGCCTTCCAGGCTTTGATGATGGTCCGAGAGATGAGGTCCGGGAGCTTTAGCACCTCAGGGTAATTCGAGAAATAGTCGATGATCAATACGTAGTCGCGGCAATTCGCATGAAAGAGGTCGATGCCAACCTTGGACCACGGAGAGATCACTATGTCATGCTGTTGTAGCATCTCCTTGCTCTGAGCTGGCTGGAACCGCTGACAGGTAGCACAGTTCAGGACCATGTTCGGGATGTCCTGGCTGATGCCGGGCCAGTAGACAGCTTGCTGGGCTCTGCGTCTGCACGTCTCGGCACCCAGGTGTCGCTCATGAATCTGGCGCAGCACCAAGCTCTGGAGACTGAGCGGAATGACAATCCTGTCCAGCTTGAGGAGGATACCATCAATCACCATCAGGTCGTCCTTCACATTGTAAAATTGTGTGCACTGCCCTTTCTGCCAGCCATTGGTGAGCCATGGATGACGCGCTGCAAGAGGGTGTCTTTGGCTGTCTCATCTCGGATGAGAACTACCTTCTCATCTGTCGCGGGGAGAGTGCTAGCATACAGTTGCACCTGTGATTCAATGTGCTGGATGATCTCCAGCAGCTCACTGGGCGAGGGACAATGCATCAGCGATGATGAGCTCTTTGTCAGGTGTGTACATCAAGTTGTAGTCATACCTCCTAAGTTTAAGCAGGATTCTCTGCAACCGAGGCGTCATGTCGTTCAGGTCCTTGTGGATGATGTGGACCAGAGGCCTATGATCCGTCTCGACAGTGAATGTCGGCAGGCCGTAGACATAATCATGACATTTGAGGATGCTGGTGAGAAGACCCAAGCACTCCTTCTCAATCTGAGCATATCTGGTTTCAGTGGGCGTCATCGCCCTTGATGCGTAGGCTACTGGTGCCCAGGGTGATGTGTCATCTCGTTGAAGCAACACCGCACCAATGCCATCCTGACTCGCACCTGTGGATATCTTTGTCTCCCAGTCCGGGTCGAAGAATGCCAGGACTGGTGCAGTGGTGAGCTTGGCTTTCAGCTCCAGCCACTCTGTCTGGGGTGCCGCCTTCCACTGAAAGGCAGTTGACTTTTTCACCGGGTTGCGTTGGGCCGTGTTGTGTGTGGCCATGTTTGGAATGACACTGCCCAGAAAATTGACCATACCCAAGAAGCGGAGCACCGCCTTTTTGTCCTCAGGGACCTTCCATCGCCTAGATGGCCTTGATTTTGTCTGTGTCTGGGCACATACCATGCTGTGAGATCTGGTCGCCTAGGAACTTGAGCGTCGATGTGCCAAAACAACATTTGGACCTGTTTAATTTTAGGCCGTTGGCATGTACACGGCGGAATATCTTCTGGAGACGGGACACATGTTCTTCAGGGGTCGTGGACCACATGATGATATCGTCCACGTACACACGAATCCCTTCAATGCCTTCCATCATCTGGTCCATGATGTGATGGAATATCTCCGATGCCGAGATGATGCCAAATTGCATGCAATTGTAGCAGTATCTGCCAAAAGGCGTGATGAAGGTGCAGAGCCTGTCTTCCAGCTGGATTTGCCAAAATCCCTGTGATGCATCCAATTTGGTGAAGAAGCACGCGTGTGCCATCTCACTCGTGAGTTCCTTCCGCTTTGGGATGGGGTAGTGTTCCCGCATGATATTCTTATTGAGATCCTTCGGATCAATGCAGATGCGCAGGTCCCCCAAAGGCTTCTTTACGCACACCATCGAGCTGACCCAGTCAGTCGGTTTGGTGACCTTGGATATGATGCCTTTTTGCTGAAGATCCTTGAGCTGTGCCTTCAGGCCCTCTCTCAGTGGAGCAGTGACCCGTCGTGGTGCGTGGACCACTGGCTTGGCATCAGGTCATAGCAGAATCTTGTATCGATACGGCATTGCGCCCATTCCGTTGAACACATCTGGATACTGGGCAAGGGTGTCGTCGATGCCGGCCTGAAGATCCACATGGGAGGATGTAAACCCTTTGAATGAGGTTCAGCTGCTTGCAGGAACCTAGTAGGGATGCCCTGTCCGGCTGAACAATTTCAAAGCGTAACCGTGCTTGTGTGTGTCGGTTGGATACGTGCAGATGGCAGGATCCCAGTGCCGTGATGGCATTCCCGTTTTAATCCAGGAACTTGCAGGCAGCTGGAAGGACCGTGGGGCGCTTCTTAATGCGTCTGAAGTCTGCCTGTGAGAGGAGGTTGGCAGAGGCACCTGTGTCCAGCTTGAACTGGATGGGGCAGTGGTTGACCTTCATCACTGCTCGCCATTCGTCCTCGGAATCCACAGCTAGGATCGATTGGACTTGCGATGTGTCTGGTGTGGCATATTCTCACTTTGTAATAATGCCCACACGGTAGGCGTTGTCCAGGCATTCATCATCTGAATTTGTTGCACTGCCGGGATCAGAATCCTGTAGGTGTTGTTGCACACTCCGGATGCGCCGTCGTTGGAATTGGGAGCGCTGGCTCCTGAGTGGTGATGCAGGTCTGCACAGGGCTGCATAGTGGCCTGGCTTCCCGCAGTTTAAACAGTGTCTGCCTCTTGCGGGCAGTGTTTCTTTAAAAGGGCGGTGCCACAGTTCGAACACGTCATGACGTCGGCCTCCTGACGTTCCTTGCGTCATTGCACCTGCGCAGTGTGGGTTTTGGCCGCTTCGTTATCCCGTTCGCATCGCGCATGCGTCGGGCCCCGGGAAGTGCGCGCAAAATGGCCGCTTTCGTCAATGTTGAGGCGCCGTATCCGGGAGATGGCCTGCACATTCTCCGCCTCGTGGGAGGCAAGTGTATCTTTTTCTGCCGTTTTGTACTGGGAATAGCGTGTTTATTAATTCCTTGAGATAAAAGCCAGCCCCGGAAGGAGCCGGCATTTTAAGGATGGTCCCGGCTGGGACTTGGACTGTTGCCTAGTTCCTGTATTTCATGGCTGTGAGTAGGAAATAATCTACTTTGGACTCACCTTTTCATTTTTTATTTAAACGCATTTTATTCAAACTTGTATCAAGTAGGTTACAGCAAATAAACACCCCGGGAAACATTCTTCCCAACAATCAACTGTACAGTTTGTACAGATTTTTCTCCTTTTTCACCCCCCCCCCCCCCCCCCCGCCCCTCCCCATCACCCACCCACCCCACCTCCCTGTGACGAACAGCTCCTCAAACACGGTCACAAACATCCTCCACCTTTTCTCAAACTCCCCTGCTTAGCCTCTTAACTCATACTTTATCTTCTCGAACCACAGGAAGTCATACAGGTCACCCAACCATGCTGCTACCCCCGGTGGCGATGCCGACCGCCACTCCAGCAAAATTTGTCGCTGTGCAATCAGAGAGGCGAAGGCCAAGACATCAGCCTTCCTCCTCTCCATGAGCTCCGGCTTCTCTGAAACCCCAAATATTGCCACCAAGCGGTCCGGGTCCACTCCCTCCTCCACTATCCTGGCTAAGACCGCGAACACTCCCGGCTAGAATCTTCCCAATTTTTCACAACACCAAAACATGTGCGCATGATTCGCTAGCCCCCGCCCACACCTCTCACACTCATCTGCTACCCCGTGAAAGAACCCATTCAATCTCGCCCAAGTCATATGCACCCTGTTCACCACCTTAAACTGTATCACGCTCATCCTTGCACAAGAGGAGGTCCCGTTTACCCTTCGCAGTGCCTCACTCCATACTCCCCAGTTGATCTCCATTCCCAACTCCTCTTCCCATTTCTCCTTGATCTTCACCATCCGCTCACCTCCCTGCTCCCCCAGCCACTTATATATATCCCCAATTCTTCCCTCCCCTTCCACATCCGGAAGCAGCAGTCGCTCCAGCAGGGTATATCCCTGCAATCTAGGGAACCCCTTCCGGACCTTTCGTGCAAAGTCCCTAACCTGTAGATACCTGAACTCACTACCCCTCGGCAACTCTACCCTCTCCCTTAGCTCCTCCAGACTGGCGAACCCTTCCTCCAAATACAAATCCCTCACGTTGACCAGCCCCACTTCTCTCCACCTTCTGTGTACACTTTCTGGAACTACTTCTAATGCGACTATCCTCTAGCATGACTTACTACCAACTGCTTTATATCTGGCGCCACAGGGTGTTTCTCTATCGCCACCTGCTGGTCAGAGGTTGTACAGATAACTATACACATTAATGTGTATATGCATATCACCACAAACCTAAAGGTCTGTTCAGGTACATTTCAGAGCAAGCCATGTCATCATGGAGATAGCTGGAGCTTGGGGAGTTTCTCTGGTTTCAATTAATCTGGGTGTTTGCTGAGAGAGTTAGTTACAACTTGAACCTGGTGTGTACAATTTGTCACTCTCTGAGCGAAGATAACCAAAATATATGACAGTAAGTAGACCTGCACCGTAATCAAAGAAGATGTAACTTTACCACCACATGGAATGCGGGTAGGATTTCATCTCATGAATTTTTGTGAGGGAATAGAAGCTGGAAAATTGCCTTGTTTGAAGCTAGTGGAAAATCTATAGTTGTCCTCACAAAGCAATATTGGTTTAGTAATTGCTGGATCGGCGACCGGAATAGGTGTCTGAGACATCCACAGTCAAGACATAGAAAATTAAAGTCTTACTTTTGAGAATAGCTGTAACTGAGGGGAATTAAAGTAGGTTCCAGAGGACTGTGGCATATCTTTGGGTGGTCCTGATGCAAGTAAATACCTTTTAGTTCTCATCAAGGATAGGAGCATTCTTCATGGAAGGAGTAAAATTGAGTGCATAGCCTACGTAATTATAACTTATATTGTTAAGATTGCTTGTTTTGTTTAATTATTTTCTGAACAATAAAGTTTTTGTTTAAAAATATGAAATATTGTGGTGTTCAGATATCTGTTTAAACATTAACAGTTCCTCATCTGATTGGAACACCTGTCAAACAGTGTTTGAATTCTGTTGTGAGTTCAGGGTATTGTCCCCTTTATTGTTCAGTAGTCTTTCTGTACCCTGAAAATAATGTTGCTCTTGTGGTTTGTCTGGTCCCAGATTGTAAAGTCCAGTTTATATTTTCACGACAATGTGAATTTGTAAAGAATCCTGCCTCTTTTAATTAGCTGCATGGTAGTATTTTATTAAGGTTAGCTGTTTATCTTCAATGATTTAGAAATTGATCACCATGCTCATATTTTCCGAGTAGTTTGTTTTAAAATGTAAAAGGTGTAGGTTTAGTTTGACTCCTGCACCCATTTTTATAGTTATGATAGAAAGCTGGACCCACAACAGTTTATACTGTTTAATTTAAACGCCCCCATTTGTTCATTTTTATTTTAAAAATCACCTTTACTGTAAGATGGAGGTGAGAGTCGCAATCTTTGGCTTCCTTGACTTTCATTTTCAGGTTGCAACTTGAGAGGAGAAAGGAGAAAAAGTATTTGGACTTTAAACCAATTATCTGGAAATGTTGCAAAATGGGAATCAGCTGTTCCGCTTCGTGGTGCATCAGCCGTGCATCAAGTCACACATGGCTTATTTCCTGCATTCCTTGTTGCCAGTGTTTGGAAGAAGAATCAAGTTGGATTTTGTTGCATTAATATTTGACACAGCAAGTGACTTTTATAATGTGGGGATTGGGTCAATTTAGATTCAATGAGCATGGAATTGCAATACTGAGTATGCCAAACCAGACATTCCAAACTGCTAAGGAGCAGGGAATAGCCTGAAAGCTCTGCCGAATGTTTGTCAAGCTGAACCCTGATGGTAACTATATGCGCTACAGCAGATCTTTAGGTGCTCCATTACGAATTGCTGCAACACTGCTGTTTCTAAAGGACATCAATTCACCAGGGTAAAAGTAATCATCCGTGAGGGTAGCATCAGGACATTGTGGATTGAATTTGCTTGTTTACAAATACTGCAATATGGTATGTAGGGCATTTTTCTGATTTGACTGGGAGACATCAGCACATCATAAGCACAACTGAAAAGTGTCGTAAGGACTTCCGCGTCGTAAGGACTTCCGCTTGTGACCATGGAGTGATTGGTCACATAAAGGACTGTTCCTGTTCAAAGTCAGAGAAAAGTGCTCTTTTTACCCAGACCGGGTGGAATTTTGATGAAAAGGCGTAGGTGAATGTTAGAGGAGTAGTTTACCCCTGGAATGGTATCGCTTCTGATCACCAGACCCGGCGGAAAACAGTGCGAGGTTTGGCTGGAAAGTTGAAACAGTCTTGTGCTTCACAGACAGTCTCTTCCAGCATGCAGGCGGGGGAGGGGCAAGCTGTAAGGCCCCAGATACAGGAACTGGTGTCTTTGATCAAGGAGGAATTCCATAAACAGAGGAAAGAAATGCCTGAGGATCATGCAAAGACCATTGCAGGAGCTGTGGCACCCCTGAAGAGTACTTTGGAGCGGATGGATAGGTATTTGGAGGTGCAGGGGTCACAGATTCTGGAGATTGAAGGAGTGATCTCGGACCACAGCGGTCATACGATGGCTCTGGAGGCGGAGGTGGGGCTCCTAGGAGACCTTTGTAAAACGCTGAGGGCAAAGGTTGAGGAGCAGGAGAATACTTCGAGAAGACAGAACCTGCAAATATTGGGCCTGTCTGAAGGAGTGGAAGGTGTGAGTGCCACGAGGTATGTCTTGAGGATGCTGGCAAGACTGGTGGCAGAATGGGTGCTGGATAAGGCACCTGAAGCGGACCGAGCGCATAGGTCTCTGAGGCAGAAGCCTAGAGCTGGGGAGCCGCTGCGGGCGGTGATCGTGAGACTCCATAAATTTGTGGAGAAAGAGAAAATTCCACGGTGGGCCAGGGAGAAGCGTAGCTGCGACTGGGAGAGAAATAACGTCCAGATTTATCAGGACATCAGAGCCGAGTTGGCAAAACGGCGGGCAGGTTTCAACAAGACCAAGGCGGTGCTGTACCGGCGGCAGATCAGGTTTGGGGTGCTCTACCCGGTGAAAGTACGGGTGACGTTCGGAGGCCGGGAGTATTATTTCGAGACCCCAGAAGCGGCCGAAGACTTCAGTAAGGAGCATAAACTGGGCGAGAACTGAGTGGACAATGCTTGGGAACCGGGGTGCTGGCGCTATGTAATGGTCAGGAGCATGTTTGAAGTGGGTGTAGGGATTGGCGGATTTCAGCCTGTTTTTGTGGGGGAGAGGTTTCTGTTCAATGTTGAGATCGTAAGGAGTTGTAGGGATGAAAAGTTTATGTGGGGATGGATGTTCCCATCCTGTTTTATGGGACTGTTTGTGTTTAACATCTGTTTGTTTGCTTTTGGAGAAGGCTATGTGGAGTTCAGGAGAAGTCCTTGTTTGGGTGGGGAAGGGGAAGGCCAGCAGGAGGCCTTCTTCTTTGAGCTGCGGAGTGGGGAAGGGGGGGTTGTGGGGAGAGGGAGGGGGAGGTCATTAGGATGTGCCCTTGGGCAGGGGCAGCCGTGCTTGCAGGTTATGCTGGTGAACGGAAGTGAGGTGGTGGGGGAGAAGGCCAAGAGGGTGGCTGGGGAAAGGGGAAGTGGGGGGGGGGAATTTGGAGAAGGGGAAAAGCGGGAGGGGGGGGGTTCTGAGACGCAGTAGGGGGTGAGAGATTACATGGTCAAGGGCGAAGAAAGGGGCCATCTGGAGTGGGCTAGGTGCAGAGTGGAATTAAAGGGGCAGGAGTTAAGTGGGGAAGATGACGGTAGAGGGGATTGGAGGCACAAGCCTCCATTAAGGTTGGTAACTTGGAACGTCCGGAGACGGAATGGGCCGGTTAAAGGTTGCGGGTGTTCGCACACCTCAGGAGCTTGAAAGCAGGGTTGTCTTTTTGCAGGAGGCACACCTCCGTGTGAAGGACCAGGTTCGGTTAAGGAAGGGGTGGGTCGGGCAGGTTTTTCACTCGGGGTTTGATTTGAAATCGAGGGGTGTGGCGATTTTAATGAGCAAAAAAATGGGATTCGTGAGTACAAAGGAGGTGAGGGATCCAGGTGGGAGATATGTGATTGTGACTGGGGTATTGGAAGGGGCACCGGTAGTGTTGGTAAATGTGTATGCCCCAAATTGGGATGATGTGGGTTTTATGAGGGGGTTGCTGGCAGCAATCCCGGATTTGCCCACGTACCAGTTGATCATGGGAGGAGGTTTTAACTGTGTCCTGGAGCCGATGGTGGATAGATCGAGCCCCAGGTCTATGGGTAGGGTACGAATAGCAAGGGAGCTGGGAGGGTTTATGGAGAGGATGGGTATGGTGGATCCATGGAGCTTTCAGAACCCAGGGGGAAGGGAGTATTCCTTCTTTTCACACGTCTATAAAGTGTATTCGAGGATTGATTACTTTGTAGTGAGTCGGGAGATTTTGGTGGAGTTCAATCAGAATGGGGAGGTGTCGGCGGGCATTTTTTGGGAAGCACTGAAGGCAGTGGTCCGGAGAGAAATTATCTAATTTACGGTTCATGCGAATAAGGAAAGGAGGGCGGAACTTGACTTACCTTTTCAGAACTCCTCATTGACTACAATATTGGCGACGAGAATAAAACAGAACTATGGACAGCATTGATGGCCACTCAGACCATCGCTGCTTCGCAATGTGAAGGGGCAAGGTTTGCATTGTTTCAAAAATGCCACCCTTTGGTTGACTCGACACGTTTGATGCGAGTGTGGAAGACTGGGCTCAGTATGTGTGCTATTTCTTTATGGTAAACGTCATTACTGGGGAAGACCACCGGAAGGTGATTCTTCGACTGCCTGTGAGGCCCCCACTTTTAGCATCAGAAAGAGCCTAATCTATCCTGCGACCCGGATTACAAGACATTTAAGGAATTAGTGGTGCTTATGACAAACCACTACGACCCCAAACCATCGGTCATTGTCCAAACATACCCATTTAATACGCTGAGAGTCATCGGGGGAGTTTGTTGCTGGTTTCTGGCATGATTAGGTAAACTGGCAGGACACTGTGACGTCGGGCCATCCCTACTGAGATGTTAGGGGACAGCCTTGTATACGGTAAAAACAACATGGCAACCCAGTGGAAATTGCTGACCGAACCATTGTTGGACCGAAGAAGGACCATCGAGATCTCCCTCTCACTGGAGAGCAGAGAGAAGGGAGTCCAGGAGCTTCAGGGTGTGTCAGGGATGGAGGTGAATAGCCTAGGATGCACCCCCCCATTTCAGATGAGCGGCATCTGTGGCCGGAGAGTGGCCGGAAAAAGTGGAGGGACCAGTAACTCCAGGTCAGCCGACAAGTGTGTCATCCCGGGTGAGGGAATCCGAAAGCCAGGATCCCCCATTAGAGCAGCCCGATGAAGATGAGTGCATGCAATTGAATTGTATTGCTGCATCACGGCTTGTCCCCATCAAAATCACTGTCCAGGTGAATAGTCACCCACTAGACATAGAGCTGAACACAGGGGCTGCAGTTTCAGAGATCGGTTGGCAGACGTTCAAAAAGATCCGGACGGATATCCAGCGTTTGAACTTGAGGGTTACTGAGGCGAGGTTGGCAACATATACAGAGGAACCACTCGCTATCGTGGGTACAATAATGACCCCAGTTGCCTACGGACAGCAGTCCATCAGGTTGCCCATGATAATATTACCGAGCACTGGCCCAAGTTGGCTGGGCCGTGATTGGCTACAGAGGCTTCGATTGGACTGGCAGCGGATTTTCAGGATGGGCACTGGGGGATTATACAATGTTCTGGGGAAGTACCCGGATGTTTTCAAGGTGGGCTTGGGGAAGATCAAATGCCATGGCCAAGATACACGTGGATTCTGAGGCCCAATCGAAGTACTTTAGGGCATGCCCAGTTCCCTACGCATTGCTGAAAAATGTGGCGGATGAACACAACCATTTGGAAAGCCTGGGAATTATCTGGCCAGTATGATTTGCAGATTAGGCAGCGCCTGTAGCACCAGTACTGAAACCAGATAAAACTGTCCACTTGTATGGGGATTACAAACTAACAGTGAACAAGGCCTCTCATTTAAACAGATACCCAATGCCACGATTAGAGGACCTCTATGCAAAGTTACTGGAGGACACTGTTTTTCGAAACTAGGTATGAGTCACGTGTACCTCTAATTGGAGCTAGACGCGGTTTCCAGAAAATTTGTGACCATTAATGCTCACAGAGGCCTCTATGAATAGACAGGGTTGCCATTCTTTTTTTTAAATCTTTATTAGTGTCACAAGTAGGTTTACATTAACATTGCAATGACGTTACAGTGAAAATTCCTTCGTCGCCTCACTCCGGTGCCTGTTCGGATACACAGAGGGCGAATTCAGAGTGTCCAATTCACCTAACAAACACGTCTTGCGGGACTTGTGGGAGGAAACCGGAGCACCCGGAGGAAACCCACGCAGACACGGGGAGAACGTACAGACTCTGCACAGACAGTGACCCAAGCTGGGAATCGAACCCAGGTCCCTGGCGCTGTGAAGCCACAGTGCTAACCACAGTGCTACTGTGCAGCCTATTCAAAGTGTCATCGGCTTGTGCTATATTCTGGAGAGTCATGGAGTACATCCGCCAAGGACTACCGCGAGTGGTGGTCTACTTGGATGACGTCCTGGTCATCGGAGTCACCGAAAAGGAGCACCTGAGCAACCTGAAGGAAGTCCTCCTCTGGCTTTCTGAGACAGAAGTTCACTGTAAAAGAGGAAAATGCGTTTTCCATGCAAAAGAGGTCACATACTTAGGATATCGTGTCGACTGAGACGCAGTAGAGAAGATGGTGCGAGCAATCAAACAAGCGCGCACACCAGAGAATGCAACCAAATTGTGGTCATTCTTAGGACTCGGGAGTCATTACGGGAAGTTTATCCCTTTCTGGTGACCATCCTCGCACCACTTCATGCGCGACTGAAGAAGTATCAGGAATCGGCGGGAGAGCGCCGCAAGAAGATGTCTTCGCTAAGGTGAAGCGGTGGCGGCTTCATCTGAGTTGTTGACCCATTACGACCCCTCTGAGCCCCTTTTGGACACTTGTGATGGGGAATCCATGGGGAATTGGGGCGGTGTTATCCCACCACATGGATGATGGACAGGGGAGACCAATAGCCCATGAATCGTAGACTTCTGCCGCCGCGGAGTGCAACTATGCCCAGATGGAGCAAGAACTGCTGACCGCTGAAGAAATTTCACCAGTAGATGAATGGGCGTTAGTTCACCATCATGACGGACCACAAGTCATTGCTCGGACTGTTTAAAGAGGACAAGGCCAATCCGCCAATAGCATCTGCCTGGATACATCGATGGGCCCTATTGTTAGTGACGCACGAGTACTTGTTAAGCATCGTATAGGCACGCAGATCGCAAATGCAGATGCTCTGAGACAGCTCTCATTGCCGACGTGCCACCATCTCCACCAAAGACTAACAAAGTAATTTCAACCTTAAATTTTAGGGATATCTTTCCGGTCACCACCGCACAAATACGCGATTAGACACTGAAGGATCCGGTATTGGCAAAGTTATGGCCATGTCGTATTACACGGGGGCCAGCAAGGGAAACTGACTAAGGAGCTGCAGGTTTTGAGACCAAGCAGCAAGAGCTCAGCGTGGAGGAAGGGTGAAGTGGGGAGCTCACATTGTGATCCCAAGCCAGGGTAGACAGGCCATGCTCTAAGATCTACACAATGGACACCTGGGGGTGTCAAAGATGAAAATGCTTGCCAGGAGCTATGTACGGTGGCTAGGCCTGAATAGTAAGATTGAACGACTGGCCCAGCAATGAACCACGTACCAGGAGCATCAGAAGCTGCTGCCAGCCGCACAACTCAACCCATGGGAATGGCTGGGCCGGCCTTGGCTGTGTCTACATGCAGATTTTGTCAGGCTGTTTCAAGGCTCAATGTTCTTGCTGATAGTGGACACCCAATCCAAATAGCTAGATGTCCATTGAATGTCGTTGACCACTTCAAAGGCCAATATCGAGAAACTACGACTCTCATTCAGTACCCATGGCATCCCAGAGGTAGGAGCCAAGGACAACGGTACCCTGTTTATTAGTGAGGAGTTTTCACGCTTCATGAAGACAAATGGGGGGACCCCATACCACCCTTCCTCAAATGATCTGGCTGAACAAGCAGTGCAGACTTTCAAGAAAGGGTATGAGGAAACAAGGGTTGCGGGGTCCATCAAAATGAGGCTTTTTGTTCAGCTAGTGGACCACACCATACGTTACGATCAAAGTGGCACCCGCTGAACTGTTGATGGGCCGAAGGCTCAGAAATCACGTTTGCCTAATGTTCCCCGATATTAGCGGGAAAGTAGAATGGAAACAGGATCTTCAAAGGCAGTACCGAAGTGGACGGACGTGGGACAGAGGTTTCCGACCGGGGGATGCAGGATACATCCGAAGCTTCGGAGAAGGTACCGGTGGACCACAGGGACCATGGTGAAACAGACTGGATTCCTACTCAATAAAAACACGAGAATGTGGAAGCGCCTATATCACCTCCGGAGCAGGGAGCCAGCGTGAGGACAAACCCCACTGGAGGAACCGTTTTCCAGCCCCACTGCCAGGCACAAGGGGGCCTGGGGACATCATACCCTAGGGGCCCCGATGCTGATCTGCATGAAGTGGAGGATTCAGGATCCGACATGGAGACTCAGACGTCCGAGTTTTCAGACGATGGCCTTGCCAGGGAATGGTCGCCAATGGTGCCCACCAGATGATCGACGTGAAAACAACGTTCCCTGACACGCTACAAGCCCCAAACCCAGCCCCACAGCAGCCGGAGGCACAGCTGTGGACAAAGCGGAGAAGGCAACCTCCTCCACTCCTACAACAGAGGGCCTTACGGACTTTGCGGAGGGGGGGGGGGGGGGGGGAGATATTATAACATCCGATTGATCTCCTTGTGGGATCCGTGGAGTGCGAACTCCAGCGCTGAGGGGCGGAGGCCCAAAGGCGGGACGCGTTAATTCCCCGAGATAAAAGCCAATGCTGGAAGGAGCCGGAATCTCAGGATGGTCCCGACTGGGATTTGGACTGTTGGCTAGTTGCTGTATTTCCTAGCTGTGGGTAGGAAATAAACTACTTTTGACTCACTTTTTTGGGACTCCTCATTGACTCCAGTGGATTGTTGGTCTTTCCCTGAATGATGTTATATATATATTTGCCTATGCATTCAGCTAAAGTTCCTTGGATATGTGGTGTCTACTGAGGATAGAAGGACCATCATTTTAGGCAGCCAAAAGAGATTTAACTAAATACAGTGGGCAAATGTTTTCTGCATAGACTGTAAATTTTTTTATTTTTTTTACCATAATAAAATGTTTATTAAAAAAAAAAACTCCACTCAAGCTTTCTCCCATCTTTTTTCACCAAAATTTATCATAACCATCTAACAGCTTCTTCCCACCGAGATGAAACAAATTAAAAATACCTGACCTACCTACCTAATCCCACTTGCAGCACTTGGCCCATAGCTTTGAATGTTTTTTTTAAATAAAATATTTGATTGAAAATTTTTGGTCAACCAACACAGTACATTGTGCATCCTTTACACAATATTATAACAACACAAATAACAATGACCTATTTTATAAACAGAAAATGAATAAATAATAAATAACAAAAATGAAAACTAGCCCTAATTGGCAACTGCCTTATCACAAGTAACACTCTCCAAAAATATAATTAAACAGTCCAATATATAATTATCTGTCGCAACGACCTATACATATTATACAGTATATATTAACAACCCTGAGAGTCCTTCTGGTTCCTCCCCCCCCCCCCCCCCTCCCCCCCACCCCCCCCCCCCCTCCCCCCCCATCCTGGGCTGCTGCTGCTGCTGCCTTCTTTTTTCCATTCCATCTATCTTTCTGCGAGGTATTCGATGAATGGTTGCCACCGCCTGGTGAACCCTTGAGCCGACCCCCTCAGAACGAACTTAATCCGCTCTAGCTTTATAAACCCTGCCATGTCATTTATCCAGGTCTCCACCCCCGGGAGCTTGGCTTCTTTCCACATTAGCAATATCCTGCGCCGGGCTACTAGGGACGCAAAGGCCAAAACATCGGCCTCTCTCGCCTCCTGCATTCCCGGCTCTTGTGCAACCCCAAATATAGCCAACCCCCAGCTTGGTTCGACCCGGACCCCCACTACTTTTGAAAGCACCTTTGTCACCCCCATCCAAAACCCCTGTAGTGCCGGGCATGACCAAAACATATGGGTATGATTCGCTGGGCTTCTCGAGCACCTCGCACACCTATCCTCCACCCCAAAAAATTTACTGAGCCGTGCTCCAGTCATATGCGCCCTGTGTAATACCTTAAATTGAATCAGGCTTAGCCTGGCACACGAGGACGACGAGTTTACCCTGCTTAGGGCATCTGCCCACAGCCCCTCCTCGATCTCCTCCCCCAGCTCTTCTTCCCATTTCCCTTTTAGTTCATCTACCATAGTCTCCCCTTCGTCCCTCATTTCCCTATATATATCGGACACCTTACCATCCCCCACCCATGTCTTTGAGATCACTCTGTCCTGCACCTCTTGTGTCGGGAGCTGCGGGAATTCCCTCACCTGTTGCCTCGCAAAAGCCCTCAGTTGCATATACCTGAATGCATTCCCTTGGGGCAACCCATATTTCTCGGTCAGCGCTCCCAGACTCGCGAACTTCCCATCCACAAACAGATCTTTCAGTTGCGTTATTCCTGCTCTTTGCCACATTCCATATCCCCCATCCATTCCCCCCGGGGCAAGCCTCTGGTTGTTTCTTATCGGGGACCCCCCCAAGGCTCCAGTCTTTCCCCTATGCCGTCTCCACTGTCCCCAAATCTTCAGTGTAGCCACCACCACCGGGCTTGTGGTGTAGTTCCTCAGTGAGAACTCAGTGAGAAAAGATGCTCTTTTCAATCCTTTTAAAAAAAGCCTTCGTGATCACCACCGGGAGGCACTGAAACACAAAGAGGAATCTCGGGAGGACCACCATCTTAACCGCCTGCACCCTCCCCGCCAGTGACAGGGATACCATATCCCATCTCTTGAAATCCTCCTCCATTTGTTCCACCAACCGCGTTAAATTTAACCTATGCAATGTGCCCCAATTCTTGGCTATCTGGATCCCCAGGTAACAAAAGTCCCTTGTTACCTTCCTCAACGGTAGGTCCTCTATTTCTCTACTCTGCTCCCCTGGATGCACCACAAACAACTCACTTTTCCCCATGTTCAATTTATACCCTGAAAAATCCCCAAACTCCCCAAGTATCCGCATTATCTCTGGCATCCCCTCCGCCGGGTCTGCCACATATAGTAACAAATCGTCCGCATACAAAGATACCCGGTGTTCTTCTCCTCCTCTAAGTACTCCCCTCCACTTCTTGGAACCCCTCAACGCTATCGCCAGGGGCTGAATCGCCAGTGCAAACAATAATGGGGACAGAGGGCATCCCTGCCTTGTCCCTCTATGGAGCCGAAAATATGCAGATCCCCGTCCATTCGTGACCACGCTCGCCATCGGGGCCCTATACAACAGCTGCACCCATCTAACATACCCCTCTCCAAAACCAAATCTCCTCAACACCTCCCACAAATAATCCCACTCCACTCTATCAAATGCTTTCTCGGCATCCATCGCCACTACTATCTCCGTTTCCCCCTCTGGTGGGGGCATCATCATTACCCCTAACAGCCTCCGTATATTCGTGTTCAGCTGTCTCCCCTTCACAAACCCAGTTTGGTCCTCGTGGACCACCCCCGGGACACATTCCTCTATTCTCATTGCCATTACCTTGGCCAGGATCTTGGCATCTACATTTAGGAGGGAAATAGGTCTATAGGACCCGCATTGTAGCGGGTCCTTTTCCTTCTTTAAGAGAAGCGATATCGTTGCTTCAGACATGGTCGGGGGCAGTTGTCCCCTTTCCTTTGCCTCATTAAAGGTCCTCGTCAATACCGGGGCGAGCAAGTCCACATATTTTCTATAGAATTCGACTGGGAATCCATCCGGTCCCGGGGCCTTTCCCGCCTGCATACTCCTAATTCCTTTCACCACTTCTTCTACCTCGATCTGTGCTCCCAGTCCCACCCTTTCCTGCTCTTCCACCTTGGGAAATTCCAGCCGATCCAAAAAGCCCATCATTCTCTCCCTCCCATCCGGGGGTTGAGCTTCATATAATTTTTTATAAAATGTCTTGAACACTCCATTCACTCTCTCCGCTCCCCGCTCCATCTCTCCTTCCTCATCCCTCACTCCCCCTATTTCCCTCGCTGCTCCCCTTTTCCTCAATTGGTGTGCCAGCAACCTGCTCGCCTTCTCCCCATATTCGTACTGTACACCCTGTGCCTTCCTCCATTGTGCCTCTGCAGTGCCCGTAGTCAGCAAGTCAAATTCTACATGTAGCCTTTGCCTTTCCCTGTACAGTCCCTCCTCCGGTGCTTCCGCATATTGTCTGTCCACCCTCAAAAGTTCTTGCAGCAACCGCTCCCGTTCCTTACTCTCCTGCTTCCCTTTATGTGCCCTTATTGATATCAGCTCCCCTCTAACCACCGCCTTCAACGCCTCCCAGACCACTCCCACCTGGACCTCCCCATTATCATTGAGTTCCAAGTACTTTTCAATGAACCCCCTCACCCTTAGACACACACCCTCACCTGCCATTAGTCCCATGTCCATTCTCCAGGGTGGGCGCCCTCCTGTTTCCTCCCCTATCTCCAAGTCTACCCAGTGTGGAGCGTGATCCGAAATAGCTATAGCCGTATACTCTGTTCCCCTCACCTTCGGGATCAACGCCCTTCCCAGCACAAAAAAGTCTATTCGCGAGTAGACATTATGGACATAGGAGAAAAACGAGAACTCCTTACTCCTAGGTCTGCTAAATCTCCACGGGTCTACACCTCCCATCTGCTCCATAAAATCTTTAAGTACCTTGGCTGCTGCCGGCCTCCTTCCAGTCCTGGACTTCGACCTATCCAGCCCTGGTTCCAACACCGTATTAAAATCTCCCCCCATTATCAGCTTTCCCATCTCTAGGTCCGGAATGCGTCCTAGCATCCGCCTCATAAAATTGGCATCATCCCAGTTCGGGGCATATACGTTTACCAAAACCACCGTCTCCCCCTGTAGTTTGCCACTCACCATCACGTATCTGCCCCCGTTATCCGCCACTATAGTCTTTGCCTCGAACATTACCCGCTTCCCCACTAATATAGCCACCCCCCTGTTTTTCGCATCTAGCCCCGAATGGAACACCTGCCCCACCCATCCTTTGCGTAGCCTAACCTGGTCTATCAGTTTCAGGTGCGTTTCCTGTAACATAACCACATCTGCCTTAAGTTTCTTAAGGTGTGCGAGTACCCGTGCCCTCTTTATCGGCCCGTTCAGCCCTCTCACGTTCCACGTGATCAGCCGGGTTGGGGGGCTTCCTACCCCCCCCCCCCCTTGTCGATTAGCCATCCCCTTTTTCCAGCTCCTCACCCGGTTCCCACGCAGCTGTATCTCCCCCAGGCGGTGCCCCCCCGCCCATCCCCTCCCATACCAGCTTCCCCCTCTCCCCAGCAGCAGCAACCCAGTAATTCCCCCCTCCCACCCCCCCCGCTAGATCCCCCGCTAGCGTAATTACTCTCCCCATGTTGCTCCCAGAAGTCAGCAAACTCTGGCCGACCTCGGCTTCCCCCCGTGACCTCGGCTCGCACCGTGCGACGCCCCCTCCTTCCTGCTTCTCTATTCCCGCCATGATTATCATAGCGCGGGAACCAAGTCCGCGCTTCTCCCTCGGCCCCGCCCCCAATGGCCAACGCCCCATCTCCTCCACCTCCCCTCCTCCCCCCATCACCACCTGTGGAAGAGAGAAAAGTTACCACATCGCAGGATTAGTACATAAAACTCCTCTTTCCCCCCTTTTTAACCCCCCTCTTCGCCCCCCACATTCGCCCACCACTTTGTTCAAACGTTCTTTTTAATAACCCGCTCATTCCAGTTTTTCTTCCACAATAAAAGTCCACACTTCATCCGCCGTCTCAAAGTAGTGGTGCCTCCCTCGATATGTGACCCACAGTCTTGCCGGTTGCAGCATTCCAAATTTTATCTTCTTTTTATGAAGCACCGCCTTGGCCCGATTAAAGCTCGTCCTCCTTCTCGCCACCTCCGCACTCCAGTCTTGATAAACGCGGATCACCGCGTTCTCCCATTTACTGCTCCGAGTTTTCTTTGCCCATCCAAGGACCATTTCTCTATCCTTAAAACGGAGGAATCTCACCACTATGGCTCTGGGAATTTCTCCTGCTCTCGGTCCTCGCGCCATCACTCGGTATGCTCCCTCCACCTCCAACGGACCCGCCGGGGCCTCCGCTCCCATTAACGAGTGCAGCATCGTGCTCACAAATGCCCCGACGTCCGCTCCCTCCGCACCTTCAGGAGGACCAAGAATCCTCAAGTTGTTCCTCCTTGCGTTGTTCTCCAGTGCCTCCAACCTTTCCACACATCGTTTCTGATGTGCCTCATGCATCTCCGTCTTCACCACCAGGCCCTGTATGTCGTCCTCATTCTCGGCTGCCTTTGCCTTCACGACCCGAAGCTCCCGCTCCTGGGTCTTTTGTTCCTCCTTTAGCCCTTCGATCGCCTGTAGTATCGGGGCCAACAGCTCTTTCTTCATTTCCTTTTTGAGCTCTTCCACACAGCATTTCAAGAACTCTTGTTGTTCAGGGCCCCATGTTAAACTGCCACCTTCCGACGCCACCTTGGTTTTTGCTTGCCTTCTTTGCCGCTGTTCTAAAGGATCCACTGCAATCCGGCCACTTTCTCCTCCTTTTTTCATCCGTATCCAGGGGGGATTCCCTTCTGGTTTACCGCACAGTGTTTTTAGCCGTCAAAATTGCCGTTGGGGCTCCAATCAAGAGCCCAAAAGTCTGTTTCACCGGGAGCTGCCGAAACGTGCGACTCAGCTGGTCATCGCCGCACCCGGAAGTCCAGACTGTAAATTATTGAAGGGATAAAGGAAACCTCCTTGATTAAACTGGCAGTAACTCCTCCATTACACAGAATCTGCCAAACTGCTGTGTTTCAGTTCCTAAATGTTTTGAGATCCGTACAATGTCATCTGTTGTGATATATTGTTTGCTCAAAACATCTAGACATTATTTCGCCAAATTCCTTACTTTGATCGCATACGTTTCAACTCTTAACATTTAATCTACACGTGTATTCATGCAATTAATTGCTTTGGGAAGTCATGAGGGAAAGTACTTCATGCAAGCCTTTCTTCTGGTTCTGTTTGGGAGTAATTTAGCAGCTTTGGAAGGATGTGATTGCCCTCGTGAGGGTGCAGAGGAGATCCAGTAAGATGTAAGAGGAAAAACTACGAGAGGGTGGTGGGAATCTGGAACTCGCTGCCTGAAAGGGTGGTAGAGGCGAAAACCTTCACAACATTTAAGAAGCATTTAGATGAACCCATGAAATGCCATAGCATTGCCTGCTATGGGCCAAGTGCTGGAAAAAGGGATTAGAATAGATAGGTGCATGATGGCCAGACAGGCACTATGGGCCAAAAGGCCTTTATTTGCGCTATAACTATGACTCCATGAAATATCCTGATGGTTATTTTTTTTAAATTACTTCAGCAATTTAATTTCTCTGTCTCAGTTCTAAATACTGATTTCAAAGTAGAAATTAATAAGCATTGCACCCAAAATGGGGATGAAGTAAATCAATTTAATGGTGGATTGACATGCGTCCAACTTGCACAACCGGCGGGTTCCCTGCTAGATTTGTTTGGCACATTTTTAAGCAATCTGAACAAGTGCTGAAAACATGGCACAAGACGCTTTGAATATGTTAATTAGGAGTTGTCTCCCTGCTGATTGACCTACTACAGAGTATTAATTCGATGAAAGAAACAAATGCATTCAGGATTCTTCAATGGCCCCTATGGCTTTTGTGGAGCTAGAAAGGACACATGTGTTTTCCCTGACTTTAGAGTCCTCAGAATATTCAGCATATAATAGCACAGTGGTTAGCACTGTCACTTCACAGCACCAGGGTCCCAGGTTCGATTCCCGGCTTGGATCACTGTCAGTGCAGAGTCTGCACATTCTCCTCGTGTCTGCGTGGGTATCCTCCGGGTGCTCCGGTTTCCTCCCACAAGTCTCAAAAGTCGTGCTGTTAGGTGAATTGGACATTCTGAATACTACCTCAGTGGACCCAAACAGGCGCTGGAGTGTGGCGACTGGGGGCTTTTCACAATAACGTCATTGCAGTGTTAATGTAAGCCTACTTGTGACAATAAGGAAGATTATTATTACAAAACTTGCTGATTCACAAATAGCCTTAGTTTGGCTGTACTCACCAGAGGAACCATTGCCCTCACCAGTATTCAGAATGGAATATCAGTGAGAGAGCAAGATGCATAAAGAGGATTCCTGTGCACTACTCTCCTGTGTTTCCTGTCTGTCTGACAATCATTCAACCCCTCTCTACCTGCACAATCTTAAGCTACCCCCGGAACCATCCTATCCACTTTACTCTCAACCTCCCAGATGCACCACAGTGATGACAGCTGCTGCTCGAGCCCTGGAACCGGATATCAGAAGTGTAATTACCTTTATTAATTAGATGTGCAATTTATCAGACATAAACTTAAAACTCAATTACATGAAATATTTTAATTAAAGGTAAGTTAAAATTAGGCATTTACCTACAAATTAAGCCCCAAATATTTCATTATGGTATGACATCTTCCTCCACCACCATTAGTTGTTTTTCTGTGCTTTGCTGAATCTGTTGCTGC
This sequence comes from Scyliorhinus torazame, assembly GCF_047496885.1. Classification (NCBI taxonomy): domain Eukaryota; kingdom Metazoa; phylum Chordata; class Chondrichthyes; order Carcharhiniformes; family Scyliorhinidae; genus Scyliorhinus; species Scyliorhinus torazame. The sequence goes on from NC_092715.1 coordinate 194,831,057, forward strand.
CATGCGATTTAAATCTCAGAGGGATAGACAGAGGTCTCTGTAGCTGAGACCAAGAGTCTAGAAGACTGTGTTACCAGCCCAGTGCCAGGACTTGGAACCTCTACTCAGGGCTGAAGGGGAACCTGCAGAGGGAAGGGGAGGATCTAGTTATTGTTGTCGACATGGTACCAATGTTGGATGAAGAAAAAGGTTCCGCTTAGAGAGGATGAACAGTTAGGCGCTAAATTGAAAGTTCAGAACCCTAAGTTTCTGGCGGGGTGGACTCAATCAGGTCTCACGCTGCCAGCATGAAGTTGTGCAACCCATTGATTAACTTTATTTTCCCCTAAGAGCCTAAAAATGGGGTGAAGAAAGTCACCCTTGGGCCTGGAAGCTTCCACCTGGCTTATCACGCCCGCTGCAACACTCTGCAAAAGTATCAGAAAATTCTGCCCTCTGTGTCTGTCTTCACTGAAATTCTAAAGAACCAAGCAAGACACGCGCAAGATTGAAGGGCTGAAATAAATTAGTATTGGTACAAAAGAAATTAATGGTAATAAAAGTTGATAAATCCTCCAGAGCTGACTGATGTGACCATCAATTCACTCAAAGACACGAGTCGAAGTAAACCGTGGTTTTAATCAGCTTAGAACAGTGCCTGCCTGCGACTGGTACAATACTGTGAACTGCCTACAGGTCAACTGCTCTTTATACTTCCTTTCAAGGGGAGGAGCCATGGGCAGAGCCCGTACATGCCCCAACATATCCCCCTGTGGGTGAAGCCACATAATGGCAGAACATGATACTAATACATTGGTGAATTGCAAGTACTATACATTCACCACATTCACCCCCTGTTAAAAAAATGAAGGCCGGCGGGGGTGACGGGCTCATAAGTACAGCCGGTCCGGCGCACGGATTGTGCGCTGTGATAGGCGAAGCACTGGTGTTGCTGCTGGTCTGGGTGTCAGGCTCATCCGTGCTGGCAGCAGAAGTGGGGCCGGTGCGGGCACAGGCGTGGACTCTGGGAGCGTCTCTTCTGGAGCTTCATTCCTGTGGACCGGTGTGGCGGGCGGGAGGGAGCGCGGGAGCCATATAGGGGTGGGGGCGCTGGACATGGTAGGTTGGGCGGGATATAGTGGGGGGGCTGCGATGGTGGTGGTGGTGGTGGTGGAGCCTGCGGGCGCCAGGTCCTAGAGGGAGACAGAGTCTTGCGCCCATCGGGGTGTTCGACATACCATACTGGGGGATGGAGTGTAGGAGCTGGACCCTCTCTACCAGAGGGTCGGTCTTATGGCTCCTGACGTGTTTTCTGAGGAGGACAGGCCCCGGTGTCTTCAGCCAGGACGGAAGCGAGGCCCCTGAAGTAGCTCCCCAAGGGAAAAAAAACAAGCAGCCATGAGGAGTCTCGTTTGTGGCCGTGCAAAGGAGGGACCTGATAGAGTGGAGCGCATCGGAGAGGACCTCATGCCAGTGAGAAACTGGGAGATTCCTGGACCGCAGGGTCAGTGGGACGGTCTTCCGGACCGTCGCGTTCTCCCTCTCCACCTGCCCGTTTCCCCTGGGGTTATAACTGGTACTCCTGCTCGAGGCAATGCCCTTACTGAGCAGGTACTGACACAGTTCGTCGCTCATGAACGATGAGCCCCGGTCGCTGTGGACTTATCTGGGAAACCAAACAGGGTAAAGTCACTATGCAGGGCTCTAATGACAGTGGACGTGGTCATATCGGGGCAGGGGATTGCAAATGGGAAGCTGGAGAACTCATCTATGATGTTGAGGTAATATGTATTGCGGTTATTGGAGGGGAGGGGCCCTTTGAAATCGATACTGAGGCATTCAAAGGGCAGGGATGCCTTTACCATGTGGGCCTTATCCGGTCAGTAGAAGTGCGGTTTACACTCCGCACAGATCTGGCAGTCGCTGGTCATAGCTCTGACCTCCTCGGTGGAGTAGGGCAGGTTGCGGGCCTTGATATAATGGACGAGCAGGGTGACCCCCGGGTGGCAGAGGTCATCGTGGATAGCCCATAGTTGGTCATGTTGCGCGCTGGCGCTCGCGGGACAGGGCATCTGGGGGCTCGTTGAGCTTCCCAGGACGATATTCTATATCGTAGTTGTAGGTGCAGAGTTCGATCCTCCACCTCAAGATCATATAGTTCTTGATTTTGCCCCGCTGCGTATTGTGGAACATGAAGGCTACCGATCGTTGGTCGGTGATGAGGGTAAACCTCCTACCAGCGAGGTAGTGCCTCCAGTGCCGTATGGCTTCCACGATGGCTTGGGCTTCTTTTTCAACCAAGGAGTGTCAAATTTCAGAGGAGGTGAGGGTGCGCGAAAAGAACGCTACCGGTCTGCCTGCTTGGTTGAGGGTGGCGGCGAGAGCGATCTCTGATGTGTCGCTCTCCACCTGGAAGAGGACGGACTCGTCCACCACACGCATCACAGCTTTGGCGATGTCCACCTTGATGCAGCTGAAGGCCTGGCGGGCCTCAGTTGCCAGTGGAAAGATGGTGGCCTTGATTAGTGGATGCTTTGGCCGCGTAGTTGGGGACCCAGTGGGCGTAATATGAAAAGAACCCAAGGCACCTCTTCAGGACCTTGGGACAGTGAGGGAAAGGGAGCTGCAGGAGGGGGCGCGTATGGTCAGGATCGGGCCCTAGGACCCCGTTCTCCATGACGTAGCCGAGGATGGCTAGTCTGGTTGTGCGGAAAACGCATTTCTCCTTGTTGTAGGTGAGGTTGAGTTTTTGGGTGGTTTGGAGAAATCGGTGGAGGTTGGCGTCGTGGTCCTGCTGATCATGGCCGCAGATGGTGACATTGTCCAAGTACGGAAATGTGGCCTGCAGCCCGTATTGGTCCACCATTCGGTCCATTGCTCTTTGGAACACCAAAATCCTATTCGTGATGCCAAAGGGGTCCCGGAGGAAATGGAAAAGGCGGCCGACTGCCTCAAAAGCCGTGTAGTGGCAGTCCTCCGGGCGGATTGGGAGCTGGTGGTCTGCAGACTTCAGATCCACCGTGGAGAACACCCGGTAGTGTGCGATCTGGTTTACCATGTCTGCAATCCGGGGAAGGGGGTACGCATCGAGTTGCGTAAAGCGGTTAATGGTTTGGCTGTAATCAACCACCATCCAGAACTTTTCCCCGGTCTTGACGACCACCACCTGAGCTCTCCAGGGGCTAGTGCTGGCCTCTATGACCCCCCTCCCGCAAGAGACGCTGAACCTCGGACATAATGAACGTCCTGTCCTGCATGCTATACCGCCTGCTTCTGGTGGCGACTGGCTTGCAGTCGGCGGTGAGGTTTGCGAAGAGAGGGGGAGGGTCGACTTTTAGGGTCGCGAGGCTGCATATGGTGAGTGGGGGCAGGGGCCCCCCGAACTTCAGGGTTAGGTTCCTGAGGTTACATTGGAAGTCGAGTCTCAATAGGAGAGGAGCGCAGAGGTCTGGGAGCACAGATAGTTTAAAATTAGCGTACTCAGCACCCTGTATTGCTAGGGTTGCAGTAGTGCACCCTAGGATTTGCACCGGGTGTGACCCAGAGGCGAGGGAGATGGTTTGTTGCGCCGGGAAAATTGGGAGCGAGCAGCGTCTTACCATTCCCGGGTGAATGAAGCTCTCTGTGCTCCCAGAGTCGAAGAGGCAAGGCGTCTCGTACCCGTTAACCCGGACGGCCATCATGGAGCTCCGGAGGTGCTTGGGTCGCGACTGGTCCAGGGTGCCGGCGGCATGGTCAGAGGTGCTGGGGCGGCCCCGCGATGACTGTCCATATTGATCATACGCGTCGAGCGGCGTAGCAGATGGCGGCCAAGATGGCGGCCCCCATGGATCACACGTGGCCGGCCGTGTGGGGCAGGGTGGCCACGGTAGCGGCCCCCGTGAGTCGCATGTGCTGTGAGGGCTGGAAGATGGCTGCCCCCACTGAGGTATCTGCAGGGGGTGGAGTCGGTAGACACGCTGCCACCCTGGGGGGGTCTGCGGGCTTGTGAGTCTGAGGATCGGGTCTGTGAGTTTTGAGTTCTTAGACCTAGCCAGGCAGACTTTGGCGAAATGTCCTTTTCTTCCGCAGCTGCTGCAGCTCGCGTTGCGGGCCGGGCAGTGCTGTCGGGGGTGTTGAGACTGGCCGCAAAAATAGCAAGGTAGCCCCCCCATGATGGGCGGGCGGCCGCGCGGCACAGGCCTGGGGTAGTCTTTGGTCGGGGGCCCACGAAGGGGTGGCGAGGTCAGCCGGGAGCGCAGTAAGGCTCTGAAATGCAACCTCCAGCGAGGTGGCTAACTTTACCGTGTCGTCCAGATCCTGGGCCCCCTTTTCGAGCAACCGCTGTCTCACATAATTCGACCGGACTCCCGCCACGTAGACGTCTCGGACGGCGAGTCCCATGTGCTGAGTGGCCGTAACGACCTGGTAATTACAGTTGCGTGCGAGGGCTTTGAGGTCACATAGGTAGTCATCTAGCGACTCCCCGGGGCGCTGGCGGCAAGTGGTGAAGATGTGTAGCGCGTAGACCTCATTCACGGGTCGTACATATAGGCGTTCGAGCATCGCGAGGGCATCTGCATAGGAGGAGGCCTCGTCGAGCTGAACAGAAATGCGATGGCTCACCCGTGCGTGGAGGAGGCTCAGCTTCTGTTCATCGGTGACGGATGGCATGGACGACACGGCGAGGTAGGCCTTGAAGCATCGAAGCCAGTGCGAAAACATTTATTTAGTCCCCGCAGCCTGCGGATCGAGTTCCAGTCGATCAGGTTTGAGGGCTGATTCTATAGTTGTGTTTAAGCTGATTAAATTGATGCGACCATCAATTCACTCAAAGACACGAGTAGAAGTAAACCGTGGTTTTAATCAGCTTAGAACAGTGCCTGCCTGCGACTGGTACAATACTGTGAACCGCCTACAGGTCAACTGCTCTTTATACTTCCTTTCAAGGGGAGGAGCCATGGGCAGAGCCTGTACATGCCCCAACATATTCCCCCTGTGGGTGAAGCCACACAATGGCAGAACATGATACTAATACACTGGTGAATTACAAGTACTATACATTCGCCACACTGATGATCTGCATCCCAGTGTTGAAAGAGGTGACTGTGGAGATAGTGGGTGCATTGGTGGTCACCTTCCAAAATTATATAGATTCTGAAATTATTTCTGAAAATTCGAAGTTAGCAAATGTCACCCGACTGTTTAAGAAAGGAGAGAGCGAGAAAATGAAGAACTGCAGACCTAGCAGCCTGACATCAGGAGTAGGGAAAATACTGGAATCTATTCTAACAGATGTGATCACAGGATACTTAGAAAATAACAGTAGGATTTGACAGAATTAGCAGGGATTTATGAAAGATAAAGCAGGCTTGATAAACCTGTTGGAGTTTTTTGAGGCTGTAACTAGCAGAATAGGTAAGTGGGAGCCAATGAACGTGGTGCATTTGGATTTTTGGCAGTTTTTTAACCATGCCCCACACAAGAGGGTCATAAGCAAAATTAAAGCACTTGGATTCAGGGATGATATCCGGAGCATCGTGGAAGGGTGGAGTATGAAGTATTCAATCCGCTAATGATAGTGAAATCCAAGCAAGTGACGGTTTTGCATGGATCCACCGGGAGCAAACATCGCTATCAGTGCCAGCGAGGGATTGGAGCAAGGCATCGGAATCGGCGTCGGGGGCAAACCTCGATTTTTGGATCACCCGCAATTCTCCGCCCAGTTGCAATTTGAATTTCTGGTATCGCAAAGCAGCGAATCCAGACCTTAACATACTTGAAAATGAAAAAATGACCAGGTGCAGATGATATATATCCCAGGCTGCTAAGAGAAGCAAGGGTGGAAAAGCAGAGATTTTGAAAATCATTTCCCCATCCCCTCTCACTACAGCCATGGTGCCCGGGAACTAGAGATTTGCTAACAGGCTAAATTCTCCGCGACTCAACGCCGGAAGTGCAAATAGCGATCGGCGTCCAGTCAAAATTGAGGTTCCCACCCAATGATGAACAGACCACAATGCGCCACCGCTTGCTGGTAATGATAGCGAGTTTCGCGCCATGCTGGTGGTGGCATGCAAAACTGGCATTTACATCATGTTATTAGCGGGTTGGACCCATTGTGCTGCAGTATGCTCCAGGCCTCCATGATTCTCTGCCACTCTCAGGCAAAAGTCACGGGGTTGCGCTTTACTACAGGTATTTATAAATGGGGACTGGGCGCCATGGCTGCTGAGGGAGAGAGTAAGTAAGCAAAGTTTTAACACCTGTTAAAAATTGTACTGCTTGCTGATGGGTGGCTGCCAGGGCAGGGGATGTAGCAGGGTGTAGTTTGGTGACAGCTCTGTGGATTCTGGGGTGTTCCCCTCGGGATCGGGCTGGCCTGGCTCAGGCTGCCATTGCTGCAGTATTTGTTTTAAACGCACCCATTAGGTACAAGTCACAGGATCCTGGCTGCTGACTCTGTTGACTGCTCACTGTGTCCTGTAAATGTTTACAGAGCCTCTGGTCATTCCGGAGCCCACCCAGGCCGCCCCTCTGGAAATCCTCACACCCCAGCTGACCCATCAATGGGGTGGGCGTGGCCAAGTGCAGCTCCACTGCAGGGAAGCGGGGCAATAGCAGAGCTCACCCCAAACAAAGGACACATGTACTGTGGCCTTTGGCACACTACCTGGCACACTGCCCCTCTCAGGGCAGAGATCTCATCAGTGACACTATCAGCCAGCCCACTCCGCAGGTCCACCAGCTGTCTCTAAGACCTGCTTGCCCATCGCGCTCCTGCTCCCATCCTTACTGCACTGGTCAGGTTGGCACAACCTGCGTGCCACACCCAGGACCCACATCACACTGCAACTACACTCCCAGCTGATGCACACTTCCCTGCCTCACCCCCATCGCACAAACCTTTAAGCATGGAGGTGATTGGTGTTACACCTCTCCAATGCACAAACAGGTGCCATCTTGCTGGCAGGATAACAGACGTCCCATCCAAACAGGAAACCCACAGTAGACACCACTGGGGAGACAGGACAGATGCCGCACAACCCATCGCTGACACGGCTTGCAGCAGCCACTGGTACACCTGCTGACAGGGATGGGTGGTGAGCATAGAGGCTCCCTGGTGCCACTCACTGCTGGGGGCAGGGGGGCAGTGTGGAAGGCAACATATCGGGGGGCGAACGAGTTTGGGGTGGGTATGTGGAGGGTGGAGTTGAAGCGCCATTTAGGGTCACCATGTTGCTTGTTGGATCTGGGTGTTGCAAGAGAGTACACATTTTGTAACATGTCTTCTCTTTTACCTCCTGCAGAGAATGGATTTTGGAGTACAGCCAAGAATGCTCGCCATCTACCTGGCCACAGCTGCTGTTTCGGATGCATGGAGGATGGAGGCACAGAGACTGCATGTGGAGCACCCTGCGCAAGTGGAGCCTGCCCCAGAAGAGCAGGGGCCAGCCGGTGAGGTTGGAGAGCCTGCCGTCCAATAGGCCGAGGAGGAGGTGCGAAGGAGGCGCCGCATTTGGGCACGTGTATACCATCAGTGCCTGCCCTTCAAGGACCTACCAGACCATGCGTGCCGCCAGAGACTCCAGTTATCCAGCGAGACTGTGTGCCACCTGGGCCAGATGGTGGCGCACCTGGCACTGCAGAAGTTTGGAAGAGGACACCTGCTCCTAGTGGCCATCAAGGTGAAGTTCGCCTGGAACCTTTATGCTTCTAGGTCTTTCCAGGCACCGAACGGAAAGCTGCCTGAGATATCACAGACACCCGTTCACAGGTGCATCCGCTCTGTGACCGATGTCCTATTTGCTCAGGCAGTGGACTATGTGAACATCAATCTGGATCAGGACCACTAGGATGCCACCATCGCTGGCATGCCTCGGGACCAGGGGATGGAAAATTGGATATATGTCCCCCTACATGTATCGTCTCATTAGGGGGTGAGCTTTCTCAATCGGAAGGGTTTCCGCTCCCTGAATGTGCAGTTGGTGTGTGGCCACCAGTTGCACATCGTGCACGTGTGCACCTGAAACCCAGGGAGCGCCCACGACTCTTACATCCTGGCACATTCATCGGTTCTCAACCTCTTCGAGGTGCTCCCTAAGGCGGGGATTGGCTCTTCGACAACAAGAATTATCCTTTGAGGTCTTGGCTAATAACGCCTGTCCAGAGGTCCCAGCCCGACGTGACGAACCGCTACAATGATGCCCATGCTGCAACCAGGAGCGAGATCGACTGGTCCATCAACATGCTAAAGTTGTGCTTCAGATGTTTGGACCTCCCTTGTCGGGCGTAGCCCCAGGAGGGTCTTGAACAGCGTGCTGGCCTGCTGCTTCATGTACAACATCGCGCAGCAGAAGGGGACATGCTGGAGGAGGAGGAAGCAAGCCAGGCCTCATCTGACGAGGAAGATGAGAAGTGTGTCCAGGATGATCCAGTCATGGAACCCAGGCTGGCACGGCAGGGTGCCCAACGCGTGCTCCAGGGCTGCCGCACATGGAACAACCTCATCACCTCCAGGTTTTCCAACCAGAGGCCTGGACACCGCCAGCTCCACCGCCCTGTCCCACCTCTCCATACTCTCCGCCCTGCCCATCCCCATTCAAGTGGTGCCCCGTACCTTTTAGCCACTCAAATCCTCCACTTTCCTACTCCCTTCATTCCATCCCACCACTTCAGCTCCCCCTCACTACAGAGTGTTGGCCCTAGGTTTGCAGTATCAGCGAGCCTTGTCCACAGGACAGTGGATGATGATGGCTCACTGTGAGGTGAGTTCTGGTGCTCCTCATTGTTTGACAAAGTCTGAATCCTGCCTTCAAGATCACATTCCACTCTTAAGGCCTTTTATGAAGAGCTGTACAGATCCCAGCCCCCAGCGGGGGAAGAGGGGATGAGACGATTCCTAGATCAGCTGAGATTCCCGAGGGTGGAGGAGCAAGAGGTGGCTGGTTTGGGGGCACCAATTGGGTTGGAGGAGCTGAGCAAGGGTTTGGGGAGCATGCAGGCGGGGAAGGCCCCGGGACCAGACGGATTCCCGGTGGAATTCTACAGGAAGTACGCAGACCTGTTGGCCCCGCTACTGGTGAGGACCTATAATGAGGCAAGAGAGGAGGGGACCCTGCCCCCGACAATGTCGGAAGCGACAATTTCTTTGATCCTAAAGCGGGACAAGGACCCACTGCAATGTGGATCGTTCAGGCCGATCTCGCTCCTCAATGTGGATGCAAAGTTGCTGGCAAAAGTGCTGGCCACAAGGATCGAGGACTGTGTCCCGGGGGTAATCCACGAGGACCAGACGGGATTTGTAAAGGGCAGGCAACTAAACACCAATGTGCGGCGGCTCTTAAACGTGATACTGATGCCATCGGAGGAGGGAGAGGCGGAGATAGTGGCAGCTATGGACGCGGAGAAGGCCTTTGACCGAGTAGAGTGGGAGTACCTCTGGGAGGTGCTGCATAGGTTTGGGTTCGGGGTAGGGTTTATCAATTGGGTTAAGCTCCTTTACAGAGCCCCGATGGCGAGTGTAGTGACGAATCGGCGGAGGTCGGAGTACTTTTGACTGTACCGAGGGACGAGGCAGGGGTGCCCCCTGTCCCCCCTGTTGTTCGCATTGGCGATCGAACCATTGGCCATGTCATTGAGGGAGTCTAATAAATTGAGGGGGTGGTCCGAGGGGGAGAAGAGCATCGGGTGTCGCTATATGCGGATGACCTGTTGCTGTACGTGGCGGATCCAATGGAGGGGATGGTGGAGGTCATGCAGACTCTCAGGGAGTTTGGGGAGTTTTCGGGCTATAAGCTCAATGGAGGGAAGAGTGAGCTCTTTGTATTACAGGCGGGGGACCAAGAAAGAGGGATAGGGGACCTACCGCTGAGGAGGGCGGAGGGGAGCTTTCGGTATCTGGGGATCTAGATAGCCAGGAGTTGGGGGACCCTACATAAACTGAATCTGACGAGGTTGGTGGAGCAAATGGAGGAGGATTTCAAAAGGTGGGACATGTTACCGCTCTCGCTGGCGGGTAGAGTGCAGTCGGTCAAAATGGTGGTCCTTCTGAGGTTTCTGTTTGTGTTTCAGTGCCTTCCCATCGTGATCACTAAGGCCTTTTTTAAGAGAGTAGGCAGGAGTATTATGGGGTTTGTGTGGGCGAATAAGACCCCGAGAGTAAGGAGAGGGTTCCTGGAACGCAGTAGGGACCGAGGAGGGTTGGCGCTGCCAAACCTGGGGAGCTACTACTGGGCAGCAAATGTGGCGATGATCCGCAAGTGGGTTATGGAGGGAGAGGGGGCGGCATGGAAGAGGATGGAGATGGCGTCCTGTCAAGGAACGAGCCTGGGGGCGTTGGTGACGGCACCGCTGCCGCTCTCGCCGACAAAGTATACCACGAGCCCGGTGGTGGCGGCAACGCTAAGGATCTGGGGCCAGTGGAGACGGCACCAGGGTGCAATGGGAGCATCGGTGTGGTCCCCGATCAGGGGTAACCACCGGTTTGTCCCGGGGAAGATGGACGGGGGGTTCCAGAGCTGGCATCGGGCGGGGATTGGAAGAATGGGGGAGCTGTTCATCAACGGGACATTTGCGAGCCTAGGGGCACTGGAGGAGAAGTTTGAGTTACCCCCGGGAAATGCCTTTAGATATATGCAGGTGAGGGCTTTTGTGAGGCGACAGGTGAGGGAATTCCCGTTGCTCCCGGCACAAGAAGTTCAAGATAGGGTGATCTCAGGTGTATGGGTCGGGGAGGGCAAGGTTTCGGCAATACACCAGGAGTTGAAAGAAGAGGGGGAAGCGCTGGTAGAAGAATTGAAAGGTAAATGGGAGGAGGAGCTGGGGGAGGAGATCGAGGAAGGTCTGTGGGCTGATGCCCTAGGTAGGGTTAATTCCTCCTCCTCGTGTGCCAGGCTCAGCCTGATACAATTTAAGGTGGTCCACAGAGCGCACTTGACAGGGGCGAGGTTGATTAGGTTCTTTGGGGTGGAGGACAGATGTGGAAGGTGCTCAGGGAGCCCGGCGAACCATGTCCATATGTTTTGCTCATGCCCGGCACTGGAGGGGTTCTGGAGAGGAGTGGCGGGAGCAATATCTCAGGTGGTGAAAGTCCGGGTCAAGCCAAGCTGGGGGCTAGCAATATTTGGAGTAGTGGACAAACCGGGAGTGCAAGAGGTGAAAGAGGCCGGCATTCTGGTCTTTGCGTCCCTAGTAGCCCGGTGAAGGATCTTGCTAATGTGGAAGGAGGTGAAGCCCCCCAGCCTGGAGGCCTGGATAAATGATATGGCTGGGTTCATAAAGTTGGAGAGGATTAAGTTCGCCTTGAGAGGGTCTGCGCAGGGGTTCTACAGGCGGTGGCAACCGTTCCTAGACTATCTCGCGGAGCGTTAGAGGAATGTCGGTCAGCAGCAGCAGCAACCTTGGGGGGGGGAGGGCTGGGGGGGGGGGTGGAGGGGACGTCCTGGGAGGGGTGGGGGAGGGGGGGGGGGGGAGGGGGGACTGCCTGGGAGGGTGGTTGAGCAAGAGATAACATGAAGGGTTGGGGAAACTGGTACGTACGGGTGAGGGCCAGTGTACAAAGCTGTGTAAATATATCATTTTGCCATGTATATATCTTGCTCTGCGCGATTTCTCGTTTTTTTAAAAAAAGATCAAATTCCATCTCTGCCCAGGTGATCCCTGCATGTGTGATGGCCATTCCATAACAGGCCCACATATCCTTTGGGGGGCGGTGGGGTTATTGGGATGGTGAGCGGTGATGGATCAGTCATTGGGTAAGCTGTCTTACAAGATGGGCTCACACTTCGACCCTGCTCCCGACCATCTCTGCGTGACCCCAGGTAGAATGTTCAATTGTCCCCCACCCCCTCTACACCCAGCCCATCCCAGCACATCCCTCACACCCTTCAGGCAGAGGATTCAGGCAGGTCGCAGTTTTTTGTGCAAAGGTGTTTATTCGCGATTATCTACGATATTGTGCCCTGACCTCTAACCTATGTGCTGCACACGTGCCAAGTTTATTGGTGTCCAAACCCCCCCCCCCTCCCCCCGCCAAGTGATGACAACTCGTTATACAGTCGCTGGAGGCTCCCCTTTTGAAGTTTTCCCATGCCCCCTTTCGGCCCCCCCTTTCCAGGACCCGCACCCTTCACCCCCACCAAATTTCCAGAGGCCCCTTCATACCTGCCCTGCACCCCCCACCCTTCATTCCCTCTCCCACCCTTCTTTCATGGGCATGGACCCCCTCAGGCTCTGACCCTTGGCAGTGCCAACCTGGCACCTGGCACTGTCACCCTCCTGCAGTGCTCCTGCTGGCTTTGCAATGCCACCTGGGCACCTTGGCAAAGGGAGGGTGGCAATACCAAGATGTCAGCCTGGCATTGCCAAGGTGCCTGCATTGCAAGAGATGAGCCAGGGGTCACCCTGCCCTAACACTGACCACCCAGGGGCATCCAATGGCCCAGGAGACCCTCCTCCCGGGACCGTCCCATCCGGCCTACGTTTGTGTAGTTCATTTATTAAGTAACTGAGAAGTTAGTAGCAGTATTACAAAGTTGGAGAATTTGTACACAATTCTGAGTTGGTTGCCTCCTCAGAACAAACCGAGACTAAATCCAAGTCACATGATATATTACATCATTTCTCCTCTGGTGATGAATATAGAAACATAACCACACCTACTTAAAGGTGTACCACAACACAGTCTACATGGGTTTGGCAAAGCTGATGGCTATGTCCCACGTGACAGACTGGTCAGAAAAGAAATAGCCTGCGGAATTCAAGGGCAAGTAGCAAGTTAGATCCAAAATTAGCTCAGTGGCGGGAAGTAAAAGAGTTATAGTTGACATGTGTTTTAGTGGCTGGAAGGCAGTTTCTAGTGGGGTTCCACAGAGCTCTGGACCAGGCTTTCCCCTCCCTTTATCAATGATTGAGACTCAAATGGAGAGGACATGATTAGGCAGTTTGCAGATAATACAAATATTGGTTGTGTGATTGATACTAAGGAAGAAAGCTGTAGATCACAGAAAATTATCAATGAATTGGTTAGCTGAGCAGAAAATTGTCACAAAGAATTCAACCTAGAGAATGTGAGGTAATGCATTTATTAATGGTAAAAGCAAGGATATACATAATAAAGGGTAGGATACTGAGAAGTGTAGAGGGATAGAGGAAATTTGGAGTGCATGTAAATTAATCCCTGCTGATTAATAGGACCTGTAGTTAAGATGGTTAAGGAAGATTTTGTGCTCAAGTCCCCGGAGTGCGGCTTTATTAACCCACCAATTTCTAACTTAGAAGCAAGGGTGCTACCACTGAGCTAAGTCTTTCGATCTATCCATCTACATTTATACTCAACAACTCCTTTCTGGTTTTCACCAAATCAATTCTAATCAGAAGGCTGGTCAAAATGTTGGATCGGCTATCAAATCCTAATCGACTAGCATGTTGACTGATGTTAAGAATGAAGTCCTTCAGCTGCCCACTTTTTCCCTCAACTTAATAAACATTGGAACATGTACTGCAATATAGCTGATGGAAAACCTTAACAATAATTTTCCTTCTAGTTTCCCCCAACCTCAGTGAATCTTTTCCCAGAACACAGGTCTTAAATGTTAATTCTGTAAATTTACATCCAATTAAAGGCCAGTGATTCTGACTAAACTTTTAATCTGAGCTACCAAGACGAGAACACAATAACATGTTAAATTGCTCTGACAATAAGGTCCCTTTGGTTGCAGATCAAAGACTCCATTCTTAAATAATCTTCTGATCATTGAAATGGTGTTTTCCCACACTTTAAATAGTCCATTATTCAAATCTTAATCTCATGGACCCTATTTATATGGCTTATAATGTCAGGCTGTTAGCTGTTTTATGTTCAATTAAGTATAAAACGTTTTAGCCTATTTATATATGGTTGATTTTCAGTCAATTAAATGTTGCCAACATAGAGATTTGGCAACAATCCGTGCACTGACTCAATCTAAAAAATTTTGAACCCTAATGTGAAAAACAAGTTAGGCAATGTAACTACTGTTGGTGTCATTAATTTATCAAACAGTTTAAAGACTGGTCTTCATGGTTTGTCTATGGAATTTGCAAAAGCACATTTCTGCGCACACATTTATAAAGTTGTCTGAAAATCCTCAATTGTAATAGCCGAACAGCTGTTAAACCAATACCCGTCATTATAGTATGTTATTTAATATTTCTACATGCACCAAAAAGCTGGCTGATTAAAATATGTTGCTAATTGAGTTTGTCATATATAGTTGTACATAAGAGGAGGAATGCATGACATTTGTGAATTAAAGTGAAGGATCATCTTAGTACAGTACACAAAATCAACAGAAGAAGTACATCATGCAGAAAGATTTCCCTCATTGTGGTCATGCTTGCTTAAAATTAAAGGAAGTGTCTTACAAAGGAAGATCGGAAGTAATATTAATCTGTTCATCGTCTTTTTTTCTTCATTCTTCGAGGGGACGTGTGTGTCTCTGGCAAGGCCAGTATTTGTGGAGAGGCATGCTAGGCCATTTCACAGGGCAGTTAACAATCAACCGAATTACTGCAGGTCTAGAATTACATGTAGGCCAGACCAGGTGAGGATAGCAGATTTCTTTCCTCAAGGACATTCGTGAACCAGGGTTTTTTTATGACAGTCGATTTAAGTTGTTATGGTCACATTTACTGAAACAAGCCCGTCAATTCCAGGTTTTATTAATTGAATTCAAATTCCACCAACTGCCATGTATCTCCAGAGCATTACCTTGGGTCTCTGATTACTCGTCCAGTGCTACAATCACTCTGCCACTGTCTCCCAAAAATTACATAACCATTAATAGGTTTGAGCACACGTCTGGAATGGTGTGCACTCTAATAATTGCTGAGTGAATCAGCAGCATCAAGTGATGGGTAATAGGTCATGCATCAGCCTTTCTCTCTATTTTAACTTCACAGAAAAAAAAACTGTTTACCTCTTGAGATCAAAACATGAAGAGCATCAACATTTTTAAAGATCAACTGATCACAGTTCCCTGAAAATCACTTCTGTGCAAATTGGGAATTTGATGCGGTTGTTACTGTCAACGTACATTTGTTTTTGCAAGGCAAATGTGGCACAGACAATGGAATGAAATCATGGGCAAAATCCTCCCCAAACAGCGCGATGTCCGCCGACTGGCGCCCAAAACGGCGCCAATCAGACAGGCATCGCGCCGCCCCAAAGGTGCGGAATGCTCCGCATCTTTGGGGGCCGAGCCCCAACATTGAGGGGCTAGGCCGACGCTGGAGGAATTTCCGCCCCGCCAGCTGGCGGAAACGGCCTTTGTTGCCCCGCCAGCTGGAGCGGAAATGACATGTCGGGGTGGCGCATGCGCGGGAGTGTCAGCGGCCGCTGACAGTTTCCCGCGCATGCGCAGTGGGGAGAGTCTCTTCCGCCTCCGCCATGGTGGAGACCGTTGCGGAGGCGGAAGGGAAAGAGTGCCCCCACGGCACAGGCCCGCCTGCGGATCGGTGGGCCCCGATCGCGGGCCAGGCCACCGTGGGGGCACCCCCCGGGGTCAGATCGCCACGCGCCCCCCCCAGGACCCCGGAGCCCGCCCACGCCGCCTTGTCCCGCTGGTAAATAGGTACTCTAATTTACGCCGGCGGGACAGGCAATTAATCGGCGGGACTTCGGCCCATCTGGGCCGGAGAATCCAGCGGGGGGCCCGCCAACTTGCGCGGCCCGATTCCCGCCCCCACCGAATATCCGGTACCGGAGACTTCGGCAACCGGCGGGGGCAGGATTCACGGCGGCCAACGGGCATTCTCCGACCTGGCAGGGGGTCGGAGAATGACGCCCCAGCTTCTCTTAAACCAACAGCACTGTGAAAAATCATAATGACCTTTCCTCAGGCACAAAATCAGTGTTGGGTGTGGAACTCGTGCTGCTGGGGGGCCTGAGACTTGATGGAGCTGGGCTTTGGGTCTCAACTGCGGGCATGAAGCTGCCAGGGCCTGATCCTCGGGCTAAGTCCTGGGACAGGGGGACTGGTGTGAGAATAGAAAAGAATGGAGGTTGTTAAAACCTGGCATCTCTTGAGAGCTGTGGCGTTTTGGAAAGGATACCTGCTCCTTTCCTTATCACGATTAACAGTAAATCCTTATTTACCTTTATTTGGGGCAGTCATTTAATAATAATAATAATCGCGCTTATTGTCACAAGTAGGCTTCAATGAAGTTACTGTGAAAAGCCCCTAGTCGCCACATTCCGGCGCCTGTTCGGGGAGGCCGGTACGGGTAGTAGGTTTCATTCACATTCAGAAAACCCATAGATTGTGTGAAGGCAGCTCAATGCCTTGTAGGAGTCTTAAAACAGGCGATGAACTTTTCACTGACAAATGGTTCAGGGGATTGCCAAAGATTCCCCACAAAAATCTGACCCAATATAGAGGCCATCATATCTATTTCAGACACCAATGGGATTCAGAGATCAACACTGAAATTGGTCCATTTTTGTCCCTATTCTAAACCTGAGTTCAAATTCTCTCCCAACAATTTTAAAATGGGTCCAAGCTCCTGATGGTCCCATTTGTCTTCCTCACTAACTCTCTTGTTAAACATGAGTGTGCTGCTCTTTCCTTTCAAGGCCAATTTCTGCTGGGCCAGTTATAACCAACCAATTAAACCACTCGCATTAAAACAAGAAACTTACATTGAAATTTGTATGTGGAGTCTGAGTAACCTATAATATGGACAGATGATGGAGAGATTTCATAATCATTAAACACACCTGCAAACACTGCGAATCTGAAGCTTCAAGTAATTTAGGTCATGCAATAAACAGAGATCAGGTGCGATGTCCGCCGACCGGCGCCAGAAACGGCGCAAAACAGTCGGGCATCGCGCCACCCCAAAGGTGCGGAATCCTCCGCATCTTGGGGGGCCGAGCCCTAACCTTGAGGGGCTAGGCCCGCGCCGGACTGATTTCCGCCCCGCCAGTTGGCGGAAGTGCCCCGCCAGCTGGCGCGGAAATGACATTGCCGGGCGGCGCATGCGCGGGAGCGTTAGCGGCCGCTCACGGCATCCCCGCGCATGCGCTGTGGAGGGAGTCTCTTCCGCCTCCGCCAAGGTGGAGACCGTGGCAAAGGTGGAAGGAAAAGAATGCCCCCACGGCACAGGCCCGCCCGCAGATCGGTGGGCCCCGATCGCGGGCCAGGCCACCATGGGGGCACCCCCCGGGGCCAGATCCCCCCGCGACCCCCCCCAGGACCCCGGAGCCCGCCCGCGCCGCCGTGAAGAGAGATGGTTTAATCCACGCCGGCGGGACAGTCATTCTTTCAGCGGGACTTCGGCCCATCCGGGCCGGAGAATCGCGGGGTGGGGGGCCCGCCAACCGGCGCGGCACGATTCGCGACCCCGCCGAATCTCCGGTGCCGGAGAATCCGGCAACCGGTGGGGGCGGGATTCACGCCAGCCCCCGGCGATTCTCCGACCCGGCGGGGGGTCGGAGAATCTCGATCCAGATCACAAGCATAGAATATACTTTGTCAAATTTGTAAAAGTACATGAGAGTACAATTTCAGATTGACAGTACTTAAAGTGCACTACAGATAAAATATGCTCAACACAGGGCATAACACTCTGAGGTGCCTTTTACTTACTCATCGGGTGTGAGCATCGCTGGCAACACCAGCAATTTCTGCCCATTTCTAATTGGCATCAGGAAGTTGGTGGTGGGACATCTTCTGGAGCCGCAAGAGTTTAATTGATGGATATAGACCCAGACCTGCTACAGATCACTCTGCAAAGGCTATTGGCAATTTCTTCCTCTTAAGTTCAGTAGCCTTCCACCAGCCATGCTACAGGCATTGGGGTAGCAGTGGGTAACAATTCTAGGACAGGTAATGCAGATGGCAGACAGGAAAGCACATGAGTGCTTATTTGCCTTTTGTGTCACATATTGGATGCTTGAGTGATCATGTTGGTTTGAAATGTGTGAAGATAATTTATTTTTAAAACATTTCTGAATTTTATTGAGGGATTCTGTCAAATAGGATGGTGTGGGAGGTGGCTGTGTGCGTGCGTGTATGTATTTGTGTGTATGTTGTATGTGTTTGTGTGGATAGGACTGATTTAAATAAGCTAGGGATTGGAGTTACTGATCACAGCCAGATGAGCAGATCATAGTCAGCATGGCCATAAAGAAGTTGTATTGGTTGCTTTTTGCCTTCCTCTTCTTCCTTTTGCTCAACTTCTCACTGTGCCCTCATGATGGTGAGATTGTACAACATGCAGCAGGTCACACCAAATTGTGGCATTCACTCTGGCAAGTGCTGCATGGCTGTTTCCAAAAAGTCCAGGCAGCCAGAGTATCATTAAAGGATGCCAAAGGTCTGCTCAGTCCGATTTTGTGTGGTCGTATGACTTTTGTTATTTGAGTGTGGATTGCATGCTGCAGTCATGAACCATATCATAAACCGAGCTTATATTACCCCCAATCCCATGTGGTTTAATTTTGCACAGAAACATCTTACGTAGGACTTTATCAAATGCTTTCTGAAAATCCAAACTCATCACATCCACCAGTTCTTCCTTATCAATTCACTTGCACAGCTCAGTTTGGGTTCCATCAGAACTACATTGACAAAAGAGCTGAAGGTGAGAGTCACTACCTTGATGTCAAGCTCCTTGAGCGAGTGTAGCATGTAGATACACCCTCAGTGCTGGGAAAGAGTTTTAGGATATCATTCCAAGTCAGGATGGTGAGTGATTTGGAGAGAAATCTGAAGGTGGTGGTGCTTTGTATGTGCCTGCTCCCCTTCTCCTTCTAGATGATAATGTCTTGGGTTTGGAAGGTCTGTCAAGGAAGATTTGGTAAATTGCTACAGTATAATTTGTGGATGGTACACATTGCTGCCACGATATGATGGTGGTGGAGGGAGTGAATGTGTGTGATGGTGGATAGGGGGCTGGAGAATTCTCCGGGTCAGAGAATCGCCGGGGGCCGGCGTGAATCCTGCCCCCGCCGGCTGCCGAATTCTCCGGTGCCGGGGTTTTTGTGTGGACGGGAATCGCGCCGTGCCGGTCGGCGGCCATTGGCAGCGGCCCCCCCCAGCGATTCTCCGGCCCGCGATGGGCCGAATGGCTGCCCATTTTCGGCGGGTCCCGCCGGCGTAAATCACAACAGGTCCTTACCAGCGGGAGTCCTTTGGGGGGTGCGGGGGATCTGGCCCCGGGGGGTGCCCCCACGGTGGCCTGGCCCGCGATCGTGGCCCACCGATCTGCCGGTGGGCCTGTGCCATGGGGGCACTCTTTCCCTCCGCACTGGCTGCTGTCAACCTTCGCCATGGCATGGCTGCGCATGCTCTGGGATGACGGCAGCACACGCTGGCACTCCCGCGCATGCGCCAACTCACGCCGGCCGACGGAGGCCCTTCGGCACCGGTTGGTGTGGCGCCAAGCCCTTCTGTGCCGGCTGGCACGGCGCCAAACACTCCGGCGCTGGCCTAGCCCCTGAAGCTGCGGAGGATTCTGCACCTTCCGGGCGGCCCGACGCCGGAGTGGTTCACGCCACTCCTCGGCGCCAGAGTGGCCCGCCCCGCCGGTTCGCGGAGAATCCCGCCGAGGGTGTCAATCAAGTGGTGCCGAGCTTCCTATATGTTTTCTAAGTAGCTTCCTTAAGAGCTTTGTGGTTAGGTTTTAAATCAATAAGAACACTGGTGATTGTGGAGATGTTTATTGTGGGGAATTCAGCGATGGCAATGCCATTGACCATCAGGAGAGGGTAAGATTTGACTTGATGGAGATAGTCATTGGCTGGCACTTGTGTGGCACGAATGTTGCTTCTCACTTATCAACCCAAGTGGGAATGTTTTTCAGTTCTTCATGCATGTAAGGCACAGATTGCTCCAACATCTGAGGAGTCCTGAATGGTGCTGAACATTGTTACATCATCATGATGGTGGGACGGCCCTTAATGAAGCAGCTGAAGGTTGTTGGGCCTGGGACACTATCCAGAGGAATTTCTGTCGTGATGTCCTAGTTTGAGATATATGTTCAAGGCTGAGATAGACAGATATTTAATCAGTAAGTGAATGAAGAGTTATGGGGTGAGGCGGGAAAGTGGAGTTGAGGATTATATCAGATCAGTTATGATCTCATTGAAGGCGGAGCCGACTCAAGCTGAGTGGACTACTCCTGTTCCCAAATCTTATGGTCTTACGGTCATGAGATGAATGACCTCCAACAACCACTGCGACAGCAATATTGACTGATTGACAGGCAACACAGGGGCACTGGCAGTGGTGGCATCAGTGGTGACATGAATGCTGTCATCTTGAGAGAACGGTAAATTTATATCCCACGGAACCATTGCCACTCTCACAGGATGGCACCTCACCAATTCTAGTAATCAGTTGGAGGATAGATTGCTGGGCTGCTTTCACACCATTAAAGTTACTGTGAGCACTGCTATCCACAGTTATCTTGGTGGCATTCTACCCTTGCATGGCATCAAGCTGAGCTTGCATGACCTCCGTCTGAGCTACCACTGCAGCACTCACACTTTGGGTGGCTGCTGCTTGTGCTGCAGTGGCAGCTGAGACATCGTTCATCGAACTCTGCACTTAGTTTGCTGCTCGTGGGATTTCCTACTTCTTCCACACTGGAGAGAATAGGTTCAAAGCGCTACACAAAGCCCTGTGCCAATTTCCTCCATGCTCCTTGACAATGACTGCAGGTTTTCTGGAAGGCTTGTCAGAGTAAAAAAACTGTTCATTGTGCATAACCAGACTTCTTCTGCAGGCTGCCCCACAAAGTCCTCACCTAAATCCTATGCAGCAGAACTTGACTGTGAACATAGTAGTATGGCACCTATGCTAACCACAGTCCATGCCCATGCCCAGTACATCACCATATGCAGTTTCCACATCTAAATCTAGCCTTTCAAATATTAGTCTATGAGCTGGTGGCTGTGAATGTGAGAGAAAGTGACAGTGTTTTCTCTTCATCACTGTCATCTTGCTTTTCCATCTCATGCTCTTCCTTCCCTGCCTGGCCAGGCAGCAGTTCTTGGTATCTGAAAGGAGAAAGGCACAAGAGTAAGGTTGTGATGAGCAGAGGGAGAGTGGGGAATCCAAGAGATGCATGGTTGCACCATCTTCAGCTTGTACATGAGAAGAAGATTGTGGACTGCAGGAGTAGAATGTGAGGAGGTGGGTTGGGTACGAACTTATCATTGTTCCATTAGATCCTTTGCAGCTGGCTGAAGCCACTCCAGAGATGGAGGGTCCTGTCTCTTCATATTGTAAAAGACATTCATCTATTCTTGTTCCCCTCCCATATGGTATTGCTGTAACTAAATATCTCATCCCGCAAGTCAAAGAGACGTGCATCAATCAGTGAGTGCGGTGCAACATGTTTGGATGATGTGCCTCACATGGTGAATAGCTGGCAGCATGTTCAAGCTGTGAGATTTGTATAAGCGTGGCTTTTGGCAGTGCTAAGTGTGTGAAGGTTAGGTAAAGTTATGAATGTAGCTATGAGTCAAATTTGATAGAGATTATTGATTGACAAATGATGGGGATGTGCTTGAATTTAACAATGTCTTAGACTAGTGGCACAGTTACAAGGATGTGGTATTTGAAGATGAATTCACTGATCTCAACCACTGATGTGGGGTCATTAAAGTTCTTGCAGAACTCAGGTCCTCAAGGATACACTTTGCATTGTGTTATGTATCAGAGAATACATTCCTGCTGGTGATGCATCATGTGATTATGTAGTGATGTCAGCAGAATGTTTGTGCGGGCTTTGGGGAAATCGCCATCTTTGTTTGTATGAGCAAGTCCTTCAATAAACCTTTCAGCGTATTTTACAAGAATCCACACTGTTGTCAGCGCCATACCTTTTTCTGTTTGCGGCAACAAAGAGATATAACAGGAGAGAAAACTGTTGATGAAGATTGAGGCAAGAAAAATCATGGGAAAGAAAAAATTTTGTCGACTAAAGGTGCGATGGCATCGGGAACAACAGAGGATTCTTGGGACCGGACTCACACACACACAGGCATTGGGCGAAGTACTGCTGCTGATGCAGAATCACAGAAAAATACTGTGCAGAACAGGCCCTTCAGCCCACCAAGTCTGCACCAACACATGAAAAACACCTGACCTGCCTACCTAATCCCATTTGCCAGCACTTGGCCTATAGCCTTGAATGTTATGATGTGCCAAGTACTCATCCAGGTACTTTTAAAAAAATATATAATTTTGATTAAGGTTTTCATAAAATATCAATAACAAAATGAAAAAAGAACCCAACAGGGTTAAGTACAAAACACAGTCTAGAAAAGCAACCCTCCATACCCCCCTCCCCCCTGTACATAAATAATAAATTAACATGAACACCCCGACATAACACAACAGGTATATACAACCCCTCAGACCCTCCAGTATAAATAACA
Organism: Scyliorhinus torazame; assembly: GCF_047496885.1. Classification (NCBI taxonomy): domain Eukaryota; kingdom Metazoa; phylum Chordata; class Chondrichthyes; order Carcharhiniformes; family Scyliorhinidae; genus Scyliorhinus; species Scyliorhinus torazame. The sequence continues at coordinate 194,853,447 of NC_092715.1, forward strand.
ATAACAAAAATAATTATAAAGTAACCCAACCCCACCCCCGAGCTGCTGCTGCCATTGACCTATGTCTACCGTTCTGCCAGGAAGTCTAAGAACGGTTGCCACCGCCTAAGGAACCCTTGTACCGACCCCCTGAAGGCGAATTTCACCCTCTCCAATTTAATGAACCCCGCCATATCGCTGATCCAGGATTCCACGCTTGGGAGCCTCGCATCCTTCCACTGAAGAAGAATCCTTCGCCGGGCTACCAGGGACGCAAAGGCCAGAATTCCGGCCTCTTTCGCCTCCTGCACTCCGTGCTCCTCTGCCACCCCAAATATTGCGAGCCCCCAGCCCGGTTTGACCCTGGATCCTACCACCCTCGGCACCGTCCTTGCTACGCCCTTCCAAAATTCCTCCAGCGCTGGGCATGCCCAGAACATATGGGCGTGATTTGCTGGGCTCCCTGAGCATCTAACACACCTGTCCTCGCCCCCCAAAAAATGGTTCATCCTTGTCCTGGTCATGTGTGCCCTGTGCAGCACCTTAAACTGTATGAGGCTGAGCCTCGCGCACGATGAGGAAGAGATCACCCTCCCTAGGGCATCTGCCCACGTCCCTTCCTCAATCTCCTCTCCCAACTCCTCCTCCCACTTACCTTTCACCTCCACCAGCGAGGCCTCCTCCTCCTCCTGCATCACCTGGTAAGTTTCCGAGATCTTCCCCACTCCCACCCACCCCCCCCCCCACCCCCCGAGAGCACCCTGTCCTGTATTGTGTGTGGCAATAGCCGTGGGAATTCCACCACCTGCCGTCTGGCAAACACCCTTACCTGTAAGTACCTGAAGGTGTTCCCCGGGGGGGAGCCTGTACTTCTCCCCCAGTTCACCCAGGCTCGCGAACTTCCCGCCCACAAACAGGTCCCCCAACTTTCGTATCCCTGCCATGTGCCACCCCGCAAATCCTCCACCTATTCTCCCTGGGGCGAACCGGTGGTTCCCCCGTAATGGGGTTCACGTTGAGGCCCCCACTTCCCCCCTATGCCGCCCCCAATGCCCCCACATTTTGAGGGCCGCCACCACCACCGGGCTCGTGTTATACCTCCTTGGAGGGAGCGGCAGCGGCGCCGTTGCCAGTGCCCCCAGACTCTTACCCACACAGGACGCCGTCTCCAGCCTCTTCCATGCAGCCCCCTCCCCCTCCATCACCCACTTGCGCACCATCGTCGCATTGGCGGCCCAGTAGTACCCACAGAGGTTGGGCAGCGCCAGTCCCCCCCTATCTCTACTGCGCTCCAGGAACACCCTTCTCACCCTCGGAGTCCCTCACGCCCACACAAACCCCATTATACTCCTGTTAACCCGCCTAAAAAACACGGGGAGGCACTGGAACAGGAACAAAAACCTTGGGAGCACTGTCATTTTGATTGACTGCACCCTACCCGCCAAGGACAGCAGCAAAGCGTCCCACCTCTTGAATTCCTCCTCCATTTGCTCCACCAGCCTTGTAAAATTAAGCCTATGCAGGGTCCCCCAGCTCCTGGCCACCTGGACCCCCAAATACCTCAAGGTCCTCTCCGCCCTTTTTAGTGGGAGCTCGCCAATCCCCCTCTCCTGGTCCCCTGGGTGAAACACGAACAGCTCGCTCTTCCCCATGTTGAGCTTGTACCCCGAAAAGTCCCCGAGTTCCCTAAGAATCCTAATTACCTCCGGCATTCCCCCCAACGGGTCCGCCACAGATAGCAGCAGGTAGTCCACATAGAGCTCCTCCCCACCCCGCACCAACCTCCTCCAGTTCCTTGACTCCCTCAGTGCCATAGCCAGGGGTTCAATCGCCAGTGCGAAGAGCAGGGGGGACAGGGGACACCCCTGCCTCGTCCCTCGGTGCAACCGAAAGTACTAGGACCTCCTCCTGTTTGTGGCCACACTCGCCATCGGGACCTCATACAACAGCCTAATCCACCTGACAAACTCCTCCCCAAACCCAAACCTCTTCAGCACCTCCTACAGGTACCCCCACTCTACCCTATCGAAGGCTTTCTCAGCGTCCATCGCCACCACTATCTCCGCCTCCCCCTCCCTCGCCGGCATCATGATAACGTTCAAAAGCCTCCGCACATTCGCGTTCAACTGCCGTCTGGTCTTCATGGATGATCTGCGGCACACAATCCTCAGTCCTCATGGCTAAGACCTTCGCCAGCACCTTGGCATCCACATTTAGCAAGGAAATCGGTCTGTAAGACACACACTGCAGGGGATCATTGTCCCGCTTCAGGATCAAGGAGATCAGCGCCCGGGACATCGTCGGGGGCAAAGCCCCCCCCCTCCCTTGCCTGATTGAAGGTCCTGACTAGCAACGGGCCCAACAGGTCCATATATTTTTTATAGAATTCGACCGGGAAACCATCCGGCCCCGGTGCCTTCCCCGCCTGCATGCTTCCTATCCCTTTGATCAGCTCCTCCAGCCCAATCGGGGTCCCCAGTCCCGCCACCAGTCCCTCTTCCACCTTTGGAAACCTCAATTGGTCCAGGAAGCGGCCCATCCCTCCCTCCTCCCGTGGGGGTCGGATCAGTACAATTCCTTGTAAAAGTCCCTGAAGACCCCATTGATGACAACCCCACTCCGCACCATGCTCCCTCCCCTGTCCTTAACTCCCCCGATCTCCCTAGTTGCGACCCATTCCGAAGCTGATGCACCAGCATCCGGCTTGCCTTTTCCCCATGCTCGTAAATCGCCCCCTGGGCCTTCCTCCACTGCACCTCCGCCTTCCTGGTGGTCACCAGGTCAAATTCGGCCTGGAGGCCGTTGATTCCTCAACAATCCTTCCTCAGGAACCTCCGCATACCTCCTGTCTACCTTCACCATCTCCCCCACCAGCCTCTCCCTCTCGCCCTGCTCCCTCCGCTCCTTGTGCGCCCTAATGGAGATCGGCTCTCCCCTCACCACCGCCTTCAGCGCCTCCCATACCATCCCCACTTGGACCTCCCCATTGTCGTTGGTCTCCAAGTACCTCTCTATACTTCCTCGGACCCGCTCGCTCACCTCCTCGTCCACCAACAGCCCCGCCTCCAAGCGCCACAGCGGGCGCTGGTCCCTCTCCTCCCCCATCTCCAAGTCCACCCAATGCGGGGCGTGGTCCGAAATGGCTATTGCCGAATACTCAGTATCCTCTACTCTCGCTATCAGCGCCCTACTCAAAATGAAAAAGTTGATTCGGGAATAAGCCTTATGGACATGTGAGAAGAATAAAAATTCCCTAGCCCCCGGCCTTGCAAATCTCCAAGGGTCCACCACTCCCATCTGGTCCATAAACCCCCTCAGCACTCTAGCCGCCGCCGGCTTCCTACCCATCCTAGACCTAGAGCGATCCAGTGCCGGATACAGCACCGTGTTAAAGTCTCCCCCATTATCAGGCCCCCCACTTCCAAGTCTGGGACCCGACCCAACATATGCCGCATAAAACCCACATCGTCCCAATTCGGGGTATACACATTGACCAGTACCACCCTCTCTCCCTGCAACTTACCACTTACCATTACGTACCTACCGCCATTATCTGCCACAATGCTCGATGACTCGAATGACACCTTCTTTCCCACCAAGATCGCCACCCCTCGATTTTTGGCATCCAGCCCCGAGTGAAACACCTGACCTACCCACCCTTTCCTCAGTCTTACCTGGTCTGCCACCTTCAGGTGTGTCTCTTGGAGCATAACCACATCCGCCTTGAGCCCCTTCAGGTGTGCGAACACGCGGGCCCGCTTAACCGGCCCATTCAGTTCCCTTACATTCCAGGTTATCAGCCGGATCAGGGGGCTACCCGCCCCCCTCCCCCGCCGACTAGCCATGACCCCTCCTCGGCCAGCCACGCGCCCACACCCCACACCCGGCCCGTTCCCCACAGCGGCATACCCCCGTCTCGACCTCCCCCTCCCCCCCACTCGCTCCAGCTCCCCCTTGACAGTAGCAGCAGCAACTCGAACCCCCCCCCCCCCCGGCTAGGGCCCATCCTAGCTGATTTACTCCCCCCATTGCACTTCTGCAAGTCAGCTGACTCCTGCTGACCCCGGCCACTCCCGCCTCTCCTTTGACTCCTCCCATTGTGTGACACACCCTCCTCTCCCGTTCCCAATCTATAGGCTCTCCCCCTCCCCCTTCATCCAGGTACTTTCTAAAGGACGCGAGACAATCCGCCTCTGCCACCCTCATCCAGGCAGTGCATTCTGGACCGACACCACCCCCTTCATAAAAAGGTTTTTCCTTGAATGCCCCCTAAACCTCCTGTCTCTTACCTTGAACTTGTGTCCCCTTCTGACTGACCCTTCAACTAAGGGGAACAGCTGCTCCCTTCCACCCTGTCCTTGCCCCTCATAATCTTGTACACCTTAATCATGTCGTCCCTTAATCTTCTCTGCACCAGCTAAAACAACTCCAGTCTATCCAATCTCTCAGTGGGGCCACAGGGAGAAGCATGGGGGGGGGGGGGGTGGGGGGTGCACAAAGCCTGCAACAAAAACCACCGAAGGAGGGAAAAATAGGGAAAGGAGAACAGGTGCCCAGCGATAGAACACCCAGGGCAGAAGAGGGGGAAACGCAGGATGGGACAGGGAGGGGGAGTGGGGGGGGGGGGGGGGGGGAGAAGATATAGCAAGAAGGATGTATGTATATAAGAAACTGTATAAATTGTAAATACTGGACACAAAACCTACACTCTGTAAAATTGAAAATGCCAATAAAAGCATTTTTTTTTAAAAAAGGATGCATTATGGTAAAAGTAGAAGCAAATAGACAGATGACAAAGTTGCCTCTTCACGTTGCCTGTGGAAACTTTCCTGCTCCATTTGGCAGAGCACGGCTGGCTAAAATTAGGTTTAACTGGGAAACAGTCAATCGATTAGTAGATTCAAAAGCAACTTGCAACAACCTCTGAAGACGTTTGAAAAGATGTTTGAAGATTCACTAGGCTCTATGACTGGAATTGAGGTACGCCTAAAAATCAAGCCAGACAGCACACCCAAATACCTCAAAGCTAGAATCGTGCCATACATCATTAGGCCTAATGTTTAAGAAGAGCTAGAAAGATTAGAACAAACAGCAGTCAACCTGTTCATTCAAGTGATTGGGCAACACCAGTAGTGTATTAAAATGTAATGGCTCAGTGAGAATTTGTTGACATTTTAAAACTATTATTCACGCAATATTGTGTGCAGACCATTACCCACCGCCGCTGATTGAAGTCTTGTTTGCTGGACATTCACAGGCATATCTGTTGATGAATGCGGCTGCAGTTTCACAGCCACTACTCACCATTTTAACACACAAAGATTTACAGATGGGGGCTGGAGCGAAGATCCACAAAATGATGCCACAAGGAACAAGCCTGCAAAAAAACCATGGGCGTCATTCTCCGACCCCCCAGCGGGTTGGAGAATGGCCGTTGGCCGCCGTGAATCCCGCCCCCGTTGGTTGCCGAAGTCTCCGGTACCGGATATTCGGCAGGGGCGGGAATCGGGCCACGCCGGTTGGCGGGCACCCCCGCTCGATTCTCCGGCCCGGATGGGCCGAAGTCCCGCCGATAAATTGCCTGTCCCGCCGGCGTAAATTAGAGTACCTATTTATCGGCGGGACAAGGCGGCGTGGGCGGGCTCCGGGGTCCTGGGGGGGAGGGGCGCGGGGCGATCTGACCCCGGGGGGTGCTCCCACGGTGGCCTGGCCCGCGATCGGGGCCCACCGATCCGCGGGCGGGCCTGTGCCTTGGGGGCACTCTTTCCCTTCCGCCTCCACCATGGCGGAGGCGGAAGAGACTCTCCCCACTGCGCATGCGTGGAAAACTGTCAGCGGCCGCTGACGCTCCCGCGCATGCGCCGCCCCGACATGTCATTTCCGCGCCAGCTGGCGGGGCAACAAAGGCCGTTTCCGCCAGCTGGCGGGGCGGAAATCCCTCCGGCGCCAGCTTAGCCCCTCAATGTTGGGGCTCGGCCCCCAAAGATGCGGAGCATTCCGCACCTTTGGGGCGGTGCGATGCCCGTCTGATTGGCGCCGTTTTGGGCGCCAGTCGACGGACATCGCGCCGTTTGGGGAGAATTTCGCCCCATGTCACCATTGTGCACAGGTGTTTCGTTACAGAAAACCTCCTGGATTGGATTGGATTTGTTATACTCCTTTTGGATTAACATCTGCATTTTCTTTTTTTAAAGATCCACGGATGAAATTCTAAGTGGGTCGAATGGAGTGCAATGTTACTTAGATGATATACTCATCACGGGTTCAAGTGAACAGGAACACTTGGAGAATTTGGAAGCTACCCTGAAGCTGTTACAGAATCACAACCTGAGAGTTAAGAAGGAAATGTGTGACTTTTCCAAGCCATCCATAAATTTCCTTGGTCATATCATTGACAAAGACACTTTACACAAAGTACCAAAGAAAATGTCAGCAATTTTAGAAGCACCACATTCTCAAAATGCAACCCAATTAAGGCTGTTTTTTCAGATTGATCAATCATTACAGTCAATATGTGCAGAATTTAGCAATACAATTGGAGCCGTTACACACATTTCTACATGCCAAACAGGCATGGCACTGGTCAGAAGAATATGAGAATGCATCCAATGAAATGAAAGATGTTTTACTGAAGCTTCTTCAGTGGGATGGCACGGTGGCACAGTGGTTAGCACTGCTGCCTCACCACGCCAGGGACCCGGGTTCAATTCCGGCCTTGGGTCACTGTCTGTGTGGAGTTTGCATTTTCTCCCTGTGCCTGCGTGGGTTTCCTCCGAGTGCATCGGTTTCCTCCCACGGTCCAAAGATGTGCAGGTTAGTTGGATTGGCCATGATAAATTGCCCCTTAGTGTCCAGGGATGTGCAGGTTATGTTATGGGATTACAGGGATAGGGTGGGGTGGACATGTGTAGAGTGTAATAATAATCTTTATTGTCACAAGTAGACTTACATTAACACTGCAATGAAGTTGTTGTGAAAAGCCTCCGGTTGCCACGTTCCGGCGCCTGTTCGGGTAAACTGAGGGAGAATTCAGAATGTCCAAATTACCTAACAGCACGTCTTTCGGGACTTTTGGGAGGAAACCGGAGCACCCGGAGGAAACCCACACAGGCACGGGGAGAATATGCAGACTCCACACAGACAGTGACCCAAGCCGGGATTCGAACCTGGGACTCTGGAGTTGTTAAGCAATAGTGCTACCCACTGTGCTACCGTGCTTAATTACTGTGATTAATTGAAGGGTTGGTGCAGACTCAATGGGTTGAATGGCCTCCTCTGCACTGTAGGGATTCTATGAAGTCAGAGCAAAAATCTCATGATGAAGTTGTAACTTGCTGACGATGTCTTACCCTACAGGGTTGATGCAGTCGTCTCACACGTTATGCCGTCAGGAGAGAAACAGCCAATAGCATTTGCTTCACACACATTTACTGGTGCAGACATGAATTATGCTCAACTAGAAAATGAAGCTTTGAGCATCATTTTTGGGGTAAGAAGGTTCCTCCATTACCTTTATGGGTGTCATTTTACTCTTTTGAACGATCGTCGACACTTGTCTACAATCATTGGGCTGCATAAATGTATACCTTCTTTGGCAGCTAGTAGATTGCAAAGATGGTCATTGATATTGTCGGTCCCACTTGAGATATCCAATATCGCAAGTCAGATTGGCATACAAATGCTGATGCTTTATCACGATTGCTGTTAGACGTCAAGAATGACACTGAAGAATATTTCATCAATATTTTGTATTCCCATTCATAGATCATAGAATCATAGAATTTACAGTGCAGAATGAGGCCATTCGGCCCATCGAGTCTGCACCGGCCCTTATAAAGGGCACCCTACTCAAGCCCACATATCTACCCTATCCCTGTAACCCGGTAACCCCCACTTAACCTTTCTGGACACTAAGGGCAATTTAGCAAGGCCAATCCACCTAACCTGCACATCTTTGGACTTTAGGAGGAAACCGGAGCACCCAGAGGAAACCCACGCAGACACGGGGAGAACGTGCAGACTCCGCACAGACAGTGACCCAAGCCGGAATCGAACCTGGGACCCTGGAGCTGTGAAGTAACTGTGCTAACCACTATGCTACTGTGCTGCCCTTAGTGTACCTGTGTACCTGTGACTTGATCTCAAGTTCAAAGATGTACAAGAACTGATCCAGTGATGGGGAAGGTGATGAACTTGGTCTAAAAAGGAATGCTGTCAAATGTTCATCACAAAATCCAGACATCAAGCCCTACATCACATGAAGACTTGAGTTGACAGTGCAGAATGGAGTTCTATTGTGGGGAATCCATGCAATTATTCCTCTGTGCTTGTGTAGTAGATTCCTTAACCAACTGCATGAGGGGCATCCTGGTGTGGTGAGGTTGAAAGAATTGGCATGCAGTTATTTTTGGTGGCCAGGATTAGATGCTCAAATTGAAGAGAAAGTTGGGCAATGCCAATCTTGTGCAAAACTAAAGAAAACTCCACCATTACAACCATTACATCTGTGGGAATGGCCAACACAGCCATGGCAGAGAATACACATCAATTATGCTACCCCGTTGGAGGATCACATGTTCTTAGTGAGTATGGATGTGCACTTTAAATGGCCAGAAGTCGTGATAATGAAGTCAGTGACGACTGAGGAAACCATTGAAAAATTAGATGAAATTAGATGCAAAATCTGAAAGACCGGAGCAGATTTTCAGTGATAATGGTACGCAGTTTAATTCGAAGGAGTTTGAGAACTACTTGAAGGGAACGGTATACACCATATCAAGTCAGCTCCATGTCATCTGGCAACAAATGGATTGTCCAAATGGTTTGTGCAATCATTGAAGCATTCTAGCAAACCTTCGAAGGACCAGGAGCCATTATCAAGAAGAATAAAAAAATTCCTAACATCTAACCGAAACACTGTACATGCTCCCATGCAAAGTTCACTGGCAATGCTGTTGTTTAAGAGGAAACTACGAATACAGTTTGATTTAGTAACTCCACCTGATACTCCAGAGATTGTCAAATGACAAATTGCTAGGAGGGAAAAAATCTCTAAAAAGCAAGTATTCAACCAGGGAGATAGAATGCCAGCTCAAAGTTATGCCACCAACATGAAATAGGTACCAGCTATGATCCTTACAAAGGCAGGTCCAATATCCTACACTGTACAGATGGATGACGAAAGGGTTTGGCGATGTCATGCTGATCCGTTACTTGCTGCACAAAGTGAGTTCGCAAAAATCTCTCAAGGGGTTCTTCCCTTGGAAAACCTGGAGAGCAATCCTTCGGGACAGAATTCAGCATCTATTTGAGGGGTTTTTAATGCCTATAGTCTCAGATACTGAAATAAGTACTCAAGAAGTATCATCTCCAGAAAGGAATGAGGATACTCCTGTGGTCGCAAGTAGCCGAGTTCAAGAATGCCAAGTAGATGGAATTCAATCAAGTACACAGCCATCAGCCCCCCTGCCTCGCTACCCCCACCCCAACACACACACGTACACACAAATCAACCCTGCCCCCTTCCCTTTGAGGTCACGATGCCTATGATTGTGCTCTTGTTTTATTTTAAGACTTCTGGGGCAACTTCAATCAGGGTCAATTGTTCAAGCTACTGTACAAGTTTGTGCCTTGACAACGTTGACCTGGTGGACATACATTTATGATTTTCAAAGTAAAACACATGTATCATCAAATAGGCCTTCAGTGATTTGAAGGCATTACTAATATCTGTCTTAATTCATTGTCTTTAGCTGTTGTCCTATCATAAAAGATGAAAGACGAATAGAAAGTGGACCAGAACGGATACTAATAACCCACATTCCAGAGATGGGTTCTGGGTGTTAATTAAACACCATTACAGTTCTGTTCATTTTCTTTATCGATATTTTAGTGGTTCTGAGCAAATCTCCAAGCGAGCTGTACGTGCTCCTGTAACATACAGTAGACATCAGCCCCAATGACAACAACCAATTCTATTCTGCTGATTAATGAGTGTTAATGAGGTGAATGGTCCTGTGGTCTCAGGGGGCACTCAGGTATGTGCGGTAATGAATAGAAGGTTGTCAGAACAATTATGCCCTTTCGTCCTCACATACTCTCGTTTTGTGCTCAGTAAACAGCTTGCACCTATTACAGAATGGAAAACCAACATCTTGGAAAATATTACGACTTTAATGATTGACAGATATGTAAATGTTTCTTATTTTAAAGAAAAGCATAGGACACATACAATTGATAGGATCTATAAACAGTGCAGAAAAAACAGTCTTGCTCTATGCTTTCTTGCATTCTTAAAAGTTAAGCCTATGTTACAATAGGCCTGTTGTCTCTACAGAAATAAAACATGAGTGGCCGGATTCTCCTTCCTGAGACTAAAGTGTTGATGCCGTGGCAGGATTCGTGGAGTTTTACGACAGCAAAACTGGCGTTGCACCTGGACCGATTCAGCAACCGCTGAGGCGCCACGTGGAACACCATCGATTGCAATGGAAAACGGTGTCGGATTCGCCGGGGTCGGCATTGACACTCAGGAGGCTGACAAGCTACTAACGATGTGCCGACAAAGTTTACTGTATGTGCGGAGTGGAACGCATTGACGCCGCTATCGAGGCACCATGGATTTGGCGTGAACCCGCGCCGGCCACCATTTTGCCGTGAAAACAGATTAACTTGCTTACCTTGCAGGTCAGCTGTTGAGTTCGGGAGTGAGAGCTGGGACCTTAGAATCAGCGCGGGAACTTTGAAAAAGCGGGGGGGCTGCGAGGCAGAGGGGACCATTTAAAAGGTCGCTGTCTGTGGTGAGGTGAGTACAGATTAACTTGCTTACCTTGCAGGTCAGCTGTTGAGTTCGGGAGTGAGAGCTGGGACCTTAGAATCAGCGCAGGAATTTTGAAAAAGCGCGGGGGCTGCGAGGCAGAGGGGACCATTTAAAAGGTCGCTGTCTGTGGTGAGGTGAGTACAGATTAACTTGCTTACCTTGCAGGTCAGCTGTTGAGTTCGGGAGTGAGAGCTGGGACCTTAGAATCAGCGCGGGAATTTTGAAAAAGCGCGGGGGCTGCGAGGCAGAGGGGACCATTTAAAAGGTCACTGTCTGTGATGAGGTGAGTACAGATTAACTTGCTTACCTTGCAGGCCAAGTCGATTTCAGCAGGAGCGGAGCAGGCTAGTCCATTTCAGCTGGGGCAGTGCGGAAGTGATTTCTGGGAGGTAAGTTTCTCCTTTAAATTTTTTTTAAATTCTAGTGTTTAAGGTGGGAACAGGAAGTCGACCCGCGGACTTCTGGGAAGACCCTCACCAATAAATTCTGGTGGAGAGGAAACCCGAGACACTACACGTGTAGTGTCTCCCACCCGCCCTCCTCCTCTAGCCTAATAATAAAACCCTTTGGTGTGAGGTAAGTACCATATTTTATTATTGTTATTAATAATTTTTTTTTTTATATATAAAAAAATTTAATTTAGCCAGATCTTGGTAGAAAGTTAGAGGAATGGCAGGGAAGGGAGTGCAATGTTCCTCCTGCAGGATGTTTGAGGTGAGGGATGCCGTTAGTGTCCCTGCTGATTTTACCTGCAGGAAGTGCTGCCATCTCCAGCTCCTCCAAGACCGAGTTAGGGAACTGGAGCTGGAGTTGGAAGAACTTCGGATCATTCGGGAGGCAGAGGGGGTCATAGATAGCAGCTTCAGGGAATTAGTTACACCAAAGATTGGAGATAGATGGGTAACTGTAAGAGGGACGGGGAAAAAACAGTCAGTGCAGGGATCCCCTGCGGTCGTTCCCCTGAGAAACAAGTATACCGCTTTGGATACTTGTGGGGGGGGGGACTTACCAGGGGTAAGCCATGGGGTACGGGCCTCTGGCACAGAGTCTGTCCCTGTTGCTCAGAAGGGAAGGGGGGAGAGGAGCAGAGCATTAGTAATTGGGGACTCTATAGTCAGGGGCACAGATAGGAGATTCTGTGGGAGCGTGAGAGACTCACGTTTGGTATGTTGCCTCCCAGGTGCAAGGGTACGTGATGTCTCGGATCGTGTTTTCCGGGTCCTTAAGGGGGAGGGGGAGCAGCCCCAAGTCGTGGTCCACATTGGCACTAACGACATAGGTAGGAAAGGGTATAAGGATGTCAGGCAGGCTTTCAGGGAGCTAGGATGGAAGCTCAGAACTAGAACAAACAGAGTTGTTATCTCTGGGTTGTTGCCCGTGCCACGTGATAGTGAGATGAGGAATAGGGAGAGAGAGCAATTAAACACGTGGCTACAGGGATGGTGCAGGCGGGAGGGATTCAGATTTCTGGATAACTGGGGCTCTTTCTGGGGAAGGTGGGACCTCTACAGACAGGATGGTCTACATCTGAACCTGCGGGGCACAAATATCCTGGGGGGGAGATTTGTTAGTGCTTTTTGGGGGGGTTTAAACTAATGCAGCAGGGGCATGGGAACCTGGATTGTAGTTTTAGGGTAAGGGAGAATGAGAGTATAGAGGTCAGGAGCTCAGATTTGACGTCGCAGGAGGGGGCCAGTGTTCAGGTAGGTGGTTTGAAGTGTGTCTACTTCAATGCCAGGAGTATACGAAATAAGGTAGGGGAACTGGCAGCATGGGTTGGTACCTGGGACTTCGATGTTGTGGCCCTTTCGGAGACATGGATAGAGCAGGGACAGGAATGGATGTTGCAGGTTCCGGGGTTTAGGTGTTTTAGTAAGCTCAGAGAAGGAGGCAAAAGAGGGGGAGGTGTGGCGCTGCTAGTCAAGAGCAGTATTACGGTGGCGGAGAGGATGCTAGATGGGGACTCATCTTCCGAGGTAGTATGGGCTGAGGTTAGAAACAGGAAAGGAGAAGTCACCCTGTTGGGAGTTTTCTATAGGCCTCCAAATAGTTCTAGGGATGTAGAGGAAAGGATGGCGAGGATGATCCTGGATAAGAGCGAAAGTAATAGGGTAGTTATTATGGGAGACTTTAACTTTCCAAATATTGACTGGAAAAGATATAGTTCGAGTACATTAGATGGGTCGTTTTTTGTACAGTGTGTGCAGGAGGGTTTCCTGCACAGTTTGTTGACAGGCCAACAAGAGGCGAGGCCACATTGGATTTGGTTTTGGGTAATGAACCAGGCCAGGTGTTGGATTTGGAGGTAGGTGAGCACTTTGGGGACAGTGACCACAATTCGGTGACGTTTACGTTAAGGATGGAAAGGGATAAGTATACACCGCAGGGCAAGAGTTATAGCTGGGGGAAGGGAAATTATGATGCCATTAGACGTGACTTGGGGGGGATAAGGTGGAGAAGTAGGCTGCAAGTGTTGGACACACTGGATAAGTGGAGCTTGTTCAAGGATCAGCTACTGAGTGTTCTTGATAAGTATGTACCGGTCAGGCAGGGAGGAAGGTGCCGAGCGAGGGAACCGTGGTTTACCAAAGAAGTGGAATCTCTTGTTAAGAGGAAGAAGGAGGCCTATGTGAAGATGAGGTGTGAAGTTTCAGTTGGGGCGATGGATAGTTACAAGGTAGCGAGGAAGGATCTAAAGAGAGAGCTAAGACGAGCAAGGAGGGGACATGAGAAGTATTTGGCAGGAAGGATCAAGGAAAACCCAAAAGCTTTCTATAGGTATGTCAGGAATAAGCGAATGACTAGGGACAGAGTAGGACCAGTCAAGGACAGGGATGGGAAGTTGTGTGTAGAGTCTGAAGAGATAGGCGAGATACTAAATGAATATTTTTCGTCAGTATTCACTCAGGAAAAAGATAATGTTGTGGAGGAGAATGCTGAGCTCCAGGTAAATAGATTAGATGGCATTGAGGTACGTAGGGAAGAGGTGTTGGCAATTCTGGACAGGCTGAAAATAGATAAATCCCCGGGACCTGATGGGATTTATCCTAGGATTCTCTGGGAGGCCAGGGAAGAGATTGCTGGACCATTGGCTTTGATTTTTATGTCATCATTGGATACAGGAATAGTGCCAGAGGACTGGAGAATAGCAAATGTGGTCCCTTTGTTCAAAAAGGGGAGCAGAGACAACCCCGGCAACTATAGACCGGTGAGCCTCACGTCTGTAGTGGGTAAAGTCTTGGAGGGGATTATAAGAGACAAGATTTATAATCATCTAGCTAGGAATAATATGATCAGGGATAGTCAGCATGGCTTTGTGAAGGGTAGGTCATGCCTCACAAACCTTATCGAGTTCTTTGAGAAGGTGACTGAACAGGTAGACGAGGGTAGAGCAGTTGATGTGGTGTATATGGATTTCAGCAAAGCGTTTGATAAGGTTCCCCACGGTAGGCTATTGCAGAAAATACGGAGGCTGGGGATTGAGGGTGATTTAGAGATGTGGATCAGAAATTGGTTAGCTGGAAGAAGACAGAGGGTGGTGGTTGATGGGAAATGTTCAGAATGGAGTTCTGTCACAAGTGGAGTACCACAAGGATCTGTTCTGGGGCCGTTGCTGTTTGTCATTTTTATCAATGACCTAGAGGAAGGCGCAGAAGGGTGGGTGAGTAAATTTGCAGACGATACTAAAGTTGGTGGTGTTGTCGATAGTGTGGAAGGAAGTAGCAGGTTACAGAGGGATATAGATAAGCTGCAGTGCTGGGCTGAGAGGTGGCAAATGGAGTTTAATGTAGAGAAGTGTGAGGTGATTCACTTTGGAAGGAATAACAGGAATGCGGAATATTTGGCTAATGGTAAAGTTCTTGAAAGTGTGGATGAGCAGAGGGATCTAGGTGTCCATGTACATAGATCCCTGAAAGTTGCCACCCAGGTTGATAGGGTGGTGAAGAAGGCCTATGGAGTGTTGGCCTTTATTGGTAGAGGGATTGAGTTCCGGAGTCAGGAGGTCATGTTGCAGCTGTACAGAACTCTGGTACGGCCGCATTTGGAGTATTGCGTACAGTTCTGGTCACCGCATTATAGGAAGGACGTGGAGGCTTTGGAACGGGTGCAGAGGAGATTTACCAGGATGTTGCCTGGTATGGAGGGAAAATCTTATGAGGAAAGGCTGATGGACTTGAGGTTGTTTTCGTTAGAGAGAAGAAGGTTAAGAGGAGACTTAATAGAGGCATACAAAATGATCAGAGGGTTAGATAGGGTGGACAGTGAGAGCCTTCTCCCGCGGATGGAAATGGCTAGCACGAGGGGACATAGCCTTAAACTGAGGGGTAATAGATGTAGGACAGAGGTCAGGGGTACGCAAAGAGTAGTGAGGCCGTGGAATGCCCTACCTGCTACAGTAGTGAACTCGCCAACATTGAGGGCATTTAAAAGTTTATTGGATAAACATATGGATGATAATGGTATAGTGTAGGTTAGATGGCTTTTGTTTCGGTGCAACATCGTGGGCCGAAGGGCCTGTACTGCGCTGTATTGTTCTATAAAACCAATTCTCCATCCAATCACGTCTCGCGATTCCAACGTAGGCCATCAGAGAATCCTGCCCTAGAACTATTTTAATAATTAGTTAAGTACTTTAAGCCTATTAATTGTATTTTGCCACCTTTTGGGCTGTTTAGATCATTTACTTTGCTATTGGAGCAATCAGCAGTAATCAGGCTTTTTTAGTGCTGTGAATTTATTTTAGGTGATGCCCATTGCTGTGAGGTTAAACGTTCACAAGGAAATGCATTCAGTATACTCACCAGGTCACTTAATGCCAATAACGTTCTTGCTTTAAAGACAGTGGGATTGATTTTTCTTTTGCCAATCCCGTTATGACCCTCTGGTTTTGGGGGGGGTGGGGGCCACGTGGAGGAGGACTTAACAATGAGTAAAATTTGGTGCTTGAGCCCCACCATCTCAAACTGCCTCAGAAAAGTTGGGCTAACCAGGAAAGCTGCTAGTGTGCAGTATGACCTGGCCAACTGCATGTAGATGAAACAAAAATGGAGAATGCTGGAAAATCTCAGCAGGTCTAACAGCATCTGTGGAGAGAGAACAGGGCTAGAGGAGAGAGAATGGAGTCAAGTTAGGAAGAAATTAGTTTGATGGGGCAGGAACAGGCTGACACGACGGGCCTACTGGGACAGGCCTGTTTGTGGATTTTGAGGAGGATATAGAAGCGGGAGATCCGGAGTTGGGGGGATATGAGACTGGAAGCTGTGATGGGAAGATCTCCAGAAGAACTGAGGTCACTGACAGCCCTGGAAACAATGGCTTGATGCTCGGTGGTGGGGTCATGGTCCAGGCGGAGGAAGTGTCTGAGAGTTGGTGCTCAGCCTCTGCAAGGTAGAGGTCAGCCAACAACAACCCCCACCCTTGTTGGCGGGTTTGATGATAAAGTCAGGATTGGACCTGAGAGGGCAAAGTGCAGCAAGTGGGTAGATATGTGCAGTATCTGTATATCTTAGAGTTATTATCTTAAGTTCTGACTGTTGATCCATATCAGTGGCAATATTCCTACATTACAGTGAGTACGTTTCAAAAGTACTTCATTGGATGTACAATGCTTTAGGACACCCTGATAAGCAAGTTGTAATTGGCACTATAGATATGCAAGCTTTTCCTTTCTTTCCCAATGGAATCCTTAATTGAGAAGGTCTTCTTTGTTGAAATGTCAACTGCATTGTAAAACATTTGTTTTTGCAGTTTAACCATTTGTAGGTTCCCTGCAGATTGCTCCTGTAATTGGATTAATTACTGAACTGAAAGCGAAGGGCCAATTTTGAGTGAGAATCTGGTGGGAGTGTGACAGCCTGTGCACCGTTAGTTACGCACTCAGGAATGGGCCATAACCAATGACTAAGCCTAAATTTGCACTGGATTACTTCTGACTCCCTGTTTAAATATACATATTATATTGGTCACTCTCCAGTCCCCTGGCACACAGCCACACTACTTAGAGTCAGGAAGTAGATTAACCCCATCCCTGCTATGTGCCGTTTTCAGGTTAGTAGCAAGTGGACTGTGAGAACAACAGTACCAGCAGCAGGTTCAGTCTGTTTTGAGCATTAAGCTTCATTAACATAGAGCTGGAAGGCATCAGGTGAAATACAAGTACACCAGACCATAAAAACATAGAAAATAGGAGCAGGAGTAGACCGTTCAGCCCATCACGCCTGCTCTGCCGTTCAATGTGAGCATAGAATCCCTACAGTGCAGAAGGAGGCTATGCGGCCCATCAAATCTGTACTGACCGTCTGAAAGCGCACTCTAACCTGGCCCCACCACCACCACCGCCCCCCACCCCTCCCATGGTGGTCAACATCAGGGAATGCAACCTCACATCTCATCGCCTAATCACCACACCACCAAATTCTCATGCTGCTCAATTCACCACAACCCCATCACCCACCCAACAGCACTCGCCCGAGCACAACACCATATGACAGCTGACATTCTGTCGTCTTTCTTTCCTACTGGTGCCACACCAATCAGCAAAGGGGTCAAGAGTTATGGGGATAAGGCGGAAAAGTGGAGTTGAGGATTTTATCAGATCAGTCATAGGGCTGGATGCTCCAGTCCCCCAGCCATGTGTTTCCCAGTGGTGCACCATTCCCTGGCAGCGGGATTCTTGATTCTCCCCTTGCCAATAGGACTTCCCATTGAAGCCACACCACGCACACACAGGTGGGCATGCGCTGCCGGCGGGAAAAGGAAATTCCAGCCGTGATCTCATTGAATGGCGGAGCAGACCTGATGGGCCAAAGGGCCTACTCTGTTCCTACATCTTATGGTCTTATGGAGCAGAGCAAAGCAAGGTCAGGAGAAGGGCATGTGTATCTCCTGAGCTCTACAGAGGAAGTTGTTCTCAACATCACTGTGACTGGCTATAACAGAGCCCATGTCATCTGGCATTGCTGGGAACATTGAGGATTGTTTGTCCCTGCATTATGCCCCTTCACAACTCCTAGTTCACTTTTATCCGGCTACTGGCATGATGGCCAAGCTTCTGCTGAAGCTACCTGGAGCTCTTTGTTTCCCACCCTTTCCCTTAAATCAGCCGCCTGTTTCTGACTTGGAAGCAAAAATACTGGGGATGCTGGAAATCTGAAATAAAAAGCGTATTTCAAGCATTTTGTTGTTTTCTTTCAGTTTCTGACTTCCTTCTTCTAGACACCCAAATACTGTTGCCTGCCCAGCCACAATCGCCGAAAGAGAACAACAGCACATCACTCATGAAGAGACCCCATCACTTGATGGTACATTGACAGCTACCAGCTCAGATACTGGCACTGCCCTTACCTTGGATGCTACTATAGAGTTGGAACCAGTATATGGTGAATCAGCAGGTATGAATAGGCTATAGCCAGGCTAGGAGTAAAGAATGGTTTTGATGCCAACTTACTAAAGGCTAAAGTCACAGATGAGTTCTGACACAGAGGACTCCTGTCATTGTCAAGGAGCATAGAGGAGTCCAGGAACAAGTTGTCAGAGGAGGACCCGTGGAACGTAGCCTCTGTCTTCCTGCAGACGCAGAGGCACTGCCACTGCTGGCCCACACTTGTTGTACATTTTGTGTACATAGGTCACCTACTTCTCTGCCATTCCTGTGATGCAGCAATGCCCAGGAACTCACCTGCAAAAAACTTTGCAATAGCAGAGGTTCTTCAAAATTATCTTTGTTGTAAGTTGGGTTCCTGGTCCTTTAAATAGTACAATCCCATTTATAATGATACCAGCTGCTGTTAAAACTGGACCAATCAGGTCCCAGAATAGAGCCTGGTTTGATAAATCATAATTTTTTAGATTATTTTAAAACTATGGAGGGTATTTACTGAACAGATTCACAGGAGTTTGCAGTTGATTTTCCAACAAAAAGGTAACACATTTATTAACTAAGAAACATTAATTACATTACACTAGACAACAAAAAGGTTAGAAATATTTCAATACAGACACCCAGGAAAAATGCCTCAACCTTGACCTATCCCTTTATCCCAGCAAAACCCTGACAGACACAGCACTCCAGTGAAGAAGCACCATTATTTCCACACCAAGATTCAGTTGCAAAGAGGTTTCTTTTCCGGTAGATTTCTGAACATTAATGAGAAGTCGTTCCACAATTGTTTTTCACTTGAGATTCAGAAAACTGACTCTAAATTCAGTGTTACTTTAACTTTAGCGCAATACATAGGAGTGATCTGAAGTGCATATGTTTTAATGCAAGACGTATAACAGGTAAGGCAGATGAACTTTGAGCTTGGATTAGTACTTGGAACTATGATGTTGTTGCCATTACAGAGACCTGGGCCGGGATTCTCCCTTACCCGGCGGGGCGAGGGGTCCCGGTGGGATGGAGTGGCGTGAATCACTCTGGCGTTGGGCTGCCCCAAAGGTGTGGATTTCTCCGCACCTTCAGGGGCCAAGCCCTCACCTTGAGGGGCTAGCCCCGCGCCAGAGTGGTTGGCGCGCCGCTGACAGGCGGGAAAGGTCTTTGGCGCCACGCCAGCCAGGGCCGAAAGGACATCGCCGGGCGGCGGAAGCCCGCGCATGCGCGGGAAGCGTCAGCGGCTGCTGACGTCATCCCTGCGCATGGGGGGTGTCTCTTACACGTCGGCCATGGTGAAGACTGTGGCCGAGGTGGAGGGAAAAGAGTGCCCTCACCGCACATGCTCGCCCGCGGACCGGTGCGCCCCGATCGTAGGTCAGGCCACCATGGGGGCACCCCCCGGGGCCAGATCGCCCCGCGCCCCCCCCCCCCCCCCCCAGGACCCCGGAGCTCGCCCGCGCCGCCTAGTCCCGCCGGAACGAGAGGTGGTTTGATTGTCGCCGGAGGGACAGGCATTCCAGCAGCGGGACTTTAGCCCATCGCGGGCTGGAGAATCGCCGGGGGGGGGGGGCCCGCCGACCGGCGAGCGCAACGCCAAATATCCGGTGCCGGAGAATTCGGCAACCGGCGAGGGCGGGATTCACGCCAGCCCCAGCGATTCTCCGACCCGCCGGGGGGGTTGGAGAATCCCGCCCCTGGTTGAGGGAAGGACAGGATTGGCAGCTAGATGTTCCAGGATTTAGATGTTTCAGGCGGGATAGAGGGGGATGTAAAAGAGGTGAAGGAGTTGCACTCCTGGTTAGGGAGAATATCACAGCTGTACTACGGGAGGACAGCTTAGAGGGCAGCGAGGCTATATGGGTAGAGATCAGGAATAAGAAGGGTGCAGCCACAATGTTGGGTGTTTACTACAGGCCTCCCAACAACCAGCGGGAGACAGAGGAGCAGATAGTTAGACAGATTTTGGAAAGGAGATTTTGGAAAGCAACAGGGTTGTTGTGATGGGAGACTTTAACTTCCCCAATATTGACTGGGACTCACTTAGGGGCTTGGAGAGGGCAGAGTTTGTAAGGAGCATCCAGGAGGGCTTCTTAAAACAATATGTCGATAGTCCAACTAGGGAAGGGGCTGTACTGGACCTGGTATTGGGGAATGAGCCCGGCCAGGTGGTAGAAGTTTCAGTAGGGGAGCATTTCGGGAACAGTGATCACAAGTCAGTAAGTTTTGAAGTGCTGGTGGACAAGGATAAGAGTGGTCCTAGGGTGAATGTGCTAAATTGGGGGGAAGGCTAATTATGACAATATTCGGCGAGAACTGAAGAACATCGATTGGGGGCGGATGTTTGAGGGTAAATCAACATCTGACATGTGGGAGGCTTTCAAGTGTCAGTTGAAAGGAATTCAGGACCGGCATGTTCCTGTGAGGAAAAAGGATAAATTTGACAAATTTCGGGATCCTTGGATAACGAGAGATATTGTAGGCCGCGTCAAAAAAGAAAAAGGAGGCATTTGTCAGGGCTGGAAGGCTGGAAACAGATGAAGCCTGTGTGGAATATAAGGAAAGTAGGAAGGAACTTAAGCAAGGAGTCAGGAGGACTAAAAGGGGTCGCAAAAAGTAATTGGCAAATAGGGTTAAGGAAAATCCCAAGGCTTTTTACACGTACATAAAAAGCAAGAGGGTAGCCAGGGAAAGGGTTGGCCCACTGAAGGACAGGGGAGGGACTCAATGTGTGGAGCCAGAGGAAATGGGCGAGGTACTGAATGAATACTTTGCATCAGTATACACCAAAGAGAAGGAATTGGTGGATGTTGAGTATGGACAAGGGTGTGTAGATAGGCTGGGTCACATTGAGATCCAAAAAGATGAGGTGTTGGGAGTCTTGAAAAATATTAAGGTGGATAAATCCCCAGGGCCTGATGGGATATACCCCAGAATACTGAAGGAGACAAGAGAGGAAATTGCTGAGGCCTTGACAGAAATCTTTGGCTCCACGCTGTCTTCAGGTGACTGGAGAAAAGCCAATGTTGTTCCTTTGTTTAAGAAGGGTAGCAAGGATAATCCAGGGAACTATAGGCTGGTGAGCCTTCCATCAGCGGTAGGGAAATTACTGGAGAAAATTCTTCAAGACAGGATCTACTCCCATTTGGAAGCAAGCGGTCGTATTAGCGAGAGGCAGCACGGTTTTGTGAAGGGGAGGTCATGTCTCACTAACTTGAGTTTTTGAGGAGGTCACAGGTAGGGCAATGGATGTTGTCTATATGGACTTCAGTAAGGCCTTTGACAAGGTCTGTCATGGCAGACTGGTACAAAAGGTGAAGTCACACGGGATCAGAGGTGAGCTGGCAAGATGGATACAGAACTGGCTAGGTCATAGAAGGCAGAGACTAGCAATGGAAGGGCGCTTTTCTGATTGGAGGGCTGTGACTAGTGGTGTTCCGCAGGGATCAGTGCTGGGACCTTTGCTGTTCGTAGTATATACAAATGATTTAGAGGAAAATGTAACTGGTCTGATTAGTAAGTTTGCGGACGACACAAAGGTTGATGGAATTGCGGATAGCGATGAGGACTGTCAGAGGATAAAGCAGGATTTAGATCGTTTGGAAACTTGGGCGGCGAGATGGCAGATGGAGTTCAATCCGGACAAATGTGAGGTAATGCATTTTGGAAGGTCAAATACAGGTAGGGAATATACAGTGAATGGTAAAACCCTCAAGAGTATTGACAGTCAGAGAGATCTTGGTGAACAGGTCCACAGGTCACTGAAAGGGGCAACACAGGTGGAGAAGGTGGTCAAGAAGGCATACGGCATGCTTGCCTTCATTGGCTGGGGCATTGAGTATAAAAATTGGCAAGTCAGGTTGCAGATATATAGAACCTTAGTTAGGCCACACTTGGAGTATAGTGTTCAATTCTGGTCGCCACACTCCCAGAAAGATATGGAGGCTTTAGAGAGGGTGAAGAAGAAATTTACCAGGATATTGCCTGGTATGGAGGGCATTAGCAATGAGGAGCGTTTGAATAAACTCGGTTTGTTCTCACTGGAACGACGGAGGTTGAGGAGCGACCTGATAGAGGTCTACAAAATTATGAGGGGCATAGACAGAGTGGATAGTCAGAGGCTTTTTCCCATGGCAGAGGGGTCAATTACTAGTGGGCATACATTTAAGGTGCGAGGGGCAAAGTTTAGAGGAGATGTACGAGGCAAGTTTTTTACACAGAGGGTAATGGGTGCCTAGAACTCGCTACCAGAGGAGGTGGTGGAAGCAGGGACGATAGTGACATTTAAGGGGCATCTTGACAAATACATGAATAGGATGGGAATAGAGGGATACAGACTCCGGAAGTGTAGAAGATTTTAGTTCAGACGGGCAGCATGGTCGGCGCAGGCTTGGAGGGCCTAAGGGCCTGTTCCTGTGCTGTACTTTTCTTTGTTCTTTGTTCAGTGTTGAGTTCCTTAAACTAATTTCTTGAGAATTCTGGCATTATTTTCTGCTAGACGTCTTGGACCTTTTTATCTTCACTCTGTGGTATATCCATACCAACTGAAACTAAAATGTTTTATTTTGTCTCTCACTGTCTCTGTGGGAGGTCTTTTATCTGATCCTTTGTTGCTCGGCAATGGCAGTTCTTCCCACACCTTGGGCTGGATTCTCCGTTTTGGAGACTAAGTCCCCACTCTGGCGTGAAAACGGTGGTTACGCCAGGAAAACTGGCGCAAAACGGCCACCGATTCCCCGTTTTGCTGGGGCTAGCAGGGAGGCAGCATAGAGTTCGTAGCTCTAGCTGCCGATATGGCCCTGAGCACTTGCCATTCTGTGGCTGTGCATGCGCACGGCGGCGGCGGCCTGCAGCGGCCACGCCGTGCTCCATGGCAGACTCAGCCCATGGGCCCGGACCTCAAAAGTAGTGCCCCCTTTGCCACTTGTGCGCCCCAGACCGTCCGCCCACAGTGCCCCCAGCTCCGAATGAAGCCCCCCCCCCCTGCCAGCGCATCGGCCCTCCCCTGACTATGGCAGCCCCGGACTGAGTCCGCAGCCACCACGCGGGGTTCCCGAATGGTGTGACCACATGTAACCCACAGTGTCGGGAACTCGGCAGGTCAAAGACGGAGCATCGCAGGGCGGGCCTCAGGCAATGGCCTGAGGCCATGGATAATCGAGGCGGCGTACTCCTAGAGTACACCGCTTTTCAGGGGGCGGAGAATGCATAAACCACCACTGCTCCCGATATGGGCGTCAAAACGGATTCTCCGACCCTGTTGCCGAACTCGATTTTGGTGTCGGGAGCGGAGAATCCAGCCCCTTGTGTTTGTTTTAACTTCCCTAAACTACTAACTCCTTGGTAACTCATCTCTTCACCTCAAAAGTCGTAAGACTTCATTAAAAATACATGCGTACAAACAGGGCCCCAGACTTGTCGGCCCCATACCCCAAAAGCTCTAAACTGAAACCAAACCCAGGTTTCACCATTTTTAACACACAAACAAAAAAGAATAATTAATTAAACTTAAAGCTATATCTTGTTCCTAACATCCACAAATGCAAATATAACTTACTTAAACTAGTTCCTAACACATTTTCAAGTTCAGCTGAGCATTTGCTCTTTGATGAAAGATGCACAAATACAGTGTCTGGACCTGCATGGCCCAAATGACATATTATGGGTCATCTCAGCTGGTAGGCTTGTGTGATGTAAAAATAGTGCTCTCTCTGATGGCACATCAGAAAAAGAGCACAATTAACAATCAAAAACCTACTGCCCACCCCCACATTAAACTGAAACAAACCCCTGAATGCCAGATAACAGTACAACATACCTGAGCAAAAGAGTGCTAGGCTTCTGTAGAACAGCCTCCAGTGGCACAAAGAAATGTGAGGTCCCTATGTTTAGTCTTATTCACAAATGGCCCTATTATTACACTATTGAAGGATCAGGTATGGGCTGGATTCTCCGCCGGCGGGATGCTCCGTTTTGCTGGTAGCCCGGTGGTTTCCCGATGGCGTGGGGCTGCCCCACAATGGGAAAGCTCATTGGCCAGCCAGCGTCTGACAAACATGATTCAGTTTTTTGACAAAGTAATATAGAGGATTGATGAGGGTAGGAGGATATTACAGTTAATCTTGTGTATCTGGGCTGCCAAAGAATGCTTGATAAAGTACCACATTATAGACTTGTTAAAATAATTAGGTTGAATGGGGAAATGGCAGTGTGGATGTGACATTGGTATCATGTAATATAAAGTAATATGTAATATAAAGCAGAGGGTAGTGGTAAATTGTTTTTCTGACTGGAGGGAAGTATATAGTGATGTTCCCCAGGGCTAGTATATTTTAAAGTATTAATTACCTGGATTAGGGTATCGAGGCATAATGTTAAAGTTCCCAAATGCCACAACCTGCAAAATGTAGAAAATAGGAAGAAGGATATTAGTCAACTTCAGAAAGATATAGACAGACTGATGAAATGAGTGG
The DNA here is from genome assembly GCF_047496885.1 of Scyliorhinus torazame. Taxonomy (NCBI): domain Eukaryota; kingdom Metazoa; phylum Chordata; class Chondrichthyes; order Carcharhiniformes; family Scyliorhinidae; genus Scyliorhinus; species Scyliorhinus torazame. The sequence goes on from NC_092715.1 coordinate 194,878,087, forward strand.
ACACCTGACAAATGAAATCCGGCACAGAGAGGTGTGAAATGATGCATTTTGAACGAAAAAGTGACAAGAGGCATTATCAAATAACTTGTACAGTTTAAAAGGGGAGTAAGAATGGAGATAAGCGAGCATTTATGTACACATTTATTTGAAGGTGGCAGGATAAGATAATAACACTGTTAGAAAAAAGGGTTTGGGAACTTTGGCTTTACAAAATGAAGCAGAGAATATAAAAACAAGAAAGTTATGATAAACCTTCTTAAATCACTGATTATGCCTAAATTGGAGTATTGTGCCCACTTCAAAATGTTCCCATCTTTAGGAAGAAGGTCAAGGCTTTAGAGACCAGATAGAGGAGATTTACTGGAGTGACACGTTCATAGGTTCTTACGATACAGGAGCGGAATTAGGCCATTTGGTCCATCGAGTCTGCTCCGCCATTCGATCATGAAGACCTCATCCTGGCCTTAACTTCATCGTCCTACCCACTCTGCATAACCTTCCAACCCATTACCAATTAAAAATCTGTCTAACTCCTCCTTAAATTTACTCACTGTCCCAGCATCCACCACACTCTGGGGTAGCGAATTCCACAGATTCATAACCCCGTGGGAGAAGTAGTTTCTCCTCAACTCTGTTTTAAATTTTCTGCCTCTTATCCTAAGACTATGACCTCTCGTTCTAGAATGCCCCACAAGAGGAAGCATCCGCTCCACGCCCACTTTACCCATACCTTTTATCATCTTATATACCTCAATTTGATCTCCCCTCATTCTCCTAAACTCTAGAGAGTATAGGCCTAAAGGGTTCAATCTTGTAGTGATCTGTACATCTGTACATACATCTGCACATACATCAGGGACTGCAGACAGATGTAATAGCCACAGCATCACTAGAGGGCATCAGAGACGGGTATAAAGAGTCCAGCCCAAGGTAGGATCCGCCTCTTTCAGCAGCACAGGGCTAGGGAGCAGCAGCACACAGAGACAGCTCAGCTTAGGCAGTTTACCTTAGCTTCATTGGTCATACCTCTTGACTGTATTATATCTAGTTAAGCTCTGGAAACAGAACAAACCCATTGAATAAAGTATTTTTGCTAACTGGAAGTCTACAATCTTTATTCAGACTTAGAGAATAACATATGGTACCACGAGTGATTTCAAAAAGCTAGATAGACACCAGCAAGAGAAGAAAAACTTAAACTGGATATTCGACTGTGGAAGACTTCGCAGCAAATGATCCTCGATGACTAACTGATTCAATGGAACTTGTTGGAACTCCAAGGCAGCAGAAAACATCCGGTAATTTAAGTTATAACTGGAAAATGTTTGAATAACTGTTCCAAATATTTATCACAGCTAATGATTTAAGCACTGCCTCTGACGAAACGAAAATAGCCCTACTACTCTCAACAGGAGGGCATGAAGGTGAAGGCAACACCAAGGTAGACGGTATACTCAAAAAATTTGCTAAACGCTGGAACAGTCAGGCTGGTGCGATGCTGGAAAGATTTAACTCTTGTCAGAGAAACGGAGGGCCCATCTCTTATTTTATTACAAATCTCAAGTTAATACCATAAGGCTGTGATTATGCTGATTTCAGAGACACTGTGATAATGTATCAGTTAATTTCTGGATTATCTGATAAAAATTTGAGGGAGGAACTATCACAAAATAAGTATCTAACTCTAGAAACTGCTATACAAAAATGCCTTGCTGATGAACAAAAACAAAATCAATCCTGTCAGTCTTTACAAACACAGAATCAGTGTCTAGAAAAGCAAATTGGAAAAAACGGCACCAAAACTTACCACGAGGCATAGGCAGGATTGATGGAAGTTCTGAGCGGCAGCCATCTTGAGAAAGGAGCCGCACATGCGCAGTTGCGAAAAGAGCGCACAGTACAGGAAACCCAGAGTGCGCATGGGAAATTGAATCGAACGCATGACGTCACGAGCAGAAGACCGCACAATGCCCGAACTTACACCCGCCGTTGAAAATAACTGTCACAACACCAAACAAGCAGTTAGCACTACCCTCGAAGATGATATGGTCCTTGTAGACTACGACTCAGACGAAGATTTCATCTTGGGAGGTGCCTACCCCAGTACCAAATCCGAACCGCAACTAGAGGTGTTATACTGGGAAGACCCCGACGATGAGTTCTTCGGATTGGGGAATCTTCAGCCCAGCATATATGATATCCCAAACCGTGAGTGCAGGATTATGCTGCGGCCTGACACCAAGAAACATAGAACATAGAACATTACAGCGCAGTACAGGTCCTTCAGCCCTCAATGTTGCGCCGACCTGTGAAACCACTCTAAAGCCCATCGACACTATTCCCTTATCGTCCATATGTCTATCCAATGACCATTTGAATGCCCTTAGTGTCGGTGAGTCCACTACTGTTGCAGGCAGGTCATTCCACGCCCTTACTACTCTCTGAGTAAAGAACCTACCTCTGACATCTGTCCTATATCTATCTCCCCTCAATTTAAAGCTATGTCCCCTCGTGCTAGACAGCACCTTCCGAGGAAAAAGGCCCTCACTGTCCACCCTATCCAATCCTCTGATCATCTTGTATGCCTCAATTAAATCACCTCTTAACCTTCTTCTCTCTAACGAAAACAGCCTCAAGTCCCTCAGCCTTTCCTCATAAGATCTTCCCTCCATACCAGGCAACATTCTGGTAAATCACCTCTGCACCCTTTCCAATGCTTCCACATCCTTCCTATAATGCGGCGACCAGAATTGCACGCAATACTCCAAATGCGACCGCACCAGAGTTTTGTATAGCTGCAACATGACCTCATGGCTCCGAAACTGAATCCCGCTAACAATAAAAGCTAACACACCGTACGCCTTCTTAACAACCCTCTTAACCTGGGTGGCAACTTTCAGGGATCTATGTACATGGACACCGAGATCTCTCTGCTCATCCACACTGCCAAGAATCTTACCATTAGCCCAGTACTCTGTCTTCCTGTTATTCCTTCCAAAATGAATCACCTCACACTTTTCTGCATTAAACTCCATTTGCCACCTCTCAGCCCAGCGTTGCAGCTTATCTATGTCCCTCTGTAACTTGTAACATCCTTCGGCACTGTCCACAACTCCACCGACTTTAGTATCGTCTGCAAATTTACTCACCCATCCTCCAGGTCATTTATAAAAATGACAAACAGCAGTGGCCCCAAAACAGATCCTTTTGGTATACCACTAGTAACTGGACTCCAGTCTGAACATTTCCCATCAACCACCACCCTTTGTCTTCTTCCAGCTGGCCAATTTCTGATCCAAACTGCTAAATCATCCTGAATCCCATGCCTCTGTATTTTCTGCAGTAGCCTACCGTGGGGAACTTTATCAAACACTTTACTGAAATCCATATACACCACATCAACTGCTTTACCCTCATCCACCTATTTGGTCACCTTCTCAAAGAACTCAATAAGGTTTGTGAGGCACGACCTACCCTTCACAAAACCGTGTTGACTATCTCAAATCAAATTATTCCTTTCCAGATGATTATACATCCTATCTCTTATAAACCTTTCCAAGATTTTGCCCACAACAGAAGCAACTGGTCTATAGTTACCGGGGTTGTCTCTACTCCCCTTCTTGAGCAAGGGGACAACATTTGCTATCCTCCAGTCTTCTGGCACCATTCCTGGAGACAAAGATGACTTAAAGATCAAAGCCAAAGGCTCAGCAATCTCCTCACTAGCTTCCAGAGAATCCTAGGATAAATGCCATCCGGCCCAGGGGACTTATCTATTTTCACACTTTCCAGAATTGCTAACACCTCCTCCTTATGAACCTCAAGCCCTTTTAGTCTAGTAGCCTGAATCTCAGTATTCTCCTCGACCACATTGTCTTTTTCCTGTATGAATACTGACGAAAAATATTCATTTAGCACCTCTCCTATCTCCTCGGATTCTACGCACAACTTCCCTCTACTGTCCTTGACTGGCCCTACTCTTACCCTAATCATTCATTTATTCCTGACATATCTATAGATAGCTTTAGGGTTATCCTTGATCCTACCTGCCAAAGACTTCTCATGTCCCCTCCTGGCTCTTAGCTCTCTCTTTAGGTCCTTCCTAGCTAACTTGTAACTCTCGAGCACCCTAACTGAACCTTCATCTCTCATCTTTACATAAGCCTCCTTCTTCTTCTTGACAAGTGTTTCGACTGCTTTAGTAAATCACGGTTCCCTTGCTCGACCATTTCCTCCCTGCCTGACAGGTACATACTTATCAAGGACACGCAGTAGCTGTTCCTTGAACAAGCTCCACATTTCCATTGTGCCCATCCCCTGCAGTTTTCCTCTCCATCCGACGCATCATCGCAAGACGCCTCATCGCATCATAATTGCCTTTACCCCAGATATAACTCTTGCCCTGCGGTATATACCTATCCCTTTCCATCACTAAAGTAAACGTAATCGAATTGTGGTCACTATCACCAAAGTGCTCACCTACCTCCAAATCTAACACCTGTCCTGGTTCATTACCCAATACCAAATCCAATATGGCCTCGCCTCTCGTTGGCCTATCTACATACTGTGTCAGGAAACCCTCCTGCACACATAGGACAAAAACGGACCCATCTAAAGTACTTGATCCAAACCCTCCTGCACACATTGGACAAAAACGGACCCATCTAAAGTACACGTTTCCAATCAATATTTGGAAAGTCAAAGTCCCCCATAACAACTACCCTTTTGCTTTCGCTCCTATCCAGAATCATCTTTGCAATCCTTTCCTCTACATCTCTGGAACTTTTTGGAGGCCTATAGAAAATCCCTAACAGGGTAACCTCTCCTTTCCTGTTTCTAACCTCAGCCCATACTACCTCAGTAGATGAGTCCTCATCAAACGTCCTTTCTGCCACCATAATACTGTCCTTGACTAACAATGCCAACCCCTCCCCCTCTTTTGCCACCTTCAAACAGAGAGTGGTCCACGCACCACAAAGAGTCACAGCCTCCACACAAGATGATTTGTTCATTGAACATGAAGAGAACGATCACAACTCCGAAACAGAAAGTGATGATTTGTCCAACGAACAATACACACAATACTGCTCAGACATGGCTGAGTTATTCGGAGATCCTGATCACAGCATCAGCAACACGGTTGAAAAGCTCAATACGACTCTTCTCATGGTAGATGAATCCAATATCATGGTGCCATGGCAGATCGTCGATACATTGGATGACAGCAATACCCAAGACGAAGACGACGCCACACAGAGAGCACAGAACGACTCCATTGAGAGAGCACAGATCGACTCTACCGCGAGAACACTGCACAACTCCACAAAAAGAGCGATGACAGACTCCACAGAGAGAGCGATGACAGACTCCACAGAGAGAGCGATGACAGACTCCACAGAGAGAGCGATGACAGACTCCACAGAGAGAGCGATGACAGACTCCACAGAGAGAGCGATGACAGACTCCACAGAGAGAGCGATGACAGACTCCACACAGAGAGCGATGATAGACTCCACAGAGAGAGCGACGAAGGACTCCACAGAGAGAGCGACGAAGGACTCCACAGAGAGAGCGATGACAGACTCCACAGAGAGAGCGATGACAAACTCCACACAGAGAGCGATGAGAAACTCCACAGAGAGAGCGACGAAGGACTCCACAGAGAGAGCAATGAAGGACTCCACAAAGAGAGCTACACAAGCCTCCACAAAGAGAGTGACGCAAGCCTCCACAGACAACTCGGTGACAGACTCAAAAATGGAAGCAAGCTGTTATGGGCGCGGTGTTTTCAGAACCCCAAAATGTATCATGGAATTCAACCAACCTCTCCCTTTAATGTATTTGTTGCTTTTCCTAGCACATGGCTTGTTCCCTAGGTGTGGGATTACAATTATGGACACGTGGGTTTTTAAACATAAAACAATGTTTATTTCGTGAACTCAACTTAACATCTTAAATAAACATTGGATCTCTTAACACCCCTTACTTCAAAGATAACTCCGAAAATATTGCAACAGTAAATAATCCCTCAAAATGTTCCTTCAAACTTCCAAGAGACTTAACACCTTCAAACAGAATTACATCAGGTTAAAGGCTTTACTGTTATGAGTTTAAATCACCCAAATGATCCAGAGATAGTCTTTCATGGCAGAGATTCAGCTCACTGCAAACACAGACACACACCCAGCTCTTTTCCTCCAAACTGCAGCTCTCTGGAAACACATAGACACACACAAGCTCTTTTTCAAAACTGAAACTTAAAACTGCAAAATGGCTGATCTAAAGCCCAGCTCCACCCACTCTCTGACATCACTGTTTTCTTAAAGGTACATTGCTTAAACATCCATGTCTTAAAGGTACTCTCACATGACACCTCCCCCAAGAAAAAAAATAAACCATCAACTTCAAGATGGTTTCATTTTTCACTTTTGCACCATCCACTAAGAAATGTACACAATAAATATACCTTTTCGTTTTTTTAAAAAACAACACACGCAAACAGGTATAATATTATAGTCCATTTTTCTTTGTTCTTCTTCCTCCAACCGAAAACCTTCTCAATTGATCACATTTGTGACAAAGCATCGGCTATCACATTTTCCCGTCCTGCCACATGTACTATTTTTAAATGAAATGGCTGTAACAACAAACTCCAGCGAAACAGCCTTGCATTGTTATTCCGGAATCGCTCCAAAAATGTCAAAAGATTATGATCAGAAGATATAATGGTGTCAGATGGATTGCTGGTCACATAAATGTGAAAATGTTGCAAAGCCAGCACCAACTAAAAGTCTCCTTCTCAATCGTCGAATATTTTTTCTGGTGAGAATTCAATTTCTTTGAAAAATAACCAACGCAAGCTCCAGCCCTTCGTCGTCGTCTTGTAGAAGCACCGCACCTACGCCCACATCGCTCGCATCAACAGCCACTTTGAAGAGTTTGGTATAATTTGGGATGGCTAGCACAGGAGCAGTGGTTAACACCGCCTTCAGGCCGTCAAATGCCTGTTGACACTCCGCTGTCCACTGGAATTTGTTACGCTTCTTGAGCAATAATTTGGAAATAAAAGCGGATTGTCCCACTTTCTCAATGCAATCCTCCAAACGTGGGATAGGATAAGATTCTGTTCTTGTAACTGCATTCACCTTTCGATAGTCCACACACAACCGTTGGGTACCGTCTGGTTTAGGTACCATCACAATGGGTGAGCTCCATTGGCTGCAAACCACTTCAATTATGCCATTCTTCAGCATACTCTCAAATCTCTCTGTTAACCTGTGCCAATGTTAAAGGATTAAGTCTATATGGATGTTTCCCACAACTACATCATGTATAGCCCTTTTAGTACTTCCCAATTTATCTCTACAAACTTGCCCATGAGATATCAATAACTCTTTCAGGTCAGTTTGTTTTTCCTCTGGAAGGCAACTTAACAATTCATCCCAATTTTTAAGAACATCCTCATTTTCCAATTTAATTTGAGGTATGTCAAATTCACAGTCATCTGGATTTGGTTTGTCACTTTGAGTTAGAATCATTAAAACCTCCTTTTTCACTCCTTCCCTTTCAAAGTACCTTTTCAGCATATTCACATGGCACACTCGGTGAGTCTTCCTTCTTTCTGGTGTTTTTTACCACATAATTCACCTCACTTAATTTCCTTTCAATCTGATACGGTCCACAAAACCTAGCTTTTAAAGGCTCCCCTACCACTGGTAACAACACTAAAACTTTATCCCCACTGGCAAAACTACAAACTTTGGATTCCTTGTCCGCTACCCGTTTCATCACATTTTGTGCAACTTTCAAATGTTGTCCAGCCAATTCACCTGCTCTATTTAATCGTTCCTTAAAATTTGACACGTAATGCAATAGTGTAATTTCCGATTTCTCACCCACCAATTTTTCCTTCATCAATTTAAGTGGTCCTCTTACCTCATGACCAAAAATTAGTTCAAAAGGACTACATTTGGTAGACTCATTAGGTGCATCCCGAATTAACTTTACTGTTGCAATATTATCTGAGTTATCTTTGAAGTAAAGGGTGTTAAGTGATCCAATGTTTATTTAAGATGTTAAGTTGAGTTCATGGAATAAACATTGTTTTGTGTTTAAAAACCCACGTGTCCATAATTGTAATCCCACTCCTAGGGAACAAGCCGTGTGCTAGGAAAAGCAGCAAATACATTAAAGGGAGAGGTTGGTTGAACTCCATGATACATTTTGGGGTTCTGAAAATGCCTCGCCCATAACAATTGGGGGCTCGAAGGGGATAAAAGTCTATCTATTGGATTGGCTTTTGTGAACTTAAAGACAGTGAAGGATTGTTGCTTTTCCGGTGTGGTATTTTAGTTTAAGTGGGGGGAATGTTGTGAACAATGGCTCTTTCAGAGGCTCAGAAGTTTTTGGGGGTGGAGAATGTCACACGTAGTACCTTACGGACAGAAACGAAAAGCAGACAGTTAGATTTGGCAAGAACATTGCAGTTAACATTACCTGACAAAATGCGAAAAGATGAGGTAATTATGGTGGTGGTTAAGCATTTAAAGTTGCCTGAGATAGAGTTTGACTCATTGGAAATGGCAAAAATTCAGTTGCAAATTAAACAAATGGAACATGAGAAAGAATTAAAGCGGCTTGTTATTGAAAACTCACCACTATTCTTAGAAGTCCCCATACCAAATGTTTATTCCATGAACTCAACTTAACATCTTAAATAAACATTGGATCACTTAACACCCTTTACTTCAAAGATAACTCAGATAATATTGCAACAGTAAATAATTCCTCAAAATGTTCCTTCAAACTTCCAAGAGACTTAACACCTTTAAACAGAATCACATCAGGTTAAAGGCTTTACTAGTATGAGTTTAAATCACCCACGTGATCCAGAGATAGTCTTTCATGGCAGAGATCCAGCTCACTGCAAACACAGACACACACACAGCTCTTTTCCTCCAAACTGCCGCTCTCTGGAAACACACAGACACACACAAGCTCTTTTTCAAAACTGAAACTTAAAACTGCAAAATGGCTGATCTAAAGCCCAGCTCCACTCTCTGACATCACTGTTTTCTTAAAGGTACATTGTTTAAACATCCATGTCTTAAAGGTACTCTCACATGACAAAGCAAACAATCCATAGCGAACACCATGCATGTACAAGACCATGTGGATCCATCAAGCTTATTTCAGCCACCAGAAGAAGACACTGAATATGTGAGACAAGTGATGAAGAAATCACAATCCCATACAGGATGTGCAGGATCACAGCGAGACTGACATATCTCAGCTCGTCTGCACAGAAGCACTCAATAATTAGAGGATGTTCATCCATGAGTCCAGAGAGACCACGTCAATTGAAATCCTGAAGATTTTGACTCCAGAAAAGGAGCACCACGACCCACAACAAAATGAAAACGTAAAGGTTTTGACTCCAGAAAAGGAGCACAAAGAGATCACAGATGGTTCAAATGAACCTGAAATGACTCCAGAAGAGGAGCACCTAGAAATCAATGATGATTCAAGTGAACCAGGAATGACTCAAGAAGAGGAGTACCAAGTAAGCAAAGAAGAGGAATCGAATCCACCACAAATGTCAGATGTCACCAACATCAATGCAACATCAGATCATTCTCACAATTCTCAAGAAGAAATGCTCAATGTAGCAGATACCACATCGGACACTGACACCAATAACTGTGACAATGACTCAAATCATCCACATGGCACACTCATTGAGTGCAACAAGAACAACAAAAACCGCAAGAAGCACAGCAGAAACAAGAGCAACAACAGCAACAACAAAACAACATGCAGCGCAACAAGAATGACAAAAGCAATAAGAAGCATCCCAGAAACAACAAGCACGACAAGAAAAAGAACAAGAATAAAAGTGAAAACAACGAAAACAGAATCAACAAGTGCGACAAAAAGAACAACAAGAACGACAACAACAAGAACGACAACGAAAACAACAAAGACAGAAACGACACAAACAACAACAATGAAACAACGACCTGTACAACATGGTACAACTCTGCACGTGAAGGACAATGCCACAGCACACTGCAAAACAATGATAAGACTACAAAACATGCCATGGCATGATAAAGAATCTCACAAATTCACATCTGCTCCAGAACAAACAAGCAAAACAGCTTCCACGAACGATGACATACAGAATCAATACCACAAACATAGGAAAAAGTCGAGGTCAGACAATGGTGCGCCACAGTATCGCTACCCGCAATCAAATGGAACAGGGGAAACAGGTGTCCACATCATTAAACGACTCATCAGCAAAGAAGCCGAGTCACATTCCAACGTCAACCTAGCTCTGTTATCGTACTGCGCAGCCCCATTGAGCTCAGGACTGTCGCCAGGGCAAATGCTCTTCAGCAGAGACATCCAGACAACCCTACTGGCAAAGCAATTCCGAGACCCCGGCAACGCACCGGTTCTCGATGACATGCAGACACTATGCTCCAAACTAAAACTATACTACGATCAACATGCGATCCCACTCAAGCCACTGACAGTAAGTGACACCATCAGAATCAGGGACCCAGAAGGCAGATGGTCTGAGTCAGCCATGGTGATCAGGCAGGAGGCACCACGGTCCTACATTGTCAAATTGTTGCCGTAACTGCCGGGACCTATTAGAGATTCGACCTACAACGGCAGTATTTCCCACACTGGACTTGACTAAGTCCATTTGTCCACAGGACGTTCCTCGCCACACGACGCCAGACAGTACTCTTGATGACATCAAACCATCATCCCTACTACCACCGTTAAGACGCTCCAGCAGAAGCCGTAAGGCACCCGACCGGCTAGATTTGTGACGACGCTTCAACACACGCACAAGACGAATATGGACATTTCTCACGATGGACTCACAACACTGTTAGTTGTTTCTGTATTACTTTTGTCATTTTCACAGTGTGCAGATTTGCATATTCTCACCACTTGTTATGTACAGTTTTCTTGAGACCAGTCTTGAAAACATGTCCAATAAAAGGGGGGGCATGTAGTGATCTGTACATCTGTCCATACATCTGCACATACACCAGGGACTGCAGACAGATGTAACAGCCACAGCATCACTAGAGGGCATCAGAGACGGGTATAAAGGGTCCATCCCAAGGTAGGATCCGCCTCATTCAGAAGCACAGGGCACAGAGACAGCTCAGCATGGACAGTTTACCTTAGCTTCACTGGTCATACCTCTTGACTGTATTATATCTAGTTGAGCTCTGGAAACAGAATGAACCCACTGAATAAAGTATTTGTGTTAACTGGAAGTCGACAATCTTTATTCAGACTTAGAGAATAACATAAATCTCTCTTCATACGACAAACTCCTCAGCTCTAGAATCAACCTAGTGAACCTCCTCTGAACTGCCTCCAATGCCACTACATCTTTCATCAAATTAGGGGACCAAAACTGTGCACATACTCCAGGTGTGGTCTCACCAATGCCTTGTATAGTTGCAACAAAAATAATAAACTTTATTTGTGTCACAAGTAGGCTTACATTAACACTGAAATGAAGTTACAGTGAAAATCCCTAGTCGCCACACTCCGGCACCTGTTTGGGTACATTGAGGGAGAATTCAGAATGTCAAATTCACCTAACAACACTTCTTTACCTTTATACTCAATTCCTTTTGCTATTAATGCCAACATTCCATTCGCTTTCTTTATTATCTTTTGTACCTGCATGCCAGTTTTCTGTGACTCATGAAGGAGGACCCCCAGAACCATCTGAAACGGAGTGCCCTAATGTTCCTCCCCATTTAGATAAGAAGTTGCCTTCCCATTTTTTTGACCAAAATACATGGCCTGACACTTGTCCACGTTAAACTCCATCTGCCACATTTTGGCCCATCTCCTAACCTATCTGTATCCATTTGTGAGGTTCTTATTTCCTCATTGGAACTTACTGTCCCACTTATTTTTGTGTTGACTGCAAATTTGGATATAGAACCTTCTATCCCTTTATCCAAGTCGTTTATGTGGATTGTAAATAGCTGGGGCCCAGGGACTGAACCCTGTGGCATCCCACTAGTTACATCTTGTCATCCAGAAAAATATTCCTTTCCCCTGATTCTCTGTCATCTGTCCAACAACCTGTCTACTATCCAAGCCAATTACCCCAAATCCCATGTGATCTAACCTTGTGAATTAATCTGCTGTGCAGCACTTTATCGAATGCCTTCCGGAGGTCCAGATATACTGGACTGGATTCCCCGTCGGTGGGATGCTCCATTTCACCGGCAGCGCACTCAGGCCCCCTGGATTTCCCGACGGCATGGGGGTGCCCACAATGGAAAACTCCATTGGCCGGGTGCGGCAGGATGGAGGATCCCGCCCACTCTGTCTGCAGGATCCCCATTATCTGCTTTGCTTGAAACATCTTCGTAAATTAATCAAATATGATTTGCCCTTCATAAAACCATGCTGACTCTGATGGATAGCGTTTTGACTTTCAAATGTCCTGATATTACTTGCTTCATAATTGATTCTAACAATTTCCCAACAACATATGTTAAATTAACTGGTCTGTAAAAGCCATATTTTGCCTGACTCCCTTTTTGAATAAGGGCATTACGTTAGCATTTTCCAATCCACTGGAACCTTTCCTGTGTCCGGGTAATTTTGGAATATTGCAACCAATGTATCCACCATCTCTGCTGCCATTTCCTTTCACACCCTAGGATGTAGGCCATCATGCCCTGGGCACTTGTCTGCTCTCAATCCCAATAGTTTGTTGAGCACCGTTTCCCTATTCATGTTGATTGTTCCAAGTTCCTGCCTTTCTATTACCTCTGAATTGCCCATTCCTATAGGAATGGTGCTAGTATCCTCCACCGTAAAAAATGAGGCAAAGTATTGATTTAGTATCTTTGCCATTTCTATGTTCCCCACTATTAACTCTCCGGTTTCATCTTCTAAGGGACCAATATTCACTTTTGCGACTCTCTTCTCTTTTATGTACTTATAAACATTTTTGCTATCCTTCGTGATATTTTATGCTAGTTTTCTTTCATAATTTACCTTAGTTCTTTTTTTTTCTTTTTTAGAATCCTTTTGTTTATGTTTGAAAGTTTCTCAATCTTCCAGCCTTCCACTGGCCTTTGCAATGTGATAGAAATGGTTCCGTTAAATCACGCCTGTAGTTTCTATGAGGGAATATTAATCCTCCCCAAAATGGGTATATTTAGGACAGGCAGGATGTAAAAATGTTAAATATCTGAATCCTGACACCACCCCAGCCCCAACCTGCCTACTTCTGGTTTTAACTGTGATGCGCCTCAGTGAGTAATGGGAGGCAAGGATTGCTGAATCCAGAAATAAGTTCATTTCCTACTTTGTTGGATTCAGTTTACATGTTTCACTCACCCAGGCCCCATGATCAGACTGTTCCAATCTCTCTCCACCAATCCTTCTGGGTTCCACCTGCCTCCTCCCTAATCCCTTGCACCCCAACACTTGTCTTTGTGTAATTGATCGTGCATCAATTTATTACACTAAAGTTTTCAGAAGATGGACCTCCGCATCAAGCCGGATCGCTTGCAGCTGGATCCGCAATCAGGCAACGCCAAAAAGTACTTTGAACATTGGCTAGCTTGTTTCGAAACTTGCATCAGGTCTGCACCAGACCCAATTCCGGAAGCTCAGAAGATTCAGATCCTCTACATGCGGCTGAGCTCCAACGTCTTTCCGCTTATCCAGGACGTGCCAAACTACGACGAAGCCATGGCGCTACTGAAAGAAAACTACGCTCAGCGGACAAACACGCTTTATGCCAGACACATCCTCTCCACGTGCAGTCAACTCCCTGGTGAGTCAGTAGAAGACTTCTGGCGTGCTCCAATTCCCCTAGTCAGAGACTGTGACTGTCAGGCCGTCACGGCCACGGAACACTCGAACTTGCTTATGAGGGACGCTTTCGTTATGGGGATAGGGTCAGATTACATCCACCAATGCGTTTTAGACCTCGCGGCAACCAAAAAGCTTGCGCTCTCGCTGACGGTTGCCTCGCGCAACATCCAGGCCTACACCGCCGGCCGCGCGGCCCACCGCTCCTATGCATCGTGGACTCCGCAGACGGCCGCCCCATCGGGGACCCCACTCAGCCAACTCCACGCCTGTGTCGCGTGGTAGCAAACCAACCCCGGGGCCCCCAAATGTTACTTCTATGGGCAGCCAAAACACCCCCGACAATGCTGCCTGGCCTGGAGTGCCCTTTGCAAGGCCTGCAGCAAGAAGGGGCACTTTGCGGCGGTGTGCCAGGCCCGTTCAGTCGCCGCTATTGTTCCGACCTCCCCCCCCGTATGGCCAGTGGGCGCTGCCATCTTCCCCTCCTCGGACCACGCACGGCCAGTGGGCGCTGCCATCTTCCCCATCTTGTTCAACCCCCACCATGTGCGGCCTGTGGGCGCCGACATCTTGTCCTCCCCAGGAACATCAAGCGCCGCCATCTTGTCTCCCCCACGTAACGTGTGGCCCGTGAGTGCCGCCATCTTACCAGGACCCATGCCCCCCGGGAACCCCATCGTCTGCCACCATCGATGATCAGCCACTTCTCGCCTCGGTCACGATTGACCAGTCTCGCCCACACAACCTAGCAACCGCCTCTACAAACGTGAAAATCGATGGGCATGAGATCTCCTGCCTGCTGGACTCTGGGAGACTGAGAGCTTCATCCATCTCGATATGGTAAGGCGCTGCTCCCTCGCGGTACACCCCGCCAATCAGAGAATCTCTCTGGCCTCCGGGTCCCATTTCGTGGCAATCCGGGGGTACTGCATAGCCACTCTCAATGTCCAGGGCATGGAGTTTACCGGCTTCCACCTCTACGTCCACCCCAACCTCTGCGCTGCCTTACTACTCGGCCTGGACTTCCAGTGCAACCTCCAGAGCCTAACATTGAAATTCGGCGGGCCCCACTACCCCTTACTGTGTGCGGCCTCGCGACCCTAAAGGTCGACCCACCTTCCCTATTTGCAAACTTAACCCCAGATTGCAAACCCGTCGCCACCAGGAGCAGACGGTACAGCGCCTAGGACAGGACCTTCATCAGATCCGAAGTCCAGCGACTGCTTCGGGAAGGCATCGTCGAGGCCAGCAACAGCCCCTGGAGAGCCCAAGTGGTAGTGGTGAAAACTGGGGAGAAACACAGAATGGTTGTGGACTACAGCCAGACCATCAATCGGTACACGCAGCTCGACGCGTGCCCCCCCCCCTCCCTCCCCCCTCCCCGCCCCCCCCCCCCCCCCCACCCCCCCCCCCCTCCCAAAGCATATCTGATATGGTCAATCAGATTGCACAGTACCGGGTCTTCTCAACTGTGGACCTTAAATCCGCTTACCACCAGCTCCCCATCCGTAAGGCAGACCGCCCAGACACTGCCTTCGAGGCAGATGGCCGACTTTACCACTTTCTCAGGGTTCCTTTCGGCGTCACCAACGGGGTCTCGGTTTTCCAACGGGAAATGGACCGAGTGGTCGACCGGTACGGGCTGCGGTCCACTTTCCCGTACCTTGACAATGTCACCATCTGCGGCCACGATCAGCAGCCTCACTTACAACAAGGAGAAGTGTGTGTTCAGCACGAACCACTTAGCCATCCCGACTGCATGCGCCCCCTCATGGTACTCCCCCTCCCCCACTACCCCAAGGCCCTCAAACGTTGCCTGGGGTTCTTTTCTTACTTCGCCCAGTGGGTCCCAAATTATGTGGACAAGGCCCGCCCACTCATTCAATCCACTCTTTTTCCTCTAACGGCCGAGGCTCATCAGGCCTTCAACCATATTAAGGCCGACATGCAGTCGACGAGACACTCCCCTTCCAAGTCGAGAGCGATGCATCAGACGTCGCTCTGGCCGCCACCCTCAACCAGGCAGGCAGACCCGTGGCATTCTTTTCACGAGCCCTCCATGCCTCCGAAATTCGGCACTCCTCCGTCGAAAAAGAGGCGTCGTTGAAGCTGTGCGGCATTGGAGGCATTACCTGGCCGGCAGGAGGTTCACTCTCCTCACTGACCAACGGTCAGTAGCTTTCATGTTTAACAACACAGCGGGACTTCCGGTTGCGACGATGACCAGCTAAGTCGCACGTTTCGGCACCTCCCGTTTTAACGGACTTTTGGGCTCTTATCGGGAGCCCCAACGGAAATTATTTACGGCTAAACCCAGTGTGAGGCGACAAAGGAAGGAGTCCCCCCGGGTGTGGATGGAAAGAAGCGATAGTAGTGGCCAGATTGCGGAGGATCCTCTGGAGCAGCGGCAGAGAAGAGAAGGGAGAAGCAAGATGGCGGCTGTGGGAGCCCAGATGGTATGGGGCCCGGAACAGCAGAAGTTCCTCCGGCGATGTGTGGAGGAGCTCAAGAAGGAGGTGCTGGCGCCGATGTTGCTGGCGATTGAGGGATTGAAGGAGACGCAAAAGACTCAGGCGATGGAGCTCCGTGGAGTGAAGGCAAAGGCTGCCGAGAATGAAGACGAGATAGAGGGCTCGGTGGTGAAGACGGAGACGCATGAGGCACTGCATAAGAGGTGCACAGAAAGGCTGGAAGCCCTGGAAAATAGCTCGAGGAGGAAGAATTTAAGAATTTTGGGTCTTCCCGAAGGGACAGAGGGAGCGGATGTTGGGGCGTATGTGAGTACGATGCTCCATACTTTAATGAGAGCTGAGGCCCTGACGGGCCCCCTGGAAGTGGAGGGAGCATACCAGGTCCTCGTGAGAAGACCAAAGGCAGGGGAAATACCGTGAGCAATAGTGGTGAGATTCCACCACTACAAGGCCAGGGAGATGGTCCTGAGATGGGCTAAGAAGATTGGAGTGCGGAGGTGGCGAGAAGGAGGGCGAGTTTCAACCAGGCCAAGGCGGTGCTCCACAGGAAGAAAGTGAAATTTGGAATGTTGCAGCCGGCGAGACTGTGGGTTACACACCAGGGCAAACACCACTACTTCGAGACGGCGGAGGAGGCGTGGACATTTATTCAAGAAGAGAAGTTGGACTAGATTTGAGAAATGGATGTTTGGAAAGAAGTAGCGAGGTGGTGGCAAGGAATTGTAAAGGGGGGAGAGGGGGAAGGCTTGTCTGTAAAAATGTTAGACGGGAGAATTCCCCCCCCCCCCCCACTCCCCCTCCCCGAAGGGGGGACACACGAAGAAATGTGGGCGCCGGTGGGGAAGGGGACATGGAAGGGGAGAGGGAGCTGTGCCATTAGGGGCGGGGCCGAGAGGGAAGCGCGGGCTTTGTTCCCGCGCTATGGAAACTGTGGCGGGAAAAGTGGGCGCAGGAAGGAAGGGGACCTCACACGCAGGGAGGCCAAGGATAAACGGGGGAAGCCGAGGTCAGCCAGAATTTGCTGACTCCCGGAAGCAATATGGGGGGAGCAATCAAGCTAGAAGGGAATCGGGGGGGGGGGGGGGGGGGGGGGGGTGGATTAACTGGGTTGCTGCTGCTGAGGGGAAGGGGGTGCTGATACGGGATGGGATAGTCGGGACGGGAGGGCACCGTCTGGGGGACAAACGGGAGCGTGGGACCCGGGTGAGGAGCTGGTTTAAAAAAGGGGATGGCTAGACGACGATGGGGGGGTGGTAAAGAGCCCCCCAACACGGTTGATCACGTGGAACGTGAGAGGGTTGAATGGGCCGATTAAGAGGGCAAGGGTATTTGCACACCTAAAGAGACTGAAGGCGGATGTGGTTATGCTTCAGGAGACGCACCTGAAATTGGCGGATCAGGTCTGATTAAGGAAAGGATGGGTGGGACAGGTATTCCACTCAGGCTTAGATGCGAAAAATAGAGGGGTGGCAATACTGGTGGGGAAATGGGTATTGTTTGAGGCTAAGACCATAGTGGTGGACAGTGGGGGCAGGTACGTGATGGTGAGTGGCAGATTGCAAGGTGAGGCGGTGGTGCTGGTGAACGTATATGCCCCGAACTGGGATGACGCGGGTTTTATGAAGCGTATGTTGGGGCGCATCCCGGACCTAGAGATGGGAAATTTGGTAATGGGGGGGGGACTTCAACACGGTGCTGGACCCAGGGCTGGACTGGTCCAGATCTAGGACCGGGAGGAGGCCGGCAGCGGCCAAGGTGCTTAAGGGGTTTATGGGGCAGATGGGAGGAGTAGATCCCTGGAGATTTGCTAGACCGAAGAGTAAAGAGTTTTCCTTCTTCTCCCACGTCCATAAAGTGTACTCCCGGATAGACTTTTTTGTCCTGGGAAGGGCGCTGATCCCGAAAGTGGCAGGAACGGAATATTCGGCTATAGCCGTTTCAGATCACGCCCCACATTGGGTAGATCTAGATCTAGGAGAGGAGAAGGAGCAGCGCCCACTTTGGAGTTTAGACATGGGACTGTTGGCGGATGAGGGGGTATGTGGAAGGGTGAGGGGATGTATCGAAAGATACCTAGAGGTCAATGATGATGGAGAGGTCCAGGTGGGAGGCGCTGAAGGCGGTGGTTAGGGGGGAGCTGATTTCCATAAGGGCCCACAAGGGAAAACAAGAGGGTAAAGAAAGGGAGAGACTGATTGGGGAGATTCTGAGGGTGGATAGGCAATATGCGGAGGCCCCGGATGAAGGGCTATATAGGGAAAGACGGAGACTACACACGGACTTTGACCTGCTGACCACGGGTAAGGCGGAGACGCAGTGGAGGAAGGCACAGGGAATACAATACGAATATGGGGAAAAGGCGAGCCGACTGCTGGCCCAACAACTTAGGAAGAGGGAGGTGGCGAGAAGATCGGAGGAGTCAAGGACGGGGAGGGAAGGATGGAACAGAGGGCGGAGAGGGTGAACGGGGTGTTTAAGTCATTTTATGAGAGGCTGTAAAAGTCCCAACCCCCGGAGGGGAAAGAGGGAATGATACATTTCCTGGACCAGTTGGAGTTCCCAAGGGTTGAGGAGCAGGAGGTGACAGGACTGGGAGCGCAGATTGAGGTGGAGGAGGTGGTAAAAGGAATCGGGAACATGCAGGCAGGAAAGGCCCCGGGACCAGATGGGTTCCCGGTGGAATTTTACAGGAAATATGTGGACCTACTGGCCCCACTTCTGATGAGAACCTTCAATGAGGCTAAGGAAAGGGGGACACTACCCCCGACGATGTCGGAGGCGACGATATCGTTGATCCTGAAACGAGACAAAGACCCACTGCAGTGCGGGTCATACAGGCCCATCTCCCACCTAAATGTAGATGCCAAGTTACTGGCCAAAGTGATGGCGACAAGGATAGAGGACTGTGTCCCAGGGGTGGTCCATGGCGACTAGACAGGATTTGTTAAAGGGAGGCAATTGAATGCCAATATACGAAGGTTGCTGGGGGTGATGATGATGCCCCACCGGAGGGGGAGGCGGAGATAGTGGTGGCGATGGATGCAGAGAAAGCATTCGATAGAGTGGAGTGGGATTACCTGTGGGAGGTACTGAAGAGATTTGGATTTGGAGAGGGGTTCATCAGATGGGTTCAGCTCCTGTACGGGGCCCCGGTGACAAGCGTGGTTACAAACAGGCAACGATCCGACTATTTCCGATTACATAGGGGCACAAGACAGGGGTGCCCCCTGTCCCCGTTACTGTTCGCGTTGGCAATTGAGCCATTGGCCATAGCGCTGAGGGGCTCTAAGAAGTGGAGAGGGGTGCTTAGAGGAGGAGAGGAACATCGGGTGTCATTATATGTGGATGATTTGCTGCTATATGTGGCGGACCCAGTGGAGGGGATGCCCGAGATAATGCAGACACTCAGGGAGTTTGGAGAGTTCTCGGGATACAAATTGAATATGGGAAAGAGTGAACTATTTGTGATACACCCCGGGGAACAGGGCAGGGGAATAGACGATCTGCCGCTGAGGAGAGTAGCAAGGGACTTCCGATAGCTAGGGATCCAGGTGGCCAGGAACTGGGGAACCTTGCATAAACTTAACTTGACACGACTGGTAGAGCAGATGGAGGAGGACTTTAAGAGGCATTCGGATTTTTGGGGGTTTTTGTTTTGTTACATGCTAGTTGGTTATATTTATTTTTTCAGTGTTACTATTTCTTTTTTTTTCTTGTTTCTTTGTTTTCGGCACTTGCTGTTAGTTAATATATTATTTAAATAACGGTCAATGTACATTTTGTTACAAAGTTGTAAAAATGGAAAATTCTTTTTGATCGAAAAACTTTAATAAAATATATATATTTTTAAAAACAACACCCAGCGGGGCAAGATCAAAAACGATAAATTCTTGAGGTGGAGAATCGAGCTCTCCACCTACAACTACGAGATTTTGTATCGCCCCGGTAAGCTCAACGAGCCCCCCGATGTCCTATCCCGAGGTACATGTGCCAGCGCACAGGTGGACCGACTCCAGACTCTGCACGACAACCTTTGTCACCCGAGAGTCACACATTTGTCCCACTTCATCAAGGCCCGCAATCTGCCCTACTCCAACGAGGAAGTCAGGGCAATCACCAGAGACTGCCAGGTCTGTGCGGAGTGCAAACCGCACTTATAACAGCCAGACCATGCGCGCCTGGTGAAGGCCCCCTGCCCCTTTGAACGCCTCAGCGTCGACGTCAAAGGGCCCTCCCCTCCACCGACCGTAACACGTACTTCCTCAGTGTGGTCGATGAGTACTCCAGATTCCCCTTCGCCATCCCATGCCCTGATATGACGTTTGCCACCGTCATCAAAGCCCTCAACACCATCTTCGCTCTGTTCGGCTTCCCCGCCTACGTCCACAGCGACAGGGGATCCTCATTCATGAGCAATGAGCCGCGTCAGTTCCTGCTCAACAAGGGTATCGCCTCAAGCAGGACGACCAGCTATAACCCCGGGGAAACGGGCCGGTGGAGAGGGAGAATGGGACGGTCTGGACGGCCGACCAGCTGGCCCTACGGCTCAGAGATCTCCCGGCCTCCCGCTGGCAGGAGGTCCTTCCCGACGCCCTGCACTCCATTCGGTCGCTCCTATGCACTGAGACTAATAACACACCCCATGAACGTCTCTTTGCCTTCCCCAGGAAGTCCACCTCCGGGGTGACGGTCCCGACTTGGCTTGCAGCTCCAGGACCCGTACTCCTCCGTAAGCAGGTATGACTCCACAAGGCGGACCCGTTGGTTGAAAGGGTACAGCTGCTCCACGCCAACCTGCAGTACGCCTACGTAATGTACCCCGACGGCCGCCAAGATACTGTCTCCCTCAGGGACCTGGCACCAGCTGTTACCACACACACACACAACCCTCTGACCCAGCGCCACCCTCCCCTTCCCTGGCGCACCCCACTGTTGACCCCGCTCCAGGACAATCCGTCCTCCCCCTGCCCACGCCCGAGGATGATGAGGATTTCAGCACGCTCCCAGAATCACCGAGGACCAGACCGACACCGGAATCGCCGCCACCACTGCGGCGCTCCCAACGGCAGATCAAGGCTCCGGACCGACTGAACCTGTAACTTGATCGGGACTCCATTTTTTCTCTGTAGTTAAAACATGTACTTGTAAATAGTTCTACATCACCCCCGCCGGACTCAATTTTAACAGGGGGTGAATGTAGTAGTCACCACTGATGTATATATTAGGTGATTTGTGGTAAGGCCCTGCACTACAGGTACGGGGGTAGTTCCCTGCCTGCTGGCTCCGCCCAATAGGCAGAGTATAAATATGTGTGCTCCCCATACAGCAGCCATTTTGCCAGCTGCTGTAGGAGACCACACATCTTAGTGTCATAAAGCCTCCGTTGCATTCAACTCTCGTCTTTGTGTAATTGATTGTGCATCATGGACCTTCTCCAATCTACATCTCCTCACTTGAGGCCTCTGATCTTCTCAATGACTGACCCAGCCAACTCCCCACCATTCCACCCTGAGGCCTCTGATATCTCTCCCCGCTAACCTGCCCACCCCCCTCCCCCACTTCTCTTTGTTCCCCACTGCAGCCTGGTGCTAAAGGCCTGCTTGTTCAATAGGCTTTTTAATCCAGCTACGGCTCTGAAACAGAGACAAAAAGAGTGCTGATCAGGGGCGAAATTCTCCCGAAACGGCGCGATGTCCGCCGACTGGCGCCCAAAACGGCGCCAATCAGACAGGCATCGGGCCGCCCCAAAGGTGCGGAATGCTCCGCATCTTTGGGGCCCGAGCCCCAACATTGAAGGACTAGGCTGACGCCGGAGGAATTTCCGCCCCGCCAGCTGGCGGAAACGGCCTTTGTTGCCCCACCAGCTGGCGCGGAAATGACATCCCCGGGCGGCCGCATGCGCAGTGGAGGGAGTCTCTTCCGCCGCCGCCATGGTGGAGACCGTGGCGGAGGCGGAAGGGAAAGAGTGCCCCCACGGCACAGGCCCGCCCGCGGATCGGTGGGCCCCGATCGCGGGCCAGGCCACCGTGGGGGCACCCCCCGGGGCCAGATCGCCCCGCGCCCCCCCAGGACCCCGGAGCCCGCCCACTCCGCCTTTTCCCGCCGTTCAAAAGGTGGTTTAATCCACGCCGGCGGGACAGGCAATTTATCGGCGGGACTTCGGCCCATCTGGGCCGGAGAATCGAGCGGGGGGGCCCGCCAACCGGCGCGGCCCGATTCCCGCCCCCGCCGAATATCCGGTGCCGGAGACTTCGGCAACCGGCGGGGGCGGGATTCACGGCAGCCCCCGGCGATTCTCCAACCCGGCGGACAAGTAGGCCTTTAGCACCAGGCTGCAGTGGGGAAGAGACTCCCTCCACTGCGCATGCGTGGGAAACTGTCAGCGGCCGCTGACGCTCCCGCGCATGCGCCGCCTGGGGATGTCATTTCCGCGCCAGCTGGCGGGGCAACAAAGGCCGTTTCCGGCAGCTAGCAGGGCGGAAATTCCTCCGGCGTCGGCCTAGCCCCTCAATGTTGGGGCTCGGCCCCCAAAGATGCGGAGCATTCCGCACCTTTGGGGCGGCGCGATGCCCGTCTGATTGGCGCCGTTTTGGGCGCCAGTCGGCGGACATCGCGCCTTTTCGGGAGAACTTCGCCCCTGACTACAACTGTCAGCCAAAATGAAAAAATATCATTGAAGCTTCAAATATGGACGGTCATGTGTGTTGTGCCAGTATTGCAGTTAAAGAAGTATAACTAACGATTACAATACGTTTGGTTCATTGGTCGGAGTCTTGCTTCCTAAGTTGGAAAGTTGAAGGTTCAAACCCTGCTCCAGGATTTAAGCGCACAGTTTTAGCCATCAGGGATGCTGGCTTTCAGATGAGGTGTTAAACCAAAACCTTGGCGGGATTCTCTGAACATCCGTGCTGAAATCGCGCTCGGCAGGGGGAGGGGGTGGAGATTGGGCGTCAGACCCGCGATCGGTGTTGACCGCCATTGAAAGAAGCCCCCGCGGCGATTCTCCAGGGGCAGCAGGCCAGGTTCCTGCCGGCGTGGTTCTCTCATGGTTCCACCCGGCGGGCACTCGGAACGGCAGCTGCGGACTCAGTCCGAGGCCACCCTAGTGGGGGGCGGGGGGATCATTCACCGAGGGGGGACTCCAGGACGGCCAGGCTATTGATCGGGGGCCACCGGTCGGCGGGCGCGCGCGATCAGGGGGGGGGGTCTATCTTTTTGCTGTTGCTCCGCGGTGTGGGTCCGCCATGTCGCGCGTGGCGAGTGGAAGTGCAGGGCTCAGTATTGGCAGCCGGGGCTGCGAGGCGCACTCCGGGGCCTGCTCGCCCTCCAAATCACAGAATCATCCTGGACTTACTCCAGGTAAGTCCAAAGTGATTTTCACGCATTTATTCACGGGCGTGGGGACATAACCCCATTATTGGAGAATCTCGCCCCTTATCTGGGGCGAAATTCTCCGGTATCGGCACGATGTCCGCCGACTGGCGCCCAAAACGGCACAAATCAGTCGGGCATCGCGCCGCCCCAAAGGTGCAGAATGCTCCGCATCTTGGGGGGCTGAGCCCCAACCTTAAGGGGCTAGGGCCGCGCCGGACGAATTTCCGCCCCGCCAGCTGGCGGAAAAGGCCTTTGGTGCCCCGCCAGCTGGCGCGGGAATGACATCTCCGGGCGGCGCATGCGCGGGAGCGTTAGCGGCTGCTGACGGCATTCCCGCGCATGCGCAGTGGATGGAGTCTCTTCCGCCTCCGCCATGGTGGAGACCGTGGCTAAGGCGCAAGGGAAAGAGTGCCCCCACGGCACAGGCCTGCCCGCGGATCGGTGGGCATCGATCGCGGACCAGGCCACCGTGGGGGCACCCCCCGGGGCCAGATCGCCCCAGGACCCCGGAGCCCGCCCACGCCGTCTTGTCCCGCCAGTAAGGTAGGTGGTTTAATCTACGCCGGCGGGACAGGCATTTTAGCGGCTGGACTTTGGCCCATCCAGGCCGGAGAATCGCGGGGGGGGCCCCGCCAACTGGCGCGGCGCGATTCCCGCCCCCGCCGAATATCCGGTGCCGGAGAATTCGGCAACCGGCGGGGGCGGGATTCACGCCAGCCCCCGCCGATTCTCTGACCCGACGGGGGGGTCGGAGAATCTCGTCCCTGGTCTCTCATGTGGAAGTTAAAGATCCGTTTTAGAAGAGCTGGAGAATTTGCCTGCTACTATTTATTCCCCAGCCAACAGCATTGAATAGATTATGTGGTGAATTTCTCAATAATGTTTGTGGTGGGCAGCACGGTGGTGCAGTGGTTAGCACTGCTGCTTCACGGCGCCGAGGTCCCAGGTTCGGTCCCAGCCCTGGGTCACTGTCCGTGTGGAGTTTGCACATTCTCCACTTGTTTGCGTGGGTTTCGCCCCCACAACCCAAAGATCTGCAGGGTAGGTGGATTGGCCTCGCTAAATTGCCCCTTAATTGGAAAAAATGAATTGGGTACTTGTGGTGAGCCACATATGGCTATTGTATATACTCACTGTTGTTCTATTATTACTATTGTCATCGACATCCACTATTGTATATACTTACTGTTGTTGCTGTTGCGGTTGAATTATTGTGTTGATGCTGCTGTTGGCTCCGCCTGTGGCTCCGCCCCCCCTGAGGAGGTATGTAACCGGCCAATCTGAAACAGGCTCCCAGTGCGGGAGAAGCTACAGGTTGGCACACATCTAGTTGATTAAAGCCACTGTTCTTTGGTACAAACTGTCTCGACTGAATTGATGGTCATCAGTACTCTAAATTTATTTTTAAAAATAATGTTTGTGGCAAGTTGCTATGCATAAATTGGTTGCTGCTTTTCCCACAACAGTAACTGCACTCCAAAAGTACTTAATTAGCTGCAAAATGCTTTGCGATGTTTTAGGTCACAATATCAGGAGTGGGCTGGGTAATTTGCAATTTGGTTTACGCCCGGCGCAAATCTCGATTTTCCACTATTTACTTGGTGCACCCAGATCCGCGCTGGGCACAACGGGTGATTAATCGCATCCATATTTCATATCATTGAAGAGAAAATACTGGGGAGAAGGTGTAGTATAAATCGTGAACAGAATAGATATGCCCCAGGCCTTCAGCATTGGGGATCCTCTCACGGTCAAAGGGTAAGTGTGTGGATAAGAGGAGAGCACTTAGCATGGTCTCCCTGATGTTCCTGGTGGAGATCTGGGGTCTAGATTGCAAGATATTCTCTTTCATTTACTAGTTTTATTCACATTCTTTCTGCTCAGCTCCCCAGTACTGTCCATACAAAATCTATTGCTCAGACTTGGTAATGATTTCTGCTGCCGTTTGAATTGTATTTGTATTGTGTGCAGTTTTCATAAATTACTCCCAGTGCTTATATAGCTTCTATTTCCAATTTTGACTGAAATCTTGATCAGGGAGGCATGCATGAATTTTGCCGTTAACATAATGGTACAGAAGAACATAAGAATTAGGAGCAGACGTAGGCCACCTGGCCCCTCGAGCCTGATCCACCATTCAATTAGATCATGGCTGACCTTTTGGTGGACTCAGCTCCACTTACCCGCCTGCTCACCATAACCCTTAATTCCTTTATTGTTCAAAAATATATCTATCTTTGCCTTAAAAACATTCAATGAGGTAGCCTCAACTGCTTCACAGAGCAGGGAATTCCACAGATTTACAACCCTTTGGGTTGTAGCTCCTTAACTCAGCCCTAAATCTGCTCCCCCTTATTTTGAGGCTATGCCCTCTAGTTCTAGTTTCACCCGCCAATGGAAACAATCTTCCTGATTCTATCTTATCTATTCCCTTCATTATTTTATATGTTTCTATCAGATCCCCCTCATTCTTCTAAATTCCAATGAGTATAGGCCCAGTCTACTTTGTCTCTCCACATAAGCCAATCCTCTCAACTCCGGAATCAACCAAATGAATCTCCTCTGAACACCCTCTAATGCCAGTACATCCTTTCTCAAGTAAGGAGACCAAAACTGTACACAGTGCTCCAGGTGTGGCCTCACCAGCACCCTATACAGCTGCAACATGACCTCCCTGTTTTTAAACTCCATTCCTCTGAATGAAGGACAATATTCCATTTGCCGCCTTAATTATCTGCTGCACCTGCAAACCAACTTTTTGTGTTTCATGCACAAGGACACCCAGGTCCCTCAGCACAGCAGCATGCTACAATTTTTTACCATTTAAATAATCGTCTATTTTTCTGTTATTCCTACCAAAATGGATGACCTCACATTTGCCAACATTGTACTCCATCTGCCGGACCCTAGCCCATTCACTTAAACTATCTATATCCCTCTGCAGATTTTCAGTGTCCTCTGCACACTTTACTCTACCACTCATTTTAGTGTCATCCACAAACTTTGACACATTACTCTTTGTCCCCCAACTCCAAATCGTCTCTGTAAATTGTAAACAATTGCTGCCCCAAAATTGATCCCTGAGGCACACCACTAGCCACTGATCGCCAACCAGAAAATCACCCATTTTTCCCCATTCTTTGCTTTCTGTTAGTTAACCAATCCTCTATCCATGCTAATACATTACCCATAATGCCTTTTGTGCAGCACCTTGTCGAATGCCTTCTGGAAATCCAGATACATTATATCCATCGGTTCCCCGTTGTCCAATGTATTCATAATGTTCTCAAGTAATTCCAATAAATTAGTTAAACATGACCTGCCTTTCATGAACATTAGCAGTTAAATGTAAATAATCCAAAGATGAAGTCTGAATTGCGCAACGACACAATAAATGGCCCCTGGCTGCCTGCCTATGCATTGATATGCACCAAGTGGTGTGAATTTGTTTAATTTAAACAGGTAGTTATGAGCTAAACTCACCACAAAACATTAAATCTTATAGGGAGGGATCTAACCAAATTGGAACACAGCATTTGGCCTGGTGTTTCCTGACTGTCACAGTGGTGAGAAACACCACGCGATCTATCGGGACTCTGTTTCAATTCGGGGCCTTAGCAGGGAATGCCCACCAAGGTCACACATAGCCCCATTTCCTGCACTGAGGAGCTCCACTCGCCAGAACTCCTCAGTGCAGGAAGAGATCGGGACACCGTTTTTAAATGGCGCCCCGATCTCTCGCCTCCCCGACGCAATCCCGAAAGCCAGGACTTACCCATGAAGGGTCTTTAACCCCCTCCCCCTGTCCCTCACCGCACAAGCGCAGGGCACCCCCGGGCCCGATCCCCACCATGGGAAAATGCCAGCTTGGCACCCTGGCAGCTGCCCGTGCCATCTGGACACCTTGACAGTGCCCAGACTGGCAGCCAGGTGGCACTGCCAGTGTGCCAGGCTGGCAGTATCACGGTGCCCAGGCGGCAACAACAGTGCCAGGTTGCCATGCTTCCCAGAGGGCAAGCACCTGGGGGCCTCCAATCCCCTGGGAGATCTCCATAATTGCCATTCCATCTGCTCCCCGTTTGTGGGGACCAGCACTGAATGACGCTCGCCCAGGTCTCCAAGGAGAAGGGGTTAGATCCAAACGCCTCGGGTAGATCAGGGGAGTGAATATCAGAGTGAAACTAGCTGGCTCACTCAAATATGAAGATTTGCAACATACTGATCCTGTCCACAATGGACAGGATTCAAATCGCGACATTTTGCAAGATCACATTAGATCTCCCAAGGAGTGGTGAGCCTGGTAGATCCCGGAAGAGTGATCTCCCGGCATCTACTGGCCGCACCGGACCGCCTTCCAGATGCAGCGTGGCCAGCAGATCACGCTCATCATTGTAAGCATAAGTACCCTTGGAATAACATTATACTTGTTGATTATTGCTAATCCCCATCGTCTCTGGCAAAATAAATGAACAATTATAAGTGTGAAGGTCATCGTTTCGGGTCTTTATTGTTGATGGAAATTTTCAACATGGTTTGAATTACTCCTGCCTGTCTGTGTGTCCAATATGAGATTTCAGCAGCACTCTTCCCATTTGAACCAAAGGTGCAGCAACATTCCCCATTAAAAATGACAAAGGTTACGACCTAAGTAAGTTTTTTAATCAGAGAACTTTTTAATTATAGTAAACGTATACATTTAAGAAATAGAAAATACTTCAATAAATTAGGTTTTTGTGTGTTTGTACCCATTGTGCAAAACAATCATCTTTCTGTGGTTTCGCCCTTTAACATGATAAGAATGTTTCTCAGGAGGGCAGCACGGTGGCGCAGTGGTTAGCACTCCTGCCTCACGGCGACGAGGTCCCAGGTTCGATCCCGGCTCTGGGTCACTGTCCGTGTGGAGTTTGCATATTCTCCCTGTGTTTGCGTGGGTTTCGCCCCCACAACCCAAAAGATGTGCAGGGTAGGAGGATTCGCCACGCTAAATTGCCCCCTTAATTGGAAAAATTGAATTGTGTACTCTAAATTTATAGAAAATAATGTTTCTCAGTGCTCTTGGGAGGTCAAAAAAGCTCCGTGGCTGGAAAAATTTGGAAACTGTTTCATCCTAATTCACACCAAGACCCATTCATCCATCATACTTGTACTCACTGGCCTCGGAGTCCAACAATACCTTGATCTTTAATTTATTCATTTTCGCCAACACAAGTTGATGGTGTTAAGCTTACCTCCTGGCATGGTGTTCTCTAAATGACAAGCAGGTGGCGCCCACAATTCAGTCATGAATATTATGACTCAAACAGCAAAGTAAATCAGCTTTTGGGTCACCATTTCGTGGTGTGGTAACAAGACACTTATATCTCCACAAAAATCTGAACGATTACGCGTTATTGCAGGAGTATGTTATCTACAGAAAAGGACAGCCAAATAAAATCACAAGCTCTTCAAATTGCAAATTCTACCCATCTCCAGGACTTAAAAGCCAAACATTAGCATCACGTCCAACAAAAGTGTTGCAGAGATTTCTAAGCTCGGGTTCTCAGAAGGAAGATCTATAGGCGCATCAGGATATTTTAAACACTCCTTTGTTCCCTCCATTTGGGTTACAGGGAAGGCACATCCCCGCTCAGGGCCACTTCTCTGTGGCCTGGAGTATGTAGCACATGACTGCCTGTTGTAAGTGCAACATTATCATGAACCTCGGAGATTAGCATACCTGTTCTGTGAATGATTGATACGGCATCTTCTCCCTAGCACACTATCTTCTCTTCAATGATATGAAACTATGGGCCCGATTTAACCACCGAGTTGCGCCTGGCACGGATCTGGGCACACCAGATAAAGAGTGGAAAAGGCTAAAATCGAGATTTGCGTCGGGCACAAACCAGTTTGCAGTTCACCCAGACCATTCCCGATGGTGAGTTCTGGATCATACCCAAAAATGGCGAGCATATCAATAACCCTCATTTGCATTCATTTGAAACTCATTGGTGAGATCGAAGTCGAATGCAGCGGCTTTCCTGGAATTACTCAACTCTCGTGCGAGAAGTCATGCAGCCGTCGTTTAGTACTTCTTTTTAAAAACATGAAGTTGGCGTAATGGCTGCTGAGGGGTAGTGAGGAGCCATTTCCATTTTCCAGCATGCATCTCAAGGGCACCAGAGCTGCTGGCTCAGTGCTCAGGGGAGGGGCACCCATCAGGGGGGGTTGGGCTTGGTTGGGGGAGTCTAAAGCGTTCCATAGGATGAGGCTATGTCTGTCAGCTCAACAACACCCCCACAATTTCACTCCTCTCATCCCTCCTTCCCCCATTTCCCTCCATCACCCTCATTTCCCTCCATCTCTCCTTCCTTCTCTTCCATATCCCTTCTTTCCCCCCCCCCCCCCCCAAACCCCCCACTCCCCTCATCTGCCCTCTCCTGCCCATATCCCTCCTTCCCCCAAATCCCCATCCTCATCAAAGTCTCTCTGCCCCCCAGTCTCCCCTCTCCCCCTTCCCCTCATTTCCTTCCTTCCCCCCTTCTCTGGCACTGCCAGCCCTGGAAGCTCCCCATTGTCTGCACCATGGTGTTGACACCCTCAGTAATGGTTCTCAGTGCCTGGGCCATGATCTGCAGTGCCTCACAGACTGAGCCATGCTTTGGACACTACCACTCAAGATGCGGACATCGTGCTCCAGGCTTTCCACTACGGTCGTCACAGTAGCAGTTTGGGCCTCGTTGCCACGCATTGTTGGCAACATCTCTTGTGATCGAATCCTTGGGGACTCCTCCGATCGGCTATGCAGTCGCTGGAATGTACCTGACATCCCCTCCTGAATGTCTTGGCTCTGGCTTATCATCTGCATCAGCTCTGGGAGAATCCTGTCCGAGGCTCGGCACCTGACTGGGTGTCAGCTGAGTCCAAGATCCAGCAGATCTCCAACTGCTGTATCCCTTGGATGTTCCTGACTCCACCTGATCTGCATCAGCAACTGTCTGGTGCTCGCCAGATTGTGCCCCAGAAGCTTGTCCACTATTGTCGCTCACTGAGATGTGTGTCTCTGTGCTGGTGGGAGGGGGGAGTGATAGCTGTGATGCCTCGATGGTGGACTCCTCGGGGCTCTCATCCGAGGTGGCCTCTTTGGTGGTGGCGGGTGGGAGGCTCTGGGTGGCCAAGCCTCATCAGACGGCGATCCTGCGAGACAATGGACATGTGTTCAGTGAGAGGGAAGGATCATTTTGTCTGGCATGAACTATTCACTTGAAACAGGTCATTTGGGTGAAGGGGCTCCTCTGTGGCGCAGGCCAACCTCACTGTTGGTGACTGCTCTCTCCCCGGTCAATCCTGCAATTTCCAGGGCCTGTTCCTCATAGGGGTGAGGACCTAGATCTCTGGGACTCCACCACCCCATCCCTCCTTCCAACATTGATGGCGGTCCTCATGGTCATGCTGCCCACACTGACAGCCACTGCCACTGCCTTCCAAATGCATTGCTGACCGTACTGCAGGTCCTCCGACCCCCTCAGGGGAAGAGGATGTCCTGCTCTCATTCACAGCATCAAGAAGCCTGGCCAGGTCAGCATCCCCAAAACGAGGAGCAAGTGTGATTGTGTGTTGATTGGGAGTGAGTGGTGAGGGAGAATTTAAAAGCAGCCTCCCTTTGTTAGTGGCGAAAATCAGAGGCGGGAGTCTGATGATCAGACGGCGAGCAGCCAGTAATGAATGTTGATATTGGGGAATTCAGTGATGGGGGCAGCACGGTAGCATTGCGGATAGCACAATTGCTTCACAGCTCCAAGGTCCCAGGTTCGATTCCGGCTTGGGTCACTTTCTGTGCGGAGTCTGCACATCCTCCCCGTGTGTGCGTGGGTTTCCTCCGGGTGCTCCGGTTTCCTCCCACAGTCCAAAGATGTGCAGGTTAGATGGATTGACCATTCTAAATTGCCCTTAGTGTCCAAAATTGCCCTTAGTGTTGGGTGGGGTTACTGGGTTATGGGGATAGGGTGGAGGTATGGATCTTGGGTAGGGTGCTCTTTCCAAGAGCAGGTGCAGACTCGATGGGCCGAATGGCCTCCTTCTGCACTGTAAATTCTATGAAATCTATGAAATCTATGGTCATGCCATTGACTATCATGGGGAGATAGTTAGATTCTCTCTTGTTGTAGATAGCCATTGCATTGCACCTGTGTGGCACCAACATTACTTGCCACTTACCAGCCCAAGCCTGATAGTTGTCTGGATATTGTTGCATATGGACATGGACTGCTTCAATATCTAAGGAGTCATGAATTGGAAGCGTAACTTGTTCAATCATCAGATAATGTCCCCACGTATGGTTTTAGCGGGAAGGTTATTGATGAAACAGCTGATGATGGTTGGGCCCAAGACACCACCCTTAGGAACTCCTATAACAACGTCCTAAGGCTAAGATGATTGACCTCCAACAACAACAACTATCTTCCTTTGTGTCGAGTATGTCTCCAACCAGTGAGGGAATTTTGCCCCAGATTCCCATTTGTTCCAGTTTTGCAAGGATCCCTTGAT
The DNA here is from genome assembly GCF_047496885.1 of Scyliorhinus torazame. Classification (NCBI taxonomy): domain Eukaryota; kingdom Metazoa; phylum Chordata; class Chondrichthyes; order Carcharhiniformes; family Scyliorhinidae; genus Scyliorhinus; species Scyliorhinus torazame. The sequence goes on from NC_092715.1 coordinate 194,910,345, forward strand.
GCCACACTCAGTCAAATACTGCCTTGATGTCAAGAGCAGTCACTTTCACCTCACCTATTAGAGTTCAGCTCTTTGTCCATCTTTGGACCAAAACTGTAATGAGGTCAGGAGCTGAGTGGTCTTGACAGAACCTAACCGGAATGTCAGTGAGCAGATTATTGTTGAATAAGTGCCATTTGATAATACGGTTGATGACAACTTCCATCACTTTGCTGATGATCGAGTGTAGATTGATGGGGCGATAATTGGTCAGGCTGGATTTGCCCTGCTTTTTGTGGACAGGATGTACCTGGGCATCTTTCCACATTTTCCTGTAGGTGGCAGTGGTGTAGGTGTACTGGAACAGCTTTCTGAGTGATGCAGCTAGTTCTGGAGCAGACGTTTCCAGTACTGTTGCTGGTGGGTTGTCAGGGCCCATAGCCTTTACAGTATCCAGAGTCTTCGGCTTTTTCCAGATCAAGTGGAATTAATCAAATTGGCTGAACTGTGATTCTGGGGACCTCAGTAGGAAGTGGAACTGAATCATCCACCAGGCCCTTCTGGCTAAAAATGCTCCCAATTGCATCACATGTGCTGGGCTCCACCATCATTGAGGATGGAGATATTTGTTCCAGTTGGTTGTTTAATAGTTCACCTTCATTCGTGACTGGATGTAGCACAACTGCAGAGCTTAGATCTGATCCATTCATTGTGGTATTGCTCCGCTCTGTCTATTATTTGCTGCTTCCCCATTTTAGCATGCAAGTAGTCCTGAATTATCGCTTCACCAGATTTGACACCTCATTTTTGGTATAGCTGGTGCTGCTCCTTGCATGCCCTCCTGCACTCTTCACTGAACCAGGGTAGATCTCCAGCTTGGTGGTAACGGTAGAGTGGGTGGTATGCCGGGCCATGAGGTTATAGATTGTGGTAGAATACAGTTCTGCTGCTGATGATGTTCCACAGCACCTCATGAAGGCCCAGTTTTGAGTTACTAGACCTGATTGAAATTTATCCCATTTAACACATTGGTCGTGTGATACAACACAACGGAGGATATCCCCAATGTGAGGGTGAGATTTTGTCTCCACAAGGATAGTGCGGGGACCTCTCCTCGCAATACTGTCATGGACAGATGCATCTGTGACAGGTTGATTAGTTAGGGTAAGGTCAAGTATTTATTTTCTTCTTGCTGGTTCCCCCACCACCTGCCACAGATCCAGTCTGCCAACCATGTCCTTTAGGATTCGACAAGCTTGGCCATGGTGGTGCTACAGAGTCACTTTAATGTACATTGAAGGCTTGGGGAAACACTCTGACCTGAAGAGGAGATGGGGAGGGGCGTGCAAAGATTGAGTTCCTCCCAGCAGCAGAGGACTCAGTTACTGCAGCTTTAACAACACTCGAGAAGCTCGACATTATCCAGGACATAGAAGCCCACTTGATTAGCACCCCATCCACTACCTTCAACATCCACTCACTCCACCACCAACACACATTAGCAGCAGTGTGTATCATCCTCAAGATGCACTGTAGCAACTCACCAAGGCTCCTTAGGCAACAGCTTCCAAACCCATAAACTCTACCATTAGGACAAGGGCAACAGATGCATGGGAACAGCACCACCTGCAACTTACCCTCCAAGACACGCACTATCCTGACTTGAACTATATCACGGTTCCTTCTCAGTCACTGGGTCAAAATCCGAGAAGTTCCTCCCGAACAGCACTGTAGGTATACTTACACCACATGGACTGCAGCGGTTCAAGGAGGCAGCTCATCACCATCTTCTCAAGGGCAATTAGGGGTAGGCAATAAATGCTGGCCTAGCCACACCCCCTGAAAGAATTTAAAAAACCTTGAAGGGGGAAGATGGGGAAGTAGCAATATAAATCGCAAATATATGGGGTAAGCTGGGATAATTTGTAAATACATTGGATAAGACTTGGGGGGAGATGTAGTATAAGGATCTGAAACAGAGACTGAATATAGTACCACCCACACAGTACATAAGAGAACACATGACCCACACCTAAGGGGGTCAATGTAGTGTTTGACAGAGCCGTGTATAGATGCAAGCATGTAGGCAGCTACAACCTAGACCTTTACTGTACCTATGTACACAGTTTCTAGTAGTTAATAAATACTTGCTATTGATCTACCTAAGAATGCAAGTACCTTAATAAGACTTACCAGACTATGCCCAGCAGCTCACAACAGTATCCTCCCTTTGCACCCACAAACACTGGTAGGATCAGTAGTAGGGGGGAGGGGCTGGGGGGGGGGGGGGGGGCAAGGCAGGCACTGTACCAGTGGAACTGCTGCAACCACTTTTAGAGGTATAAAGCAAGTCCTACAACAGAAATATACAGCCAGTACCTTTTAATCAACAAACCAGATATTTGTTTGTTATTCATTTATAGGGTGTGGCCGTCGCTGGCTAGGCCAGCTTTATTGCCCATTCCTAGTTGCCCTTCAGTAGGTGGTGGTGAGCTGCCTTCTTGAATCGCTGCAGTCTTTCAGGTGTAGGTACACCCACTGCGCTGTTAGGGATGGAGTTCCAGGGTTTTGTCCCAGTCACAGCAAAAGAACAGCGATATATTTCCAAGTCAGGGTGGCGATTGACTTGGAGGGGAACCTCAAGGTGGTGGGGTTTCCTCGTATCTGATGCTCTTGTCCTTCTAGATGGTGGTGGTCGTGGGTTTGGAACGTGCTGTTGAAGGAACCTTGGCGATTTACTGTCGTGCATCTTGTACGGACAGTACACACGGCTGCCACTGTTCGTCGGTGGTGGAGGGTTTGAGTGTTTGTGGAAGGGGGAGCAATCAAGTGGGCTCCTTTATCTTGAATGGTATCGAGCTTCTTGAGTGTTGTTGGAGCTGCACTCATCCAGGCAAGTGGAAAGTATTACATTACACTCCTGACTTGTGCCTTGTAGATGGTTGACAGCCTTTGGGGGGTCAGGAGATGAGTTACTCGCCGTAGGATTTCTAGCCTTTGACCTACTTTAATGTGGCTAGTCCAGTTCAGTTTCTTATCAATGGTAACCCCCAGAATGTTGATTGTGGGGGATTCCGCGATGGTAATGCCATTGAATGTCAAGGGGCGATGGTGAGATCCTTTCTTGTAGGAAATAGTAATTGCCTGACACTTGTGTGGTGCGAATGTAACTTGCCACTTGTCCGCCGAAGCCTGGATATTGTCCAAGACTTGCTCCATTTGGACATGGACTGCTTCATTATCTGGGGATTCGCGAATGGTGCTGAACATTGTGTAGTCATCCACAAACATCCCCACTTCTGACCTTGTGATGGAAGGCAGGTCATTGATGAAGCAGCTGAAGATGGTTGGACCTAGGACACCACCATGAGGAACTCCTGCAGTGATGTCCTGGAGCTGAGATGATTGACCTTCAATCACCACAACCATCTTCTCCATCTACCATCTACCAATCACCACAACCATCTACCACAAAGCTAGACGGGGATCTAGCGGGGGGGAGGGGGGGAGAGGAGGGAGGGGGGGAATGGGGGGAAAAGGGTTGCTGCTGCACTGGCCGAAAGAGAACGGGACACAGAAGAGGTGGCTGGGACGGGGGTCCCCCGGCTGGGGGACTGGAGAGTGAGGGAGACGCGGACAAGGGACTGGCCCAGAAAAGGAGATGGCTAGTCGGCAAGGGGGGGGGGGGAGTCCCTCAGTCCCTCCAATCCAGCTGATAACGTGGAACGTGAGGGGCTTGAATGGCCCGGTGAAGCGGGCTCGAGTGTTCGCGCACTTGAAGGGACTGAAGGCAGACGTGGCAATGCTCCAAGAGACACACCTGAAGGTGGCGGACCAGGCCAGGTTAAGAAAGGGATGGGTAGGACAGGTATTTCACTTGGGATTGGACGCAAAAAATTGGTAATTCTGGTGGGAAAGCATGTATCGTTTGAGGCCAAGACTATCGTAGCAGATAATGGAGGGAGATATGTGATGGTGAGTGGTAGGTTGCAAGGGACGTGGATGGTGTTGGTAAATGTATACGCCCCGAACTGGGATGATGCGGGATTTATGAAGCGCATGTTGGGCGCATTCCGGACCTGGAGGTAGGAGGACTGATAATGGGAGGGGACTTCAATACGGTGCTGGACCCAGCACTGGACCGCTCCAGATCAAGGACGGGAAGGAGGCCGGCGGCGGCCAAGGTGCTCAGGGGTTTTATGGATCAGATGGGGGGAGTGGACCCATGGAGGTTTGCAAGACCGCAGGCCAGGGAATTTTCTTTTTCCTCCCACGTACATAAGGCTTACTCCCGGATAGATTTCTTTGTTCTGGGCAGGGCGCTCATCCCGAGAGTGGAGGGGACGGAGTATTCGGCTATAGCCCTTTCGGACCATGCCCCGCACTGGGTGGAACTGGAGCTGGGAGAGGAGAGGGACCAACGCCCGCTGTGGCGGCTGGATGTGGGACTTCTGGCTGATGAGGTGGTGTGTGGGAAGGTGAGGGTGTGTATTGAGAGGTACTTGGAGGCCAACGACAATGGGGAATTGCGAGTGGGGGTGGTATGGGAGGCGTTGAAGGTGGTGATCAGGGGAGAGCTGATCTCCATCAGGGCTCATAGGGAGAAGATAGAGGGAATGGAAAGGGAGAGGTTAGTGGGGGAGATCTTGCGAGTGGACAGGAGATACGCAGAGGCCCCAGAGGAAAGATTACTTGGGGAAAGGCGACGGCTCCAGACGGAGTTTGACCTGCTGACCACAGGCAAGGCAGAGGCACAGTGGAGGAAGGCGCAAGGGGCGACTTACAAGTACGGGGAAAAGGCTAGTCGGATGCTGGCTCACCAGCTCCGTAAGAGGGCAGCAGCGAGGGAAATAGGGAGAATCAAAGATGGAAGGGGAGCCACGGTTCGAAGTGCAACGAAAATGAATAAGGTATTCAAGGACTTCTATGAAGAGCTGTACAGATCCCAGCCCCCAGGGGGGGAAGGGGGATGAGGCGACTCCTGGACCAGCTGGGGTTCCCGAGGGTGGAGGAGCAGGAGGCGGTTAGTTTGGGGGCACCAATTGGGTTGGAGGAGTTGAGTAAGGGTTTGGGGAGTATGCAGGCGAGGAAGGCCCCGGGGCCGGACGGGTTCCCGGTGGAATTCTATAGAAAATATGTGGACCTGCTGGCCCCGCTACTAGTGAGGACCTTCAACGAGGCAAGAGAGGAGGGAACCCTGCCCCAGACAATGTCGGAGGCGACAATCTCCCTGATTCTAAAGCGAGACAAGGGTCCACTGCAATGTGGATCGTACAGACCGATTTCGCTCCTCAATGTGGATGCTAAGCTATTGGCGAAGGTACTGGCCACTAGGATTGAGGACTGTGTCCCGGGGGTGATTCACGAGGACCAAACGGGATTCGTAAAGGGCAGGCAGTTAAATACCAATGTGCAGCGGCTCTTAAACGTGATAACGATGACATCGGAGGAGGGAGAGGCGGAGATAGTGGCAGCTATGGATGCGGAAAAAGCCTTTGACCGAGTAGAGTGGGAGTACCTCTGGGAGGTATTGCGCAGGTTTGGGTTTGGGGGAGGGTTTATTAGATGGGTTAAGCTCCTTTACAGCGCCCCGGTGGCGAGCGTAGTGATGAACCGGCGGAGGTCGGAGTACTTTCGGCTGTACCGAGGGACGAGACAGTGGTGCCCCCGTCCCCCCTGTTGTTTGCATTGGCGATCGAACCCTTGGCCATATCACTTTGGGACTCTCAGAAATGGAGGGGGATAGTCCGCGGGGGAGAGGAGCATCGGGTATCGCTATATGCGGATGATCTCCTGCTATACGTGGCGGACCCAATGGAGGGGATGGTGGAGGTCATGCAGACTGAAGGAGTTTGGAGAGTTCTCAGGCTACAAGCTTAATGTAGAAAAGAGTGAGCTTTTTGTATTACAGGCAGGGGACCAAGAAAGAGGGATCGGGGATCTGCCGCTGAGGAGGGCGGAGAGGAGTTTTCGGTATCTGGGGATCCAGACAGCCAGAAGTTGGGGGGCCCTACATAAACTGAATTTGACGAGGGTGGTGGAGCAAATGGAGGAGGATTTTAAAAGATGGGACATGCTCCCGCTCTCGTTGGCGGGTAGGGTGCAGTCGGTCAAAATGGTGGTCCTACCGAGGTTTTTGTTCGTGTTTCAGTGCCTCCCCATCGTGATCACCAAGGGCTTTTTCAAGAGAGTAGGAAGGAGTATTATGGGGTATGTGTGGGCAAATAAGACCCCGAGGGTTAGGAGAGGGTTCTTGGAACGCAACAGGGACCGAGGAGGGTTGACTTTGCCAAACCTAGAGAGTTACTACTGGGCAGCAAACGTGGCGATGATCCGCAAGTGGGTCATGGATGGAGAGGGGGCGGCATGGAAGAGGATGGAGATGGCGTCCTGTAAAGGAACGAGCCTGGGGGCGTTGGTAACGGCACCGCTGCCGCTCTCGCCGACAAAATACACCACAAGCCCGGTGGTGGCGGCAACACTAAGGATCTGGGGCCAGTGGAGAAGACACAGGGGTGCAATGGGAGCATCGGTGTGGTCCCCGATCAGTTTGTCCACCGGTTTGTCCCGGGGAAGATGGACGGGGGGTTCCAAGGCTGGCATCGGGCGGGGATAAGAAGAATGGGGGACCTGTTCATTGACGGGACATTTGCGAGCCTAGGGGCACTGGAGGAGAAATTTGAGTTACCCCCGGGAAATGCATTTAGATATATGAAGGTGAGGGCTTTTGTGAGGCGACAGGTGAGGGAATTTCCATTGCTCCCGGCACAATAAGTTCAAGATAGGGTGATCTCGGGGGTATGGGTCGGGGAGGGCAAGGTGTCGGAAATATACCAAGAGATGAAAGAAGAGGGGGAAGCGCTGGTAGAAGAATTGAAAGGTAAATGGGAGGAGGAGCTGGGGGAGGAGATTGAGGAAGGGCTATGGGATGATGCCCTGGGTAGGGTTAATACTTCCTCCTCGTGTGCCAGGCTCAGTCTGATACAATTTAAGGTGGTTCACAGAGCGCATTTGACGAGGGCGAGGCTGAGTAGGTTCTTTGGGGTAGAGGACAGATGCGGAAGATGTTCAGGGAGCCTGGCGAACCATGTCCATATGTTTTGGTCATGCCCGGCATTGGAGGGGTTCTGGAGAGGTGTGGTGGGAGTAATATCCCAGGTGGTGAAAGTCCGGGTCAAGCCAAGCTGGGGACTAGCAATATTTGGAGTAGTGGATGAGCCGGGAGTGCAGGAGGCGAAAGAGGCCGGAATTCTGGCCTTTGCGTCCCTAGTAGCCCAGCGAAGGGTCTTGCTATTGTGGAAGGAGGCGAAGCCCCCTAGCCTGGAGGCCTGGATTAACGACATGGCTGGGTTCATAAAATTGGAGAGAATTAAGTTTGCTTTGAGAGGGTCTGCACAGGGGTTTTACAGGCGGTGGCAACCATTCCTAGAATATCTCGCGGAGCGTTAGAAGAAGGTCGATCAGTAGCAGCAGCAACCCTGGGGGGGGGGGGGGGGGGGGGGGGGGCGGGGGAACGAGAGATTGTTTGAGGGGATGGACGAGCGGGAGATAGCATGGAGGGTGGGGGGGGAAACGGTAAGTGCGGCCAAGAGCCAGTGTATAAAGCTGTGTAAATATACCATCTTGCCATGTATATATCTTCCTCAGGGAGATTTTGCGTTATTTTGTTACGGGGCGGGGGGGGGGGGGTTCACTGTTTGTAAGGGGAAAAATTGTGTTGTTAAAAAACCTTAATAAAAAAATATTTTTTTAAAAAAGTCATTCAACCTTCCAGAGCATGGAAAGGAATAGTGCGGGGGGGGGATAGAGCATAGGGTGTCCTTATATGCCGACGACTTGCTGCTGTATGTGTCGGTGCCGAGTGCGTCGATAGGAGGAATATTGGAGCTACTGCGGGTATTTGGGTCTTTCTCGGGGTACAAGTTGAACCTGGACAAGAGTGAGTACTTTGTGGTGGCTCGGCCAGGGGTGGGGGCAGGGGTGGGGGGGGCTGCCATTCCGTAGAGCAGGGACTCATTTTAGGTATCTGGGGGTGCAGGTTGCCCGGGAGTGGGGGAGGCTTTGCAGGTACAACATCACTAGTTTGGTGGGGAGAGTGAAAGCCGATCTGGCAAGGTGGGATGGCCTTCCTCTGTCACTGGCGGGTCGGGTACAGGCGGTTAAAATGAATGTGTTGCCGCGATTCCTGTTTATTTTTCAATGCCTACCAATTTTCCTGCCAAAGTCTTTTTTCAGGGAGATTGAGGGAAGGATTACCTCATTCATATGGGGAGGGAAGGTGGCCAGAGTGAGAAAGGTGCTGCTCCAGAGGGGAAGGCAGGCAGGGGGTTTGGGTCTCCCAAACCTGTTGTACTACTACTGGGCGGCGAACGTGGAGAAAGTGCGGAGCTGGGTCAGAGGGGTTGATTCTCAGTGGGTCAGAATGGAGGAGAGTTTGTGTAGGGGGTCGGGGCTGAAGGCACTTGCGCCGCTCCCGATAGCTCTGGGGAAATATTCAGTGAGTCCGGTAATAATAGCTTCATTGAAAATCTGGAGGCAGTTTCGCCAACACTTCGGGTTGGGTTTAGGGTCAAGGGAAATGCCGATTCGGGGGAACCACAGATTTGAGCCAGGGAGGTGGGATGGAAGTTTTCGGAAATAGGAAGAGAAGGGGATTAAGACGCTAAAAGATTTGTTTCTTCGGGGTCGGTTTGCAGGATTGAGGGAGCTGGAAGCGAAGTATGGGCTAGAGCAGGGAGAAGAGTTTAGGTACATGCAGGTTCGGGATTTTGCCAGGAAGGAGATACAGAGCTTCCCAGACGAACCGGCCTCCACATTGCTGGAGGAGGTGTTGACGACAAGGGGACTGGAAAAGGGGGTAGTGTCAGCTTTGTACGGAGCTATTTTGGAAGAGGATAAGACACCATTGGAAGGGATCAAAGCAAAGTGGGAGGAAGAGCTGGGAGCGTTTATAGAGGAGGGGGTCTGGTGTGAGGTGTTCCGGAGAGTGAATGCCTCCACCTCATGTGCGAGGTTGGGGCTGATACAGCTGAAGGTGGTATATAGAGCGCACCTCACTGGGGCGAGGATGAGCTGATTTTTTGAAGGAGTAGAGGATGTGTGTGAGCGTTGCGGGGGGGAGGGCCCACGAATCACGTTCATATGTTTTGGTCCTGTCCAAAGCTAGGGGAGTACTGGAAGGAGGTGTTTAGGGTAATTTCCAAGGTGGTGCGTGTGAAACTGGACCCGGGTCCCCAGGAGGCCATATTCGGGGTGTCGGACCAGCCAGGGTTGGAAACGGGTGCGCAGGCAGATATCATAGCCTTCGCCTCGTTGATCGCCCGAAGGCGGATCCTGCTGGGATGGAGAGCAGCCTCTCACCCAGTGCCCTGGCGTGGCGGGGGGACCTGTTGGAATATTTGACCCTTGAGAAGGTTAAGTTCGAACTGAGGGGAAGCTCGGAGGGGTTTTACAAGTCATGGGCACTATTTATTATGCACTTTCAAGAATTGGATAACATCGAACATTAGTTGGGGGGGGGGGCTGTGTAGATTAAGGGTGACTACGGGTAATCCCTGATTCCTTTTTGTCATTTGTTTATGTAAACATGCGGGCTGATGTTTGGGGGTTGGTGGGCGGATGGGATCGTTGTTATTATGGGGATTGACATACTTGCTGATTATTGTTTATTGTTGGTGGGTGTAAATATGGGAGAAAATGTGAAAAAGGAGGAGAATAAAAATATTTTTTTTAAAAACAAGTCAGTCAACCCATAAGTATCCTCTGTGTGACTGGCACAATTATTGATTCTCCTCCCTCATTCCCCCCCCCACCTCCCCCCCCCCCCCCCCCCCCCGCCCCCCCCCGATCCCCCCTCCTGCCCCCACCCACCATCTCACTTTTCAATATTTTCTTTGCTCCAATCTTGGTTAAATGCTCAATAACCATTTACATCTCATTTCTGATGAAGGGTATTCACCCAAAACACCCAAGCCTGTCTTTTCTATGTTCAGCTGCTGTGGAGATCCAGCACCTTCCATTTTCATTTATATTCTTACCTCCCTTTTTTCAGATATTCCACAGTATTGAAATCCCAAGAAAGAATGGCTCGTAGTGGGATACCTTGGGATGAAGCTTCCTTTCAACCCAGAGAAGATGCAGGGGGAAAGAATAGTATGTTGGATGGGTGGAGACTCAGATCACAGGAGGGGAGATAAAAAGAATGTTCAGTGGGGCAGTTGTGTTGATAAAAACAGGCCAAGTGTTGTGGAAGCTCGAGGAAAGTGAGGTCAGAGTAAGAATACTGAGAAATAAGTTTTTGCTCACAGTAATTCAAATTGCGGCCCGAATGTGAGGCGCTTCCAAAATTATACTTTCTTACACCATGTGACTGTAGACTTTGATTTTTCAAAACTTGTTACCACAAAGAAAAGATAAGCCATCATGCAAGGTCTGATAAGGCAATCAATAAATTGCTGCAAATTATTGGTTTCCATGCAGCAACGGTGAAAGCGTGGGATTTAATTTTGAACAGGAAGGGCGATGAGTGCACCCTACAATAAAAGGTGATGAGATAAGTTGACTCTATTACCATTCAAGAAAAATAATATTTTCTGGGAAACCACCAGACTTGTGCTGCAGAATTCTAAAAAACAAACTATTAATAAGGCCAGGCATGATAACCACATTCTCCAGTGGGCGAATTTGTCTTTCCCCTGAAAAACGGACAAAACAAATTTCAGAATATCTACCAAAAGAATGATAAACTTCTTCCTTTTTGTTTTGCAATTGTTAACTGTGCACAGTAAGGAAAGCAACCTGATGTATTCGGTGAGTGGAAAGTATGTTTTGCAGCTACGGTAACTCATGGGTCGCTTAAACTGTTGACTTGCTCAAGAGCTTTGCAACTTTCAAACTTTTTGTTTAATGTGGCATTTCTAAGAAATGTTTTTCAGTGTATTTACAGCATTGGGTGTGATTAAGCAGAAACAGAGGGAAGCACGTAATTACCCCTCAAAAAATCTTAACTTATCGCAATTAACTGCAAAAAACAACCGAGTCATCTGGTTCACAAATAATTGGGCAATTTTCAAAAGTGAATATTGGGCTGGATTCTCCGGTCCTCCGGCCACGTGGTTCTTGGTGGCACACTGTTCGCGAGCATGAATGGGATTCTACGCTCCCCCCAGTTGTCAATGGGATTTCTCATTGAAGCCATGCCACATCCCTGGGAAACCCACGGGCAGTGTTGCACTGCCAATGGGGTAATCGACCCCAACAATCGGAGAATTGCAGCCTGTGAGTCGGTTCCCTATAAAAGAGGAACACAGGCTAACGTTTCAATTGGAACGCATCATCAGACCTGGCTTAGTTTCTTTTTTGGATCCTGACAGAATAACTGTGTTTGTTGTTCGCCTGTCCAGTATTTTTAAAAGGGGGGGGGGTATAAATGTGAGCCACATCATCATGTTCAGATAAAGTTTGCTGTAAAATAAGTGCATGCAGAGCCTGAGATACTTTTTAAAACCAATGCAAAATGAGCCAGCATTTCACAATGAATCATAATCATTAAATGATGTTGGAGATATTCAGATGCAAAGTTTATTTTTATTCAGATGCATAATTTTCATTGATTTTAATAACTGGCAAAGGTCTCAAAACAAAAATTAAGATGTGGTATATATGGTCAAAGGCCAAACATATAAGGTTTAATTTACTAAAATTCACTAGACTCTGGGGGGTCCTGGCGGATTAGAAATTAGCAAACGTGACACCACTGTTTTAAAAAAGAGGTTGGCAGAAAGCGGGTAATTATAGGCCAGTGAGCTTAACTTTGGAAGTAGGGAAAATGTTGGAATCTATCATCAAGGAAGAAATAGCGAGGCATCTGGATGGAAATTGTCCCATGGGACAGACGCAGCATGGGTTCATAAAGGGCAGGTCGTGCCTAACTAATTTAGTGGAATTTTTTGAGGACATTACCAGTGCGGTAGACAATGGGGAGCCAATGGATGTCGCATATCTGGATTTCCAGAAAGCTTTTGACAAGGTGCCACACAAAAGGTTGCTGCATAAGATAAAGATGCATGGCATTAAGGGTAAAGTAGTGGCAAGGATAGAGGATTGGTTAATTAATAGAAAGCAAAGAGTGGGGACTAATGGGTGTTTCTCTGGTTGGCAATCAGTAGCTAGTGGTGTCCCTCAGGGATCAGTGTTGGGCCCACAATTGTTCACAATTTACAGAGATGATTTGGAGTTGGGGACCACGTGCAATGTGTCCAAGTTTGTAGACGACACTAAGATGAGTGGTAAAGCAAAAAGTGCAGAGGACACTGGAAGTCTGCAGAAGGATTTGGATAGTTTAAGTGAATGGGCTCGGGTTTGGCAGGTGGAATACAATGTTGACAAATGTGAGGTTATCCATTTTGGTAGGAATAGCAGCAAAAGGGATTATTATTTAAATGATAAAATATTAAAACATGCTGCTGTGCAGAGGGACCTGGATGTACTCGTGCATGAGTCACAAAAAGTTGGTTTACAGGTGCAACAAGTGATAAAGAAGGCGAATGGAGTTTTGTCCTTCATTGCCAGAGGGATGGTGTTTAAGGCTAGGGAGGTTATGTTGCAATTGTATAAGGTGGTAGTGAGGCCACACTTGGAGTTATTGTATTCAGTTTTGGTCTCCTTACCTGAGAAAGGACGTACTGGCGCTGGAGGGTGTGCAGAGGGGATTCACTAGGTTAATCCCAGAGTTGAGGGGGTTGGATTACGAGGAGAGGTTGAGTCGACTGGGACTGTACTCGGTGGAATTTAGAAGGATGAGGGGGGATCCTATAGAAGCATATAAAATTATGAATGGAATAGATAGGATAGATGTGGGCAGGTTGTTTCCACTGGCAGGGGAAAGCAAAACTAGGGCGCATAGCCTCAAAATAAGGGGAAGTAGATTTAAGACTGAGTTTAGGAGGAACTTCTTCACCCAAAGGGTTGTGAATCTATGGAATTCCCTGCCCAGTGAAGCAGTTGAGGCTCCTTCATTAAATGTTTTCAAGATAAAGATAGATAGTGTGGTAAACCACTGTATTGTATTGTATTATTGTACTGTTACATGCCTGGGCTTGTCCCTGCTGGGTCTGAACCACTGTAGTATATAATATGTGTATTGTGGTAAACTGCCACCGTATTATATGTAACGTGGCAAACTACCGCCTGTTGGCTCTGCCTCCCTCAGGCTCGGTATAAAGGTGGCTAGTCTCCGCCGCTGCCTCAGTTCGGGATCCGAGGCCCGGAGGCTTGCCGTTTAGTTTATTAAATCCTCAGTTATGTTCACCACTCGTCGTGTGTTCATTGATGGCCTATCAGATCGTTTTTTGAAGAATATAGGGATTAAGGGTTCTGGTGTTCAGGTGGGAAAGTGGAGTTGAGTCCACAAAAGATCAGCCGTGTTCTCATTGAATGGCGGAGCAGGCCCGAAGGGCCAGGTGTCCTACTCCTAGTTCTTATGTTCTTAAGTTTACATCTGGAAATATCCACCAAGTATATTTGTTAAATGAGTTCCACATATTTCTAGTGATTTTTAAAACAATGTAACATGTCAATCTGTTGAGAAGTAATGTGTTAAGTATTGAAATATTATACATTATGTACAAAACAAATAAACATATTAATGTTATAAATAAATATTATTTTTATTCCCTAAATCTGTGGCCTTAACTGAATAGAAAAGTATAATGCTCAACTGATCCTGTTGATGTACATACAAATCAGTCATTAAAAGGAGATCCCAAAGGTCTAGATTTGCTCAAACTAATTGATGGCACTTTACTGCAGTGGCTAAGCTGTTCTACCCTGGCTTCCATCATGCACCAATTGCTAAAAAAAAAGTATTATAACTTATTCCTGAACTGGCGTCAAATTGTGTCACCCAGTTTGGACATCGTATTGAGCAGATATGGGAATGAAACCTTTCTTCATTCATGACCAATGAAGCAAAAAGATTCTACCGAATTTAGAGAATATGGAATCTCATACAAAAATTTGAGTACTTTTGTTAATGTAATGGATTTGCTATGTGCATTTGTTATAATTCAATGGAAAAATTGAAGCTTCAATAACAAAAATTGTGATTCCAAATGTTTAAAAGTCTATTTTGTTACCATGCAGTGATCAATTATGAGGTTAGTGCATATATTTTTTTTTTAAATTGTTGGGCAGGCTTCTCCATTGGCCGACGCCAAAATCGTGAAATGCAATTGGGCGGAGAATCGGTCCGATGCCAAAATTGCGGCGGGCACTGATTTGACGCCAAATCGCAATTCTCCGTCACGTCGACAGCAGCGTCAATGCACTCCGGAACGCACGTACAGCAAACACCGTTTGCATGTCATTAGCGACCCCGACCCGGTATTCTCCAGGGCATCCGGGGCCTCCGCAATTCTCCTCCTCCGATGGGCCGAGTACCTGATGGCGCAGTTCACTTGTGCTTTTAAAAATTGTGAAACTGGTGTTGTGGCTGATGAGGGAGGGAGAAGGAGGTAGGCCACAGAGAGGAGTGACTGTGGACGACCGGGCTGGACACTGGCCGCGCTGGTTAGGGTGGCGGGGACCTGTCAGGGGCACAGAGGGGGTGATGGGGGAACAGGCCAAGTGGCCGAGATGATTGCCCTCAGGACTGGGATGGTGTCCAGTCACGGACCGCCATTACTGCGGCCTGCAAGGCAGCTATCGTGCTGCACACCCCACCTGGCCACCACCCGCCTGCAGCCCACGGAGGGAAACGGCCACAGTAGCCCCTACAGGGCACCGGGCAGGTACCACAGAGCGCACCGCTGGCAAGGGCAGTGTCAGCCAACAGTATCCCTGGCATCAGGGATGGGTGCCAGAGCCAGAGGCCCCCACGGTGCCGGGCATCAACGGGGCCAGGTGTGCAGAGGACATGTTGGGGCAGAGACCGCAGTGCCAACCGGGGCCATCATGTAGCCCAATGAACCTGTTTAGACATGGGGGTATACACGATACTAAACTGTCGGCCTTCACCCCCTTCAGACAAAGGATATTGTAATTCAAACAGCAATGGTGGCCTTCCTACTGGTTGCCGCAGCCCTGGGGGATGCTGTATGAGCTCGCGCTGCTCGAGGAGGGAGGAGCTGCAGAAGTGGAGCATGCAGCAGAGGAACAAGTGGCAGCCGCCCAGGATGGAGAGCCAGCCACCCAACAGGCCATGAAGGAGGAGGTGCCAAGGAGGCGTCGCATGAGGCCTTGTGTGTACTGGCAACCCCTGTCATTCGAGGACCTGTCGGACCGGGCATGCCGTTGAAGACTCCGGCGAAGCAGAGAAACAGTGCGACATATCACCATGGGTGAAGGGGGAGGAGACCCGCTTCCTGCAGTCGTCAAGGTGATGGTCGCCCTGAGCTCTTACGCCACTTTCCAGGCGGAGTGGGGGCCTGAGTGGAATCTCACAGACCTCAGTACACAGGTGCATCCGCACCGTAACAGATGCCCTCTATGCCCAAGCAGCTCAATTCATCCACTTCAATGTGGAGCAAGCGCACCAGGATGCCCAGGCAGCGGCGTTCACCACTATCGCCAGGATGCCCTGGGTAAACGACGGGATGCATGTCCCCCTACGAGCACCTGCGGATGACAGTCGCTCTACAAAAATCAAAAGGGTTCATTCGATGAATGTGCAGCTGCTATGTGACCATGAGTGACACATCATGCACATCTGCGCACAATTTGCACGGGATGCTCTGCTCGTCTTCAGGTTCACCAACTAGGGGCTGGAGACTGGCCAGGGGCAAAGATGCCCCATCCCACCCCCACGCCATATCACTCCCGCACCTCCCCCTCCCCCCGTACTCCTCAACCGCAACTCGCTCCGTGATATGTACCCGCTTCACCACAGGGTGTGGGCTCTGGATTGGCAATAACAGCAGGTATGATCCGTGCGATGGAGGATGATGACCCACTCTGCGATGAGCTCTGGTGCTCCGCATTGTATGACAATGTCTGCCTCCTACCCATGGTAGCATTTTCCACGATCCACCCGGGTGATCCCTTCTTGCGAACTGGCCGCTCCATCACACGGTCTCATCAGGTCCCTGGGGTGACGGTGGTGGGGACTGTCGGGGGAGTGGGAAGGCTGGGGAGCCACAATGACCACCCATTCCCTCCCCGCACCATCTCTCTTGCCAGCCCAAAACAGCCCATCCCTCACACCCATCTGACGGGGCACTGAGGCAAGTAGTGACAGTGGTAGCAGGTATTTAATATGCTCAAATATATACAAATTTGTGCTCTAGCCACTATAACTAAACTGTGCCCTGCACCTGTGCCAACCTAACTGGTGTCTAACGTTTTGGCATAACGGGTCCTAAAGCTACGTCTAGGTGGGTCCCCAGATGGTACAGCAGGAGTGGAGGTGGCCTGCTGTGATTTCTGCCCTGTGACCTGGGTCCCCAATGGCGGGCATCTTTTGGGGCGATCGGGTTGTGTGTCCCGGGGTAGGTGGAGTTGCCCTGTTCTGCCTGCTGCCCACCAGATACACCAGGGACAGGAGGGGGAGTAGGAGACCAAGACGCTGCGTGTTCCGACACCTCCCCTGCGGGAGTCACTGGCTCGAGTCCGATCACCTCCTCCTCCATCAGGGTGCCCGATGGCCCTCGGGCTACTCCATGGGCTGAGAATGCGAGCAGAATTATCCCCTGACGCACCCCTGTCACCTGGCGCTGCCAATCCTGGATACCCGCTCCGATCTCGCCCAAGGTTCGCACACTCGCAGCCATGGTGCACAGGGAGTGGACCATCTCCGTCTGGGACTGTGCCACATCACCCATTGACTGTGCCACCACGTCCTGGGGCTGCGTCACTACAACTAGTGACTGCGCCATCTCCATTTGGGACTGGGCCACTTCCATCTGTGTCTGCGCCACATCGGCCACCACCTGGGCAATGCCGCCGACATTCCTAGCCACGGCCTGCTGTGACTGGGCCACGCTGAGGAGCGCCGCTGCAATGTCCGGGTGGCTCCGGCACATGATCGCTTGTGAGGCGGCAACCCTGTCCTGGGCCTCGGCCAGCGCCTGCTCAGAATACCCCAGGCCTTGGACATGCTGATCCATAGCCAAAACCGTTGCCCCCAATGTCTCCACCGCGGACGTCACCCCTGCGGTGTTGGCCTGGGTGGCACACATGGTCAGCACCACCTCCTGCTGCTGCACGCGGTTTGACTCCTCCGTCAGCGTCAACACTTTGGGCTGGATTCTATGAATCTGCGGCTATGTCCGCAGGATCCATCTGGTCTTACAACCAAAAAGTCAGCACCGTCCCTGCACCGATACTCCGCCCGGTGGAGGGCTCGCAACCGCACTGCGTAAAACCCCCAGCTTTACCTGTGGATACGGCCGCAGAATAGTCGGGTCCGTGGCCGCGCATGCACATGACGGCGGCCTGCAACGGCCACGCCGTACAACTCGGTCCTGGCCACGCGCGGATCTGGCCTGCCAGAAACTGCCCCCCTGTAATCAGCCTCGCCACCCCAAGACCACCCCCACCAGCACCCCAGTCCCAGCCAAAGCCACCCCTGCCAGCAGAATGGATCTCCCTCCCCCCGCCCACCCCCAACGCTGGACACAGTCCGCTGCCACCACACGAGGTCCCCGTAAGTTGCAAGTCATGGACTCGGCCCATCGAGGGGGGGCTTCAGCTGACATCATGTGGCTGCCCCGACAGCGCGTTTTTGAGGGGGCGGGGCGTCAGGAAAACGGAGCCGTCCCCGATTCCAGCATAAAAACCCATTCTCCGGCTGAACGTCGAATGCGATTTCAGCGCAGGTGATCAGAGAATCCAGCCCTAAGTCTCAGTAAAGGAGAATCCAGCTCTTAGTCTCCGGATCCCAAAAATCCCCCCGACGTGAATCGCGCCGCCCGCCTCGGAGAATGGCGACGCAATGGGCCCCGGGGCCGCCCGAATTCTCCGGCCCACGATGGGCCGAGCGTCCGCCCGTTTTAGGCCCGTCCCGCCGGCGTAAATTAAGGTCGGTACTTACCAGCGGGACCCGGCTCCGCGGGCGGCCTCCAGGTTCCTCGGGGGAGCGCGGGGAGATCTGGCCCCAGGTGGTGCCCCCATGGTGGCCTGGCCCACGATCAGAGCCCACCAATCCGCGGGCGGGCCTGTGCCGTGAGGGCACTCTATTCCTCCGCGTTGGCCGCTGTAACAGTCCTCGATGGCCAACCCGGAGATGAACCCCCCTGCGCATGCACTGGGAAGACGCCAGCACATGCTGGCGCTCCATTACATGGGCCAACTCGCGCCGGTCGACGGAGGCCCTTCGGCGCCGGTTGGCGTGGCGCCAAGCCCCTTCCGCACCAGCCGGCGCTGTGCAAACCACTCCACCACCGGCCTAGCCCTTGAAGGTGGGAAGGATTCTGCACCTTCAGGACGGCCCGACGCCGGAGTGGTTCACGCCACTCCTTCGCGCCGGAGTTGCCCGCCCTGCAGGTTCGCGGAGAATCCCGCCCCTTGTCTCTCAAAATGGTATTTTAAAAAAAAATGGTGGAGTCACACATGGTGGCAATCATAACGGATAATTGGAGTAAGGAGAGAAAGACTAATAAAATGAGATATTAACCGAAGAGAATAACAGATACTATGCTTGCAACCCCAGGATTACACGGAAAACAGAAAACACAGGATGAAGCAAGGACTGCTGACTTGCGTTTGGATCATCGCTGGACTTCTGCAACGGCGCACGCAACAGACTGTTGTTACAAACCCCACCCCAGCCCCGAACACTACCACCCAACTGACCACCACCAGCTCCACACTACTCCACACGTAAAGACAGACATCGAAACCCCCACTTGGTGCGAAAACATTGCCAAATGCCCCTTTCATACATAGTAGAGGCCCTTCTAGTAATTGCAATAATCTGCAGGGTCATTCAGACACTCCGACTCCATAAATGGCGAGCAAAAGCCTCCCGCTCCCCGATATATACAGTCCGAGCACCCTTATTTGGAATTCAACAAAACTAAATTCATGTTCTAATCGTTGCTAAGAGTAAACCATGTACCTCTTTATCTTTATTAGGATTAAGTAGAAATGTAATGCTGCTGTTTTAAATTTTGTACTGTATATAAGTTTTTTGATATTCACCAGCAGCATGAGTAGCTTAGATCGTGTTAGCTAGAGATCAACTGTGCGGATGAAATAAATGCTTTATAGTAACCGTTAGAGATTAATTAATTTATGAATATATTAATGGAATATTAGATAAATGTCCAAAACCATAAGATAGAATAGAGTAGAACCTTGCCTTGACCAAGGGTGACCAGTCCACCAAGGATGAACAGGGATCGATAGTGTGATCCACCACACTTCGCGTTCAGGATCAAGAGGACGGGATGTAGCCATCTAAGATGGCCACCTGCAAAGGACCATGGGAATTATGGCCAACCCAGGACTCAGACAGATACAGAGCCGATGTGTATCTGCAACATAGGTCACCAGGCCTGATCGAAACCCCCGCTCATTTGCATTTCAATGGCCCATTTTCCCAAGCCAATAGAATTCCAATCAAGCAACCAGTACAGCCACAGACTGATCGGCGCCACTCTCTTTTTTCAGAAAGCCCAACTGCCAAGGTCAATGACTGCTAAGGACCCACCCAGCTACCAAGGCACCCGCCCCTTTATTGGCCGAAATCGAAGACAGTGATCAGAACCCTGTCGAACTATTGGGTCCAAGGTTAAGGACCGCCCCAAAGAGCGCGAAATCCCAGGGGGATAAAAGAGGACACAGCCATGTGTTCTGTCTCTTTTGGATCCGGCCTGTGTCAGCCAACTATAGCAGGAACAGCCAGCCAAGTTCAAGACCAACGATCGCTACCTGACGGATGAGCCCAGCAGAGACAAAACCACTTTCTTCGAACCAGCAGAGTGAAATCCAGATAAAGGCCTTATCCAGTGCCGGTCGCCTTGAAGTTAAGTATAGGTTATTGTAGCTGATAGGTGTAGTTTAACTCATAGTAGATATTGTGATTGCATGTCGAGGTAACTCTTGTGTATGTAAATAAACCATCTTTTGAACTAACTAACTGGTTGTGTGGTCATTTGAGCGATATAAGGGAAGGCTTGTGGTTCACCAACATTATCATTAATATTAGCAACAGTCTTGGCGACGCTGTTGGGATCAAAACGAGCACCACTACTGGATCCACCCGTTCAGCCATTGGGTTTGCAGCCTCACTGCTCCTTGTATGGTCTGTGTGCTTTGATACTCATCTCCCTTGTAAGTCCACCAGGTTTGAAATGCGGACAGATTTTGCCACAATTTGTCCTGGTATTGACCATGGACCAGATGCAAAGTCTCTAACAAAAACTGGATCGCCAGTTTTAAACGATTGGTTTTCGCCGAGTCATGATACTTCTTTTGGGAGGCTTGCCTCGCTTCCACCCTCTGTGTCAAATTGGGGAACAGCAGGTTGAACTGAATACAAACCGATGACCCATTAAGGCTCTGCTGGTGTGACCCCAGTAGTAATGTGAGGGGTAGTATTGTACGAGAGGAGGCAATTATCCAATTTGAGGCATCATGGCCTATCTGGTTGTTTTTTTCATTGCAGATTTAAAAGTTTGTACCGCTTTTTCTGCTAAACCGTTCGTGGCCCAGTAATAAGGGGACCGTTCAAATGTGGTGGATATGATTAGTCTGCATGAAGTGCTGAGATTCCTCACCAGGAAAAGCTTTGCAATTATCAAAAACCAATACATCTGGAAGGCCATGAATGGCGAAAATGCGTTGCAGGGTTTCAATGGCGGCCGCTGATGTGGTCGTCCTTATTTGCTACACCTCCAGCCATTTGGGGTGGGTGTTCACTAGTATCAGGAACATTCTACCCAGGAAGGGAACACCAAAATCATTGTGTAACCTTGTCTATGAATGGCCATGCTACTCCTACGGATGCAGATGGGCCACAGGCGGTAAGGTTTGTTGCAACTGACAGAAGTCACACTGATGCACCAGATTCTCGATATTTTGTCAACGTCCGGCCACCATATATGGTCTGTTATAATGGTGTGGAGATGCCGGCGTTGGACTGGGGTGAGCACAGTAAGAGGTTTTACAACACCAGGTTAAAGTCCAACAGGTTTGTTTCGATGTTACTAGCTCCGAAAGCTAACTTTAACCTGGTGTTGTAAAACATCTTACTGTTATAATGGTGAAATGGCGGCCGTACATGTACTGATAGAATTTCTTAACACCACATATCACAGTGAGATTCAATTTGTGCATACTTTCGCTCGCATCAGTGAGTGTGCGGGAGGCGAACGCAATGGATGTATCAGTGCTGTCCTCCATCTTGTGGGATAGGATAGCCCCATAAGGCGAAAGGTCAAAATTATCTGTTTGCCTGTGTTGAAATGGACCAAAAAGCTGGCCGACCGTTGGGCCTGTTTGGCTTGATGAAAACCTGTTTTTTGTGGGTTTGTTTTAGAGTTTCTAATGTGTTTGTAGGTCTGGAGCCCACTAATAGTAAGCAAAATAACCTTTTGCTCGTCTTCTCCAGGGAACCTATTAGCGGAATAATGGCTCCAGGCTTCGACCCTCTGGTCAAATGGAACGGATTTTCTATTGTTGGCATGGTTTCTCACTCACTGTTTTTTCTGCCGACTTCGTCTTTTCCATTTCTTGGAAATTTACAATGCATCTCCTTCCTCCACAAATTTCAAGACTTGCAATCATTGTCTGATTGACTTTCTTTGTCAATGTAATAACGTGAGGTATCATTGAGGAAGCTTCTTGGAACAAAGTGGTTTATTGGAAAGAACAATGAGGTTTTACTAAATACAGGCTCAGAGATATATCACACAGGTCTTTATTCCTTGACCCCAGGGTCCATGCTGCCCGGGCCCTTGCACCCCATGTATTTTCCCCATTGGTTGGGGTTCACGTGCTCCCACGCAATAGGCCCTGAGCAGGTCACGTGACCCATGAACGATCACCCCTTAAAGGGACCACGCTACCACATTTGTATAAATGTACACCACTATGTACACCACTGGTTCCAACTCTTGGTTCTCAAAAAAGTGTTTATAAGTTCTGTAAGGTGATCCTTCACTTTCATGTTGACAATCTAATAAGTATAAGTCTGCCAATTCAAAGGGCCCTGGAGTTCAACTATCGGCTCCTCCTACATTAGCTCAAACCCCTCCCATACTACTTCTGACCCCTCTCACACTGCCTCAGACCCTCCCACACAGCCTCAGGCCCCCTCCTACACTGCCTCAGACTCCCCCCACACTGCCTCTGATCCCTCCTCCCCTGCCTCAGAACCCTCCCACTCTGCCTGAGACCCATCGCACACAGCCTCAGACCCCTCACATTGCCTCTGACCCCTCCCACACTGTTTCAGACCCCATCTCCACTGCCTCAGAACCCTCCCACACTGCATCCGACCCTTTCTAGACTGTCTGTGACCCCTCTTTCACTGCCTCAGACCCTTTCCAGACTGCCTCAGACCACTTCTACACTGTCTGACTTCTCCGACCCTGCTACACTGCCTCTTGCACACAGCTTCCGATCCCTCCCACACTGTCTCAGTCCCCTCTTGTGGGAATCTTGGTCCGGTTTCATTTTTAAAGAGCGTTATTGATTCCGGGTCTCAAAATGGTGGTGCTGCATTTCGACTTCCAGACCAGTCTTGGTCCTCATCTGTTACCATTCATAGAACATACAGTGGAGAAGGAGGCCATTCAGCCCACCGAGTCTGCACCGACCCATTTAAGCCCTCACTTTCACCCTATCCCCGTAACCCAATAACCCCTACTAACCATTTTGGTCACTAAGGGAAACCCACGCAGACACAGGGAGAACGTGCAGACTCCGCACAGACAGTGACCCAGCGGGGAATCGAACCTGGGACCCTGGCGCTTGGAAGCCACAGTGCTATCCACTTGTGCTACCGTGCTGCCCATTCACATCCTGGAATCTCACCATGTGCAGGTAGATGCCCCTTTGCTAATTATCCAACCTCCACCAGTAACCATAAACCCCATAGTCATTGTTTTGGACATTCTGCCCACCACCCAGAACCCATCACTGTGGTTGTTGCTATGTCCCACATAGAACCCACCCCTCCACATCTTGAGGCTGTGTGCATGGTGGCATACAGAGGTGACCCCCCCACCCCCCACCCCGCTCCTGCACCCCCCCCCCCTCCCCCCATGCCATTAGTGCTTCGAGTACCACCACCTTTAATATGTTTTCCCCATTACAGGTTGCAGGTGCCTCCCTGGCCAAGAACATGACCACTCCTTCTGCAGCCCAGTACCAAACCAGGCATCTAGAAATGTCACATGTGAGACAATGACCATGCCTGGCACACCAAGCTGTGCCTGATCCCCATTGACCACACAGGCCTTGCCCCTCCCTTGAACCAAGCTCCGATACGCATAGCCCTGCAGCATGGCCCACTGACCATCTTTCAGGGCTGCCTTTCATGTTTTAACCCAACTTTGAGGTCACAAAGTCCCAGGACTGTCTTTAATCTCTCAATCCAAACTGTAGGTTTCAGTGCCGGGGCAATGGCTGTCTGTAACTCAGTATCCCTGTTCCTTCAGGACTCACCACACAACACCATTCCCTTCTGTCCACCTCCATGAGCCTCTGTGGAATGCTTTCCATTGTGAAAGCCTAAGCAAGACTTCAGTCATGCGTGTGTGTGAAATCCTTCCCTCTTGTGCTAAACTAACCCGCTTCTCTTCTCTAAGGTTTGTGAGCATTCGCTCCCATTCATGGAAAATGAATCACTCTCAATCCCCCGCCTCACACCCACCGTCATGCGACAATGTCCCCAACCCCAATCATCCCTCCTCCTGCTACCTTCCATGTTCCCTTGTCCCCAACACACCTCCCGCCATACCCGTCATCCTCTGTAAATCACCCCTCCCACCATAAATATCCCTCCACCAGTTCCCATGCTGGTTCTGTTGGCAGAGTGCAGAACTGCCTGAGAGCAACAGTGCACACTGAGTGCAGTCCTCCTGGAAAGGTGCTGCACCCAGTGTGATCAGCACCGTGAGACACCCGGGGCACCCACTGTGATCAGCAGCGTAAGACACCCGGGGCACCCACTGTGATCAGCACCGTGAGACACCCGGGGCACACACTGTGATCAGCACCGTGAGACACCCGGGACACCCACTGTGATCAGCGTGAGACACCCGGGGCACCCACTGTGATCAGCACCGTGAGACACCCGGGGCACCCACTGTGATCAGCACCGTGAGACACCCGGGGCACCCACTGTGATCAGCACAGTGGGACACCCGGGGCACCCAATGTGATCAGCACCGTGAAACACCCGGGGCACCAACTGTGATCAGCACCGTGAGACACCCGGGGCTCCCACTGTGATCAGCACCGTGAGACACCCGGGGCACCCACTGTGATCAGCACCATGAGACACCCGGGGCACCCACTGTGATCAGCAACGTGAGACACCCAGGGCACCCACTGTGATCAGCAACGTGAGACACCCAGGGCACCCACTGTGATCAGCACCGTGAGACACCCGGGGCACCCACTGTGAACAGCACCGTGAGACACCTGGGGCACCCACTGTGATCAGCACCGTGAGACACCTGGGGCACCCACTGTAATCGACACCGTGAGACACCTGGGGCACCCACTGTGATCAGCACCATGAGACACCCGGGGCTCCCACTGTGATCACCACCTTGAGACACCCGGGGCAGCCAGTGTGATCAGCACCGTGAGACACCCGGGGCACCCACTGTGATCAGCACTGTGAGACACCTGGTGCACCCACTGTGATCAGCACCGTGAGATACCCGGGGCTCCCACTGTGATCAGCACCGTGAGACACCCGGGGCACCCACTGTGATCAGCACCGTGAGTAACCCGGGGCACCCACTGTGATCAGAACCGTGAGACACCCGGGGCACCCACCGTGATCAGCGTGAGACACCCGGGGCACCCACTGTGATCAGCACCGTGAGACACCCGGGGCACCCACTGTGATCAGCACCGTGAGACACCCGGGGCACCCACTGTGATCAGCACAGTGGGACACCCGGGGCACCCAATGTGATCAGCACCGTGAAACACCCGGGGCACCAACTGTGATCAGCACCGTGAGACACCCGGGGCTCCCACTGTGATCAGCACCGTGAGACACCCGGGGCACCCACTGTGATCAGCACCATGAGACACCCGGGGCACCCACTGTGATCAGCAACGTGAGACACCCGGGGCTAGCACCGTGAGACATCCGGGGCACCCACTGTGATCAGCAACGTGAGACACCCGGGGCTCCCACTGTGATCAGCACCGTGAGACACCCGGGGCTCCCACTGTGATCAGCACCGTGAGACACCCGGTGCTCCTACTGTGATCAGCACCGTGAGACACCCGGGGCTCCCACTGTGATCAGCACCGTGAGACACCCGGGGCTCCCACTGTGATCAGCACCGTGAGATACCCGGGGCACCCACTGTGATCAGCACCGTGAGACACCCGGGGCTCCCACTGTGATCAGCACCGTGAGACACCCGGGGCTCCCACTGTGATCAGCACCGTGAGATACCCGGGGCACCCAGTGTGATCAGCACCGTGAGACACCCGGGGCACCAACTGTGATCAGCACCGTGAGACACCCGGGGCACCCACTGCGAACAGCACCGTGAGATACCCGGGGCACCCAGTGTGATCAGCACCGTGAGACACCCGGGGCACCCACTGCGAACAGCACCGTGAGACACCCGGGGCACCCACTGTGATCAGCACTGTGAGACACCCGGGGCACCCAGTGTGATCAACACCGTGAGTAACACGGGGCACCCACTGTGATCAGCACCGTGAGACACCCGGGGCACCCACTGTGATCAGCGTGAGACACCCGGGGCACCCACTGTGATCAGCACGGTGAGACACCCGGGGCACCCACTGTGATCAGCACCGTGAGACACACGGGGCATCCACTGTGATCAGCACCGTGGGACACCCGGGGCACCCACTGTGATCAGCACCGTGAGACACCCGGGGCACCCACTGTGATCAGCACCGTGAGACACCCGGGGCACCCACTGTGATCAGCACCGTGAGACACCCGGGGCACCCACTATGATCACCACCGTGAGACACCCGGGGCACCCACTGTGATCAGCACCGTGAGACACCCGGGGCACCCACTGTGATCAGCACCGTGAGACACCCGGGGCACCCACTGTGATCAGCACCGTGAGACACCCGGGGCACCCAGTGTGATCAGCACCGTGAGACACCCGGGGCTCCCACTGTGATCAGCACCGTGAGACACCCGGGGCTCCCACTGTGATCAGCACCGTGAGACACCCGGGGCACCCACTGTGATCAGCACCGTGAGACACCCGGGGCACCAACTGTGATCAGCACCGTGAGACACCCGGGGCACCCACTGTGATCAGCACCGTGAGACGCTCGGGGCACCCAGTGTGAACAGCACCGTGAGACACCCGGGGCAACAAATGTGATCAGCACCGAGAGGCAGCCGGGGCTCCCACTGTGATCAGCACCGTGAGACACCCGGGGCACCCACTGTGATCAGCACCGTGAGACACCCGGGGCGCCCACTGTGATCAGCATCGTGAGACACCCGGGGCACCCACTGTGATCAGCACCGTGAGACACCCGGGGTACCCACTGTGATCAGCACCGAGAGGCAGCCGGGGCACCCACTGTGATCAGCACCGTGAGACACTCGGGGCACCCAATGTGATCAGCACCGTGAGACACCCGGGGCTCCCACTGTGAACAGCACCGT
Source organism: Scyliorhinus torazame (assembly GCF_047496885.1). NCBI lineage: Eukaryota > Metazoa > Chordata > Chondrichthyes > Carcharhiniformes > Scyliorhinidae > Scyliorhinus > Scyliorhinus torazame. The sequence continues at coordinate 194,937,130 of NC_092715.1, forward strand.
GAGACACCCGGGGCACCCACTGTGATCAGCACCGTGAGACACACGGGGCACCCACTGTGACAAGCACCGTGAGACACCCGGGGCACCCACTGTGATCAGCACCGTGAGACACACGGGGCACCCAGTGTGATCAGCACCGTGAGACACCCGGGGCACCCACTGTGACCAGCACCGTGAGACACCCGGGGCACCCACTGTGATCAGCACCGTGAGACACACGGGGCACCCAGTGTGATCAGCACCGTGAGACACCCGGGGCACCCAATGCGAACAGCACCGTGAGATACCCGGGGCACCCAGTGTGATCAGCACCGTGAGACACCCGGGGCACCCACTGCGAACAGCACCGTGAGACACCCGGGGCACCCACTGCGACCAGCACCGTGCGAAACCCGGGGCACCCACTGCGAACAGCACCGTGAGACACCCGGGGCACCCACTGTGATCAGCACCGTGAGACACCCGGGGCGCCCACTGTGATCAGCACCGTGAGACACCCGGGGCACCCACTGTGATCAGCACCGTGAGACACCCGGGGCACCCACTTTGATCAGCACCGTGGGACACCCGGGGCGCCCATTGTGATCAGCACCGTGAGACACCCGGGGCACCAACTGTGATCAGCACCGTGAGACACCCGGGGCTCCCACTGTGATCAGCACCGTGAGACACCCGGGGCTCCCACTGTGATCAGCACCGTGAGACACCCGGGGCACCCACTGTGATCAGCATCGTGAGACACCCGGGGCACACACTGTGATCAGCACCGTGAGACACCCGGTGCACCCAGTGTGATCAGCACCGTGAGACACCCGGGGCACCCACAGTGATCAGCACCGTGAGACACCCGGGGCTCCCACTGTGATCAGCACCGTGAGACACCCGGGGCACCCACTGTGATCAGCATCGTGAGACACCCGGGGCTCCCACGGTGACCAGCACCGTGAGACACCCGGGGCACCCACTGTGATCAGCACCGTGAGACACCCGGGGCACCCACTGCGAACAGCACCGTGAGATACCCGGGGCACCCAGTATGATCAGCACCGTGAGACACCCGGGGCACCCACTGTGACCAGCACCGTGAGACACCCGGGGCACCCACTGCGAACAGCACCGTGAGATACCCGGGGCACCCAGTATGATCAGCACCGTGAGACACCCGGGGCACCCACTGCGAACAGCACCGTGAGACACCCGGGGCACCCACTGTGATCAGCAACGTGAGACACCCGGGGCACCCACTGCGAACAGCACCGTGAGATACCCGGGGCACCCACTGTGATCAGCACCGTGAGACACCCGGGGAACGCAGTGTGATCAGCAGCGTGAGACACCCGGGGCACCCAGTGTGATCAGCACCGTGAGACACCCGGAGCACCCAGAGTGATCAGCACCGTGAGACACCCGGGACACCCAGTGTGATCAGCACCGTGAGACACCCGGGGCACGCACTGTGATCAGCACCGTGAGACATCCGGGGCTCCCAGTGTGATCAGCACAATGAGACACCCGGGGCACCCAGTGTGATCAGCACCGTGAGACACCCGGGGCACCCAGTGTGATCAGCACCGTGAGACACCCGGGGCTCCCAGTGATCAGCACCGTGAGACACCCGGGGCACCCACTGTGATCAGCACCGTGAGACTCCCGGGGCACCCACTGCGACCTGCACCGTGAGACACCCGGCGCACCCACTGTGATCAGCAACGTGAGACACCCGGGGCACCCAGTGTGATCAACACCATGAGACACCCGGGCTACCCAGTGTGATCAGCACCGTGAGACACCCGGGGCACCCAGTGTGATCAGCACCGTGAGACACCCGGGGCAGCCAGTGTGATTAGCACCGTGAGACACCCGGGGCACCCAGTGTGATCAGCACCGTGAGACACCCAGGGCACCCTCTGTGATCAGCACCGTGAGACACCCGGGGCACACACTGCGACCAGCACCGTGAGACACCCGGGGCACCCACTGTGATCAGCACCGTGAGACACCCGGGGCACCCAGTGTGATCAGCACCGTGAGACACCCGGGGCACCCTCTGTGATCAGCACCGTGAGACACCCGGGGCACCCACTGTGATCAGCACCGTGTGACACCCGGGGCACCCACTGTGATCAGCACCGTGAGATACCCGGGCACCCACTGTGATCAGCACCGTGAGACACCCGGGGCACCCAGTGTGATCAGCACCGTGAGACACCCGGGGCACCCTCTGTGATCAGCACCGTGAGACACCCGGTGCACCCAGTGTGATCAGCACCGTGAGACACCCGGGGCTCCCACTGTGATCAGCACCGTGAGACACCCGGGGCTCCCACTGTGATCAGCACCGCGAGACACCCGGGGCACCCAGTGTGATCAGCACTGTGAGACACCCGGGGCACCCACTGCGATCAGCACCGTGAGACAGCAGGGGCACCCACTGTGATCAACACCGAGAGACACCCGGGGCACCCACTGTGATCAGCACAGTGAGACACCCGGGGCACCCACTGTAATCAGCACCGTGAGATACCCGGGGCTCCCACTGTGATCAGCACAGTGAGACACCCGGGGCACCCACTGTGATCAGCACCGTGAGACACCCGGGTCACCCACTGTGATCAGCACCGTGAGACACCCGGGGCACCCACTGTGATCAGCACCGTGAGACACCCGGGGCACCCACTGTGATCAGCACAATGAGACACCCGGGGCACCCACTGTGATCAGCACCATGAGACACCCGGGGCACCCAGTGTGATCAGCACCGTGAGACACCCGGGGCACCCAGTGTGATCAGCACCGTGAGACACCCGGGGCTCCCAGTGTGATCAGCACCGGGAGACACCCACTGTGATCACCACCGTGAGACACCCGGGGCACCCAGTGTGATCAGCACCGTGAGACACCCGGGGCACCCAGTGTGATCAGCACCGTGAGACAGCCGGGGCACCCAGTGTGATCAGCACCGTGAGACACCCGGGGCACCCACTGTGATCAGCACAATGAGACACCCGGGGCACCCACTGTGATCAGCACCATGAGACACCCGGGGCTCCCAGTGTGATCAGCACCGTGAGACACCCGGGGCACCCACTGTGATCAGCACCGTGAGACACCCGGGGCACCCACTGTGATCAGCACAATGAGACACCCGGGGCACCCACTGTGATCAGCACCATGAGACACCCGGGGCACCCAGTGTGATCAGCACCGTGAGACACCCGGGGCACCCAGTGTGATCAGCACCGTGAGACACCCGGGGCACCCACTGTGATCAGCACCATGAGACACCCGGGGCACCCAGTGTGATCAGCACCGTGAGACACCCGGGGCACCCAGTGTGATCAGCACCGTGAGACACCCGGGGCTCCCAGTGTGATCAGCACCGGGAGACACCCACTGTGATCACCACCGTGAGACACCCGGGGCACCCAGTGTGATCAGCACCGTGAGACACCCGGGGCTCCCAGTGTGATCAGCACCGTGAGACACCTGGGGCACCCAGTGTGATCAGCACCGTGAGACACCCGGGGCTCCCAGTGTGATCAGCACCGTGAGACACCTGGGGCACCCAGTGTGATCAGCACCGTGAGACACCCGGGGCACCCAGTGTGATCAGCACCGGGAGACACCCGGGGCTCCCACTGTGATCAGCACCGTGAGACACCCGGGGCACCATCTGTGATCAGCACCGTGAGTCACACGGGGCACCCACTGTGATCAGCACCGTGAGACACCCGGGGCACCCACTGTTATCAGCACCGTGAGACACCCGCGGCACCCACTGTGATCAGCACCGTGAGAAACCCGGGGCACCCAGTGTGATCAGCACCGTGAGACACCCGGGGCTCCCACTGTGACCAGCACCGTGAGACACCCGGGGCACCCACTGGGATCAGCACCGTGAGACACCCGGGGCACCCACTGTGACCAGCAGCATGAGACACCCGGGGCACCCACTGCGAACAGCACCGTGAGATACCCGGGGCACCCAGTATGATCAGCACCGTGAGACACCCGGGGCACCCACTGCGAACAGCACCGTGAGTCACCCGGGGCACCCACTGTGATCAGCAACGTGAGACACCCGGGGCACCCAGTGTGATCAGCACCGTGAGACACCCGGGGCACCCAGTGTGATCAGCACCGTGAGACACCCGGGGCACCCACTGTGATCAGCACCGTGAGACACCCGGGGCACCCAGTGTGATCAGCACCGTGAGAGACCCGGGGCTCCCAGTGTGATCAGCACCGTGAGACACCCGGGACACCCAGTGTGATCAGCACCGTGAGACACCCGGGGCACCCACTGTGATCAGCACCGTGAGACACCCGGGGCTCCCAGTGTGATCAGCACCGTGAGACCCCCGGGGCACCCAGTGTGATCAGCACCGTGAGACACCCAGCGCACCCAGTGTGATCAGCACCGTGAGACACCCGGGGCTCCCAGTGATCAGCACCGTGAGACACCCGGGGCACCCACTGTGATCAGCACCGTGAGACACCCGGGGCACCCACTGCGACCAGCACCGTGAGACACCCGGGGCACCCACTGTTATCAGCAACGTGAGACACCCGGGGCACCCAGTGTGATCAGCACCGTGAGACACCCGGGGCACCCAGTGTGATCAGCACCGTGAGACACCCGGGGCACCCAGTGTGATCAGCACCGTGAGACACCCGGGGCAGCCAGTGTGATCAGCACCGTGAGACACCCGGGGCACCCAGTGTGATCAGCACCGTGAGACACCCGGGGCACCCTCTGTGATCAGCACCGTGAGACACCCGGGGCACCCACTGTGACCAGCACCGTGAGACACCCGGGGCACCCACTGCGATCAGCACCGTGAGACACCCGGGGCACCCAGTGTGATCAGCACCGTGAGACACCCGGGGCACCCTCTGTGATCAGCACCGTGAGACACCCGGGGCACCCACTGTGATCAGCACCGTAAGACACCCGGGGCACCCACAGTGATCAGCACCGTAAGACACCCGGGCCACCCTCTGTGATCAGCACCGTGAGACACCCGGGGCACCCACTGCGACCAGCACCGTGAGACACCCGGGGCACCCACTGCGATCAGCACCGTGAGACACCCGGGGCACCCAGTGTGATCAGCACCGTGAGACACCCGGGGCACCCTCTGTGATCAGCACCGTGAGACACCCGGGGCACCCAGTGTGATCAGCACCGTGAGACACCCGGGGCACCCACAGTGATCAGCACCGTAAGACACCCGGGGCACCCACTGTGACCAGCACCGTGAGACACCCGGGGCACCCACTGCGAACAGCACCGTGAGATACCCGGGGCACCCAGTATGATCAGCACCGTGAGACACCCGGGGCACCCACTGCGAACAGCACCGTGATACACCCGGGGCACCCACTGTGATCAGCAACGTGAGACACCCGGGGCACCCAGTGTGATCAGCACCGTGAGACACCCGGGGCACCCAGTGTGATCAGCACCGTGAGACACCCGGGGCACCCAGAGTGATCAGCACCGTGAGAGACCCGGGACTCCCAGTGTGATCAGCACCGTGAGACACCCGGGACACCCAGTGTGATCAGCACCGTGAGACACCCGGGGCACCCACTGTGATCAGCACCGTGAGACACCCGGGGCTCCCAGTGTGATCAGCACCGTGAGACACCCGGGGCACCCAGTGTGATCAGCACCGTGAGACACCCGGGGCACCCAGTGTGATCAGCACCGTGAGACACCCGGGGCTCCCAGTGATCAGCACCGTGAGACACCCGGGGCACCCACTGTGATCAGCACCGTGAGACACCCGGGGCACCCACTGCGACCAGCACCGTGAGACACCCGGGGCACCCACTGCGATCAGCACCGTGAGACACCCGGGGCACCCAGTGTGATCAGCACCGTGAGACACCCGGGGCACCCTCTGTGATCAGCACCGTGAGACACCCGGGGCACCCAGTGTGATCAGCACCGTGAGACACCCGGGGCACCCACAGTGATCAGCACCGTAAGACACCCGGGGCACCCACTGTGACCAGCACCGTGAGACACCCGGGGCACCCACTGCGAACAGCACCGTGAGATACCCGGGGCACCCAGTATGATCAGCACCGTGAGACACCCGGGGCACCCACTGCGAACAGCACCGTGATACAACCGGGGCACCCACTCTGATCAGCAACGTGAGACACCCAGGGCAACCAGTGTGATCAGCACCGTGAGACACCCGGGGCACCCAGTGTGATCAGCACCGTGAGACACCCGGGGCACCCAGAGTGATCAGCACCGTGAGAGACCCGGGGCTCCCAGTGTGATCAGCACCGTGAGACACCCGGGACACCCAGTGTGATCAGCACCGTGAGACACCCGGGGCACCCACTGTGATCAGCACCGTGAGACACCCGGGGCACCCAGTGTGATCAGCACCGTGAGACACCCAGGGCACCCAGTGTGATCAGCACCGTGAGACACCCGGGGCACCCAGTGTGATCAGCACCGTGAGACACCCGGGGCTCCCAGTGATCAGCACCGTGAGACACCCGGGGCACCCACTGTGATCAGCACCGTGAGACTCCCGGGGCACCCACTGCGACCAGCACCGTGAGACACCCGGGGCACCCATGTGATCAGCAACGTGAGACACCCGGGGCACCCAGTGTGATCAACACCGTGAGACACGCGGGGCACCCAGTGTGATCAGCACCGTGAGACACCCGGGGCACCCAGTGTGATCAGCACCGTGAGACACCCGGGGCAGCCAGTGTGATTAGCACCGTGAGACACCCGGGGCACCCAGTGTGATCAGCACCGTGAGACACCCAGGGCACCCTTTGTGATCAGCACCGTGAGACACCCGGGGCACACACTGTGATCAGCACCGTGAGACACCCGGGGCACCCACTGTGATCAGCACTGTGAGACACCCGGGGCACCCACTGTGATCAGCACCGTGAGACACCCGGGGCACCCTCTGTGATCAGCACCGTGAGACACCCGGGGCACCCACTGTGATCAGCACCGTGAGACACCCGGGGCACCCAGTGTGATCAGCACCGTGAGACACCCGGGGCACCCTCTGTGATCAGCACCGTGAGACACCCGGTGCACCCAGTGTGATCAGCACCGTGAGACACCCGGGGCACCCACTGTGATCAGCACCGTGAGACACCCGGGGCACCCAGTGTGATGAGGACCGTGAGACACCCGGGGCTCCCACTGTGATCAGCACCGTGAGACACCCGGGGCTCCCACTGTGATCAGCACCGTGAGACACCCGGGGCACCCACTGTGATCAGCACCGTGAGACACCCGGGGCACCCAGTGTGATCAGCACCGTGAAACACCCAGGGCACCCAGTGTGATCAGCACCGTGAGACACCCGGGGCACCCAGTGTGATCAGCACAGTGAGACACCCGGGGCACCCACTGTGATCAGCACCGTGAGACACCCGGGGCCCCCAGTGTGATCAGCAACGTGAGACACCCGGAGCACCCAGTGTGATCAGCACCGTGAGATACCCGGGGCACCCACTGCGAACAGCACCGTGAGTCACCCGGGGCACCCACTGTGATCAGCAACGTGAGACACCCGGGGCACCCAGTGTGATCAGCACCGTGAGACACCCGGGGCACCCAGTGTGATCAGCACCGTGAGACACCCGGGGCACCCACTGTGATCAGCACCGTGAGACACCCGGGGCACCCAGTGTGATCAGCACCGTGAGAGACCCGGGGCTCCCAGTGTGATCAGCACCGTGAGACACCCGGGACACCCAGTGTGATCAGCACCGTGAGACACCCGGGGCACCCAGTGTGATCAGCACCGTGAGACACCCGGGGCTCCCAGTGATCAGCACCGTGAGACACCCTGGGCACCCACTGTGATCAGCACCGTGAGACACCCGGGGCACCCACTGCGACCAGCACCGTGAGACACCCGGGGCCCCCAGTGTGATCAGCACTGGGAGACACCCGGGGCACCCAGTGTGATCAGCACCGTGAGACACCCGGGGCTCCCAGTGTGATCAGCACCGTAAGACACCTGGGGCACCCAGTGTGATCAGCACCGTGAGACACCTGGTCCACCCAGTGTGATCAGCACCGTGAGACACCCGGGGCTCCCACTGTGATCAGCACCGTGAGACACCCGGGGCACCCACTGTGATCAGCACCGTGAGATACCCGGGGTTCCCACTGTGATCAGCACCGTGGGTTACCCGGGGCACCCACTGTGAACAGCACCGTGAGACACCCGGGGCACCCACTGTGATCAGCACCATGAGACACCCGTGGCACAATCTGTGATCAGCACCGTGAGTCACACGGGGCACCCACTGTGATCAGCACCGTGAGACACCCGGGGCACCCACTGTGATCAGCACCGTGAGACACCCGCGGCACCCACTGTGATCAGCACCGTGAGAAACCCGGGGCACCCATTGTGATCAGCACCGTGAGACACCCGGGGCTCCCACTGTGACCAGCACCGTGAGACACCCGGGGCACCCACTGTGATCAGCACCGTGAGACACCCGGGGCACCCAGTGTGACCAGCACCGTGAGACACCCGGGGCACCCACTGCGAACAGCACCGTGAGATACCCGGGGCACCCAGTATGATCAGCACCGTGAGACACCCGGGGCACCCACTGCGAACAGCACCGTGAGTCACCCGGGGCACCCACTGTGATCAGCAACGTGAGACACCCGGGGCACCCAGTGTGATCAGCACCGTGAGACACCCGGGGCACCCAGTGTGATCAGCACCGTGAGACACCCGGGGCACCCACTGTGATCAGCACCGTGAGACACCCGGGGCACCCAGTGAGATCAGCACCGTGAGAGACCCGGGGCTCCCAGTGTGATCAGCACCGTGAGACACCCGGGACACCCAGTATGATCAGCACCGTGAGACACCCGGGGCACCCACTGTGATCAGCACCGTCAGACACCCGGGGCTCCCAGTGTGATCAGCACCGTGAGACACCCGGGGCACCCAGTGTGATCAGCACCGTAAGACACCCGGGGCACCCAGTGTGATCAGCACCGTGAGACACCCGGGGCTCCCAGTGATCAGCACCGTGAGACACCCGGGGCACCCACTGTGATCAGCACCGTGAGACACCCGGGGCACCCAGTGTGATCAGCACCGTGAGACACCCGGGGCACCCAGTGTGATCAGCACCGTGAGACACCCGGGGCACCCAGTGTGATCAGCACCGTGAGACACCCGGGGCAGCCAGTGTGATCAGCACCGTGAGACACCCGGGGCACGCAGTGTGATCAGCACCGTGAGACACCCGGGGCACCCTCTGTGATCAGCACCGTGAGACACCCGGGGCACCCACTGCGACCAGCACCGTGAGACACCCGGGGCACCCACTGCGATCAGCACCGTGAGACACCCGGGGCACCCAGTGTGATCAGCACCGTGAGACACCCGGGGCACCCTCTGTGATCAGCACCGTGAGACACCCGGGGCACCCACTGTGATCAGCACCGTGTGACACCCGGGGCACCCACTGTGATCAGCACCGTGAGACACCCGGGGCACCCACTGTGATCAGCACCGTGAGACACCCGGGGCACCCACTGTGATCAGCACCGTGAGACACCCGGGGCACCCACTGTGATCAGCACCATGAGACACCCGGGGCACCCACTGTGATCAGCACCGTGAGACACCCGGGGCACCCAGTGTGATCAGCACCGTGAGACACCCGGGGCACCCACTGTGATCAGCACCATGAGACACCCGGGGCACCCACTGTGATCAGCACCGTGAGACACCCGGGGCACCCAGTGTGATCAGCACCGTGAGACACCCGGGGCACCCACTGTGATCAGCACCATGAGACACCCGGGGCACCCACTGTGATCAGCACCGTGAGACACCCGGGGCACCCAGTGTGATCAGCACCGTGAGACACCCGGGGCTCCCACTGTGATCAGCACCGTGAGACACCCGGGGCACCCAGTGTGATCAGCACCGTGAGACACCCGGGGCACCCACTGTGATCAGCACCGTGAGACACCCGGGGCACCCACTGTGATCAGCACCATGAGACACCCGGGGCACCCACTTTGATCAGCACCATGAGACACCCGGGGCACCCAGTGTGATCAGCACCGTGAGACACCCGGGGCTCCCACTGTGATCAGCACCGTGAGACACCCGGGGCACCCAGTGTGATCAGCACCGTGAGACACCCGGGGCACCCACTGCGATCAGCACCGTGAGACAGCCGGGGCACCCACTGTGATCAGCACCGAGAGACACCCGGGGCACCCACTGTAATCAGCACCGTGAGATATCCGGGGCTCCCACTGTGATCACCACCGTGAGACACCCGGGGCACCCACTGTGATCAGCACCGTGAGACACCCGGGGCACCCACTGTGATCAGCACCTTGAGACACCCGGGGCACCCACTGTGATCAGCACCATGAGACACCCGGGGCACCCACTGCGATCAGCTCCGTGAGACACCCGGGCACCCACTGAGATCAGCACCGTGAGACACCCGGGGAACCCACTGCGACCAGCACCGTGAGACACCCGGGGCACCCACTGTGATCAGCAACGTGAGACACCCGGGGCACCCACTGTGATCAGCACCGTGAGACACCCGGGGCACCCACTGTGATCAGCACCGTGAGACACCCGGGGCTCCCACTGTGATCATCACCGTGAGACACCCGGGGCACCCACTGTGATCAGCACCGTGAGACACCCGGGGCACCCAGTGTGATCATCACCATGAGACACCCGGGGCTCCCACTGTGATCAGCACCGTGAGACACCCAGGGCACCCAGTGTGATCAGCACCGTGAAACACCCAGGGCACCCAGTGTGATCAGCACCGTGAGACACCCAGGGCACCCAGTGTGATCAGAACCGTGAGAAACCCGGGGCACCCACTGTGATCAGCACCGTGAGTCACCTGGGGCACCCACTGTGATCAGCACCGTGAGACACCCGGGGCTCCCAGTGTGATCAGCACCGTGAGACACCCGGGGCACCCACTGTGATCAGCACCGTGAGACACCCGGGGCTCCCACTGTGATCAGCACCGTGAGACACCCGGGGCCCCCAGTGTGATCAGCACCGGGAGACACCCAGTGTGATCACCACCGTGAGACACCCGGGGCACCCAGTGTCATCAGCACCGTGAGACACCCGGCGCTCCCAGTGTGATCAGCACCGTGAGACACCTGGGGCACCCAGTGTGATCAGCACCGTGAGACACCCGGGGCACCCACTGTGATCAGCACCGTGAGACACCCGGGGCACCCACTGTGATCAGCACCGTGAGACACCCGGGGCACTTACTGTGATCAGCACCGTGAGACACCCGGGGCCCCCAGTGTGATCAGCACCGGGAGACACCTGGGGCACCCAGTGTGATCAGCACCGTGAGACACCCGGGGCTCCCAGTGTGATCAGCACCGTGAGACACCTGGGGCACCCAGTGTGATCAGCACCGTGAGACACCCGGGGCACCCAGTGTGATCAGCACCGTGAGACACCCGGGGCTCCCAGTGTGATCAGCACCGTGAGACACATGGGGCACCCAGTGTGATCAGCACTGTGAAACACCTGGTGCACCCAGTGTGATCAGCACCGTGAGACACCCGTGGCACCCACTGTGATCAGCACCGTGAGATACCCGGGGTTCCCACTGTGATCAGCACCGTGAGTTACCCGGGGCACACAGTGTGATCAGCACCATGAGACACACGGGGCACCATCTGTGATCAGCACCGTGAGTCACACGGGGCACCCACTGTGATCAGCACCGTGAGACACCCGGGGCACCCACTGTGATCAGCACCGTGAGACACCCGCGGCACCCACTGTGATCAGCACCGTGAGACACCCGGGGCACCCAGTGTGATCAGCACCATCAGACACCCGGGGCACCCAGTGTGATCAGCACCGTGAGACACCCGGGGCACACTGTGTGATCAGCACCATGAGACACCCGGGGCACCCACTGTGATCAGCACCATGAGACACCCGGGGCACCAACTGTGATCAGCACCGTGAGTCACACGGGGCACCCACTGTGATCAGCACCGTGAGAAACCCGGGGCACCCACTGTGATCAGCACCGTGAGACACCCGGGGCTCACAGTGTGATCAGCACCGTGAGACACCCGGGGCACCCACTGTGATCAGCACCGTGAGACACACGGGGCTCCCACTGTGATCAGCACCGTGAGACACCCGGTGCACCCACTGTGATCAGCACCGTGAGATACCCGGGGCACCCATTGTGATCAGCACCGTGAGGCACCCGGGGCTCCCACTGTGGTCAGCATTTGAGACACCCGGGGCTCCCAGTGTGATCAGCACCGTGAGACACCCGGGGCACCCAGTCTGATCAGCACCGTGAGACACCCGGGGCACCCATTGTGATCAGCACAGTGAGACACCCGCAGCACCCACTGTGATCAGCACCGTGACACACCCGGTGCACCCAGTGTGATCAGCATTTGAGACACCCGGGGCACCCAGTGTGATCAGCACCGTGAGACACCCTGGGCACCCAGTGTGATCAGCACCGTGAGATACCCGGGGCTCCCAGTGTGATCAGCACCGTGAGACACCCGGGGCACCATCTGTGATCAGCACCGTGAGACACCCGGGGCTCCCACTGTGATCAGCACCGTGAGACACCCGGGTCACCCACTGTGATCAGCACCGTGAGACACCCGGGGCACCCACTGTGATCAGCACCGTGAGACACCCGGGGCACCCACTGTGATCAGCACCGTGAGACACCCGGGGCACCCACTGTGATCAGCACCGTGAGACACCTGGGGCACCCAGAGTGATCCGCACCGTGAGACACCCGGGGCACACACTGTGATCAGTACCGTGAGACACCCGGGGCACCCAGTGTGATCAGCACCATGAGACACCCGGGGCACCCACTGTGATCAGCACCGTGAGACACCCGGGGCACCCAGTGTGATCAGCACCGTGAGACACCCGGGGCTCCCACTGTGATCATCACCGTGAGACACCCGGGGCACCCACTGTGATCAGCACCGTGAGACACCCGGGGAACCCAGTGTGATCATCACCATGAGACACCCGGGGCTCCCACTGTGATCAGCACCGTGAGATACCCGGGGCTCCCACTGTGATCAGCACCGTGAGACACCCGGGGCACCCACTGTGATCAGCACCGTGAGACACCCAGGGCACCCAGTGTGATCAGCACCGTGAAACACCCAGGGCACCCAGTGTGATCAGCACCGTGAGACACCCAGGGCACCCAGTGTGATCAGAACCGTGAGAAACCCGGGGCACCCACTGTGATCAGCACCGTGAGTCACCTGGGGCACCCACTGTGATCAGCACCGTGAGACACCCGGGGCTCCCAGTGTGATCAGCACCGTGAGACACCCGGGGCACCCACTGTGATCAGCACCGTGAGACACCCGGGGCTCCCACTGTGATCAGCACCGTGAGACACCCGGGGCCCCCAGTGTGATCAGCACCGGGAGACACCCAGTGTGATCACCACCGTGAGACACCCGGGGCACCCAGTGTCATCAGCACCGTGAGACACCCGGCGCTCCCAGTGTGATCAGCACCGTGAGACACCTGGGGCACCCAGTGTGATCAGCACCGTGAGACACCCGGGGCACTTACTGTGATCAGCACCGTGAGACACCTGGGGCCCCCAGTGTGATCAGCACCGGGAGACACCCGGGGCACCCAGTGTGATCAGCACCGTGAGACACCCGGGGCACCCAGTGTGATCAGCACCGTGAGACACCCGGGGCTCCCAGTGTGATCAGCACCGTGAGACACCCGGGGCACCCAGTGTGATCAGCACTGTGAAACACCTGGTGCACCCAGTGTGATCAGCACCGTGAGACACCCGTGGCACCCACTGTGATCAGCACCGTGAGATACCCGGGGTTCCCACTGTGATCAGCACCGTGAGTTACCCGGGGCACACAGTGTGATCAGCACCATGAGACACACGGGGCACCATCTGTGATCAGCACCTTGAGTCACACGGGGCACCCACTGTGATCAGCACCGTGAGACACCCGGGGCACCCACTGTGATCAGCACCGTGAGACACCCGCGGCACCCACTGTGATCAGCACCGTGAGACACCCGGGGCACCCAGTGTGATCAGCACCATCAGACACCCGGGGCACCCAGTGTGATCAGCACCGTGAGACACCCGGGGCACACTGTGTGATCAGCACCATGAGACACCCGGGGCACCCACTGTGATCAGCACCATGAGACACCCGGGGCACCAACTGTGATCAGCACCGTGAGTCACACGGGGCACCCACTGTGATCAGCACCGTGAGACACCCGGGGCTCACAGTGTGATCAGCACCGTGAGACACCCGGGGCACCCACTGTGATCAGCACCGTGAGACACACAGGGCTCCCACTGTGATCAGCACCGTGAGACACCCGGTGCACCCACTGTGATCAGCACCGTGAGATACCCGGGGCACCCATTGTGATCAGCACCGTGAGGCACCCGGGGCTCCCACTGTGATCAGCATTTGAGACACCCGGGGCTCCCAGTGTGATCAGCACCGTGAGACACCCGGGGCACCCAGTCTGATCAGCACCGTGAGACACCCGGGGCACCCATTGTGATCAGCACAGTGAGACACCCGCAGCACCCACTGTGATCAGCACCGTGACACACCCGGTGCACCCAGTGTGATCAGCATTTGAGACACCCGGGGCACCCAGTGTGATCAGCACCGTGAGACACCCTGGGCACCCAGTGTGATCAGCACCGTGAGATACCCGGGGCTCCCAGTGTGATCAGCACCGTGAGACACCCTGGGCACCCAGTGTGATCAGCACCGTGAGATACCCGGGGCTCCCAGTGTGATCAGCACCGTGAGACACCCGGGGCTCCCACTGTGATCAGCACCGTGAGACACCCGGGTCACCCACTGTGATCAGCACCGTGAGACACCCGGGGCACCCACTGTGATCAGCACCGTGAGACACCCGGGGCACCCACTGTGATCAGCACCGTGAGACACCCGGGGCACCCACTGTGATCAGCACCGTGAGACACCTGGGGCACCCAGAGTGATCCGCACCGTGAGACACCCGGGGCACACACTGTGATCAGTACCGTGAGACACCCGGGGCACCCAGTGTGATCAGCACCGTGAGACACCCGGGGCACCCAGTGTGATCAGCACCGTGAGACACACGGGGGACCCACTGTGATCAGCACCGTGAGATAACCGGGGCACCCACTGTGATCAGCACCGTGAGACACCCGGGGCACCCAGTGTGATCAGCACCGTGAGATACCCGGTGCACCCACTGTGATCAGCACCGT
The DNA here is from genome assembly GCF_047496885.1 of Scyliorhinus torazame. Lineage (NCBI taxonomy): Eukaryota > Metazoa > Chordata > Chondrichthyes > Carcharhiniformes > Scyliorhinidae > Scyliorhinus > Scyliorhinus torazame. The sequence goes on from NC_092715.1 coordinate 194,952,475, forward strand.
GAGACACCCGGGGCACCCACTGTGATCAGCACAGTGAGAAACCCGGGGCTCCCACTGTGATCAGCACCGTGAGATACACGGGGCACCCACTTTGATCAGCACCGTGAAATACCCGGGGCACCCACTGTGATCAGCACCGTGAGACACCCGGGGCACCCAGTGTGATCAGCACCGTGAGACACCCGGGGCACCCAATGTGATCAGCACCCTGAGACACCCGGGGCTCCCACTGTGATCAGCACCGTGAGATACCCGGGGCACCCACTGTGATCAGCACCGTGAGATACCCGGGGCACCCACTGTGATCAGCACCGTGAGACACCCGGGGCACCCAGTGTGATCAGCACCGTGAGACACCCGGGGCACCCAATGTGACCAGCACCGTGAGACACCAGGGGCACCCACTGTGATCAGCATCGTGAGACAACCGGGACACCCACTGTGATCAGCACCGTGAGACACCCGGGGCTCCCAGTGTGATCAGCACCGTGAGGCATCCGGGGCTCCCACTGTTATCAGCACCGTGAGACACCCGGGGCTCCCAGTGTGATCAGCACCGTGAGACACCCGGGGCTCCCACTGTGATCAGCACCGTGAGACAACCGGGACACCCACTGTGATCAGCACCGTGAGGCATCCGGGGCTCCCACTGTGATCAGCACCGTGAGACACCCGGGGCTCCCAGTGTGATCAGCACCGTGAGACACCCGGGGCTCCCACTGTGATCAGCACCGTGAGACACCCGGGGCACCCACTGTGACCGGCACCGTGAGACACACGGGGCACCCGATGTGATCAGCACCATGAGATACCCGGGGCTCCCACTGTGATCAGCAGCGTGACACACCCGGGGCACACGCTGTGATCAGCACCGTGAGACACCCGGGGCACCCACTGTGATCAGCACCGTGAGACACCCGGGGCTCCCACTGTGATCAGCACCGTGGGTTACCCGGGGCTCCCACTGTGATCAGCACCGTGAGACACCCGGGGCACCCACTGTGATCAGCACCGTGAGACACCCGTGGCACCATCTGTGATCAGCACCGTGAGTCACACGGGGCACCCACTGTGATCAGCACCGTGAGACACCTGGGGCACCCACTGTGATCAGCACCGTGAGACACCCGCGGCACCCACTGTGATCAGCACCGTGAGAAACCCGGGGCACCCACTGAGATCAGCACGTTAGATACCCGGGGCACCCAGTGTGATCAGCACCGTGAGACACCCGGGGCTCCCACTGTGATCAGCACCGTGAGACACCCGGGGCACCCACTGTGATCAGCACCGTGAGACACCCGGGGCACCCACTGTGACCAGCACCGTGAGACACCCGGGGCACCCACTGCGAACAGAACCGTGAGTCACCCGGGGCACCCACTGTGATCAGCAACGTGAGACACCCGGGGCACCCAGTGTGATCAGCACCGTGAGACACCCGGGGCACCCAGTGTGATCAGCACCGTGAGACGCCCGGGGCACCCACTGTGATCAGCACCGTGAGACACCCGGGGCACCCACTGCGAACAGCACCGTGAGTCACCCGGGGCACCCACTGTGATCAGCAACGTGAGACACCCGGAGCACCCAGTGTGATCAGCACCGTGAGATACCCGGGGCACCCAGTATGATCAACGCCGTGAGACACCCGGGGCACCCACTGCGAACAGCACCGTGAGTCACCCGGGGCACCCACTGTGATCAGCAACGTGAGACACCCGGGGCACCCAGTGTGATCAGCACCGTGAGACACCCGGGGCACCCAGTGTGATCAGCACCGTGAGACACCCGGGGCACCTACTGTGATCAGCACCGTGAGACACCCGGGGCACCCAGTGTGATCAGCACCGTGAGAGACCCGGGGCTCCCAGTGTGATCAGCACCGTGAGACACCCGGGACACCCAGTATGATCAGCACCGTGAGACACCCGGGGCACCCACTGTGATCAGCACCGTGAGACACCCGGGGCTCCCACTGTGATCAGCACCGTGAGACACCCGGGGCACCCAGTGTGATCAGCACCGTGAGACACCCGGGGCACCCAGTGTGATCAGCACCGTGAGACACCCGGGGCTCCCAGTGATCAGCACGGTGAGACACCCGGGGCACCCACTGTGATCAGCACCGTGAGACACCCGGGGCACCCACTGCGACCAGCACCGTGAGACACCCGGGGCACCCACTGTGATCAGCACCGTGAGACACCCGGGGCACCGACTGTGATCAGCACCGTGAGACACCCGGGGCACCCAGTGTGATCAGCACCGTGAGACACCCGGGGCTCCCACTGTGATCATCACCGTGACACACCCGGGGCACCCACTGTGATCAGCACCGTGAGACACCCGGGGCACCCAGTGTGATCATCACCATGAGACACCCGGGGCTCCCACTGTGATCAGCACCGTGAGATACCCGGGGCTCCCACTGTGATCAGCACCGTGAGACACCCGGGGCACCCACTGTGATCAGCACCGTGAGACACCCAGGGCACCCAGTGTGATCAGCACCGTGAAACACCCAGGGCACCCAGTGTGATCAGCACCGTGAGACACCCAGGGCACCCAGTGTGATCAGAACCATGAGAAACCCGGGGCACCCACTGTGATCAGCACCGTGAGTCACCTGGGGCACCCACTGTGATCAGCACCGTGAGACACCCGGGGCTCCCAGTGTGATCAGCACCGTGAGACACCCGGGGCACCCACTGTGATCAGCACCGTGAGACACCCGGGGCTCCCACTGTGATCAGCACCGTGAGACACCCGGGGCCCCCAGTGTGATCAGCACCGGGAGACACCCAGTGTGATCACCACCGTGAGACACCCGGGGCACCCAGTGTCATCAGCACCGTGAGACACCCGGGGCTCCCAGTGTGATCAGCACCGTGAGACACCTGGGGCACCCAGTGTGATCAGCACCGTGAGACACCCGGGGCACTTACTGTGATCAGCACCGTGAGACACCCGGGGCCCCCAGTGTGATCAGCACCGGGAGACACCCGGGGCACCCAGTGTGATCAGCACCGTGAGACACCCGGGGCTCCCAGTGTGATCAGCACCGTGAGACACCTGGGGCACCCAGTGTGATCAGCACCGTGAGACACCCGGGGCACCCAGTGTGATCAGCACCGTGAGACACCCGGGGCTCCCAGTGTGATCAGCACCGTGAGACACATGGGGCACCCAGTGTGATCAGCACTGTGAAACACCTGGTGCACCCAGTGTGATCAGCACCGTGAGACACCCGGGGCACCCACTGTGATCAGCACCGTGAGATACCCGGGGTTTCCACTGTGATCAGCACCGTGAGACACCCGGGGCACCCACTGTGATCAGCACCGTGAGATACCCGGGGTTCCCACTGTGATCAGCACCGTGAGTTACCCGGGGCACACAGTGTGATCAGCACCATGAGACACACGGGGCACCATCTGTGATCAGCACCGTGATTCACACGGGGCACCCACTGTGATCAGCACCGTGAGACACCCGGGGCACCCACTGTGATCAGCACCGTGAGACACCCGCGGCACCCACTGTGATCAGCACCGTGAGACACCCGGGGCACCCAGTGTGATCAGCACCGTGAGACACCCGGGGCACACTGTGTGATCAGCACCATGAGACACCCGGGGCACCCACTGTGATCAGCACCATGAGACACCCGGGGCACCCACTGTGATCAGCACCGTGAGTCACATGGGGCACCCACTGTGATCAGCACCGTGAGAAACCCGGGGCACCCACTGTGATCAGCACCGTGAGACACCCGGGGCTCACAGTGTGATCAGCACCGTGAGACACCCGGGGCACCCACTGTGATCAGCACCGTGAGACACACGGGGCTCCCACTGTGATCAGCACCGTGAGACACCCGGTGCACCCACTGTGATCAGCACCGTGAGATACCCGGGGCACCCATTGGGATCAGCACCGTGAGGCACCCGGGGCTCCCACTGTGATCAGCATTTGAGACACCCGGGGCTCCCAGTGTGATCAGCACCGTGAGACACCCGGGGCACCCAGTCTGATCAGCACCGTGAGACACCCGGGGCACCCATTGTGATCAGCACAGTGAGACACCCGCAGCACCCACTGTGATCAGCACCGTGACACACCCGGTGCACCCAGTGTGATCAGCATTTGAGACACCCGGGGCACCCAGTGTGATCAGCACCGTGAGACACCCTGGGCACCCAGTGTGATCAGCACCGTGAGATACCCGGGGCTCCCAGTGTGATCAGCACCGTGAGACACCCGGGGCACCCACTGTGATCAGCACCGTGAGACACCCGGGGCTCCCACTGTGATCAGCACCGTGAGACACCCGGGGCCCCCAGTGTGATCAGCACCGGGAGACACCCAGTGTGATCACCACCGTGAGACACCCGGGGCACCCAGTGTCATCAGCACCGTGAGACACCCGGGGCTCCCAGTGTGATCAGCACCGTGAGACACCTGGGGCACCCAGTGTGATCAGCACCGTGAGACACCCGGGGCACTTACTGTGATCAGCACCGTGAGACACCCGGGGCCCCCAGTGTGATCAGCACCGGGAGACACCCGGGGCACCCAGTGTGATCAGCACCGTGAGACACCCGGGGCTCCCAGTGTGATCAGCACCGTGAGACACCTGGGGCACCCAGTGTGATCAGCACCGTGAGACACCCGGGGCACCCAGTGTGATCAGCACCGTGAGACACCCGGGGCTCCCAGTGTGATCAGCACCGTGAGACACATGGGGCACCCAGTGTGATCAGCACTGTGAAACACCTGGTGCACCCAGTGTGATCAGCACCGTGAGACACCCGGGGCACCCACTGTGATCAGCACCGTGAGATACCCGGGGTTCCCACTGTGATCAGCACCGTGAGTTACCCGGGGCACACAGTGTGATCAGCACCATGAGACACACGGGGCACCATCTGTGATCAGCACCGTGAGTCACACGGGGCACCCACTGTGATCAGCACCGTGAGAGACCCGGGGCACCCACTGTGATCAGCACCGTGAGACACCCGCGGCACCCACTGTGATCAGCACCGTGAGACACCCGGGGCACCCAGTGTGATCAGCACCATCAGACACCCGGGGCACCCAGTGTGATCAGCACCGTGAGACACCCGGGGCACACTGTGTGATCAGCACCATGAGACACCCGGGGCACCCACTGTGATCAGCACCATGAGACACCCGGGGCACCCACTGTGATCAGCACCGTGAGTCACACGGGGCACCCACTGTGATCAGCACCGTGAGAAACTCGGGGCACCCACTGTGATCAGCACCGTGAGACACCCGGGGCTCACAGTGTGATCAGCACCGTGGGACACCCGGGGCACCCACTGTGATCAGCACCGTGAGACACACGGGGCTCCCACTGTGATCAGCACCGTGAGACACCCGGTGCACCCACTGTGATCAGCACCGTGAGATACCCGGGGCACCCATTGTGATCAGCACCGTGAGGCACCCGGGGCTCCCACTGTGATCAGCATTTGAGACACCCGGGGCTCCCAGTGTGATCAGCACCGTGAGACACCCGGGGCACCCAGTCTGATCAGCACCGTGAGACACCCGGGGCACCCATTGTGATCAGCACAGTGAGACACCCGCAGCACCCACTGTGATCAGCACCGTGACACACCCGGTGCACCCAGTGTGATCAGCATTTGAGACACCCGGGGCACCCAGTGTGATCAGCACCGTGAGACACCCTGGGCACCCAGTGTGATCAGCACCGTGAGATACCCGGGGCTCCCAGTGTGATCAGCACCGTGAGACAGCCGGGGCACCATCTGTGATCAGCACCGTGAGACACCCGGGGCTCCCACTGTGATCAGCACCGTGAGACACCCGGGTCACCCACTGTGATCAGCACTGTGAGACACCCGGGGCACCCACTGTGATCAGCACCGTGAGACACCCGGGGCACCCAGTGTGATCAGAACCGTGGGATGCCCGGGGCTCCCAGTGTGATCAGCACCGTGAGACACCCGCGGCACCCACTGCGAACAGCACCGTGAGACACCCGGGGCACCCACTGTGATCAGCACCGTGAGACACCCGGGGCACCCACTGTGATCAGCACCGTGAGCCACCCGGGGCTCCCATTGTGATCAGCACAGTGAGACACCCGGGGCACCCACTGTGATCAGCACCGTGAGACACCCGGGGCACCCACTGTGATCAGCACCGTGAGACACCTGGGGCACCCAGAGTGATCCGCACCGTGGGACACCCGGGGCACCCACTGTGATCAGTACCGTGAGACACCCGGGGCACCCAGTGTGATCAGCACCGTGAGACACCCGGGGCACCCAGTGTGATCAGCACCGTGAGACACCCGGGGCACCCAGTGTGATCAGCACCGTGAGACACCCGGGGCACCCACTGTGATCAGCACAGTGAGAAACCCGGGGTTCCCACTGTGATCAGCACCGTGAGATACACGGGGCACCCACTTTGATCAGCACCGTGAAATACCCGGGGCACCCACTGTGATCAGCACCGTGAGACACCCGGGGCACCCAGTGTGATCAGCACCGTGAGACACCCGGGGCACCCAATGTGATCAGCACCCTGAGACACCCGGGGCTCCCACTGTGATCAGCACCGTGAGATACCCGGGGCACCCACTGTGATCAGCACCGTGAGATACCCGGGGCACCCACTGTGATCAGCACCGTGAGACACCCGGGGCTCCCACTGTGATCAGCACCGTGAGACACCCGGGGCACCCACTGTGATCAGCACCGTGAGACACCCGGGGCACTCACTGTGATCTGCAACGTGAGGCACCCGGGGCACCCACTGTGATCAGCACCATGAGACACCCGGGGCTCCCACTGTGATCAGCACCGTGAGACACCCGGGGCCCCCAGTGTGATCAGCACCGCGAGACACCCGGGGCACCCACTGTGATCAGCACCGTGAGACACCCGGGGCACCCACTGTGATCAGCGTGAGACACCCGGGGCTCCCACTGTGTTCAGCACCGTGAGGCACCCGGGCACCCACTGTGATCAGCACCGTGAGACACCCGGGGCTCCCACTGTGATCAGCACCGTGAGACACCCGGGGCCCCCAGTGTGATCAGCACCGTGAGACACCCGGGGCACTCACTGTGATCCGCAACGTGAGGCACCCGGGGCACCCACTGTGATCAGCACCGTGAGACACCCGGGGAACCCACTGTGATCAGCACCGTGAGCCACCCGGGGCTCCCATTGTGATCAGCACGATGAGACACCCGGGGCACCCACTGTGATCAGCACCGTGAGACACCCGGGGCACCCACTGTGATCAGCACCGTGAGACACCTGGGGCACCCAGAGTGATCAGCACCGTGAGACACCCGGGGCACCCACTGTGATCAGCACCGTGAGACACCCGGGGCACCCAGTGTGATCAGCACCGTGAGACACCCGGGGCACCCAGTGTGATCAGCACCGTGAGACACCCGGGGCGCCCACTGTGATCAGCACCGTGAGATACCCGGGGCACCCACTGTGATCAGCACCGTGAGACACCCGGGGCACCCAGTGTGATCAGCACCGTGAGACACCCGGGGCACCCACTGTGATCAGCACCGTGAGACACCCGGGGCTCCCACTGTGTTCAGCACCGTGAGATACCCGGGGCACCCACTTTGATCAGCACCGTGAGATACCCGGGGCACCCACTGTGATCAGCACCGTGAGACACCCGGGGCACCCAGTGTGATCAGCACCGTGAGACACCCGGGGCACCCAATGTGATCAGCACCCTGAGACACCCGGGGCTCCCACTGTGATCAGCACCGTGAGATACCCGGGGCACCCACTGTGATCAGCACCGTGAGATACCCGGGGCACCCACTGTGATCAGCACCGTGAGACACCCGGGGCACCCAGTGTGATCAGCACCGTGAGACACCCGGGGCACCCAATGTGACCAGCACCGTGAGACACCCGGGGCAGCAACTGTGATCAGCATCGTGAGACAACCGGGACACCCACTGTGATCAGCACCGTGAGATACCCGGGGCTCCCACTGTGATCAGCACCGTGAGACTCCCGGGGGCTCCCTGTGTGATCAGCACCGTGAGACACCCGGGGCTCCCACTGTGATCAGCACCGTGAGACACCCGGGGCACCCACTGTGACCAGCACCGTGAGACACACGGGGCACCCGATGTGATCAGCACCATGAGATACACGGGGCTCCCACTGTGATCAGCACCGTGACACACCCGGGGCACCCGCTGTGATCAGCACCGTGAGACACCCGGGGCACCCAGTGTGATCACCACCGTGAGACACCCGGGGCACCCAGTGTGATCAGCACCGTGAGACACCCGGGGCACCCAGTGTGATCAGCAACGTGACACACCCAGTGTGATCAGCACCGTGAGACTCCCCGGGCACCCCCTGTGATCAGCACCGTGAAACACCAGGGGCACCCACTGTGATCAGCACCGTGAGATACCCGGGGCACTCACTGTGATCAGCACCGTGAGACACCCGGGTTCCCACTGTGATCAGCACCGTGAGACACCCGGGTCATCCACTGTGATCAGCACCGTGAGACACCCAGTGTGATCAGCACCGTGAGACATCCGGGGCACCCACTGTGATCAGCACCGTGAGACACCCGGGGCACCCAGTGTGATCAGCACCGTGAGACACCCGGGGCACCTACTGTGATCAGCACCGTGAGACACCCAGGGCACCCACTGTGATCAGCACTTTGAGACGCCCGGGGCACTCACTGTGATCAGCACCGTGAGACACCCAGTGTGATCAGCACCGTGAGACACCCGGGGCACCCACTGTGATCAGCACCGTGAGACACCCGGGGCACCCACTGTGATCAGCACCGTGAGACACCCGGTGCACTCACTGTGATCAGCACCGTGAGACACCCGGGGCACCCAGTGTGATCAGCACCGTGAGACACCCGGGGCACCCACTGTGATCAGCACCGTTAGACACCCGGGGCACCCACTGTGATCAGCACCGTGAGACACCCGGGGCTCCCAGTGTGATCAGCACCGTCAGACACCCGGGGCACCCAGTGTGATCAGCACCGTGAGACACCCGGGGCTCCCACTGTGATCAGCACCGTGAGACACCCGGGGCACCCACTGTGATCAGCACCGTGAGGCACCCGGGGCACTCACTGTGATCCGCAACGTGAGGCACCCGGGGCACCCAGTGTGATCAGCACCGTGAGACACCCGGGGCACCCAGTGTGATCAGCACCGTGAGACACCCGGGGCGCCCACTGTGATCAGCACCGTGAGATACCCGGGGCACCCACTGTGATCAGCACCGTGAGACACCCGGGGCACCCAGTGTGATCAGCACCGTGAGACACCCGGGGCACCCACTGTGATCAGCACCGTGAGACACCCGGGGCTCCCACTGTGTTCAGCACCGTGAGATATCCGGGGCACCCACTTTGATCAGCACCGTGAGATACCCGGGGCACCCACTGTGATCAGCACCGTGAGACACCCGGGGCACCCAGTGTGATCAGCACCGTGAGACACCCGGGGCACCCAATGTGATCAGCACCCTGAGACACCCGGGGCTCCCACTGTAATCAGCACCGTGAGATACCCGGGGCACCCACTGTGATCAGCACCGTGAGATACCCGGGGCACCCACTGTGATCAGCACCGTGAGACACCCGGGGCACCCAGTGTGATCAGCACCGTGAGACACCCGGGGCACCCAATGTGACCAGCACCGTGAGACACCCGGGGCACCAACTGTGATCAGCATCGTGAGACAACCGGGACACCCACTGTGATCAGCACCGTGAGATACCCGGGGCTCCCACTGTGATCAGCACCGTGAGACACCCGGGGGCTCCCAGTGTGATCAGCACCGTGAGACACCCGGGGCTCCCACTGTGATCAGCACCGTGAGACACCCGGGGCACCCACTGTGACCAGCACCGTGAGACACACGGGGCACCCGATGTGATCAGCACCATGAGATACCCGGGGCTCCCACTGTGATCAGCACCGTGACACACCCGGGGCACCCGCTGTGATCAGCACCGTGAGACACCCGGGGCACCCAGTGTGATCACCACCGTGAGACACCCGGGGCACCCAGTGTGATCAGCACCGTGAGACACCCGGGGCACCCAGTGTGATCAGCAACGTGACACACCCAGTGTGATCAGCACCGTGAGACTCCCCGGGCACCCCCTGTGATCAGCACCGTGAAACACCAGGGGCACCCACTGTGATCAGCCACGTGAGATACCCGGGGCACTCACTGTGATCAGCACCGTGAGACACCCGGGTTCCCACTGTGATCAGCACCGTGAGACACCCGGGTCATCCACTGTGATCAGCACCGTGAGACACCCAGTGTGATCAGCACCGTGAGACATCCGGGGCACCCACTGTGATCAGCACCGTGAGACACCCGGGGCACCCAGTGTGATCAGCACCGTGAGACACCCGGGGCACCCACTGTGATCAGCACCGTGAGACACCCAGGGCACCCACTGTGATCAGCACTTTGAGACGCCCGGGGCACTCACTGTGATCAGCACCGTGAGACACCCAGTGTGATCAGCACCGTGAGACACCCGGGGCACCCACTGTGATCAGCACCGTGAGACACCCGGGGCACCCACTGTGATCAGCACCGTGAGACACCCGGTGCACTCACTGTGATCAGCACCGTGAGACACCCGGGGCACCCAGTGTGATCAGCACCGTGAGACACCCGGGGCACCCACTGTGATCAGCACCGTTAGACACCCGGGGCACCCACTGTGATCAGCACCGTGAGACACCCGGGGCTCCCAGTGTGATCAGCACCGTCAGACACCCGGGGCACCCAGTGTGATCAGCACCGTGAGACACCCGGGGCTCCCACTGTGATCAGCACCGTGAGACACCCGGGGCACCCACTGTGATCAGCACCGTGAGGCACCCGGGGCACTCACTGTGATCCGCAACGTGAGGCACCCGGGTCACCCAGTGTGATCAGCACCGTGAGACACCCGGGGCACCCAGTGTGATCAGCACCGTGAGACAACCGGGGCACAAACTGTGATCAGCACCGTGAGACACCCGGGGCACCCAGTGTGATCAGCACCGTCAGACTCCCGGGGCACCCAGTGTGATCAGCACCGAGAGACAGCCGGGGCACCCACTGTGATCAGCACCGTGAGAGACCCGGGGCACCCAGTGTGATCAGCACCGTGAGATACCCGGGGCACCCAGTGTGATCAGCACCGTGAGACACCCGGGGCACCCACTGTGATCTGCACCGTTAGACACCCGGGGCACCCACTGTGATCAGCACCGTGAGACACCCGGGGCACCCAGTGTGATCAGCACCGTGAGACACCCGGGGCACCCACTGCGATCAGCACCGTGAGACACCCGGGCACCCACTGTGATCAGCACCGTGACACACCCAGTGTGATCAGCACCGTGAGACACCCGGGGCACCCAGTGTGATCAGCACCGTGACACACCCAGTGTGATCAGCACCGTGAGACACCCGGGGCACACAGTGTGATCAGCACCGTGAGACACCCGGGGCACCCAATGTGATCAGCACCGTTACACGCCCAGTGTGATCAGCACCGTGAGACACCCGTGGCTCCCAGTGTGATCAGCACCGTGAGACACCCGGGGCACCCACTGTGATCAGCACCGCGAGAAACTCGGGGCACCCACTGTGTTCAGCACCGTGAGACACCCGGGGCACCCAGTGTGATCAGCACCGTGAGATACCCGGGGCACCCACTGTGATCAGCACCGTGAGACACCCGGGGCACCCACTGTGATCAGCACCGTGAGACACCCGGGGCACCCAGTGTGATCAGCACCGTGACACGCCCAGTGTGATCAGCACCGTGAGACACCCGGGGCTCCCAGTGTACCGTGAGACACCCGGGGCACCCACTGTGATCAGCACCGCGAGACACCCGGGGCACCCACTGTGTTCAGCACCGTGAGATACCCGGGGCACCCACTGTGATCAGCACCGTGAGACACCCGGGGCACCCAGTGTGATCAGCACCGTGAGACACCCGGGGCACCCAATGTGATCAGCACCCTGAGACACCCGGGGCTCCCACTGTGATCAGCACCGTGAGATACCCGGGGCACCCACTGTGATCAGCACCGTGAGATACCCGGGGCACCCACTGTGATCAGCACCGTGAGACACCCGGGGCTCCCACTGTGATCAGCACCGTGAGACACCCGGGGCACCCACTGTGATCAGCACCGTGAGACACCCGGGGCACTCACTGTGATCTGCAACGTGAGGCACCCGGGGCACCCACTGTGATCAGCACCATGAGACACCCGGGGCTCCCACTGTGATCAGCACCGTGAGACACCCGGGGCCCCCAGTGTGATCAGCACCGCGAGACACCCGGGGCACCCACTGTGATCAGCACCGTGAGACACCCGGGGCACCCACTGTGATCAGCGTGAGACACCCGGGGCTCCCACTGTGTTCAGCACCGTGAGGCACCCGGGCACCCACTGTGATCAGCACCGTGAGACACCCGGGGCTCCCATTGTGATCAGCACCGTGAGACACCCGGGGCCCCCAGTGTGATCAGCACCGTGAGACACCCGGGGCACTCACTGTGATCCGCAACGTGAGGCACCCGGGGCACCCACTGTGATCAGCACCGTGAGACACCCGGGGAACCCACTGTGATCAGCACCGTGAGCCACCCGGGGCTCCCATTGTGATCAGCACGATGAGACACCCGGGGCACCCACTGTGATCAGCACCGTGAGACACCCGGGGCACCTACTGTGATCAGCACCGTGAGACACCTGGGGCACCCAGAGTGATCAGCACCGTGAGACACCCGGGGCACCCACTGTGATCAGCACCGTGAGACACCCGGGGCACCCAGTGTGATCAGCACCGTGAGACACCCGGGGCACCCAGTGTGATCAGCACCGTGAGACACCCGGGGCGCCCACTGTGATCAGCACCGTGAGATACCCGGGGCACCCACTGTGATCAGCACCGTGAGACACCCGGGGCACCCAGTGTGATCAGCACCGTGAGACACCCGGGGCACCCACTGTGATCAGCACCGTGAGACACCCGGGGCTCCCACTGTGTTCAGCACCGTGAGATACCCGGGGCACCCACTTTGATCAGCACCGTGAGATACCCGGGGCACCCACTGTGATCAGCACCGTGAGACACCCGGGGCACCCAGTGTGATCAGCACCGTGAGACACCCGGGGCACCCAATGTGATCAGCACCCTGAGACACCCGGGGCTCCCACTGTGATCAGCACCGTGAGATACCCGGGGCACCCACTGTGATCAGCACCGTGAGATACCCGGGGCACCCACTGTGATCAGCACCGTGAGACACCCGGGGCACCCAGTGTGATCAGCACCGTGAGACACCCGGGGCACCCAATGTGACCAGCACCGTGAGACACCCGGGGCAGCAACTGTGATCAGCATCGTGAGACAACCGGGACACCCACTGTGATCAGCACCGTGAGATACCCGGGGCTCCCACTGTGATCAGCACCGTGAGACTCCCGGGGGCTCCCTGTGTGATCAGCACCGTGAGACACCCGGGGCTCCCACTGTGATCAGCACCGTGAGACACCCGGGGCACCCACTGTGACCAGCACCGTGAGACACACGGGGCACCCGATGTGATCAGCACCATGAGATACACGGGGCTCCCACTGTGATCAGCACCGTGACACACCCGGGGCACCCGCTGTGATCAGCACCGTGAGACACCCGGGGCACCCAGTGTGATCACCACCGTGAGACACCCGGGGCACCCAGTGTGATCAGCACCGTGAGACACCCGGGGCACCCAGTGTGATCAGCAACGTGACACACCCAGTGTGATCAGCACCGTGAGACTCCCCGGGCACCCCCTGTGATCAGCACCGTGAAACACCAGGGGCACCCACTGTGATCAGCACCGTGAGATACCCGGGGCACTCACTGTGATCAGCACCGTGAGACACCCGGGTTCCCACTGTGATCAGCACCGTGAGACACCCGGGTCATCCACTGTGATCAGCACCGTGAGACACCCAGTGTGATCAGCACCGTGAGACATCCGGGGCACCCACTGTGATCAGCACCGTGAGACACCCGGGGCACCCAGTGTGATCAGCACCGTGAGACACCCGGGGCACCTACTGTGATCAGCACCGTGAGACACCCAGGGCACCCACTGTGATCAGCACTTTGAGACGCCCGGGGCACTCACTGTGATCAGCACCGTGAGACACCCAGTGTGATCAGCACCGTGAGACACCCGGGGCACCCACTGTGATCAGCACCGTGAGACACCCGGGGCACCCACTGTGATCAGCACCGTGAGACACCCGGTGCACTCACTGTGATCAGCACCGTGAGACACCCGGGGCACCCAGTGTGATCAGCACCGTGAGACACCCGGGGCACCCACTGTGATCAGCACCGTTAGACACCCGGGGCACCCACTGTGATCAGCACCGTGAGACACCCGGGGCTCCCAGTGTGATCAGCACCGTCAGACACCCGGGGCACCCAGTGTGATCAGCACCGTGAGACACCCGGGGCTCCCACTGTGATCAGCACCGTGAGACACCCGGGGCACCCACTGTGATCAGCACCGTGAGGCACCCGGGGCACTCACTGTGATCCGCAACGTGAGGCACCCGGGGCACCCAGTGTGATCAGCACCGTGAGACACCCGGGGCACCCAGTGTGATCAGCACCGTGAGACACCCGGGGCGCCCACTGTGATCAGCACCGTGAGATACCCGGGGCACACACTGTGATCAGCACCGTGAGACACCCGGGGCACCCAGTGTGATCAGCACCGTGAGACACCCGGGGCACCCACTGTGATCAGCACCGTGAGACACCCGGGGCTCCCACTGTGTTCAGCACCGTGAGATATCCGGGGCACCCACTTTGATCAGCACCGTGAGATATCCGGGGCACCCACTGTGATCAGCACCGTGAGACACCCGGGGCACCCAGTGTGATCAGCACCGTGAGACACCCGGGGCACCCAATGTGATCAGCACCCTGAGACACCCGGGGCTCCCACTGTAATCAGCACCGTGAGATACCCGGGGCACCCACTGTGATCAGCACCGTGAGATACCCGGGGCACCCACTGTGATCAGCACCGTGAGACACCCGGGGCACCCAGTGTGATCAGCACCGTGAGACACCCGGGGCACCCAATGTGACCAGCACCGTGAGACACCCGGGGCACCAACTGTGATCAGCATCGTGAGACAACCGGGACACCCACTGTGATCAGCACCGTGAGATACCCGGGGCTCCCACTGTGATCAGCACCGTGAGACACCCGGGGGCTCCCAGTGTGATCAGCACCGTGAGACACCCGGGGCTCCCACTGTGATCAGCACCGTGAGACACCCGGGGCACCCACTGTGACCAGCACCGTGAGACACACGGGGCACCCGATGTGATCAGCACCATGAGATACCCGGGGCTCCCACTGTGATCAGCACCGTGACACACCCGGGGCACCCGCTGTGATCAGCACCGTGAGACACCCGGGGCACCCAGTGTGATCACCACCGTGAGACACCCGGGGCACCCAGTGTGATCAGCACCGTGAGACACCCGGGGCACCCAGTGTGATCAGCAACGTGACACACCCAGTGTGATCAGCACCGTGAGACTCCCCGGGCACCCCCTGTGATCAGCACCGTGAAACACCAGGGGCACCCACTGTGATCAGCCACGTGAGATACCCGGGGCACTCACTGTGATCAGCACCGTGAGACACCCGGGTTCCCACTGTGATCAGCACCGTGAGACACCCGGGTCATCCACTGTGATCAGCACCGTGAGACACCCAGTGTGATCAGCACCGTGAGACATCCGGGGCACCCACTGTGATCAGCACCGTGAGACACCCGGGGCACCCAGTGTGATCAGCACCGTGAGACACCCGGGGCACCCACTGTGATCAGCACCGTGAGACACCCAGGGCACCCACTGTGATCAGCACTTTGAGACGCCCGGGGCACTCACTGTGATCAGCACCGTGAGACACCCAGTGTGATCAGCACCGTGAGACACCCGGGGCACCCACTGTGATCAGCACCGTGAGACACCCGGGGCACCCACTGTGATCAGCACCGTGAGACACCCGGTGCACTCACTGTGATCAGCACCGTGAGACACCCGGGGCACCCAGTGTGATCAGCACCGTGAGACACCCGGGGCACCCACTGTGATCAGCACCGTTAGACACCCGGGGCACCCACTGTGATCAGCACCGTGAGACACCCGGGGCTCCCAGTGTGATCAGCACCGTCAGACACCCGGGGCACCCAGTGTGATCAGCACCGTGAGACACCCGGGGCTCCCACTGTGATCAGCACCGTGAGACACCCGGGGCACCCACTGTGATCAGCACCGTGAGGCACCCGGGGCACTCACTGTGATCCGCAACGTGAGGCACCCGGGTCACCCAGTGTGATCAGCACCGTGAGACACCCGGGGCACCCAGTGTGATCAGCACCGTGAGACAACCGGGGCACAAACTGTGATCAGCACCGTGAGACACCCGGGGCACCCAGTGTGATCAGCACCGTCAGACTCCCGGGGCACCCAGTGTGATCAGCACCGAGAGACAGCCGGGGCACCCACTGTGATCAGCACCGTGAGAGACCCGGGGCACCCAGTGTGATCAGCACCGTGAGATACCCGGGGCACCCAGTGTGATCAGCACCGTGAGACACCCGGGGCACCCACTGTGATCTGCACCGTGAGACACCCGGGGCACCCACTGTGATCAGCACCGTGAGACACCCGGGGCACCCAGTGTGATCAGCACCGTGAGACACCCGGGGCACCCACTGCGATCAGCACCGTGAGACACCCGGGCACCCACTGTGATCAGCACCGTGACACACCCAGTGTGATCAGCACCGTGAGACACCCGGGGCACCCAGTGTGATCAGCACCGTGACACACCCAGTGTGATCAGCACCGTGAGACACCCGGGGCACACAGTGTGATCAGCACCGTGAGACACCCGGGGCACCCAATGTGATCAGCACCGTTACACGCCCAGTGTGATCAGCACCGTGAGACACCCGTGGCTCCCAGTGTGATCAGCACCGTGAGACACCCGGGGCACCCACTGTGATCAGCACCGCGAGAAACTCGGGGCACCCACTGTGTTCAGCACCGTGAGACACCCGGGGCACCCAGTGTGATCAGCACCGTGAGATACCCGGGGCACCCACTGTGATCAGCACCGTGAGACACCCGGGGCACCCACTGTGATCAGCACCGTGAGACACCCGGGGCACCCAGTGTGATCAGCACCGTGACACGCCCAGTGTGATCAGCACCGTGAGACACCCGGGGCTCCCAGTGTACCGTGAGACACCCGGGGCACCCACTGTGATCAGCACCGCGAGACACCCGGGGCACCCACTGTGTTCAGCACCGTGAGATACCCGGGGCACCCAGTGTGATCAGCACCGTGAGATACCCGGGGCACCCACTGTGATCAGCACCGTGAGAGACCCGGGGCACCCACTGTGATCAGCACCGTGAGACACCCGGGGCACCCACTGTGATCAGCACCGTGAGACACCCGGGGCACCAAGTGTGATTAGAGCCGTGAGATACCCGGGGCACCCAGTGTGATCAGCGCCGTGAGACACCCGGGGCACCCAGTGTGATCAGCACCGTGAGACACCCGGGGCACCCACTGTGATCTGCACCGTGAGACACCCGGGGCACCCACTGTGATCAGCACCGTGAGACACCCGGGGCACCCAGTGTGATCAGCACCGTGAGACACCCGGGGCACCCACTGCGATCAGCACCGTGAGACACCCGGGCACCCACTGTGATCAGCACCGTGAGACACCCGGGGCACCCACTGCGACCAGCAACGTGAGATACCCGGGGCACCCAGTGTGATCAGCAATGTGAGACACCCGGTCACCCAGTCTGATCAGCACCGTGAGACACCCGGGGCTCCCAGTGTGATCAGCACCGTGAGACACCCGGGGCTCCCACTGTGATCAGCACCGTGAGACACCCGGGGCACCCACTGTGACCAGCACCGTGAGACACACGGGGCACCCGATGTGATCAGCACCATGAGATACCCGGGGCTCCCACTGTGATCAGCACCGTGACACACCCGGGGCACCCGCTGTGATCAGCACCGTGAGACACCCGGGGCACCCAGTGTGATCACCACCGTGAGACACCCGGGGCACCCAGTGTGATCAGCACCGTGAGACACCCGGGGCACCCAGTGTGATCAGCAACGTGACACACCCAGTGTGATCAGCACCGTGAGACTCCCCGGGCACCCCCTGTGATCAGCACCGTGAAACACCAGGGGCACCCACTGTGATCAGCACCGTGAGATACCCGGGGCACTCACTGTGATCAGCACCGTGAGACACCCGGGTTCCCACTGTGATCAGCACCGTGAGACACCCGGGTCATCCACTGTGATCAGCACCGTGAGACACCCAGTGTGATCAGAACCGTGAGACATCCGGGGCACCCACTGTGATCAGCACCGTGAGACACCCGGGGCACCCAGTGTGATCAGCACCGTGAGACACCCGGGGCACCCACTGTGATCAGCACCGTGAGACACCCAGGGCACCCACTGTGATCAGCAATTTGAGACGCCCGGGGCACTCACTGTGATCAGCACCGTGAGACACCCAGTGTGATCAGCACCGTGAGACACCCGGGGCACCCACTGTGATCAGCACCGTGAGACACCCGGGGCACCCACTGTGATCAGCACCGTGAGACACCCGGTGCACTCACTGTGATCAGCACCGTGAGACACCCGGGGCACCCAGTGTGATCAGCACCGTGAGACACCCGGGGCACCCACTGTGATCAGCACCGTTAGAAACCCGGGGCACCCACTGTGATCAGCACCGTGAGACACCCGGGGCTCCCAGTGTGATCAGCACCGTCAGACACCCGGGGCACCCAGTGTGATCAGCACCGTGAGACACCCGGGGCTCCCACTGTGATCAGCACCGTGAGACACCCGGGGCACCCACTGTGATCAGCACCGTGAGGCACCCGGGGCACTCACTGTGATCCGCAACGTGAGGCACCCGGGTCACCCAGTGTGATCAGCACCGTGAGACACCCGGGGCACCCAGTGTGATCAGCACCGTGAGACAACCGGGGCACAAACTGTGATCAGCACCGTGAGACACCCGGGGCACCCAGTGTGATCAGCACCGTCAGACTCCCGGGGCACCCACTGTGATCAGCACCGAGAGACAGCCGGGGCACCCACTGTGATCAGCACCGTGAGAGACCCGGGGCACCCAGTGTGATCAGCACCGTGAGATACCCGGGGCACCCAGTGTGATCAGCACCGTGAGACACCCGGGGCACCCACTGTGATCTGCACCGTGAGACACCCGGGGCACCCACTGTGATCAGCACCGTGAGACACCCGGGGCACCCAGTGTGATCAGCACCGTGAGACACCCGGGGCACCCACTGCGATCAGCACCGTGAGACACCCGGGCACCCACTGTGATCAGCACCGTGACACACCCAGTGTGATCAGCACCGTGAGACACCCGGGGCACCCAGTGTGATCAGCACCGTGACACACCCAGTGTGATCAGCACCGTGAGACACCCGGGGCACACAGTGTGATCAGCACCGTGAGACACCCGGGGCACCCAGTGTGATCAGCACCGTTACACGCCCAGTGTGATCAGCACCGTGAGACACCCGTGGCTCCCAGTGTGATCAGCACCGTGAGACACCCGGGGCACCCACTGTGATCAGCACCGCGAGACACTCGGGGCACCCACTGTGTTCAGCACCGTGAGACACCCGGGGCACCCAGTGTGATCAGCACCGTGAGATACCCGGGGCACCCACTGTGATCAGCACCGTGAGACACCCGGGGCACCCACTGTGATCAGCACCGTGAGACACCCGGGGCACCCAGTGTGATCAGCACCGTGACACGCCCAGTGTGATCAGCACCGTGAGACACCCGGGGCTCCCAGTGTACCGTGAGACACCCGGGGCACCCACTGTGATCAGCACCGCGAGACACCCGGGGCACCCACTGTGTTCAGCACCGTGAGATACCCGGGGCACCCAGTGTGATCAGCACCGTGAGATACCCGGGGCACCCACTGTGATCAGCACCGTGAGAGACCCGGGGCACCCACTGTGATCAGCACCGTGAGACACCCGGGGCACCCACTGTGATCAGCACCGTGAGACACCCGGGGCACCAAGTGTGATTAGCGCCGTGAGATACCCGGGGCACCCAGTGTGATCAGCGCCGTGAGACACCCGGGGCACCCAGTGTGATCAGCACCGTGAGACACCCGGGGCACCCACTGTGATCTGCACCGTGAGACACCCGGGGCACCCACTGTGATCAGCACCGTGAGACACCCGGGGCACCCAGTGTGATCAGCACCGTGAGACACCCGGGGCACCCACTGCGATCAGCACCGTGAGACACCCGGGCACCCACTGTGATCAGCACCGTGAGACACCCGGGGCACCCACTGCGACCAGCAACGTGAGATACCCGGGGCACCCAGTGTGATCAGCACCATGAGATACCCGGGGCTCCCACTGTGATCAGCACCGTGACACACCCGGGGCACCCGCTGTGATCAGCACCGTGAGACACCCGGGGCACCCAGTGTGATCACCACCGTGAGACACCCGGGGCACCCAGTGTGATCAGCACCGTGAGACACCCGGGGCACCCAGTGTGATCAGCAACGTGACACACCCAGTGTGATCAGCACCGTGAGACTCCCCGGGCACCCCCTGTGATCAGCACCGTGAAACACCAGGGGCACCCACTGTGATCAGCCACGTGAGATACCCGGGGCACTCACTGTGATCAGCACCGTGAGACACCCGGGTTCCCACTGTGATCAGCACCGTGAGACACCCGGGTCATCCACTGTGATCAGCACCGTGAGACACCCAGTGTGATCAGCACCGTGAGACATCCGGGGCACCCACTGTGATCAGCACCGTGAGACACCCGGGGCACCCAGTGTGATCAGCACCGTGAGACACCCGGGGCACCCACTGTGATCAGCACCGTGAGACACCCAGGGCACCCACTGTGATCAGCACTTTGAGACGCCCGGGGCACTCACTGTGATCAGCACCGTGAGACACCCAGTGTGATCAGCACCGTGAGACACCCGGGGCACCCACTGTGATCAGCACCGTGAGACACCCGGGGCACCCACTGTGATCAGCACCGTGAGACACCCGGTGCACTCACTGTGATCAGCACCGTGAGACACCCGGGGCACCCAGTGTGATCAGCACCGTGAGACACCCGGGGCACCCACTGTGATCAGCACCGTTAGACACCCGGGGCACCCACTGTGATCAGCACCGTGAGACACCCGGGGCTCCCAGTGTGATCAGCACCGTCAGACACCCGGGGCACCCAGTGTGATCAGCACCGTGAGACACCCGGGGCTCCCACTGTGATCAGCACCGTGAGACACCCGGGGCACCCACTGTGATCAGCACCGTGAGGCACCCGGGGCACTCACTGTGATCCGCAACGTGAGGCACCCGGGTCACCCAGTGTGATCAGCACCGTGAGACACCCGGGGCACCCTCTGTGATCAGCACCGTGAGACACCCGGGGCACCCAGTGTGATCAGCACCGTGAGACAACCGGGGCACAAACTGTGATCAGCACCGTGAGACACCCGGGGCACCCAGTGTGATCAGCACCGTCAGACTCCCGGGGCACCCAGTGTGATCAGCACCGAGAGACAGCCGGGGCACCCACTGTGATCAGCACCGTGAGAGACCCGGGGCACCCAGTGTGATCAGCACCGTGAGATACCCGGGGCACCCAGTGTGACCAGCACCGTGAGACACCCGGGGCAC
This sequence comes from Scyliorhinus torazame, assembly GCF_047496885.1. NCBI lineage: Eukaryota > Metazoa > Chordata > Chondrichthyes > Carcharhiniformes > Scyliorhinidae > Scyliorhinus > Scyliorhinus torazame. Next base: position 194,974,419 of record NC_092715.1, read on the forward strand.
CCACTGTGATCTGCACCGTGAGACACCCGGGGCACCCACTGTGATCAGCACCGTGAGACACCCGGGGCACCCAGTGTGATCAGCACCGTGAGACACCCGGGGCACCCACTGCGATCAGCACCGTGAGACACCCGGGCACCCACTGTGATCAGCACCGTGACACACCCAGTGTGATCAGCACCGTGAGACACCCGGGGCACCCAGTGTGATCAGCACCGTGACACACCCAGTGTGATCAGCACCGTGAGACACCCGGGGCACACAGTGTGATCAGCACCGTGAGACACCCGGGGCACCCAGTGTGATCAGCACCGTTACACGCCCAGTGTGATCAGCACCGTGAGACACCCGTGGCTCCCAGTGTGATCAGCACCGTGAGACACCCGGGGCACCCACTGTGATCAGCACCGCGAGACACTCGGGGCACCCACTGTGTTCAGCACCGTGAGACACCCGGGGCACCCAGTGTGATCAGCACCGTGAGATACCCGGGGCACCCACTGTGATCAGCACCGTGAGACACCCGGGGCACCCACTGTGATCAGCACCGTGAGACACCCGGGGCACCCAGTGTGATCAGCACCGTGACACGCCCAGTGTGATCAGCACCGTGAGACACCCGGGGCTCCCAGTGTACCGTGAGGCACCCGGGGCACCCACTGTGATCAGCACCGCGAGACACCCGGGGCACCCACTGTGTTCAGCACCGTGAGATACCCGGGGCACCCAGTGTGATCAGCACCGTGAGATACCCGGGGCACCCACTGTGATCAGCACCGTGAGAGACCCGGGGCACCCACTGTGATCAGCACCGTGAGACACCCGGGGCACCCACTGTGATCAGCACCGTGAGACACCCGGGGCACCAAGTGTGATTAGCGCCGTGAGATACCCGGGGCACCCAGTGTGATCAGCGCCGTGAGACACCCGGGGCACCCAGTGTGATCAGCACCGTGAGACACCCGGGGCACCCACTGTGATCTGCACCGTGAGACACCCGGGGCACCCACTGTGATCAGCACCGTGAGACACCCGGGGCACCCAGTGTGATCAGCACCGTGAGACACCCGGGGCACCCACTGCGATCAGCACCGTGAGACACCCGGGCACCCACTGTGATCAGCACCGTCAGACACCCGGGGCACCCACTGCGACCAGCAACGTGAGATACCCGGGGCACCCAGTGTGATCAGCAATGTGAGACACCCGGTCACCCAGTCTGATCAGCACCGTGAGACACCCGGGGCTCCCAGTGTGATCAGCACCGTGAGACACCCGGGGCTCCCACTGTGATCAGCACCGTGAGACACCCGGGGCACCCACTGTGACCAGCACCGTGAGACACACGGGGCACCCGATGTGATCAGCACCATGAGATACCCGGGGCTCCCACTGTGATCAGCACCGTGACACACCCGGGGCACCCGCTGTGATCAGCACCGTGAGACACCCGGGGCACCCAGTGTGATCACCACCGTGAGACACCCGGGGCACCCAGTGTGATCAGCACCGTGAGACACCCGGGGCACCCAGTGTGATCAGCAACGTGACACACCCAGTGTGATCAGCACCGTGAGACTCCCCGGGCACCCCCTGTGATCAGCACCGTGAAACACCAGGGGCACCCACTGTGATCAGCACCGTGAGATACCCGGGGCACTCACTGTGATCAGCACCGTGAGACACCCGGGTTCCCACTGTGATCAGCACCGTGAGACACCCGGGTCATCCACTGTGATCAGCACCGTGAGACACCCAGTGTGATCAGAACCGTGAGACATCCGGGGCACACACTGTGATCAGCACCGTGAGACACCCGGGGCACCCAGTGTGATCAGCACCGTGAGACACCCGGGGCACCCACTGTGATCAGCACCGTGAGACACCCAGGGCACCCACTGTGATCAGCACTTTGAGACGCCCGGGGCACTCACTGTGATCAGCACCGTGAGACACCCAGTGTGATCAGCACCGTGAGACACCCGGGGCACCCACTGTGATCAGCACCGTGAGACACCCGGGGCACCCACTGTGATCAGCACCGTGAGACACCCGGTGCACTCACTGTGATCAGCACCGTGAGACACCCGGGGCACCCAGTGTGATCAGCACCGTGAGACACCCGGGGCACCCACTGTGATCAGCACCGTTAGACACCCGGGGCACCCACTGTGATCAGCACCGTGAGACACCCGGGGCTCCCAGTGTGATCAGCACCGTCAGACACCCGGGGCACCCAGTGTGATCAGCACCGTGAGACACCCGGGGCTCCCACTGTGATCAGCACCGTGAGACACCCGGGGCACCCACTGTGATCAGCACCGTGAGGCACCCGGGGCACTCACTGTGATCCGCAACGTGAGGCACCCGGGTCACCCAGTGTGATCAGCACCGTGAGACACCCGGGGCACCCAGTGTGATCAGCACCGTGAGACAACCGGGGCACAAACTGTGATCAGCACCGTGAGACACCCGGGGCACCCAGTGTGATCAGCACCGTCAGACTCCCGGGGCACCCACTGTGATCAGCACCGAGAGACAGCCGGGGCACCCACTGTGATCAGCACCGTGAGAGACCCGGGGCACCCAGTGTGATCAGCACCGTGAGATACCCGGGGCACCCAGTGTGATCAGCACCGTGAGACACCCGGGGCACCCACTGTGATCTGCACCGTGAGACACCCGGGGCACCCACTGTGATCAGCACCGTGAGACACCCGGGGCACCCAGTGTGATCAGCACCGTGAGACACCCGGGGCACCCACTGCGATCAGCACCGTGAGACACCCGGGCACCCACTGTGATCAGCACCGTGACACACCCAGTGTGATCAGCACCGTGAGACACCCGGGGCACCCAGTGTGATCAGCACCGTGACACACCCAGTGTGATCAGCACCGTGAGACACCCGGGGCACACAGTGTGATCAGCACCGTGAGACACCCGGGGCACCCAGTGTGATCAGCACCGTTACACGCCCAGTGTGATCAGCACCGTGAGACACCCGTGGCTCCCAGTGTGATCAGCACCGTGAGACACCCGGGGCACCCACTGTGATCAGCACCGCGAGACACTCGGGGCACCCACTGTGTTCAGCACCGTGAGACACCCGGGGCACCCAGTGTGATCAGCACCGTGAGATACCCGCGGCACCCACTGTGATCAGCACCGTGAGACACCCGGGGCACCCACTGTGATCAGCACCGTGAGACACCCGGGGCACCCAGTGTGATCAGCACCGTGACACGCCCAGTGTGATCAGCACCGTGAGACACCCGGGGCTCCCAGTGTACCGTGAGACACCCGGGGCACCCACTGTGATCAGCACCGCGAGACACCCGGGGCACCCACTGTGTTCAGCACCGTGAGATACCCGGGGCACCCAGTGTGATCAGCACCGTGAGATACCCGGGGCACCCACTGTGATCAGCACCGTGAGAGACCCGGGGCACCCACTGTGATCAGCACCGTGAGACACCCGGGGCACCCACTGTGATCAGCACCGTGAGACACCCGGGGCACCAAGTGTGATTAGCGCCGTGAGATACCCGGGGCACCCAGTGTGATCAGCGCCGTGAGACACCCGGGGCACCCAGTGTGATCAGCACCGTGAGACACCCGGGGCACCCACTGTGATCTGCACCGTGAGACACCCGGGGCACCCACTGTGATCAGCACCGTGAGACACCCGGGGCACCCAGTGTGATCAGCACCGTGAGACACCCGGGGCACCCACTGCGATCAGCACCGTGAGACACCCGGGCACCCACTGTGATCAGCACCGTGAGACACCCGGGGCACCCACTGCGACCAGCAACGTGAGATACCCGGGGCACCCAGTGTGATCAGCAATGTGAGACACCCGGTCACCCAGTCTGATCAGCACCGTGAGACACCCGGGGCTCCCAGTGTGATCAACACCGTGAGACACCCGGGCACACACTGTGATCAGCACCGTGAGACACCCAGGGCACCCACTGTGATCAGCACCGCGAGACACCCGGGGCACCCACTGTGATCAGCGTGAGACACCCGGGGCACCCACTGTGATCAGCACCGTGAGACACCCGGGGCTCCCAGTGTGATCAGCACCGTCAGACACCCGGGGCACCCAGTGTGATCAGCACCGTGAGACACCCGGGGCTCCCACTGTGATCAGCACCGTGAGACACCCGGGGCACCCACTGTGATCAGCACCGTGAGGCACCCGGGGCACTCACTGTGATCCGCAACGTGAGGCACCCGGGGCACCCAGTGTGATCAGCACCGCGAGACACCCGGGGCACCCACTGTGATCAGCGTGAGACACCCGGGGCACCCACTGTGATCAGCACCGTGAGACACCCGGGGCACCCAGTGTGATCAGCACCGTGAGGCACCCGGGGCACACAGTGTGATCAGCACCGTGAGACACCCGGGGCACCCAGTGTGATCAGCACCGTGAGACACCCGGGGCACCCAGTGTGATCAGCACCGTGAGACACCCGGGGCACCCACTGTGATCAGCAACGTGAGACACCCGGGGTATCCACTGTGATCATCTTGAGACACCCGGGGCACCCACTGTGATCAGCAACGTGAGACATCCGGGGCACCCACTGGGATCATCGTGAGACACCCGGGGCACCCACTGTGATCAGCAATGTGAGACACCCGGGGCACCCACTGTGATCAGCAACGTGAGACACCCGGGGTACCCAATTTGATCAGCACCGTGAGACACCCGGGGCACACACTGTGATCAGCACTGTGAGACACCCGGGGCACCCACTGTGATCAGCACAGTGAGACACCCGGGGCACCCACTGTGATCAGCACCGTGACACACCCAGTGTGATCAGCACCGTGAGACACCCGGGGCACCCAGTGTGATCAGCACCGTGAGACACCCGGGGCACCCAGTGTGATCAGCACCGTGAGACACCCGGGGCTCCCAGTGTGATCAGCACCGTGAGACACCCGGGGCGCCCACTGTGATCAGCACCGTGAGATACCCGGGGCACCCACTGTGATCAGCACCGTGAGACACCCGGGGCACCCAGTGTGATCAGCACCGTGAGACACCCGGGGCACCCACTGTGATCAGCACCGTGAGACACCCGGGGCTCCCACTGTGTTCAGCACCGTGAGATACCCGGGGCACCCACTTTGATCAGCACCGTGAGATACCCGGGGCACCCACTGTGATCAGCACCGTGAGACACCCGGGGCACCCAGTGTGATCAGCACCGTGAGACACCCGGGGCACCCAATGTGATCAGCACCCTGAGACACCCGGGGCTCCCACTGTGATCAGCACCGTGAGATACCCGGGGCACCCACTGTGATCAGCACCGTGAGATACCCGGGGCACCCACTGTGATCAGCACCGTGAGACACCCGGGGCACCCAGTGTGATCAGCACCGTGAGACACCCGGGGCACCCAATGTGACCAGCACCGTGAGACACCCGGGGCACCAACTGTGATCAGCATCGTGAGACAACCGGGACACCCACTGTGATCAGCACCGTGAGATACCCGGGGCTCCCACTGTGATCAGCACCGTGAGACACCCGGGGGCTCCCAGTGTGATCAGCACCGTGAGACACCCGGGGCTCCCACTGTGATCAGCACCGTGAGACACCCGGGGCACCCACTGTGACCAGCACCGTGAGACACACGGGGCACCCGATGTGATCAGCACCATGAGATACCCGGGGCTCCCACTGTGATCAGCACCGTGACACACCCGGGGCACCCGTTGTGATCAGCACCGTGAGACACCCGGGGCACCCAGTGTGATCACCACCGTGAGACACCCGGGGCACCCAGTGTGATCAGCACCGTGAGACACCCGGGGCACCCAGTGTGATCAGCAACGTGACACACCCAGTGTGATCAGCACCGTGAGACTCCCCGGGCAGCCCCTGTGATCAGCACCGTGAAACACCAGGGGCACCCACTGTGATCAGCACCGTGAGATACCCGGGGCACTCACTGTGATCAGCACCGTGAGACACCCGGGTTCCCACTGTGATCAGCACCGTGAGACACCCGGGTCATCCACTGTGATCAGCACCGTGAGACACCCAGTGTGATCAGCACCGTGAGACATCCGGGGCACCCACTGTGATCAGCACCGTGAGACACCCGGGGCACCCAGTGTGATCAGCACCGTGAGACACCCGGGGCACCCACTGTGATCAGCACCGTGAGACACCCAGGGCACCCACTGTGATCAGCACTTTGAGACGCCCGGGGCACTCACTGTGATCAGCACCGTGAGACACCCAGTGTGATCAGCACCGTGAGACACCCGGGGCACCCACTGTGATCAGCACCGTGAGACACCCGGGGCACCCACTGTGATCAGCACCGTGAGACACCCGGTGCACTCACTGTGATCAGCACCGTGAGACACCCGGGGCACCCAGTGTGATCAGCACCGTGAGACACCCGGGGCACCCACTGTGATCAGCACCGTTAGACACCCGGGGCACCCACTGTGATCAGCACCGTGAGACACCCGGGGCTCCCAGTGTGATCAGCACCGTCAGACACCCGGGGCACCCAGTGTGATCAGCACCGTGAGACACCCGGGGCTCCCACTGTGATCAGCACCGTGAGACACCCGGGGCACCCACTGTGATCAGCACCGTGAGGCACCCGGGGCACTCACTGTGATCCGCAACGTGAGGCACCCGGGGCACCCAGTGTGATCAGCACCGTGAGACACCCGAGGCACCCAGTGTGATCAGCACCGTGAGACACCCGGGGCGCCCACTATGATCAGCACCGTGAGATACCCGGGGCACCCACTGTGATCAGCACCGTGAGACACCCGGGGCACCCAGTGTGATCAGCACCGTGAGACACCCGGGGCACCCACTGTGATCAGCACCGTGAGACACCCGGGGCTCCCACTGTGTTCAGCACCGTGAGATACCCGGGGCACCCACTTTGATCAGCACCGTGAGATACCCGGGGCACCCACTGTGATCAGCACCGTGAGACACCCGGGGCACCCAGTGTGATCAGCACCGTGAGACACCCGGGGCACCCAATGTGATCAGCACCCTGAGACACCCGGGGCTCCCACTGTAATCACCACCGTGAGATACCCGGGGCACCCACTGTGATCAGCACCGTGAGATACCCGCGGCACCCACTGTGATCAGCACCGTGAGACACCCGGGGCACCCAGTGTGATCAGCACCGTGAGACACCCGGGGCACCCAATGTGACCAGCACCGTGAGACACCCGGGGCACCAACTGTGATCAGCATCGTGAGACAACCGGGACACCCACTGTGATCAGCACCGTGAGATACCCGGGGCTCCCACTGTGATCAGCACCGTGAGACACCCGGGGGCTCCCAGTGTGATCAGCACCGTGAGACACCCGGGGCTCCCACTGTGATCAGCACCGTGAGACACCCGGGGCACCCACTGTGACCAGCACCGTGAGACACACGGGGCACCCGATGTGATCAGCACCATGAGATACCCGGGGCTCCCACTGTGATCAGCACCGTGACACACCCGGGGCACCCGCTGTGATCAGCACCGTGAGACACCCGGGGCACCCAGTGTGATCACCACCGTGAGACACCCGGGGCACCCAGTGTGATCAGCACCGTGAGACACCCGGGGCACCCAGTGTGATCAGCAACGTGACACACCCAGTGTGATCAGCACCGTGAGACTCCCCGGGCACCCCCTGTGATCAGCACCGTGAAACACCAGCGGCACCCACTGTGATCAGCACCGTGAGATACCCGGGGCACTCACTGTGATCAGCACCGTGAGACACCCGGGTTCCCACTGTGATCAGCACCGTGAGACACCCGGGTCATCCACTGTGATCAGCACCGTGAGACACCCAGTGTGATCAGCACCGTGAGACATCCGGGGCACCCACTGTGATCAGCACCGTGAGACACCCGGGGCACCCAGTGTGATCAGCACCGTGAGACACCCGGGGCACCCACTGTGATCAGCACCGTGAGACACCCAGGGCACCCACTGTGATCAGCACTTTGAGACGCCCGGGGCACTCACTGTGATCAGCACCGTGAGACACCCAGTGTGATCAGCACCGTGAGACACCCGGGGCACCCACTGTGATCAGCACCGTGAGACACCCGGGGCACCCACTGTGATCAGCACCGTGAGACACCCGGTGCACTCACTGTGATCAGCACCGTGAGACACCCGGGGCACCCAGTGTGATCAGCACCGTGAGACACCCGGGGCACCCACTGTGATCAGCACCGTTAGACACCCGGGGCACCCACTGTGATCAGCACCGTGAGACACCCGGGGCTCCCAGTGTGATCAGCACCGTCAGACACCCGGGGCACCCAGTGTGATCAGCACCGTGAGACACCCGGGGCTCCCACTGTGATCAGCACCGTGAGACACCCGGGGCACCCACTGTGATCAGCACCGTGAGGCACCCGGGTCACCCAGTGTGATCAGCACCGTGAGACACCCGGGGCACCCAGTGTGATCAGCACCGTGAGACAACCGGGGCACAAACTGTGATCAGCACCGTGAGACACCCGGGGCACCCAGTGTGATCAGCACCGTCAGACTCCCGGGGCACCCACTGTGATCAGCACCGAGAGACAGCCGGGGCACCCACTGTGATCAGCACCGTGAGAGACCCGGGGCACCCAGTGTGATCAGCACCGTGAGATACCCGGGGCACCCAGTGTGATCAGCACCGTGAGACACCCGGGGCACCCACTGTGATCTGCACCGTGAGACACCCGGGGCACCCACTGTGATCAGCACCGTGAGACACCCGGGGCACCCAGTGTGATCAGCACCGTGAGACACCCGGGGCACCCACTGCGATCAGCACCGTGAGACACCCGGGCACCCACTGTGATCAGCACCGTGACACACCCAGTGTGATCAGCACCGTGAGACACCCGGGGCACCCAGTGTGATCAGCACCGTGACACACCCAGTGTGATCAGCACCGTGAGACACCCGGGGCACACAGTGTGATCAGCACCGTGAGACACCCGGGGCACCCAGTGTGATCAGCACCGTTACACGCCCAGTGTGATCAGCACCGTGAGACACCCGTGGCTCCCAGTGTGATCAGCACCGTGAGACACCCGGGGCACCCACTGTGATCAGCACCGCGAGACACTCGGGGCACCCACTGTGTTCAGCACCGTGAGACACCCGGGGCACCCAGTGTGATCAGCACCGTGAGATACCCGGGGCACCCACTGTGATCAGCACCGTGAGACACCCGGGGCACCCACTGTGATCAGCACCGTGAGACACCCGGGGCACCCAGTGTGATCAGCACCGTGACACGCCCAGTGTGATCAGCACCGTGAGACACCCGGGGCTCCCAGTGTACCGTGAGACACCCGGGGCACCCACTGTGATCAGCACCGCGAGACACCCGGGGCACCCACTGTGTTCAGCACCGTGAGATACCCGGGGCACCCAGTGTGATCAGCACCGTGAGATACCCGGGGCACCCACTGTGATCAGCACCGTGAGAGACCCGGGGCACCCACTGTGATCAGCACCGTGAGACACCCGGGGCACCCACTGTGATCAGCACCGTGAGACACCCGGGGCACCAAGTGTGATTAGCGCCGTGAGATACCCGGGGCACCCAGTGTGATCAGCGCCGTGAGACACCCGGGGCACCCAGTGTGATCAGCACCGTGAGACACCCGGGGCACCCACTGTGATCTGCACCGTGAGACACCCGGGGCACCCACTGTGATCAGCACCGTGAGACACCCGGGGCACCCAGTGTGATCAGCACCGTGAGACACCCAGGGCACCCACTGCGATCAGCACCGTGAGACACCCGGGCACCCACTGTGATCAGCACTGTGAGACACCCGGGGCACCCACTGCGACCAGCAACGTGAGATACCCGGGGCACCCAGTGTGATCAGCAATGTGAGACACCCGGTCACCCAGTCTGATCAGCACCGTGAAACACCCGGGGCTCCCAGTGTGATCAACACCGTGAGACACCCGGGCACACACTGTGATCAGCACCGTGAGACACCCAGGGCACCCACTGTGATCAGCACCGCGAGACACCCGGGGCACCCACTGTGATCAGCGTGAGACACCCGGGGCACCCACTGTGATCAGCACCGTGAGACACCCGGGGCTCCCAGTGTGATCAGCACCGTCAGACACCCGGGGCACCCAGTGTGATCAGCACCGTGAGACACCCGGGGCTCCCACTGTGATCAGCACCGTGAGACACCCGGGGCACCCACTGTGATCAGCACCGTGAGGCACCCGGGGCACTCACTGTGATCCGCAACGTGAGGCACCCGGGGCACCCAGTGTGATCAGCACCGCGAGACACCCGGGGCACCCACTGTGATCAGCGTGAGACACCCGGGGCACCCACTGTGATCAGCACCGTGAGACACCCGGGGCACCCAGTGTGATCAGCACCGTGAGGCACCCGGGGCACACAGTGTGATCAGCACCGTGAGACACCCGGGGCACCCAGTGTGATCAGCACCGTGAGACACCCGGGGCACCCAGTGTGATCAGCACCGTGAGACACCCGGGGCACCCACTGTGATCAGCAACGTGAGACACCCGGGGTATCCACTGTGATCATCTTGAGACACCCGGGGCACCCACTGTGATCAGCAACGTGAGACATCCGGGGCACCCACTGGGATCATCGTGAGACACCCGGGGCACCCACTGTGATCAGCAATGTGAGACACCCGGGGCACCCACTGTGATCAGCAACGTGAGACACCCGGGGTACCCAATGTGATCAGCACCGTGAGACACCCGGGGCACACACTGTGATCAGCACTGTGAGACACCCGGGGCACCCACTGTGATCAGCACAGTGAGACACCCGGGGCACCCACTGTGATCAGCACCGTGACACACCCAGTGTGATCAGCACCGTGAGACACCCGGGGCACCCAGTGTGATCAGCACCGTGAGACACCCGGGGCACCCAGTGTGATCAGCACCGTGAGACACCCGGGGCTCCCAGTGTGATCAGCACCGTGAGACACCCGGGGCACACAGTGTGATCAGCACCGTGAGACACCCGGGGCACCCAGTGTGATCAGCACCGTGACACACCCAGTGTGATCAGCACCGTGAGACACCCGGGGCACCCAGTGTGATCAGCACCGTGACACACCCAGTGTGATCAGCACCGTGAGACACCCGGGGCACCCAGTGCGATCAGCACCGTGACACACCCAGTGTGATCAGCACCGTGAGACACCCGGGGCACCCAGTGTGATCAGCACCGTGACACACCCAGTGTGATCAGCACCGTGAGACACCCGGGGCACACAGTGTGATCTGCACCGTGAGTCACCCGGGGCACCCAGTGTGATCAGCACCGTGACACGCCCAGTGTGATCAGCACCGTGAGACACCCGGGGCTCCCAGTGTGATCAGCACCGTGAGACACCCGGGGCACCCACTGTGATCAGCACCGCGAGACACCCGGGGCACCCACTGTGTTCAGCACCGTGAGACACCCGGGGCACCCAGTGTGATCAGCACCGTGAGATACCCGGGGCACCCACTGTGATCAGCACCGTGAGACACCCGGGGCACCCACTGTGATCAGCACCGTGAGACACACGGGGCACCCACTGTGATCAGCACCGTGAGACACCCGGGGCACCAAGTGTGATTAGCACCGTGAGATACCCGGGGCACCCAGTGTGATCAGCACCGTGAGACACCCGGGGCTCCCACTGTGATCAGCACCGTGAGACACCCGGGGCTCCCACTGTGATCAGCACCGTGAGACACCCGGGGCTCCCACTGTGATCAGCACCGTGAGACACCCGGGGCACCAAGTGTGATTAGCACCGTGAGACACCCGGGGCTCCCACTGTGATCAGCACCGTGAGACACCCGGGGCTCCCAGTGTGATCAGCACCGTGAGACACCCGGGGCACCCAGTGTGATCAGCACCGTGAGACACCCGGGGCACCCACTGTGATCAGCGTGAGACACCCGGGGCACCAACTGTGATCAGCACCGTGAGACACCCGGGGCACCCACTGTGATCAGCACCGTGAGACACCCGGGGCATCCACTGTGATCAGCACCGTGGGACACCCGGGGCACCCACTGTGATCAGCACCGTGAGACACCCGGGGCTCCCATTGTGATCAGCACTGTGAGACACCCGGGGCACCCACTGTGATCAGCCCCGTGAGACGCACGGGGCACCCAGTGTGATCAGCACCGTGAGACACCCGGGGTACCCACTGTGATCAGCACCGAGAGACAGCCGGGGCACCCACTGTGATCAGCACCGTGAGACACCCGCGGCACCCACTGTGATCAGCACCGTGAGACACCCAGGGCACCCAGTGTGATCAGCACCATGAGACACCCGGGGCACCCACAGTGATCAGCACCGTGAGACACCCGGGGCTCCCACTGTGATCAGCACCGTGAGACACCCGGGGCACCCACTGTGATCAGCGCCGTGAGACACCCGGGGCTCCCACTGTGATCAGCACCGTGAGACACCCGGGGCTCCCACTGTGACCAGCACCGTGAGACACCCGGGGCACCCACTGAGATCAGCACCGTGAGACACCCGGGGCACCCATTGTGATCAGCACCGTGAGACACCCGGGGCACCAACTGTGATCAGCAATGTGAGACACCCGGGGCACCCACTGTGATCAGCAACGTGAGACACCCGGGGTACCCACTGTGATCAGCACCGTGAGACACCCGGGGCACACACTGTGATCAGCACTGTGAGACACCCGGTGCACCCACTGTGATCAGCACAGTGAGACACCCGGGGCACCCACTGTGATCAGCACCGTGACACACCCAGTGTGATCAGCACCGTGAGACACCCGGGGCACCCAGTGTGATCAGCACCGTGAGACACCCGGGGCACCCAGTGTGATCAGCACCGTGAGACACCCGGGGCTCCCAGTGTGATCAGCACCGTGAGACACCCGGGGCACACAGTGTGATCAGCACCGTGAGACACCCGGGGCACCCAGTGTGATCAGCACCGTGACACACCCAGTGTGATCAGCACCGTGAGACACCCGGGGCACCCAGTGTGATCAGCACAGTGACACACCCAGTGTGATCAGCACCGTGAGACACCCGGGGCACACAGTGTGATCAGCACCGTGAGACACACGGGGCACCCAGTGTGATCAGCACCGTTACACGCCCAGTGTGATCAGCACCGTGAGACACCCGTGGCTCCCAGTGTGATCAGCACCGTGAGACACCCGGGGCACCCACTGTGATCAGCACCGCGAGACACCCGGGGCACCCACTGTGTTCAGCACCGTGAGACACCCGGGGCACCCAGTGTGATCAGCACCGTGAGATACCCGGGGCACCCACTGTGATCAGCACCGTGAGACACCCGGGGCACCCACTGTGATCAGCACCGTGAGACACCCGGGGCACCCAGTGTGATCAGCACCGTGACACGCCCAGTGTGATCAGCACCGTGAGACACCCGGGGCTCCCAGTGTGATCAGCACCGTGAGACACCCGGGGCACCCACTGTGATCAGCACCGCGAGACACCCGGGGCACCCACTGTGTTCAGCACCGTGAGACACCCGGGGCACCCAGTGTGATCAGCACCGTGAGATACCCGGGGCACCCACTGTGATCAGCACCGTGAGACACCCGGGTCACCCACTGTGATCAGCACCGTGAGACACCCGGGGCACCCACTGTGATCAGCACCGTGAGACACCCGGGGCACCAAGTGTGATTGGCACCGTGAGATACCCGGGGCACCCAGTGTGATCAGCACCGTGAGACACCAGGGGCACCCAGTGTGATCAGCACCGTGAGACACCCGGGGCACCCACTGTGATCTGCACCGTGAGACACCCGGGGCACCCACTGTGATCAGCACCGTGAGACACCCGGGGCACCCAGTGTGATCAGCACCGTGAGACACCCGGGGCACCCACTGCGATCAGCACCGTGAGAAACCCGGGCACCCACTGTGATCAGCACCGTGAGACACCCGGGGCACCCACTGCGACCAGCAACGTGAGATACCCGGGGCACCCAGTGTGATCAGCAACGTGAGACACCCGGGCACCCAGTCTGATCAGCACCGTCAGACACCCGGGGCTCCCAGTGTGATCAACACCGTGAGACACCCGGGCACACACTGTGATCAGCACCGTGAGACACCCAGGGCACCCACTGTGATCAGCACCGCGAGACACCCGGGGCACCCACTGCGATCAGCACCGTGAGATACCCGGGGCACCCACTGTGATCAGCGTGACACACCCGGGGCACACACTGTGATCAGCACCGTGAGACACCCGGGGCACCCAGTGTGATCAGCACCGTGAGGCACCCGGGGCACACAGTGTGATCAGCACCGTGAGACACCCGGGGCACCCACTGTGATCAGCAACGTGAGACACCCGGGGTATCCACTGTGATCATCTTGAGACACCAGGGGCACCCACTGTGATCAGCAACGTGAGACACCCGGGGCAACCACTGGGATCATCGTGAGACACCCGGGGCACCCACTGTGATCAGCAATGTGAGACACCCGGGGCTCCCACTGTGATCAGCAACGTGAGACACCCGGGGTACCCACTGTGATCAGCACCGTGAGACACCCGGGGCACACACCGTGATCAGCACTGTGAGACAACCGGGGCACCCACTGTGATCAGCACAGTGAGACACCCGGGGCACCTACTGTGATCAGCACCGTGACACACCCAGTGTGATCAGCACCGTGAGACACCCGGGGCACCCAGTGTGATCAGCACCGTGAGACACCCGGGGCACACAGTGTGATCAGCACCGTGAGACACCCGGGGCTCCCAGTGTGATCAGCACCGTGAGACACCCGGGGCACACAGTGTGATCAGCACCGTGAGACACCCGGGGCACCCAGTGTGATCAGCACCGTGACACACCCAGTGTGATCAGCACCGTGAGACACCCGGGGCACCCAGTGTGATCAGCACCGTGACACACCCAGTGTGATCAGCACCGTGAGACACCCGGGGCACACAGTGTGATCTGCACCGTGAGACACCCGGGGCACCCAGTGTGATCAGCACCGTGACACGCCCAGTGTGATCAGCAGCGTGAGACACCCGGGGCTCCCAGTGTGATCAGCACCGTGAGACACCCGGGGCACCCACTGTGATCAGCACCGCGAGACACCCGGGGCACGCACTGTGTTCAGCACCGTGAGACACCCGGGGCACCCAGTGTGATCAGCACCGTGAGATACCCGGGGCACCCACTGTGATCAGCACCGTGAGACACCCGGGGCACCCACTGTGATCAGCACCGTGAGACACACGGGGCACCCACTGTGATCAGCACCGTGAGACACCCGGGGCACCAAGTGTGATTAGCACCGTGAGATACCCGGGGCACCCAGTGTGATCAGCACCGTGAGACACCCGGGGCTCCCACTGTGATCAGCACCGTGAGACACCCGGGGCACCCACTGTGATCAGCACCGTGAGACACCCGGGGCACCCAGTGTGATCAGCACCGTGACACGCCCAGTGTGATCAGCACCGTGAGACACCCGGGGCTCCCAGTGTGATCAGCACCGTGAGACACCCGGGGCACCCACTGTGATCAGCACCGCGAGACACCCGGGGCACCCACTGTGTTCAGCACCGTGAGACACCCGGGGCACCCAGTGTGATCAGCACCGTGAGATACCCGGGGCACCCACTGTGATCAGCACCGTGAGACACCCGGGGCACCCACTGTGATCAGCACCGTGAGACACCCGGGGCACCCACTGTGATCAGCACCGTGAGACACCCGGGGCACCAAGTGTGATTGGCACCGTGAGATACCCGGGGCACCCAGTGTGATCAGCACCGTGAGACACCAGGGACACCCAGTGTGATCAGCACCGTGAGACACCCGGGGCACCCACTGTGATCTGCACCGTGAGACACCCGGGGCACCCACTGTGATCAGCACCGTGAGACACCCGGGGCACCCAGTGTGATCAGCACCGTGAGACACCCGGGGCACCCACTGTGATCAGCACCGTGAGAAACCCGGGCACCCACTGTGATCAGCACCGTGAGACACCCGGGGCACCCACTGCGACCAGCAACGTGAGATACCCGGGGCACCCAGTGTGATCAGCAACGTGAGACACCCGGGCACCCAGTCTGATCAGCACCGTCAGACACCCGGGGCTCCCAGTGTGATCAACACCGTGAGACACCCGGGCACACACTGTGATCAGCACCGTGAGACACCCAGGGCACCCACTGTGATCAGCACCGCGAGACACCCGGGGCACCCACTGCGATCAGCACCGTGAGATACCCGGGGCACCCACTGTGATCAGCGTGACACACCCGGGGCACACACTGTGATCAGCACCGTGAGACACCCGGGGCACCCAGTGTGATCAGCACCGTGAGGCACCCGGGGCACACAGTGTGATCAGCACCGTGAGACACCCGGGGCACCCACTGTGATCAGCAACGTGAGACACCCGGGGTATCCACTGTGATCATCTTGAGACACCAGGGGCACCCACTGTGATCAGCAACGTGAGACACCCGGGGCAACCACTGGGATCATCGTGAGACACCCGGGGCACCCACTGTGATCAGCAATGTGAGACACCCGGGGCTCCCACTGTGATCAGCAACGTGAGACACCCGGGGTACCCACTGTGATCAGCACCGTGAGACACCCGGGGCACACACCGTGATCAGCACTGTGAGACAACCGGGGCACCCACTGTGATCAGCACAGTGAGACACCCGGGGCACCTACTGTGATCAGCACCGTGACACACCCAGTGTGATCAGCACCGTGAGACACCCGGGGCACCCAGTGTGATCAGCACCGTGAGACACCCGGGGCACACAGTGTGATCAGCACCGTGAGACACCCGGGGCTCCCAGTGTGATCAGCACCGTGAGACACCCGGGGCACACAGTGTGATCAGCACCGTGAGACACCCGGGGCACCCAGTGTGATCAGCACCGTGACACACCCAGTGTGATCAGCACCGTGAGACACCCGGGGCACCCAGTGTGATCAGCACCGTGACACACCCAGTGTGATCAGCACCGTGAGACACCCGGGGCACACAGTGTGATCTGCACCGTGAGACACCCGGGGCACCCAGTGTGATCAGCACCGTGACACGCCCAGTGTGATCAGCACCGTGAGACACCCGGGGCTCCCAGTGTGATCAGCACCGTGAGACACCCGGGGCACCCACTGTGATCAGCACCGCGAGACACCCGGGGCACGCACTGTGTTCAGCACCGTGAGACACCCGGGGCACCCAGTGTGATCAGCACCGTGAGATACCCGGGGCACCCACTGTGATCAGCACCGTGAGACACCCGGGGCACCCACTGTGATCAGCACCGTGAGACACACGGGGCACCCACTGTGATCAGCACCGTGAGACACCCGGGGCACCAAGTGTGATTAGCACCGTGAGATACCCGGGGCACCCAGTGTGATCAGCACCGTGAGACACCCGGGGCTCCCACTGTGATCAGCACCGTGAGACACCCGGGGCTCCCACTGTGATCAGCACCGTGAGACACCCGGGGCTCCCACTGTGATCAGCACCGTGAGACACCCGGGGCACCAAGTGTGATTAGCACCGTGAGACACCCGGGGCTCCCACTGTGATCAGCACCGTGAGACACCCGGGGCTCCCAGTGTGATCAGCACCGTGAGACACCCGGGGCACCCAGTGTGATCAGCACCGTGAGACACCCGGGGCACCCACTGTGATCAGCGTGAGACACCCGGGGCACCCACTGTGATCAGCACCGTGAGACACCCGGGGCACCCACTGTGATCAGCACCGTGAGACACCCGGGGCATCCACTGTGATCAGCACCGTGGGACACCCGGGGCACCCACTGTGATCAGCACCGTGAGACACCCGGGGCTCCCATTGTGATCAGCACTGTGAGACACCCGGGGCACCCACTGTGATCAGCCCCGTGAGACGCACGGGGCACCCAGTGTGATCAGCACCGTGAGACACCCGGGGTACCCACTGTGATCAGCACCGAGAGACAGCCGGGGCACCCACTGTGATCAGCACCGTGAGACACCCGCGGCACCCACTGTGATCAGCACCGTGAGACACCCAGTGCACCCAGTGTGATCAGCACCATGAGACACCCGGGGCACCCACAGTGATCAGCACCGTGAGACACCCGGGGCTCCCACTGTGATCAGCACCGTGAGACACCCGGGGCACTCACTGTGATCAGCGCCGTGAGACACCCGGGGCTCCCACTGTGATCAGCACCGTGAGACACCCGGGGCTCCCACTGTGACCAGCACCGTGAGACACCCGGGGCACCCACTGAGATCAGCACCGTGAGACACCCGGGGCACCCATTGTGATCAGCACCGTGAGACACCCGGGGCACCAACTGTGATCAGCACCGTGAGACACCCGGGGCACCCACTGTGATCAGCACCGAGAGACAGCCGGGGCACCCACTGTGATCAGCACCGTGAGACACCCGGGGCACCCACTGTGATCAGCACCGTGAGACACCCGGGGCACGCAATGTGATCAGCACCGTGAGACACCCGGGGCACCCACTGTGATCAGCACCGTGAGACACCCGGGGAACCCAATGTAATCAGCACAGTGAGACACCCGGGGCACCCACCGTGATCAGCGCCGTGAGACACCCAGGAAACCCAATGTAATCAGCACAGTGAGACACCCGGGGCACCCACGGTGATCAGCACCGTGAGACACCCGGGGAACCCAATGTAATCTGCACCACGAGACACCCGGGGCACCCACTGAGATCAGCACCGTGAGACACCCGGGGCACCCACTGTGATCAGCACCGTGAGACACCCGTGGCACCCACTGTGATCAGCACCGTGAGACACCCGGGGAACCCAATGTAATCTGCACCATGAGACACCCGGGGCACCCACTGTGATCAGCACCATGAGACACACGGGGCACCCAGTGTGATCAGCACCGTGAGACACACGGGGCACCCAGTGTGATCAGCACCGTGAGACACCCGGGGCACCAACTGTGACCAGCACCGTGAGTCACCCGGGGCACCCACTGTGATCAGCACCGTGAGACACACGGGGCACCCAGTGTGATCAGCACCGTGAGACACCCGGGGCACCCACTGCGAACAGCACCGTGAGAAACCCGGGGCACCCACTGTGATCAGCGTGAGAAACCAGGGGCACCCACTGTGATCAGCACCATGAGACACCCGGGGCACCCACTGTGATCAGCACCGTGAGACACCCGGGGCACCCACTGTGATCAGCACCGTGAGACACCCGGGGCTCCCACTGTGATCAGCACCGTGAGACACCCGGGGCTCCCACTGTGATCAGCACCGTGAGACACCCGGGGCTCCCACTGTGATCAGCACCGTGAGACACCCGGGGCACCAAGTGTGATTAGCACCGTGAGACACCCGGGGCTCCCACTGTGATCAGCACCGTGAGACACCCGGGGCTCCCAGTGTGATCAGCACCGTGAGACACCCGGGGCACCCAGTGTGATCAGCACCGTGAGACACCCGGGGCACCCACTGTGATCAGCGTGAGACACCCGGGGCACCCACTGTGATCAGCACCGTGAGACACCCGGGGCACCCACTGTGATCAGCACCGTGAGACACCCGGGGCATCCACTGTGATCAGCACCGTGGGACACCCGGGGCACCCACTGTGATCAGCACCGTGAGACACCCGGGGCTCCCATTGTGATCAGCACTGTGAGACACCCGGGGCACCCACTGTGATCAGCCCCGTGAGACGCACGGGGCACCCAGTGTGATCAGCACCGTGAGACACCCGGGGTACCCACTGTGATCAGCACCGAGAGACAGCCGGGGCACCCACTGTGATCAGCACCGTGAGACACCCGCGGCACCCACTGTGATCAGCACCGTGAGACACCCAGGGCACCCAGTGTGATCAGCACCATGAGACACCCGGGGCACCCACAGTGATCAGCACCGTGAGACACCCGGGGCTCCCACTGTGATCAGCACCGTGAGACACCCGGGGCACCCACTGTGATCAGCGCCGTGAGACACCCGGGGCTCCCACTGTGATCAGCACCGTGAGACACCCGGTGCTCCCACTGTGACCAGCACCGTGAGACACCCGGGGCACCCACTGAGATCAGCACCGTGAGACACCCGGGGCACCCATTGTGATCAGCACCGTGAGACACCCGGGGCACCAACTGTGATCAGCACCGTGATACACCCGGGGCACCCACTGTGATCAGCACCGAGAGACAGCCGGGGCACCCACTGTCATCAGCACCGTGAGACACCCGGGGCACCCACTGTGATCAGCACCGTGAGACACCCGGGGCACGCAATGTGATCAGCACCGTGAGACACCCGGGGCACCCACTGTGATCAGCACCGTGAGACACCCGGGGAACCCAATGTATTCAGCACAGTGAGACACCCGGGGCACCCACCGTGATCAGCGCCGTGAGACACCCGGGAAACCCAATGTAATCAGCACAGTGAGACACCCGGGGCACCCACCGTGATCAGCACCGTGAGACACCCGGGGAACCCAATGTAATCTGCACCACGAGACACCCGGGGCACCCACTGAGATCAGCACCGTGAGACACCCGGGGCACCCACTGTGATCAGCACCGTGAGACACCCGTGGCACCCACTGTGATCAGCACCGTGAGACACCCGGGGAACCCAATGTAATCTGCACCACGAGACACCCGGGGCACCCACTGTGATCAGCACCATGAGACACACGGGGCACCCAGTGTGATCAGCACCGTGAGACACACGGGGCACCCAGTGCGATCAGCACCGTGAGACACCCGGGGCACCAACTGTGACCAGCACCGTGAGTCACCCGGGGCACCCACTGTGATCAGCACCGTGAGACACACGGGGCACCCAGTGTGATCAGCACCGTGAGACACCCGGGAAACCCAATGTAATCAGCACAGTGAGACACCCGGGGCACCCACGGTGATCAGCACCGTGAGACACCCGGGGAACCCAATGTAATCTGCACCACGAGACACCCGGGGCACCCACTGAGATCAGCACCGTGAGACACCCGGGGCACCCACTGTGATCAGCACCGTGAGACACCCGTGGCACCCACTGTGATCAGCACCGTGAGACACCCGGGGAACCCAATGTAATCTGCACCATGAGACACCCGGGGCACCCACTGTGATCAGCACCATGAGACACACGGGGCACCCAGTGTGATCAGCACCGTGAGACACACGGGGCACCCAGTGTGATCAGCACCGTGAGACACCCGGGGCACCAACTGTGACCAGCACCGTGAGTCACCCGGGGCACCCACTGTGATCAGCACCGTGAGACACACGGGGCACCCAGTGTGATCAGCACCGTGAGACACCCGGGGCACCCACTGCGAACAGCACCGTGAGAAACCCGGGGCACCCACTGTGATCAGCGTGAGAAACCAGGGGCACCCACTGTGATCAGCACCATGAGACACCCGGGGCACCCACTGTGATCAGCACCGTGAGACACCCGGGGCACCCACTGTGATCAGCACCGTGAGACACCCGGGGCTCCCACTGTGATCAGCACCGTGAGACACCCGGGGCTCCCACTGTGATCAGCACCGTGAGACACCCGGGGCTCCCACTGTGATCAGCACCGTGAGACACCCGGGGCACCAAGTGTGATTAGCACCGTGAGACACCCGGGGCTCCCACTGTGATCAGCACCGTGAGACACCCGGGGCTCCCAGTGTGATCAGCACCGTGAGACACCCGGGGCACCCAGTGTGATCAGCACCGTGAGACACCCGGGGCACCCACTGTGATCAGCGTGAGACACCCGGGGCACCCACTGTGATCAGCACCGTGAGACACCCGGGGCACCCACTGTGATCAGCACCGTGAGACACCCGGGGCATCCACTGTGATCAGCACCGTGGGACACCCGGGGCACCCACTGTGATCAGCACCGTGAGACACCCGGGGCTCCCATTGTGATCAGCACTGTGAGACACCCGGGGCACCCACTGTGATCAGCCCCGTGAGACGCACGGGGCACCCAGTGTGATCAGCACCGTGAGACACCCGGGGTACCCACTGTGATCAGCACCGAGAGACAGCCGGGGCACCCACTGTGATCAGCACCGTGAGACACCCGCGGCACCCACTGTGATCAGCACCGTGAGACACCCAGGGCACCCAGTGTGATCAGCACCATGAGACACCCGGGGCACCCACAGTGATCAGCACCGTGAGACACCCGGGGCTCCCACTGTGATCAGCACCGTGAGACACCCGGGGCACCCACTGTGATCAGCGCCGTGAGACACCCGGGGCTCCCACTGTGATCAGCACCGTGAGACACCCGGTGCTCCCACTGTGACCAGCACCGTGAGACACCCGGGGCACCCACTGAGATCAGCACCGTGAGACACCCGGGGCACCCATTGTGATCAGCACCGTGAGACACCCGGGGCACCAACTGTGATCAGCACCGTGATACACCCGGGGCACCCACTGTGATCAGCACCGAGAGACAGCCGGGGCACCCACTGTCATCAGCACCGTGAGACACCCGGGGCACCCACTGTGATCAGCACCGTGAGACACCCGGGGCACGCAATGTGATCAGCACCGTGAGACACCCGGGGCACCCACTGTGATCAGCACCGTGAGACACCCGGGGAACCCAATGTATTCAGCACAGTGAGACACCCGGGGCACCCACCGTGATCAGCGCCGTGAGACACCCGGGAAACCCAATGTAATCAGCACAGTGAGACACCCGGGGCACCCACGGTGATCAGCACCGTGAGACACCCGGGGAACCCAATGTAATCTGCACCACGAGACACCCGGGGCACCCACTGAGATCAGCACCGTGAGACACCCGGGGCACCCACTGTGATCAGCACCGTGAGACACCCGTGGCACCCACTGTGATCAGCACCGTGAGACACCCGGGGAACCCAATGTAATCTGCACCACGAGACACCCGGGGCACCCACTGTGATCAGCACCATGAGACACACGGGGCACCCAGTGTGATCAGCACCGTGAGACACACGGGGCACCCAGTGCGATCAGCACCGTGAGACACCCGGGGCACCAACTGTGACCAGCACCGTGAGTCACCCGGGGCACCCACTGTGATCAGCACCGTGAGACACACGGGGCACCCAGTGTGATCAGCACCGTGAGACACCCGGGGCACCCACTGCGAACAGCACCGTGAGAAACCCGGGGCACCCACTGTGATCAGCGTGAGAAACCAGGGGCACCCACTGTGATCAGCACCATGAGACACCCGGGGCACCCACTGTGATCAGCACCGTGAGACACCCGGGGCACCCACTGTGATCAGCACCGTGAGACACCCGGGGCACCCAGTGTGATCAGCACCGTGAGACACCCGGGGCTCCCAGTGTGATCAGCACCGTGAGACACCCGGGGCACCCAGTGTGATCAGCACCGTGAGACACCCGGGGCACCCACAGTGATCAGCACCGTGAGACACCCGGGGCTCCCACTGTGATCAGCACCGTGAGACACCCGGGGCACCCAGTGTGATCAGCACTGTGAGACACCCGGGGCTCCCACTGTGACCAGCACCGTGAGACACCCGGGGCACCCACCATGATCAGCACCGTGAGACACCCGGGGCACCCACTGTGACTAGCACCGTGAGACACCGGGGGCACCCACTGCGAACAGCACCGTGAGACACCCGGGGCACCAAGTGTGATTAGCACCGTGAGACACCCGGGGCTCCCACTGTGATCAGCACCGTGAGACACCCGGGGCTCCCAGTGTGATCAGCACCGTGAGACACCCGGGGCACCCAGTGTGATCAGCACCGTGAGACACCCGGGGCACCCACTGTGATCAGCGTGAGACACCCGGGGCACCCACTGTGATCAGCACCGTGAGACACCCGGGGCACCCACTGTGATCAGCACCGTGAGACACCCGGGGCATCCACTGTGATCAGCACCGTGGGACACCCGGGGCACCCACTGTGATCAGCACCGTGAGACACCCGGGGCTCCCATTGTGATCAGCACCATGAGACACCCGGGGCACCCACAGTGATCAGCACCGTGAGACACCCGGGGCACCCACTGTGATCAGCACCGTGAGACACCCGCGGCACCCACTGTGATCAGCACCGTGAGACACCCAGGGCACCCAGTGTGATCAGCACCATGAGACACCCGGGGCACCCACAGTGATCAGCACCGTGAGACACCCGGGGCTCCCACTGTGATCAGCACCGTGAGACACCCGGGGCACCCACTGTGATCAGCGCCGTGAGACACCCGGGGCTCCCACTGTGATCAGCACCGTGAGACACCCGGGGCTCCCACTGTGACCAGCACCGTGAGACACCCGGGGCACCCACTGAGATCAGCACCGTGAGACACCCGGGGCACCCATTGTGATCAGCACCGTGAGACACCCGGGGCACCAACTGTGATCAGCACCGTGATACACCCGGGGCACCCACTGTGATCAGCACCGAGAGACAGCCGGGGCACCCACTGTCATCAGCACCGTGAGACACCCGGGGCACCCACTGTGATCAGCACCGTGAGACACCCGGGGCACGCAATGTGATCAGCACCGTGAGACACCCGGGGCACCCACTGTGATCAGCACCGTGAGACACCCGGGGAACCCAATGTATTCAGCACAGTGAGACACCCGGGGCACCCACCGTGATCAGCGCCGTGAGACACCCGGGAAACCCAATGTAATCAGCACAGTGAGACACCCGGGGCACCCACGGTGATCAGCACCGTGAGACACCCGGGGAACCCAATGTAATCTGCACCACGAGACACCCGGGGCACCCACTGAGATCAGCACCGTGAGACACCCGGGGCACCCACTGTGATCAGCACCGTGAGACACCCGTGGCACCCACTGTGATCAGCACCGTGAGACACCCGGGGAACCCAATGTAATCTGCACCACGAGACACCCGGGGCACCCACTGTGATCAGCACCATGAGACACACGGGGCACCCAGTGTGATCAGCACCGTGAGACACACGGGGCACCCAGTGTGATCAGCACCGTGAGACACCCGGGGCACCAACTGTGACCAGCACCGTGAGTCACCCGGGGCACCCACTGTGATCAGCACCGTGAGACACACGGGGCACCCAGTGTGATCAGCACCGTGAGACACCCGGGGCACCCACTGCGAACAGCACCGTGAGAAACCCGGGGCACCCACTGTGATCAGCGTGAGAAACCAGGGGCACCCACTGTGATCAGCACCATGAGACACCCGGGGCACCCACTGTGATCAGCACCGTGAGACACCCGGGGCACCCACTGTGATCAGCACCGTGAGGCACCCGGGGCACACAGTATGATCAGCACCGTGAGACACCCGGGGCACCCACTGTGATCAGCAACGTGAGACACCCGGGGTATCCACTGTGATCATCTTGAGACACCAGGGGCACCCACTGTGATCAGCAACGTGAGACACCCGGGGCAACCACTGGGATCATCGTGAGACACCCGGGGCACCCACTGTGATCAGCAATGTGAGACACCCGGGGCTCCCACTGTGATCAGCAACGTGAGACACCCGGGGTACCCACTGTGATCAGCACCGTGAGACACCCGGGGCACACACCGTGATCAGCACTGTGAGACAACCGGGGCACCCACTGTGATCAGCACAGTGAGACACCCGGGGCACCTACTGTGATCAGCACCGTGACACACCCAGTGTGATCAGCACCGTGAGACACCCGGGGCACCCAGTGTGATCAGCACCGTGAGACACCCGGGGCACCCAGTGTGATCAGCACCGTGAGACACCCGGGGCTCCCAGTGTGATCAGCACCGTGAGACACCCGGGGCACACAGTGTGATCAGCACCGTGAGACACCCGGGGCACCCAGTGTGATCAGCACCGTGACACACCCAGTGTGATCAGCACCGTGAGACACCCGGGGCACCCAGTGTGATCAGCACCGTGACACACCCAGTGTGATCAGCACCGTGAGACACCCGGGGCACACAGTGTGATCTGCACCGTGAGACACCCGGGGCACCCAGTGTGATCAGCACCGTGACACGCCCAGTGTGATCAGCACCGTGAGACACCCGGGGCTCCCAGTGTGATCAGCACCGTGAGACACCCGGGGCACCCACTGTGATCAGCACCGCGAGACACCCGGGGCACGCACTGTGTTCAGCACCGTGAGACACCCGGGGCACCCAGTGTGATCAGCACCGTGAGATACCCGGGGCACCCACTGTGATCAGCACCGTGAGACACCCGGGGCACCCACTGTGATCAGCACCGTGAGACACACGGGGCACCCACTGTGATCAGCACCGTGAGACACCCGGGGCACCAAGTTTGATTAGCACCGTGAGATACCCGGGGCACCCAGTGTGATCAGCACCGTGAGACACCCGGGGCTCCCACTGTGATCAGCACCGTGAGACACCCGGGGCTCCCACTGTGATCAGCACCGTGAGACACCCGGGGCTCCCACTGTGATCAGCACCGTGAGACACCCGGGGCACCAAGTGTGATTAGCACCGTGAGACACCCGGGGCTCCCACTGTGATCAGCACCGTGAGACACCCGGGGCTCCCAGTGTGATCAGCACCGTGAGACACCCGGGGCACCCAGTGTGATCAGCACCGTGAGACACCCGGGGCACCCACTGTGATCAGCGTGAGACACCCGGGGCACCCACTGTGATCAGCACCGTGAGACACCCGGGGCACCCACTGTGATCAGCACCGTGAGACACCCGGGGCATCCACTGTGATCAGCACCGTGGGACACCCGGGGCACCCACTGTGATCAGCACCGTGAGACACCCGGGGCTCCCATTGTGATCAGCACTGTGAGACACCCGGGGCACCCACTGTGATCAGCCCCGTGAGACGCACGGGGCACCCAGTGTGATCAGCACCGTGAGACACCCGGGGTACCCACTGTGATCAGCACCGAGAGACAGCCGGGGCACCCACTGTGATCAGCACCGTGAGACACCCGCGGCACCCACTGTGATCAGCACCGTGAGACACCCAGTGCACCCAGTGTGATCAGCACCATGAGACACCCGGGGCACCTACAGTGATCAGCACCGTGAGACACCCGGGGCTCCCACTGTGATCAGCACCGTGAGACACCCGGGGCACTCACTGTGATCAGCGCCGTGAGACACCCGGGGCTCCCACTGTGATCAGCACCGTGAGGCACCCGGGGCTCCCACTGTGACCAGCACCGTGAGACACCCGGGGCACCCACTGAGATCAGCACCGTGAGACACCCGGGGCACCCATTGTGATCAGCACCGTGAGACACCCGGGGCACCAACTGTGATCAGCACCGTGAGACACCCGGGGCACCCACTGTGATCAGCACCGAGAGACAGCCGGGGCACCCACTGTGATCAGCACCGTGAGACACCCGGGGCACCCACTGTGATCAGCACCGTGAGACACCCGGGGCACGCAATGTGATCAGCACCGTGAGACACCCGGGGCACCCACTGTGATCAGCACCGTGAGACACCCGGGGAACCCAATGTAATCAGCACAGTGAGACACCCGGGGCACCCACCGTGATCAGCGCCGTGAGACACCCAGGAAACCCAATGTAATCAGCACAGTGAGACACCCGGGGCACCCACGGTGATCAGCACCGTGAGACACCCGGGGAACCCAATGTAATCTGCACCACGAGACACCCGGGGCACCCACTGAGATCAGCACCGTGAGACACCCGGGGCACCCACTGTGATCAGCACCGTGAGACACCCGTGGCACCCACTGTGATCAGCACCGTGAGACACCCGGGGAACCCAATGTAATCTGCACCACGAGACACCCGGGGCACCCACTGTGATCAGCACCATGAGACACACGGGGCACCCAGTGTGATCAGCACCGTGAGACACACGGGGCACCCAGTGTGATCAGCACCGTGAGACACCCGGGGCACCAACTGTGACCAGCACCGTGAGTCACCCGGGGCACCCACTGTGATCAGCACCGTGAGACACACGGGGCACCCAGTGTGATCAGCACCGTGAGACACCCGGGGCACCCACTGCGAACAGCACCGTGAGAAACCCGGGGCACCCACTGTGATCAGCGTGAGAAACCAGGGGCACCCACTGTGATCAGCACCATGAGACACCCGGGGCACCCACTGTGATCAGCACCGTGAGACACCCGGGGCACCCACTGTGATCAGCACCGTGAGACACCCGGGGCTCCCACTGTGATCAGCACCGTGAGACACCCGGGGCTCCCACTGTGATCAGCACCGTGAGACACCCGGGGCTCCCACTGTGATCAGCACCGTGAGACACCCGGGGCACCAAGTGTGATTAGCACCGTGAGACACCCGGGGCTCCCACTGTGATCAGCACCGTGAGACACCCGGGGCTCCCAGTGTGATCAGCACCGTGAGACACCCGGGGCACCCAGTGTGATCAGCACCGTGAGACACCCGGGGCACCCACTGTGATCAGCGTGAGACACCCGGGGCACCCACTGTGATCAGCACCGTGAGACACCCGGGGCACCCACTGTGATCAGCACCGTGAGACACCCGGGGCATCCACTGTGATCAGCACCGTGGGACACCCGGGGCACCCACTGTGATCAGCACCGTGAGACACCCGGGGCTCCCATTGTGATCAGCACTGTGAGACACCCGGGGCACCCACTGTGATCAGCCCCGTGAGACGCACGGGGCACCCAGTGTGATCAGCACCGTGAGACACCCGGGGTACCCACTGTGATCAGCACCGAGAGACAGCCGGGGCACCCACTGTGATCAGCACCGTGAGACACCCGCGGCACCCACTGTGATCAGCACCGTGAGACACCCAGGGCACCCAGTGTGATCAGCACCATGAGACACCCGGGGCACCCACAGTGATCAGCACCGTGAGACACCCGGGGCTCCCACTGTGATCAGCACCGTGAGACACCCGGGGCACCCACTGTGATCAGCGCCGTGAGACACCCGGGGCTCCCACTGTGATCAGCACCGTGAGACACCCGGTGCTCCCACTGTGACCAGCACCGTGAGACACCCGGGGCACCCACTGAGATCAGCACCGTGAGACACCCGGGGCACCCATTGTGATCAGCACCGTGAGACACCCGGGGCACCAACTGTGATCAGCACCGTGATACACCCGGGGCACCCACTGTGATCAGCACCGAGAGACAGCCGGGGCACCCACTGTCATCAGCACCGTGAGACACCCGGGGCACCCACTGTGATCAGCACCGTGAGACACCCGGGGCACGCAATGTGATCAGCACCGTGAGACACCCGGGGCACCCACTGTGATCAGCACCGTGAGACACCCGGGGAACCCAATGTATTCAGCACAGTGAGACACCCGGGGCACCCACCGTGATCAGCGCCGTGAGACACCCGGGAAACCCAATGTAATCAGCACAGTGAGACACCCGGGGCACCCACGGTGATCAGCACCGTGAGACACCCGGGGAACCCAATGTAATCTGCACCACGAGACACCCGGGGCACCCACTGAGATCAGCACCGTGAGACACCCGGGGCACCCACTGTGATCAGCACCGTGAGACACCCGTGGCACCCACTGTGATCAGCACCGTGAGACACCCGGGGAACCCAATGTAATCTGCACCACGAGACACCCGGGGCACCCACTGTGATCAGCACCATGAGACACACGGGGCACCCAGTGTGATCAGCACCGTGAGACACACGGGGCACCCAGTGCGATCAGCACCGTGAGACACCCGGGGCACCAACTGTGACCAGCACCGTGAGTCACCCGGGGCACCCACTGTGATCAGCACCGTGAGACACACGGGGCACCCAGTGTGATCAGCACCGTGAGACACCCGGGGCACCCACTGCGAACAGCACCGTGAGAAACCCGGGGCACCCACTGTGATCAGCGTGAGAAACCAGGGGCACCCACTGTGATCAGCACCATGAGACACCCGGGGCACCCACTGTGATCAGCACCGTGAGACACCCGGGGCACCCACTGTGATCAGCACCGTGAGACACCCGGGGCACCCAGTGTGATCAGCACCGTGAGACACCCGGGGCTCCCAGTGTGATCAGCACCGTGAGACACCCGGGGCACCCAGTGTGATCAGCACCGTGAGACACCCGGGGCACCCACAGTGATCAGCACCGTGAGACACCCGGGGCTCCCACTGTGATCAGCACCGTGAGACACCCGGGGCACCCAGTGTGATCAGCACTGTGAGACACCCGGGGCACCCAGTGTGATCAGCACTGTGAGACACCCGGGGCTCCCACTGTGACCAGCACCGTGAGACACCGGGGGCACCCACTGCGAACAGCACCGTGAGACACCCGGGGCACCAAGTGTGATTAGCACCGTGAGACACCCGGGGCTCCCACTGTGATCAGCACCGTGAGACACCCGGGGCTCCCAGTGTGATCAGCACCGTGAGACACCCGGGGCACCCAGTGTGATCAGCACCGTGAGACACCCGGGGCACCCACTGTGATCAGCGTGAGACACCCGGGGCACCCACTGTGATCAGCACCGTGAGACACCCGGGGCACCCACTGTGATCAGCACCGTGAGACACCCGGGGCATCCACTGTGATCAGCACCGTGGGACACCCGGGGCACCCACTGTGATCAGCACCGTGAGACACCCGGGGCTCCCATTGTGATCAGCACTGTGAGACACCCGGGGCACCCACTGTGATCAGCCCCGTGAGACGCACGGGGCACCCAGTGTGATCAGCACCGTGAGACACCCGGGGTACCCACTGTGATCAGCACCGAGAGACAGCCGGGGCACCCACTGTGATCAGCACCGTGAGACACCCGCGGCACCCACTGTGATCAGCACCGTGAGACACCCAGGGCACCCAGTGTGATCAGCACCATGAGACACCCGGGGCACCCACAGTGATCAGCACCGTGAGACACCCGGGGCTCCCACTGTGATCAGCACCGTGAGACACCCGGGGCACCCACTGTGATCAGCGCCGTGAGACACCCGGGGCTCCCACTGTGATCAGCACCGTGAGACACCCGGGGCTCCCACTGTGACCAGCACCGTGAGACACCCGGGGCACCCACTGAGATCAGCACCGTGAGACACCCGGGGCACCCATTGTGATCAGCACCGTGAGACACCCGGGGCACCAACTGTGATCAGCACCGTGATACACCCGGGGCACCCACTGTGATCAGCACCGAGAGACAGCCGGGGCACCCACTGTCATCAGCACCGTGAGACACCCGGGGCACCCACTGTGATCAGCACCGTGAGACACCCGGGGCACGCAATGTGATCAGCACCGTGAGACACCCGGGGCACCCACTGTGATCAGCACCGTGAGACACCCGGGGAACCCAATGTATTCAGCACAGTGAGACACCCGGGGCACCCACCGTGATCAGCGCCGTGAGACACCCGGGAAACCCAATGTAATCAGCACAGTGAGACACCCGGGGCACCCACGGTGATCAGCACCGTGAGACACCCGGGGAACCCAATGTAATCTGCACCACGAGACACCCGGGGCACCCACTGAGATCAGCACCGTGAGACACCCGGGGCACCCACTGTGATCAGCACCGTGAGACACCCGTGGCACCCACTGTGATCAGCACCGTGAGACACCCGGGGAACCCAATGTAATCTGCACCACGAGACACCCGGGGCACCCACTGTGATCAGCACCATGAGACACACGGGGCACCCAGTGTGATCAGCACCGTGAGACACACGGGGCACCCAGTGTGATCAGCACCGTGAGACACCCGGGGCACCAACTGTGACCAGCACCGTGAGTCACCCGGGGCACCCACTGTGATCAGCACCGTGAGACACACGGGGCACCCAGTGTGATCAGCACCGTGAGACACCCGGGGCACCCACTGCGAACAGCACCGTGAGAAACCCGGGGCACCCACTGTGATCAGCGTGAGAAACCAGGGGCACCCACTGTGATCAGCACCATGAGACACCCGGGGCACCCACTGTGATCAGCACCGTGAGACACCCGGGGCACCCACTGTGATCAGCACCGTGAGACACCCGGGGCACCCAGTGTGATCAGCACCGTGAGACACCCGGGGCTCCCAGTGTGATCAGCACCGTGAGACACCCGGGGCACCCAGTGTGATCAGCACCGTGAGACACCCGGGGCACCCACAGTGATCAGCACCGTGAGACACCCGGGGCTCCCACTGTGATCAGCACCGTGAGACACCCGGGGCACCCAGTGTGATCAGCACTGTGAGACACCCGGGGCTCCCACTGTGACCAGCACCGTGAGACACCCGGGGCACCCACCATGATCAGCACCGTGAGACACCCGGGGCACCCACTGTGACTAGCACCGTGAGACACCGGGGGCACCCACTGCGAACAGCACCGTGAGATACCCGGGGCACCCAGTATGATCAGCACCGTGAGACACCCGGGGCACCCACTGCGAACAGCACCGTGAGACACCCGGGGCACCCACTGTGATCAGCAACGTGAGACACCCGGGGCACCCAGTGTGATCAGCACCGTGAGACACCCGGGGCACCCAGTGTGATCAGCACCTTGAGACACCCAGGGCACCCAGTGTGATCAGCACCGTGAGAGACCCGGGGCTCCCAGTGTGATCAGCACCGTGAGACACCCAGGACACCCAGTGTGATCAGCACCGTGAGACACCCGGGGCACCCACTGTGATCAGCACCGTGAGACACCCAGGGCTCCCAGTGTGATCAGCACCGTGAGACACCCGGGGCACCCAGTGTGATCAGCACCGTGAGACACCCGGGGCACGCAGTGTGATCAGCACCGTGAGACACCCGGGGCTCCCAGTGATCAGCACCGTGAGTCACCCGGGGCACCAACTGTGATCAGCACCGTGAGACACCCGGGGCACCCACTGTGATCAGCACCGTGAGACACCCGGGGCACCCACTGTGATCAGCACCGTGAGACACCCGGGGCACGCAATGTGATCAGCACCGTGAGACACCCGGGGCACCCACCGTGATCAGCACCGTGAGACACCCGGGGCTCCCACTGTGATCAGCACCGTGAGACACCCGGGAAACCCAATGTAATCAGCACAGTGAGACACCCGGGGCACCCACTGTGATCAGCACCGTGAGACACCCGGGGAACCCAATGTAATCTGCACCACGAGACACCCGGGGCACCCACTGAGATCAGCACCGTGAGACACCCGGGGCACCCACTGTGATCAGCACCGTGAGACACCCGGGGCACCCACTGTGATCAGCACCGTGAGACACCCGGGGAACCCAATGTAATCTGCACCACGAGACACCCGGGGCACCCACTGTGATCAGCACCATGAGACACACGGGGCACCCAGTGTGATCAGCACCGTGAGACACACGGGGCACCCAGTGTGATCAGCACCGTGAGACACCCGGGGCACCAACTGTGACCAGCACCGTGAGTCACCCGGGGCACCCAGTGTGATCAGCACCGTGAGACACCCGGGGCACCCACTGTGATCAGCACCGTGAGACACACGGGGCACCCACTGCGAACAGCACCGTGAGAAACCCGGGGCACCCACTGTGATCAGCGTGAGAAACCAGGGGCACCCACTGTGATCAGCACCATGAGACACCCGGGGTATCCACTGTGATCATCTTGAGACACCCGGGGCACCCACTGTGATCAGCAACGTGAGACACCCGGGGCACCCACTGGGATCATCGTGAGACACCCGGGGCACCCACTGTGATCAGCAATGTGAGACACCCGGGGCACCCACTGTGATCAGCAACGTGAGACACCCGGGGTACCCACTGTGATCAGCACCGTGAGACAACCGGGGCACACACTGTGATCAGCACTGTGAGACACCCGGGGCACCCACTGTGATCAGCACAGTGAGACACCCGTGGCACCCACTGTGATCAGCACCGTGACACACCCAGTGTGATCTGCACCGTGAGACACCCGGGGCACCCAGTGTGATCAGCCCCGTGAGACACCCGGGGCACCCAGTGTGATCAGCACCGTGAGACACCCGGGGCTCCCAGTGTGATCAACACCGTGAGACACCCGGGGCACCCAGTGTGATCAGCACAGTGACACACCCAGTGTGATCAGCACCGTGAGAAACCCGGGGCACACAGTGTGATCAGCACCGTGAGACACACGGGGCACCCAGTGTGATCAGCACCGTTACACGCCCAGTGTGATCAGCACCGTGAGACACCCGTGGCTCCCAGTGTGATCAGCACCGTGAGACACCCGGGGCACCCACTGTGATCAGCACCGCGAGACACCCGGGGCACCCACTGTGATCAGCACCGTGAGACACCCGGGGCACCCACTGTGATCAGCACCGCGAGACACCCGGGGCACCCACTGTGTTCGGCACCGTGAGACACCCGGGGCACCCAGTGTGATCAGCACCGTGAGATACCCGGGGCACCCACTGTGATCAGCACCGTGAGACACCCGGGGCACCCACTGTGATCAGCACCGTGAGACACCCGGGGCACCCACTGTGATCAGCACCGTGAGACACCCGGGGCACCCACTGTGATCAGCACCGTGAGACACCCGGGGCACCCAGTGTGATCAGCACCGTGACACGCCCAGTGTGATCAGCACCGTGAGACACCCGGGGCTCCCAGTGTGATCAGCACCGTGAGACACCCGGGGCACCCACTGTGATCAGCACCGCGAGACACCCGGGGCACCCACTGTGTTCAGCACCGTGAGACACCCGGGACACCCAGTGTGATCAGCACCGTGAGATACCCGGGGCACCCACTGTGATCAGCACCGTGAGACACCCGGGGCACCCACTGTGATCAGCACCGTGAGACACCCGGGGCACCCACTGGGATCATCGTGAGACACCCGGGGCACCCACTTTGATCAGCAATGTGAGACACCCGGGGCACCCACTGTGATCAGCAACGTGAGACACCCGGGGCACCCACTGGGATCATCGTGAGACACCCGGGGCACCCACTGTGATCAGCAATGTGAGACACCCGGGGCACCCACTGTGATCAGCAATGTGAGACACCCGGGGCACCCACTGTGATCAGCACCGTGAGACACCCGGGGCACACACTGTGATCAGCACTGTGAGACACCCGTGGCACCCACTGTGATCAGCACCGTGACACACCCAGTGTGATCAGCACCGTGAGACACCCGGGGCACCCAGTGTGATCAGCACCGTGAGACACCCGGGGCACCCAGTGTGATCAGCACCGTGAGACACCCGGGGCTCCCAGTGTGATCAGCACCGTGAGACACCCGGGGCACACAGTGTGATCAGCACCGTGAGACACCCGGGGCACCCAGTGTGATCAGCACCGTGACACACCCAGTGTGATCAGCACCGTGAGACACCCGGGGCACCCAGTGTGATCAGCACAGTGACACACCCAGTGTGATCAGCACCGTGAGACACCCGGGGCACACAGTGTGATCAGCACCGTGAGACACACGGGGCACCCAGTGTGATCAGCACCGTTACACGCCCAGTGTGATCAGCACCGTGAGACACCCGTGGCTCCCAGTGTGATCAGCACCGTGAGACACCCGGGGCTCCCAGTGTGATCAGCACCGTGAGACACCCGGGGCTCCCACTGTGTTCAGCACCGTGAGACACCCGGGGCACCCAGTGTGTTCAGCACCGTGAGACACCCGGGGCACCCAGTGTGATCAGCACCGTGAGATACCCGGGGCACCCACTGTGATCAGCACCGTGAGACACCCGGGGCACCCACTGTGATCAGCACCGTGAGACACCCGGGGCACCCACTGTGTTCAGCACCGTGAGACACCCGGGGCACCCAGTGTGATCAGCACCGTGAGATACCCGGGGCACCCACTGTGATCAGCACCGTGAGACACCCGGGGCACCCACTGTGATCAGCACCGTGAGACACCCGGGGCATCCAGTGTGATCAGCACCGTGACACGCCCAGTGTGATCAGCACCGTGAGACACCCGGGGCTCCCAGTGTGATCAGCACCGTGAGACACCCGGGGCACCCACTGTGATCAGCACCGTGAGACACCCGGGGCACCCAGTGTGATCAGCACCGTGACACGCCCAGTGTGATCAGCACCGTGAGACACCCGGGGCTCCCAGTGTGATCAGCACCGTGAGACACCCGGGGCACCCACTGTGATCAGCACCGCGAGACACCCGGGGCACCCACTGTGTTCAGCACCGTGAGACACCCGGGCACCCAGTCTGATCAGCACCGTGAGACACCCGGGGCTCCCAGTGTGATCAACACCGTGAGACACCCGGGCACACACTGTGATCAGCACCGTGAGACACCCAGGGCACCCACTGTGATCAGCACCGCGAGACACCCGGGGCACCCACTGCGATCAGCACCGTGAGATACCCGGGGCACCCACTGTGATCAGCGTGAGACACCCGGGGCACCCACTGTGATCAGCACCGTGAGACACCCGGGGCACCCAGTGTGATCAGCACCGTGAGGCACCCGGGGCACCCACTGTGATCAGCAACGTGAGACACCCGGGGTATCCACTGTGATCATCTTGAGACACCCGGGGCACCCACTGTGATCAGCAACGTGAGACACCCGGGGCACCCACTGGGATCATCGTGAGACACCCGGGGCACCCACTGTGATCAGCAATGTGAGACACCCGGGGCACCCACTGTGATCAGCAACGTGAGACACCCGGGGTACCCACTGTGATCAGCACCGTGAGACACCCGGGGCACACACTGTGATCAGCACTGTGAGACAACCGGGGCACCCACTGTGATCAGCACAATGAGACACCCGGGGCACCCACTGTGATCAGCACCGTGACACACCCAGTGTGATCAGCACCGTGAGACACCCGGGGCACCCAGTGTGATCAGCACCGTGAGACACCCGGGGCACCCAGTGTGATCAGCACGTGAGACACCCGGGGCTCCCAGTGTGATCAGCACCGTGAGACACCCGGGGCACACAGTGTGATCAGCACCGTGAGACACCCGGGGAACCCAGTGTGATCAGCACCGTGACACACCCAGTGTGATCAGCACCGTGAGACACCCGGGGCACCCAGTGTGATCAGCACCGTGACACACCCAGTGTGATCAGCACCGTGAGACACCCGGGGCACACAGTGTGATCAGCACCGTGAGACAGCCGGGGCACCCAGTGTGATCAGCACCGTGACACGCCCAGTGTGATCAGCGCCGTGAGACACCCGGGGCTCCCAGTGTGATCAGCACCGTGAGACACCCGGGGCACCCTCTGTGATCAGCACCGCGAGACACCCGGGGCACCCACTGTGTTCAGCACCGTGAGACACCCGGGGCACCCAGTGTGATCAGCACCGTGAGATACCCGGGGCACCCACTGTGATCAGCACCGTGAGACACCCGGGGCACCCACTGTGATCAGCACCGTGAGACACACGGGGCACCCACTGTGATCAGCACCGTGACACACCCAGTGTGATCAGCACCGTGAGACACCCGGGGCACCCAGTGTGATCAGCACCATGAGACACCCGGGGCACCCAGTGTGATCAGCACCGTGAGACACCCGGGGCTCCCAGTGTGATCAGCACCGTTAGACACCCGGGGCACACAGTGTGATCAGCACCGTGAGACACCCGGGGCACCCAGTGTGATCAGCACCGTGACACACCCAGTGTGATCAGCACCGTGAGACACCCGGGGCTCCCAGTGTGATCAGCACCGTGAGACACCCGGGGCACCCACTGTGATCAGCACCGCGAGACACCCGGGGCACCCACTGTGTTCAGCACCGTGAGACACCCGGGGCACCCAGTGTGATCAGCACCGTGAGATACCCGGGGCACCCACTGTGATCAGCACCGTGAGACACCCGGGGCACCCACTGTGATCAGCACCGTGAGACACCCGGGGCACCCACTGGGATCATCGTGAGACACCCGGGGCACCCACTGTGATCAGCAATGTGAGACACCCGGGGCACCCACTGTGATCAGCAACGTGAGACACCCGGGGCACCCACTGGGATCATCGTGAGACACCCGGGGCACCCACTGTGATCAGCAATGTGAGACACCCGGGGCACCCACTGTGATCAGCAATGTGAGACACCCGGGGCACCCACTGTGATCAGCACCGTGAGACACCCGGGGCACACACTGTGATCAGCACTGTGAGACACCCGTGGCACCCACTGTGATCAGCACCGTGACACACCCAGTGTGATCAGCACCGTGAGACACCCGGGGCACCCAGTGTGATCAGCACCGTGAGACACCCGGGGCACCCAGTGTGATCAGCACCGTGAGACACCCGGGGCTCCCAGTGTGATCAGCACCGTGAGACACCCGGGGCACACAGTGTGATCAGCACCGTGAGACACCCGGGGCACCCAGTGTGATCAGCACCGTGACACACCCAGTGTGATCAGCACCGTGAGACACCCGGGGTACCCAGTGTGATCAGCACAGTGACACACCCAGTGTGATCAGCACCGTGAGACACCCGGGGCACACAGTGTGATCAGCACCGTGAGACACACGGGGCACCCAGTGTGATCAGCACCGTTACACGCCCAGTGTGATCAGCACCGTGAGACACCCGTGGCTCCCAGTGTGATCAGCACCGTGAGACACCCGGGGCTCCCAGTGTGTTCAGCACCGTGAGACACCCGGGGCACCCAGTGTGATCAGCACCGTGAGATACCCGGGGCACCCACTGTGATCAGCACCGTGAGACACCCGGGGCACCCACTGTGATCAGCACCGTGAGACACCCGGGGCACCCAGTGTGATCAGCACCGTGAGACACCCGGGGCACCCACTGCGAACAGCACCGTGAGATACCCGGGGCACCCAGTATGATCAGCACCGTGAGACACCCGGGGCACCAACTGCAAACAGCACCGTGAGACACCCGGGGCACCCACTGTGATCAGCACCGTGAGACACCCAGGGCTCCCAGTGTGATCAGCACCGTGAGACACTCGGGGCACCCAGTGTGATCAGCACCGTGAGACACCCGGGGCGCCCAGTGTGATCAGCACCGTGAGACACCCGGGGCTCCCAGTGATCAGCACCGTGAGACACCCGGGGCACCCACTGTGATCAGCACCGTGAGACACCCGGGGCACCCACTGCGACCAGCACCGTGAGACACCCGGGGCACCCACTGTGATCAGCAACGTGAGACACCCGGGGCACCCAGTGTGATCAGCACCGTGAGACACCCGGGGCACCCAGTGTGATCAGCACCGTGACACACCCGGGGCACCCAGTGTGATCAGCACCGTGAGACACCCGGGGAACCCAGTGTGATCAGCACCGTGAGACACCCGTGGCACCCTCTGTGATCAGCACCGTGAGACACCCGGGGCACCCACTGCGACCAGCACCGTGAGACACCCGGGGCACCCACTGTGATCAGCACCGTGAGACACCCGGGGCACTCAGTGTGATCAGCACCGTGAGACACCCGGGGCACCCTCTGTGATCAGCACCGTGAGACACCCGGGGCACCCACTGTGATCAGCACCGTGTGACACCCGGGGCACACAGTGTGATCAGCACCGTGAGACACCCGGGGCACCCAGTGTGATCAGCACTGTGACACACCCAGTGTGATCAGCACCGTGAGACACCCGGGGTACCCAGTGTGATCAGCACAGTGACACACCCAGTGTGATCAGCACCGTGAGACACCCGGGGCACACAGTGTGATCAGCACAGTGACACACCCACTGCGACCAGCACCGTGAGACACCCGGGGCACCCACTGTGATCAGCACCGTGAGACACCCGGGGCACTCAGTGTGATCAGCACCGTGAGACACCCGGGGCACCCTCTGTGATCAGCACCGTGAGACACCCGGGGCACCCACTGTGATCAGCACCGTGTGACACCCGGGGCACCCACTGTGATCAGCACCGTGAGATACCCGGGCACCCACTGTGATCAGCACCGTGAGACACCCGGGGCACCCAGTGTGATCAGCACCGTGAGACACCCGGGACACCCTCTGTGATTAGCACCGTGAGACACCCGGTGCACCCAGTGTGATCAGCACCGTGATACACCCGGGGCTCCCACTGTGATCAGCACCGTGAGACACCCGGGGCACCCAGTGTGATCAGCACCGTGAGACATCCGGGGCTCCCACTGTGATCAGCACCGTGAGACACCCGGGGCTCCCACTGTGATCAGCACCGTGAGACACCCGGGGCACCCAGTGTGATCAGCACCGTGAGACACCCGGGGCACCCACTGCGATCAGCACCGTGAGACAGCCGGGGCACCCACTGTGATCAGCACCGAGAGACACCCGGGGCACCCACTGTAATCAGCACCGTGAGATACCCGGGGCTCCCACTGTGATCAGCACCGTGAGACACCCGGGGCACCCACTGTGATCAGCACCCTGAGACACCCGGGGCACCCACTGTGATCAGCACCATGAGACACCCGGGGCACCCACTGTGATCAGCACCATGAGTCCCCCGGGGCACCCAGTGTGATCAGCACCGTGAGACACCCGGGGCACCCACTGCGATCAGCACCGTGAGACACCCTGGCACCCACTGTGATCAGCACCGTGAGACACCCAGGGAACCCACTGCGACCAGCACCGTGAGACACCCGGGGAACCCACTGTGATCAGCACCGTGAGACACCCGGGGCACCCACTGTGATCAGCACCGTGAGACACCCGGATCACCCAGTGTGATCAGCACCGTGAGACACCCGGGGCTCCCACTGCGACCAGCACCATGAGACACCCGGGGGACCCACTGTGATCAGCACCGTGAGACACCCGGGGCACCCACTGTGATCAGCACCGTGAGACACCCGGGGCACCCAGTGTGATCAGCACCGTGAGACACCCGGGGCACCCACTGTGATCAGCACCGTGAGACTCCCGGGGCACCCAGTGTGATCAGCACCGTGAGACACCCGGGGCTCCCACTGTGATCAGCACCGTGAGATACCCGGGGCTCCCACTGTAATCAGCACCGTGAGACACCCGGGGCACCCACTGTGATCAGCACCGTGAGACACCCAGGGCACCCAGTGTGATCAGCACCGTGAAACACCCAGGGCACCCAGTGTGATCAGCACCGTGAGACACCCAGGGCACCCAGTGTGATCAGCACAGTGAGACACCCAGGGCACCCAGTGTGATCAGCACCGTGAGTCACCCGGGGCACCCACTGTGATCAGCACCGTGAGACACCCGGGGCTCCCAGTGTGATCAGCACCGTGAGACACCCGGGGCACCCACTGTGATCAGCACCGTGAGACACCCGGGGCACCCACTGTGATCAGCACCGGGAGACACCCGGGGCCCCCAGTGTGATCAGCACCGTGAGACACCCGGGGCACCCACTGTGATCAGCACCGTGAGTCACCCGGGGCACCCACTGTGATCAGCACCGTGAGACACCCGGGGCTCCCACTGTGATCAGCACCGTGAGACACCCGGGGCCCCCAGTGTGATCAGCACCGGGAGACACCCGGGGCACCCACTGTGATCACCACCGTGAGACACCCGGGGCACCCACTGTGATCACCACCGTGAGACACCCGGGGCTCCCACTGTGATCAGCACCGTGAGACACCCGGGGCCCCCAGTGTGATCAGCACCGGGAGACACCCAGTGTGATCACCACCGTGAGACTCCCGGGGCTCCCAGTGTGATCAGCACCGGGAGACACCCAGTGTGATCACCACCGTGAGACACCCGGGGCTCCCACTGTGATCAGCACCGTGAGACACCCGGGGCCCCCAGTGTGATCAGCACCGGGAGACACCCAGTGTGATCAGCACGGTGAGACACCTGGGGCACCCAGTGTGATCAGGACCGGGAGACACCCGGGGCACCCAGTGTGATCAGCACCGTGAGACACCCGGGGCTCCCAGTGTGATCAGCACTGTGAGACACCTGGGGCACCCACTGTGATCAGCACCGTGAGACACCCGGGGTTCCCACTGTGATCAGCACCGTGAGACACCCGGGGCACCCACTGTGATCAGCACCGTGAGATACCCGGGGTTCCCACTGTGATCAGCACCGTGAGTTACCCGGGGCTCTCAGTGTGATCAGCACCGTGAGACACCCGGGGCACCATCTGTGATCAGCACCGTGAGTCACACGGGGCACCCACTGTGATCAGCACCGTGAGACACCCGGGGCACCCACTGTGATCAGCACCGTGAGACACCCGCGGCACCCACTGTGATCAGCACCGTGAGAAACCCGGGGCACCCAGTGTGATCAGCACCATGAGACACCCGGGGCACCCAGTGTGATCAGCACCGTGAGACACCCGGGGCACCCACTGCGATCAGCACCGTGAGACACCCTGGCACCCACTGTGATCAGCACCGTGAGACACCCGGGGAACCCACTGCGACCAGCACCGTGAGACACCCGGGGCACCCACTGTGATCAGCACCGTGAGACACCCGGGGCACCCACTGTGATCAGCACCGTGAGACACCCGGATCACCCAGTGTGATCAGCACCGTGAGACACCCGGGGCTCCCACTGCGACCAGCACCGTGAGACACCCGGGGCACCCACTGTGATCAGCACCGTGAGACACCCGGGGCACCCACTGTGATCAGCACCGTGAGACACCCGGGGCACCCAGTGTGATCAGCACCGTGAGACACCCGGGGCTCCCACTTGATCAGCACCGTGAGACACCCGGGGCACCCACTGTGATCAGCACCGTGAGACTCCCGGGGCACCCAGTGTGATCAGCACCGTGAGACACCCGGGGCTCCCACTGTGATCAGCACCGTGAGATACCCGGGGCTCCCACTGTAATCAGCACCGTGAGACACCCGGGGCACCCACTGTGATCAGCACCGTGAGACACCCAGGGCACCCAGTGTGATCA
The DNA here is from genome assembly GCF_047496885.1 of Scyliorhinus torazame. Taxonomy (NCBI): domain Eukaryota; kingdom Metazoa; phylum Chordata; class Chondrichthyes; order Carcharhiniformes; family Scyliorhinidae; genus Scyliorhinus; species Scyliorhinus torazame. Next base: position 195,017,395 of record NC_092715.1, read on the forward strand.
GCACCGTGAAACACCCAGGGCACCCAGTGTGATCAGCACCGTGAGACACCCAGGGCACCCAGTGTGATCAGCACAGTGAGACACCCAGGGCACCCAGTGTGATCAGCACCGTGAGACACCCGGGGCACCCACTGTGATCAGCACCGTGAGTCACCCGGGGCACCCACTGTGATCAGCACCGTGAGACACCCGGGGCTCCCAGTGTGATCAGCACCGTGAGACACCCGGGGCTCCCACTGTGATCAGCACCGTGAGACACCCGGGGCACCCACTGTGATCAGCACCGGGAGACACCCGGGGCCCCCAGTGTGATCAGCACCGTGAGACACCCGGGGCACCCAGTTTGATCAGCACCGTGAGTCACCCGGGGCACCCACTGTGATCAGCACCGTGAGACACCCGGGGCTCCCACTGTGATCAGCACCGTGAGACACCCGGGGCCCCCAGTGTGATCAGCACCGGGAGACACCCGGGGCACCCACTGTGATCACCACCGTGAGACACCCGGGGCACCCACTGTGATCACCACCCTGAGACACCCGGGGCTCCCACTGTGATCAGCACCGTGAGACACCCGGGGCCCCCATTGTGATCAGCACCGGGAGACACCCATGGTGATCACCACCGTGAGACACCCGGGGCTCCCAGTGTGATCAGCACCGGGAGACACCCAGTGTGATCACCACCGTGAGACACCCGGGGCTCCCACTGTGATCAGCACCGTGAGACACCCGGGGCCCCCAGTGTGATCAGCACCGGGAGACACCCAGTGTGATCAGCACCGTGAGACACCTGGGGCACCCAGTGTGATCAGGACCGGGAGACACCCGGGGCACCCAGTGTGATCAGCACCGTGAGACACCCGGGGCTCCCAGTGTGATCAGCACCGTGAGACACCTGGGGCACCCACTGTGATCAGCACCGTGAGACACCCGGGGTTCCCACTGTGATCAGCACCGTGAGACACCCGGGGCACCCACTGTGATCAGCACCGTGAGATACCCGGGGTTCCCACTGTGATCAGCACCGTGAGTTACCCGGGGCTCTCAGTGTGATCAGCACCGTGAGACACCCGGGGCACCATCTGTGATCAGCACCGTGAGTCACACGGGGCACCCACTGTGATCAGCACCGTGAGACACCCGGGGCACCCACTGTGATCAGCACCGTGAGACACCCGCGGCACCCACTTTGATCAGCACCGTGAGAAACCCGGGGCACCCAGTGTGATCAGCACCATGAGACACCCGGGGCTCCCACTGTGACCAGCACCGTGAGACACCCGGGGCACCCAGTGCGAACAGCACCGTGAGATACCCGGGGCACCCAGTATGATCAGCAACCTGAGACACTCGGGGCACCCAGTGTGATCAGCACCGTGAGACACCCGGGGCACCCAGTGTGATCAGCACCGTGAGACACCCGGGGCACCCAGTGTGATCAGCACCGTGAGAGACCCGGGGCTCTCAGTGTGATCAGCACAGTGAGACACCCGGGACACCCAGTGTGATCAGCACCGTGAGACACCCGGGGCACCAACTGTGATCAGCACCGTGAGACACCCGGGGCACCCAGTGTGATCAGCACCGTGAGACACCCGGGGCACCCAGTGTGATCAGCACCGTGAGACACCCGAGGCTCCCAGTGATCAGCACCGTGAGACACCCGGGGCACCCACTGTGATCAGCACCGTGAGACACCCGGGGCACCCACTGCGACCAGCACCGTGAGACACCCGGGGCACCCACTGTGATCAGCAACGTGAGACACCCGGGGCACCCAGTGTGATCAGCACCGTGAGACACCCGGGGCACCCAGTGTGATCAGCACCGTGAGACACCCGGGGCACCCAGTGTGATCAGCACCGTGAGACACCCGGGGCAGCCAGTGTGATCAGCACCGTGAGACACCCGGGGCACCCAGTGTGATCAGCACCGTGAGACACCCGGGGCACCCTCTGTGATCAGCACCGTGAGATACCCGGGGCACCCACTGCGACCAGCACCGTGAGACACCCGGGGCACCCTTTCCAACAGCACCGTGAGACACCCGGGGCACCCAGTGTGATCAGCACCGTGAGACACCCGGGGCACCCTCTGTGATCAGCACCGTGAGACACCCGGGGCACCCACTGTGATCAGCACCGTGTGACACCCGGGGCACCCAGTGTGATCAGCACCGTGAGATACCCGGGCACCCACTGTGATCAGCACCGTGAGACACCCGGGGCACACACTGTGATCAGCACCGTGAGACACCCGGGGCACCCACTGTGATCAGCACCGTGTGACGCCCGGGGCACACACTGTGATCAGCACCGTGAGATACCCGGGCACCCACTGTGATCAGCACCGTGAGACACCCGGGGCACCCAGTGTGATCAGCACCATGAGACACCCGGGGCACCCTCTGTGATCAGCACCATCAGACACCTGGTGCACCCAGTGTGATCAGCACCGTGAGACACCCGGGGCTCCCACTGTGATCAGCACCGTGAGACACCCGGGGCACCCAGTGTGATCAGCACCGTGAGACACCCGGGGCTCCCACTGTGATCAGCACCGCGAGACACCCGGGGCACCCAGTGTGATCAGCACCGTGTGACACCCGGGGCACCCACTGCGATCAGCACCGTGAGACAGCCGGGGCACCCACTGTGATCAGCACCGAGAGACACCCGGGGCACCCACTGTAATCAGCACCGTGAGATACCCGGGACTTCTACTGTGATCAGCACCGTGAGACACCCGGGGCACCCACTGTGATCAGCACCGTGAGACACCCGGGGCACCCACTGTGATCAGCACCGTGAGACACCCGGGGCACCCACTGTGATCAGCACCGTGAGACACCCGGGGCACCCACTGTGATCAGCACCATGAGACACCCGGGGCACCCACTGTGATCAGCACCATGAGACACCCGGGGCACCCAGTGTGATCAGCACCGTGAGACACCCGGGGCACCCACTGCGATCAGCACCGTGAGACACCCGGGCACCCACTGTGATTAGCACCGTGAGACACCCGGGGAACCCACTGCGACCAGCACCGTGAGACACCCGGGGCACCCACTGTGATCAGCACCGTGAGACACCCGGGGCACCCACTGTGATCAGCACCGTGAGACACCCGGGGCACCCACTGGGATCAGCACCGTGAGATACCCGGGGTTCCCACTGTGATCAGCACCGTGAGACACCCGGGGCACCCACTGTGATCAGCACCGTGAGACACCCGGGGCAACCAGTGTGATCAGCACCGTGAGACACCCGGGGCTCCCACTGTGATCAGCACCGTGAGATACCCGGGGTTCCCACTGTGATCAGCACCGTGAGACACCCGGGGCACCCACTGTGATCAGCACCGTGAGACACCAAGGGCACCCAGTGTGATCAGCACCGTGAAACACCCAGGGCACCCAGTGTGATCAGCACCGTGAGACACCCGGGGCACCCAGTGTGATCAGCACCGTGAGACACCCAGTGCACCCACTGTGATCAGCACCGTGAGACACCCGGGGCACCCACTGTGATCAGCACCGTGAGACACCCAGGGCACCCAGTGTGATCAGCACCGTGAGACACCCAGGGCACCCAGTGTGATCAGCACCGGGAGACACCCAGTGTGATCAGCACCGTGAGACACCCGGGGCACCCAGTGTGACCGGAACCGTGAGACACCCGGGGCACCCAGTGTGATCAGCACCGTGAGACACCTGGGGCACCCAGTGTGATCAGCACCGTGAGACACCTGGGGCACCCAGTGTGATCAGCACCGTGAGACACCCGGGGAACTTACTGTGATCAGCACCGTGAGACAGCCGGGGCCCCCAGAGTGATCAGCACCGGGAGACACTCGGGGCACCCAGTGTGATCAGCACCGTGAGACACCTGGGGCACCCATTGTGATCAGCACCGTGAGACACCCGGGGCACCAACTGTGATCAGCACCGTGAGACACCCGGGGCACCCACTGTGATCAGCACCGTGAGACACCCGGGGCACCAACTGTGATCAGCACCGTGAGACACCCGGGGCACCCACTGTGATCAGCACCGAGAGACAGCCGGGGCACCTCCTGTGATCAGCTCTGTGAGACACCCGGGGCACCCAGTGTGATCTGCACCGTGAGACACCCGGGGCACCAACTGTGATCAGCACCGTGAGACACCCGGGGCACCCACTGTGATCAGCACCGAGAGACAGCCGGGGCACCCACTGTGATGAGCTCCGTGAGACACCCGGGGCACCCACTGTGATCAGCACCGTGAGACACCCGGGGCACCAACTGTGATCAGCACCGTGAGACACCCGGGGCACCCAGTGTGATCAGCACCGTGAGACACCCGGGGCACACACTGTGACCAGCACCGTGAGACACCCGGGGCACCCACTGTGTTCAGCACCGTGAGACACACGGGGCACCCAGTGTGATCAGCACCGTGAGACACCCGGGGCACCCACTGCGAACAGCACCGTGAGATACCCGGGGCACCCAGTGTGATCAGCACCGTGAGACACCCGGGGCACCCACTGCGAACAGCACCGTGAGACACCCGGGGCACCCACTGTGAACAGCACCATGAGACACCCGGGGCACCCACTGCGAACAGCACCGTGAGACACCCGGGGCACCCACTGTGATCAGAACCGTGAGACACCCGGGGCACCCACTGTGATCAGCGTGAGACACACGGGGCACCCACTATTATCAGCACCGTGAGACACCCGGGGCACCGACTGTGATCAGCACCATGAGACACCCGGGGCACCCACTTTGATCAGCACCGTGGGACACCCGGAGCACCCAGTGTGATCAGCACCGTGAGACACCCGGGGCACCCAGTGTGATCAGCACCGTGAGACACCCGGGGCACCCACTGTGATCAGCACCGTGAGACACCCGGGGCTCCCACTGTGATCATCACCGTGAGACACCCGGGGCACCCAGTGTGATCAGCACCGTGAGACACCCGGGGCTCCCACTGTGATCAGCACCGCGAGACACCCGGGGCACCCAGTGTGATCAACACCGTGAGACACCCGGGGCACCCACTGCGATCAGCACCGTGAGACAGCCGGGGCACCCACTGTGATCAGCACCGAGAGACACCCGGGGTACCCACTGTAATCAGCACCGTGAGATACCCGGGACTTCTACTGTGATCAGCACCGTGAGACACCCGGGGCACCCACTGTGATCAGCACCGTGAGACACCCGGGGCACCCACTGTGATCAGCACCGTGAGACACCCGGGGCACCCACTGTGATCAGCACCGTGAGACACCCGGGGCACCCACTGTGATCAGCACCATGAGACACCCGGGGCACCCACTGTGATCAGCACCATGAGACACCCGGGGCACCCAGTGTGATCAGCACCGTGAGACACCCGGGGCACCCACTGCGATCAGCACCGTGAGACACCCGGGCACCCACTGTGATTAGCACCGTGAGACACCCGGGGAACCCACTGCGACCAGCACCGTGAGACACCCGGGGCACCCACTGTGATCAGCACCGTGAGACACCAAGGGCACCCAGTGTGATCAGCACCGTGAAACACCCAGGGCACCCAGTGTGATCAGCACCGTGAGACACCCAGGGCACCCAGTGTGATCAGCACCGTGAAACACCCGGGGCACCCAGTGTGATCAGCACCGTGAGACACCCAGGGCACCCACTGTGATCAGCACCGTGAGACACCCGGGGCACCCACTGTGATCAGCACCGTGAGACACCCAGGGCACCCAGTGTGATCAGCACCGTGAGACACCCAGGGCACCCAGTGTGATCAGCACCGGGAGACACCCAGTGTGATCAGCACCGTGAGACACCCGGGGCACCCAGTGTGACCGGAACCGTGAGACACCCGGGGCACCCAGTGTGATCAGCACCGTGAGACACCTGGGGCACCCAGTGTGATCAGCACCGTGAGACACCTGGGGCACCCAGTGTGATCAGCACCGTGAGACACCCGGGCACTTACTGTGATCAGCACCGTGAGACACCCAGGGCACCCACTGTGATCAGCACCGTGAGACAGCCGGGGCACCCAGTGTGATCAGCACCGTGAGACACCTGGGGCACCCATTGTGATCAGCACCGTGAGACACCCGGGGCACCAACTGTGATCAGCACCGTGAGACAGCCGGGGCACCCACTGTGATCAGCTCCGTGAGACACCCGGGGCACCCAGTGTGATCTGCACCGTGAGACACCCGGGGCACCAACTGTGATCAGCACCGTGAGACACCCGGGGCACCCACTGTGATCAGCAACGTGAGACACCCGGGGCACCAACTGTGATCAGCACCGTGAGACACCCGGGGCACCCACTGTGATCAGCACCGAGAGACAGCCGGGGCACCCACTGTGATCAGCTCCGTGAGACACCCGGGGCACCCAGTGTGATCTGCACCGTGAGACACCCGGGGCACCAACTGTGATCAGCACCGTGAGACACCCGGGGCACCCACTGTGATCAGCACCGAGAGACAGCCGGGGCACCCACTGTGATCAGCTCCGTGAGACACCCGGGGCACCAACTGTGATCAGCACCGTGAGACACCCGGGGCACCCAGTGTGATCAGCACCGTGAGACACCCGGGGCACACACTGTGACCAGCACCGTGAGACACCCGGGGCACCCACTGTGTTCAGCACCGTGAGACACACGGGGCACCAAGTGTGATCAGCACCGTGAGACACCCGGGGCACCCAATGCGAACAGCACCGTGAGATACCCGGGGCACCCAGTGCGATCAGCACCGTGAGACACCCGGGGCACCCACTGCGAACAGCACCGTGAGACACCCGGGGCACCCACTGTGAACAGCACCGTGAGACACCCGGGGCACCCACTGCGAACAGCACCGTGAGACACCCGGGGCACCCACTGTGATCAGAACCGTGAGACACCCGGGGCACCCACTGTGATCAGCGTGAGACACACGGGGCACCCACTATTATCAGCACCGTGAGACACCCGGGGCACCGACTGTGATCAGCACCATGAGACACCCGGGGCACCCACTTTGATCAGCACCGTGGGACACCCGGGGCACCCAGTGTGATCAGCACCGTGAGACACCCGGGGCACCCAGTGTGATCAGCACCGTGAGACACCCGGGGCACCCACTGTGATCAGCACCGTGAGACACCCGGGGCACCCAGTGTGATCAGCACCGTGAGACACCCGGGGCACCCACTGTGACCAGCACCGTGAGACACCCGGGGCACCCACTGTGTTCAGCACCGTGAGACACACGGGGCATCCAGTGTGATCAGCACCGTGAGACACCCGGGGCACCCACTGCGAACAGCACCGTGAGATACCCGGGGCACCCAGTGTGATCAGCACCGTGAGACACCCGGGTCACCCACTGCGAACAGCACCGTGAGACACCCGGGGCACCCACTGCGAACAGCACCGTGAGATACCCGGGGCACCCACTGCGAACAGCACCGTGAGACACCCGGGGCACCCACTTTGATCAGAACCGTGAGACACCCGGGGCACCCACTGTGATCAGCGTGAGACACACGGGGCACCCACTATTATCAGCACCGTGAGACACCCGGGGCACCGACTGTGATCAGTACCATGAGACACCCGGGGCACCCACTTTGATCAGCACCGTGGGACACCCGGGGCGCCCATTTTGATCAGCACCGTGAGACACCCGGGGCACCAACTGTGATCAGCACCGTGAGATACCCGGGGCTCCCACTGTGATCAGCACCGTGAGACACCCGGGGCACCCACTGTGACCAGCACCGTGAGACACCCGGGGCACCCACTGCGAACAGCACCGTGAGATACCCGGGGCACACAGTATGATCAGCACCGTGAGACACCCGGGGCACCCACTGCGAACAGCAACGTGAGACACCCGAGGCACCCACCGTGATCAGCACCGTGAGACACCCGGGGCACCCACTGTGACCAGCACCGTGAGACACCCGGGGCACCCACTGCGAACAGCACCGTGAGATACCCGGGGCACCCAGTATGATCAGCACCGTGAGACACCCGGGGCACCCACTGCGAACAGCAACGTGAGACACCCGGGGCACCCACTGTGATCAGCAACGTGAGAAACCCGGGGCACCCTGTGTGATCAGCACCGTGAGACACCCGGGGCACCCAGTGTGATCAGCACCGTGAGACACCCAGGACACCCAGTGTGATCAGCACCGTGAGACACCCGGGGCACCCACTGTGATCAGCACCGTGAGACACCCGGGGCTCCCAGAGTGATCAGCACCGTGAGACACCCGGGGCACCCAGTGTGATCAGCACCGTGAGACACCCGGGGCACCCAGTGTGATCAGCACAGTGAGACACCCGGGGCTCCCAGTGATCAGCACCGTGAGACACCCGGGGCACCCACTGTGATCAGCACCGTGAGACACCCGGGGCACCCACTGCGACCAGCACCGTGAGACACCCGGGGCACCCACTGTGATCAGCAACGTGAGACACCCGGGGCAGCCAGTGTGATCAGCACCGTGAGACACCCGGGGCACCCAGTGTGATCAGCACCGTGACACACCCGGGGCACCCAGTGTGATCAGCACCGTGAGACACCCGGGGCAGCCAGTGTGATCAGCACCGTGAGACACCCGGGGCACCCAGTGTGATCAGCACCGTGAGACACCCGGGGCACCCTCTGTGATCAGCACCGTGAGACACCCGGGGCACCCACTGCGACCAGCACCGTGAGACACCCGGGGCACCCACTGTGATCAGCACCGTGAGACACCCGGGGCACCCAGTGTGATCAGCACCGTGAGACACCCGGGGCACCCTCTGTGATCAGCACCGTGAGACACCCGGGGCACCCACTGTGATCAGCACCGTGTGACACCCGGGGCACCCACTGTGATCAGCACCGTGAGATACCCGGGGCAGCCAGTGTGATCAGCACCGTGAGACACCCGGGGCACCCTCTGTGATCAGCACCGTGAGACACCCGGTGCACCCAGTGTGATCAGCACCGTGAGACACCCGGGGCTCCCACTGTGATCAGCACCGTGAGACACCCGGGGCTCCCACTGTGATCAGCACCGTGAGACACCCGGGGCTCCCACTGTGATCAGCACCGCGAGACACCGGGGCAGCCAGTGTGATCAGCACCGTGAGACACCCGGGGCACCCACTGCGATCAGCACCATGAGACAGCCGGGGCACCCACTGTGATCAGCACCGAGAGACACCCGGGGCACCCACTGTAATCAGCACCGTGAGATAGCCGGGGCTCCCACTGTGATCAGCACCGTGAGACACCCGGGGCACCCACTGTGATCAGCACCGTGAGACACCCGGGGCACCCACTGTGATCAGCACCGTGAGACACCCGGGGCACCCACTGTGATCAGCACCGTGAGACACCCGGGGCACCCACTGTGATCAGCACCATGAGACACCCGGGGCACCCACTGTGATCAGCACAATGAGACACCCGGGGCACCCAGTTTGATCAGCACCGTGAGACACCCAAGGCACCCACTGCGATCAGCACCGTGAGACACCCGGGCACCCACTGTGATCAGCACCGTGAGACACCAGGGGAACCCACTGCGACCAGCACCGTGAGACACCCGGGGCACCCACTGTGATCAGCACCGTGAGACACCCGGGGCACCCACTGTGATCAGCACCGTGAGACACCCGGGGCACCCAGTGTGATCAGCACCTTGAGACACCCGGGGCTCCCACTGTGATCAGCACAGTGAGACACCCGGGGCACCCACTGTGATCAGCACCGTGAGACACCCGGGGCACTTGTGTGATCAGCACCGTGAGACACCCGGGGCTCCCACTGTGATCAGCACCGTGAGATACCCGGGGCTCCCACTGTGATCAGCACCGTGAGACACCCGGGGCACCCACTGTGATCAGCACCGTGAGACACCCAGGGCACCCAGTGTGATCAGCACCGTGAAACACCCAGGGCACCCAGTGTGATCAGCACCGTGAGACACTCAGGGCACCCAGTGTGATCAGCACAGTGAGACACCCAGGGCACCCAGTGAGATCAGCACCGTGAAACACCCGGGGCACCCACTGTGATCAGCACCGTGAGTCACCCGGGGCACCCACTGTGATCAGCACCGTGAGACACCCGGGGCTCCCAGTGTGATCAGCACCGTGAGACACCCGGCGCATCCACTGTGATCACCACCGTGAGACACCCGGGGCACTTACTGTGATCAGCACCGTGAGACACCCGGGGTCCCCAGTGTGATCAGCACCGTGAAACACCCAGGGCACCCAGTGTGATCAGCACAGTGAGACACCCAGGGCACCCAGTGAGATCAGCACCGTGAAACACCCGGGGCACCCACTGTGATCCGCACCGTGAGTCACCCGGGGCACCCACTGTGATCAGCACCGTGAGACACCCGGGGCTCCCAGTGTGATCAGCACCGTGAGACACCCGGCGCATCCACTGTGATCACCACCGTGAGACACCCGGGGCACTTACTGTGATCAGCACCGTGAGACACCCGGGGCCCCCAGTGTGATCAGCACCGGGAGACACCCGGGGCACCCAGTGTGATCAGCACCATGAGACACCCGGGGCACTTACTGTGATCAGCACCGTGAGACACCCGGGGCCCCCAGTGTGATCACCACCGTGAGACACCCGGGGCACGCAGTGTGATCAGCACCATGAGACACCTGGGGCACCCAGTGTGATCAGCACCGTGAGATACCCGGGGCACCCAGTGTGATCAGCACCGTGAGACACCTGGGGCACCCAGTATGATCAGCACCGGGAGACACCCGGGGCACCCAGTGTGATCAGCACCGTGAGACACCCGGGGCTCCCAGTGTGATCAGCACCGTGAGACACCTGGGGCACCCAGTGTGATCAGCACCGTGAGACACCTGGGGCACCCAGTGTGATCAGCACCGGGAGACACCCGGGGCACCCAGTGTGATCACCACCGTGAGATACCCGGGGCTCCCAGTGTGATCAGCACCGTGAGACACCTGGGGCACC